>NC_079137.1:59279969-60567035 GCF_945859705.1 Episyrphus balteatus | reverse complement strand
TGAGAAAGGGGGCCCTGGGCACGGGCCCCGTGTGCCCTTATGGTAAAGACGGCATTGCTTTTCAGTGCATCACCTTATTATCCAGAAAACTGGACTGGAGTAAAAAGTAAAGGACTCAAGATGCTTCTTTAGTGCATGCCAACTTTGATTTGGAACTCTTTAGTGATTCCTGAGGGCATCTTTCCTTCGTTTTTGTTGGCTCATCCATGTTTTACTGCACGTTGATTTCCAGAACTTTTAAATGGATTATTAGGATAACCCATAGCAGATCACGAGACTATCTAATGAGGAATTAAATTAGTGTTTTGATACATCAGTATCCAATCACTTTTTAAACTGTCCTAAAAAAGTCTCTTTTCAAAATGTCAAAGTGTCAAAATATACTTAACCATGAACTATGTATCAGTTTTTATTTAAAATTTTTGTTTAACTTCATTTAAATAATACCCTAAAGTTCTTAATTCTTAGTCAGCAAAACCAGATAGATTCAAAAAGGTTCTTATTTCTCTAAATGTCTTTTTGAGTAGATTTTGAAATAGATCTTACTGTGCGCATAGAAATACCCACATTAAAAAAAAAACCCAGTCAAATTTCAGGCCGATATGGGAAAACGTAAACCTCATTAATGCATTCTATTATCACCAACAGCTCATTTAATGTGCCTTTTTATAAGCAATCAAAAGATATGCACGTCCATCGTCCACTATGAGGTTTTGAAAAAAAAAGATTCTTTTTCCTCTAATCTCCCATATATACTCTCATATTCTTGTTCACATCGAAAAGGAGAAGGAGAGAACAAAAATCATTAAATTCCATCTCCTGGTTTACCTGCGGTAACCATACGTTCTTGTTGTCCCCGGCCATGGTACAACAACTATACGTGTCACCTTTCTTAATTCAGACACTTGTTCTCTCTACACGCGGACTCATAAATATCTCCATGAATTATAAAATAGGAAGAGAAAAATGGGTAAATGCATTCAAAACCACGCGCGCCTAAACCGCATTATTGTTGTTGTTTGTTTGGTGTTGTTATTTTGTGTGTTTTTGTTGTTGTTCGCTAGGAATGACTGACAGAAAAACGGGACGCAGGTTTAAGGCACCACACCGAGCAACAAAGTATCCCAGGCAGCACCCACACCTACGTGAACTTGTCGCCGCCGCCGCTGATACATCAAAAGCCTGTGTTAAAGTCGTGTTAGCTGGCTAACGCAGTCTTTCTAGCCTAAAAAGGGAATACTTGTTCGGTTCTTTGGGGCACTTGGTTGCAGAGACTCTACGATTTTAGTGAAGTTGCTATGAGCAAGGAATTATGTTGGTGGCGCACTACATTTATACACAAGCCACAACCACCCATGCTCTCCGACATCACAAACTCATGATGTGGATGGTTTTTAAACCTGTAGCCCATGTCATCGCTTTTTGAGAACACGGCAGGAATTTTGTATTGGAATGCCCTCTTACCGACACTTGAGAGCCCGCCACAGAGCAAACCATCATCATCCGAGAAGACCCCAGAGAGGCAAGCCAATTAAAGTGCCATAAAAATAATTCATTCCCCAACAGCACAGAGATGGGGTCATAAATGTTATACCCAACTAACACAAAAGCCTTGCACTCACTTGATACAGCGATGTAGCACAGACCACAGAGCATCCATGCTGTAGGTAGGTTATATAGAAGAGTTAGGTAACTCAAAGTCGTTAAAATGGCTATCGAGTATATTGGGGATTGTGGCTAAAGTGGGTATAATATGATAGCTTCTATTTAGAAAAAAAATGACGACGATGGCAAACGGCACCGAAGTATTCTATTACATAGTTTGAATGACTTGGATAATTCGAATATTGTGTTAATGTAGGATTGGACTAATTTTTTTTCTATATAAATGAAAATTTTTATAGTGAAGGAATATGTTTTGTTGGTACTAATTTTTTAAGTGGCTTATAGAAAAAAGTTAAGAAGCTAAATAATGAAAGTTGGTAGTAAATTTTTTGTGATAATTTAACAGTCTTGTTATGAATAGAAAATAGTGACATTTCAAATTATTTTATGGATTTTATTTGTTTCATTAAGTCAATATTAGAAAGTTAAATGTATCTGAATAATATTGAAAAGTGTTAAATGTTTGAAATTAAAAAAAAAATATTATCGGCTTATAACAAAATAAAAGTTTAGGTAATGATAGTTTAGGCGGATTTTCAACTTTAATAAAGATTATAACACTGGCACAAAAATTTTCAATTTTTTAAAATTTTCCAGAAATATTTACATATATCTAAATTTATAGATTTGGGTTCAGTAAGATCAAAAATCATATTGGTTTCTTTCTAGCAGCTCTAATTTTTGAAATATTTAATTTTCATAAAAAAAAATTAACCTTATACTTTTCTCATACTTTTATATTTTTTCTCCATTCAGTAGTCTTTTTTATTGAAAGAAAATTGCAAAAATATTAATGGTTTTAGAGAAAATAAATGTTTCAATTCATAAAATTATTTTCAATGAAAATAAAGTAATTATTCTATCTGTCCATCAGAATTGTAACTTAACTACTGACGTGATTTATTTCAAACTTGGTAGTTTAGAGGTTTTGATGATTTCCTAGAGGGAATATTGAAATTTTATTTGTTGGACCAAAATTAACGGTGCTTGTCATATAACCGTTTTTTTTTTTGTGAACATTTTTGTACAAAAACGTTTTAGTAACTCTTCTGTTAAAGTTCAGAAAAATTAAAAACAAAAATACTTTTTTGGATATTTATAAAAAAAAGACAATTTTTTTTTCTTGAAAGGTGATGAATGAATTTAATTGAAATTTTTTTTATGTCGACTTATATTTTCTTTTCAATGGAATTCCATTTTTTTTTTGAAAAATCTTTGAGTTTTTTTTTTAAATGCCTGTTCTCAAAAAACACAAAATTAAATTTAAAAAAAGACGACAACTTGTGCAATTTTTAATAAAAAAAATGCAATTTTTTTAAAAAAAAGTTCAAAATGTTTGCCCCCGCTAAAAAATAGTTTTTTTATACCTAAATATTTTTCGGAAAATGAATTAAAAACAAAGTATAGTATGCTATTTTGTATTAGTTATTTCTATTACTTATTAATCAGGACCCACAAAAAAATTCGAAGAATCAGTTTACAAAAAAAAAAAAAGAATTTCAAGCAGAATTTATTTTTTTTTTTATTGCAGAAATTTAACATTCCGAAATTTATTTTCGATTTATTAAAAATAAATTCTGTTTGAAATTAAATATAAAATGCACGACTGGGGTCGCACGTACTTGCGACCTGTTTTTATAATTAATTAAACACCGTTTTAAATGATGTTTAACAAAAAAACCAAGTAGGTATTGGTATATATTACTTGTATAAAAACGTATTTTTGGAAAAAAAAAATTTCGAAAATCATTAGAGCCGTTTTATTTATATAAAAATTTTCTAACATTTTCCACAAAAAAAGTTGTTATGCCATTTTAAAGAAATAATTAATTTACAAATAAAAACGAAATTTCAAAATTTGTCACTAACCCGTTTCCGAAAAATTGATTTATCAAAAAAAAATTTTGAAATATTTTTTAAAAATCCAAAAAGCGTTTTTTGAAAATTTTAATATTACCTTTGCCTAAACGCTTTTGTATAAAAATTTTCGTTGAAATCGGGTTAATATTGTACGAGATATTCATAAACCAAAAAACCGTTCTATGACAGGTACCATTAATAACGGTACAAAAAATATTTTTTTTATTTCAAAAGTTGGCTCTTATGAGAAATACTACACACAAAATTAACTTTTCTATTTCCGTTATATTGCAGGTACCGTTAGTTTTGGTAATAAAAAAATTAATTTTCCCTCTAGGGAATCACCAAAAACTGCTAACTACCAAGTTTGAAGAAAATCACTTCACTCGTTTAGGCTGTAACTCGAGGTAAACACAGACAGACAGAATTGCCGGACCCACTTTTTGGAATTCTCCATCATCGTAATGTCATGTAAAATTGTTAGGTATCTCGAGTTCGATTTTTTTTACAAATCCTAAACTTGCCCTTTAGTAGGTACCTATATCACAAGTAAAAAAAATTCGAAGTGTTAATTTTCTGCAATAAAAACAAGATTGTCAGAAATTATGAAAACGGTTTTATACTAGAAATTGTAGTAAAAGTTCGAAAAATAAATAAAAAAAAAAAAACAGATACAAAAAGTTAACTTTAAATTTTTGTATTTTAATAAGAAAAGTTTAAATTTTTATATGTATACCAACATAAGCGACATGATTTAAAGGTATTTTTCAACACTTATTCCAACAAAACTCACAAACAAGTCAACCTGACCATCCCTGAAAAGTAATGCACCTTATTCACGTTGATGTGACACAAATATCTGAAGTGTAGTTTTTCAATTTTTTAAAATCTGCACCTTATCTTCAAACCAAGAAAATTAGATTGCGGACATGAGATTTTTTTAGATTTTTGAGGGTAGTTAAAGAATATCCAAACAAAGATTAAAATGAAAAAATTAGCCTATTAACACTTATTCCTAAGGTGAACAAGAATCTTCTTTAGTGCATATTATAAAATTTGCCCCTCCATCAAAAAATACCATTATTTCGTAGATATATATATTTTTTGTAATGGATTGTTTTGATTTTTAATAATGATGGATTTTAAAATCTTCATGCAAAATTTGGTTCATCTACCATAACTTTTAAGGGTTTTTCGGCAGTAAGTTTGCAACTGTTATAATAATATGAGTTGACAGATCAAAAACAGGTATAACTTTTTTCAGAGACGTCAGATTGTCTTGATTTTAGATTTTTGGGAATCAGCATTAAAAAATACCTTGAAATCATGTATCATATGTGTATATAATACCATAGCCTATTTTTGCTAATTTTGAAAATCTCCATTTCGCGATTTGACCTTGAAATCGCGACAAGCGGACATGAGATTTTTCTAGACTTTTGAGATATGTTATAGAATGGCAAAAGGAAGATATTGAGCAAAAAAAATTTCTACTAACATTCATTCCGAGATTTACCCCTTGTTTCTCCTTATTTGACTGTATTACTAAGATAAATTTCCAAGAGCATTGTTATCTTAAAAATGTTACATAGGAGGTATCCATTTTAAGGAACAAACCAAAAAAAAATAACTTTCAGAATTCCATAAAATTCATTTTCATAAAATTTGATGAAAACAAATGTTGTTTTTGATTGAAACATCGAAAAGTTTTTTTTACAAAAGAAATTTTTGCACTTTAGAGCAAGTAAAATAAAAAAATCTTATAAATTTTTTTTTCAATACAAGGTTCTTATCAAATGTAAACTGGTTTGATTAATTTTTAATAAATAGACCAATTTGCATTAGATGTTAAGATTTTTTCTTATTACAAAAAAGTTACTCATACACCACAGTGAACTTCTAAGTTAAACCTAAAAATATAATATACTAATAGTGTATTACATATATTTTATTAACTGTGTAAGCCTCAAATACTTTTTCAAAAACTGTTATGTTTCTAAATTTAAATAAGAATTAACCTTTATAAGACTTTCGTTATAAAAATGAGTTGATTGGATTTATTGTTTAGTTTTCGAACTCTTTTTATTTGAACAAACCATTCTTTTTCATTCTTAAAATTTAACCTCAGTTTCTAACAGTTTTTTTGTTAACAAGATCTTATAACAAATAAGCTTTATACCAAAGACAAAATTATGCAAATTTTTTTAAATCAAGAAAAGAAAAAAATAAAAGAAAACAAAAACAAAAAATGAATAAAAAACAAATAACTCACCAGAAAGACAATGTTAAAGATATGCAGCATACACTTGATCAAGCTGATACTCCCACAACAATGGTTGTGACGTTTTCGCTTTGTCGTACTATAATGTGACATCTTATCGGCGGTGACTTTGGATGGTTGACGACGTGGTTACGTTTGGCTTGAGGAAGGATCTTTGATGAGAAAATTCAAGTTTTTTTTTCTTCTCTTAACGAAAGAAGGAAAAATATATCTTTTTTTTTTGGTCCCTAATCTAAATATTCAAATTCAGTATAAACCCATCAACATTCATCTCTAAGGCACACTGATCCCGTTCCCGATTTATCTATGAAGAATATATTGAGAGAAGTTTGCGAATCTCAAAGAGACGAAAGATACGATTTTTTTCAGCCTCAACTTTTTCAACCCCTTTAACCTAAATTTTAATGATTTCCATATTTGGAATGTTGGCGCTCTGGCTCTTAAATTTATGGTTATTTTTTTGCACTGTTTTTGTTTTGGTTTTTTTGCTTCGCGCGCTATCGTTTTGAGATTCAACAGACTCAGGTATTATATATCGATCCCGAAAAAGGAAAAAGGTGTGCTCCTAATTGGCTGTTTTCCAAGACGTTTTTTTTTTTGTTGTCTGTCCCGTTCCGTCACTTTGTTTCTTTTTCGATTTTGATTTTGATTTTTGTATTTGGAAGTTTTTATTCAATTTCGTCCGATTGATTGCACGTTTGTTGACAATGATGGTGACTTGAGGGGATCATTCATTATTCGAATTGATGGCGTGCTATATGCCACCATGACGTCGTTGTCTTTGATTTATTGTCGACGACGACGAATAACCACAAAAAAATTTAAGTTGGCAAATATTTCACGGATTCAAACGACGACAGCGACAACTTGTGTGTGATGTCTTATTGCTGTGCGAGCGCCGCGCAAGGAACCGTGGCGCGATATCGTGATCTGATTTCTGATGAACCGAAGGCGGTGGTGATTTCGAATTCGGATTAATCAATTAGGTTGGAGCGCACACAATGATCGACAAATGGCGCCCTAATCTGAAATAAAAAAAAAAGAAAGATTATAGGTTTACTCAATATTCTTTAAAGAGAAGAGATGTAAAAAAAAGAGGTGTAAATAGCTCAAAGGAATTTTATTTTTGGAATGACATTATCGATCTCGAATTAATTTCGTATGTAGATTGATGGGCATTGGCATTGAATAAGGAGGGTTTTTTAGGCGTCATCATCATGTGAGGTCAGAACTTGGGATGAAAGAATAAAATGAGAACAATGAGGAAATGATACAAAAAAGCTAATGGGCTTTAATTCTTGACACTAAGCCAGATTTATATGTAAAATAGTCACGTTTTTTTTTTATTTTTTTAACTTAAGGCTAAAAAAAAAATTTTGGGAAATTTCAAAATAAGACCAAATTATCAGATTATTTCGAGCGATTTAATTGGCCCTTGGTATTGATTAGATATTTTGGGAGTTTTGTTTTTTGGGCTTTAATGAGGATATTATATATATGGGTTTCAATAATGATAGCTTGTTGAGATAACCAGAATGTTACGTTTAGCAAATTTAAAGAATTCCAACCAATTTCTTAACCTTTTTTATCGATGAAGATTAAACATCGTGTTGTAAATGAAACATAACAACATTTCTTTAACCTATTTTGATAAAGCATCAATTAAGCCCCTGTATCATTGGGGTGATATTTATCAATTCTGACAGAATTAATGACCGTTTTGCAGTGTCTTATATAGGAGCAAGAACCACAAGGAAGCAAAAATCTTACGACATATTAAGATACTGGCACTTCCAAGAGGTGCAACTTTAAGAACAAAGTAGTATCCTCGAAGCTTATGATAAACACTGAAAAATACTTGGAAAGGTTGGTTATGAACCAGGCTTTAAAAGCCAACTGCTCAATTGTTCCAAAAACATAAAGACAATCACCAATCAGGCGCTAGTTACGAAGCTAAATTCGTCTGTAAAGTAGTAAGGAAACTGTTTTCAATATCCTTTACACTGGTTAACAAAATTAAACTTTTTTTTGTTGCTGAAACAAAAATATACTTTTCTGAAAATTTTCGGTGTGCTGAACTCGAATCCGAAGTCAGAAAAAATTAATCAGCTCCCGTTTTTGAAATATTACCGTTAGAAAGTGCAGTACTTCGGACCTTATTCTTTTATATAAGGATAATTGTTTGAGCATATTTGGTAACGTTTTTTATAAGAGCTATTTTCCACCTTTTTAAATCTGTTTAAATCTTTGCGATATCTTTCTTACTGCCCGAGGTATCCTAAGTTCTTTGGTATTTTTATAAATTTTATAACGTCATTATCTTCTTTATGATATATGAAGCCAAACCCACTTACTTCACTTTAAGATATCTCGGGCAATACAAAAGATATTGAAAAGATTTAAACAGGTATTGAAAGATTGAAAACAGTTCTTAAATATGCTAAAACAATTTTCCTTATACAAAATAATAAGGTCCGAAGAACTCAAAAAAAACGTTTTTTTGCATTTTCTAACGGTAATATCTCAAAAACGGCAGCTGATTAGTTCTTTCTGACTTTCGATTCGAGTTCAGCACACCGAAAACCTTCAGAAAAGTATATTTTTGTTTCGGCAACAAAACCCTTGTAAACCAGTGTTAATCATTTGACTTCTTTAAGCTCACTTAATGAAGTCTTACCGAAGTTTAGTGACACTTCTTTAAGACTTCCATAAAAATCATCAGAATCTCAAGTATTAGTAAACTTTTGGTTCTTGTTAATAGTGGAAGAGAATAACTGCCCTAAATTGGGCATCAAAGAGGTGAAAGTTAAAGAATTGCCAACTCATGTAGTTAACTCTAAATGAATCGTAATATCGCCCGGGATTATAACAAAAATGTTTTTTTTTTTTTCTTTGTTATAATTCGCACTAAGATTGTTCTGAAAACCAACATAGTATATTATGTTTATTGTATGTTCTGTAGATAAAAATTCTTTTTGAACTTCTTATATCTCAAAAACGTGACATCATAAATTTTTTTTTACTTCCGATTTGAATTTATATTATTAAAATCTATTAGAAAAGTATATTTTCGTTTACCGAAAAAAATAAATTCTCAGTTTTATTGAACATTGAAATTTTTCATGTAATGTTTTCTAATATTTATATTGAAACATAGTTGGTAACCATATAACCCCAAAATATTCATTATTCTTATGAAACATAAATAGAAGAAATGTCAAAATGGTGCTAATTTCAAAAAAATGTCCAAGAAATAGCGTAATAAGAGGTTAAAAAGTGTATTTTACTAATTTGGCAGTTTTTTAATTTTTTTTCAAAATTTTTATTTATTTTTTCCATTGAATATGATTTATGATGATTTATGATTTAAGAGCTAAAACCTTTTTTGACCTGAATTAAGCCAAATTTCTAATTTATATACTATTTTGAAAATAAAATTCTATTTAAAGGCTAAAATAGATTTTAATCATTTTAATAGAAATGGCCGCCATTTTGGAGCCGCCATTTTGAATAAAAAAAAGATGGTAGCTTTTTCACATTTTACATACAAATATCCTTCAGTGTTGGAAATTTCATGACACTTTATGAAGAAATGGCTGTGTAATGAATTTTGACGCCAAAAAGCACCAAAGGCACCAATGTGCGCAGCCGAGCCGTGCTACCCCTCTGGGTTAGAATAGGAAAACTTTCCAGGCCGTAGCATTATTGTCTTACTTTTTTTTACTTCGCCTGACGTCTAGCGGAGACTCGACCTCGACCTTAAACATGCAATTTTTTAATGCAAGTGAACCAGATTGAACCATTTTAACGAACCAAAGCTTTGGCTACAAACTTCAACTTGAAAAAATCTAGATCTAGTTTTAAAAGTGCATCCAAAAAATCATGTTTTAAGTCAAGGCTCCGTTAGACGACAGGCGACGTAAAAAAAACCAAGACCGTTTGAGTATTTCAGGCCACGATAAGACCAATCTACATTAATTAGACAAATATTTCCTGAAAGTACGATCATATCTTGTTTCTCTTATTCTTGATTAAATTGTATTCCTTTCTCATCAAATAATAATGACAGGTGTGAAGGAACATTGATCATGAAACAACATCTCTTATGCGTGCTAGAAGCTCATTTATCAAAATTAAATCCGTAAATCCGATAGACGCACTAATTAAATACCTGACAGATGTCAAATTAATAGCAAATTCCAAACTATCACGCGATTTTCATGCATTTTTTTATGCGACAAGCAGAATATATGTAAATTGACATTAGGACAGCCTCAATGATCTGATCCTTTCTCTTCATAACGAACTGACTTTTATCATTCAGCTTCGTCGCGCCACCACTGCCATCTGTCATAATCAAGTTATGTATTGCGATCCTGACATCCATTTATAACTTCATTTAGAAAATGAACAAAATAAAAACCAAACAACCTAGTTACATTTTCATGCAAACAAACATCAAAGTAAATTAAAAGCATTTTGATCCTAAGCCGATGGCACACGCTTGCCATTCGCTCGGAAGAGAATTTCACACCATTGCGTTGCACCACCGTTGCGTTACGTCTGACATTTGTCTATTAGCAACTGTCATGCATGCGAGCCGGGAAAGGTGGCTTGAATATTTAAAATTCACCATCAGTAATGGTGACCACGAAATGCTATATCTCTTTTTAATAATTTCATTTTCCAAGATTGCGTGTAAGTTAAGCGGGTGGACTGCCCTGAAGGCTGAAGCAGAAGAAGTAGGAAGGCGGTGAAGGCGTGTGACTTGTCTATACTCTCATGGTTTCTTGTTTTTTTTCTATATAGATGTACGATTGTAATAATGTTTGGCGTGGTTGTTATAAAGTTTGCGTGCAGTAATGATGATGAAAACGATGAAATATGGCGAATCCAGTGACACTTGTTGGGGGACGCAACAGCGCAGTGTAGACTGGGCATAAATGCGCTACAACTTTATGCTGTACACACAATCACTTGACAACATACCACCATAAATGGAAATTAATAACTGCTTAGTGGCAGTGACAGCAACAACAGCATAACACAAACTTTCACTAACATTGTCGCTGCTTGTTGTCACAGAAAACTCCTCAAGCGTCTTACAAGCGAGTGTGTATACAGTTTTTTTGTTGTGTTTCTCAGTAAGAGAAAGAGTGACTCTCTATATAACTGAACCAGACTGTCATTTTTGTCATTTTTGCCAACTCTAACATCCCGTAACCAAAAATGACATATCTAGTGTCACCTCTATAGAAGAACCGGATGATATCTTATATATGATGGTTGGTTTGATGAAGAAGTGTGGTTGAACGACATCGCATCCATGAATGAGAGTCTATCTATTTGTCCAATTCTTGTTCTATATATTTTTCTTTTGCGGTTTGTTAGAGATGTGCGTGTGCATCGTCAAAGACCTTATAAATGCGGATTCACTTCTCATTACACGCACTAGTAGTGATGTAGTGACAGTCAAGTTTAACAATCCCAACCAGTGCGGCGCAAAAACGTCTTCTTCTTTCCATTTTCAGTTATGTTTCTTTAACCCGCCGGCCGGGCCGCCACCATCGCCACCGCCACAGTCACATATGCGGGTTTGGTTTAGTTTATATTATATTATAAAGTTGAGAGTCATGGGGCGCATAATAATATTAACACTGAACTATTGCGGCTGCTGTTGCTTTGGTTAACATCGTTCTCGCATTTGCTAATGTCAACGATATTGACAATGATGGTGATACTTACACCTCATTCATATACTACTTATATGAGGCACAAATGCAAATTATAGCTATGTTTGTGTATTAGAGAGCACGAGAACCACAAATCCTATAGGGCTTGAATGCTTGAAAAGAATCATCTTCATAGCGAGAATTAAATAAGTGTGGTGGAACAGTGGATGTCATTTTTATTTATCCAGTTTGTTCTCATGAAATCGTCAAGTGTAAACACTGTTTATATATGAACTGTCAAAATGGGAACACTTGACAAGAAGTTGTAAATCGTAGATGTGACTAAAAAAAACCACAAATCGCAGTAGAAGCTGAAAAGTCGGGTTAATAGTTGGTAAATCGCACCGTAATCTAGTAAAAGTCAGGAAGATCTGGTTAATCGCAACCAAAACTGCCAAATCGCAGATGAAGTTGGTAAATCGCAACAAAAACTAGTTAATCGTAGCTAAATCGCTGCCAAAACTATTAAACGGCAGCGAAAACTGGAAAATCGCAGCTAAATCGTTGTCGAAACTAATTGACAAATCGCAGTCAAAAATAATAAATCGCACAAAAACTGGTTACCTAATCGCAGCTGATTCTAGCCAAAATAAGTAAATCGCAGCCGAAACTAGTAAATTGCAGCCAAAATTGGTAAATCGCAGCAGAAACTAGTAAATCGCTACTGAATCGTGGACGAAACTAGTTAATCACAACCAAACTCATAAGTCGCACGAAAACTAATCGCAGTTGAATGGTAGCCAAAATAAGTAAATCGCAGCCAAAGCTGGAAAACTGCAACGGAAACTAGTCAAAACTTGTAAATCGCTGCTGAATTGTTGTCGAAATCAGTCAATCTAGGCTAAAACTAGTAAATCGCAACGAAAACTAGTAAATCGCCTCTGAATCGTTGCTGAAACTTAAAAATCGCAACCAAAGTCAGAACTTCGCAGCTGAAATTAGGAAATCGTAGACTAAACTTGTAAATCGCAGTTGAAACTTGTAAATCGCATCATAAACTAGTAAATCGCAACAAAACTCGCAAATCGCACAAAATATAGTAAATTCCTAAATATAGTGAAAATTTCGTCATCTAAATACGAAGAGTTGAGAAAGCATTTCATGTAAATGAATTCCACTCGCCTCAAATGCATTAAACACTTGCCTGCATCGCATCGTGCAAAACAAAATTAAAGTGTACATTTAAAAAGATCGCTGAGTGTTAATGTTAGTACTGACGTGCTAATTGTAGGAAAATCTCTTAACATTCCTCAACCTCAAGGCATCCGATTGAATTTCATTGCACTTTGGAATTGGATTTACATAAACTACTTACTATGTTACCGACCGCTGAGCTGCGCTGCCTATGGCTAGTAGTGGCGGCTTCGGTTTGTGGCGATGCTGATGGTGCGATGGTGTGGCAAAAAGCAGCAGTTATAGAAATAACACCAAGTACCAAGTCATGCATATCGAATAGAGTTTTTTCCATAGCTTGTGGTGGCGCAGCCAAAGAGTTAGAGATGCTTTTGAACTTTCAACAACATTAAGCCCCATAGTCACACAACACGCACACAAACTAGCAGTCTCATGGATCAAATTACGAAAAAAAAAAAATGCAATGAACTTATAATAGTATTCCCATCAAATGCGATCATTTACCAGAATTCTATTGATTTCATTAATTTTTTTTCGTTTTTTGCTTAGAGCTTATAGGCTTTTATAAGTGCCTTAAGACAGCAACACTGCTATATTTTTTTAACCCCATTAACACAGCATTCAACTATGTTTTAAATTGAATCGATTCCAATAGCGGTGGTGCTTTCAAAGCCTTTGCTGTCAATGTGACAGCTTTGGAAATCTCAAACAACAGACAAAACCCCAGGAAACTTATTTTTCTATCCAATCCGTATAATTGGTTTAATTTAACTTCGGGACGGAATTACTTCAATCAAAGCTGATTTTTATTGGATTTTAATTTGATTGATGTAGTGGCTCTGTGGTGCTCTCATGATGATGATAATGATGAAGATTGTTTCATTTTGAACGTTCAAGTTGAGAATGAATAGCAATTTGTTTTGAAAATGAATGTCTGATGTGCGCGGCAAGAAATTGGAACAGAGCTTCTGTTTAATTTAAAATGGAAATGTTTGAATAAATGTTATGTCATTATGCAATTATTGAACATTTTAAAAATGTGATGGTCGTATAAAGAGAAGCAATTAATCAATAAATGAAATAGACATATTAAGGTTGATGATAATGGGCGATTTATGTAGACAGAAATGTCTGAAATAGATATTATATTTTAAACATTAAGAAGTATGCTTTGTTTATATGGAAAATTATTTGACAGTTTGATGTCTTCAAGCTCTTAAAATTGACAGTTCAATTTCTTTGATAGAGTTTTCAAACAAGAATGAATTTTGTGTTTAGTTATTTTGTAAAAAAGTGGCGCCCAAAAAAAATCTTTGTAAATGGTAGACTACTCATGAGAAGATGATTGGTTAATCTAGTACTACAATTAACAAAAAATGTTCTAGATAAGATGTAAAACTAGTAGTACTAGATTTCTTTTCATGAATTTTCTATTATATCCAAAGGAACCCAGCCAATATTACCCAAGTTCCTTTTGAGGTTGTAGTTTACTAATGACACAATCTAGTACATTTACTACTATAACTAACTAACTAACTAACTAACTCTTGTAACCGAGTAGATTTAAATTACATTGATTTCGTCCAAAATCGCTAATAAACAACAAGTGTTATATAGCTGTGAGATAATAGTTTCATATTAGGTGTGTTTTTTATTACCACCGGTCTTAACTGGACAAAAAAAACGCCTCGGGGCTTAACCTGAAATCTTGGCAGCACTGTATATTGAATGTTCCGAAAACAGCAGACACAACAAAAATTTAGAGTTGTCATATTTTTCGCTTTCGTCATTTTCTTGTATTTTTCATTTATGTTTTACAAAGAGATACAAAAATGTATGCTAGCAAAACTATTTTAATACATTTTGTCCTTCCAAACATGAGTTTTCACGTTTTTAAACAAATTCTAAACAATTTATGAACAAATTAGTTTGGTAGCACAGATTTAAAACTCTTCAAAAAGTAAAGCCCAGAGAAATCTCCGGGCTTAACAACTAAGCCCAAGGGGCTAAGGTGTTGTTGTATTTAACATGTAAATTGCTTAGCCCAGACTGCGTTTTTTTGTCTAGTTAAGACCGGTTGTAATAAAAAACACACCTATTATGTTTGTATCGGCCGCAACTGTCAAACCAACTTTAAGAGATTCGGTTTTAGAGTCAAATTGTAGTAGAAATTTTGAAAAACAACCGCCATTTTCGAAGACCTTCAAGGATTTATATGCCATAAAATGTTCATTAAAACAAAATTTTCAAAAGAAAATGCATGTTATTTGCTATAAAACCCAAATCAAATCGATTATTTTCGCTCCATTCAGCGCAGTTGGTTTCATTGAAATGCCACTTTGACTTTCAATTGAAAAACGAGATCGTCACCCTATTGGCTTGGTTTGATGATTTTAATGAGTTCAACTAACTACTTTGTTCCGCGAAATCTATATACCTAATAATAAACCACATTGCATACTGCTTTCCAATCAATCCTCATCAAATTGGCACTAGAGCCGAGCGCACCGCACATCGCAGCAATGTCGTAAATTCTTCAGTCAATTGCTTAGAGTTGGTACGATGACAGTTTGTAAATCGTGGTATACTTTCTATACTCTACTACTGTATGTGCTTATACAAGTATAAAACAATGAAAATTAAAAAAAAAAAAAATGCCAAACCAACATCTAAACAATGTCACAGACGACGAGTGATGTGTCAACTTGGCAGTAATTGGTGTCAAATTACATATATATATTTTTTTTTATTGAATTGAATGACGACGAACGATAAATGTAGACGATATTCCAGCATAATTAATGCATATATCTGTTCCGAAGCGAACCTATAGGTCGATTCGAGTAGTTTCAGCCCGCAGCGTAGTTTATTATTAACGAAACAGAGACAAAAAAAAAATATATAAACCAAACCAAACAAATCAATGACCGAAATTGAGCGTATGTCTCCGACTCTTTAAGTCATTCAGACACGTTTTTTTTTATTTTCATGTTGTATATTTTCATTGGTTCTATTAAAGTGGAGTAAAATACTTGATAAATTGTATTTTCAATTGAAAACTGACACGTGACGCGGGCGGAACGTGACTTTTTTTCGCATCACAAAGAAGGGGCTGAATGCATCCACCCAAAATGTCTAATGTGAAGTGGGTGCAGGCACAGCGTTGAATTAATTCATTTTTTTCTTTTCTTTTTTTTTTATTATTTTCATTTTAAATTTTAATTGATATGCAGGCGCAAACTCTTGAGGAGTGAATAAAAGGTGGCCTTATGGGTGTTGTGCATTATTTATGAAGATCGATTATATAAATTTTGTATTTTATGGTTTTTTTGTATAAAAGGTTCGGTTTATACTGAAAGCATTTTAACTGTCTCATCAATCATTGTTGTTATCACTTTTTTTTTTTTTGTGAGACTTGATATGAATATTATTATGACATTGTTGACATATCATATCAGTTTGACAGTTGTTTGTAACTGTTATTTGTTGTTATGTGAACATAATAAACAGCGGAACTATAAACATGTTCCTATAATGATACCAAGAAGTAATTAAGTTGTTCCTTTTTTTTTTTTTTGTTAATTTGCAAAGTGTAAAGGTACGTTACTAACTGGCGGAGGTAATTTTGAGTTCTCAGAAAATATAATAAAAAGATTTGTGTACTTGAAAGAGTAACGACGAGTCAAGGTGTTTAATTATTTGACTTTTGATATAATTTACAAATATTTGCAGACAAAATATAAGATTTTTGTATGATAAACTTAATTTTGACAGATTGTTTGTGACATAAAGGGTTTATTAATAAATGTCAAACTAAAAAATATCTGTAGACTGTAGGTAATAAAAGTGTATAAAAAAAAACCTATTCTGACCTTAAAATTCTAACACTCAAGTTCATCACAGTTTTATAAAGATTTAAAAATGTTTTAACTAACAAAAACGAAGTTATAGCAAGAGTACTTTGAAAGTATATCGAAAATTGTAATAGAATTTCAATTTGGATGAAAACAAATCTTCTAGCTGTCTTCAATTTCGCAGAACTGTTGCAAGCACCACCCATGTTACGCTTCAATGACAGAGACGCTTCAATGACAGAGGCTAATAGTTTTGCTTCTATAAGACCTTTAAGATGCTACTGTTGCTTCTGTTAACCTTTGTAAAAATAAAATTGTAATTTTACAACTTAATTGCAAAATATTTTAGCCAAATTTGTGGTTTGAGTAATTAGTTTTTGTTTTTAAGGTCAATAAGAATCTTAAAAGCAAAGAATAATAAAATTGTTAGTTGGGAGCTTGGATCACCTTACATTTTTTGCAAGATTGAAAATGGGAGAACTGAGCCCTATTGCACCATCCACTTTGCATGTTGCAACTTTGCAAAATAATAATTTTCTGCAAAATAAAAGAACAAAGTAATTCCTCGACTTTGCACCTTGAAATGTTTTATGTTTTTTTTTTTAATCTATTACTGAAAACTACACATTTCTATCTACTCGAGCAGAAATTGATTTTTAGGTTATGGTATTAGATCTGCCTATGATAAGCATTCATGAGTACTCTCTCACCTCTAAAAGAACGCTGCTAGCGAAATTAATGCAATTCCCATTAACTCAAGCAAAAAATCATGAGTAAAAATAGTTGTAAATGTACTAGATTATTGACTAATGAGCAGTTTCCAAGGCAATGCGGCTTAACAGCCGCGTTCCCTTGTAGGTGTTAGAGTACTCATGACTAGAAATCTAGTACTACCAACTTCAAATCCTATGTTCTAGTTCTAGGGCAGAACAAATCATGTGTTAAATGTAGTACTAGATCAACAACTAGTTTGTCCCTGAAAAATACTTAAATCTACGTTTTCACTGTTTCTAAAAAAAAATATTGTGTTGAAAGTATACATGAAGAAGCACACTGTACAAAAACAGTAATCTCCATTATGGGCGCATCATATTTTTAGTGATTCCTTATGTTCTAGTACTTAATTGCCATGACCGAAAACAAAGATTTTTTTGCTAAGTTCTGAGATTCCAGTTGAATTATCATGACTTCAAATTAAAACAAATTTTTCGTGGGAACAAAGTAATGTTACTCATGAGACTAACAAATTTATCATTGGTCATGTTTCGTTTTGTGAACCTGTAATTATAAAAGCCCTACAATTAGCCGCACCTAAATAAAAAACATCTCATTCCTGCCTTTACCACCAACAAACAATGCTTTTCAAGAGTTGAAAAACCCCGCAATAATTAAGCTAATTTGACCCAAATCCCATTTTGATAACACACAGCAGAGCGAGCGCCATAAAAACAATAACGACTTGGATCATTATCTGCAAAACTGTGCGATGCGCCTACAATAATGCGAAGTACAGAAATGTGTCTGTCTCTCAGTCTGTCCGACTATTATATCTGCCGCATGACTCAACGTAAAGTCATGTGCTTTAGTATTTATCATTTTGTTGTCTTCACTTTGCAACAGGTGAGGCGTGAAGTAGTTTCTTTTTTTCTTGTTAAAAATAGCCTGGCGTCTTCTTCGATTTCGTTGTCGTCGTAGTTTGAACGTAAAGCGAGCGGAACACATTGTCCAACTTTTAAGTAAACAACAAAATAAAAAAAAAAAAATTGTATCGTATTCATGTCGGATGAGGCGCACCAGCATCACCACCGACCGGAATCTAGAGTACACGTCCATCTCTTTCGCAATTCGCTTTGTTTAGACAAGACACAAACTTGTGAACATAATTTAAATGCGCATTCCAGATCCACACAGCAACCGCACGAGTACCGCAGCTACGCGCGCGTTTACCAGTTCCGAATCTCCAATTCCGTCCGACCTGACTCGCGAACGGAGCGGAGTCAACAACTTTATCTTATCGGAAGTAATGAGCGCATGTAAAACAAATTGGAGTCAAGAACGCATGCGAAATGCAAGCAAGCAAGTCCATGCAACCGTGAAGGGTGTGATCGGTGAGTGGTAAGCGGTGACAATACGCGACAGTGAGTTGGAAAAAACGAACAGGTTGTTTGCTGGCAGTGTATTTTTATGGTATGGGAATGAGGCGACAGAGCAGACAGTCAAACAATTTAGCACCCCATTAATGGTGCACGCAATTGTAGCAATTTGCAACCATTAACTGATAAGGGGGAAACTAAATTATATAGCTCATTTGAGGGGTGCTGCATTCGAGTGTGCACATATAAATTTATTTATTTCGATAAAAAAATAGACAAAATGACTAAACGAAATCTCATTTAGGAAAATTGATTGATAGGAACCGCTGCGCATGTTAATGACTAAAAATCAATTCGATTTGCATCTGAAAAGGGATTTTATTTATAGTCCCCAATTGGGCGCCAGATATTTCTATAGACTCGTATTGAATTTTATTTTGAAATTTTTTATGTTCAAAAATCAATCAAAAGCCTAATGGAAATTAATAGATTTATGGAAGGGAATGTACATGAATGAAGGCAGGACGGCGCGAAGCTGATTGATATTGAATATTCGGAAAATTTCTTTGATGTCAGATTGAAACGCGGAAATGTGATGGAAAATGCATTTAAGTATGGTGGCACGCGTTTGTATTTTTGTTTTCATAAAATTTTAATTGCACTGAAAACATAAGCTAGGAGTCGTAAATTGAACGAAACATCATTATTACTCACTCTGGCGATTGTAAAGAACATTAATGCCTAATACAAAATAGATTTACTACCTTTTATGGTTCCGACAAAATGATTGAGGTGATCGAACCCATTTGGTTCACTGAAGTGAAGTTCGATATAGGCTTTTGGAGACCAACTCACGATTTTGCTTCCAAAAGGAACTAACGAAGCTATTTCTAATACAGACAATTTGCTTGTATAAGATCATAAAAAAGCCCAGCAGTAGTAAATCTAGTACTAAAATCAACACATTAGCCCTGTTCCATTGGAGGTGGTAGTTTACTCGTGAGTAGAAATCTAGTACAAAAACTACACATTCCTATCTCCTCGAGTAGAAGATCATGTGTTAATTCTAGTACTAGATCTACTCATGAGTAGTTATTGTACTAGATTTTTACTCAATCAGCAACAAGTAACGCGGCTATTGTTTTACTTCCTGTTTAGATTTTTGACACTGCTTTATTCCGATATAAATTTCATTACAAATAGAAAACTCAAAAGCAATTTTCTTATAGAAGTTATTACTTCGTTAAAACAAGCTTTTCAAAAAGTTCCAGTGAATTTTAGTAAGATTAAGATTTGTTAAATGTTAACTTTTATATTCTAAATATAACCAAAAAAACTATTTGTTTTAAAATGCTAACATGTGCTAATATATTCAAATTCAAATTTTCAGAAGCTCTATGAAGCAAAAACTTCGAAAAGACTTTTTTTAATAACTTTTTAGCAGATTGGAACGAGTTACATAATTCCTTGTTAGGATTGTTAAAGGAGCAAAATTTTAAGTTTATTAATGAAAAGGAACTATTTCAAAGCTATCCCATTTTGTTTTTGTTTTGTATTTTGTTAAAATTCTCAGCCTCTGTAAAGCTTCTATTTAGCTTCTATAAGACTAATTGTTTATGCAAATAATTTTTCTCCACAAACCCTCCGATATTGAACATGCTACGTCAAACGTTATTTGTATTGTAATATAATTTGGAAAAGAATAATAATAATTTAACGGTTGTTCAGCAAATTTGTTCTTCTGAAATTGGCATTGCAATTCAGGCATAGTTCTGATTCAAAATTCATAGATGTTAAAATTGCGAAGTACTTGCTTGAAATAGCGTTGAACCACAACTTATCAATCGAAATTTAAGAACTTGAACCAAAGTCGAACCACATTTTTCTATAATTGACGCGTACTCCAAAAGGTTTTGACTATGCTATATTTGGTAAGTTTCAGCACAATCAATTTTTAGTTAAGTCATTTTCATGAAGCTGACATTATAATTATAAAATCTCCCACATATCATTTCCATCATACAAAAATATCCTCATAAAAAACAATAACCTATCATTTATTTCGCCTTATATGACCATTGTTGCCCTATGTTCGATTTGGGTCAAACTTGAAAATTTTGCAAGAGTACTATAATTCCAAAAAAAACGTTTTATCCAATTATTTATAACCTTTAATCCAATTATATTCGACCCAACATGTTTGCATGCTAAACAAAAAAAAAATGTTAAGAAGGACAACAGAAAATATTTGCAGTATCTAAGGAAAAACAATTTCAATAAAAATAGTTGACTATAGGAATTTTGTTTGTTAGTTTTTATAAACAAAGCATCTCCATATATAGACATTGACTTTTACATCGACAACCCGTCAAAAAAGGACGGCAGACGTATTACGTAAGCCTAATAAATCGATTAGATCAGCGTAACGAGCCGCGACTAACTCCTTCACATCAAAGAGTTTAACAATAAAAATAAAAATGAAAATAAAAAAATAATAATAATTGCTACAAAAACTCGTCAATCTGTAAGCAATTATGTTGTCCCATTCACGATTGGCTGGATTTGCCTCCCATATTTGTGGAAGGCAGCACAAAGTTTAAACTAACAGGGACGGATTTATAAATGAATATAAGTGCAAATATTGATAAGTAGACTCAGATTGAGTTGTTTTAGCCATATTTCGCAACTTCGCATTTTCGCAATTACAGTTTAAAGAATCTATTTGATCGTTTGCAATATTAAAATCCTCATGTACTTAGTTTTTAACAAGATTAAATGGAAAATTAATTTTTAATTTTTTTTTCTTTGCAAACTTGTAAAGTCTTAAAACTTTTGCGAAATTGAAGCAAGTAATTTCGGATTGCCACAAAAGTTTATATCGTTTGATTACTTTAATTTAGAAAGGAAAACATTGATGCAAGCTTTGCTTAACTAAATTCAAATACGATATTATGATTTGCGAATTAATAAAGAAGTAATTTATAAATTTGCAAATCATTGCAAACAAGGTAAATAGCACTTGTTTAAGAGATGTTTGCATTATTTTAAACACCAAATTAATTCGCAAGCATATTTCTCTTTGATTAACTTATTTTAAGTACGACCTTACGATTTGCGAAAATATTAAAAAAGTAACTTATAAATGTGCAAAACCTTTGCAAGTAAGGTAAATGGCATTTGTTTGAACGAATTTTTAATAATATTACAAACGAAATTATTTCGCAAGCTTATTTCGCATAGGTTTTTAAGTAAAATTTTTCATTTCTATTTACAAAAGCAGTTCGAGTATAATCGCAAAACGAAATGCTAGCTACAAAAGAAAAAGCTTGCGTATTGTAAATATTTTACGAAATCATCAAACAAAACGTATTTAACACCTAAAAAAAATTTGCGAACTTCATGCGAAACGATATTTTATTTTGCGAAGTGAAAGAAAAATAATATTTAAAATAGGAAAGTTTGCGAAATACCTCCTTTTTTACATCTGCATACTTTGACATCGAAATACAGAATCCGTCACTGTTTATACCCACCTTATATCAACTAATCCACGTCCTGGCCTTTTTGCTCCCTCATCTCAAGACATAACTTAATTTGACTTGAGAGAATTTATCGGTTCTCTATATGGCGGTGAGGTGTACCGGGCAGTTTGAAGGGGCTCGCGAAGCAAACAACGAAAAACGGGGTAAACATTTTTGTTGGTTCCCAAGACGAAACAGCAAAAAAATAGACATCTCGTCGTTGTTGTTGGGGCCGCCCGTTTTAACTTCGGCAGCGCTGTCAAATCAATTTGTTCGAAAAAATTCATGCACACATCTAGGCTATTAGTGTAGCAACAAATTTATTATGATTGTGCAGCTATTGACGGCAATGATGATGGTGTGCATTCGACAACACCACACCATCATCATCATCATCGACGACGAACCCAACCCAAAAACCCCAAGAAGCTTTGCGATCGATGAAGATGAAGTTGACGATGATGGGTTGGGTCGTTGGGTGTCAGTCGGTCGGTTTGGTTGGTGAAAGAAATGCTTGTAATTTATAGAGAAATTGGTTTTCGTCTAGTGTATTATGAATGAAGTTTTTTTTTTTCAAAATTATTATATGAACGCGCTTAGCGGCGTACTATATGCGTTCGTAATTGGATTCATTAGAATGCGTTTACGGAAGAGTTGCAACGGCAACAACGTCAAAACAAACAATCATCTACTCTACAAGTTGTTTGTTTGTTTTTCCAGTTAGGAAAGGACTTAGAAAGGCATTTAAAGAGTCTTTTTATGGGTAAGCATTTATGTTCCTATTTCTTCGTATTCTATGCGGGTTAGGTAGGTGTACTCAAGTTATTATACGGAATACAAAAGAAACATACATGTAGCTCTCTTGTAATCGTGCTACTTTGAGTGCATTCAAACATACTCACATCGGGTCTCCCATCAAGAGTATTGGAATGATGAGGCAAATGTGTTTGTTATATAAGTTAACACCGAATAGATAAATAGAATCGTATTTTTTAGATTCCGATTGTTCAAAAGTATATTTAAGGGAGCGCACGCACTTGTTAATCAATTTGTTTGACCGATAATTCGAAGAATGTTATGGAATTGTAAGTATAATGAGGATTTTTGGGTGAGTTCTATGAGAATTGAATAGCCATTTTCTCATCATGAGAACATGACTTTGCTATTTGTACGAAAAGTAAGGAATAACAGAGCCTATAACCAGGTAATAGTCAAGACGCTTCTAACGACACCTTATTTGCTAACTTATTGTATCTAGTTTAGAAGTTAAGAGGGAATAGATGAACATACATCGTGTATGTTCATATGTTTCCTTATAACTTCAAAGATATTCAATATAATTTTACAAATGAGATATCATTAAAAGCGTCTTAATTTTCCGCTGGTTATAGGCTCTGTGACATTAAATTTAATTTGATATTGCGCCCTCTATAGGCAAAAGTTATAAAATAACTTTTGTTTAATTAACAGCTTTTGGATTAAAACAAAACTGGCAAAAATTCACTTGAATTCCATTTCTCATTACTCATTTAACTCAATAGGTTTCTCTGAAACCAAACCACATTCAAAATTGCTTACAATTAATTGTTTTCCCTAACGAATAAGTAATTTGAATGCTTTTACAAAAAAGCTAAATAAAATTCCCTAAAAACAACGAAAAAAAAAAAATTATCACTTGACTTTCAATTAAAATTCTTGTTTTCTAGAAAAAAAAATAAAAAAAAACTTATTTCATTGACCTTCGTTTCATAGTCTACCCGAGTTTTTTTTTTCTTTTGATCAAAAGAATTTTATTAAAAAAAAAAACAAGAAAAACAACATCAAGACAAACAAAAAAAAAAAAACTTTCAATCGAACTCAAAAAAGATAAGACAAATCGAACCAAACTACGTCATGTCTTCTTAGTGTTTTGTTCTTTTTCTTCAATTCCGCATGTCGTCAGTCGGTTGTAGGTAATGTAAATTGCGTGATCTGGTAAAATAAATCTTGATGGCTAGGTATAAGAAGAAAAAAAACGTGGGCGATATCTGCCAACATACTAGCAAGCAACCACACACAGAGTTCATTTTGCTGTGGTTTTTACCTTATAATTACTGACCTTTATCGTAATTACACTACCCAACCGACAACTACGACGAACGACCGACCAACATGACATAAAGCTGCCTCTGACTGATATGGGAGTGAATAAGGAACTCCTTTTTTGCCAAGTTGATGTTCCGTATTTGTAAAAAAAAAAAATTATAATTGAAATCATAATCAGAGAGGAAAAAATAAAAATGGGTGTTTTTTTTTCTGTTTGAGTTATTTTTAGACTTTTAACCAATTGTCAATTATTTATACATTCTTACACAGATCGAACAATGAACTCTTTCATGAATTTTCATATAAAACTTCTAAAAGAAGTAAATTATGTATTTGCACTGAAAGAAAACTGAAAAATAGAAGCTCTACTTCAGTTTAAGTCACCCTGTTCTGTCAAATAACAAAAATCTAGTACAATTAGGAGCTTGGACCAGTTTTACAGTCGAAAAAGTGACACTTAAGTGGCCAATACTAAAAACTTATTTGACTTTTACTATGTAAGTTTGCGCACTTCCTTACCATTCTTGAACTTAACAGTTGCCTATTATATCCAATGTCAAATTCGAATTTGACAGCTGTCAACAAAAATCAAATGTCAACTGACAAATCAACAAACGAAAAAACACCCTGTAAGTTACACCATACACACAATATGTATGCTTACCATCTGTCAGACTCAATTTTATTATTAGATGCTACCAGATTATTACTTGCATTGCTCTTCTATAAGCCAAATTGCTCATTGATCAACAATAAACCATACAAAAATTTTGCGCCAACACACAACTACAAAATAAAACGTCTATGACCGACTTTCTGAACATTATTTTTTTTTTATTCCATTTTGCAATTGGATGCTGGATAACTTAATGGAAAAATATTTACTACATAAGTCTTTGATGAAACATCGAATCATCGGATGATGCTATAGTCGATGATGTAATTTCGTTATAGAAGCATAAACTACTGTAACGCTTAGTGAGAATCATTGCGGATGTTCAGTTCATGTGAATTTTTCATTTTCTATTTTTGTTTGAAAACAATAATAGTTTTTGCGTTTGAAATATTTTTAAGAGAAAATTTAAATTTTCAAAAACAAAAATTGCTTATTGCGTGCGGTCTTGGCTGTGCATGTGATTCTTTGTCAAGCTCAAGAGAACTTTTCTAAATTTAGATTATAGTTTTGTCTATTTGACAAGGAAATTGTGATTATTTTGAATATTATTGCAGTCGCGGAATTGAAATTGTATTTTTATTTTGTTGAGTGAGAAAATGAGAGATGGCATAAGAGTACTGGCCTTTAGCAAATATATGTCACGGTGTCTGTAGCTCTAAGTCTAAATTATAAAATGAAAACATAAATTTATATAATTTTCTTTTTAATAATATTTTAGAATTTGAATTTTTACATGTAAGGTGTATTTTCAAATCTAGAAAAGTCAAAATTGACATTTTTTTGACAGTTCAGACATCATTTGTTTGCTTTAAACTCCTTTCCCTAGGACGGTGCTCACTCTGTCGACTAATTTTGACAGTTCTATGAATCCAATGATTTTATATGAGTATAAAAATGCATTTGTCTCTTTTTGTAAGTGAGAAAGCAACACAGAAATGTCAAAATAAGACGGCGGAGTGAGGCCAGTGTGAACACCGTAAATTTGTATTATGCATGTTCTTCAACGTGGGGGTTGTCAGATTTGATTTTGACAGATTCGCTTACTTTCCTATTTTTCTGAACACTCACTGGTTCGATGAAAAAAATAAGTAAATGTAAGAGAGATATAAATTTTGAGCAAAAAAAAAATATCATTTTGACCTTACACAACTGAGTCAGAATAAGTCACAATAAAGCTTTCATTATTTTTGTCTCCAAACCTATTTTTCGTGCTAAAATTAAGCAGTTAACACCCTAAAAACCACCCACGATGATGGTCAACATCAAACATTATTTTTAACTCTCCTCCAACCCAAGTGACTTAATATTCCGTTCGAATTTAAAATGTCACGAGTTAATTTATTGCGAACATTTTGTCAGTGTAAATTTGTAATTTTGCATAAAATTTAAATGTCCTCAAGACATAAAGACAGAGAAGTGTCATATAAACCGACGTGACCATACCCTACTTCAAAATGAAGCAATAAATTCTCTCCTTCTATGTTCCTATAAACGGGCCAAAAACCACAATATACTTCCAAGAACGAAATGACCGCCGCGACATAAAGTAACAGAGGCATATCAATATTATATACCCACCCACTTTTATGTCGCTTTAGGTCTTGTCCATAAACCGCACACATCGTAGAATAAGTGGCATTTGATGGAAAGACAGACATCTGACAGTTGAGTTCTATGAAAATGGCTCGTGCCAAAAGGAAAAAAATGATCGATGATAGTCATTGCACTTTGGGCAACAAAATATGTTAAAATCGATGACACTTGACATTCATATATCTATCGCTCTGCCATAAGCAATATCAATTTTCAATGACAGTTAAAAGAACTGTCACTTTTGAGTATTATAATGCTTTCATAATGACTTTTGAAAGTATCCTCAAGTTGACACTTTGGAGAGCTGTCACTAGTGAAAGTTCTCCAAACTAAATTGAACTTGATACCATCACAACACACAACACCACCCACTGACACTTTCCTAAAAATAAAAAAAAAAACTTCAAACCTGACTGCGGTTTATTTGTGTTTAGAAATATTTAAATAAAAATTTCTTTATAGTCGTCTGGTGCATTTTTTTGTTGTTTTTCTTTGATATCCAAGATTGGCTCACACATTTCCGGTAAAAAAAAAAAAGAAATGACAGCCCATATGGCTGTCATTGTGGATGGAACTTAAAGTGGGTAGCTGTGTTCATTTTAATTGCAAACAAGCGCAACGTGATGATATAAAGTCGTAAAACTTATGATTAACAAAATATGTAAAAAGGGTAAGCAATTAAAATATTTTACTCAAACTTCTGGTTATCGAAACATGAATCTCAGGAAATACTAAATGCATTCCTCGTTCGTGTGCTTCGTGTCCGTGGTTCAGTTAAGTGAAGTGCATTAGATCATTTCGCTGACATAAAGACACACAAAAAGGAGAAACAAAGAGACGATGGAAAACAGTTTTTGTAATCGGCCTTGTGTGGAATAGTTTCACCTACGCTTAATTTTATGTTACCTCACTTGAGCGGGTTAAGAATTAAATATGGCAGCAAAGAGGTCTTATAGAAGCTCTAAAGCAGACTGTATGGCCACATCCATACTCTCCTCGCGCCTTATAAATATTGTAGTAGTTGGAGTTGAGTAATGCGCGCTCTTGCATCTTGTGTAGAAGAGTGTTGATTTTTGTTTCTTAAGAATCTCAAAGTTAGAGTTTATAATATTTTGGACATTTTGATAGGTTGTGGCATTTCGTTTGCACGATGCATTACATTTTTATAATGCGTGGGATGCCGCAGCGCAGCTTGTAGTGATGTAGTGTATTGCCGCAGTGTTGACACATAAGATAAATTTGTTTAAGATAAAGTGCGATTGCAACACGACACACAACATAGTATAGCATTTGTTTTTTTTTTTTTTGCTGTCTTGTTGTGTGCGTATTTGAGTAACTGTCGCAAGACATGTAACAAATTGAATTTAATATGTTAATCTTGAATTCAATTTGAAACAGAAAAAAAAAGATGCAAAAAGATGATAAATTTATCGAAAGGTTTTTTTTTTAAATTTGTTTAAATAGAAAGATGACAGTTGCAAAGCTTTTTTGCAAAAATGATCAAGTGTCAAAATGTGGACTCAAGAGGAGCAATTTCAGAGACAAGTAAGTGACACTTAAGTATCTAATATTGACAACTCAAGTGTCGCTTTCCATGTACCTAAATAATCAATACTTAAGTTTAGGAATGATAAGAAAGTATAGATTTATATATAGAAATTGACACTAAAGTTTGTAATGTTATGTTACGGAATCATAAAGCTTATGTACTTTCTTAAGTTAGTAATCGGCTTATTTATATCTCATAATTCTTGTGTGATAACATGACTCTTTCCTCCTTCGCAAAGTATCACGAAATATTACAGTATTTCGGCAACTATCTCGAGTTGTCTCGATATGCATCCCGGGCTAATAAACGAAGTTTTACGAGTCACTCTGGGATAAATTGACTAAGCGATATATGTCTGTATCTAACATAATCGGTTATAAAAGTTTCAACTGTTAAGGATTGTTCGGTTAAATATCACGGGTTTTTCTTTTTTTCACTTTACGTCATGTTTTTTTTCTGCTACATATCATCGACTAATCAGTTGATCACGACTTGATCCAGAAAGTATTGTGATAGCAGATACTTTGGTTAGATGTGTGCGACGGATATCATATATGTACTACCAATTTAACAATCTTGGTAGGCATTTATCACAGACTCTTTCACAATTATCACATATTGCTTTTAAATGTATTATGGAGCTGTTTGATAAGTTTGATGTCTGACAGATTGCCCCAGTATAAATAAAGATTCTTTCGGATAGAATAACAGACTGCTTCTGAAATGTATCAATGATAATCCTTATGGAAAATAACAACTGTGATCATCGCCGCCGTTTGCTTGACATTAATCACAGACACCCTCTCGTTAAGTAGTACGGATTGCTTCGAAATATATCATGGGTCACTCGATGGACTATAACGTTCCGAAAAAATAATAGATTACTGCGGAATCGTAACGGGTTGTCCCGGTTTGTATCACGGTTAGCCACATTACACAAGTACTATATTTATCACAGGTTTCTCAATATTTATCACAGTTTCTTTCGGGTAGTATCACAGATTGTTTATGGTACCGATAGCTCTTGTAAATAGCACGGGTTACACTTTATTACTTTAAAGCTGTCTTTTCTATTAGGAGAAACGACAAGAAGAATATCAACAATATCAGCTGCGTTACTTCGGAGATGAAAAACTTCTCATGAGTCAAAAATCTAGTACTACCAACTTAAAATTATATAAGCTCGAGCAGAGGATCATGTGTTAAATATTAATTTACTCAGGATATACCTAATATAACGCGGCTATAAGTTCAACACAGAATTGAATGTCGTAGACTACTCGTAAGTAGATGATCTAGTACATTCATTACTACATCGTCACCTGAATGCAAAAACTAGCTAACTCAATTTTGTTCGTCTTTGAGATATCTGTTTTTTCGTCTTCTTTGAATCGATTTGCCTTAACTGCCATAAACATTATAACTAATTTTGTGGAACTAAAGTTGTTATAGTGTTGTTCTATACACGAGTAGGTACCTACCTGTTTATATTTAAACTAGATTCATTTTCTTGAAAGTTCGCTCCATTAAGAATCGCTAGAAATTAACTCTTAGGTAGTTTATCCCCTTTAAAATAGTTTTTTGGCCGTTAAAAGAAAAAGTGGTAAAATGATTTGTTTTACAGAAAAATAATTTGCAGAGGTCCTGCATTTTTTTTTTCAAAGAGATCAGTAAATGTCAAATTCATCGAAGTAATAGTTTGACGTTTGTTTAAACTACATTTTATACATTAACCGCGTTTCTTTGAAGGTTCCTTTGAAGGTGAAGGATGCTTAGTTGATTGTGTACAAAATTTCTTCTCATGACAAGACTATACCACTTCCACTAGAACACGGCCATTTAATGTTATTAAGCAAAAAAAAAAAAACTCCATAATGTAAACCCATAAAGTGAGAGTGTTCCAGAATGAAGAACAAACTTAACCAAGGCAAATATTTGTTAAATGTAGGTATTTAAGAACCATATCAAAATCAAATCCTTCCAGGAATTTCATAACCCTATCATCATTAAAAAAAAAAACAAAACTGTGTCACAAAAAATAACAAAAACAAAAAAAAAACCTCACCTCAAAACTCGCAATAATAAAAAAAGGCCTCCTAAATATTTTGTTTATTTAGACCCAAAAAGCTAAACATCAAAAATATAAAAGACCCACCTACGTTTGTTCCAATTTTCCATTGTGACGTTTGCGTTTGTTTGTCTACTTAATAATCACACAAAACTATCACTATCGACAGAACAACATCCAACCTCTAGCCGGCATATTTCAGAGAGAAATTTTTTTCAACCCACACTACTTAACTTATCAGTCAAATTGGAAAAACAAATAAATTAAAGCTAAAGCATAACATTTTTTTGTGTATTAAGCTTCTGGTCATAAAAATACACACAAAAATGAACCTTTTGTAGGTTGAAAGAAGAGAAATATAACTAAATCGATATAATAGATGGTCATTAAGCTATACGTCAGAATAGACGAAAAAACCTTAGACTTTGAAGCTTAAAAAGGTATAAAATTTTATAACTATGACATCAGAATTGATAATAATTATATAGACTGTCTAACGATTAACCACAAGTCACTTAAGTACTTAAATAAACAAAAGCCACCTATTTATTATGGGTTTGTCTATGATTTTTTGTTTTTATGTAGGTATTGAAAACTTTACCACCCACACAATTTAATGCAGTGCACTATAATTTAAAGTTATTCCCGACTTTATTAATAAAATACTTTTAAAATAATGACAGTTTAAAAATGCTAATTACAATAATTTATCTATGTTCTCTTGTCTTTTAAAAAAGGTAAAACAAACAGATCGCTTTTTGCTGAATGCACTAATTAATGAACGCATTCAAAATTCGACGGATGTTTTTTAAAATTTTTTCATGGATTTATATAACGACCTTCGTTAACCAATTCGAAACTAATTTTATAATGAAAATAAGATGCTCCCCAGTTAACTATAATATTGAACCGATAACGCTTCTATAGAGATAACAAAGTGTAACAAATTTTTTTTTTTTAAATAACAAACAACACAAACCTTGAACTTTTTCCCCCGAACACACACAATTTCAAATTGATAGTGAGTTGCGCGAATTATTATTTTTTAATAACTGTGAACTAAAACGGCAGCATTCACTTAAATATAGAATTGGCACTTTGCACACTTAAGACTAGATAAACACTAGACAACACTTTTATTTTAAGGTGAAGGTTGGGTAAAGCAAATATGCTAGCAAAAAACCCTTGGTTTTGCAATTATTATTCACGTATCACGTAACTATCTGTCTATCATAAATGTAGTACAGCTGCTATAATTATTTTTGACACAAGCACTCATCGAAAAATATTGATATAATATCGAACGTCAGATAAGGAGAAAATAAGAAAACAAATATTTAATTTGCTAATTTTAAGGGGCAAGTAAATAAAAGACTACCTACACAAAAAAAGGGTAAAGATACGAACTTTTTTTATGGAGACAAAAAAACTATAAAAGTTTAAAAAATTTACATCAATTTGACACAATTTAGTGTGTTTTCACCAACACATTTTGTTCGCTAATATAAAATCACTCATAAATATTTAATGGTACCATACATTTATTTAAATAATTTAAATAAATGTTTTTAGTGCCTATAAAAAGGTTGGTAGAATTATCATTCGGCGTGTAAACACGTCTAAACTGAGTCCGAAGAACTACGTTGCAAGACTGATTGAAACTAAAAATAACGAACAACCAACAGTGCCGAAGCCGATAGTGTGTTGTCTGCTTTGTGCCCCTTTGCGCATCGTCAAAGAGAAATCATTTTTGTGTCGGCTGTCGGAGTTGAATGAATGAATTTTTTTAGTGAAACTACCTTATCGACTGTTTGGAATAATATAGAATTGAAAAATGTAAACAAATCGTGGGATGGGAAATAACAGCTGACTTTGTGATTTGTTTAACAGGAACGATTTGAGATATGGTATAATGTTGGATGATGATGGACATAAGACTTTTATAAATGGTGTGAACTTATTGGGGCATGTTTACTAAACGGAAATAGTTCTATATTATTTTGCAATGAACATTTTTTTAAAAGAAAAAGGAAGTGTTATTCAAAACATCCGTCTTATAGAAATAGAATGTAATATTCAATAAAGGAAAGGAAAAAAGGTTTTTAATATTGGAATGCAATTTTGAAAAAAAAAAGCTTTTGTAAAACAAAATTTTCGATTTGGCGAAACTGCCGAAACTACTCCAATTTTTCAGACTTTGTTGATTTTATTGATTTTAGCTTTTAATGATTTTTATTTTTAAGTAAGAACGATGTATAATACCCTTGAAACTTCTTTTAAAAAAATTACTCAATTTTTACGAAATCGACGATTATAAAAAAGAATCTCTTGAAAACCATTTTTTGTTTTTCCAAAATAGAAAATTGTATCAGCTTTAAATCCGTTCTTCTTATCACAAAATAATCTAAGTCCTAAAATCAATTGTTTTCAAAATCTGTCATCAAGTTCGGTTTTCCAAGATTTGTATATCCGCAAACATTTTGATCCTCAAACTTTTGTTTTCAAAAAATAAATAAATAATTTTAAGACGACCTAAAAGTTAGTTCAAAACTATTTGTGCATTTCTGCAAAAGAATTTCATATTTGCAAAAATCAAAATATCAAAAAACCTTTCACTGAAACTTGTCTCTTCCTTTTCTTGGTTGAAAAGACAGCCAAAGGATTCAATCCGGAAGGTATTTTTTGTACCTACGTGACCAATGCCGTCTTTACCATAAGGGCACACGGGGCCCGTGCCCAGGGACCCCATTCTCAGGGGGCCCCGAAGGAACGAATATTATATTCTCAAAACATTTTTGTGGGTCAGACCATCTACCAAAAAATTTTAGTTTTTATATGGCAACCACAATCAAATACATTTTTTTCTACACCTATACGGAAAATATATGTTTTCAAAAAGAAAACAAAATATGTGGCGTTGTATGCGGAAAAAAATTTAAATCCAAACCACCAAACCCAAGCTCAATTTTCAAAAAAAAAAAAAAATAAGACAATAATATTTTCAAAAAACAAGAAAAATACCTTTTTTTCCACTGCACTGTAGGTAAGATTATTTATTATTTATTAATAAAAACAACGAATTCTCTTCCAATTTCTTTTTCCTTAAATAATAATTTCGTTTGAAGTTTGCAAAACTGTCAAATTTGTAGTGCGTGTTAAAATCAGTGTAAAAATATGAGTAGATTCGTATTAAAAGACGAAAAAGAATCAATTCGTCGGCAAAAAACATCAATACTTTTTCCGTTGGAAAACGTTTGAGAAAAAAACTATTGCCGGCTCGTCGACGGTACATCAATGTTTTGGTTCAATGGAAAACGCCATGGTACAATGGTTTTAATTTAAATTGCGAATTGCTCTCGTATTTAAAGATTGACACATAAAATTCATTAAATAACTTTAAAAAAAATTGTTTTTCAAAAAAAAAAAAATAATTTTTTTGTTTAATCCAAGATAATTTTTTTTTAAGTTTTCTTAGTTTTAATATCAGTATAAACCTTTTTATGTAAAAATTTTCATTAAAATCGGCTGTGTCGTTTTCATTAAGAAATCGTTTCTATGGCAAGTAGGTACCGTTAATAACGGTCCAAAAAATATTTTTCTTCTTTCAAAAGTTTTTTTTTTTTTTTTTTTTGACGGGAGGAAATCTTCAAAAGACACTTGGCAGTATTCGACACCAAGTAGTGTGGGACTCTTAACCACTAAAACCACCTCTTTATCAGGACCAATCTTGAGAGATCGACAACAGATTTTTCTTTCTTAACTTTGTAAAATCACTTTGGGGGAAGTTTAAACTTTTAATACTTTCCCATGTTTTTTTAGACCATAAGCTCATGAGGCTTGGTTCTTCTTAATCTCCGAACATGGTTTCTAGTATTCAAGACGGACACCATTTCAGAATTGGTATGACATTGCAGTCTCTGATTATGGGATACTGCGTATTTTTTAACAACTTCTGTAACCGTTTCTATTTGTAAGTCACGATGTAGATCGCTATTTCTTATGTACCAAGGTGCATTAACTATTCCACGAAGGACTTTGTTTTGGAATTTTTGGATGATTTCGGTATTTGTTTTCTTTGTACAGCCCCATAATTGGATACCATAGGTCCAAACAGGCTTTAGTACTTGATTATACAGCATTATTTTGTTTTGGGTTGATAAATCAGAGTTGTTACCAAGTAACCAGTACATTTTTCTATATTTCAAGTTTAGTTCTTCTCTTTTCTTTTTGATGTGCTCTTTCCACTTTAGCTTTGCATCCAAAGTCATTCCAAGGTATTTGGTCGTATTGGCGTAAGGTACAGCTTGATTATTAATGAATATTGGAATATTGTTTATCTTTTTATTTGTAAAGTTTATATGTGAAGATTTTGTTTCATTGAGTTTGATACGCCATTTTTCGGTCCAATCTCTGACTGTGTCGACGGCATATTGCAGCTTTACTGCTCCCCTAGAGACACATTTGTCGGGTACCAAAATTGCGGTATCATCTGCAAAAGTAGCCATTATGGTGTGATTCCCAACTGGGATATCCCTTGTGTATAGTAAATACAGGGTAGGACCTAGGACACTTCCTTGTGGTACACCGGCTTCTATTTTCTTCAATTCCGAATATTCTTGATCGTACCTTACTCTAAACAATCGGTCTGAGATGTACGATTTTAATATTTCATAGTACTGTCTGGGAAGATCCCTTTGCAGTTTGTACTCAAGTCCCTCATGCCAAACCTTGTCAAAGGCTTGAGCAACATCTAAGAAAATAGCTGAACATACTTGTTTTTCTTCTAATGCTTTTTCTATTACATCCGTTATTCTATGAACTTGGTCTATCGTGGAATGTTTATTTCTAAAGCCAAACTGATGATTTGGGATTAACCTTCTTTCTTCTATAATTTTGCTAAGTCTCTTCAGAAGCAGTTTTTCAAAAACTTTTGCCATAATTGGTATAAGCGATATTGGTCTGTAAGACGTCACTTCTGTAGGTGGCTTACCTTGCTTGGGTATGACAATAACTTCAGCAATGTTCCAATGGTGTGGGACATACCGTTGCTTAAGGCATGCATTTATTATATATTGGAGTTTTATGAAGGCTTTCAAAGGCTTTTCTTTCATAACCTGAGCAGTAATAAGATCGTAACCTGGTGATTTTTTATTTGATAGTTGATGTAAACACATACTTTTTATTTCTTTTAATCTTACAATTGGTATTTCACTTTCATCTATCTTATCAACAAGCTGTAAGCTATTTTCAGCCGCGTTTGTTGGGTATGGCTTAAAAACATTCGCAAGATGCTCCGCGAAAAGGTTAGCTTTTTCTTTTGGGTTACCGATCCATTTCCCATCTTGAGATTTCAAGGGAGAGTTTAGTAACTGCGGTCTTTTCAGGCGCTTGGCTGCTTTCCATAGCGAAAAATCGGTTGAAGCATCAGTCGTTAAATTCTTTAGGAATGTACTGAGTGAATCATTTTTGAATTTATAAATTTGTTTTTTAAGATTGTTGCTTATACGGTTAAACGTTGTTTTATCATCTGGAAATCTAGTATTTTGCCATTTTCTTCGAGCTCTTCTTTTTTCTATTATCAACTCTCTTATCTCTAAAGGATATTTTATTTCATTTTGTCTTATATTAGAAAATGTTGGAGTACTTTCTTCAGCGGCCTGTTGCACATCAGCAATAAATTGTTCCACTTCATGGTCAATTTGCTTCTTTTCAAGTAAAATTGATAAGTGTGCACACAATTCTTCGAAAAATTAAACACTACCAAGAGTTAAATGGTAAAAACGAATTCTGGAAATAAAATTTCGAACAACTTTTATTTAAAATATATGTAATATATTAATTTTAAGTTTTTTTTTTATCAAAATATTCAAAAAATTATAAGAAACTTTTAAAACATAAATCAAGAGTGGAATGAAAACAATTATGCCTTTTTGTCAAAAAATAAGCCTCAATGCCTGAGTTGGCATCGCTGATTGTGACCGAAAAAAGTTCTAGCGACATGAAAAAGTATAAACCAAATTCGCACCCGTGTGCCTATCACGTCACAAGAAAGAGGTGTGCCTACAGAGGGTTAAAAATCAAATTTTATATTGTTTTATTAAGTTTTTTTACGAAGTGAACTTTTTTTTAAATTAAAGACAAAATTTTGTTATAATCTAGGCAACTTTTACCATAAAATAATTTTTTTTTTTTTTTTTTAATTTTTAGTTAATCCCAAAAATGTACTATTTCAATGTCAACTTAAAGTTTAACAAGCTTTACTTAAGGCTTAATTTATTAGGCTTAAGACTTCAAAGTGTCTTTCCCATCCTTAAAACTTATTTTACTATTTACAACTATTTCTTTCTTTGTCAATATAATATAAATGTTAAATGTTAAAACTGAAATACATAGTTAATAAAAAAAATATAGATTTTGGTGAAAGTTGAAAAAGTATAAATTGGGTACATTCTCGCTAATTAAAAATTTATTAGAAATATATTTTATGACCTTATGTGGGTAGATATTATTTTTTTTTTTTTTTGTGTTCCATTTTTATTGATGACTGTTTGAATAATAGACAAGCGTTTGATTTTAATCGCTAGTTAAAAAAAAATCCCAACCCACATATAACATGTTAAAAATTTTAAACCTTTGTCAAACTGTCAGAATATAAAAATTCGTTAAAACAACAACAACAAAACAATTTTTATGTTTAATTTTAATTTATCAAAGCGCCACTGAATTATAATATGCTAATGAGAAATAAAGATTTCATAGATAACAAAAAAAAAAGTTAAATTTTATTATTGACCCATGTCGTCATTTTGTGATTTATTGTTGGTGGTAGGTACCTATACAAAACTAGGTACTAAAATTTGTTGGTGGTCTTTCTCTTCAAGTTTGAAATAGGACTCTATTATAGTTTATTACAAAAATTAATTAACAATAGAAGAATGAGTCAACTATTTTTATCGATTATTTTGAGATAAGATTTAACATTTTAATCAGATTAAATTCTTTAAAAAAAATCAATAAAATATTGATCCTGATTCCCACCAAGAGCATTAAACACACGTTCCCCATTAAAACAAAACAAAATCTACAAAATTAACAACTCAATTGTTTTACAATTTCAACTTAATTGTTTATTTTCCATTCGATTTCATTGTCAGATAAAATGTTTGGATAGCATCCAAAAGCTAAATTTTATTGAATTCTCACTATTTCCATATTTTTCGAGTGGCAGTTGTTTTAATATTTGTTTATATTCAAAAAAATAAACAATTATGTATTCGAAAATAACGCCAATCTATTTGATTCATTGCTCAAAATTCTTTGGACGGATTTCCGTTTTAGGAATTTTTCTCTTAAAATTCATTCATATAAAGAATACAAACTCTGATAGATTTTTTACTATAAAACAACAACTGACTGACCTCGAATAAAAAATAAATAAAAATAAAAAAACTAAAGAATTACAGCTTTATAGTGAATGTTTTTGTTTATGTATCTTTTCAGCTATAAAAACATACAAAGTCAATACAAAATATTTTTTGTAATAATTTTTATTTTTACTGCAACGCAACGTTTACGTCCGGAAATGAGTGTTTTTTTTTTTTAATAGAGGGGAGAACATTAATATACAACTCTAATAGAAACTCTTTCATTTTCATTGAATGTTGTTGCTACTTGCTAAGTGTACATACATGTGGAACTCCTACTCAATGATTTAGCTAATTTTAATTTTTAATGATCGATTTAATCTCAGATTAAATAGTTTTGAGATGAGTTTAAGTACCACTATGACATGAGAGAATCATTCTATTACATTTTCTACAAGTCATTATAAAATTGTAGGTGAATATGTGAAAGTTTGTTTGAGGAGACAGAGTCTATTTAATTCAAGATTAAATCTGAAAAATTACAGTTGAAGAAAAAAAATTTGATCCACCTTGGTTATAAAATTTATTAAAAAATTCTAACTGACAGTCTTTTCATTTAAATTCAAAGATAGGATCCAATCATTGTATTTTATAAATTAATAAAGAAACAAAACTTAATAAAAAATATTTTTTTTGATTTTTAGAAAAAAAAAAATTTAATTTGGTTTAAAAATTAAATTTCTTTAAAAACGGCATGTAGATTGTTTTTTTTTAATTTTTTTTTTAAGATATAGGTAATTAATAGTTCTTTAAATATTAATTCCAATCTTGTAGATTTATTCATACAAAAATATTTTCTAAAAAAATGATTTTGATTATTTTTGTTTTAAAATGCACCTTTTTTTAACTTAAATTCATTTAAAAGCTGTTTTTTTTTTTTCTTTGGTAAATGAATTTTTATTTTTACAAAAATACTTTTACAATATTTGTGTATAAAAAGTTTTAAAAGATTTAGTAATTTCAATTCTACGAACTAATACGTTCGAAGATACGATAAGCAGAAACGATCAACAACTTAGTAAAAAAAAGGCTTTTGGAACGAAATACAGGAAGGCTGATTTATTTCAGATCTAAAAAAAGGGTACTAGGTATTTTGGAATGCCACCCTTTGACAAAATCCGCCATTTTGAAAAACGTGATTCCGCATGTATCTCCGAAACTTTTAGTTCAACCGAAAAAAATTTCAGATAAAAGTTGTTGGAAATATAATTTTCTTTTCTTGTACACGTTATTTGGCTATGTAAAGTTGGCAGCCCCAAAATGCTAGTTTTTTTTCAAACCTGCCTGGTTCGATTGCCCAAGATTAGCACAGGATAGTCCAAGATTTTTTTTCGCTAGCCCACTCAGTTCTAAAAATATAACGGAATTATTTTTACTAGCCGACCCCGCACTCAAAATTCGAGTGCCAATTGTAACTTCTATTTATGCTCAAATAAGCACACTATATAAATCACTTTATTTACTACTAAGAATATGCAACACTTAATTTTATTCGAAATTCGAGAATGTCTTCGAAGGTTCTCGTCTTTGTTTTTAGAAGTTTCCACTTCCAGAAGGGAGAGGGCGTGGTTCAGCACATTTGTTTTTGTTTTTTTCCTCAATTTTAATTTATTGTTTTTATCTATTTCGGTAAAAAAAAAACATAAATAAAGTATACATTCTGCACATCTAGATAAAATTTCCTATCGTTGGGTATATAATTTATGCCAATTCGGTTTTTGTGGACCACGTATTTTGTACCACAAAATAAGTGTTTGCCGTTTTATTATATGATGAAGATGATACCTCAAAAATCACAAAAAATAATTTTCTTTATTCAGTGTACAAATTGTTTGTTTTGCACTTTGGTTCGTTAGCCCAACGTAAGACCAGGATAGCTCAACTTTTTTCTCTATCCCACCATTTTTTTCAAAAGATACAAATAAAATAAAATAAATATCAGAAACCGAAAAAGCTATGATTTTTTTGCTGTGAAAAAATCGTTATTTTAAAATCATGGTTTTAAACCCAGTCCAGGATAGCCCAACTTTTATTTTTTTATCCTACCATTGCACAGTGTGTCGAACCCATACAACATTTTATCATAAATACTTGCAGCTAAGTTTTTGGAGTTTTGATATTTTTTATTTGTGTGTTTATGGCAGGAATAGAAAAAAAAGTTACAAATTAACAAATTGAACAACCTATAACTTTTTTTTTTGTATAATTTATGAAATTAACATTTTTTGAAGAAGACACTGGTGAGCAAAATTAATTTTTTTATTATATATAAACCAAAATATACTTTTCGTAAGGTTTTTGGTGTGCTGAACTCGAATCCGAAGTCAGACAAATTCTATCATATCACGTTTTTGAAATATTCCCGTTAGAAAATCTGAAATGTCGTTTTTTAATAGTTTTTGAGGTTATATTCTTGAACGTGGTGATTTATTTTAAATAAATTTGTGGAAGTTTCTGAAAGACCTAAGTGTTTTCTTTTAAAGCCTGTTAAAATCTTTTTTTTTTACTTTGAGAAAACTTAAGTGGAAGTCAACTTGTTTTGTTTATCTTCTCTATACAAAAAAATCGTGTGTATATTTGCGTTTCATAGCAAATCTCGAATAGTTTTTTGTCAATCGCTTTCAAATTTTGAAATGACGTTTTATTGGCATTTTCGTAACTTCTTATATCGGCGAGGTTGGTGAATATGCTGCAATACACAGTAGAGTTCGGCCGGGTCAAGTAATTATATTAAAAATTTAGTATGCAGAAAAATATAATTTTTTTTTTGTTGAAAACAATATGTAAAATATTTTTAATTACATAAACAGCTTTTTGTTACTTGTTTATGGTTAAAAATTATTAAAAACATCGATGTTTTTATTTTTGTGATCCCCTTGGAGCTGTTTCTCAAAAAATGAATTATTTTGAGTACTTGACTGGTAGCACATAAATGTAAATATCTCTGGTAATCGCAAACAGAAGCAGACCAGACTTTGCCAATATTAAGTATAGACCTAAGGCAAAATAATATAAAAAAAATATCTATATGATTTTCAATGTTTTTTTTTTTTTAATTAAGTTTAAAAATTTAAAAAAAAAATTTGTTTGGCTATTTATCACAGAAATTTTAATAACTCATTTATAATTTTATAAATTAAAATTTTTTTTGTTGTACGTTTTGCAACAACACTCAAATAAACAAAATAACATTTACAAAATTTTTCAAACATTCACCAAACGTGAAATATACACTCTCAAAGCTTCGCATAAATTTCTCAAAATATTTTCGATTTCCGAGGTACTCATGTTTCGGATCATATTTTGAATACATAACCTGGGTTATTTTGTAAGATAAATATGTTTTCATATGAGTTGACACTTCTAAATTATATTTTAACCCATTCTCTCCCATTGTACTTTTTAAAGTACAGTGAAATGCATTGACATTATGTGCATGCAAAAGCAGTCGGGGACATAAAATATTCGTTTTAAGATGCTTTTTAGATTTAACTGAGTGTTTTTGATTTTTCCAATACATATATTTTTAAAAAATTGAATTAGGGTGTACGCAATTGTCTTTTCGCGCAAAGCATTTTAAATTATTTTTCTTTTTGCTACGGTCGAAAAAGTTTTTATAGGTATAAAAAAAAAATTAATAGACCAAATGCTTTGCTTTTTTCTGCAATAATCAATTGGAAATAAACCCAAAATTAAGAAAATAACAAATTTTATCATATTTTTATACATAAATACGGAGATAAGCAAAGCTAAAGTTAAATGTACTTTAAAAAGCACAGTGGGATCATACATACATTTTTCTTTCAAGTACTTTGAATGGATTTTATAACTATCCCCAGTATAAATTTGTATGAAAAACTTTTCCAAAATGTTGGTGCTGTCCTAGAACAAGTCGATAACAATGCGGAAGTAGTAAAAGCTTATAGTTGGCTCAGGGAAATAAGGCTCAGGGTAATTACGCCCACTTTTATGGGGCTTATGACCTACTCAAGTGGGACATTAGTCCCAAATAGCAAATTCAATTTTGTACTTATGCCCGACATCAGTCCATACCAGAATTTTATGGAGTTATACCCCACCAAGCATATTTGTTTTCAAAAGGTATCCAACAAAAGGATTCTTTAATTCCAGATTCTTCAAATGCAAAGGAACTTTGCATACAACCAACTTCGCACCTACCCCATATCCAATAGTGCGTCCAAGCAGGGGTTGCTGGGAAGCATGCCCTCTTTCCCCTCCTAAACATATTTCACTTATACTGAGTGCAAGCACTGTATAATATGTAAGCAATAATGGTGTGTAAACAATGGTGGACACACTATAGGGTTTGTTGTACGTGCGAGGTTATGTCCCTGGGCCTTATATCCCTGATTTCTTGACCATTGGGTAGTATGACAGATGAAGAAGACATTGATGATGACAACATAAAAATAATAGAGCTACGGCTACCGTAATGTTCGACTTAAAATTACAAAAGCACTAACACTCCAATACCTCAAAAGTCAAAAATCGCATTATAGAGAGCGCTAGACAACAGTTTCTTTAAAAAAAAACTGCCTAATCAATTAAAGTGTCTCAAATGTCATTTATGGTTAAAATGTTGCTGTTGAATGTGCAATTTTGCACTATACATTGCGAAAGAGTGTTTTGAAAATTCTAATATTTATGAAAATTAATATGGTATGCATGATCCCATTGTACTAAAAAAAGTACACCCCCATAACTCCTTACCAACAATTTTTAAAAATAATTTTTTTTCCTATATATCTTAACTTTTATCTAAATAAACAGAAAATATCATAAAAATATATTATTTTTAATTTTTACTACACTTGGGTGCTAATGGGATAGCAAAAATATTAATTTTTAACAAAAAGAAAAATGATTTATCATAAGGGGACGACACACTGTGCATTGGTTGAAAAATTATGGAAGCAATATTTTGTATTCACATCACAAAAAAAAAGTACGCATACACCACAGTGACCTTTTTAATTTATAATTTAGAAAAAGTAAATCCACTGGTGTAGGCATTACACATTAAGTGTTCTTTATTTTATTTAGACTTCTTAGTTCGTTTGAATGTAGTGCATATAACATTCCTGTTAAGAAGCTTACAAATATATATGTATATTATACAAATATTTTTTCAAGTGTAAAAATCATTTATTTTTTTTTTTGTATAATTTATCCAAACTTTTTTCAAAAGTAACAACAATTATAAAATGTTGTGTGAGTTGATTTCTTTTCAGTACATGAATAGTACTTTTTAGTACTTTTTAAACTAACATGGTAGTTAAAACAAATTACATCACTTATTTTCTTTAGCCCACCCTTTGTTCAAAAAATATGACAAAAAAAACTTTTTTCAAATTACCAACCTCTTAAAAATTAAATTTAGTTTTTTTTTCAGTGTAAAAATTGTCCTATTTACACTTTTTCTCAATATGTGTAGTGTGGTTTCATTTTGAAAAAACAAATTTAATAAAAAGCAAAGTGGCTTGATGAAGTTTCTGAAATTTAAAGAAATAACTGACTTATGATGTATTAATCATGATTCATGACCAAAGGTATAAGAAACTAGTTTTAAGTTTTTCTGCTTAACCATTAACGTCCGAAATTAGAATCGGGTTTCGAAACCTCTTGTTTGCAACTTTTAAAGTGGCAACTTAATCATATAACTACCTAATTCTTCTTAAATTTCGCTTACTGTTTCTATTGAAAAGTTTCATAGCATTTCATTAAAAGCTTAGAACATCAAACCAAATTAGTAAACAGATTTTTATGGGTCATTTGAAATTTTGCCAACATTTAGTGGCTCTTGTTAAAATGATGTAAAAAAAATTCTTTAAAATTAGCATAGTTTAATGACTAAAGTCATTTTGTATGTTGTCCTTCTGTCTTCATGTTCATACTCTAGCAACCGGTTGAACTAGTTGCCATAGAAGATTACTTATTCCAAGTTATTAAAAAACCTAACTACCTATTCAACGAACCATAAATCCCACATTAGTTAGAATCTTTTCCAACCAAGAGAAGATCTTATACTGAGAATACACAAACACAGGACAGAAGCTCCATTTTATCTCGCATCGTATCTTTAGTTTTTTTTAGGTTTAAGGTTATGTGTAGTCGTATCTGTAAAATTTTGATTGATGGTTGAGGTCTTCAAAAATGATGATGCCATCCGTTTGGTACTCATTTTGCCAAGTTGCAAATAAAAACAAGCCAAAAAGTCAAGCAATTAAGTAATGAACGCTGAATGTACGTTGTCGTATGCATAAACAAAAACCAACAACAGCAGCAGCAGCTGCCTGAATTTTAATGGTAGCTGTTGCTGCTGCCAAAATGCGACACCTATTGGCATCAATTTATAACTTAAACGTCATTTTGACAGCAAAGAAAAAACATAACTTTAATGATCTTTGTCCGACAGATTTTTGCCGCAGGTTATAACAATGAAATTTTCAGAGTGTCGTCGTCGTGGTCATTTCGTCGTTGTGTGTCTGTTGGTAAGAATGATTTTTTGTGTTATTTTGAACCGTTGAACTGGACAATTTGGTTTTAGTAAAAGAGGCGGCAATTAAAGAGCGGTACGGTTTAACAATTTAAAGGGGGCACACTTTGAGATGAATGACCCAGAATATGTTAAACTCATTTGAATAATATGAATGATATTCTCATTTTTTGCGAAGAAAGATTGATGAGAAGGGATTTTTGTTAAGAATTTTAATACTTTTCATAATGTAATTTAAGGTAATCGAGTTTCTTTTTTGACTAATGTGTTTTTTATGACTTAGCATTGCCTTTAGCAGTTTTTTTTTTTTTTAGACTTGAAAAATATGACGGTCATTTTTATTGTAAATTAAAATGGGTTCTAACCGTTCTCAGATACTTTCCTCAAATTTTTCTCAAACTAGAAATTAATAATATGTACGACTTCTTTGCACGTACTAGTATTTTTCTCTGATTGTAAATGAAGCTCTAAGAGCGTATAGTTATTATAATTTGATTTTTTAAAGTATTTTCTAAGAAATACAATTTCTTACTTGCTCTATAAAGCAAGTATTGGTTTTTTTGACGTGATAACGACTTATAAATCGATGAACCATGGCAGCCACCACAAACGTTACACTCTCGCACTTTCGCAGTGCGGCAAAAAATTTGAATTAAAAATTCAAAATAAAGTATATTAGAGATAAAAAAATCTTCTATAGCTTATTTGAAAGATGATAACCTAAAGCTTAAAGGATTTTTAAAAATTCCGTTCTTTTAATAGGGTAAACAGGGGTAAAACGGAAAGATGAAATTTGGTCTAAAATCTTAACACGAAGTCGCAGAGAATTGATTTTTTTTTTGCTATAGATAGATGAGATTAATTTAAGAATAACTGCATTTAAGAAAAAATTCTAAAAAATTTTGAAACTAAGCTAAAACGTTTTGTTTGAACGTTGTACACGTGTTGGGGCTATGACAAAATGATGATTTTGGGTAGAGGAAATTTTTTTGACAATTCTAAAGATGCCAGGTGAAAGATGAGGGAAAAAATTAGGTGTCTGATACGGATTTTTTTCCAACACTCTGCGTTTCGAAATGTGAATTTTTGAAAAACACCTTGTTTTTTAGGGGTATTTTTGTGTAATTTTTGATTTTTAGCTTTTTTTTGGAGTGTTCAAAAAATCTCAAACTTATAGGACATGTAGGTTTTTGCTTTATGCATACATGTGCAAAATTTTTAAAACACACGTTTTTTGACCGTTTTTAACCGATTTGCATCGTTTTTTATTTTTGTCTTTTTTTCTTTAATAGATACAGGAATAAAGTATATGAAGCAATGATAGACCATGACCACGACTAAAGTGTGCGAAGTTTCAATCATTTTCGTAAACAGAATTTTGAGATAACGGTAAAATAAAATTTTAGAATTCAACAGGTTATAACTTTTGACCAAGAGCATATAGAAATTTTATTAAACTTTTATGAGCATCCTGATACAATTACCTTTCATTTGGTATATCACACATAACGGTAGACTAACTACAAGCTACAAAACCTCAAAACACCAGTGGAGATCTGTTGCCCACCGAACAGCCACCAGTGTGGAGAGTACAGTAATCTCAGTCTGGAAATTCGACATGGTTGACTTTAAAAAATTCTAACTTCTCTTGCAGGCATCTTTGAAATGAGATTGATACGTCATATGAAAGGTAAAATAATAAGATTTCACATGGTATAAAATTGTTAATAGGTTGTCAAACAAAAAAATTGATCCCATAGCGTGAGCACATAAAAATAAATGTTTTTTTTTTTTTTGCTTTTTTTTAATGAAATTTGATGGAGTTAAAAAAATTCTAGCTCTTTTTGTAGATGTCTCATAGACCTGATCGATATATATATTTTGAGCTCAGACCATAAGCTTTCAGATGGTATAAAATTTTGTATAGGTTGTTAGGGAAAAAAATGGAATTAATGTCGTGAGAAGATAAAAATTCATGTTTATTTTTGCTTTTTTTGATGAAAATGATTGTTTTCAATAAATTATTTTTATACCTTTTGCGCATTGTAAAAATGGTTTTATTCTTAAGAAGAAATACTTGACTTTTAAATTGCATAATTTTTTGTAAGCTTTTAAAATGAAAAAAAAAAAAAATAATATAATGAGAAAATAAAAAAGGTACTTTTTTTAGCTTTTTCTTGTAAATTTATGACTGTTTGAAATAAGTAAACGCTTCAATTGACTCATTTTAAACTAAAGCACACAACCTGTTTTCTGACGACGTTATCACGTAAAATCATCGTCCGTAAACCGGCTTTACAAACAACCTCTTATTTTTTAATAAATTTTTGGGAAGTTTGAAAAATACATAAACTACCTATATTTTTGTAAATTTTCAAATTGACGATGTAGGTAAATATGCTAAATTTTGTTAAGAATAATAGTTTAAGTACCTAAGTAATTGGATTTTTTTTTTATTTTATTATGAAGGAATTTTATTTCAGTGCTGAATTTTTTGACTTTGATTTAAGTTAAAAAGAGTGCAAATATATACACAAATATAAAATTGTGTTCTTAATTACATTTACCTATATGTAATTAATATTTTACGATCTTTTTGACTACCTTTTAAGTTTAATTCTTCAGAAAACTCCGTAAAATATAATCACTTTATTTGTTTTTCTTTTCGTAAGAAAAACTTGGGACTTATGCAAAAAATTAACACAGGATTATGGCTGGGAAATATTTATTTATGACATGTCAGGTAGTTATGGTAACTTGTAAAAGTATTTGTGTTTATTTTTATGACAGACCTGTGTACCAGTGTACCTGTTGTATAATCTATTTTATTTGATGGAAAAAGAAAATTATAGGAAGTGTAAGATCCCGCGACAGGTCAATCTTTCAAAATAAATAATCAAAAACATATTTTTAGTATTAATCAGGGTTGTCATGGTGTTATTTGTTTAAGATTTTCGAAATTGAAAAAATGAAACACAATAAATAGTCTATTGAATAGACCCTTTTGGATGGAACAAATTCGTTCAAGAGTTTTTATTGGCGATTATGATTCCTTGGCATACAAGAATACTCCAGTCAAAAGTGCTACTAAATCCGTTGGTGCATTTCTGAGAAAACGGCAACACTGGTCGGTTTTCAGTTTTTTTGATTTAACTCGAAAACCAAGCCTGACTTTGAAATGGTTTAAAGACACTTTTCATAGCAAATTAAATTTTCTGTCAAGTTAAGATGGTTAAAAAATTTTAAAAATTATTTTTGACTAAAATTCTAACCTAAAATCAAAGAAAAAAAAGTTAGAAAATTGAAAATTTTATTTTTTTTTACTAAATCAAGGTTCATTTTGTGTATGTAGCCGGGACGTCCAAACTTTGTACTAACGAAAAAAAGTAGAGGTAAAATCCTTTGATAATATGCAATTTTTAATTTTTTTTGTCAAGAAACAACTTAAATGTACCTATTCAAAAATTAGCACTTTTTCTAAATTTTTGACTTTTTTAGTTAAAAGCAAGTTTTTAAAACTCGATAAAATCGTATTAATTGGTAACTTTTAGACTTTTAAAGTAAACATACTTCGAGGGATTGATTTAATATAAACTAAATATGACAAACAAAAAAATTTATTTGCATCCTTATGGCCTTTTGTGCAATTTTGTGTATGTGCATTTTTATAAATTCGGGTCGAATGGATGGACGGAGAGCCATTAGCTTTGGTCTATTGCATAGAAGAACATTTATTACCAACTCCCTTACTGGTTTCAATGGCCTGAAAAACAATTCTTGTAAAATCCGCGACCAACGAAAAGTTTCTCTTGAAAAACGCAAAAAATACTCTAATGAGTTTGAAACAAAATAGCTCAGGCAAATTAGTAAATCAAATTGCACTTTTCGCGGGACAAATTTTTTTCATGGAACGTGTTTAAGTGAATGTCCTTATCGTAAAAGTGAACAGCCGCCATCTTGGAAAAGAGGTCGGTGCCGTTTTTATTTTATAACTCCATTGTTACTCATTTAAACCAAAAAAAGTCCGAGGATAAACTTATTATCAATTAAATTATCTAAAAAATGATATACAAATGAATTCCGTGAGTTAGTTAAATTCAATTTTATAGTCGGTCAAAGTCCGGGTTCTTCTCGCAAGGTTAAGACAATTATGACATTTTTTCAAATATCTGAAGAATTTTTGATTTGTTTGGGATTTTCTTAAAGAATGAATTATAGCACTTTTAATTATCTATGAAATGAACCCTTTATTGTTTTTGTAACCATCACATTGTAGAAGCAACCAAACGCCGAAGTCATGATATACGATTTTTAAACTGAACATATTTGGGATTTCAATAGTTCAAATAAACAATCAAAAATTAAACACAATAGTCTCGAAAACATAACGGCTTACACACCTCATATCTTGAGTTATATTATCGTAATGCTGAGATTGAGGTGTTCATGTTTAGGAAAAATGACAGGGCATCAGTTCATATATTTAGAATTTTAAATAGTGTCACTTTAGCTTATTCACATTAATTGGAAAATTCACTTCATTTAAAACCTCGAAAACCATATAAAGGTTAACATTAAAGATTTCAAACTTTGAATTCAATATTTAGACGAATATAGTTAAAAAACTGTTTACTTATATTTTGGTTATACCTCCACTTCAAAAATTTGCTCGGTCTAATAGAAGAAAACTTGTTATTTTCTCACTTTTGGATAGTAGAATGTGAACTTCGACGTTAGATGGCTTATACATTATGTTGGTTACAGTAACGATAAAGGGCTCATTTCATAGATAATTAAAAGTGCTATAATTCATTCGGTAAGAAAATCCCAAACAAATCAAAAGTTCTTCAGATATTTGAAAAAATGTCATATTGTCTTAACCTTGCGAGAAGAACCCGGACTTTGACCGACTATAAAATTGAATTTAACTAACTCACGGAATTCATTTGTATATCATTTTTTAGATAATTTAATTGATAATAAGTTTATCCTCGGACTTTTTTGGTTTAAATGAGTAAAAATGGAGTTATAAAATAAAAACGGCACCGACCTCTTTTCCAAGATGGCGGCTGTTCCCGATATCTTATCATCCCAAAAAATTCACTTTTACGATAAGGACATTCACTTAAACACGTTCCATGAAAAAAATTTGTCCCGCGAAAAGTGCAATTTGATTTACTAATTTGCCTGAGCTATTTTGTTTCAAACTCATTAGAGTATTTTTTGCGTTTTTCAAGAGAAACTTTTCGTTGGTCGCGGATTTTACAAGAATTGTTTTTCAGGCCATTGAAACCAGTAAGGGAGTTGGTAATAAATGTTCTTCTATGCAATAGACCAAAGCTAATGGCTCTCCGTCCATCCATTCGACCCGAATTTATAAAAATGCACATACACAAAATTGCACAAAAGGCCATAAGGATGCAAATAAATTTTTTTGTTTGTCATATTTAGTTTATATTAAATCAATCCCTCGAAGTATGTTTACTTTAAAAGTCTAAAAGTTACCAATTAATACGATTTTATCGAGTTTTAAAAACTTGCTTTTAACTAAAAAAGTCAAAAATTTAGAAAAAGTGCTAATTTTTTAATAGGTACATTTAAGTTGTTTCTTGACAAAAAAAATTAAAAATTGCATATTATCAAAGGATTTTACCTCTACCTTTTTTCGTTAGTACAAAGTTTGGACGTCCCGGCTACATACACAAAATGAACCTTGATTTAGTAAAAAAAAATAAAATTTTCAATTTTCTAACTTTTTTTTCTTTGATTTTAGGTTAGAATTTTAGTCAAAAATAATTTTTAAAATTTTTTTAACCATCTTAACTTGACAGAAAATTTAATTTGCTATGAAAAGTGTCTTTAAACCAGTTCAAAGTCAGGCTTGGTTTTCGAGTTAAATCAAAATAACTGAAAACCAACCAATGTTGCCGTTTTCTCAGAAATGCACCAACGGATTTAGTAGCACTTTTGACTGGAGTATTCTTGTATGCCAAGGAATCATAATCGCCAATAAAAAGTCTTGAACGAATTTGTTCTATTTTTGCTCTGGAGCTCGGGTCTATTAAATAGACTAAAAGTTTGAAAAAAGAATAATTTTTTCAAACTTTATTTGAAAATTTGAATTGAGATAATAAAAGGTCCAATATCTAACTGCCCCCATGCATATGAGCTACGATCCCAAGAATAAGCTAATTCGGGGACAACAAGAACTGAATTTGATAATTCGAAAAAAAATTCACATTTTTAAAACCAATCTCTAGTGATTGGTAATTATAATTGCTGAAGTTACATCCCACTTAAATAAGCAAATCTTCACCCAATAAAGTGTTTAGCAATTTCAGTAAATAAAAACCAATCATCACCTACAATTTTATGGCTTTTAAAGCTTAGCAATTAAATAACAAAATAAGTACTCATTCTCTATAGTAGAGTATTTAAAGCAAATTATTAGGGAACCCGGCCGAACAGCTCTGATTTTGACGATTTTTTTTTCAAACGTAGGTAATTAAAAATACTTTAAAGTCTATAGATTAAAAATTGCCGGTGTTGCCGTATTGTTTTTTAAAATTAAAATTATTTTTTTTTTAACAAAACCATTTTTTTTTGCTTAAATTTCATAAAACAAATGACAGCAAATGATTCTCTAGATAATTTAAGGAAAATATATAAAAGGCAGTAAGGGACAATCTTCCATCGTTTAAGCGATAAATGCAATTTTCTAACATTTTGACCTCAAACACAAAAAAAATATTTTGAAAACAACGGCAACACCTACAATATTTTAAAATACATTTTTAAAAAGCTAGAAGCTCATTCTTATCTCTTAAATTTAAATTCACTAAATTTAATCAAGACTTTTTGAAAAAATGGTCCTCAAACTCAGAATTAAAAAAAAAATGTTATTAGAAAAATTTAAAATAACTTTTTTCCAAACTTTTTCTATTAAAATATGAATTTATTTAAAAAAAAATTTTGGCCATAAATATTATCAGTTGAATTTCGAAGCAAAAAAGGTAAAATATATCACACTTTTGAAAAAAAAAAAAATGAAAAATTACTTCAATTTCATTGGTTTTTTTTATTAAAACTGAATTTTTGCATTGAAATAATTAATTTTCTCAAAGACTGTGGTAAATAGGAACTTTAAATTTTTGCTATATAACTTTCAACAGTAAGGGTTATTAAATGAATAAAAAAAAAAAAAATCATGTGTGCAATTCAAACGTGGTAGAAGTGAAACCTTAAAAGATCATTTTTCTTGCAAAAAAAAAATTTAAAAAATCTACCTATTTTTATTCTATCACCTTCAAATCCATGTTTTATCATCTGAAAGCTTATTGTCTTAGCTCAAAATATATATATATCGATCAAGTCTATGAGACATTTACAAAAAGAGCTAGAATTTTTTGAACTCGATCAATTTCCATCAAAAAAAGCGAAAAAACACGTATTTTCATCTTCTCACACTATTAAATCCAATTTTTTCCCTTACAACCTGTACAAATTTTTACACAATCTGAAAGCTTATTGTCTTAGCTCAAAATATATATATCGATCAGGTGTATGAGACATCTACAAAAAGAGCTAGAATTTTTTAAACTTGATGAAATTTCATCCAAAAAGCAAAAAAAACATTTATTTTTATGTTCTCATGCTATTAAATCAATTTTTTTGTTTGACAACCTATAAAAAATTTTATACCATGTGAAAGCTTATTGTTTCACCTTGTATAATGATGCATAAATCTTATTTCAAAGATGTCTACAAGAGAAGTTAGAATTTTTTAAAGTCAACCATGTCGAATTTCCAGACTGAGATTACGGTACTTCCTACACTGGTAGTTGGTCATCGCCAACAGATCTCCACAGGTGTTTTGAGGTATTTTTAAATTTTTTTCAATTTAAGATTGTGTAACTTGTAGAGCACGTAACGTTATGTGTGATATATCAAATAAAAGGTTATGTTATCAGCATGCGTATTAAAGTTTAACCAAATTTGTATGTGCACTAGATCAAAAGATATAACGTGTGTTGGAAAAGAACATCTTTTAACCGTTATCTCCGAATTTTGAATATGAAATTAATTGAAATTTTGTACAATTATAATTTATTTAATTACCTATCTGCAGTACAAATTTCATTCATCTATCTATTAAAACAAAAAAGTTATAACAAGTTGAAGTCGTGTCGCATTTTCGTTTCATCTTGTTTCAAATCACTACGATACTAAAGAAGTTTTCACTTCAATAATTTTATGTTTAGATGTTGAACTTTAAAAAAAAAAATAAGTTACATTTTTTTTCAAAACTTTTATTAAAAAAAGTTCTTCGAAAATGAAATACTTTTTAATGTTTTTCATAAACCGTAATACATATTGACATTTCCTTTTATAATTTGAAATCATAATAAATGCGGCCAAAAAAAATTTGAAAATAAATGCATTTTATATTTCGACCAAGTTTAAAAAACGACATGTTAAAATTTTTTCAATAATTTTTTTTTTTTCAAAAATCTGAGTTCAATTACCATTCTTTCAAAAGCCGTTCATTCAATTAACTTAGTTTTAATTTTACATATATGACTAAGCTTCTAGCTTTTAAGAAATGTATATTTGAATATTGTAGGTGTTGCCGTTGTGTTCAAATATTTTTTTTTGTGTTTGAAGTCAATTAATAAGAAAATTGCATCTATCGCTTGAATTATGGAAGATTGTCCCTCACTCCCATATATTTTTTTTCCTTGAATTTCCTAGACAATCTTTTGGCATCAATTAATTTATGAAATTTAAGAAAAATGTTTGAAAAAAATTTGTTTTTGTTCACAAAAATCTTCAATGAAATTTAAAAAATCAAAACGGCAACACCGGCAATTTTTAATCTATAGACTTTAAAGTATTTTTAATTACCGACGTTTGAAAAAAAGATCATCAAAATCTAAGCTGTTCGGCCGGGTTCCCTAATATTGCCAATTTTTGAGCTTTAGTTACTCCACTGCTAGTGTGTAATTGATTGCTAAGACTTGAGAATCACTATACACTATTTAAAAAAAAAAATTATTTTTTACTTCCGTGAAGAAGTTCAGTGCTCTATCAGAAACTAAAAAACTCAAAACCACTGCCACCATCTACCAAACCACAATGTTTATGTTTCTTTCGTTGTTGTTGTTTCTGCTAGTGAAAATATAATCATCTCTAAAGCTGGACTATGGACCAGAGTATAGGTCCACATCCAGACAGACTACTGCATCACAAACATTTCCACCACCCGCACTAACTCTCTGAAATAATAAGCAACCTAGTCTGTCTCTGCTGTTGTATATCTTCCCAAAGACTTCTGTTTGGATCTTTCTAAAACTATGGGCGTATTATTTTCGCAATCGTGCACTGGATGATTTCATTTTTACGTTTTTTGTTTTGCTTCCCTATTGGGAAATCATTTGAAATTAGTTGTTTGTTTGTTTTTTATTTTTAATTTTTTTTTTTTTTGTTCAGATTTAATTAAATTTTTAACCATAATCATTGTGGTTTCTTGTTTATTATACTGTTTGTATTCTTCTGATGGTCTTAAAGTCTCGACCAGTACAATTTCTAACTTTGGAATTGGAAGTCGAATTTGTTTTGACTTAATGTCTGGCTGAGTGACCATATATGAAAATTCTAAGTGCTATTAGTTTTTTTTTTTATGGTATTTTTTCCAAACGAACAAAAATAGTAATTAAAAAATCCAATAGGACTTCTTACCCTTCCTCTGGAGACTCTAAGCTATACGAACCTCAAAACTACCTACAATAAATTAGAGCAACAGTTAGCTTGTTTTTTTGTTGGTTATTTTGGATAAGATAAGCGCTGAGAGAGCACGGGAACGGTGTAGTGTAATGTACAGCAAATTGTGGGTGCAGATGCAAATGATTTTTTTGTTTAGAAATCACGTAATGGAGCTATTTTTGAAATATTTGTAGTTTCCTCAATTATTCGAGCAGATGTACGAATACGTTACATTATAAGAAGTAAAATAGTTTTCCAAACTTTTTTGTTCATTTTTGTTTGTTTCTTGTTGATCGTAAATTTGTTTGAGTTGTAAAATCTGCTATGCGAATTGGGATAGAAGTGTTTTTATCTTCTTTTTTTTTGTTTTGCCTTTAATCGATTCTATGAAAATTTTGTTACGCTTTTATGTGTTTGACCGAAATAAAGATTTGCAATCTGTGAAATGCTTATATTTTGAACACACTCTTAACTTTGATCTTTACTATGTAAAAAGTTCGTGCGTCGATGTCGGTCGATTTAATTTTAATATATTTTCTAAGAAAATCAAGCTTAAATTTTTTTGAGTCATGACATGAATTATTCCTGAGTCAGTTTATTTTTGGCAAGCGGAAGAGCACATTTGTTGCAATTTTGAATGGTTGTTTTGTTTTATGAACAATGTTCTATGATTAAATATATTCAAAGTTAAAAGGAAATTTCAATAGCTTTTAAAAATCAACACCATTATTTAAAAAAAAAGACACTATCTCGTGCATATTCATTTTCCAAAAAACTAGGAACTATACACAATTCCTAGGAAGTTTATGCAATGGGAAATGAAAATTTTTGTACAAAAACGGTTTAGTATTTGTAATATTAAAACAAAATACCTAATAAAATCTAGAAAACAAAAAAATTTTCAAACAAATATCTAATTTTTGGATTAAAAAAAAAATCTTTTTTTGAAAAAGCGCTAACAAATATTATAGAATTTTTTTTTTTTTTTTTCGTTTTCAACTGAAAATTTTTTAAAACTAAAACACAAACGACTCTAACAATTTTCGATTTTTTTCTACCAAAATTCTTTGTTATACAAAAAAATTAAATGGCATAACTCGTTTGGAGGTCAAGATCACTTTCGTAACTTTAAACCAATTTTATGTTTTATTTTTTAATTCTTAAAAAAATATTATGTATTTTTAAAAAAAATTATTTAAAGCAATTTTAACATTAAAGCAAGAACGTGAACCCTCTTGTGCATTTTATTTCTTCTGTTTTTATTTTCTTAAATTTGCTTACAAAATTTTTTGTATTAGCTTAGTTGTTTCTACAACTCCAGTAGTTACTAATATTTTGATTGTATTCAAAAAATTAAAAACAAAGCAACTATTACTTGTGCTAATTGTTTTTGTTTTGCAATTAAAAAAAACTAATAGTGCTATTTGTGTATTAGAAAACAAAAACGGCTATTTTTAAATACAATAAATAGAAATATTTTAATTTTTAAACACAAAAAAAAACTACCTAAGTAAAACTCCAAAAAAAAAAATAAATAATAATAATAAATAAATAAATAAATTAAAAAAAAATTAAAGGATTAAACCCTTGTTCACATACGCAGCTTGATTTTTAATTGCCATATGTACTATAAGTACGGTGACTATATTTCTGGAAGCGAAACCCAGGACAGATAAAGAATTCGTTGGATCGTTTTGAAAATACTTACTGATTTTTCAAAAAAAAAAAATTTTTTTAAATGAGTTTTCAAATTTTTTTCTTTTTTTTGATATAAAGATTTCCTAAATGATTTTATGGGAGCGTTTTTGTTGAAATCATATCAGTCGTTTACGAAATCAGAAATCAAGAAAATGGTTTTATAATTAATGAATTATGCTGTTTTCTACTTTAATCATACTGGTCGGCAACGAAAATAGAGCTAAAACCAAACCATACTTTTCTAAAGTATTTTTTTATGCTGAGTCCGAATTCGAAGTCAAAATTTCACTGGCACGTCACGTTTTTGAAATACTTGAATATAAACAGGTCAAAAACGCGTTTTTTTGGGTACATTTGACATTTTTTTGCAAATCTTCTTATGCAATTTCAAAACGCAATATTTTATTGTCCTAAATTTATTGTCCTCAAAGATATTGCATAAAGAAATTTATGATAGGTACTTATCATAATGAATGGTTTTTTTGATCCAAATTGCGGTTTGCTACTTCTGATTTGGATTTTAAAAAGCAACATTTTAAGGAAAATGTATTTTTTCGATTGAACATCAAAAATAACTTCATTGAAAATTAGTTTTTGAGACTTAATAGTGAAATTAGAAATGAGTATAGCTCAAAAACAAAGTTCTTGCTCCCGACTTTTTTTTTATTTTTGCCGACCAGTGTTATAAATTAAAATACTCTGAGGGCGTATTTTCAATAATAATAATGTATGTTAAAAAATAATTTTTGAAATCAAAATCGGGAGAGCTGTTTTTTTTACCAAATTCTAACTTTATATGACTTTTAGGTGATTCACTAGAGGGGAAATTGATTTTTTTTTAGGACCAAAATTAACGGTATATGTATAATAGAAATATAAAAGTTACTTTTTATAGAAAACGGCTCAATAAACGGCAAATAAAGTCTTAATTTTGAAATAAAATAAATATTTTCCGAACCGTTATTAATAGAACCGTTTTCTTGATTTCTGACTTTCTCATAAGCCATTTCACCGATTTCAACGAAAATTTGTACACAGAAGCGTTTGAGTAGCCGTAATATTAAAATGTCTTAAAATTTCAAAACTTTCAGTTTTGGAAATTTTTTTTTTTTAATCCAAAACTGAAAGTTCTGAAAATTTTAAGACATTTTTAAGACATTTTTAAGACATTTTTAAGACATTTTATGACTGTTTTTTTTTTTTTTCAAATAATTTTTTGACAAAAAAAAGTTGCTGTGCCATTTCGTAGTAGTTAACCAGACAAAAATTTTAAAATCAATCTGAATTGCAATTTTAAGAAATTGACTTTTCAAAAAAAAGAATCAATCAAAAAAATATTTTTTTTTTGAAAATTGTGGTTTGATTTATATTAAATTGAAACCTTATTATAACTTCTTTTAAATTAATGTTCTAAAGTTTTTTATATATATCATATATATGTAAAATTAGGTTGGCAAAGGTAACCATAATTGCCAGTAGTATTTAGTATACATTAAGTCCTATTCTAATTCCTCAGTCAATGCTCAAATTTTATCAATAAAGTTAAAAAAGATAAACTTTTTTTTTTCTAACTTTATCTTAAAACAAATACCTATGCAAAATATGATTTATAGTATGTAATGAAACCATAAAAACAATCATAAATTTAATTTTGAACAAAACCCATAAGGAAAATTAAACAAAAGAAAAAAAAAAAACAAATCATTAAAACATAATAAGCATTACCATTACATCATTGTTTATGTGTTTTATTATATATGCCAAAGTCTATACGTTTATCTAATTAGCATATAAAACTTATAAAACATGTCAACTCTTCCACCTACGTGAGATCTCTTTTTATTTTCAAAGCTTCCCTACTCTACACCCAAATAAAAAGATAAATTTAAATAAAGTTCAACAGCACACGTTAGGTTTTAGGTAGATATACCTTTATGACCATGAAATAAACAAACAAACAAAAAAACTCCACAATATCGTAAATTTTCTAAACAAAAAAAAAAGCGAAAATACTATTTTGCTATTTAACATAATCATTTCCGTGAAACTAGCCCAACACCTTTAACAAAAAAAATAATAAAAGCACTTTCTTTTAGAACAAGACCACGTGTGAATTTTAATTATATAGTTTGGTAACCCTCTGAGAGATATCTAACATGAAACTTTCAAGAATATAGAATGAAAGTAAAAGAAATAGATATAAAAATAGAAAAAGTCAACCTACACACTTTTGTTTGGCGTCTTTATCAAACCAAAAAATTGAAGACCAAATAAATTTTTCAAACACACAAAATGCCTTCCGCAATTCCAAATATCTCAAGTCGGTGAAACTTTTGATTGATTATGATTCAATAAGCCTCTGGGGTCTTTTGAACACAATCATGTGTCATTTATCGAAAAAGAACGCACATTCAACACAGCAAAAAATATATACTTTGATAGGGTCTGATATTCGTTTATACATTTTATTCATACGATTAATGCTTTCGGCGACTTTTTGTCAAGAGAAAAAGATGAAAAACCTAATTATCTTTGGCATTGTTATCATAGCTAATAAATCATAAGCCACTTTTTGATTCAAATAATAAAATAAAGGGCTTGATAAGGTTGTATAAGGTTGCTCTAAGGCTGTGTAACACAAAAATGTTAAAAAAGAAAAAGTATTTCGAATATTGTTGTTTTCGAAGTTCGAAATTTGAAAAATTTAATTTTGAAAATTGAGAAAGCTTTATTTGACAGCATTAAGTGAGTGAAATTTCTTCTCAGTTAATTTATAATTCCGTTAGGTTACTTCAAGCGAAATAAAAGAAAAACTGGTATAATCTGTCATAAAACGTAGATAATTTCATTCGAAATTTCCTTGAAATTTCGCAACTTATTTCGAAAAAAATGCCAAATTTCTTAAAACTGAAAAAAAACAACAAACGAGACATTGATTACACTGGGCAACAAGGGTTTTGTTTTACAAGTTTGATAAACTTTTCTCAAGGTTTTTGAGGACCTCGAATCCAAGGTCAAACATATTTTACCAACTCGCGTTTTCGAAATATTCCAGTTACATAATCTCAATAATCCATTATTTACTTCTTTGTAAGAATATCTCTAGCTAAAAAAGGTTATTCTTCAGGTAAAATATAATATCTTTTTAAAGGTTTTGAGAGGGTTAAACTCGGATCCGAAACAAGAATTTTTCAATCAGCTCGCGTTTTTGAGATGTTTCCGTTAATAAATCTCAGTAACCGATTTTTTGGTATGTCTTTTTTGTGCATTTCCCTAGCTTACAGTTGTTTTGTTTCAGGAATACAACTATGCTTTAGATGTGTTGAACTCGAATTCGTAGTCAGAATTTTTCTATCAGCTCGCGCTTTGAGATATTCCCGTTATAAAATTTCAATATTCGATTTTTTGGTTTTTAGGTACTTGTTAACCATTTCCCCAGCTTACAGTGGTTTTGTTTCTGGAACAAAATAATATTTTTCTAAATGCTTTTTGGGTGTGCTTAACGCGATTGCGAAATCAGAATTTTTCTATTACCTTTATTTTTCGATTTATTCCCGTTATAAAATCTCAACAATCGATTTTTTTTTCTACATTTTAAGTACCTGTATCACCCAAACTAGAACTGTTAGAATAAAACTGAGGGCAAATTGCAAATTTGAAATCAGCGATGTCAAATTAGTAAGAAACAATTAAGAAACTTCATAAAACATAAAAAAGGTGCAACTTTGTTGATCAGTGTTATCGGCAAAAACTAAAGGGTTAAGTCAGAAAATGAAAATGTTGGGTTTAAAATTGAGTAATAATAACATACATAATTTTTTTTTCGAACCTAGACCTCTGGTTCCATAGTTCATCGCTCTAATTCATTGCGCCACAGACCTACGGGGTACTACACCGCATTTTCTGGTTAAATATAATTTCTGACTTAACCCCTCAGTGCAAAATGGAAGTATGCGAATCTGTCAAAGTCAAATCTGACAACCCTCACTTTGAAAAACCTGACAAACACACATTTTTAATTTAATAAAACACTGATTTTCATTCATTTTCGTATGAATCTATTGGTTAAATATTTGCATTTAAATTGATTTTTTTTTCATAAACAAAATAGCTTAACAGTTCCCAATGAAAAAAAAATGTCAGTGTCTTCAAAGTGAATAGTTTGACGTTTGAGAACTTTCTTTCTTAAAAGCCCTATTGTCAAAGATATAACAGTAGGAGAATGTTTTCCATTTTGCAATTTTTCAAAGCTTAAAACGTCAAAAAGGACTGTTTGATTCAAATTTCAATGATTTTTTTTTTTTTCGATTTCCAAACCTATCCTAATTTTCTTTCGAATACAAAAAAAAATAAGTAGCAACGTAATTACTGTCATGATGTATTCAACTCACATTTGACTAAATTATTAGTTTACACATAATGTAGACGTAGATTAAATATTAGGTACAAACAGATCTATTATAAAGATATAATAATGGTTTAATAACGAATACCAACCTTGAACTCCTTCCGCCAATAGAATATAGTTGCTTTGCAAATAAGTACGTTCGATAGTGCGAATATCTAATAAAAAAATCTGTTTAATAACCAAACAACGAACACAATTTATGTATAATTGAATTCGCATTTAAATTAAAAATTCAAACGAGATAGTTACACAAATCTTATGTGTATCTATTTTTTTATTTTTTTTATAATTTTTTAATTAATTGACTTTAAGTCATTTGACTCTATTAGAACTGTCAACACAGATCTTTTGCTTGTATTATAAATAACACACTGCACTATTTCTCTGTTATCCAATTATTCTAATCGATAATGATTTATTGCTTAAGAATTACAAGCAAAAATATAGACACTGGTTCACTGTTGAGTAAGAAGTTGGTAATAGATGCATACTTCTATTAGTGCAAAAAATGATTTATCATCATTCTATCAAATAAAACCTATAAACTTTATTCAGAAAGAACAATTACCACGCATGATAAAATGAGAAAACCGAAAGTTTAAATAACCGTTAAACCATTAGTTATCGAAAGGGATTTCCGCTTTAGCAATTACCTATTGCGAACCACACAACCAAACTCTATGAATTTTTTCGAATGACTGAAGATAAAGATGAAAAATATGAAAGAAAACTAACGGATACGCAGACCAAAAGAAGATACAAAAAAAAGGTATACATTTCTACATTACCGACAGTTTATCGGATGGAATACTATGGAAATGAAAATGTAAACAAACCGGCAATATACATTCAACAGCTGGTAATTCATTTAATGCCGGTATACATAGGTTCATGAGATGAAAATTATTATATGTAGGTTATTTTGTTGATGCAACATGTTGCTGTTGGAATAAACTCCCGGAAGTAGTTTTTTTTTTTTAATTTTATATTTACAATAAGTATGTTCAACGAGGATTTTTCTAGATCAGAACAGGACAGGACAGCACAGTTTCGTTAGAAAAGTCAGAACAAGTTAGAACAGTCATTTAAACGTCAGTTGTCAAAATAAAAAAATAAAAAAACGAATTGTAAATTATACGAATTTTTTGTTTATTGTATCTCGTTTATTTTTCTATTTTTTTGTATTTTTACTGCGAAAAATATAATTAAAAATTGTTTTTAGTTATAAAAACCACGAGCACTCGAAATAACAATTAAATCAAAACAAAAAAATGACAGCTTTGCTTTTGACACTTCTCACGAATCTGTTCTAACCTGATCTGACTCAAAAGCAAGAACAAAAAATCTTGTTCTAAACTGTTCTAGATTTGTCAATGAACAGCAAACTAGAACAGTTCAGCACAGAAAAAAACTGAATGAACAGCAAAAAGCTGTACTTTTCTGCCTAGAACAGTCCAGCACAGCGTCAGTGACTTAATGTGTCCGATATTTTAACTGATGAAAATATCGTTGGGCGATACATATTCTAGACATGACAATTGACAAATACAATTTTGTTCTTATAGACGAAATATGACGAATTTTGATTCTAGATAAAAAAGTTTAAAAGGTGAACTCAGCAAAAGCATATAATGTTCTGGTAGATGGTAGGATCAATATGGTTAGGACTGAGAAATTCGCGATGTGTTTGAATATTGAAATTTATAATATCAAAATTTCATCACTTGTGATATGAGGACTTCCCAAATTAGTTCTAGAAAAAAAAAAAAAAAAAACATTTTAAAACATTCTTTTCAAAAGCTAGTTAGAATTAAAAACTTGTATTACTAAGAGTAAGAGTACAACCAGAAATTTTTAAGCCACTTTAGAAAATAGTACCAAATAAAATAGGCTTCTTGATTGAGTAATAATCTTTGAAAAAATAAAATGCACGACTGGGTCACACGAACTTGCTCTTAGAGTTAAAGTTGCTTAAGTTTTTAAGACTTTTTATATAGAAATTTGGAAAAAAAAATAAAATTCGTTTTTTTGTAAATAAAATAAAATCTGAAATCAAATTGCTCTCCAAAAAAAGTATGCAATTTTGATTGATATATTAAGAAGCATTTTTAGACAAAAAAATTTACAAAATCGTTAGAGCCGTTTTTAAAAAAACTAATTTTTCATAAATGACTTTTTGGAAAAAAAGTTTTAAAATAAAATTGGTATGCCATTTTGTAGAAATCACTAATCAACATCTAAAAACAAAATTTCAAAAAAATTCAATTTCCTGTTTCCGAAAATTTGATTTAAAAAAAAAAAAATTTCAAAATTTTTTTAAAAATCCAAAAATTATTTTTTTTTAAAGTTTTATTTTTGGTTTATATTTATTTATATTTCACAAAAAGTTTCGTTCAAATCGAATAAGCAGTTCCGGAGATAATCTGATTTGAAAAAAAAAAAAAAACAGTTCTATGGCATGTACCGTTAATAAAATGAATCAAAAAAAAAAAATTTCATAAGAAGATAGACCTAAGCTCAAAACTAACATTTGAATTTTTTAAACAAAATCGTTGGAGCAGTTTTTGAGATATTTCAATTTTACTAAAATCGGTATATCGACGGTTAAACTGCAAAACCTCGTAAGTCGTTTTTGACTCTTTGTTTAGAAATCGAAAAAAAACCTCTTAAAACAATTAAAAAAATGAAGGAAATAAAAAAATTGTTTATTTAATAACTCAAATGAACTATTTTTTTAGTTCTTTAATTTTTTTTTTTAAATTCGATTTCTAAACAAATAGCCAAAAACGACTTACGAGGTTTTGCAGTTTAACCGTCGATATGTCGTTATAACTTTTTTTGGTCTCAATATTTAATGGAGAATGCGGTATGAAATCGATGTAGAGTTTTTCGAGGAATATTGGATTCACAATTCAAAAAAAAATTGTAGTTCTGAGAAAACGGCTTCAAAGTTTAGGAAACTCATGCAATCTTATGGAAACTCTTGCAATGGAAATTGATAGTTTAGGTTTCTAGGCCACAGATGGAGGAATTAGGATGGAGACGGTCGAAGCAGTCCGACTTTGGCGTTGTGTCGACCATTATAAAGAGTCTATTCGCCAACACTTTTTTGAAAAAATCGTTATTTTATATTTTTGTCTCACCAAATTCGCACCCGTATGCCGACACAGGGTTAAACTTTAGTTTAGTTAGTTTTATTGACTCATGAAAATAATACATACCTAAATTAAACTAATATTTTGGTAGTTATTTCTAAAAGTCTTTTGGTATGGCCGAAGCCGTCTACCAGGCTGACATATTTTGTATTCAAATTTTGATTTTGATTATATCTTAACACAGCGTTAAACTTATTTAAGTGCATTGGAATATCTTATAGGTAATATTGTATGCATAAAAACAAAAAAAACATTTACATTAATTAAAAATGGCAAGGTAGTACCTATGTATTTAAAAAAATTCTAAATCTGATACCCATGTATTTTTTAATTTTTTTTTTTTATTTAAAAAAAATATATTTATTCATTTAATCGTAAATATTCCAGTTACTTTTAATAGTACTCCCGCGTAAACGTTCACATGAGGTTTTATGTAGAACCTAGATTTCATTTGAACAAACAGCTCTTTAAAAAAATCTACCTTTTTTTTATTTTTTTAACGTTAATTAACGATAAAAAATCAACACCAAATTTTAGAACTTTGACCTACACTTTTTTGTTTTAAAGCTTTTTGTGCCTAGTATGAAAAACTTGGGTTCTTTTTGTTGAGATTCAATTTACAAACACTTTTTTTTTAACTTAAAAAATATAATAACATAGGTAAAATTAAAAACAGCTTAAGGTTTGGTTTTTAAAATTATAAAAACATCTAATAGAAAATTATTGGAAATCCAACTCAAATTCTATATTTAATTTCTTGTACAAAGTTTTTTTCGTAAAAAAAATTATAAAATACACGACTGATTTGCACACTTGTTGCTCTTATGGTTAGTTCCTTAGAATGATAAAGATTGTCGTAGCATTTATAAAAGTATTGTTTTAGTTTAATTTAAAAAAAAAAAAGTTGTATGTATTTATAATAAAATAAAAGTGCAATTTAATAATTGCATTTGTTTTGAAAATTTATTTAGTATTTATAATTACGAAAACATCCTTTTTAAATGGTTTTAATCCTCAAATAAGTGCTTAAATATCTTGTATAACAAAAAATTTTTTTAACTTTTGTTTTGAAAATTATTATTGGAGTCGTTTAAAAAAAAAATATTTTGTATACACAAAAATTTTCGAAAAAGTTTCAATACAAAACTTGGTAGGTATATCGTTTTGAAGAATTTTTTTTTTTTCAAATATTAAAATTTTACTTTCGACTTCTGCTTGATTTTCATCTTTACCAGGTCTGTAATAAAAACTCCTTAAACCACAAAATTTCTTAACCAAAAATATTTACCAAATGCATAATCTTCTAAACTCTATGATTGAAAAATTCAATTTCAATTTTCGCTTTCTTATAATACGTACTGTCAACTGTTAGTTCTAAAAATGCCACTATACTTGAGGTTTAAGGTTAAACTATTAGCAAGTCAGTTAAAGTGGACCCTTCAAAACAATTTAGTGCTTCAAATACAATATTCATTACAAACAACATCCACCATCATTCTTTGAACTTGTCATAAACGCATTAGCTAAGCGTTTTTTTTTTTTTGCTGACATTTGAAAACACAATCCTGCAGCAGCCAAACTAAAAAACAAACAAAAATACTCCTATCTATGCAAGTAGGTATACAAATTTTCCGCAGAAATATGAAGAGCCACTTTGGGAAAATAATATTCTTTTCTAGTCTTTCACACTTAAATATGAAAATTAGCATCGACCTCATCAATGTGCGATGCGCAAATGGACAACTGCGTGTGTCCATATGCATTTCATCTCTCGAAACTTGACGTTAAACTATATGTAAAGTTTATCTTTTTTAAAAAGATGAAGGAGCACCTCTTTTAAAGATTTTCGTGTTAAATGACGGAATGCGGAAGGATTTGATCATGCGAGTTGAGTGTAAGTGCGGCAACTTATAAGGCTTACATGCGAATTATATGCCACTTCTGAATCTTCTATGAGATGAGTAAGAAGACTATTGGTTTCTAAACAGCCATGAAGACACAGACATGTGCAAATTGACCGTGTGTCTATGCAAAGTGTGAAAATTGTTTCTTTTTTTTCTTCTTACAATCAATTTGAAATTATTTAAGCTGATTTAAAACAAAAGATTTCTTTGAATATTCCGAACTAATGTGTTAAACCTTGGAAAACGATTTTTTTTTAATGAATATTGAAATGAGTTCGGTAACAATAGACAGAGACTTAAATATTTCCAATCATCGATCGATCAAGACTTGTAAAAATATCAATTGGAAATTAAGGTATTGCAACTGAAAAATATTTGAATTAAAAATAAAAATTTTATTGCAAATAAAAATATTTTGCATTAAAAAAATTACATATTTCAAAAAAAAATCAATGCAAAATGTGTACATTAAATATTTTTGTTTTAATATTCGACGAATTTCTTGCAATTTTGAATATTTGACCATACATTAGCTATTTAAGCTATAATATCTATTGAATCTAAGGTCAAATAACATTTGTCGGAAAAAATAAAAAAAAAAGTCGGGAGCAAGAACTTTGTAAGGTATTTTTAATTGACTTTAGTGTGCTGAATTCAAAACTGTTTACAGTTTTGTTCTATCACGTCTAGTTTTTGAGTTATTCTCATCACTATTTTCACTATAAAGTCTCAAAAACTAATTTTCAATGAAGTTCTTTTTGATGCTTAATCAAAAAAATACATTTTTCCTCAATATGTTGCTTTTTAAAATCCAAATCAGAAGTCGTAAACTGGAATTTGGATTAAAAAAAAAACTATTCATTATGATAATATGTACTATGATTTTGAGATATCATAAATTTTCTTTTTCCAATATCTTTGAGAAAAAATTAATTTTGCAAAAAATGTAAATAGGTATATTTAGAGCGATATAATATTGCGTTTTGAGATTGCATAAGAAGATTTGCAAAAAAAAATATTTTACTGGGGTGTAATTCAACGTCAAATGTACCCAAAAAAACGCGTTTTTGACCTGTTAATATTCAAGTATTTCAAAAACGTGACGTGCTAATGAAATTTTGACTTCGGATTCGGACTCAGCACACAAAAATCCTTTAGCTCTATCCTTTAGTTGTAGCTCTATTTTCATTGTCGACCAGTGTAATCAAAATCATAAGAAATTCATTTTGCATTTATTTTTCTTTAAATGCAGAACATTTTTTATTTGCATTGAATTTGTATTTTTATTTGAAATAAAAATTTTATTTTCAATGAAAAAATTTTGCATAATTTTATTTCAATGCAAAATTTTTTTTTAACGCAAATATAATTTTTTTTGCAATAAAAAAATTGTTTGTAATGCAAATTCTTTTCAGTTGCAATAAATATTTTTGAAGTGAAAACTTCTTTAGTATCTTAGTGATTTGAAACACGATGAAACGAAAATCAATTGATTATAACTTTTTATTTTATTAGATAGATGAATGAAATTTATACTGTAGATAGGTCCTAATAGAATAATCTATAATAGTTGTAAAAAGTTTCAAAGTTTCTAATTTTGAAATTTCGATATGGTTGGCTTTAAAAAAATTCTTATACTTTTTTGTAGGCATCGTAGAAATATGATTGAAATTTCATATAAAACGTGAAATAATAAGCTTTAAGATGATATAAAGTTTTATATGGGTTGTTATTCAAAAAAATGGATTTAATGGTGTTAGAAGAGAAAAAAGATTGATTTTTTTGCTTTTTTGATGAAAACTGATTGGGTTCAAAAAATTCTAACTCTTTTTTTGTAGATGTTGTATAGACATGGTCGATATAAATATTTTGAGCTTAAAAAATAAGTTTTCAGATGATATAAAATTTATTATAAGTTGCCATAAAAAAATGGATTTAATGGTGTTAAAAGAAAAAAAAAATTTGTTTGCTTTTTTTTCATGAAAAATTATTGTTTTGCATTGTAAAAAATTAAGTATGGTTTAATTCTTCAGGACAGTTTGTAAGCTTTTTAATGGTGTAATTTTTTTTTTCAAGAAAAATGATTTTTTAAGGTTTCACTTCGACCACGTGTGAATTGCATGATTTTTTTTTTTAATTTGTAATGGAAAACAAATGCATTAAAAAAAATGATTTCTTACAACCCTGGATAGAACATACTTCAATTGGATAGATTTTGTATACATTTTCAAAAAAATGTATCCATCGATTTCGAATTAACCCTTCAAAGTTAAGTTTTACCCTTTTGTTTTGATTGTCAAGTGTCAGTCAACGTCAAAACCAATAAATATTTAGGGCACTGCAGTCATGTTCATCTTTCCTACAAAGAACCCAATTGAATACAAAGATTCTATCTCAAGTGGATCAAATTCAAATAAAAAAATGATTTTGTCCAACATAATAAACTTCATATAAAAATAAATAAATACAACTGTTTGCCGACACGGTGGTGGTGGTTGGTCTTGGTCTTTGCTTATAGAAGCAAAGAGGAAGTCAACGTTCTTCTATGAGAGTGTTCTAAGTGTTGTTTTTATCTCGAAACTCCACAAGAAGCACTGCCACTTGAACAAGAACGCAATTGCCAATATCTATTGAGACGCGTTGCTTCTAATTGGTGATCACAGAGCTAACAGAATAAAATTGAATTAAAATAGAGAAAGAAGTAATCTATCGGGTAAACTCCTGGGGGAGAACCATCGCACTGACTGACTGAGACATTTTAATCCGAGTCGTGCTGTCTGCGTCTGTCAGTTGTGTCTTTCCGATAAGATTTCGAATACAAACCAAGAGGGAGTCAAAATTGAATATTTCAAATTATTCAACTTCACAACGCAAGAAACTTCACTTTATCATATGAATTCCAATTAGGATAATGGGATTTCGATATGCAGTCTATGGATAAGGTAGATAACCCGAAAATGGCTTAATTTAATTTTCACTTCATCTCAAGGCATTGTATGTATGTAGGAACGTGGTAGACGTACAAAGTTGTTCCTGTCTATAAGATGCTGCTGGTACTTTAGACTATATTGTGCTTGTTCGATTGCACGTTGCACCTTTCATTTAATTGCTTTTAAGGGGATTTCCTTAAATAAAAAAAGATTTACGTTAGTGGATTATATATATGCATCTTCGAACATTGGTTATCAACTTGAATGAAGGGGTCAATTTAAGTAGGTTATAGGTATTATTATCCAACTAATTGGGAAAAGGGGATTTTCGGTCAAAGTATCTGTATCCTACTTATAATTTATTTTAGTTAATTGAATTTTCAATTGGATTGTTTTATATGGTGCCAGATTAATTTTTTTTCTTTTTTAGTATTTTACATATCGTCGGTCCAAAGGAAAAACTCACTAACTACATACGATTTCAATAGCAGTTAGTGAGTTTTTCCTTTAAACCGACGCTATTGTCCTTGATGCTTGATCTTCAATCTATTCTTTAAAAAAAAATGTTCACTAACCAATTACCTACTTTTATTTCCATAAAATTAAAGTGTTTTTTCAGTAGAAAGGAATATCGCTTTGAGGGACTTTTGGATTTTGTATTTCCTGTTTCAATTTTGATCAGTGTATCATCTTCACATATTGGTTTCAGTTTTACCTGTTGTAGTGAAAATAAAGACACTTCGTGCAAAATCTTTATAACTAAGAACTTGGAGTAGGTAATTGTATTGGATTAGATTTAATGTCATTATATTAAGAAAAATGTTTTTCTTTGTTTAATAATCTTCTCCTCCTTTTTTCTTTTTTCTAAAATAACTCTTTTTATCCTTCATTTTTTTTTTTTGCAAACAAAATGTTACTGGATCAAATTACTAAAATTTTGTTCTTTTGGTTTAATTTAACTTTTCATCATGAAAAAGTACAAAATTATGAAAAAATAAAATGCACGACTGGGTCGCACGAACTTGCTCTTAGAGTTAAAGTTGCTTAAATTTTTAAGAATTTTTGGAAAAAAAAATAAAATTCGTTTTTTAAAAAAATAAAATAAAATCTGAAATCAAATTGCCCTCCAAAACAAGTATGCAGTTTTGATTGATATGTTAAGATGCATTTTTAGAAAAAAAATTTTCAAAATCGTTAGAGCCGTTTTTTAAAAAACTAATTTTTTATAAATAATTTTTTGGAAAAAATGTTTTAAAATGAAATTGTAATTCTATTTTGTAGAAATCACTAATCAACATCTAAAAACAAAATTTCAAAGACATTCAATGTCGCGTTTTCGAAAATTTGATTTTCCATTTTTTCAAATTTTCAAATTTTTTTTTAAAATCCAAAAATTATTTTTTTGGAAATTTGTATTTTTGGAATATTGTATAAATGCTTCCTCACAAAAGAATAAGAAATTTCGGAGGTAGTCGGATTTGAAAAAAAAAACGGTTCTATGGCAGGTACCGTTAATAATGATTTTCAAACAAAAATTTTTTCATTGAAAGATAGACCTTAGCTTTAAACTAACATTTGAATTTTTAAAACAAAATCGTTGGAGCCGTTTTCGAGATATTTCAATTCTACTAAAATCGGTATATGACAAGTACCGTTATTTTTGGTCCAAAAAAATTAATTCCAAAAACCCCTCTGGAGAGTCGCCAAATAACGCTACTTACCAAGTTTGACATTAATCGGTCCATCCGTTTAGGCTGTAACTCCTTATACAGACAGACAGACGGACTTCCTGGACCCACTTTTTTGGCATTCTCTACCATCGTAATGCCATGGAAAAATGTTATCTCAACTTTTTTTTTTGTACGAATGCATAACTTGATATTATACCTAGTACCTATATCGCAAGTTATATATAGCGAGTTTTAAATACAACAATCTTTAAAATAGAATATCAATTAAATTTTAAATGAATTGTTCGCAAATTACGGTTATATTGTGGTCAATCTTGGTAACGCAGGTGTTTTTCATATAAAATTCTGCTGTCCCAGAATCCAGAAAATCAGTCTCATAATATTTCGTAAATGGTGTTGTAAGAACTTATTTCAATAATATTAGATAATTAAAAATATTTTAGATTGTATCCTCAGCAATGAAATATTTTTTAGCTACACTGTGGCGACGGCGTTACCATTTCGTTATCGTTCGACTTGTTGTAACTTTTTGAATAAATTATTGCCATTGGTCAGGGTGAATAAGCTAGACATTATTAAAAGCTTTAAAGTCATTGAAAAAAGTGCAGTTCTTATTCCGTGACCACTGAGTTACCGCATTTGTGATGAGATAAATATAGATGACATTTGTATTATTCTTATACAAAGTTTTCATGCTAATTCTTTTGACAGTGACAAAATTATTTATTGTTTTTCAATTATGTTCATATTTACGATATAACTAGATTTTTACAACTGCGTTACTGCTCCACTGCGTTACCAAAAAGAATAAATTCGTAAGGTAGTTTTTTTAGGATATATTTTTAAGTTACTAAACCTTTTTTATTTGTTTTCTAATCTCGTAGTATTAACTTATTGACAATTCAAATTGTTTGTAGGTAAGATACTACTCTGGTACCTACTAAGATTACCCCTGCGTTACTGTTGGTCATCAGCTATTCTGATAATATTTCTGTTTTGATTAGATACTTAAAAATGTCTTGGCTTCGTACTCGTTCGTCTCAATTGATGATCATAAGTTGAAACTTTTAACTGTAATATGAACTAATTTTTTGCTTTTTTCCACTTTTTAGAAAAGTTGAAGTTTGTAAGTTAATTTTTATCAAAACAATGATATTAACTAGTTAGAATATTTGATTGAAATTAATGTTTCTGTAATATAACAATATCGGAGGCTTACGTTATTAGTATACATAGTTAAAAATTGCGATATTGGAGAGCTTAATTAAATGGCTCTATAAATAAAACTGAAATTTATAATAAAGTAACGCAGTTGTTTAAATTTTCGATGTGCCATAAATATAAAAATATAATTCATAACATCACTACAATGTTCATATATTATAGAATAAACTACATTTAACCATTCTATATCAATTAGAAAAAGAGATAAAATATTGTTTATTTTATAATTTTTTTTTTTTTTTTGCAAAATTAAAAAAAAAGTACTTTTGCCTATAGTATTATGCTTAAAATTCGGAACCAAAATTTCATTTGATTTTCTCAGAAAATAAATCATAACCTCCTCTAAATACGGTTATGATATCAACTTGAAAACTATATACTGCTAAGTGGTTTGTTAAGAAGAATGGATTTGCTTGACAGTTTTCATACAAGATCTGAAAGTTAAGCTAATTCCTAATTGAAACCTTTTCCGGTTCCGACTAGAATATTATTATTCACTATAAAGATTAAATATATTACAATGTAATTTATTCACCCAAACTCATGGAATGTAAGTTAATTAGGCTAACCCGATAAAAAGAAAGTGAAAGTATTATTTTAAATAAATAAAACGTGCTTTAAATTTATGTAACAAAATTTTAATTTCTTTTCAATAATAAAATAGCAATAAAACCCAGACAAAACAAACATATATATCAACCCACTCAAAGAATATTAAAAAAAAAAAAAAATTCCATCAAATTCAGTCTGTCCGATATATTGATTGACCTTCGATCTTCATCATTCTTTAAAAAACAAAATCTCTCAAAGAGTCATCATCAACTAGAAACAAAGGTACCTAAATTTCCCTTTTTGCAATTTACAAAGATACAAATCTCCAAAAATATCTCTTACAACTCTTAATTAATTTTATTGTATCAACAAAAAACTTAAGAGTGCCAATTTCGACTTAAACAAATCAATAGACTATCGACGACATAATTTTTAATGACGCGTGGGTAAAATCCGATTAAAATTTTTAAATATTTTTTTCTTCTTCTTCTACTACAAGAGTATCTTTAATGTAACTTGTTTTGCTTCAATTCGGTGTCTTTAGGTCTAGGTAACGAAAAAAGAATTTCATCTATTTCTGTCAATATCTTCCGGACTTTTAAGCATCATAGTGTCTCATATCTTTTTTAGTCTTTTTGACTTTCTGCGGTGAAATAACACAAGTATCTTGAGTTTAAAATTTCTCTTGGATTTAGTCTAGGTCCAGCTTTCGGTTTGTTTAGAAGCGCGATTTCAGAGCACCAGTTAAATTTAAATTTCTTCAAAATGACAAAGCCTTCGTTCGAAAAAATCATATTCGGTTTCGTTTGTATCCTTTTGGTGGTGCCCTTTGCAAAAGGATACTTTTTTTCTTCGTGGTATCGACGAGTGACTTCTTTTATAGAAAACGAGTAAGTCAAAAATTGCTACTAATTCCGATCGATGGTGATAGTTTATAAAAGTGAAAGATGGAAAAGTTATACAATGTATCAATTTGTTTCTTGTGAGCTTTGAATTAATTAATTCAAACAAAAAAAAAAAATTCCCCCAAGTGTGCTACACAAAAATGCCAAAAATTCGAACAGTTTATCAGGGTAAATTAACATAAAAGTGGTTAAAAACAAAAAAAAAAGATACAACTGAGGTGAAAGAATTAATGCTTTAGGCATTTTATTAGTTTTATTACGTTTTATTGGGATTTTTCATTTTGATTTACTCTATTGCAGTCTGCGCGTTGATGTAGAAAAAAAGTGAGAGTTTTGTTTAAAGTTCGATCTACATATTAACTTTTAGTGATATGAATCAATGTCAGTTCGGTTTACCATAATGGCAAATTAAAACATTTTTATAGACAGTAAACGCGGAAAAAAATGTTTATAAATATCAGAGCAGTTATTTTTAGTATTACCTACATATAACATCAACGACAATATTATGGAAAATAAACTTTTTTGATATTATCTATTAAATAGTTCTAGTCTAGACATTTGAATATTTTATGGGCATCTTTAAGATCAATATTCTACTTAAAATTTACTAAGTTGGCAATCATGTTTTTAATGTCTACTAAAAGAATGAGGTGTCATTTTAAAATACGCACATTTTATTCGATGGCCTTTATTTAATAGTAAACAAAAATATTTCCTTGTGAGTTGGGCTAGTTTTTTTTTTTTTTGTTTTGGTTAATTTATTTAATCTTTAATCAATGGAACATTTCTTGTGTGATTTTAACATTAAGCATTAAAACACAAAACACCGTACTTATAAAAAACGAACATTTATTAACATAGAAAATGACTTAAAATTAATGTTCTTGAGAAATTAAGGTACATATCGTCAGTTTAAAGTTAAAACAGTTAACTTCACTTAAAATTAAATATAAAAAATTTCTATTTTTTTTTTTATAAATCAAAAACACAAATTATTTAGACACCATTCTGTTAAAAAAATGTAAAAAGTTGGCACTATTCAGAAATGTCTTTCTTGTTTTAAGCCATATGTTTAAAAATGTTCACTATGGCGTATACGTGTTTTTTTTGTTGTATTTGTATTTAAATCTTATTTTAATTTTTTTTGGAATTGTGAATACAATATTTGAATTCCTCGGAAAATTCTACATTAATTTCATATATAATTCTCTATAAAATAGTGAGACCGAAATAAGTTCTAGCGACATTAAAAAGTATAAACTAAATTCTCAAAAAAGAGGTGTGCCTACAGAGGGTTAATAAAGAAGGAGATGATTGGTTTTATAATACAAATTCTATACACTACACACGGGTCGTTTGAACGCGACACTACTCGAAGTGTCTTGCACTCCATAAATAGTAAGAAAAAAGCTTTTTTAAAATTTTCTATCGAGCTATTCGTTTTTTATGAGCTTAATAAGTTATGAAAAAACGTACTTTTACGTACTTTTTCACACGTTTTTGTAAATAACTCTGTTAATAATAATGGTAGAAACTCAAATAATGGCTCTATTTTTAGAAGAAATATGCCTCTTTTTAACGGCATTTCAATCAAATTAGTGGCATTTTTAAATCTTCAGATATTCGAATCTAAGTCCGTTCACTTTTTTTGCCCAATTCGATTTCACTAATCAAAAAGTTTTTTTTTATAGAAGTCAGGGTATACTTTTCAAATGGTTTTTCGTATGCTGAACTTGAATCCGAAGTCAAAAAAATTCCATCACATCAAGTTTTTGAGATATTACCGTTAGAAAATGAGAAATACCCTTTTTTAACAGTTTTTGAGGTTATGTCATCTTGCGTGATAATTTTTTATAATTACATTTCTAGCGGTTTCTTCAAGATCTAAGTTTCTTCTTTTAAAATCTGTTTAAATCATTTCGATATCGCTTTTCTTCTCCTTGAAATCCTAAAATCAATTCAACATGTTTGGTGAATATTCTCTATGAAAAAAAATCTTATGTTCGTTTGGGTTTCATGGCAAATCGCAAAAAATTTTTGCATTCCTTTAAGTTTTTTGGTTAGTCAAAAATTTTCTTACCCATAAACTTACCAAAAAACTTAAAGGAATGTAAAAATTTTTTGCGATTCTATAAAAAAAAAACTTTTTGATTAGTTAAATCGAATTGGGCAGAAAAAATGAACGGACTTAGATTCGAATATCTGAAGATTTAAAAATGCTACTAATTTGATTGAAATGCCGTTAAAAAGAGGCATATTTCTTCTAAAAATAGAGCCATTATTTGAGTTTCTACCATTATTATTAACAGAGTTATTAACAAAAACGTGTGAAAAAGTTCGTAAAAGTACGTTTTTTCATAACTTATTAAGTTCATAAAAAACGAATAGCTCGATAGAAAATTTAAAAAAAGCTTTTTTCTTACTATTTAGACCCTAAGGACCATTTCTGCATCAAAACATATGGAGTGCAAGACACTTCGAGTAGTGTCGCGTACAAACGGCCCGTGTATAGAAATCAAACCAAATTTTTGTTTGGACTAAAGTCCGTAAAAAGCTATATTAAATCGAAAACTTATTTAGTTATATGCCAAAACAGAACACAGTATATAAAAGCAGCAACCATGTACTTTAATGTTCAATACGAAGGACCAGTTGTCCACTATTGATTTAATTGCATTTATATTTAAAATTATAAATATTAGAACAAACAATTGCAATTTCTATATTAAAGCAAAGATTTAGATGATAGTCGTGATCATATGCCACTTATAACCGTCAAAATTAAAAATTTCTTCAGGTTCTTTTTTGCATTAAACACCGTTTTCAAAAAGGTATAAATTATCTTTCTAGGGCCAGGGGTTTAGTCAGGACGAGCATGAAAAATCAAATAAAACTTAAAATATGTAGCATGCATGTCCTGACTGAACCCCTTAGAGAGATGGTTTATACCTTTTTAAAAACGGTATATATTTAATGCAGAAAAGAACAAACATCAAAATTTTTCCTTTAAAGCTATTTTTATCTAAAATAAAATGCACGACTGGGGTCGCACGTACTTGCTCTTGCAGTTTAAAACACTTTTATGTTAGTTTACTTGTAGATTTTAAGAGCTGCCTCTAAAATTAAAGAAATTTTGTTGATGTTGGGGAAGAGCCGACATTAGGGCAAAATTTTGTTAAATGAAAAATAAAAGGTTTTTTTATTTAACTTTTTTTGAAAAAAAAAAAATAATAAAGATGCAGTTTTATTGCAATTGCTTTGAATATTACGTTTGTAAAGTTTAATCAAAATCCTTAGAGCCATTTTCGAGTTAATTGGTATAATTTGAAAAATTTGTATGCTAGGTACACTTTTTTGACTTTTTTGAGAAAAACTAAAAATGCAGTTTTGTTGCAATCGTTTTGAATATTACGTCTGCAAAGTTTAATCAAAATTGTTAGAGCCGTTTTCGAGTTATTTGGTTTGAATTGACAAATTTGTATGGGAGGTGCACTTTCTAAGCGAGATATAAAAACGACTTAAGGGGTCTAAAAATAGTATCATCAAACTGAATGATAAATAGTTATATTAAGGTAGTAGATCTTAATTAAATTATACACGACTTTATTCCTTTGTCCAACTCCTATATGCATGTCAGGATTCTTTTCCAGTCATAGGATTCTGATTAAAAATACCAAAAACTGTCTAAAGCGTTCCAGGAAACGACGACGTTTTGACCATATTTTTTATCATATTAATATCACAAAAAATAAACTTTTAATCCTAATACATATGATATTTTATTGTTATAAGCAAAATTGTGTGTGGTTTTGGCAGCTGTAAGGTCAAACCTCTGATTTAGTGCATCGAAATAGATAGCAATAGATAGTCCTGGTTCGTTGAACATGTAACTAATTTTTGTGTACTGATGTGCCGCTTTGCGATAGGTCTTCAAAGATGTGAATTTCCTGAAGACCCCAGTAGCGGAAAATTCAAGTTTTAGTGTAAAAACGAGTTATTTCTTTAAATAATTATGATAACAAAACAACAAATTAATATCTGATTATCTTCATTGGTTATAGTATATTCTATCACATCACGTTTTTGACATATTACGTTTTTGACATATTATCATGCCAAAAATCAGAAAAATAGTTATTGGGACGTTCAAAATTTAATATCTCAAAAAACGTTAGAGCTATTCTAGTGCTTGATTCAAATTAAAAAGGTCAATGACCATTAGAAAAGTATAATTTGGTTTCTATGGAAAATTAGTTCTCGCGAATATTACTGTCATTAACGGAAAAATCAATCTTAAAAATAATTTTTTTGTTTTTTTCAATTATATACATATACTATACAAAAGTATAGTTTTTCCACACAATCTCAAAAACCGGTTTTAAGCTAAATAATTGCATTCCAAACATTTAAAATTAAATTCGTCAAAAATCCAAAAATTTACTTTTGCTCAAAAAACATTTTTAATAGATAGAAAACATTACAAAGTAGTTTTTAACCAAGTTTTGTTAAAATCCAACTATTTTTGTAAAAGATAAAAATAAAAAATAAAAAAATCGTATTTTTGAATTTTGTGCAATATTTTTGAGGTTATAGAAAAAAATTGTTTGAGTAAAAGTTGTAGACATTTATACTACCTACAACTTTTGCATTTGACTTTTTTCGATAGGATGTTTAAATTTGACAGAAATCGTAAAAAACCATAATTTTTGACACTCACCGCACTTCTCCGCCCACCAATTGGGCAATTTATTTTTCCTCTTTCATATACCATTTATCCTAAATTTTCCCACCACCCTTATGCTGCTAATAATTTGTTCAACTTTTGCCTTCTGAAAACCGGATTGGCACTGGTATAACTTCAATCGTACAACAGTTATTTTTATATTCAAAACGTAAGTTTCCCTATGAGTTTCAAAAAAGTCTAAGTACGATCTTAAGAAGTGAATTCACTTTACAATTCAGCTTCTTAAACCTACAGAAATAATTTGGGTCATAAATCATAACCAAAGGGTTGCCAAAAGTCATCAAAAATTAAAAAAAAATATAGGTATACATATATCGTGGGCACAACGCCAAAACCCACGAATCTGCAAAATTGTAGTTTTGAGAAAAACGGTTTCAAAGTTTTGGAAACTCATGCAATCTTATGGAAACTCGTACAACGGAAATTTGTAGTTTAGGCAGCTGATCAACAGATAGAGGACTGGGGTCGATGCAGTGAATAGATGGACCGATAACAAGTTAAAAGATCCACTAAATTGAAATGTCCAAAAATGCAGATTCGCGGTTTTAGCTTTGTGCCGACGATATGAATCAGTTCCTCCTTAAATATTTCAGAACAACAAAAAGTCAAATAAATTGATGTTTAAGTCAAATTTTGCCAACAACTTATTTTTAAACTATCCCGTTGCAACTTGTTATTATATTAATCAGGGTAATTTGAACAAAGTTCGACAAAAGCTAGAGTTTGTAAGGTGGGTTTGAAACAAGACAAAAATCGTTTAGGCGGAGGGCGAAGGAGGGTTGTCCTTTGACATCCTTTTAATAACATTTTGTCTTCATCAACGCTTTTACGAATTCTGTTAATAAACACTATAATTATCTTCTGCTCTCTGTTACAATTTTGTTTTAAAATTGGCACAACATATAACTTAGTTTTAAAACTAAAACCTTGAAATTTTTATTTTAGAGAATGCAGAGCCAATGCATCAAGATACGCAATTGTCATTCACGGATGGAGAGAAAGTTGTCGAGAAAAATGGATAGAAGACCTTCAGACAAGTGAGTTTCTTTTTACCTATATGTTGTCTTGTTTCTTGAAAATAAATTTAATTTTTTTCAAAACTTAAGATCTAGAAATTTATCGAGGAGGATGCATAATTTGTATGGATTATGAACTAGCAGCATCACTTCCACATTATCTAATGTTAACTCATCATGTCAATATATTAGCACAAATCCTCAAAGACAAGTTGGTAGAACTTGAATTAAGAGGTTACGATCCAAGCAATGGTTACATTTTCGGATTCAGTCTTGGAGCTCGAATGGCCATAAGAGCTGGAACGATATATGGATATCAGAGATTAGGTGAACTTGATGGTAAGCCAGAATTTTACTAAAGTCAAACAATAATTACTCTAAACTAAAAATTTCTAACAGCTTGTGATATGGCTGGACCAGGTTTTGATTGGTTCGATAAATTCGACCCCACTGTGGCAGCTAAAAATGTCCAATGCATTCACACTAGCAAAGACAAAGGAACGTTATCACGAAATTGTCACCAGAATTGGAATATGGGTGTTTGTGGAATGTATCAATATGCTTCTGGAATTCTTCCTGGGACTCTGAGTTCGCACGGTTTATGCACACGATTTTATAATGCTGCTTTCAGTAACAATTTCTATGCAGAACATGTCCCGGAACAATGTAATCTTGTATCGACTGTACCGCAGACATGGCCCCATAACTATAAAATGGGTTATATGGAACGTCGAAAGTCAGACGTTCGTGGAGTATTGTATGCTTCAACTATTAGCGAATATCCTTACACAACGAATACTAACCAAATTATAGCATATCAAGTGCCACACAATGTACATAAACGGTTTACAATGGTCATTACGGATCCGAAACATTTTGTTCTTTATTATAGATGATAGTTTGTGTAATTTGAAAATGAACAAAAAAAAATAATATTGTGTTAGTGTTGTTGTTGTTATTATATCTTTTACACCACATATTGACTGATTAATTTAAGAAATAAAATAATTAATTTATTGAAAAAATAACCTACATATGTGTGGATCAGAATCAAAACCCATTTTATCCACTTTTTTTGATTTCGAGTAAATCGAGAAAAACTTGTATCTCGTAAACGAAACATTTTTTAGTACTTTTTTAAATGCAGGATTGATTCAATTAGGATTCCCTACAATTCAAGTCCAGAAATCGTGATCTGAGGGTTTTAGTTTTAGAGCTATACCCAAAACAAATATGGATATAATGGATTTTGAAAATCACCTCTGAATTTCAGGCCAAAATAAGAAAATATGGCATTCAAAAAAACTCAATTAAAAACGAGAAAACTTTATTTCCTTTTTTTTTTAACTACGCCTACTTTCTTGAACAAATAAATTCAAACCTAAATGCCGAAATTTTTTTTTCAAAAATCCGTATAAATTTTAGGATATTCCCATCTAATCTCATCCCATGGATAAAATGGTTTTTGAATTTCAAATTTATTTTAGAAATAATATTTTGAATGGATATAATGGATTTTGATGCTAATAAAATTGTTTGGATATAATGGGTTTTGAAACAAAAACTCAAGTGGATGAAATGGGTTTTGAAATTAACCTCTAACTTTGTGGTCTGATTTCAACGCCAAAAAATGTAGTTAGAGACTCAAACTTGGGCGCAACGTATGTATTTGAATACTAGAAACAAAACCTCATACCTAAGTCATTTTTTTTGAAAAGTGGATATAATGGGTTTTGATTCTGATCCACACATATATGAGTTTTGAAATTGGGTCAGAAGGGACTTCATTAAGTACATTACAAAGCTTTTGATTGAGTCTACATTTGGCAGAATTCAACACTTTTGTTGAAATGATGACACAATTGCAATTGAATTTATTGTTTGTTTTTTTTTTTTAATTAAGAAAAACAGCTTTAAAGTGTGCTTATGCACTGTAACTAGGTCAGTTACGAATTGATTTTTAAATAAAGGTAAACAAGATCATTAAAAAAAGGTATGTATAATGCAAAATAGTACAAAGACTCTTAATGACAATAATAAAATTAAAGTGACAAAAATCACGGAACCGAAACGATATAATAAAGCGTAATAAATAAATTAAAGGGCAAATTGAACTTTTAGAGGGTTATTTGCAGAGAAAAATCTGGATCAAGATCAAACTTAAAGCAAAAGTTTTATAGTTTGTTGTATATGGTTACGAAAATTGGACTTGCGAAAGTGAATTTGCCAAACGATTCACCAGCTCTTCCATTTGTCGTCACACAAAGCTTTTACAACTTAATATGTTGTTGTAAATAAAAATTCTACTTTAATAATATTATTGCAGGGTCACTGTGGAGTATGTGGAATATTTTTTTCACCAGGAAAATAAATAAATAAATATAAATAATCGTGAGTTTCATTCACATTGTATAAAATAAACTGAAGATGGAAGATTTATCTTGCGGCCAAAAGGTGAAAAATGAACTGCTGGGACCCCGGGAAAACTGAATTTGGGGCCCATTTAACAAGTTGAAATTTTTTTTTAATTGAAAAGCGGAATAACTTTCAAAAACTACCACTTTGAAAAGATTTTCAAATTTATAAACATGCAACTGTAAATTAACAATAAGTTTTACACTTACAGCTACAAAAAAAAAAGCTAAACAATGTGTAGGTATTTAATTTGTTATTAAAAAATTAAAATTTTCATCGAATTCTATCTGGGTTCCCAGATTTTCTTTTATTTCATCATTATGTTCATATATTATACAGTCTCACAGCTGAGACGGATTAAGTCAAAAAAGAAGAAACAAATCTAAATTTGGTGCCAAAATCTGCGCAAAATAAGACTTTAATAAGGTCTGTTATTAGTTTGATCTAAAATTGTTTCGATTTAAATTGTAACTTGTTCGAAAAATTATTCACCACAAGACTCAATGGTAGCGTATTTACTTTAACTCGTGATATCACTTCTCCTCTACTGTGAGTTCCATGCGAAAAAGTTTTTCACGTAGGAAATCTACCCATATTTATCAGGTAATATTTTTAGTGGCGAACAAAAACTAGTAGTCTCCCCTCGGGTAAGACTCACTCCTAAACGCCTTCAAAACGCTTCCAAAACGCATCCTGAACGCGTACTAAACGCGTTCGAAACGCGTCCAAAACGCGTCCTAAACGCGTGCAAAACGCGTCCAAAACGCGTGCAAAAATATTCAATTTCATATTGTTTCTTTTTTCCTAGTGCATTTTCCTGATCGCTCTAACCGGCCCACAGTGCGTTGATTGTATGGAGATGTTGGAAAAAAATCAAATTTAAAAAAAAAAAGTTGAGTTTGGAAAAAAAATTGTTTTTAAATGTAATAACAACACGTTTTACAAACTTTAGCGAAAATTCCACGCCCCCTGCCACGCCCACTTCTGAGTGTGCATATTTATATCTAGAAAACGGCTTGCACAATTTGAAGAAAATTGAAGAAATTTAATTATCTAGGCGCGTTCAAAAGTACAAAATAGTGTCGACCCTATTCGCCCCCTGCCACGCCTACTTTTGTATACATGATTCGATCCAGGAACTTGTATGTATGGGAATTCGGGAAAAAAATAAAAAAACAAGTGTTTTGCTAAGATTTCTTGATTTTCAGGCTCTAAATTTGATTGCATATTTAGTTTTGACTTCATTAACTGCAAAACACCACGCAATCGGGCTGTTGGGTTGGAAAAACAAACATCAAAAAGCTCCCTAGCTGAACACATTATGTAAAAAATACTCGTAAACAAACACTTGTTGCAAGAGAAAGCGCAAGTTTCTGCAGACAAAACTTACTTTTTTTAAAAGATATAATTGTTTTCTTTCCTTAAATAAAAACACTTTTTTCCCATCTGACCCCTCTCAAAATATATGGCTTATCAAAGTTAGTACTTACCACGAACAAAGAAGCTCTCAAAAAAAATTTTAATTTACATGTAGAAAAAAAAATATGCAGTTAGAATAATTATATTTTCTCTCCTGAATGTGAACCTAGCAAAAAAAATATCATATGTTCCTTTTTTCTTCAGTAAATGGTCTTTTAACCGGTAACTACAAATCTTACTCTAATTGTTTGTTTTTTTTTATTGATCTTCTGAGGATCTCTGACAACAGAAAATTGAACTTTATCTTAAATTTACTGTCGATTTATTCATTCAGACTTATTACCTTGAATTTGGCATACTTGCTTCACATTTTTGGCAAATTCTTTTTTTTGATTTTTTTCCACTAGTCGCCGCACTGTGCGGCCCCTTTAAGAATGTGGCACAAAAATTTTCTGATTTTTTTTTTATTGGTTATAAAACTTTACCAAAATTCGTAAACGGCAGGTAAACCTACCGTTAATTTTCTTGAAATATAAAAAAAAAACTAGTTTATAGCCAATATTTTAGTGAATCGATACACTCCTTTAGGTTGTAGCTTTTTAATTCATTTAAGCTGTTAATTTGTAATTTCATCAGTTTTACGTGAAATGCTTTAATTTCTAGGTAAAGCTTCATGTTTTTTTTCTTATACGAAATAGAACTACAGAACGGCGATACAAAATAATTATTCAAAATCTTTTGCAAATTCAGTCTCAACCTCAAGATGTTTTCTTCGAAATAAACAAAAATTGAACTAATTTAATGTAAAGTATATAAATATATATTTCTTTATTTATTAAATTCCTTTTTTGCTGTTATCATTCCATTATTATTTTTTTTTTAATGTATAATACTTAAAAATCTAAACAACATCACGTTCAAAATTTTACATCATCGATCGAGTAGCAGATTATTATAGTGTGTTTAGCATTTATATAAAAGAAATGTACAACAAAAAAAAAATATAATTCCATTGAATAATAATAATTATTATATTAAATCGACAATAATGTTGTTGGTATAAAAATAAATTGTAAACTACTTCGAAAGCATTTTGTTGTGTATATATAATTATTATGCATTTGATTAAAATTAGTTTTTTTTTTTTAAGACAATAAGATTGGTTTTGAAATAAACATTTAAGCTATGCAAAATTACTATTTTGAAATATATTTGAAACATACAAAAAATGATAAAGACAACAATCACGTTAAAAAAAAACATTGGGAATGACTCTTTTTTTTATTTAAATGAGAATAAATTGTAACAAACAAGACAAAAATAATGATAAGAATTAATGCTTCTTAAGCTGACACAGTTTGCAGAGACATAAATTACAAATTTTCTTGGTAATGTGTTTTGTGTGTCCTTTGAAACACATTTTTAATAAAAATTACATAAGACAGACACAAAAAAGAGAGAGAAGAGAAAATGAAAATGAAAATAAGAAAAAAAAAAAAAACAAAATAAAAAGCTGCTATTTTAGTTTTTTTTTAGTGTTTTTAGAAAAATTGCTGATGAGCTTCTTGTAGCCGAGCTACAATATTGGAATAAAATTTAATTTGTTCTTCAACAAAGTCCTTAAGTGTTTCCTTTAAGTGTTTGTCTCTCTCTTCACGGAAATGAGTCATTTCTGCCATTACCGCATACGACATGACATCAACTCGACGATTTACTTCGGCCAATTGTTGATTTCCCATCTTTTGATCAGCTACCAGACGTTCGCAATCTTTTCTTTTCTGAACTGCACCTTTGTGGGTTGACAGAATATCAGGAAAACTGTTCAATACTCCTCTGAAATAAGAAAATTTCCATTTAATATTTCCCTTTTAAAAAATACTCTCATTAAACAAAAAACTTTACCGATAAATATGAAGTCGATCTGAAAGTGGAATCCAATCGAGTCGCGGCTGTTCACCAAATAACTGACCAATATGTATAAACAATCCTCCCACACGTCCAACACTTTCTGCCAAAGAATGACCACTGGGCGGTACACGCCTCTCGTCAACATTCAAAGCCTTTGCTAAGTCAGACAACCCATCCCCAATCCGTTGGAAATCTTTTTTCGATTGAATTTGATTACGTTTCGTTTGTTCGGATGCAATAGTCAGTAGATTCTTCACAGCACCGTCCATTAAATGTGAAAAATTGGCACAACTTTCCAACTGTGAGTCCACAAAGGAGGTGAGAAGTGTTTTTTCGGGGGCATATATCGCCCAACAATAAGTTACGCCAACGTAAGTGTCACGTTCGGCACGCCGCTTGCCAGATTTCCATATTTTATCATCGGTACATGTGAGGAAATGATACCAGACTTCGCATTTCGATAGAACAGGATGTCGGCAAACCCAATCGACGAATTCTTGCAATTGAACACGACGATGCTCGACAAATTGATCTTCATAACGTCCAGAGATTTGCTTGTCGGGCAGTGGTGGAATGGGAATGAGGCAAAATTTGTCAACAAGTCTTTCATGTAGCCAGTCAAAGTGTTTGTAACGTCGAGAGACCTGAAATTTTTATGAAATTAAGATTGTATTTTTAAATTTTCAGAAAATCTGAGACCAAAATTATTTGAAAAAATGGAATAAAAAAAATAAAAATAAATGCGGGCGTATCAGACTACAAACAACAATCAAAATATTCTTATCATTTATGGTTGTTTGCAAGGTCGACAAAACTATGTACATAACATAACAAGATTCCAAAGAGTCATATCATGATTAGAAATGACTAATTCCAGTGAATGATAGAAATGACTATATGAACAGTGAAAGTAAGTGGATAACCTTCTTAGGAATTATAATGTTAACGATTTGTAGTAATCTATTGGACATACATAAGCCAATTAATCAAACAATTTTGTTGACAATTTTTATTTTGTTTTATTAATTCTGCTAAGATAAGATAATGGTTTTGTCGAACTTTTAAGGTGGGGCTATAACAGTGCAGTAGGGGAGAGCTGTGGTCTCAGTTGAGATCACATCAAAAACAAGGAAAATAACAACTTGTTTTTGGCGTTACCTACTTGTGTTATCTTAAAAACAATTTTCCTTGTTAACTCTTTAATAGACAATTGAGAAAGTGGGTTTGGAAAAAATTAAAACATTTTGTTGCCAATCTTTTATGAAAATATAATGGGGGAAGAAATTTGCTTGTGATAAAGGGCATTAAGTACAAACAAAAAAAAACTAATTTTTTTTATGTGAACAGTTTTCTGCACTAATGTGCATTAGATTAACAGACGATCGATGCTTTACTACAACCTATTAGCATCTTATACATTTTTCAGCTCCATCGTTACCATACTGACTACCAATACTCCCAAATGATAATAGCTGTAAGAACGAAGTACTGACCGAGAGGCAAGCATGCTTGATTTACTTCCCTAACCGCAAATCTACCACAAAAGAAAAAGGGATTCTGGTACACTGTCTCTTCTGTTATTCAGTCCAAGCTCCGTTCAAAAAACAAGAGTTTGGAACTCTATTCCTAAACGACTTTTGAAATCTTTTGAATTAAGGATTAATTAATTTTTCAAATAAATCTCGATGCATCTAAACTGACTATAAAATGGAAGTGGACGGCTAGGATATACGACTGGGTTAACTGGAAACGCTAGATGGCACACAAGTGTTTACTCACTTACTGGTCTGAACTTACAGTAAAAGGTCAAGACGGAGCAATTTGGATGGCAAGGAGAAAATTTCTCGATCTGACAGTGATAGGTAGTGAGTTTAAGACTAGAAACGGTTTTATTTGTCTACAAAATCTTCTTCAACATCAACACACTTGTTCCAGTGTTTCTCTAACAGATTTTGAAAGGCTTTTAAAAAAAAGTCATTTGATCTGAATCCAGTTAAGTTATAATAATAAATCAAACAAATGGTTTGAATGTGGTCTTAAGACTGACTTACTTTATTTACTATTTTTATTCAATAAAGTTAACAATAAGTAAGTATAAGCGAAAGGTGGGATGGGTGAGTAGTTCATGATCCATAACTACTACAAATCCAGAAGTTTTCTTGATTATCAACTATCAACTATCGCGTTAGTCCATTCCATCCTAGGCCTCCCCTCATGAATTTTAGCAAACAGCTGATTAAGAAATAATAAATGTCCTGTCCTGCCCTTTTCAATATAATGACCAACAGGGTCTCTTTCGCATACCAAAAAAAAATAGCCCTAACTTTACATAACCGGTGGAGACGACCGAATTTGCTTCTTTTTTTTTTTATTCGACACAAAATCGGTGGGATCCCTTCTTAAACTGCCCAAAAATGGTTGTGTTAACGGGCTTTTTTTTTTATCAAATATTTAAGCCTTAAATGTTCGCTTATTGTATGGCTATGTGTAACTGTGTTTGGTCATGTCCTCACATAAAATGTCTGCCACAATGGCTCGTATGCAATAGAAATAAGCTTAAGCTCTTATCTCAATTTTCAGTACATTTTCTTGAGATCTATTGTTTTTTGCATATGAGCCATTATACAAAAAATGTGTAAATGGGGCTAGATAACTTTCAGAATTTAACTTAAATACTTGTTTTTTTTTATCGTTTTAAATTTTTATATTGTTCAATTTTGAAGTCTTAAGCACTGTTCACATGAGAGCGACCAACGAATGAGCGATTAAACGAACAATTAAAATTTAATGTATTTTTAAAGTAATTTTTTTTTTAACAAAAACTGTATTGAACAGTAAAAAGCTAACTAGTGTTCAATTTTTTCAAAGAAAATTATAACATTTCAATTTATAAAGTAAGAAAAATGTGAGAAAACTAATTGTTCGTACAAACAAACTTTTATTCGTATCGACCAATTCGTTTTTTCATATTTTTATTATTATAGATATTAAAATGTAATTTTTTTTTGGAAAAATTTGAACTAAAGTTGGCTTGCTACTGTTTAATAGAGTTTTTATTAAAAAATTTACTTAAGAAATACATCAAATTTCATTTGTTCGTTCATTTGCTCATTGGTTGGTCGCTCTCATATGAACAGTGCTTTAATGTTCTTTTAAAAATAAAGACGAGCTATTAACAAAAACAACTTTCTTTTCTTTAAGATTACTTTGGACAATCTGATCAGATCGTAATTGCAATCAAAAATTCCAAAAAAAAAAAATATCTTCTAGGTAGCAGATTAAAAAAAAATAAAAATTAATAACTAATCTAATAATCTCAAAACTTACCGAAATATTATTAAAACTCGGTGTCAATTGATATGCAATAAAACTCTTCATCCCTTTAAACTTGGTCTCCTTCTTTGGACTTGCAACACGAACCGTATACGGTTGAGTATTCGGTTGCCAATGATAGAATGTATCCGTTTGCATAACATAAACAATATCGCTATCAGCTAATTTCTCCTTATTACTCAGTCCAAGAATATACGAATCCGAGCTTTTTGCAAACATTCCTGATTTCTTAACAGTCGTTGTGGCTGCACTAGGATGTGTCGATGATAAAGATATTGTATCATCTGCAGGTGCAGCTGGTAAATTCTTATTATCATAGCTACTACCCGAATGCGATAGACCATAGCCAGTGTGTTTGCTTGAGCCAGAAACATGATTGCCACCTGAAGATGGTCCAATTTCTGAATAAGTTTCGTTGTCATCATCCCAATCGTCTTCCCAATCATCACCTTCGTTGAAATCATCAGCTGTTTGATCATATCGTGGAGCTTGTGTTGTTGTTGTTGTTGAAGCGGGAGCGGGAGCACTCCCACCCGACGATACTCCTCCATTAAATTGCTGTGCAACTTCAGTTGCTGACATCACTTCCACATAACCGGCTGGAAAAAGGCCAGTTTGGCCAGCAGGGTTTTTACCCTCCCACCAACCTTCGCCGACATCTGTGCGCAAAACAGTCAAGATGTCACCAGGACTAATGGAAATTTCCGATGTTCCCGGTTCACCAATGAATTCGTACAACGTTCGCACATACGAAGTCATGCTTTATGATTTGTTGTCCGATTGTTTCGAGAAAAAAGTTGAAGCTGCAAAATTGATAGTTATCAACATCCAAACAACAAAAACACACAAGTAAGAAAGATTGTAGGACAAAGAAAAATAAGAAAAATAATAGAGAGTAGGTGTGTGTAGTCCAGTCAAATTAGTTTAAAAAAAGAAAAAATAGGCAAATTAATTAGGTAAAAGCTGAAAATTGGCCAAAAAGCTGGTTCCTTAACAAAAAGTGATAGAAAAAAGATTGATACTGGAATCGATAGATATTGTTAATAACTAAAAGTCATACATACAAACAAAAAATGTAGAAATACTGAAACTTGAGATATCGACGTTTAAAAGACAAAACCGTGAAATTCGATGTTTGAGAAATAATACACAAAAAATCAGCACGAAAGGTATTTGAAATAGTGTTTGTTATTAGAGAGCGAACATAAAATAAATTGACACGTATCTGCCTTAACTTAGTTTTTTAGCTTGTGTTTTTTAGACAAATTACAGATTTTTTTCATTTCAATACACTGTTTAACAAAAAATAAATAAAATGTGTGACTGGGTCGCACGGTAAAAGTAGCTCTTATCTTAAAGGTTTTTATCAAAAAAAAAAGTAGGGAAAATTCTTTGCCCCCGGGTACAAAGGGGTTAAGTCACAAAATTGCACTTTTCGGGTTTTGATAAAATAAAAATAAGCTCTTTTTGCTCTTTTATTTGGTATCAAAAATATAAATTAAGAGCAACTCTTTCCTATAAAAATAAGAGTATCAATGAACAAAAATGCATTGATTTTCATACATTAGCTCAACTTCAATCGCATTTTCTGGCAAACTGTCATTTATGACTTAACACCTTTTTATTCGGTGGCAAAGAATTTATAATCTGATTTTATTCAAGCATATTATTTCTCATAATGTAAAAATATACGTAAAACCTGTTTTTATAAAACACGGTTTTTTATGGTTTTGATCACAAAGCGAAGTATGCCATCTGAATTCTTGTATGAAAAGAAATTTTTAGAAAAAAAAAATTGAAAATCGTTACAGCCGTTTAAAAAAAAAATAATTTTTTATATAAATGTATAAAAATTTTCAAACATTTTTCAAAAAAAGTTTGTATACCATTTTGAAGAAATAATTAAATACACCTTAAAACGAGATTTCGAAATATTTTACTGACCCGTTTTTAAAAAATTGATTTTTCGAAAAAAAAAATTGAAATAGGGGAAAGGTGCGACCAGTGAGACAGTGCCTGTTGGCACTCTCCCCTACATATTTTTAAAAAATCCAAAAATGTAGTTTTTGAAAAATTTAGTATTACGGTTACTTAAACGCTTTTGAATAAAAATTTTCTTTGAAATCGGGTTAGTCTTGTAAGATATGTGCCCTTAATTATGAAAGTGGACTAAGTCACTCCTAAAAATGGTATCAAATCTAGCCTAAAAATAATTATTATTTAAAGTTTAGAGTTTATTTGATCGCGAAATTGCAGTAAATATATTTCTTTATTGCTCCTTCAGTGATTTCATAAAAGAAATACAATTAAATCGTTGTAAGAAAATTATTATGTAAGTTTTTCTTTAACCAATGCAAAAAGTGACTTAGTCCACTTTCATAATCAAGGGCACATATGTATATTCAGAAACCAAAAAAGGGTTCTATAGCTGTTACCTACCGTTAGTCGCTACTAAATAAATATTTTTTTTATTTCAAAAGTTGCATGTTATCTTTAAAATTAGACACCAAAGTTTTAATCAAAATCGTTACGAGCCGTTTTTGAGAAAAATTTACTTTTTTATTTCCGTTATATGGCAGGTACCGTTGGTTTTGGTCCTAAAAAAAACTTTCAATTTCCCCTCTAGTTAATCACCTAAAACTGTTAACTACCAAGTTTAAAGAAAATAGATCTACTACAGACGGAAAGGCAGACAGATAGACAGAATTGCGTGACCCCTTTTTTTGGCATTCTCCATCCTCGTAATGTGATGTCTGATTGTTATCTCAAGTTCGATTTTTTTTTTTCGAATCCTAAACTTGCCCTATAGTTACGGTGACCATCCGTCCAGGTTTACCCGGGACAGTCCCGTATTTCTATAGCTTGTCCCGGGTTTTTATATAAGAAACCCGGTACGTATAAGTGTCCCGTATTTTATAATTTGTTCCCTAATTATCCCGGATTTCCACATTCTCTGATTTTTGTATTCAAAATTCTAAATACTTTGTACGGGAAACAAGAAAACAATGTTTTTACTAATTTTTCGAATAAACCATTAGTTTTTTTAATCTTTTCGTCAATTATTTAGTTCTAGCTTGTGTTTTTCAGGTTAAAAAGTTACACCAGAAAAACTTTTTTCGAATAAGAAACTACATAAATTATGAAAAAAGAAAGAATCCACCTAAATTTCAAAAGTTTTAAGGACATGTTAAATGTTGAATTAAATATTACAAAATTTCAAAATCATTTAAGATAAAATTAAAATGTTAAAAAACAGCTTTCACTATTTTTATTAAAAAAAATATTTTTTTTTCTTAAAATTTATTTACAGTTTACCTACTATAAAACCGATTTCTTGATTTTTGACCTCGTAAAAAACTTAAATAATTTTAACGAAAATGTTCCCATAAAATGTTTTAAGAAATCTTAATATCAAAATTAAGAAAAATTATGAAAACTCATTTTATTTTGTTTTTTTGTTGTTGAAAAAAACCAATGTTTTCAAAACAAGCCAACGAATTTTTTATGGGATCGGGTCAAAATTCTGGCTTCAAAATTCTGCTTTTTCAGCGAAAATTCTGTTTTTCAAAATTCTGCTTTTTTTCTATTCTGTTTTTCAAAATTCTGCTTTTTGAAATTCTGCTTTTCGAAATTCTGCCAGCATTATATTTGAACATAAAAATTCTGCTAATTCTGTTTTTTTTTTATAGCATATGCGCTGGCTAAAGAAAAATACACCTCATTAATGTAATTCAACATTGGTACTTTCCTAAATTTTTTTATTTAAGTGTCGCACATATTTTTTGAAATGCATATACTGACTTTCTTTCAAATAAAATATGTGTACTAATTGGAACCGATGTTGTACATTCCTTTTCTTATTCAAAATTTGAATATTCATCTTTATTTGATAAATTAATAAATTTTTAGTTATTTTCGGAAATGTTTAATATTAAAAACCTTTTCTTAATATTTTCAAATTTATTCATTTATAAAACAATAATTAATTCGCATCTAAAAAATGACAAATTATGTAGGTAAGTAATCAAATAAGCAGATAATTTTTCAAAAAGATGATTTTACAGAATTCTGCAAAAAATTAAAAAAGGGTTTGGAAAATGTTAAAAAGCGCGCGCTTTTTAACATTTTCCAAACCCTTTTTTAATTTTTTGCAGAATTTTGAAAAGCAGAATTATGAAAAGCAGAATTTTGAAAAACAGAATTTTGAAAAACAGAATTTTGAAAAGCAGAATTTTGAAAGCAGAATTTTGTAAAGCAGAATTTTGAAAGCAGAATTTTGACAAAAGAATTTTGACCCCGGCAGAATTTTGACCCCAACCCATTTTTTATCTGTCCCGGGTTTTGCCACTAGAAATATGGTCATCGTACCTATAGTACAGGAGCCTGTACCCTATAGTAAAAGAAACTTAAAAATATTTTTCTCGTCATCTCATACGTTTTGTAGGGCATATGAATATATTAAAACTGCATAGGGTAGAGTCGGCACCCTCCGACAGTCACTATTAACTCCTTTAAAATACTGTAAAAAATTGTGAACGTGCACTTAGTCATGCCAAACCTACATATGTACATTGTACATATGTCAAGAAGCTCAGCAATCTGGTAGGTAAGGTAGGATTCAAAATTTATTTGGAGTACGTTTGATAGGTTTATTCAGTAGGTTTAATTATAGTTAAGTTAGTTATTTAAGATTTTAAGTTTAGTTTTTAAGATTTAATTCTAAGCTTAATTGAGGAGCTGATTTCCAAAACCAGCTATCGGAAAAAAATCGGAAAATGAGATATGCATGTCATTTTTTAGGTCTTTTCAACGCGCGTCTATATAAAATAATTTTCTAAACAGCACACAGACATAGTTATTTAATGTCAAAAAACGACTTTATTTCCAAAACAGCCTATTGAACACCAAATGTTTTTTCCAAAAAGGCCTATGCAAAATGTTCTTTCCAATAAGGCTTCTTCAGTATAAAAAATATCAATTTGGCGTATGATAAAATGCCACATAGCCACATTACGATGATGGAGGAGTTACAAAAGTAGTTTTCGTCATTACTTAGTTCCGTCCGTCCATCTGTACAGCGTGCTAGGACCTAAACGGTCTAACGATTTTAATTAAATTTTGTGTACTTATGGGTTTTAGTAAATAATATTAAGAATCTGTGTTTTTAGTTTTTCTCAAAAATTTGGATAATGGAAATGGCGTTGTGGTTTTATGCGAAAATTTACTTATTTTTTAGCTTATTTTTTTTATTTAAATATTTTATATTTTTTATCATTTAAAAAAATGAAATATAGAGCTATTCAAATAACCAAAATAGACACTCCAAATTACGAGAGCAAGTACGTGTGATCCAGAAACGCATTTTAATTCAATTTCATTTATATAAATGTATTTTTGTTTATTGTTATAAACTAAAATACTGATATTGTTAAAGGTTTATTTACAAAAAATTTAAAAAAAATCGTAATTTTACCTGCAAAAGAAGATTTTTTTAATAGTTTTACTTCCAAAAGAAGACATAATTCAATTATACTTCCAAAAGCAGATATACCGACTTTTTAATAAGGAATTTTCAATCTAAAGACTTAAGATATATTTATTTTGAAAACTTTAATTTTATTAAAATTTCATAAAGAATAAATTTGTAGAAGATTATTTTGATCTATATCTTTTGTATTACGAAGTAAAGGTTTTTGGCATTTTACTCAAAACTACCTTCAGGTCAGATAGCTGGTTTTGGAAATCACCTCTTCAATTGTCGCAATGGCTGCTGGTGGTAAATCAAAGTTGTAAAAGGCGGAAGTTAAAATCTGCCATTCTTATTTTTTGTTTTTTGGAGCGTAAGCTCAACGGGAGGATTCTCCTCTAGTACAATTTGTACAGCATTGCCAACATTTACTAAAACCTTAAATTCAGCCAATATGTTGATGAAATCATAAATTTTGAAAAAAAAATTTGAATTTTTGAAAAAATAAAAAAAAAACCTATGCTTTTGTATATTTTCTGTTAAGGTGTCGAGTCGAGGGCGCCGACTCTACCCTAATTTGTTTTTCAAAATACCTCCAAAACCTGGATTTAGGGACAAAAAACGTTTTTTTTAGACTTTCATTGCAAATACTCTAGCTTCTAGCAAAAAAAAAAAAAAAAACAAAACAAAAAACAACTCAAGATATGAAAAAAATTAATAAAATCTTTTTTTTTTGTAGAGAATTTTGTAAGCTTTATTTTTTACTTTGCCATCTTTGCGATCGGATTGCAAATAACAGATATATGATTTAAAAAAAAAGCCGGTTTGGGGCCCCTTTCTGTCAATATTGCCGATCCGGCCCAGGCGGTAGACGTCAGGACGTTAACTACATTCAATAGTATGCCTTAATTTAGATCTCCACCAATTTGCACAGCTTTTACATAAATTAATTTAGCTAATTTTTCTAATTTGACTGGACTATGATGTAGAATCGAGTAAAAACAATTTCCCTTCCCTTAGAAGATTGACCATGAATCATTGCACAGAGTAGACATCGATTTTTTATTAAGCAGCGCGACCGACGTCTGCTGTTGTGATTAAAAAGCTAAAAAAGCGACGTGGATTTTCTCTCTAAGAATCTTTGTTCTTGGAATCGTGATTCGATTTTCTTGTGTTTATTTTTTTTCCTGGTTCCGCCCTTTAACTTTTGTCTTTTCTTCTTTTTGTTTGTTTTCTTTTCTTAATTAATCAAAACCAAAAGTTGACAATCATCAAAAGAAGGACAAGGAGACAAAAAATGACCACCCTCTTTTGATAGATTATACAGACACTCATCGTAATGAGAGTTAAGTTAAGCAACAAATAAGTGACCCCTGTTGGCAATCAACAAAAAAAAAAGTACATAATTTCGCTTTAAATTAATGCCAAAAAGGGGTCACAACTTTTTATAATAATATCCAATCCAATCAGCATGGAAATGGTGCTTAGTTGACTTGTTACAAATCATGAAAAAAAAAACGCAATGACGTCACTTGAAAAAAACACAAGCAACAAGAACAACTCTAATTTTTTTAACCATGAGTAAAGTAGTCAAGACAGTCCCCAAGAGCTTGCAAATTGTACAGGAAAGGGAAATTGTTTTTTTTTCTCGTTTATTTTATTTTATTATATTTTTTCTTTCTAACAAAAAAGATACTTACACTTTTTCTTCTTTAAACCAATAATAAAAATAATAATGTGCACTTTGTATCTTTTGTTCTTGTTATCAGACACATTTAATACATTTCATCTAATTTTTGTCTTTCTTATTTTGTTTGTTTGTTTTTTTTTTATCTCTGAATAAAGATTAGATTTTTGTTTTTTTATTTACTTTGATAGATTGCGAATAATAATTTGATTTGAGTAGAAAAAAATATGTAAAAAAAAAAATATATTCAAATAAGAAATGAATAACACACAGGTTTTTTACCGTGCTGTAGTTTTTTGCTTTGAAAAAAAAATCTTACTGGAATAATGACAGTTGAAATTTGACTGGAGAAATGGGTGGAATTTTTTTTCAACGAGAAATGTCACTTTTGACAACAAACTTTGGTGTAGGTTTGCTATCGGCCGATAGAGGGTTTGAAAAAATGTAGTGCCAATTTCTAAGGTGTCCCACAAACGGACATTATTTTTTTTTTAATTTCGATATAACGCAAACTTTAAATTAAAAAAATCGAAATGGAAATAACTATTTATCAAATTTCAACTTAAGAAAAAAATGCACTAAACTAAAAAAAATATTTATTGCCAAAAAATAATATGTATTTGCATTAAAAAAAATTATTGCAACCAAATTTATTGCAAGTGAAAATATTTGCATAAAAAAAAATTTGTTAATTCAACTGAAAAATATTTGCATTAAAAAAAAATTATTAAATAAATAACATAAAAAATAAAATTGAAAAAAAAACGGGTTGGGGTCAAAATTCTGCCGGGGTCAAAATTCTTTTGTCAAAATTCTGCTTTCAAAATTCTGCTTTACAAAATTCTTTTCAAAATTCTGCTTTTCATAATTCTGTTTTTCAAAATTCTGCAAAAAATTAAAAAAAGGGTTTGGAAAATGTTCAAAAGCGCGCGCTTTTTAACATTTTCCAAACCCTTTTTTAATTTTTTGCAAAATTCTGTAAAATCATCTTCCTGAAAAATTATCTGTTTATTTGATTACTTACCTACATAATTTGCATTCTTTGAATGTATATTAATTTTTGTTTTATAAATGAATAAATTTGAAAATATTAAGAAAAGGTTTTGTAATACTAAACATTTCCGAAAATAATTCAAAATTTTTTAATTTGTCAAATAAAGATGAATATTCAAAAATTTGAATAAGAAAAGGAATATCTTGTATCAAACAACATCGGTTCCAATAAGTTATAGATTTTATTTGAAAGAAAGTCAGTCTATGCATTTTAAAAAATATTTGCGACACTTAAACAAAAAAATTTAAGAAAGTGCCAATGTTGAATTACATTAATGAGGTGTATTTTTCTTTAGTCAGCGCATATGCTATAAAAAAAAATGTTCAAGTATAATTCTGGCAGAATTTTGAAAAGCAGAATTTTAAAAAGCAGAATTTTAAAAAGCAGAATAGAAAAAAAGCAGAATTTTGAAAAACAGAATTTTCTTTAAAAAAGCAGAATTTTGAAAAGCAGAATTTTGAAGCCAGAATTTTGACCCGATCCCAAAAAAAGGGCAATTCCATGGTAACTCACGTTACATTCACAAAAATTTCCAACACATAAATAATTTTTTTTTTATTTTAATGTAAATTGATACGAAATTACAATCCATGAATGGAACATAACTATTAAGCCAGAACCATAATGGATATAGTCGGAAGCTACTGTCAATTGTTGTTGTTTTCTTTGTATTTTCGACAAGTTTTCATCCGTCGAGTGCGGTTGCGAGCGCTGTTCCCCTCCGTTTTCATCCTACGATCCGACAATTATAGTTCTGGCTTTACTTTCATAATTAACTAAAAAAATTGTCTTTATTTTTAACATTTGCTTGGGAAAAATAAAAGTTTGATGGTAACTCACGTTACAAAAATCGGACACGAACTTTAAGAGTCCGACAGTATGAAGTTTTTATGTGAAATTAAGAATCTTAATTTGTTTTCAATGAAGATTCCATACATACAAAATTACAAGCTTTTAATATGAGTGACAAAACCAAACATTTTTTCAATATTTCGAGGAAAAATTTTAAAATATTAAGGTAACTCACGTTACATTATTTTGGTAACTCATGTTACCTGCGATTTGTGGTTCCAAAAGTAAAGAAAAGATGCATTTTCACTCAAGTTTTTTTTTTTATCGAATAGTGTGGAACGAAGCTTGCTTAAAGGCTTGGCCACACCGGAGGGTACGCGGTAGAGGTACAGGTAACGGTACGGGTATTTGTATGGAAAAAATTCCAAACTGACACATCAACGTTCGGGTGTGGAATTTTTTTAATACAAATATCGTTGCCGCTACCCGTACCGCTACCGCGTACCCTCCGGTGTGGCCAAGCCTTAAATGTTAACTTATTTTAGCACTCACGAGGGGATACTGTCATCGTCACTATTAGACTCATCATATTTTCAGTTTGCTTGTTTTCCGTCATTTTCATGTGAAATTCTTCTGTTGTTGGCAAGCTTCCCTACTAACAATTTTGCTTCTATAATGCTTTACAGAAGCAACAATTGCATCTGTAAAGCTTTATAGAACCAAAATTGTTTGTCGGGTTATGCTATAAAAATGCTTTAAGATTATTAAACTCCCTGAATTTTATGTCCATAAGGGAATACAACAAAGAATCTTTTCTTGCAACTTGCATAAAGAGTTGCCGTTTGTAAATAGTAATTTGCTAATAAAAAAAGTAAAAAAGACTGCATAATTTGTTCAAAATTCGTGCCCACTTTTTTATGGAATTACCCAAAAATAAATTTACATTAAAAAAAAAAATTATTGCAACCAAAATTATTTTGCATTAAAAAAATATTTATTGCAAGTGAAAATATTTGCATTAAAAATAAAATTGTTATTGTACACAGAGAAAAATATGACCCGCTAAAAACTAACAGATTGCCATATTGTTTTACCGTCCATACATTTCATAAGGAAATCTTATTAAAATCAACGATTAATAAGGTTTTTTAAAGGAGATTTCTTATTATTTTTATAGAGAAAATCTTATTAAAATTTGACTGAAAAGTTGATTTTTTTTGCAACTTAGCACTAGAACAAAAATCGCGAACAATATTTTCATGGCAGGTTGGTTCAGGTGGTAAGGTGGGCGACTAATGATTTGAAGTCTCCAGTTCGATTCCCAGCCTGGTCATCATTTTTTTTATTTTTTTTTAGATTTTAAAACAATAAGGAAAACCCGATTGTTTTAATAAGGTTTCCTTCTTGGATGAAAACCATAGAGAAATCTTATTGTTTTTGTTCTATTTTATGTGGTCTATTTTTCTCTGTGTAACTGAAAAATATTTGCATTGGAAATAAAATTTGTTTTGCTACTGAAAATATTTTGCATTGAAAAGAAAATGTTACTTATTGCAAAATGTTGCAATAAATATTTTTTCATGATGATGATTACACTGGTTAACAAAATTAAACTTTTTTTTTGTTGCCGAAACAAAAATATACTTTTCTGAGGGCCAGTTGTTCAAGCATGAATGTGGCTATTTCTACATAATATGAACCTTGAACCAGTCATAAACTTCAGCCTTGCTGCCGATTTCAGAAGATAAAAGTTGCTGATCCACGGATTAAATATTTGTACAACTGGCCCTGAAGGTTTTCGGTGTGCTGAACTCGAATCCGAAGTCAGAAACAACTAATCAGCTCTCGTTTTTGAGATATTACCGTTAGAAAATGCAAAAACACGTTTTTTGATTTTTGCGGGCCTTATTCTTTTGTATAAGGAAAAAAACACCGTAAACCTTCAGAAAAGTATATTTTTGTTTCGGCAACAAAACCCTTGTAAACCAGTGTTATCTAGCATTTAGGATATTTTGCAATTGAAAATAAAATATAGGAGATACAAAAATCTTTTATAGCTTATTTGAAAGGTCATAACCTAAAAGTGAATACCTACCAATAAAAGATTTTAAAAAATTTAATCACAAAATTGAAAAAAAAGTGGCTGTTTTCTAAATGCAAAATTGTATAAAGTTGATTTTTTTTAAATCGATAGATAAATTTATTGTTAGGATAATTAAGGTATTGAAAAAATTTCAAAACCAAGTTATGAACGATTTTTTAGAACCAAAACATGTGGTAGTTCTTTGATAAAGTGGTTGTTAGGTAGGGAAATTTTTGTTTGACAATTTGAAAATTCCAATTTAGAAATATAATAAAAAAAAAAAAAAACAAAATAGGCGTTCAAAACGGTTTTTTTGTAAGTCTCTGCGTTTCGAAATATGAATTTTTGAAAAACACCTACTTTTTTAGGGGTATTTTTGGGTAATTTTTAATTTTTAGGAATCTTTTGGAGCTTTCAAAAAATATATAACTTGCAGGACATATAGGTATTGACCATGCGTGTGCAAAAAAATGGAATTTCAAAATGATTTTTGACTTAGTAACGGGAAAAAAACAGTTTTTTTACCCATGTTTTTTGGCCGTTTTTAACCGTTTTTTATTTGTATCTTTTTTTCATTTACAAATAAATAAATGAAATTTATACTGTAGATGGATGATAGGTACAACTATATTTTTATCAATTTCAATCAATTTCGTATTCACAGTTTTGAGATAACGGTAAAATAAAGTTCTATTTTCCAACACCTTTTATCTTTTAATCATCAAGCTACACAATTTATGATAAATTAAAAGAAAGATAAAACAAAGTATGTAGTTTAATAAATAAAGACCTTCAACTTCAATTTTTTTTTTCCCTTCAGTGCATGAAATCGTTTTTTTACGTACTGTCCTTTTCTTTTTAATTTATATTATTGTGAAACCTAAAATAAAAATGATTTATTGTTATAACTTTAATGTGTATAAAGTGCAAAATATGATGCTCTGTCATTATCTCTAAGTCTGAAGGCTTTTATAATGAATACCCTTCTCAAAATATAAGCTTTTTAAAAGAACAATTTAGTTAAAATTGTATGAAAACTCTCGAAGAAAATCTCGAAGTCGTTGGCTTAAAAAGCTTATATTTTAAGTTTTACTGGTCAGATTATTCAAGATTGAAGTTTTCAAACTTAGAAAGAATGATATCGGGCAGGTTCAGAAACGTTAGGGGCTAAATATTTTGGTAATTTCTCGGTCTCTGATTGGTCAGCTGTCAAAAAAAATCCTTCCAATTTAGGTAATTTTGTTGGAAAGCTGACTGGAAAGTTAGGCAAGAAAATTTTCCCTAAACATTTAGGAAAGTTTTTTTTGTCAACATGACAGCAGATTGTTTTTAATTAAAGAATTTATTTAGCAAAATTAAAATTATTTGTGCGAAAAACAACTAAAAAGTGCATTAAGGCTTGGCCACACCGGAGGGTACGCGGTAGAGGTACAGGTAACGGTACGGGTATTTGTATGGAAAAAATTCCAAACTGACACATCAACGTTCGGGTGTGGAATTTTTTTAATACAAATATCGTTGCCGCTACCCGTACCGCTACCGCGTACCCTCCGGTGTGGCCAAGCCTTTATCGGTTATAATTAATTTTATTTATTCATTACAGTTAAGTGAAATTTGGTGTCTTACCCATGCGACCGGTAAAATTTTTAAATAAATTTCGAAATTTGACAATAGCATCACATCCAAACTAATTTAGTCAATTTGCTCAAATTTCCGTTCAGAAAATGACGTTGCCTAAATATCTAGTCCCTAATATTTCCTGAACGTGCCCATCGAATCATATTTCATATTTAAAATAAAAATATAATTCAATTTTTCCTTCACGCTTTAAAAGTGATTTATGCAATACAGCAAAACGTCCATAGTAAAAGGTTTTCCTGAGTTACAGTTTTTCAATTCTTTTGTTTGATACACCGAACATCTAGCGGCTATCATACCATACTCGCCGTTGTCTTTATATACATCAAACACATCTTTTCGTTTTTCGGAGAGCTTATGAATTTCAAAATATTTTAATTCACAAATCAAATTTCTAAGAGCTTGTAAATTAAAAATTATACCAATTAAAAAGTCACAAATAGGTTATGGATTGAAATTTTTTCCAATTCACAATTCAAAAATAGCTTATGAATTAAAATACACACAATTCGGAAATATGTAAGGGCTTGTGAATTAAATATTTTTTTCAATTCATAATTCAAAACTAGGTTATGAATTAGATTATTTTTGAGTCGGGAATCCTTAAAGGCTTCTGAATTGAATATTTCTTAAATTTAGGATTCAAGAATAGCTTATGAATTGAACATCATTCAATTCTCAAATCTTAAAAAAGCTGATGGATTAAATATTTTTTAATTCGCAAGTTAAAGTTGAGCTTATGACATAGTGCTTTTTCAATTCGAACTACGGCATACATTCGTTAACGTATGGTTGCTATGTGTCCCGATCTTTTTCTACTGATTAAATAGAGAGAACAATAGTCAAAACGTTAACGTATGATCGTAATCGTGTGCGGTGAATCGACCCCAGAATTTTGTTTTGTTATTGTTTCGCAGATAAATACAATGATCCTGATCTGGATCACGAGGAAAATAAAACACAGCTAATAATGAACCCCTTAACTAAGTATACCAAAAAGTAAAATATCCAAACGTTATCTCATTGTCATGAATACAAAAAATACTGTTTATTTATTAAGAGATTTTTTATAGTTAAAATAATAAAAAAAACATTTCTTTTTTTGGTCAGTGAACCAACCATCTACAAATTAGACAAATTCTGTTTATGGAAAAAATTTGCAGCTATGGCAGTTATTAAAAATAATTGATTTAAATTGAGTTTTATACTACGTTTCCACCTACCCTAAATCCGAGATTTAGCTAAGTAGATTTAGCATAAATCTCGAGTTTTATTCTAAATCTACTTAGCTAAATCTCGCATTTAGCGTAGGTGGAAACATAGTATTAATATCTACCTTAATCAAATTAAACTTACTTTCTGAAGGTTTTCCTATTATTGAATATTTTTCGCGACCATAATTACTATGAGTTCAACTTAATAACTGTGTCACACCAAGTCAATAATTTGTTTACATAAAAATTATAATAGTTGAATATTAATAATAAATACATTTCTCTCTTCACATATCAAACAAATTAATTCCCATAATGACATATATTCCCACATTTTAATATTCCATCCTAATTCTAAAACATTTGCTAAAGTTGTAGACTACCTACAACAAAAAGCCAACCACTTTCTGTTAACAAATGCACACAATTTGATTCTACGAAACATTTTGATACACAAAACACAACGTGGTTCTTCCAAAAGAAAGGACATTATTATAAATATTATGGGGGTGGATTCGTGGTCAAATGTATTCGCCTTTGCTAAACGCGAGATTTAGGTGCGGCCTCGAATAATTATAAATACTCCTTGTTCAATGTTCAAGGTGCAACAGTGGATGGCTATTCAATAAGACATTATGACAGACAGGATGTTAGCGTGAGAGGGTATGTCATATGGAGAAGGAGAACATGACAAACTTCAATTATTCTTAATCTGTTTTTTGTTACTTTGAATTTAATTGATCCATAAATAAAATTTTCAACTTGTACTACTTTTTTTTACTCCGATACACATATTTCTGTTTTTGGAATTGTTAAGATTTAAATTTAACTCACCGTCACAAGTCCTTGGTTTTGATTACACATTTAAAGTAAATTGAATGAATTAACCGTTTATTTTTTCAGGACTTTTCATTTTTTAACTAGGATCTTAAAAACTCTAGTTTTAATTGGAAGTAAAAAACAAATATTAGCACGGTTATAATGACACCAAATACAAACACCAACATTTTATGAAAGAACACAAAACAAATAAAGGCAAAGAATAGAAAACCGCGTCCTTTTTTTTGGTGGACGTTATATTCCTTCGCGAGTTGGTTTATGAATGAGAGTCAACTTTGTAGATAGGTATGGCATAGTATCTACAAACTACAACAAGGAAGGCAAAAGAAAACAAAAAAAAAAACATAACCGAAGGGGATGGGCCCAAAGACTAAATGAATAATGAAACAATTTATCCAAAGTATTTAATGAAATATTCAATGTTATATATGCGTAGCAAAGGAATGAAGGTACCCACTTTTGAATTATTTTTTTTTTGTTTCAACATGGATTGAAAATTTAAAAAATTTTCACATTTAATTAAGCAAATTATATTGCCAACAAAAAAATATTTCTGATAATTAAGATTGCAATCGACGTTAATAGAAATTTTCACTGAAAATGTATAGTAAAATTTAAAATACCATTTTGAATAATTGAAAAATGACTTAAAACTCTTAGGCCCAATTTATTATTTGAAGTCTCCATTAAAAACGGGTAATTTTAAAATTTTTATGCGATTTGACAGATTTCTCATTTTTAATAGAGACTTTAAATATAATGGAGAGTGAATAAATTGAGCTGAAACTAAAATTTATGGTTACGAAAATAAATTTTCTCGCGAAATTTTTACTTAAAAGAATATCAAGAGATAAAGTCTTTTCAAAAATGGACACGATATTTTTTTAATTGAAGTACCTACCCAGAACAAAAACCAGATAATTACATTTTATATTTTCATATTAAAAAAAAAAAACTGTTCCAAAAATTAGAAACCTATTAATTTGGTAAAAGAAAATATAACAGAAAAAAATTATAGCCATGAGAGCTAATAGCCAGTGTCTTATGTGTTTTTAAGAAACGGTGTGTTAATTTGGGATCAACTCTAATCTCGGACTGAAAAACTGGACAATAGTATATTTTCTGAAGACCAATATTTCTAATATCTAAAAAATGTTTATATCGAACAATATTGGCTAAGCAAATAGAAGGCTAACCTTATGAAGATTCCGATTGCATGATATTAGGTGTGTTTTTTATCACGCCCGATCTCAACTGGACAAAAAAAAGACAGTTGGGGTTAAGCAATTTACATGTTTAATGCAACAAAAACAATGCAACTATAAGCCCGAAGGGTTAAAGTGTTGTTTCATTTAACATGTAAATTAAGAGTTTTTGGAGATTTCTTAGAGGGCAAATTGAATATTTTTGTACGACCAAAATAAACGTACTTTTCAAAAGTCCACAGTGGAAAAACTTGATTTTCACAAAAATGACTAACAATTTTTGAACAATTATGAGCACTAGATGGCACTTTCTTAATTCTGTTGACATTTCTTTCAAAAAGTAAATTTTTATACCCTTTAGTATTTTTAATAGCCACGGTGATTTTATTATTATTCATATGGATCTGGATCAATTTTATGCGTTAAAGCCTGGTACGCAGCTCGGGCTAAATTTTAGCTCCCATAAAAATTATCGAAAAATTTTATATGAGCTAAAATGGATCCCATACAAATAATCGATGGGAGTTTTATCTCGGCTAAAATTTAGCTGGAGCTGCGTACCAGGCATAAACCAAAACAACACTTATCCTTATCCAGCTTTCTCGGGATCATTTTTATTGAACCAAAAATGAGTTCTTATTTTCTGCTCAAAACATGGCTTTTGTTTGACTGCAGGGAGAAGATTAAGAGTGAAAAGAGTTGAAAATAGATCAATCTTTTTCTATTTTGATCCAGATTATTTTTTATGTAATCATGATCTATATGGATTATATTGGTCATAATAAAACGCAACTTATAGCATGTTTTCACTAGAGCCCACATGAGATAATTACGCAAATTATCTCATTTCGAATGCCAAATTCTATAGAAAAAAAACAATGAATTTGAACTGACCTCATTTGATGCGAAATTATCTCATTTGGGCTTTAAGCCTGGTACGCTGCTCGCGCTAAATTTTAGCTCCCATACAAATTATCGAAAAATTTTATCTGAGCTAAAATGGATCCCATACAAATGATCGATAACTTGTATGGGAATTTTATCTTGGCTAAAATTTAGCGCGAGCAGCGTACCAGGCTTTAATGAAAATAGGCTATTATGTTCATAAAATAAAGAAACATTTTTAATAAATATTTTTGAATAAAAAAAGGAAATTATTATTTTTTCTTTTAACAGATCAAAAAATTAACAGCCATATTTATTAGATTTGCTTAAATTGGTTGTTTAGTTAAGCTTGCTACTACATTTTAGAAACATCACGTGGTTTTTGACATTTTGTTAGTATGTATTTGTAAACAAATACTCTTAAATTTGACTGCAAACAAAAACACTGATTAGGTCATTGACAATGATTTTGCTAACGTCGGGTTTCTAAATAAAATGCGCAGATCAATGCCAGAAGAGGGAGTTGATTTTTACTAACCATTTTAATTTTTTTTTATTAATACTCTTGAATTCTTTAATTTCAATTTAAAATTCAAGCTCCTATAAGGGAATAATTTTTTTTTTTTTTCAAAACAAAATACCGTCTTCACATCAAAACCCTAGATAAATTAATAGCATGATACTGAGCTCACGATCTTAGTAATAATTCATATGTGGCCAAATCATTCTTAAAATGGCTCTAAGCAAGCTCTAAACGTGGTGAACGGCGTTTAAGTTAAGCAATCGTTAAGCAACGTTGTTTAAATGTGTAAATTCTTTATAAATACACATTTTGTACTTAAGAGCTATTTAGAGGTGGTTTTAAGTTAAACAACCTTTAACCTTTTATAAATATGGCTATAAATGTTTATAATAAGTGTGTTTTTTACTACCACCGGTCTTAACTGGACAAAAAAAACGCCTCGGGGCTTAACCTAAAATCTTGGCAGCACTGTATATTGAATGTTCCGAAAACAGCAGACACAACAAAACTTTAGAGTTGTCATATTTTTCGCTTTCGTCCTTTTCTTGTATTTTTCATGTATGTTTTACAAAGAGATACAAAAATATATGCTAGCAAAACTAGTTTAATACATTTTGTCCTTCTAAACGTCAGTTTTCACGTTTGTAAACAAATTCTAAACAATTTATGAAAAAATTAGTTTGGTAGCACAGATTTAAAACTCTTCAAAAAGTTAAGCCCAGAGAAATCTCCGGGCTAAACAACTAAGCCCAAGGGGCTAAGGTGTTGTTGTATTTAACATGTAAATTGCTTAGCCCAGACTGCGTTTTTTTGTCCAGTTAAGACCGGTTGTAATAAAAAACACACCTAATGGCGATTTATATTTCCTTTTAGAAAATTCCTATACATAAAAAAAAACATTTCATATTCGCACTTTTATCTAAATTTTAAAAATTTACAGATTTTTTTAAAGTTTTTTCGTCGATATTCTGGCAGCACTGTTTAGCAATTCCACAATCCACTCAGCAAACGTCAAAATCACATGTTCCACTTGATTTAACAAAATTGGATTCTAATTTGTTTACTCCACAGTGCGCGGGAAATTCTTTTATTTATTTAAAAAATTTTAATTTAAAAACATTTTATTCAATTAATTTAAATACAAAAATGGAAACAATTTGTCGTAAACGTTTACGTTCTGATGAATATCCATATCAATTACAAAGTAAAATGTTTATTAATCAACAAAGAGTTGATCGACTTAACGATGAAAAAATGAAAAGAATTCATAGTAAGTTTATTTTAAATAAATAATACATTTATTTGCCACTCGATTATGATTATTTTTATCTCCCAAGGTAAAACAATATCAATGCTCTTCAAAGGCGCACAAAATCTAGATAATTCTGATGTAGCTACTAAGCCTTTGGGATTAAATGAAATATCCCAATTAGTTACTTTAAGTGGAAGTGGCAATTTAGTATTTGCTTCCAAGGAAAAGGTAATTTTAATCCTAACCCTTTTCTAGTCTATACTTATGGGCTCTCACTTGTTATAGCCCGAAGGATTCCCTAAAGAAAAACTCAAGTCAAAATGCTGTGGAAAAGACGCTTTTATCACAGGAGATTGCTTCAATTGTAATTTAGGACTCTGTGAGTTCTGTGCTTCTTCCTGCACTGGTTGTGGCCAATTCTTGTGTGGCAGTTGCATTATGCTTTTGTAAGTAACATTCTTTGTGTTCATTGCATTTTTATTTAATCAGATATTTACTTTTTTACAGTGAATGCGGAACTTATGAACAACCAATTTGCGAACGATGCAAAATGTTCAACTGAGAGTCGTTGTTGGCTATTCTCTAATTTAGTTTTTAATATAAAACAATTGCAATCAAAATATCTATGTATTTATAACTTATAAACCTATATTTTTAGAATGATGGTTAAATTGTATAGTTAAGTTTAATTGAATAAAGTTTGTTAGGTATGTTAGCTCAAAGTTTATAAGAAAAAATAAAGTTGAAGAATTTGAAATGTTTATTACCATAGTTTACTAGTTTTAGTTAATTCAAAGAAGATGAAGAGTAAAAGAAATATTTTCAAATTCAGAATTTTTAGAAAAATAAAAGTAATTAAAAATAAATTGCACAACTGGGGTCGCACGTACTTGCTCTTATGGTAAAAGTTACTCTTATGTTAAAACAAGGGAAAATTTAAAATTTGAATTTCATAAGTGGTGTAAAAAAAAAAATAAAATCTGTTTTTATAAATAATTAAATACCGTTTTAAATCATCTTTTACAAAAAACTAAGTATGACATTTTATTTCTTGTATAAAAAGGAATTTTTAGAAAAAAAACTTCGAAAATCGTTAGAGCCGTTTTTTAAAAAAATAATTTTTTATATATAAAAAAATTTTTAACATTTTTAAAAATAAAAGTTGGTATGCCATTTTAAAGAAATAATTAATTTACACATAAAAACGGAATTTCAAAATTTTTTACCAACCCGTTTCCAAAAAATTGATTTTTCAAAAAAAAATTTTGAAATATTTTTAAAAAATCCAAAAATGTGTTTTTTGAAAAATTAAAATTTTTTTCAAATAGTGAATATTTAATCGTTTCTGTATAAAAATTTTGGTCAAAATCTGTTTTGTCGTTAACGAGAAATTCATAAATCAAAAAAACCGTTCTATTGCATTTACCATTAATAACGGTACAAAAAATACTTTTTTTATTTCCAAAGGAAGGTTTTATGTGCTTCACTACACACAAAAATTTTAATCAAAATCGTTAGAGCCGTTTTTGAAAAAAAAAATAACTTTTCTATTTCCATTACATGACAGGTACCGTTAGTTTTGGTCCTAAAAAAAATTTCAATTTGTCCTCTAGGGAATTATCCAAAACTGTTAACTACTAAGTTTGAAGGAAATCGCTCCATTAGTTTAGGCTGCAGCTCGAGGTACACACAGACGGACAGACAGACAGAATTGCCGGACCCACTTTTTTGGCATTCTCCATCATCGTAATGTCATGTAAAATTGTTATCTCGAGTTCGATTTTTTTTACGAATCCTAAACTTGCCCTATAGTACCTATATCGCAAGTAAAAAGAAACGTAACCCTTTTTCTAAATTAGTTTACAAGTAAAAGTTAGGATAGAAATTTGTGTGAAGTTAAAACCTAGATTTCGGGTTATAGCCACAGTTAACTTGTAGCGGGATTTAGAGATCAATAAAATATATATCCCATTCAATCTGGGCAGCTGAAAATCATGATTTAGGATGATTTTCATGCTTTTTGGACTCAAAATTTGTTTATTATGTAAGTTTTCGAGTACAATGTACAAAATCATGTTTTTTTTTATTAAACACTTGAATCCGCTATGATCGCTGCAAAGCAGAAAGGATGGATACTATAAACAAATTTGATTTTAAGACAAATATTTCAATAATATTAAGTTTAAAAAAGACATCGGGGTTTCTTGGAGGATTTGCATAAATATCGTATTGGTTGATATTCCATCCACAAATACGAGATCTGATGTGGGTGGTTCTCAGGCAACGAGAAGAAGCCTACATATTGTAATGTTTTATTCCGGGTTCACAATAAAACTTATTTCGTTTATTTTAACTTCCACTTATCTTTCCGTTCAAATAAGAACACACTTTATTTCAAATCAATTTACTTTTATTATTCGCTCAAACAAACACACTTTTCAATCACTTTATTTACTATTAACAATTTCCAACACTTTATTTCACTTTGTACTGTACTCTTTCACATTCAAGATTAAACTGTGTCCGGTCGGTGTCCACGCTGCCCTTTTATACCTGAAATTCGGAATTCGAGAATGTCTTCGAAGGTTCTCGTCTTTGCTTCTCGAAGCTTCCTTTCCAAGAGGGGGCGCTTCATACTTCCAGTCCAGTGGGATATTTTGGGATATTCAGCAGTCGAGGGAATTTCTTTGGATGCGTTCAGAGGGTAGTTTCTTAATTACTAAAGGTCCGTTCACATTTCTACCTTTACTGTAGCAGGTAGTGTGTTCAGACTTTTATCTTAAAAGTAGTTCGGTAATTCATCGTTACAATATACATAATGTGCGGATAATTATGGACATGTATGATGTTACTAAAGTAAGATGTGCATTGTGCAGTTGGAATTCGAAATCAGTTCTTGATTACCTTTTTGAAAGTTAAGTAACGGACCCAAAAGTACATATTATTTTTATTCTTTGTTGATGATAGCGATGATCATACAATTTCCATTTTTTGAAGATAAGAAATAAAGTTGGTAATACACTGGACGCCGAGTCTAACGACAGATGTGTTCAGCCAATTCGTTATATCGTTATTATAGTAATTTTTTTTATTATTATTCGTTATTGCTGATGGACTTCAAATGGTTACTCGTTATACTGGACGATCGTTATATCGGCATTCGTAATGATTATCTTTGTCCTCAAAATATAGGAAGAAATCGAAAAAATTTGGATTTTAAGAGATTTCTTAAACATATGTTTTTATTTTGATTGCGCCGTTTGGATACAAAAAAATATATTAAATATTTTCAGACTTTCACGTGAAAGATAATTCCAAGGAAAAATTTTTAAGCTTACATTTGCTGGAATTGAACAGTTAGTAAGGAAAGTGCGAAATAATGAGTGAAGAAAAAAAATCATTTTTTCATATAAAATCATTTTTTTTTTTTCTTAACAACTTCAACTTCAAAGACGAACGATATTATAATTATTTTTTACATATTCTTAAACCTTAGACCCTAATACAATTTTTGACGACTATTACATTGCAAAATTAGAGTACTTTTTTTCCGCCATACAAAAGTGACACACCCTAGTGTAAATAATATTTCTTGGATTTTAAAAATTGTGAACAATTCTAGCTATAGTTCATTATCTGTTTCCATAAAAAATGTGGCAATAGATGGAAGATAGGATTTTGAAATGATTTGGAAAAATACAGCATATACGCTACTTTTTGCAAAAATTGAAAATTTTCAAACACTAGAAAATTTAAAAAGCCTGATGCAGAAAGCTTAGATCTTAGTTTGAAAAAAATTGTTGAAGGGTTTTCGGAGAGCAGTGTGATAATTAAGCGGACAAAAATTAAGTCAAGAAAAACGGAGAAAAAAGGTCAACTAAAATTTAATGCTATCTGCGTATACTATTCTCAAACTACATTGGCACAAAAAGTGAAAATTTTCAAACTGGGTTTGTGATGGTTTTTAAATGAAAGAAATGCAGTAAGTTGAACTGAATAGGGAAGAGTTGCCTATTTGCGGACGTCTCCAGTTACGGGCATCCTTTCGGAAAATCGTTATAACTAGTGATTTCAAAGGCGTTTATTCCAAATTTTCACTCGTATGCTGTTCTAACATAATAAGAGAACAGCATAAGAGCAACTCTACCCTATAAATAAAATTTGAGTGTCTCACGATAAATCAACTGAATGAGTCCAAGTGAGCCCCACCGGGGCCAACATTTTTATAATGGACTAAAGGCCGTAAAAAGCTATATTAAATCAATAGTTTAACAAGTCCAATTAAATATATATATTTATAGACAGAGTGCACGGAGAAAAATGAATCTAGTATTTTATACTCCATATGACTAGTTAGGAAATTAAAGTAAAAAGCCCTAGATTTTAAGTAAAATTTACCTTACGTATTGAACATTTCTTGGCTCCGTAAAGTAATTTTTACAAGAAAATTATGGTGAACAAAATAAAGTAGTATATACCTTACGAGAAGCAATATTTTCTTTACGTAGAGTAAAATAAACCTTCATCCAGAAAAGTGTATGACTCTTTTCACTTTAAGATTCTAGTAAAACATATTGTAACGATGAATTACCGAACTACTTTTAAGATAATAGTCTGAACACACTACCTGCTACAGTAAAGGTAGAAATGTGAACGGACCTTTAGTAATTAAGAAACTACCCTCTGAACGCATCCAAAGAAATTCCCTCGACTGCTGAATATCCCAAAATATCCCACTGGACTGGAAGTATGAAGCGCCCCCTCTTGGAAAGGAAGCTTCGAGAAGCAAAGACGAGAACCTTCGAAGACATTCTCGAATTCCGAATTTCAGGTATAAAAGGGCAGCGTGGACACCGACCGGATACAGTTTAATCTTGAATGTGAAAGAGTACAGTACAAAGTGAAATAAAGTGTTGGAAATTGTTAGTAGTAAATAAAGTGATTGAAAAGTGTGTTTGTTTGAGCGAATAATAAAAGTAAATTGATTTGAAATAAAGTGTGTTCTTATTTGAACGGAAAGATAAGTGGAAGTTAAAATAAACGAAATAAGTTTTATTGTGAACCCGGAATAAAACATTACATTGGTGTCAGAAAAGTGGAATAAAACTTATTTATTTGTGCGAATCAGATAATTTCGCGAATAAAATAAAAAGTGCGCGTGTGTTTTAACAATAAACAAAGTGTAAAACATTTTGAAATAAGTAAAAGTGCTCGCGTTTTGAAAAGTTAAAATGGGTAAGACATTGAATCAGTTAAGTTTGACTGAGCTGAAGGCGGAATTAACTAAACGAGGTCTTCCTACTGCTGGATCGAAAAATGACCTCATTATTCGCCTGCAGGATTATTTAACCCAGAAAAACGAAGATTTGGATACATTTCAATTCGAAGTTGAAATGGTAGAAGAACGAGTAAGTACTAGTTCCGATATGTCATCCATGATGGCTGTTCTCCTTGCAAAATTTGAAGAACAGAAAGATCAAATGGAACAGCAACGTAAAGAACAAAAGGATGAACAGAAAAATCTTCTTGAACAAATTGAGACACAACGCAATGAACAAAGAGAACAAATGGAACAACAACGAACAGAGCAAAAGAGTGAACAACAGAATCTTCTCGAAAAAATTGAGAAACAACGTACCGAGCAAAAGAGTGAACAACAGAATCTTCTCGAAAAAATGGAGAAACATCTAGAAGAACATCGCGATGAGCAAAAGAATCTTCTAGAAGAACAGAAAAATCTTTTAGAGGGAAAGCTTGGTGATTTCGAGAAGAAGTTCACTGCTCTTGACGAGCGTGTTGAAGAAAACAAAGAAAAGCTGTTGGCAATGGACACAAAGTTCGAAGAGAAATTCCAAGACATTACTAAAGAGTTGGACAAGGTTCGAAAAATTAAGGCCCGAGAAAGTTCTGGTGAGTATTCAAAGAAGAAGGAAATGCATCCACCAACCTTTGATGGACAAAGTTCTTGGTCGATCTACAAGAAACAGTTTGAGGCAGCTGCCACAACAAATGGCTGGGATGACGAAGACAAATGTATAGCGCTGACTCTTGCTCTTAGAGGTCCTGCTGCTGAGTTGTTACAAACTTTACCACCAGAAAAGAATGGTAACTTTAACGCTCTTGTCCAGGTCATTGAAAAACGCTTTGGAGATGGCCATATGCAGGAAGTCTTCCGCGTCCAACTCAATACAAGAGTCCAGAAAAGAGGAGAAACTCTGCAACAACTCCAAGCAGATATTGAAAGGTTAGCTCATCTGGCATATCCGACAGCAGGAGACGACATTATCAATCAGTTTGCGACAGAAGCCTTTGTACGTGCTGTATCTGATATAAATCTTCAGCGAGCAATTCGAACAGCTGGAAAACGTTCCCTTCCTGAAGCATTAGCGTTTGCACTCACTATGGAAGCAGCAGAACAGGCTTCTCAAGGCGTTCATCGGGTAAGAGAAGTTACAGTGGAGGAATGCTCTTGTCAAAAACTCGCATTCCAAAGAAACCAGCGAGACGGAGCTGCTCGATGCTGGAACTGTAACAAGACAGGACATCTCCAGCGGCAGTGCAGATTGCCACCAAGAAGAAATGCTTGCCAGCACTGTGGAAACAGGAATATTGCCCAACAACAGGTAAGCGATACAACCAACACTCATCCTCAACTTGATTCCCATTCGGGAAACGAGTAAGAACCAACTTCGAGGGGCAGAAGCTGGTTTCTGGTATCGATGGCCCCAGAACCACAATTCAAGTCTCACAAACTAAACGAGACAACAAAAGTCTGACAGTAGAGGCAACCATAAACAATAACCAACACGTGGCTACAATTGACACCGGTGCCACCGCCTCTATTGTACGAAGAGACTTGGTAAAGATGACGTGGCTACATAACATCAACAGCTATCGTCTGAAGACCGCCACAGGAGAAGCAGCAAGAGTGTACGGAGAAGTTCGTCTTGAGATCCGTATAGCAGAACTAAAGTTTTTACATGTGTTTTTGGTGGCAGATATATGTGACGAGTGCATCATTGGAATCGACTTTATGAAGGAGCATGGAATCATTTTGGATATCGGTAATCAAGTCCTGAAATACAGAAATGTAGAGATTCCAATGGTCTATGGCAGCGAAAACTCAACAACAATTAGAACTGTCATCAAAGAAGACATGTGCCTGCCTCCTTCTTCAGAAGTTTTTGTGTGGACGAAGTTAAAGGGGAACTGTGGAAACCATCGATACCTCATGGTCGAACCAGAAGTTGAGCAGAGTTCCGAAAACATCATCATCGGGAAGACTCTTGTGGCACCAAAGAACAACATGGTACCTGTACGGATACTTAACATCAAACCGTACCCAATCAAGCTTAAGAAAGGAGAAGTTGTTGGGCAATGTGAATCTGTGTCCGCAATAACTAAGATCAACGAGATGGACACACAGATGACTATGAACTCTGAGAAACTAAAGACTCAAATTCTCAAATCAGACAACTTGAGTCAACATCAGCTTAATGTTGCTGGAAGGCTTCTTCATGAATATGCTGATATCTTCTCTTCACCCAGCGGGCAATACGGCCGAACACAACTGGTGCAGCATCGAATCGATACAGGAGACGCTAGGCCGATTCGTCAACCAGCAAGACGTCTCCCCTTGGCCAAACAAAGTGAAGTTGAAGAAATGATATCGACAATGAAGAAAGACGGGCTGATCGAAAATTCCAAAAGCCCTTGGGCATCACCGGTAGTTCTCGTCAAAAAGAAGGATGGAAGCACTCGATTTTGTGTCGACTACCGCAGGCTGAATGATGTGACGAAGAAAGACAGCTACCCACTGCCAAGAATCAGCGATACTCTAGATGCAATGGAAGGAGCACAATGGTTTTCGACTTTGGATTTGAAGAGTGGCTACTGGCAGGTAGAAATCCATCCAGAAGATCGAGAAAAGACGGCTTTCTCCACAGGAAATGGTCTGTGGCAGTTCAATGTCATGCCGTTTGGGCTATGTAATGCCCCAGCTACTTTTGAGCGCTTAATGGAGTGCGTTTTAAATGGATTAACCTGGAAATCTTGCCTAGTCTATTTGGATGATGTCATCGTTTACGGGAAAACATTTGATGACCATTGTGAAAACCTAAAGGCTGTATTCCAGAGGCTACGAGAAGCACATCTTAAGTTAAATCCAAAGAAATGTGCACTTTTCAAGACCGAGGTTAAATATTTGGGGCATATCATCTCATCCCAAGGAGTAATGACTGATCCAGAAAAAGTTGACACTGTGAAGAATTGGCCAACCCCTCAGGACAAGCATCAACTTCGGAGTTTCCTCGGTCTGGCAACGTACTATCGACGGTTCGTGAAGGATTTTGCGAGAATCGCCAAAAGCTTGCACCAGCTTACGGAGAAGGGTAAACCCTTTAAATGGTCAGGTGAGTGTGAGAAAAGCTTTCAGGAACTGAAGCTACGGTTATGTGAAGCTCCTGTGTTGGCCTATCCGACTCCAGGCAAACAATTCATCATTGACGCAGATGCAAGTAATGTTGGAGTTGGTGCTGTTTTATCGCAAGTTCATGACGGAGAAGAAAAGGTCGTTGCCTATTTCAGCAAGGTACTCTCGAAACAAGAAAGAAACTATTGCGTGACCAGAAGGGAACTTCTAGCTCTGGTATTGGCAACAAAGCACTTCCATAAGTACATCTATGGACAGAAGTTCCTTCTTCGCACAGATCATGGTGCACTAAATTGGCTTTTGAACTTCAAAAATCCAGAGGGTCAAGTAGCAAGATGGATCGAGATACTCCAGACGTATCAATGTCAGATTCAACATCGAAGAGGAAAGCTACATTCAAATGCAGACGCATTATCTCGGCGCCCGTGCAAGCAAGACTGCAAGCATTGCACACGGCTAGAGGAAAAGGAAGTTGTCGCTGTAAGAAGAACGAGAGCTGATCCCATTTGCGGCTGGAGTAATGAAGAACTCAGGATGGCCCAACAGGAAGATTCGGACATCGAACCCATCCTTGCATGGAAGGAACATGAAGAGAAACCAGAATGGGCCGACATCTCCGACCGAAGCCCCAATCTCAAAGCATATTGGGCACAATGGGACTCACTTCATGTGCAAGAAGGGTTACTCAGGCGTAAGTGGGAATCCGCAGATGGTAAATCTTATGTAATGCAACTAATCGTACCTCAGTCAAAGGTTAATGATGTTCTCCGAGAGATGCACGAGGGAACTTCTGGAGGCCATTTAGGCATCAACAAGACGCTGGAAAAGGTACGCCAGCAATTCTACTGGTTACGTATGAGAGAAGACGTTGAAAAGTGGTGCCGAAAATGTGATACTTGTGCCGCTAGCAAAGGACCAGCTAGAAAAATGCAAAGCACGATGCATCAGTACAATGTGGGCACACCTTTTGAGAGGATTGCAATAGACGTGGCAGGTCCTTTTCCCGAAACCAACAAAGGAAACCGGTATATCCTCGTAGTGATGGATTACTTCAGCAAGTGGCCTGAGGCATTTGCCATCCCAAACCAGGAAACCAAAACAGTTGTGGATAAGATTGTCTTTCATTGGGTGAGCAGGTTCGGAGTACCCATGGAACTTCATTCCGACCAAGGAAGGAACTTCGAATCTAAGATTTTTCAAGAGGTTTGCTCACTCCTTGGCATCAAGAAGACGCGAACAACACCGCTTCATCCACAATCTGATGGGATGGTTGAGCGATTTAACAGGACACTTAAAGAACACCTGTCAAAAGTAGTCAACGATAATCAACGAGACTGGGATCGACATATTCCATTATTCTTGATGGCTTATAGAAGTGCAACACATAGTTCCACTGGACATACACCATCGGAAGTCCTTTTTGGTTCTACAATACGGCTGCCAAGTGAGATAAAATTCGGATGTGTTCCAAATGAGCCACAGGAAATAGATGAGTATGTTGATAACCTGAAAGAAACACTGGCTGACATTCACCAACGGACAAGGACAAATATAAAAGCGTCTAGTGACAGGATGAAAACAAGATATGACGCGCGAGCGACAGCAACAGGGTTTCAAGAAGGAGAACTTGTGTGGTTTTACAATCCCCACCGACAAAAGGGACTATCACCGAAGCTACAACAAAACTGGGAAGGCCCTTACACAGTAACAACCAGAATCAACGACGTGGTTTACCGTATACAGAGAGGGGTAAGAGGCAAATTAAAGGTAGTTCATTGTGACCGTTTACATCGTTATAATGGTGAAAGAAGCAATGGAGTTGTTCGGGACGAACAATCCTAAGAGGGGGGCAATGTAACGATGAATTACCGAACTACTTTTAAGATAATAGTCTGAACACACTACCTGCTACAGTAAAGGTAGAAATGTGAACGGACCTTTAGTAATTAAGAAACTACCCTCTGAACGCATCCAAAGAAATTCCCTCGACTGCTGAATATCCCAAAATATCCCACTGGACTGGAAGTATGAAGCGCCCCCTCTTGGAAAGGAAGCTTCGAGAAGCAAAGACGAGAACCTTCGAAGACATTCTCGAATTCCGAATTTCAGGTATAAAAGGGCAGCGTGGACACCGACCGGATACAGTTTAATCTTGAATGTGAAAGAGTACAGTACAAAGTGAAATAAAGTGTTGGAAATTGTTAGTAGTAAATAAAGTGATTGAAAAGTGTGTTTGTTTGAGCGAATAATAAAAGTAAATTGATTTGAAATAAAGTGTGTTCTTATTTGAACGGAAAGATAAGTGGAAGTTAAAATAAACGAAATAAGTTTTATTGTGAACCCGGAATAAAACATTACAATATTTTACAAATTTAACTATTCTATGAATAAGTTTTACCTTACACTAAGGTAATAATATTACCTAATTCTAGGAATTTTCCCCTATACATAGTAATAACTCTTAATTGCTGTCATTGAAAAGTCTGCCATTTTGTCTTACATGTGTTTTGGACATTTTTTTTTGTCAAAGCTTTTAGGGTTTCGGGTACGGAATAATTAATAAAAAACTAAAATCTAAAAAATTCTTTTCTCATTTGTGTTTTTCTTTTGGAAGTGAAATGTTTTTCATTACTTTTTGTGTTCTTTTATGCGTTGTTATTGGCTCCGTATTTACGGATAGCAAATTTTTTTCTTGTGTGAGAATAATATATGTATCCATATATGCATTAACATCATTCAATCTAATTAATTCATGAAGAATTAGAAAAAAATTGAATCAAATAAAGTCAATTCCATTTTTTTGATGATATTTTCCTAAATAAAATTGTTTGTTTGCACCTTACAAAAATTATAATAAACTAGGTAATTTATGTAATAATTTCCAAGTATTTGTTTTCAAATTTTAGCCCTGTAATGTGTTTAACTTTTTCCGGTTCACTCGGTTCGGTTGATATGTGGAGCACAAATAACTTGACTACAGCGCAACCTACAGGGTCCAATTATAACACAAAACCTGTCTGGGGCAAACCTTATCACACACACAAAATTTCACAAAAAATATCCAGTCATTCGACCCCAAATACGGATTTTGAATTAAACTTGACAACAGCGCCACCTACCGGGTCCAATTATAACACAATTCCTGTCTCAGATGGACCTTATCGCATCCACCAAATTTCAGAAAAATCTATCAAGTCGTTTAGAAGGAGTAGGGTCACAAACAAACGCACAGGAGAATTATATATATAAGATTGAAAAACATAACAGGGTCATACGTTACTTACTTCTAAATAGCTTTGAGGATTAAGTACGTGTTATATAGTTATGCTTTTCAATAATTACAAAAATCACCTTTTTTATTTTAATTTTTGTAAGAAAAATGCATTCAATTTTATTTACAAAAATGTCATCAATAAAAATGAAATTGACTTTATTTGATCCAATCTGTAACTAAATTATATACCTTCCATAGAGAAGTTCAATTTACTTTAAAAATCAGTATTTTCAGCCTTATAGTAAGGTTAAATATTTACCTAACTTTCTAGTAATTTCTAATAGGAATTCATACAAAAAAGGCTTTACTGTAAAGTTAATCATAAGCTATAAATTTACTAGAAAAGTAAGGTAAATTCCATATTATTGGGGAGTCATCCCTATTTAAACTTTACATTAAAGTTAAATATACCAGAAATAAGGTGGTTCATACCTTATTTTTTCTCCGTGTGTCTACCCTACTAACAATTTTGCTTCTATAATGCTTTAAAGGAGCAACAATTGCATCTGTAAAGCTCTATCGAACCAAAATTGTTTGTCGGGTAAGCCGCTTCCAAGAAAGAGTGGAGTTTATCCTATATGTTGGATAAACCCCAGTCTAAGATAAACTGGATTCTAAAAACGACTATGAATATTCTTCTACTTTACTGATTTCAGTTGTACATATAATTTGTATTATAAAATCAATCTTCTTCTTCAAAGATGCAGATTAGATTTTTGTTAAAGAAAAACTATTTGTGTGTGTACAGCCCAATTGCTTTTACTCTTGCACTTTTTCAAAAAATGGCTTTCTAGTTCAAATTTTACTGGAATAATTGTGAAAATGTAAATCGCGACTAAAAATTTTTTAAAAAAATAAATAAAGTGTAATCAAACCCCAACAAAAACAGTTCCACCAACTTAAATCAAATAAAAAAAAAATTTCGGCTTGTCTCATTTTGACAGTTGCATTTTTTTTTCCAAAAAACGTCACCTTTTGCAAGCAAAAGAGAAGACGTGTCTATCATCAAAAAAAGCAAAAAAAAAAGCAATCGGCGGCGTGCCCCATCAACAAAAGAAAAAAAATTCATTCTACTTTATTTCATTAATTTATATAAAAAAAACTAATTAAAATTAAAAAACCCTATTTTAATTAAACCACCCAAAACACAAATTAAATCAACAACAAAAAATGCATACAGTTCTAACCCGTGGAAATGCCACAGTGGCGTATTCATTAAGCGTTCTAGCCTGCTTAACATTCTGCTGCTTCATCTCGACTGTGTTCCTTGATTATCGCACTGAATCCAAAATTAATACAGTTAAAATATTGGTGTAAGATAAATCCGCATTTATTTAAAGATCAAAAGTCTACAATATGTTTATTTTATTTGTTTTTAGTAAAAATGTCCCAGATTATGGTGCATCACGAGAGAAACACGATCTGGGATTCCTTACATTCGATCTCCAGACAAATCTCACAGATTTATTCAACTGGAATGTGAAGCAGTTGTTCCTCTATTTGACTGCCGAGTATAAGACAAAAGAAAACGAACTCAATCAAGTTGTTTTGTGGGATAAAATCATTCTTCGTGGCGAAAATACTGTTTTGGACTTTAAGAATATGAATACTAAATATTATTTCTGGGATGATGGAACTGGTCTTAAGTAAGTTAACCTTCTTTACAGTTTAAATTGATAATTTAACCCACTCTATCTTTCTTAGGAACAACAATGTAACACTTTATTTGTCATGGAACATCATTCCAAATGCCGGTCTTTTACCGAGTGTCTTTGCCCATGGTTCACATTGGTTTAAATTCCCCGAACACTACTCAGTGTCTGCTGTCTAAAGAGTTGTAACATCGATAATCCTACTTTCTATGTTTTAAGTTTTATTTTTTTTTTTGGTTTAGAAAATGAATTCACTTAATTTTTTCATTTGTTTGGTTTTTTTTTGAAGAACTCCCAACAAAAAAATTATAATAAAAAAAAAATTTAAGAAAAGAAAATGTGTATTAAAATAATTTGATCTTCTTCGTCGGCTATAGGTCTGAATATATAGTTTATCTAATATCTAGTTCTCTGTCGACGCACATAGGGGTATTTGTCAGTTTTAAGCGGACAAGATTATTTTTTCGGTTTTTCTTCATCGACAATACTAGAATTAAGTATTTTAATTGTTAATTTCAATGAAAACATTTTTCTTTGTTAAAACGCTTATAAATGGAGTTTTATTAATGGTGTAGCCAAGATAAAAGTCTTAAAATTAAGAAAATGTTGTGAAGTGATAAAAATTTTTTTATCATTTCGGTTTTCAAATGAAAAATTTTTGAAATTTGTTTTGAGGCAAAAAATGTGTAGAAGTTGCACTTAGTTGCAATTCTTTTTTTACAGATCCAATTAGGTATGAGTTTAACCTTTAGGAAACATATAATTCTATCACAAAATAATTTGAAATAGTAAAACTTATCTCCTTACCAATGCAGAAAGAAAATTATTTTTACGTTTAGTCCATATTTAGATTTAACATATCTATAAAGTTATATTACATTTAAAAACAACATCTAGTAGAAAGTTTCGTATCTCTATTATCAATATTCCATAACAACTTTTTTCTATAGCCCCTTAAAAAAAAAAAGTACTTACGTCTCTAAATTATATTAGCGCAAAATTTTAAACGATTTAGTAAATTGTTTAAGCCATTAAGTAAGTTGCTAAGTTAAAAATCCGTATGCTTTAAAATGGCTTTAGCAATTTACTTAACCCTTTCGAACCCAAGCTATGAAAATCAATATTAAAAAATGTTTTTTTGGTATTATCGGGTCAAAAACATCACAACTAAGAAATATGAATAGCCAAAAGTTATTTTCCAAAATAATAAATAGCAAAACTAATGTGTTTTTCTCATGTTGCCTATGACCACCAAAAAAAGTCGGAGAACTGAGAAAATAACTTTTTATGAAACTATAATGTATGCTACTTCTTCTAAGCAAAAAAACGAAACACTTTCTGCATTAACATTTTTTATATCTTTTTTTCAAAATTATGACCATATATAAAAAATTTTTTTTTTGCAAAAAAAAACAAAAAAATGTGAATTTCAGTCCCTTCCTCGATAAAAAAAAATTAAAGGTATGATATTTGACTAACTTTTTGTAATAATCCAGTAACTAGGCATTATTATCTTTCAATTAAGCCATCGTTACCTAAAAAATTACGAATTTTTTAGGTTTTTAGGTTTTACGAATTAAAAAAAAAATGTTACATGAGAGTAACGCTGGGTCCGAAAGGGTTAATCGTTTAAAATAAACTTTTATTTTATCTTTGGGCTGAGGGCTGCTGTTAGTCACCAGGAATGGTAATCAATTTTAAAACTATAGGAAAATGCTAAGTAAGTTATCTAATAACAGTAGGATGTTGAATTTTTACGTTTGGATCAGTTCAAATATTTCGTGTTTTGTCCGCCTAAATTGACTAAATAGCCCTATGTGCGACGTTTCGATTGAGGTTACAAACTTCTTCAGGACTCAGAACTTTATATGTATTTACAATGTACATATTATATAAAATTTGTACTTATCTTATGACTTTTATTCTAATGGCTTTCTTTTAACTCTTGTTTGATTTCTTTGTATTGGTTTACTATTTGCTCAGATATTTCCAAATTCAGTAAAAAAAATGTCTTGAAAAAGAAGTTTTTAATGAACGAAATTTCAAAATATAAAAAAGTTTTTTTATCATTTGATAAGAAATTCAAAAAATATTTTTCTTATCAAATTTAACTTTAAGAAAAAAAGTCATTTTCGTCAATTGAGTTGAACTCAAATTGAAGATTTTTATTCTCAACTTGTGATTTTGTTTTTCTTCACTCAAAGTTGACAGTTTCAACTTTTAATTCCCAACTCTCAAGTTGATCAACTTCAAAAATAGTAAAAGTTGAGAGAGCAAACTTGAGATTTTCCATTTAAATGTCATGGTTTTTTTTCTTTTATTTTCATTTAAAGCATTTAGTTTGATGAGATACCTACTAGTACTTAAAACTACTCTTGCTCTATTGGAAAAAGTAGTTCAAAGCAGCTTTAAGTACTAAGCAGTAGATAAATATTGCCGAAATTAAATAATTTATCAGTAAATAAATCATAATATAATATACAGAAATTCCATTCAAATGACACATATATATTGCTTTTCAAATATAAACTGTCACAAATATACGAGTGGTATTTTTTAAACTGAAAATTGACCAACTTCTGTTTTTTTAAACTCGAGAGTTTAGAAAAAAAAGTGTTTCAACTTTCGAGTTGAATCAACAATAAAAATTTTTTTCACTTTTGAATTTTTTTTTTCTTAAAAATGAAATAGATCTAAAAAATATACTGAAAAGTGAGATAGACCTTAAGCTAATTGAATCATTTATTTTCAAAACAAGATAAGTCCATGATTTTAAATTTTGCAGGAGAAGAAAAAAACGTTCTATTTTCTTTTGATGTGTGTAGCAAAATTTTTAAAAAATATATTCTGTAGAACTTTTGCCTAGGTACAAAATACCGTTTCGTTTTTAATTTTTGGAGCGATAGTTCAAAAGATAAAAAATAGAAACGCTTTTGGATTTATCATACTTTAAAAAATAAACGGATGTGAAATTACTATTAAAATGGGTACACAATTTTGCTTTCATCTCCAGTCTATCACAAAATTGTATTTGAGATTAAAATATAATAATAACTTTAAAGAACCTTTAAACTTAAGATTTTCAGACAGTAGCTTAAAATAGCATTTACACATAAAAAAGCTGTTGTTTATTTTCAAAAGATGATAAGTCCGGGACTTTTCCTGTTTTTGATACTAAAAAAATATTTCGCTTAGCTGTAAAATCGGATATAGATGGAGTAGATACTTCATTATTTTGAAGATAGACGTGGTTATCCCTAGAGTAACACTTTAGTCAAAAAAACGAATTTTGAAAAAAAGTGGACTTATCATGTTTTGAAAATAAATGATTCAATTCTTTTCACATATGAGCCAATGGCCAATGGAAATAAGGAAGAATTTGAAAAAATGTGTATTGTATTGTATTTATTAGACTCATTTTGTCCCATTTGTGTCTTTACACACTTCATTGATTAGTTTCAAAACATCCTTTTCTCTCCGGAGTGCTTGAGTAATACAGGAATCCATTTGATCCTTGTTGAAGGGAGTTCCTCCTGGTTTTAAGATAAAACAGACATCTCCTTTACAAATGGCAACATTAACAACTGAAGTCGATAGAAGTTCCTCTTCAGCTGTTGGATCTGTGATAATTACATTGCTAAAAGTAAAATCATTAAATGTAGAAAGAAGCTTCTTGAAAAGATTTCACTTACTCATCAAAAACCATAAAAGTAGTCGCCACTGGAACAGGTCCAATTGTTAATTTCTTCTTCTCATTCATATCGACGGTAACTTTATTGATTTTATAATCATATTCAATTGAAGGTAATCTTAAATTCCTTAAAGCAGCCACACAGGCTATTAACGAAGCATCTACAACACATCCATCATTATCCAAACAAATAATATCACAATGCAATGCCCAAACTAACTTTTCTTTGTGCAAACAAAGTTCTTTTAAATTTAAACAATTTGAATTTGTTAGAATATCATGAATGGAACAACTAAAGACATCCGAATCATCATTCGAACCACTGCCACTTCGGTATTTTGGTGAGCACATTTGTGGTAATTCGACATTTGGAATAATGAAACCATTTTCTGGTGTGGCTGCTCGTGGTTTAGCTAATTCAGCTCGAATGCCACAAACCACTGAGGTATTGCCGACTTTTACTACAGCCGAACCATCGGCTGTAATGATGGAACCAACATTGATTCCGATTGGTCGGAGTTTGTCGAATTCTCGTCCATCCGGACGGATATCTTTGTTTAGATAGTCGCGGTAAAATTTGACTGGGTGGATTAATCTGTGTTAGAAAAATAAGAAAAAGGTTTGTTGAGGAATGTTTTAATAAAGAGAGATAGATTAGTTACTTGTATTGTTCTGCCATTGTAAATTTGTCTAAATTTATGATTTTTTAACTTAAAAGATGGAAATATTTTTAAAATTGTATGTGAAATCAACAAAAATAAATGCACGTGTTGACAACAAATGAGAAATGTCAAATTTGTTTGAGTTTGAGTTGGGACTGTCAACATGTTGATAGAGAAAAAGCATTGCCAGAATGGATTTTTTTTCTTGTATACTTTTACAAAAAACACGTTTGTATTTATAAATTATTTATGATTTGAACGATTTGGTCATCGTCAAAATTTTTTTGCAGAGTCATTACTTGATGAAAATTTATGAAATTTAGTACACTGAAGGATATTAGTAGGTATGGATATTATTAAAAATGACAGGCAGAATAAGCGTTTTGAAAGATTACTCACTTTTTTCTTCAAACACTTAAGTATTTCCTAAAGCCTAGTACGCTGTTGAAGCGAAGCGAAAAATTTTGAAGTCTCCAAAGTCAACAGCGAACATATTAACGAAAAAATACTACCATCGGGTATAATACTGCCCATAATGTCGTAAAGGCCCTAACTACACTTTTCTTACTTCTGAGTTATAGAGGGAAACAGTAAATCTAATATCGCAATTTACATATAAAAATGAAAAAAAAAATTAAAAGTTAATTTTGAATTTTCTGACGTAGGTATTTGAAGACCTAGGCTAAAAAAATAAATGAGGATAAATCAGCGACAATGCCCTGATTCCAAATATACAAAAAAATCAAAATCGAAAATTTTATAGTTAGGGCCTTTACGAGATTATGGGCAGAATAGCAAAGTAAAAATAATAACAATACAAATTAAAACATTCAAGAAAAAACATCAGAAAATATATTTTTAAAGCAAAAACAAAACAAACTTAATTCCGTTCAAGATTTCGTTAAAGAAATTTTGTATGGAAAATTAAAAAACTAAGTTATTTTTGACATTTTTAATAATAGCTGCGTTCCTTTGGAAATATTTATCTACTTTGAAACTACTTTGAACTACTTTGCTATACTGAAAAAGTAGTTCAAAGCAGCTTTAAGTACTAAAAAGTAGATAAATATTTCCAAAGGAACGCAGCTAATCAATCGTTATTGGCTGTGTTCCTTTGGGCTCAGCAAAGTACTTTTTAGTACTTCTGAATCCATTCAAAGATATTTTTTTATAGAAGAAATGGAGATGAATACAACCAGAAGTACTTAGCAGTAGATACTTTAGGCTAAAGGAACACAGCTATTATGTGACTATTTAAATAGTCAATAATATATTTAAATAGTTGTCAATAATGACTATTTAATAGTCAATAATAACTATTTAAAATAGTTATCCCGGTTTTAACTATTAAAATAGTTATTTTTCTTCTCTGTGTAGTGAAAAGAAGTAGAGGAATAATGGGTGTTTGAAGAAAAAAGTGAGGAATTTTTCAGAGGTCTGTGAGTTACACAAACACAAATAATGCATAGAAACAGGGTCGAAGTAAAGATTGATGGTAACTTGCGAGGGGCCCAGCAAAAGGTAACTTAATTAAAATTTAGACAGAGTACGCTTTCGCCAGATTCTCTTTTTGACACGCCTGATTTATTTAAATGTTACGTGAATATCAAAGAATATTGTGTACACGACTGAGTAGTACGTTTATGGTCTTACGGTAAGTAGCTCTTATTTTAAAGCTTGTAAAGTATGCCATCTAATTTCTTGTATGAAAAGGAATTTTTAGAAATTTTTTTTTGAAAATCGTTAAAGCTGTTTAAAAAAAATTATTGTTGTGTATGAAAAATTTCTAACATTAAAAAAAAAATTGGTATGCCATTTTGAAGAAATATTTAATTAACACATAAAAACGAAATCTCATTTTTACTTGATTGATTCTTCAGAAAAAAAATTTGAAGTATTTTTTTTTAAATCCAAAAATGTGTTTTTTGAATTTTTTCTAAAATAACAATTAAACGCTTTTTTTTTTGTTCAAAACGTATTAGTCGTGAACGAGATATTCAGAAACTAAAAGCGGTAGGCATATGCTGTTAATAACGGTACAAAAAATATTTTTTTATTTCAAAAGATGACTCTTATGTGTAATACTGCACACAGAAGTTTTAATCAAAATCGTTATAGCAGTCTTCAAAAAAAAAATTAACTTTTCTTTTTCCGTTATATGACAGGTACCGTTAGTTTTGGTCCTAAAAAAATTCAATTTCCCCTCTAGAGAATCACCGAAAACTGTTTAGTACGAAGTTTAACGAAAATCACTCTATGTACTACATACAGAAGGACAGACAGACAGAATTGCGTGACCCAGTTTTTGGGCATTCTCCATCATATTCCCAACTAACTTCATTCTGGTGTGACACTGTAAGCACTTCCCAACATCAATATAGTGTGACACTATACAGAACTCCAGAGAAGCTTTACGGAGAATTTTTCATTGCACCTACATAAATAATCCCACTATAAGAGACTCCTAAGAATGTTCTTAGAAGAATTATAGTCACCCTTCCGACTAACCACAGTAAGGGCCAATTAAACAGATCTACAAGATGGTAAATAAAAAGCTTTTAATCAGTTAAAGCACCTTCTTTTGAGAGGGTATTGAAATACGGGTAGTATTTTTTCGACAAACGAAGCTTATAGCGGCCATGAAAAAAAATTTTGCAATATTTTTTTATTGTTAATTACTGAGTTTCATTCGATTTGTGCAGCTAGTGACGTTTACTATAATTCGATAAGAAATCAATGCAAAATGTTCAGTTTTTGTGACTTTGCCCCATTTTTTTTCACATAAAAACCGGAAACCGGTAGGTACTTTGCTTTCTATTTAAATTTTTTGGAAGCACGTTGGTTAAAGTTAAGTTAAAGATGTTGAAAATGTTACACTTAAGCATTACTTGAACCTAAGATTTTTTTCTTTTATATTCCTTAAATAAAACTCATTTAAATTTTTTTTGATTATTTTTTTCTTTAAATTTTTATTTTTCTACTTAAAAAATTGCTTACAAGATGAGGATAGCATTTTCAATTGTTATTCAGTTTTTTTTTTTGTTTTTTTTTTTTTTTATTTTAATTTAATTTTCTCGTAATTAATCAGTAATTTAATAATAATTGAATTTTAACAATACATAATATAAGTAATATTACTTGGTTTTCTTGTTTCTCCTGCCTTCCTCTTGTGTAACTTCCTCCTCATACTCCTCTTTTCTTTCTAGTTTTATAAATGCTTTGTAAATGTTTTGTTTTGTTTAAATTTTTATTTATTTATTTATAATAATTTGTGAATTGTTTTTTTTTTTTTGTTTTGTTTCATCATTTTTGAGAAGACCTTTAATTTGTGTGGTTCTTTTTTGAAAATTTTTATTTTATATTTTTTTTAACTGGCTGAGAATTTTTTTGAATTCTTGTTTTTTTTTATTTTTATTTTTTGTTTTCAGATAGTGACTAGATACGCGAATGATTAGGATGATTTTTTTTTGTTTTTCGTTTGATTTTATACTTTATTCTTAATATTATGTAGTTTTTTTCTTTTTTTTGGTTTTTGAGAATGACTTTGAGTAAAGGTAGTAAGTAGGTAGGTGATGAATTTTTTTCCTTTTTACTTATTTTTTGTTTTAATTTTTTGTTCAATTGTTTTTTTTTTTTAAATATAATTTAAGTAATAATTTTAACTATGGAAATATACAGTATATATATATATAATATTTTTTTGTTTTCATCTTTTCTAGTAAAATATTATTTTAATGTTTATTGATGTTATCTACTTGTTATTTCCTTTAATTATGGTTTTCAATTGAATACCTATATATTTTAATATATATATATGAACTTATTATAATTTTTTTTTTATTTTTGTCTTGACTTATAAAACTAAGAAACATATTTTCTTAAATGCAATCACTCAATAAAAGAAATTATTATTTATGTAACAAAATATATAAAATATGTGTGTTTTTTTTCATTTTTGTTTTTTATTTTAATTGATATTCACAAAAAATTGAGAACTTCTACGTTTATAAACAATTTTTTTTATTTAAATTTTTTATCGTTCGTTTAAATATTTCTACAATTAAAAATAATTGTTAAAAGCACTTAATTTTTACAAATAGTTGATGTTAATTTTATTAATGTTTTTTATTTTATTTTTATTTTTTATTTGCTTAGTTGAAGTTGTTCTGTTTGTTTTCATAAAGCATTTTGTTTTTTGCATAATTCCAATGTTTTGTGTGTGTTTGTTTTTTTGTTTATTTTTTTTTTTTACTGATAGCTGCTGCTTATTATGAATTATGTTTTTGTTTAAGATATTACTTTTAAGAAGCATTTAAGAGCTTCCAAAATAGGATTTGAGTGCTCTCTGATTAGATAAATTATTAAATTTAGCATTCATATTAAATTTCCAAGGGCGAACAGAACTTTTTTTTTATGTGATGATGAAGAATAACTTTTTTTTGTGGAAGCTCTTGAGTTGTTTTTCATATTCGTTCTATTATTTTTTTTTTATTTAGTTTTTAATAAATAATTTTTTTAGTGATTAAATATAAAAAAATTAAAAATAATTCATTTGAATTTCTATGGAAAAATTAATAAATATATAGACATGATTTATTTATAATTTAATTTAAAACTGCAGTCGTCAATAAATAATTTAAAGAGTTTTTTTTTTTTGTAGTTTAGCTTGTTTGTTTTTGTATTTGAATATTTTGTTTTTTGTTTTTGTTAAACTTATTTTATTGAATTGTTTTTGATTTAATCCATTTTTTTTTTCATCTAATGTAACAATGATATGGCTGCAATTTACAAATAAGATATGTTAATTAGTAATATTCGATTTTGTATACTGAACTGTTTTTTGTAAGAAAATTAATTATAAAAAATTAAATAAATCAATTAAATACAAATAAAAAATATAATTTGTTATTTTTTTTTTAATTTATTTAAATATTTTGTACTGCAGCAATAATATTAATAAATTTGATGTGAAAGTGTATATTTTGTTTTGTTTTGTTATTGTTGTTTTTGTATATTATATGATTTAAATATAATGTATTTTAATTTTATTTTACAAAATTTTGCCATTTAAATGTAAAAATTAAAAGCAAATAATAAATTATTATAATGTTTTTAATCGCAGTTATTTTTTTTTAATGTGGTATTCTTTTTTTTTTTACTGAGTAAATATATTTTATGCTTATAAATATGTTTTTTTTTTTTTTTAATTTATTTCATGGAAGCGTAGCTTAATTTAATTTATTTTAAATATTCAGCCAATAGGGAAATGTTTTTTTTTTTTTTGCTGCTTAAAGATTGATGTTTGAGCTTTGTTTTTAATTATATTTCACAAAATCAATTATTAATGAATGTTTATTGTAATAGTTAATTATTTTTTAAACTAAAAATAAAAAAGAAACAAGTTTTAAAATAGAAAAAAAAAATTATCTTTGAATAGTTTTAACCAGAAAAGAAGCAAAATCCTATTTGGTAGGGTCATTGGATTATGACTCATTTTGCAACTGAAGGGAAAATCTTTTTTTTGTATCATTCCTTTTTAATTCTGTTAAAGAATTTGATGTTCAAGACTAGGCCAGACCAATAGTTCTTATATTAGCGACAGTATCTTCCTTATCTTTAAAATTTTGGAAAAAAAAGGAGAAGCGGACACCTCTGCTATTAACAATGACAATATCGTTCTGTTTTATTAATAGATACAGTTAAAGTCGTTAAAAAAAATTTAACATTTTTTGAAATTCTTTTGTTGTTGTGTTTTTTAGTTTGTGTGAAAAAAATTAAATTATTTTTAGGAAAATTGGTTGGCCTTGTATAGTAAGAAGAAACAAATATTTTGCAAGAACGCATTTGAATGGTAAGAATCGTATTTGATAGTATAAATTCTCTAAAGCCCGTTAAGTGAATAGGAAAAAGCCATAGATCAGAGTTTAATATAGCTAAGGTGACATTTATTTGAAATGATTCAGAAAGCAAATAATTAGCCTCATCTACTCAAATTAAATGTTTTTTGTTAATCATAGATATTTTAAGCCCAAAATAACTTTAAAATTTAGCCAGCCCCTAAATAAATAATAAATAAATAAATAAACCAAACTCATTTTTTCATACGGAAAATTGTATAGGGTCTTACAAAAGTAACATCCTAAAGCTTCCATAAGGTTATACAAGGAGTCTTATAACGATGTTTCTATTATGTATAAGATGATTGAAAAACTGTTTAAGACTTCATTAACATCTTTTAAGAAAAAAATAGTTTGTCTATTAGTTTAACTTTATGCATTCGTATCTGCTGGTTCACAGTTCATCACTTACCCACTCAGCTACACTATAATAATACATCTTTCAAAGATTAAAACCCTATCACTTGAAGTAACACAGATAGTTTTTGAACAAAAACAGTCATGTTTTATTATTTATATAATGTGGAGTGGATCAATTTTACACATAAAAACAAAATCAACTCGTAATCCTATGATTTCTATTGGAGATTACACCAGGGCCAGACAAAATACTATTTAGCATTATTAGCATTATGTTGAATATAACATTTGTATCTTTATAGTCCAGTGCATTTATGATGTTCATATATGGACGACCCAGCAGTTTGTACCAACCCCAAATTTTTTTGCTCATTCGATAGAGCATTGGCTGAATATCATTACCCTGATTTTTCGCACTCGCAAAATTCACCTTTCGGCCGCCATCTTGGATTTTAGTTTTTGTTGAATATCTCGATTTCTATTTATCCTACATAAAAGTTGTATAGACAAGAAACGTAGACAATTAAATTTCACGTCTTTTATGTTGAGAACACTTTTTCGATATTCTGAATATTAAAAAAGTTACAAGCCAAAAAAGTAAAAAAAAAACGGACAAAAATGACAATTTTAAAGTTTTGAGGACTTTTTATCAAAATTATGAAAAAACGTTTCGAGAAAAGATTATTCACCTTAAACTTCTCTACAACTCTGCTATGAAACTTTTTTTTCTATCTCTATAAATACAAAAGTTATTAATACTTTTTTTGTTAAAAATGATCTTTTTTGTTTGTGTTTTTTATCTTTACCTTTTTCTTAATTTTTTTTTACCAAATCTTGAATTTTAAATGATTAGTGAGTATTTTATAACTTTATGTTACAAGAGAAAATTCAGGACCTGCAATTTTTTTATATTTAAGTCTCTTCATTTCGTAAAAAAGGGGTATTTTTTAACAAAAAAGTATTAATAACTTTTGTATTTATAGAGATAGAAAAAAAATTGTATAGCAGAGTTGTAGAGAATTTTAAGGTGAATAATCTTTTCTCAGGACGTTTTTTCATAATTTTGATAAAAAGTCCTCAAAACTTTAAAATTGTCATTTTTTTCGTTTTTTTTTACTTTTTTGGCTTGTAACTTTTTTAATATTCAGAATATCGAAAAAGTGTTCTCAACATAAAAGACGCGAAATTTAATTATCTATTCAAATCGAGATATTCAACAAAAACTAAAATCCAAGATGGCGGCCGAAAGGTGAATTTCGCGAGTGCGAAAAATCAGGGTAATGATATTCAGCCAATGCTCTATCGAATGAGCAAAAAAAATTTGGGGGTGGTACAAACTGCTGGGTCAAATTATAAATGCACTGGACTATTATGGTACATATAAATTGGTTGTTGTTTCTTCGCCTAGAAAATGTTTAAATTAGTCGCACTATCTCATTTCCAGCTTTTATTAAAAGTGTGGAATCGAATTGGCAGACGATATGTCCCTTTTCCTGAAGCCTCTTCTTTGGAACCTTTTGATATTTGATAAGAGCCATATGCAAAAAGTTTTTAAATTTTTTAGGGTACAATCGAAGTTTTTGGCATCTCAAAAATCTAAACTAACAATAAATAATTGTTGAATAGATTCTACTCTTATCTTTGTCTTGCTTTTTATCGGTTGCCCATAAAAGTAATTCTCTGTTTTTTTCTGCAAAACCACAAGGCAGTCTTCTAGGTCCTGTACTTTTTATTTTATTCAGTAATGAGTTACCATCTGAAAAAGCATTCGATCGACAACCACGAGATCTGATATGGGTGGCCCTCAGACAACGAGGAGTTCCGGAAACCTATGTGCGGATAATTATGGACATGTATGATGGAGCAGTAACTAAAGTAAGATGTGCAGCTGGAGTCACCGAAGAATTCGAAATCACAGTAGGTGTACACCAGGGAAGCGTCTTGAGTCCTCTGCTCTTTATTACCGTTCTTGATTACCTGCTTGAAGGCAAAGTGACGGACCCAAAAGTGCATCAGTTATTCTTTGCTGACGATGGAGCCATCATAAGTGAAGACCCGATATCCCTGCAACGAGCACTTGATGTATGGGTGGATGTTCTAGAAGGTAGTGGGTACCGCATAAGCGCGAAAAAGACAGAATACCTATGCTGCCCATTTTCTGATCCACACAGGCCTATTCCTGACATTTATTTGAATGGTGTAGTGCTTCCCAAGTGTGAAAAGTTTAAATATCTGGGGTCTATGATAAATAACGAAGGTACTTGTGATGACGATATCAATCATCGCGTAAGCGTAGGGTGGATGAAGTGGCGGGAAAATTCTGCCATCTTCTGTGATCGAAAAATGCCCCCTAAGCTGAAAGGAAGACTCTACACCGCAGTTGTGCGTCCAGCACTCACATACGGTTCACAATGTTGGACAATGTACAAAAAGTATGAGAGTAAGTTAACGGCAGCTGAGATGAAGATGCTTCGTATGACAGCAGGAGTAACAAAGCTTGATAGAATTAGAAGTACGAAGATCCGAGGAAGCCTTCATGTTAAAAACACCATCTCCCAAAAAATTGAACACGACCGACTCAGTTGGTATTGCCATGTTCAAAGGAGAGATCCTGAGAACCCCGTCAAAAAAGCAATATCATACAACGTTCCAACACGAAATAGAAAGAAAGGTAGGCCTAAAAACTCCTGGTACAAGCAAATGCAAAACCACCAGCATTCAGTTGGCCTTAGAAATGGAACAATACAAAACCGGGAGGCTTGCCGCCGATTTCTGAGGTCAACCCGGCGAACCCCACAGGCGGATCACTAGTGTGAAGCAGTTACGTGGGATAGTTATGATCCCCTCGACATCGAGATCATAACAGCGCCGAGAAAAAGGAAGAAGAAGAATGAGTTACCATCTGTATTGAAATATTCGAACTAACTCATTTATGTGGATGATGTACATATTTCGTGATTGTGAAATGTTTTAATATGACTTTAATTCGTTTTGTATGTCAAATGGAGATTCTTTGTCGCACGATAATCATGTTCCTGCGATGATTAGTGTCTTTTTTATCGTAAACTAGAATTTATATATCCTTACTGACTCCACCCTTAAAAATAAAATGCACGACTGGGTCGTACGTACTTGCTCTTGTAGTTCAAAGTATCTTTATCTTAAATATCTATGGGAAATTTAAGATTTTGTTTAGTGTGGAGAAAAAAAAATTTTTTTAAATCGAAAGTTAAAAAAATTAAACTAAAAAATTTTTTTTTTCAAAAACTTTTTTAAAATTTTTTTTACATTTTGCACTTCGAAATTATGTCTGTAAATTTTGAATAAAATTGATTTTGATGAAATATATGAACTTAAAAAATATGTCAATTTTTGAAAAACGGCAACGCCATATTTCCGTTCTCCGAATTTTTTGAGAAAAACTAAAAACGAGTTGAGTTTGTGTTATAGTCATGGTGTTCACCAGAACTTAGGATATAAAATGTTGTCACAGGTTAGTTCACCACAATTTCTTGAAACTATTCAAAGCCTTTTAAGCAAAATGATAATAAATATTATATTTTTGTAAATTTCAAATGCATTTTAAAACTTTAACATTTCCCCTATTATTTTTTTTTTGTTTTTGTTCGGACTTTTGTGTTTACTTTTTATCTAAAATTGCTTTAATTAACTTTTCTTGAATTTTTTTTTTAATCAACTATATTACATATCATCCTCATCAAAACTTTTACGCATGAATTGTTGTTTTTTTTTTTTTATTATTTAATTATATTACATTCTAGTTTTTTTATTTTGCGTAAGTATTTTTGTTTAATATTAATATGTTTTTTTAATAATATAATGTATATATATATATTATAAAGCAAATTTATAAATTTATGTATAATAATGTACTTTGTGTTTTTTTTTTTTGTTAACAAAAGAAAAATTTCTTTCGTTTTATATTTTTTTGTTTTTTTTTTTTTTGTTAATATTAAAAGCTATTTTGTCGTATTAAAATTAATAATAAATCAATATATATATATATATACTTTTAACGTCTTTCTACTTCTTAATTATTGTTAAAGTTGTTTATCATTAGATATTATTATTATTATTATTTTAGTAGATATATATATATATATATTTATATTTATATATATATATATATTGTGTATATATAATTTTTTTTTGTTTTGTAATATATTGTATAAATGTTAGTATTCCATTTTTTGTCTTTATTTGTTTTGTTTATATACATGGCACTAAATGGCTTATATATAGTAATAATATATAGCTTGTTTTGTTTTGTATTTAAATTAAAAAAAAATTGTTAATATTTACTTTTGATTTTCTTTCTGTTTTCTTTTATTTTTTGTATTTTATAATGTTGTTGTTGTTGTCGGGAATGAATGAAATGTTGTCTAAATTTATTAATATTATTTTTTTGTTTTCTTTTGGTATCTTTTATTTTTTTTTTAATTATTGTGTAATTTTGAAAATAATTCGTTTTGTTTTTGCTTTTGTTTTATTTAACATACCGTTTATGTGTAAGTTTTAATTAATTTTTTTTTTATTTGTTATATTTGTTTTTAGTAATGTATGTATATAAATTTATATCACATGATTCCAAAAAGGTTTTTGTTGTTTGTTTGTTTCTTATTTTATAAAAAATTGTATTTATATGTAATGTACAAATTAAATAAAGAAAAAATAAAAAAAAAAATTAAAATTAATAAATGCGTTTATTGATGTATAAATATTTTATATTTTTTTTGTTATAATTTTTTTTTAAAGAAATTAATAAGAAAAATTATAAATCACACTTAAAAATTATTGCTTACATAGGCAACACATTCTGATTCTGTTTTTTTTTTTGTTTTTTATTTATCTAAGCAAATTTTTTGTATTTATAATCTTAAAGAATCCTGTTTGCAAGTTTTTTTTTTTTTAATTTTATTATTATTTATACACATCACCATCTCTCTCAATTTCTTCTTCTAATATTTTTTTTTATAACTTCACATTTAAATGGAACTAAAAACAAAATTATCTAACACCTAAACAACAAATTATTTATTATCAAAGGCAACCAGTTTATGAACACTTATTAAAATCAAATATCATCAATATATTTTTTTATTGTAGTTAAAAAATGCTTAGTTAAAAATAATGATTAAAAAAAAAAAACATAAAGTGGTCACAACATTTAGATAATAACAGAATTTAAATTTGCAGAAATACACTGAACAAAAATTTAGCTAAGGTTTCAATTGAATAACATAACTAAGGGCTTTGTCCGAACTCTTTCTTAACCATTTTTTTAATAGGGTTATGTATACTTACGAATTTTTAAGAATTCCAATTCCAGTCCATCCGAGAATACTAAATTTAATAAACTACTAGATGTTGTATTTTCGGTGCAACAGTCTTGAGTTCTTCAAATTTTTCTCGAAACAACTAAACCGATTTCGATAACAGTTGGGTTATTCATGTTGAAAAGAAAATTGAATTTCAGGATATTCTCAAAAAAAAAAAAAAAAAAATTGTAGTGAAAATGGGGTTTTGAAGTTTTTTAAAAATTATCATGTTTGTTGATAAAAAAAATCCCATTGTTGGTTGAACCATTATAAGTCCAGTTCTTTTCAAGTATTTCCAATAGCTTCTTCTATAACCCCTCTATATTCGAATACAGCTGTTTTCAATTATAGTCTCCATTAACCAGAAGTTGTATAATTTTGCTTTGCAGGTGCACCAAACGTTTGCAGAGGCGTACGTTAAGCTGCTTTTAACGAAAGGTCAAAAGAAAGGTCTTTTTTTAGATCTGTTCATAATTGTAAACTTAAAGTTTCTTGGAGATCTGGTTCCTAAGATATTTCGAACCAAATGTTTTCATTCTTTCTGTTTCATACATTCCAAAGCCAATATCTTTTGACCAAAGCCTCGAAACAGGTTTTGAATTAAAGATACAAGTTTATAATCAACAAGTCTATGCATTTAGGTAAAAATTAAAAACATCAATTTCTTTTTGGATTTTCGAAAAAAATCCAAGGGGTACCCCTTGCCAAAAAAAATAAATTTTCAAAAATTTTCTCCAAATCCATCGAATGAACCATCAAAAGAAAGGTCCCTTTAAGTTCTATTCATAACTGAAAACTAAAAGTTTCTTGGAGGTCTAGTTCCTAAGATATTTCGAACCAAATTTTTTTTCTTTCTTTTTCTTACATTCCGATTTCTATAACTTTTAACCAAATTCTCGAAATATGTATTTGTATATATATGTATGTTTGGGACCCTGGAACACCGTGTCTGCCCTAATGGTAGATATTTACGCCCTTCAGTTTCTGTAGCGTTCATAAATCTCCAATAACAAAGTTTTACTCGGCCTTATCACGTATTCCATCGTATCGGAAAATGTCTACGATTCCCGAATAAAATAATCACAAAATCCGATTTTGGTGACGATTTGTATGAAATTTTCCATTACGGACAGATTCCGTGATTTTATTTTTTCGGTAATCGTAGCTAATTTCCGATACGAATGGAATTCATAATAAGGCTTTTAACGGGTAATTTCTTGATGGAAAGAATCTATTATTTACGTTGAAGTATTGGGTGTGTTCGTAAAAATGTGACTTTAATTCCTAGTTCGTTTGTTGTAGATGAGGTGGAAATTATCTCAATTTAACCTTTATTTGGCTAGTTTCAACTATATTACTATCTCACTGTCTCGAGAACTATAGAATAAATAAAAACTACTTTAACAAAAACAACAACATAATCTAACTTGAAAATTATATTTTATTCATAATCGTTGTAATTCACAGGTGATCAATTTCTGATCGTAACACCGAAGTTATTCTTGGTGTTCAATACAAAGCATATGAGTTAAGATTCAAAATTTATTGGATCGCTGTCATGAAAACTAATATGACTCCTGACAAAACCTTTAAACAAAATTTGGACCAAAAATGTATAACGTTTCAATTTTTAATGAAAATCCTCATGTTAAGCCATACTTTTTATGCACTAATTAAAGAATCGTGGCAAATTGCGTAAAAACCATATCCAAAAGAAATTCTTCAGACTAAATTTTTCAGGTTTGGGAATTTTATTTACTCTTTCATGAAAATTCTCTTTTTTTAGAAAATACCACAGTCTTTTAAAATGTGGATCAGAATTGGACTAAAATTAAACAAATATGACCAATTTTGATAGTCTCCAACTCAGAACAATTGTGGGGAAGACTCCATTCCATTACACTTTTTTTAAGGATGTGTAATGAAAGCATTCTTTAAAGTAAATATTTGTCATTGACAAAACATTCTAAATGGACATTTGCTTGCTTGCCAGAAAAATTTTTACCTAAAAAAACTTTTCGCTTGATATTTTTTTTGCAATTCTTAATAATTTTAAGGAACAAATAAATATTGTTAAATTTGAAACATAATAGTGGTTTTCCTGCAAATTTTTTGAAAAAATATAAATAACATCGAACAAACTCAATTAAAATAAATAAAACAAACAAATTTGAACGTGTTAAGAATATATAAAAAAATTAATTTTTTTATATTCATATTATGTATTTTTTTTTTTGTTTTATTAAAATTTTAAAATATAATAATAATAATAATAATAATAATAATGTTGTATTGTGTAGTTTTGTGTAAATAATTCTTTGTTTCCTTCTTTTTGTTTTATTAATTTTTATTTAAAAAATACTGTTTTGGTTTTGAAGAATTATTATAATTATATTATGATACATTATGAAATTGTTTGTTGTATTTTTTTTTCATTGTTTAAATAAAATAAAGTGAAATGAAAATTAAATAAAAAAAAAATAAAATAATATTAATAACTAGAACAGTCTCTTGTTGCAAATAATATTGTATATTTTGTATGTGTTTTCTTTTTTATTGATATTTTGTATAGTTAACAAGTATTTTTTTTTTTATAATGTATATGTTATGAATGTTATTTGATAAAAAAAATTAAATAACAGTTATTTTATGGCAATTAACAAAAATAGTATTTGGTTGGACACAATGATTGGGTTAATTTATTTAAATGCAGTTTATATGGCATCAATTCGACTAGATATGTTTCGTGTTATTTTGAGCTGTGAGAGAGATAAAAAAAATATGTTGTTTTTTTATTTTTTGAAGTAGGCTTCTTTAAACTATTCAAAACTTCTTCGTTTTTTTGATTAAAATGGGCAGGTTCAGAAACGTTAGAGACTAAATATTTAGGTAATTTCTCGTTCTCTGATTGGTCAACTATCAGAAAAAATCTTTCCAATTTAGGTAATTTTATTGGAAAGCTGACTGGAAAGTTAGGCAAGAAAATTTTCCCTAAAAATTTAGGAATTTAGAATTACCTACATTGGCAAAATTAAATCTATTTGTGTGAAAAACGAGCAAAAAGTGCATTATCGGTTATAATTAATATTATTTATTTATTAAAGTGAAGTGAAATTTGGTGTCGTTCTAAAAAATTCTTAAGTAAATTTCGAAATTTGACAAAAATTGAATAAACAAACTAATTTAGTCAATTTACTCAAATTTCCGTTCAAAAAAAATGAAGTTGCCTAAATATCTAGTCCCTAATATTTCCTGAACGTGCCCAATGTGTTCTTTTTATACTTGACATAAAGCATTAAATTTTCCATGAGAATCAAGTAGGAAACTTAAAAGAGCATCAAAATTTTTTAAGACGAAAGAATGTTTTTGAAGTAGAACATACAAAACTTTGTATTTCTTGTAACTATTTTTGAGTTTATCATCACGAAAATGACATTTGTTTATTTTTCAAAAGAAATGTTTTCGAGATACAAACGAAAAATACGTTTGTTGTTTGTTTTTCTTAAACACAGCCATAAGCCTGAGTAACAGTTATAACAGAATATGATGACTAAAAATTCCTATTACTTTTCCAAGCAGTTAAAATCTATCAGACATTTAAAAAAAGGTTTTTACTTGCATTACAAAAAGGGTTAAGAATACTATAGTAAAACTTTAATAAAGCCATTGCCTTTTTCTTCCTCCACGAAAACACAAAAAAGAGAAGTCATTGAAAATTAGAAAACTGTGAAATAGCATTGAAAATTCCTCTTTTAAATGGCGATTTTAATTTTAATGGGGATTAAATAAATTGGGGCTGAGACGTTTAGATTAAATTTGAGAAATTTTTTTTGGCTAACTTTCCATTCAGTTTGCCAATAAAACTGCTTTAATGGGAAAGATTTTTGTTGACAACTAAGTAAAATTTTGAAATGATAATTTGTTGCTGTAACCCTGTGAGATTTTATTCAACTGCAAAACGATTATACCATAACAAAGAAAAATCGTCGAATGTAAACCCTGATTAACCCAAGACCCGAATCTTGGTTAAGTCGCGGTTTACATTCGAAAAAATGAAAGAGTTTTTTAGTCCCACGTGATTACATTTACAAAAAAAAAGTAGTCAAAAATCGTCGAACGTAAACCCTTTTTTTAGTACCTAACGTTTCTGAACCTATCCACAGTTGTTGTTTCGTACAAACAACATTGATTCAACTGTTTCAAAAATAAAAAATACGGTAAAAACGTCGTAACGGCATTTGTTTGTTTGTTTTTTTTTTTTACATTAAAAATGGTAGTTTAAGAATTATCAAAAAAACGGTCTAGCTAATAATCTTTTTTTTTAAACCTTTTGATAGTAATTTTTTGAAGACTGAGGTACTTAATTTAAAAAATTCTTTCCAATAAGTAAGTAAGTCCATGTAAATCTTGTTGAATTTTGCATGGTCCTTTTTTTTTTAACTGAGAACAATTTTAATAAATTTATAAGACGTTCAATATTTCAGCTCAAAATTAACACAAAATACACTTTTTTTTAGATCTAATTCCTGCTTAAATGCTTATTTAAGCCAATCATTGTGCTTATTCTATTATTTTAAATGGAAGGGTTATTTATAAAAAAAAATAAATTGCAATCAGTCGTGTAAGAAAAAAAAAATAAACTAAAACAATCCATTAATCATGTTTGTAACTGGACTTGAGCAAATACAAAAAAAAATGAAAAAAAAATAATACCTAAAAAAAAAATTCAATAAACAACTAATAACTAAAGGAACACAAAAACTATATTCTCAAAATGTAATATATATATATCTCCTCTATTCATTTCTATTCTATCTATCTGCTAATTTATAGTTATTTTTTTTTTTACTTTTACTTTACACAAAAAGGAATAACAAAACATTAATAATATTGTTTACACCTTTTTTCATTCTTTTAAAAACGGTTTTTTTTTTTTTGCGAATAATAATATCTATAATGTATGCATGTTTGTTGTATATATATATAGTGTATATGTATATATATTTATAATGAATTCATGTAAAAAGCCTCTTACTTTTGTTTTACGTTTTTTTTTTTTTTGTTTTTCTTATCTTCTTTGTATTCAATAATGTTAATTTAATTTACAAAAATTATATAGTTTTTTTTTTAATTATTTTTTAATTATTAAAAAATAAAAACATTTTTACACATAAAATTGTTTATAATTGGTATAAAATTATACCAATTTGTCGTTTTAAACTGAAAAATCTATGTTTCTAGATTTGAAAATAAAATTTAAAAAATTATCTTTACAGAGAAAATTCTAATAGACATAATTGGAACTGGTATAATTTTATACCAATTATCATAAACTAAATGGTCTAAAATCTACATTTGAATAAAAAACGAACAAAAAAGTATCTACTCGAACCGACTTTTTTTGTTGTTGTTATATCTTTTTTTGTTGCACTTAACTAAAACTAATGAATATGTTGTTCACAAAAATTTCGAGTATTCGAGTGTGTATGTATGTGTGTGTGTGTTTTTTTTGTTTGTGTATTTTATTTTATTTGCGGTCAAGAAAATTTCCCAACACATAAAATAACACCAGATGTGTGCATTGTACCACTACTACTTATCTACTATCACCTGACGACATCTCACTGATCACCTCGAAATCTTCGTTCGTTGCTCTTTGATCGTGATCGGCTACGTCTTGAACGTGGCGCCCAACGATCACCTTCCGATTCACTATCATCCGAACTATTACTACCCCCTTGAGATGGTCCACCACCACCATTATTATGATTGGTATTTCTTTCACATGATGATGAATCACCTGGAGTTCCACTGCCACCATGATGATTTCGATATATTCTCCTTGGCAGATTTAATTGGCCATTGTCGGCCCCATGTCGGGCGCCATTTGCAGCGGCCAAAAGACGCAAATTGGGATTGCCTTTGGACGCCGCTGCATCGGGAGGACAAGGCGGTGGTGGTGTGGCAGGTTCGAATTCTTGATCTTCAAAAAATTCCATATTTACATTGCGATAATATTCCTCGGTTGGCTCACCACCTTCATTGAAGTAGGATGCCTCGTTGTCACGACAAAATTGTTCATACAACACTGATCCGGATTCGTATTCATTTTCGCTGTAGATGTTTTGATGATGTGGATCCTGTTGGTGACGATATTGATGTTGTTGTGCTTTTTGTTGTTGTTGTTGGAGCTGTGAAGGCAGTTGTGAGTGTTGCTGGTGTTGTTGTTGCATTTGTTGTTGTTGCATTTGTTGTTGTTGCATTTGTTGTTGCATTTGTTGATGTTGTGGATGTTGCTGTTGCATCTGATGCTGTGGATGATGATAGCCGCCTCCAGTATTTCGTTCTTGCATCCAATTTTGTGGGAAATTGGGTATCGGTGGTGGTGGCAGTGAACCCCAAACTGGTGGCTGATGGGGTTGTGGCATTCCTTGCATGCCACGACGCATCACCTGTGGTGATAGTGCTGCGGGATTTGTGCGTATCGTCATATTATTCATTGTCTTATAACTGTTATATGGATGATCTGGTGGCGGTGGGAGCATATCGCACATATTCATTGGCATTCGAATGGGTGCATTGTATTCACTCGAACTAGGACTCGCTGAACATTTTCGACAATCATCCGCTATAGAGCTTAATCCAATACCCATGCCTCCACCTGCTCCACGTTGCAGGGTTACCGTCGCGTAGGGTTCCGGTGGTGCCGATTGCCCTATACTCAGTTTTGGCATATTGACTGTAGTCAATTCGGCGTATTCGGATTGTGGTGCCGATGGTGGTGGTGGTGGCACAGCATAGGTATGAGTTGGCTTGATGGTTGTATTATTTTGCATCCAAAGGGTGTGAGATTTATCGGCTAACGATGATGTCAGAACTGGCGCTGGATAGGATGCCTTTAGATTACGCTTATTTCGTTTTGCCCAAAATACCGCAAATATAGCTCCACTGATAAGACATATTCCGAGGATTCCAAGTGCTACACCTGGCATCCAAGACATTGACCAGGCACTTAGCGCTGGGTCAGTTCTGGAAAAAAAACCAAAACAAAAAAAACATTACTAAAAAGCTCAGAAAAGATTAATGACATTGCTCTGCAAAAAATCCTACTTTTAATAAAACTGTACTTTTCTAAAGGATTTTGTTATGCTGATTCTGAATTCGAAGTCAGAATTGTTCTAGCACGTCAGGTTTTTTTTTTTTAGATATTCCCGTTAGAAAACCGCAAAACCCTACTTTTTTGCTGTTTTTGAAGTAATAAGCAAGGTAATCTTTTTCAACTGAACTTGCTACGGTTTATAAAAAAATTTGTTTTTTTTTTCTTTTAAATTCAGCTTTAATCTTTTTAAAAATATCTCTTTTCTTCTCCAAGGTATCTTAAATTTAAGTAAGTTAAATAGGTTTGGCATATTGTACCATAAATTAACTGATCTAAAAAAACATATTTATTTGTCCAAGGAACAAAAGTATTATTTTCTAATGGTTTTAAATGAATTCAAAAATTTTCTAACAGCTATAGTTTTCGAGATATACTACTCTTTTTAAGACTTAAAAAAAAAATTGCTTTTTTGATTTTCTTCGGATTCGAACTCAGCACATCAAAACCGATATAAAAAGTATACTTTTGTTCCTGGGACATACAAATCTGAAGCTTTGTAGAGGTTTCGAATGCTTTATCACTTAAAATTTTATTTAACACGTATAAATTTGTTTAAATATTTTGTAAATTTTTTTTGATATTGACTTTTAACTTCTTTGTAGTAAGTTCATTAGTGTAGAAATAGTGGAGTAACTAAAGCTCAAAAATTGGCAATATTAGGGAACCCGGCCGAACATCTTAAATTTTGATGAAATTTTTTTTCAAACGTCGGTAATTAAAAATACTTTAAAGTCTATAGATTAAAATTTGCCGGTGTTGCCGTTTTGATTTTTTAAATTTAATTGAAGATTTTTGTGAACAAAAAAAATTTTTTTTCAAAATTTTTTCAAAAATTTCATAAATTAATTGATGCCAAAAGATTAGGAAAAAAAATATATTGGAGTGAGGGACAATCTTCAATCGTTCAAGCGATAGATGCAATTTTCTTATTAATTGACTTTAAACACAAAAAAAATATTTGAACACAACGGCAGCACAATATGTAAATATACAATTTTAAAAAGCTAGAAGCTTAGTCACAATTGTAAAATTTAAATTAAGTTAATTGAATGAAGGGCTTTTGAAATAATGGTAGTTGAACTCAGATTTATGAAAAAAAAAAAATTATTGACAAAATTTTAACATGTCGTTTTTAAAACTTTTTCGTAATAAAAAATGCATTTATTTCAAAATTTTTTTGGCCACATTTATTATGATTTGAAATTATAAAACGAAATGTCAATATGTATTACGGTTTTTGACAAAAATTAAAAAGTATTTCATTTTCGAAGAACTTTTTTTAAAAGAAGTTTTGAAAAGTATATAAAGTTATTTTTTATTTATTCAATAGCCCTTATTGTTGAAAGTTAAATAGCAAAAGTTTAAAGTTCTTATTTGCCAAAATCTTTGAGAAAATCAATTATTTCAGTGCAAAAATTCAGTTTTTATCAAAAAAAACCCATTGAAATTGAAGTAATTTTTTAATTTTTTTTTCAAAAGTGTGATATATATTACCTTTTCTGCTTCGGAATTCAACTGATAATATTTATGGCAGAACATTTTTTTTAAATAAATTCATATTTTATTAGAAAAAGTTTGGAAAAGAGCCATTTTAAATTTTTTTAATAACATTTTTTTTAAATTCTGAGTTTGAGGACCATTTTTTCAAAAACTATTAATTAAATTCCGTGTATTTAAATTTAAGAGATAAGAATGAAATTCTGGCTTTTAAAAAATGTATTTTTAAATATTGTAGGTGTTGTGTTTGAAATCAGAATGTGAGAAAATTGCATTCATCGCTTAAACGATGGAAGATTTCCCTTACTTCCTTATATTTGTTTTCTTTAAATTACCTAGAGAATCTTTTGCTATCATTTGTTTTATGAAATTCAAGCAAAAAAAAAAAAAAAAAAAATGGTTTTGTTCAAAAAAAATTTAATTTTAAAAAACAATCGGCAATTTTTAATCTATAGACTTTAAAGTATTTTTAATTACCTACGTTAAAAAAAAATCGTCAAAATCAGAGCTGTTCGACGGGTTCCCTAATAAATTTGCTTTAGTTACTCTACTAAGGAAAAAAAAAGTTTAATTTTACAGACCAGTCTGATTATACTTACTTTGGTGGTCTAGCTATAAAGGACGGGTCTATATGAAGTGGTGCCGGAGGACTGTACGGCCCCAAACCACCAGCTGTCAAGGGCGCCACTCGAGCAATATACCTTCCGCCAGGACTCAAACTATTGATCACCACTGATTGTGTGCTGGCATTAAGTGACATCTGTCCCAGTAGTTTGTTGGTAACATTCGATTTTATTTGAATCTTAAAAAAATTGAAAGAAGGTTGCGATTATTTTTGGAACAAAAATCAAGTAAATCATAAAAAAAAAACTAACTTTATATCCCGTCAGTTCACCATTAATCAAATGTGTTGGCGGTGGAGACCATCTAACATATGCCGCTGTATTATTTATAACCCCAACCCTAACATCTGTTGGTGGTGCCGATGGTGGCCCATCAAGAGTTTTTCCTTTTCTCAAATTCGATATAGTTCCACCAAGACCTTTGGGAACAGTTGCAAATATTTCATAATTTGTATACGGTTTCAAATCCTCCAAACGATGGGTTTTCTTTTCAAAAGAAGTCCCAGTCGATAGGTATTCTTTCGATAGAATACGCACTTCAGCTCCATTTAGATATATCGGACGGTAGTATAAAGTTATTCCCTTGCTAGGGAATAGATTTGTTTGAGCATATTCCCAGGTAACATCTAGAGTGCTCGATGAAACTGGTATAACTGTGGTAATAAGAATATTTTGGGTGTTCTCCCAACGACTATTAAATGATTCGGGAATTTGAAAATCTCCCTCAGGATCTGTTGGTGATTTGACATGAATGAAGATTTTCTTGACCACACTACCAGCTTCGTTTATAGCTGTGCATGCATACCAACCCTAAAATAGAAGATTTTTGTGTGAGATGAAATTTGATTAAGAATTGATATAGAAAGCACTTACCTCATCTCTCTTTTGTATATTCTTTATGACAAGCTCTCCGGTTTTGCTTATTTCGAAATTGGGCAATTCTGGGGGAGGGGATGATGAGACATCGATAAAGGATGTAGTTTCGGTAACCAAACTATTCACATCAATATCATCGTCTTTTTCTTCATCCGAGATGACTATACTTCGACGGGTTCGATTGTTTGATAGCAACATTTTGCTATGTCGTTTTGCTCTGAAACTCATAATTTTTGCTTTGGCTAAGAGTTCTTGTCTAGCTTCTTCTTCGAGCATTTGAGAGATTTCATCTTGAAGGTTTGCAACGATTCCTTCGGATAGAATTTTGTCCCAAATTGTTATAGTTTTTGGTCGACCAGATGCTTTACAAGGAAGGTTTACAGTTTCACCTTCTAGAACATCTACATCGGATGGAGCTTCTGTGATTCTTGGAGTAGCTGGAAAAAGATTGTAGGAGTCATGATAGGCATTAAAAAAAATTGTTACACTCATGAAACTGGGCAAAAAGTTTGTTTTTGGGATAAGAACCTAGGATCAAAAAAGTCTATAAGAAAAAATTGGGTTTGTTTTTTCGCGGAAATGTTTGTGGAATATCATCATATCACACATGTGTTTAAAGTATTTTTTGATGCTGAATGTAATGAAATAAAAATAAAGACGATACAATTGCTCTAAGAAAAGTTATTGCCGATTAAAAACAAAGGTGCTTGGTTTTTGACTTTAACTGGTAAAATATAACCGAAACCCATGTGAAAAACATGATACATTGATGAAATTCAGGATGAAGGTTTAAGATAAAGCAGGGACAAGGGATTCATAAAGTTCTTAAAATTATTTTTGTTGAAAAGGTGTTTTTTTGATGGGTTAAGTTATGTGTACGAAAGGTATAAAAGTTGACATAAATTTTATTAATTTTTTAAACTTGGTGAAAAAGTTTTGTTTGTTATCAGAACTATAAGAATCTAAGGTCCATTTTCTTCACTCGGAGTTGAACAAAACTTGAGAATTTTTATATTAAAAATTCTCAAGTTATGTTCAACTCCGAGTGAAGAAAATGGACCTAAAAAGTCTATAAAATTATCTTGAGTGAAAGGGTGTTTTTTTTTTAAAGAAATAATGAAATACGGAATTAGTATCACAAGAACTGGAACAAAAATACTACACCAATGCAAATTGGTACAAATGTTTCATTTAAAAGAGGAACTAAGAATCTAAGCAGCCTATAAAAATATTTTTGTTGAAAGGGTGTTTTTTTGGGAAATAAAACAAAAAATCCGTGATAAGTCCAATAAAATCAATGGCATAAAAGTTACCCTTACGAAATTTATTAAAAATGTTGTGTTTCCCATGGGAATTACGAATAAAATAAGTCTATACATTTTTTTCATGTGAAAGGGTGTTTTTTTAGGTTTAGAGAAAATGTGGGTATATTGGAAAAAGTAAGTAATAATAAATGGTACCCTATTGAAATTCAACAATTATGTTACTTTTGAGATTAGAAATAAGAATCTAAAGTTACTATAAGAATATGATGGTTGAAAGGGTGTTTTTTTTTTAGTCAAAACAAAAATGATATGTCACCCTAGTGAAATTTGGTGAAAACGTTGAATTTGGGATAGAAAACAAGAATAAAGAATTTTCATAAAACAAATTTAGATGAAAGGGTGTTTTTATCGGAGGGACAGTAAAATCTGTAATTGGTCCCAAAAAGATAATGATTCATTTTATTTTTGGTTTCGATGACAAATTGAACGTTTATACTTAAGTTCTTAGACGTTTTACAGGAATTATTGGCTTTTTGGGATCAATAACAGATTTTACTGTCTCTCCGAAAAAAAACACCCTTTAACTAAAATTTTTTTTATGAAAATTCTTTATTTTTGCTTATATTATTTTTATGTCATTATACAAGTTTAAACTTACCAAAAACACTAAGTTTAATAGACAATGATATATTGCCTCCTTCGTTGAATCCTTTGCACGTGTAGGTTCCTTGATCTTCAGCTCTTGCATCTTCTATTCTCAATGTATTATCTAATAGAACTCTAGATCTACCTTCAGGAAGGGATCCACCATCACGATGCCATGAAGCTATAGGTTTGGGATCCCCAACAAGCTCACATGGAATATCGACTCTTTCGCTTTCTATCACTTCGGTGTCTGTGGGACCTCGAACTATATACGGAGGAGTGAGAACTTTCAGAGTTGCTGGTGGGGCATTTTTTCGCCCCGCCATACTTTGTGCTGAACATTCATATTTGCCAGCATCGGAGACTTGTACTTCGGAAATCATTAAAGATCCACCTTCAACCATTGACAATCTGGGAAGAAAATATCATTGAAAAACTTTGTATGGAGGAGTCATTTGAAACCTTACCTTTTCCCACTCAAATCTAATAGTTTTCCATCTTTATACCATAAAACTGATGGCTCTGGTATACCTCGCGGTGGTGTGCAATTCATAACGACTGGACCGCCAACTAACGCTATTGAGTCAGATGGCTCTGATCGAAAGTCATCTTTGAGCAAAGCTATCTGAAGCGTTGCGTTATTGCTCACGGCAATGCCAGCTGAACTTTTTGCTTCACACCAATAAATTCCAGCATCTTGTTCACGTTTATTGTGCATTACTCTGAATTAGTAAAAAAATGATTTTGTTAAGATTTTTTGAGGTAGGAAATGAGGGTTTTCAACTTACCTTAGAAAAAATAATGAACCCTCGGGAAGTATAACTCTTCGTTCGGACGGAACCAATGGTGTTCCATTGTGATACCATGATATATCTGGTTGTGGTCGACCAGTTGCCTTACAATTAAGTGTAAGTGGTTCATCGCGAGCTGCTATCGCATCGGCTGGATGTTCTAATATTCTGGGTCGTTGTTGTGCTGGAAGGAGAAAAACAAAATGGAAAAATCAATATAAAAGATTGACTTGAGAAAGTGTGAAGTGAAAAAAAAAGTGTAAAGTTAAAAATTCAAAAAGAGGGTTTTTTTTCCACTTGACTTTAAGACCCTTTAAAAACATTTAGAGGTTAAAAAATATAAATCCAAAAATTATTTTAAAATTTTTCATCATTTTTATTATTTTTATCATTTTTCAAAAGTTTATATCTAACGGTAACTCTGGTGTATGAGTAATATTTTATTCTATTGATGGAATTTAACGTTTTTTAAGAAGTGATTAGATATATTGATAAAAAAATAAGCCTGATTGGGACAGTAGCTTGAATCGTTTAAATTAATGTACCTACTTCAAAAGTGGCAAAACAAATGATACGCTTAATTCTGAATGAATTTCGGAACGTTTTTTTAAGGCAGAATCATTCAGTGCATCGAAAAAGTATAGGAGAGCTCGTAATAAAACACATAGACTTTGTTGTATTCAAAAAATTTTTTGAAATGGATATTATGGAAAATAGAGTGTCCCGTCATTTTATGATGATTTTTGTTTTTGCTCCTATTTCATCGAAAGAGGTACGAGTAGCTTTTAATATGATTTTTTTTCGGGCTTTAAAAGTCCTTAAAGGATAAAAATAGGGTATTTATATAATCGCTGGTAGAGGCCCAAAAGTTATCTCAAAATTAAAAAGTAATTATACCTCCAGAGTCTTCTCTTCAATACGCAACTTTTGAAACGAGAGATCAAGTCTTGACATTTATTCATCTAACATCCTTAAATGGAATGTTGTTTTTAGAGTGGTAATGGAACCAGTTCTTTTTTAATTGGGTTGAAATAAACTAAATAGCTGTCGCAGAAAACCCCGGTTTTGAAATGAAATATTCATTTACATGTGGATTTTCATTCACTATGTGAAAAAGGTTTCGAGTCAAGAAAACCTTGTATATAATGTGTGTGAGTAAATTACTTATTTTGAATATTGCTGACTTTTTATATTCCCAAAGTTTAAAGTCTCTATCATTATATTTACCCGTGCCGAATCAGTTTTCAATGTTTCCATATAGTAGAGTAACTAAAGCAAATTATTAGGGAACCCGGCCGAACAGCTCTGATTTTGACGATTTTTTTTTTTCAAACGTAGGTAATTAAAAATACTTTAAAGTCTATAGATTAAAAACTGCCGGTGTTGCCGTATTGTTTTTTAAAATTAAAATTAATTTTTTTTTTAACAAAACTGCTTTTTGCTTAAATTTCATAAAACAAATGATAGCAAAAGATTCTCTAGGTAATTTAAGGAAAATATATAAAAGGCAGTAAGGGACAATCTTTCATCGTTTAAGCGATAAATGCAATTTTCTAACATTCTGACCTCAAACAAAAAAAAAATATTTTGAAAACAACGGCAACACCTACAATATTTTAAAATACATTTTTAAAAAGCCAGAAGCTCATTCTTATCCCTTAAATTTAAATTCACTAAATTTAATAAAGACTTTTTGAAAAAATGGTCCTCAAACTCAGAATTTAAAAAAAAAAATGTTATTAGAAAAATTTAAAATGACTTTTTTCCAAACTTTTTCTAATAAAATAAAAATGTATTTAAAAAAATTTTTGGCCATACATATTATCAGTTGAATTTCGAAGCAAAAAAGGTAAAATATATCACACTTTTGAAAAAAAAAATGAAAAATTACTTCAATTTCAATGGTTTTTTTTATTAAAACTGAATTTTTGCATTGAAATAATTAATTTTCTCAAGGACTGTGGTAAATAGGAACTTTAAATTTTTGCTATTTAACTTTCAACAGTAAGGGTTAGTAAATGAATAAAAAATAATTTTATGTTTAGATGTTGAACTTTAAAACAAAAATAAGTTACATTTTTTTTCAAAACTTTTATTAAAAAAAGATCTTCGAAAATGAAATACTTTTTAATTTTTTTCATAAACCGTAATACATATTGACATTTCCTTTTATAATTTGAAATCATAATAAATGCGACCAAAAAAAATTGAAAATAAATGCATTTTATATTACGACCAAGTTTAAAAAACGACATGTTAAAATTTTTTCAATAATTTTTTTTTTCAAAAATCTGAGTTCAATTACCATTCTTTCAAAAGCCGTTCATTAAATTAACTTAATTTTAATTTTACATATATGACTAAGCTTCTAGCTTTTAAAAAATGTATATTTGAATATTGTAGGTGTTGCCGTTGTGTTCAAATATTTTTTTTTGTGTTTGAAGTCAATTAATAAGAAAATTGCATCTATCGCTTGAACTATGGAAGATTGTCCCTCACTCCCATATATGTTTTTTCCTTGAATTTCCTAGACAATCTTTTGGCATCAATTAATTTATGAAATTTAAGAAAAATTTTTGAAAAAAATTTGTTTTTGTTCACAAAAATCTTCAATTAAATTTAAAAAATCAAAACGGCAACACCGGCAATTTTTAATTTATAGACTTTAAAGTATTTTTAATTACCGACGTTTGAAAAAAAAGATCATCAAAATCTAAGCTGTTCGGCCGGGTTCCCTAATATTGCCAATTTTTGAGCTTTAGGTACTCCACTAATAAAAACAGGAAGTTTTGAAGTGTTTTATATAAAAATTTGGAAGAACTGAAAAAAGTTGATGGAAAATTTTTAAGATTGGCAAATCTCTTCAGCACTAGAAGGATCACAATGTTTAGCCAGTAAAATATCAATATCGTAAAAAAAACAAATTGATGATTTTTTTTAACTAAGTAAACTTTCTTTTAACTTAAATTATGCGATTTTTTTCTTTTATTTCAAAAGTGCCTATAAGGATTTTTTTTAAAATAAAACAGCAACTTTTAACTGTTGGATTTCTTTTGGTGTCTATTATCCCAAACCTTTAAATCTGGACTTTGGTCTTGTTCGATTAAGTAAAACTTTGTTTGTTCTGGGCTAGCATAAAATAGGTCAAGAAAGAAATGTGCTTCATGTAAGAAACTAAATTCATTTGTTTCTGAATAATTTTTTTTTTCGAAAACATTTGATTAGGATGGTAATACAAAACGTGTTTCATTTTTAGAGTTTTTAGGAACAAGAGTAACGTTTTGTATTTTTTATTTGTAGGTAAGCATAGTCCAGGGATAGAAATAAATTTAAAAAGATTGACCTACATATTTAAAGTAGTTTTGTCATTATTGCGAAAAATTAAATTATAACCCATGTCTTGTCATTGTGGCTCAGTTTGGATTGCGATTTTAATTTTCTTCTTCTTCTCCATTATTGACGACAATCATTATCTTGGATGGAATCACAACGAAAATTAATTTTTGTATGTTGGAGGAATGTTTTAGCTCCACACAATCATTTTTCTCAAATTGACAATGATCAATTTTACTTTTTCATAAATTTAATAAGCATTAAAGGTATTAATAAAATTGAATAAATATTTCATTGAGTCTTTATAATCATAAAGGTTTGCATTTATTTTAACACAATAGATGTTACAAGAATCTTGCAAGCAACAAAAAACTTACAAGAAATAGTAAGTTAGTGTTGCTATAATAATTTCGTAGGAATACAATTCAGGTTTATTTGAAAACTTTGACATCAAGCAATAACAAAATAAAATGCACGACTGGGTCGCACGAACTTGCTCTTGGAGTTAAAGTTGCTTACAATTTTTAAGACTTTTTATATAGAAATTTGGAAAAAAAAAATAAAATTCGTTTAAAAAAAAAATAAAATAAAATCTGAAATTAAATTGCCCTCCAAAACAAGTATGCAGTTTTGATTGATATATTAACGTGCATTTTTAGAAAAAAAATTTTCAAAATCGTTAGAGCCGTTTTTTAAAAAAACAATTTTTTATAAATAATTTTTTGGAAAAAAAGTTTTAAAATAAAATTGTAATGCCATTTTCTAGACATCACTAATCAACATCTAAAAACAAAATTTCAAAAAAATTCAATGTCCCGTTTTCGAAAATTTGATTTTTCAAAAAAAAATTTTCAAAATTTTTTTAAAAATCCAAAAATTATTTTTTTGGAAATTTAATTTTTGGTTTATATTTAAATTATATAAATGCTTCTTCACAAAAAGTTTCGTTGAAATCGAATAAGAAGTTTCGGAGATATTCGAATTTGAAAAAAACGGTTCTATGGCAGGTACCGTTAATAACGATTTTTAAAAAAAAAAAATTTTCATTGAAATATAGACCTCAGCTTAAAACTAATATTTGAATTTTTTAAACAAAATCGTTGGAGCCGTTTTTGAGATATTTCAATTTTACTAAAATCGGTATATGACAAGTACCGTTATTTTTGGTCCAAAAAAATTAATTCCAAAAACCCCTCTGGAGAGTCGCCAAATAACGCTACATACCAAGTTTGACATTAATCGGTCCATCCGTTTAGGCTGTAGCTCCTTATACAGACAGACAGACAGACTGACAGACAGACTGACAGACAGACAGACAGACAGACAGACGTACTTCCGGGACCCACTTTTTTGGCATTGTCTACCATCGTAATGTCATGGAAAAATGTTATCTCAACTTTTTTTTTTGTACGAATGCATAACTTGATATATAGTAGGTACCTATATCGCAAGTAAAAAATATTGGTCAAATTTGTACTAACAATAGCTGCGTTCCTTTGGGAATATTTATCTACTGCTTAGTACTTAAAGTTGCTTTGAACTACTTTTTCAGTATAGCAAAAGTAGTTCAAAGTAGTTTTAAGTACTAAGCAGTAGATAAAAGTTCCCAAAGGAACGCAGCTAATAACGTGTCAATGAATTAATTTCAGTTTCAATTTTGGGTGTTTCCGGAGTTAATGATGTTTAATTGTATTATAGGTTATACCTAATTTTCATCAAAATACAGATTTTAACCAAAATCAGGACATTTAAGAATTAATACAGTAGGTACATTTTTCAGAAGCATTTTGACATTATTTTGAATTAAATTACAATAAGTTAAATCTTTTTTCTGTTATTTTAAGAAGACTAAAATTTATTTCAAACATTAATAATCTGTCTGTTCTTTATTTTATTCTTCAATAAAAACTGAATTTCCATTACACAATACTAGTTTATATTTACTTTGAATTCCTGAAAAACCATTTTTAAGAAATAACAATTTTGTTGGTAAAATAAAACTAACTTAACGCCCAAAAATGTCAAAGTCTTTTATAAATGATTTCCACTGATATACTTCAACTCGACAAGCCACAACCATCACTCTAGACAACAAACAAAAAAATATAAAAAAAAAAATAGCAAAAATAAATCCAATTCTTATATCCGATAGCGTGACGAAAGTATAGAAAGCCCAGACACCAAACTAATTTGATTAATGCAGAATTTAGGACTTTTTTTCTAAAGTAGGTGTCTATACCTACAAACAAAGTTCTACAAACCATTGAAACTACATATAAAATAAATCTTAGTTTTTTGTGCTTAGAGAAGTCTTTTTTTTTCTTCTCTCTGAAATACAAAAGGTGAATTAGCTTTTCTTAAAGAAAATTTTATAGGCCTTATAAATGTATATAAATTGAAATTAGGTAAGAAAAAGTATCCCTTCAAATCCTTTTTGCACTTAAAATAAATCAGTCCGGTCCCTGAAATTTAAACTTCCTGTGAAAGCATCACAAAATGGCACAATAGCCTAGCCTGTCGCATATTTGAATATAACACGTACAACTTTTGCTTTAAGTAGATACAATATTTAAAAAAAAGGCAAACAAAATGAATAAAAAAAGAATCTTCAAGAAAAGGCAAACAAGTTACAAGAAAATAAATACAAAAAAAAAAAAATAGAAATAAGAAAAAGCAATCGCCATCGGGGGTCTTTTTCTTGCCGAATGGATTCCCTTTATTACTTCCGAATCCAAATTGTATCTCTGCTCAACAATGTCGCGATTTTAACTTCCTTTCCGGTCCAAACTGAGTCATTATCCTTTTTCTTATAAAATGCAAAGAAGAAAAAAAAAATATTATAAATAAATGTGTATAGAGTCGGGGTAGATAACTCTCTCTCTCTTTTTCTTCCTGTCTTTGGTTTCTTCTTTCTACTTTGTATTCAAAGTTCTTATAAAACCCTAGACAAAAGGACTCGTACATTTATATTTTCTTCAATTTTATAACTTAAAATGTCGACTCATTAAAATTGTGTGTGTCGTCCTTTTTTGCACAAATAAAATTGTCTACAAGAAACAACAAAAAAAAAAAAAAAATATTTTATACAACTCCAGTAAAATACTTAAACACCACCATTGGGACTACTAAACAATTTATACATATATATTTAAGTTGTGTGCCATCCAAAGAGGACCGAAAAAAGCCATTCCGAAAATTCCGATTCCGGGTGAAAATGTTCTTTCCAATGTCATTGACATTCATTGCCATGCACACCTCTAAATTTTGTACGTGCACGCACAAAATTCTACCTTCTCATTGCTATTTTTCGTCCCTCTTCTCCCTTCTAACTGCTTTCTATAGTATTGCTCTTTTAAGCTCTGTCCAGGGTATTAAAAAGTATACACGACGACGACAGAAGAAAATCCATTTTTGTTCAACTGGAAAATAACGTGCGTAACACCAACCACACGGCCTACTTTTCACTCCCTCTACTTTTAATATTTATAAATGGAAGGACCATTTGTAAAGTTGTGGAGGGGTAAAGTGGTAGAGGAGGTAGGTAGGTGGTACAAATTCCCTTTGGACTTTGATCCAAATCAATATGTGACTAGTATCAGCCAGCGAACACAACAAGGACGACGACGACGATGACGACGAGGTAAACCATCGTGTGCATCCACTGAATGTCATTTCTCATTTCAAATGAAATTGTGTCTGCTTCCACAGGATGGCCGACATGTCATACAGTGGTCAAAGGTGTAATAACAAATTAGACAAAAGTATATACTTTTTAGTTAGATTTGGTTTTGTTGTATGGAAGTTATGTATTTTTTGGAATATTATAATGGTAAGCTGGGTGTTTTTTTTCTTACAATTTTAAACCTTATTTCCTAATTTTAAAAACCTGGTGGTTGTTTACAGTAGTTCTACTTTTGCATTAAATTTAGGTTTAGTTGGAAATAATGGTTTGATATTTTGTTGGCTTGGTTAAATTCTTCTTTCATAGAGAACACTGTAAGTACATAATTAAAATTATTAAAAACATTCTGTAAACAAGGGTAATCAATTATGTATTGAAAAAAAAATTAAATCAATCTTCGCAGAACTTAATTAAGTCCTGATGGTCTTGTTAAATTTCAAAATACCACTTTTTAGATTTAAAATTCTGTCAATGGCTAAGGAAGGTCAACTTATTTCATAATCGCAGAGTAAAAATATTTTCTTGGGTGTTAATAATTTCTAATAGAACAAAAAAAAAAATAAAAATGTTCCACATACACCACAGAGAATGCTGAAGCTTATATTAAAAAAAAAAAATGGGTATCGTTGGCCAAATAAAAACGTCAGTCTTTGGTAATCATTTCTAGAGTGAATTAATCACCAACTTAAGTCAATAATGATGAAAATCTAATAATAACAAGAATCAAGCATGGTTTCCTAAAAACAAGAAACGAAGAGTTTATCTATATAGAGAGAATGTCCCGCAATAACCGCATTAAACGAAAACTATGGTTTGTTGAGGTATAGAAGTAGTACAAATTTGAGGCCATTTTTTTAAAAACCGCCTCTCTAAGCTATTCCATTGTTAAACTGTAAACGATTCTTAAATTTGCAATTAGATTCGAACAAGACCGTTTTTACTAATCTATAACTTTGCTTTGCTTCCAATGTTTTTTTTTTTTTTCTAAATGTTTTGTCTAACAGTGGATAAATTTTGCTTGAAATTTTGTGTAGATGATTTTTAGGTAATTTCCAAGGCCAATTTTTTTTTTTTTTTATATTCTTCAGAACATCGGATAGTGGAAATATAGCGTCAATATTTTTTTTTTCTTTTTTGAAAAATTGAAGTTTTTTACCTTTTCCTGTATGTTTTATAAGATGATTGACAAACCTTGGTCTTATACAAACAGAAATTTTTTTTTAACTTTATGGAATCTGTGCACTCAAATTAAAAAAAAAAGTATTTCAAACAAAACAAAAATTATGTGTTCGCTCTTAAATTTTTGCTAGTTTTTTTTTTTTTTTTTGATAAGAACCAAACGCTAACATTTTAAATGCTTAGATAATATCTTTCCGAAACCCACTTTTTGAGGGAAATTTAAATTTGAGCGAAGCGCCGCCATTTTTTTTATTGTTCTTGATTCTAGAAAGTATAAAAATTAAACTAGAAGGAAAACAAAATTTTGGCCTCAAGAAAATAATATACCTTCAACCCTGAAATTTGTGCTATCCACCAAAAAAACATTATTCTAAGCACCATTTTTCGGAGTAAGTTTTCATGAGTATCACTATTTTTTCATAGTAAAATTGTATTTAACGACAAAAACTTTTTTCGCTCAAATTTTCCGTTAAAATCCGTTTGTTTGATTCTTTCATGAACTGTTCATTTGATACATCAATTTTAAAAATCAAAAGATTTGTCAACGAAACAGCCTATTTATACTAATATCAAAATGGGTCACTGTGGTGTATGCGCAACATTTATTTCGATTAAAAAAAAAAAATGAAAAAAAAAATTGTAAGCTAAATCAACTCATTTTTAAATGTTTATTTTTTTCTGAAATTGATTTATAATTATGTAATGTATCCAAAACTCCCACAAAAAGGGTGCGGGCATGTTAACACATTTGTTGGAATGTAACCTTAGAAAAATTAAGGATCATAGTTTGATTTTTTTTTTGATATGAAATTTATTGAGTTTTTTATTCAAATTAAACACATATTGAATAACAATTTCACTGTGTGAAAAAATATATTTCTCGGAACATACCTAGTACTTTTTGTAGGAATTGTTGGACGGTATATTTTTTTTAATAAAACATAAAAAACTAGACTTAGGGGCAAAATATGTTTTTCGACCTTAAGAAAATCCAAAAATTCTAGGGTCGTCATCAATTTTCAATAATTTTATTATTTTTACCTGTTTAGGCCTTTAGAACTCTTGAGCGATGTATAAACATGAACACTGAAATCTACGGAAAATCGCAAGAATTTTTGCAACATCTGAAGGTAAAATAAAATGTTTTTTGATCGTTAATCAACATTTTGGGGCTGAATGAAATATTAACATCACATTTTGTAATCAATCCGATTAATAATAAATCTCAGTTTATGTGGAATATAATGGTCACATATCCAGTTTCCGAAACCGTTTTTTTTTTTACATGAATCACATGTCTTTTTCAAAGGAATGGTCGGTAATGTACTAAAATTAGAACATTACGAAACCCTGTATCGCGAAACGCTCTCATTTAAAATGCGAGACATTCGACGTATACTAATCGGAAAAGGTTTGATTTAAGGCAATGCCTTAAGTTTGTCTTCTTATTGACGATGGAACATTTTCGATTTTGTTAAAACTTTCAATTTTTGACCGAAAAATCAAAGTCTCTTAAATTCTTTTTCAGGCTTTTTATACTGTCACACTATTGAATTATTTTCATGTTGGATGCTATTTTGTTTTCAAAAATAGGTGAATCAAATAACATTTATTTATGTGAAAAAATAAAAGCAAGGACATTTTGGAACTCTGATCCTCTGATAAATGCACACATGTCAAGTGTATAAAACTTCCTTCACTAGTATAGTAGTAGTAGTAGTGTGACAAAGCTAAAAAACACATCCCAAACAAAAAAAACAAAAGAAAATAGGTTACTCAATGTGATTTATGTTATCAAAAACGAACAACTTACAAGTAGTAGTATCTTAACTAACTTTCACAGAAGAGAGAAGTTCACATCAGTTTGTCACACTTACACAAACACATAAATCTATTCTTAGACCAAACTAATCTTGAATAAAAAATCCTTGAAATGTTCAAAAACAAAATTCATTGTCTTTTTCAAGTTATTTGTTCTATTATAAATAAATTGAAGAAGGTTATCTAAAATTGGCAATCCTTAAAAAAAATTTTAATTCCATTTTGTCCAACTGGATTTAGATGTTTTGTCCACTGTATACGTCATTCTCTTCTGATGGGCTACTACGAGTATATATATTTTTTTTGGGGTCGTCGTTTAATCTGAGTAAAAATGGATAAGCCAGGTGGGGAATGGTGGAATCAAATTATCATTCATCCATTCATCCCTCTTACCAAACAAAAAAATAAAAACGAATATTCCGTTTTTATTGTTGTCCTATGGCTTGGTTTTTGGCCTGTGTGTGCCGCTACTATGTCCTGTGTGTGATGTGCACACGGCTGGTTGGGGTTGAGATGGAATGGGATTTGGAGAGGGATATATGAACAAAACGTCTTCTTCAAATCTATCCCCACACTCTAAGCACTCTTCGAATATAAGCAGCGGCGGCAAGTGCATCAGTTTATTGCCACATAAAAGGGAAAGGGAGCACGCCCCATATCAACGTACATATAGCCGACCGACCGGGCGGCGTAAAATACATATAAAAGGGAGACTTAACCCTCACAAAATATCCAGGATCGGGTTTTTTGTCGTCGTTGTATTTTATTCCAGAGTCGTTTTCGTCCTTTCTCATCATCCAGAGTGGCATCAGACTTATAAGGACGAAGAGGGCTCTGCTGTATTTTGTGCAGAGAGAGAAAATTGTGGCAGCAGGAACACAGCGCAGCGGCTGGCTGGAGTCAGTCCTGCAGAAGAGTGTTGGGTTTTTTCGATTGGATATATTCTTCCTTTGGAGCAGCAGCACGCCACATGCATATGAATTTATTGGATAGCGTAGTTTTGTTGTTTCAACCATTTATCCTTGTGCGACTTGGATATTTTCATGACGATGACGACCAAACGACTACGACGACGTCACGGTCGGTGGTAGGGTAGGGTAGGGTTTTCCTTTACGCGGGGTAAGAAAAGAAGACACAAAACAAAGTTTTTCTTTTGTCTGCTTAATACGGGGGAAAAACCTTAATTTTCCTTCTTCTTTCTCTTTCTCTCACTCTTTTACTCTCCCCCTTTCCAATTGTCTTTCCCCCTTTCACGTTTCTTAGTGTTTACTAGAGTTTTGGCAATAAATCGTTGCAGTGTTGTAGTTATAATTATTGTGTCTGCTATGCTGTTCCTTGGGAATCCTTGGGACTGGGGGACTTTCTATATTCCTACAATCAGGTGCTATATTCCGTTCGTGTATACGGGTAATAGATTATTTTTTTGTTTTTTTCTATTTGATCGTTTGGTCCCTTTTTCTATGGGCCTATTGAAAGATTTTTCGTTAGTAGAGTAAAAGCGGAAACAGAAAAAGTACTATAAAAAGAGGAGAATAAACTTTAAGAGAGAGTTTGAAAATAATTATTGCGGCCTTTTACAAAGGAATGCCATTTAATTTTAAACTTGTTATTTTGTTTTTTTTTTTTCTATTGCGGTTATTGCTTACTTTAGTTATAAGTCTGGTGGTATGGTATTTTGTAAAGCGTAAAGACATATTATTATTTGAGTTATTGGAAGAAAGTCCACCCTTATTTTGTATGATATCATATACAAAAAGGGTTAAAGTTAAAGAGTTGATTCGTTTTGTCAAACTTGATGTTTGTCGATTAGGCTTTTTGTCGATGTATTAGAATAAAAAGGGGAGTTTCTTCGTTTTCGAGGATTTATTATCAGAAAAAATATTATTAGAGGTATTTATGAGAAGAAAAATAATAATACTTAAGTGATAATAGATCCCTCTGGGGGTAGGTATAAATTATTGGTGATATTATATGTTCTGTTAAGATAACAATTTTTAATAAAATATCGTGGTTTATAACCAGGAAATGTACTCACGAGATTGCGTGTCAAAGGTTATTGATTCCTGGAAAGATATTATAAGCATAAGGAAGAAGGGAAAAATTGTCCCGGAAAATTCCCGATTAAACTTTGTATCGGAGAACCTTGTCAAACGCAAAGGTATAAAGACATCAAAGTTCATGTTTTCTACTTCCTTAATTTATGTTGTAATTTAAATTTATTAATTTATTAGGTATTAACGAACTTATGATACTAAAATAGTCAGACCTTTTGTGAATTCTACTTGAACAAGATTTCACCGAAAAATTGCATTTGATTACTACCTATATCCCATTGAAAAATTCTCTTATTCTGAATTATTTTTTCAGGTGAAATGTAAAGCAATTTATAGTTCTTTTCAGTCCAGAGAGAAAAAAAACACCAAAAGTCAGTTTTAACAATTAATCCATTAAGGTATACATATGTGGCATTTTGAAGCTCAAAACTTCACATAATTTCGAACTATCTATTTCAAACATTGAGAAAATCGATATGGTTCAATGTTTCCGTCAAATATATGCCGTTAAAAAAAAACTCACGTGCATAAAAAAGGTGTCATAAAATTTAGGCTTTTTTTTAATTTTTGACCTCGCAATCTTGCATACTTTCAACTTTTTATGGATCATAATACTCGTTTAGTTAGAAACATAAAACCCATACAGAAGATGTTTATAGAAGATTACAAAATCACGCACTTAACGTTAATTTGATAATTCCTTCTCAACGGTTCCTCGACATTTTCAGTTTTTATAATCGTTTTATAACCTACATGTAATGTTACCTAAAGCTTAAAAATTTTAAAAAATAGCTTAGCAAATAAAATGCCATAAAAACGATTTTTGTGTGGTCAAATGCATGTACAACTTCTTAACACAGGCTTGGTATAGCGCTCTTGGCATTTTCACTGCTAATCACCACTGTGGTAAATGAAAACGCTTTCATAAAAGTACTTTAGCACTTAAAACCTGCAGGCTTACCTCGTTTTAGCCAAGAAAGAAATAAAATGCTCTACAATAGATATTGAAATTACTGCATTTTTTTTAATATAACATTTTTATTATGCCTTAGAAGGATGATAATTCACAGTGCCAACAGATCATAAAGAGTCACCACTCCATTCAAAATTAAGCACCAAATTTGTCATTATGACATTGCTTAAAAAACAACTTTCAGAATTGTTTAACCAAAAAATTTTGCGACCATATCAGATTCAGGTTCAAAGGCAATCCCTCCCTACACCTGAATGACTCAAACTTTAACGTAAAATGATATAACTTACAGTTAGTTGTTGCCGTTCTTGAAATAATCTTATCATAAGTTAATGGATTGAAAATAAGTGTTTCATAAATATGTATACTATTATATCGAAATTATTGACAATTTTCATAAAACGTGAGAGAAGTCAAAATATGTATATTAAATACTTTTTTGTAAAGCACAATTATTATTGTAAAAAAATCTCTATAAAGTTTATTAAAATCGCAAAAGTTTTCGATGTATCGCGTTTTTGAAGGAAGCAGGGTGCACAATAAATCAGTTTTCGATGTGGAATGCAAAATTGTCAAAAATACAAAAATGTCATCGAAGTTTCTACTTTCACGGCTTTAAAACTATCATAAAATGTCCTCAACCCTCTGTAGGCACACCTCTTTTTTGTGACGTGACGGATGCGAATTTGGTTCATAGTTTTTCATGTAGCTAGAACTTTTTTCGGTCTCAATATTTTATAGAGAATCATATATGAACTTGATGTAAAATTTTCCGAGGATTTCGAACACTGTATTTACTTTTACAGTTCCAAAAAAATATATTTTCAACCTTATAAAAGGTCTTTTTTGTGACCACTTTTTTGAAAAATCGTATTTTTTTATTTTTGTCCAGCCAAAATCGCACATCTGTGCCGACAGAGGGTTAAAGTTCATACAAAATCATTATAATGCTTTGTTCCAGTTGCAAAAATAGCAGTGCTACAAAACATTATGATTTCGGTATTACCTACACTTTTTTATTTATTCTTAATTTTGTCTTAAATTGGTGTGCAGTTTATGGAATCTTGATTTTATCTCTATATTCTTTATATATTAGGCATTCTTTCTTAATTTCCCACTCACTTGACCACTTGCCTCTTTTATCTATTTTTAATCCTTCTTACTGAATAGTATTAGAACCGCTTTAGAATGCCTAATTCCTTCTTTAAGTATGTCTTTAGTACTTGCGAAATATTTATACAAAAACGTTGATATGCAGTTTATTGAAAGAAAACTATTTGCAATGTTCGAAAATAAAAAAAAAAAACCTTAAGACAATTTTTCTCCAAGACAACCAATTGAAAATATTGTATACGCCAATTGTAAGACAGAAAGTCAAAGATCATGCAGTTTAAACTTTTTTTTTAAATTTATATTAATTAAATGCCAACTTTAAACTGAAAAATATCCAAAACTAAAAAAATTGACTTAAGGTGCTTTGATTGACGGAGATCTTCCGCAACAAATAAAATATGACATTATATCCTGCTATATAACGCTCAAAGAAGCTCTTTAACTTAAAACAACTAAATCCAGTTTTCATCTCTAACATAAATTCTTTAAAATTTGACCTAAGTGCTTAGGGTCAAAACATATTTAACCAACAAAAGTGGCACTTCAGTCTTAAATATTGCCCACTTAAGAGCCACTTACTCGGTTGTCAAACTGATCCTACAAAAATCACAATAAACATAAAAATCCCCCAAAAAAATCGATTTCTTTTAGAAACTTAAAGCTATCAATTTCTCATGTTCCATTTCTTTTTTCACATAATAGACTTTTACAAGTGACATCTCTTTAGAATTTAAGAAAGTTAAAGACCTTAAAGTAATTCGTTACATTATATATTTTGTAATTTAAGTAATTTGTAAAAATTGTCTTGATGCTCTTCAGTTTTTATTTTGTTGTTGTTGTTGTAGGTGTTGAGACATAGTTTTTTTTCTTGTCTGAATAAGTTCACAAATTGTAATTGAAAAAAATTACACATTTCCCGCAAGAGAAGAGTGTTTTCAACTCTTGACCTGCAGTTAATTTGTTCATTTTGTTTCTAGAGTACAGGAAATTCACCCTTTTTTATACCTACTTAAATGGGTGACAGAGGCAAGGCAGCTCCTCAATCAAAAAAAATGTTACAGAACAGTATTACGACGAAACGAATGAAAAGAGTCTTGAATGGCGGCGACTCTACTCTTATACTATGTGTGTGGACTTAAAGTATACAAGTAGAACAAAAAAAAAAAATAGAAAAAAAAAAACACTCGTTACCAGACGACGACTACGAAGACGACGACGAATTGTGTTGTAAAAAGCTCAAGTAGTCCTTGATGTGATTAAGAATGACGAAAGATGTGAAACGGCACAAGCAAGCATCACATCACAAGCTCCTCGCACAAGGCACAACAACTTGTATTACACCATAATCACCAGACATCACATCACACAGCAGAGTCCTTTCAAATTACCCGGCAGCTATCTGCTTCATCGTTAAGCAAGATAAATGAAACGTATACGTCCGCAGTAATTCTTAACACTTACTTACTCTCACTTTAATAAGACATTAAATAAAATTTATTTGCCAAACCAAATATCTTCTCTTTCATGACAAAAATATCTTTCTCCATTCGTTCATTCGTCCCATTGCGTATTAGTGTCCTTTTGTCATTTCTGTTGGTTTGATTTTTTTTTTTTTTTTTTTGTAAAAAGGTATTAAATAGTACCTAACTATACCTTCCTGTGTTACTATCTACTTTATTACACGCTTACACCCAGCGTCATTGAAATATGTGCACGCACGTTGCACATTTTAATATTGCTTCTCTTAAAAAGGATAAGAGATGAACTCTTTGTCTCTTTGTGTTGTTTTGTTGCACCAGACAACAATGGATCTGTCACAAATCTAGGAAACAACAACGAGAAAAGAAGAAGTTGTAGGATGGATTTTAAAATGAAATCTATAGCTTAGGTACGTGTCTGGATGAACGTCAAATTAATCTTAACTGAAGTTAGAATGGAAATAACTTTATGGTGATAAAACATTTAATCCTTATAGAGATGAGGTACTACATCATACTTATATTAAAAGATGTTTTTGAGCTCTAGTCTTGAAGTTCCTTCCTATTTTATTTAAATGTTTTAGAGGGTTGGGGTCAAAATTCTGCCGGGGTCAAAATTCTTTTGTCAAAATTCTGCTTTCAAAATTCTGCTTTACAAAATTCTGCTTTTCAAAACTCTGTTTTTCAAAATTCTGTTTTTCAAAATTCTGCTTTTCATAATTCTGTTTTTCAAAAATCTGCAAAAAATTAAAAAAGGGTTTGGAAAATGTTCAAAAGCGCGAGCTTTTAAGAAAAGGTTTTGAATACTAAACATTTCCGAAAATAATTCAAAATTTTTTAATTTGTCAAATAAAGATGAAAATTCAAAAATTTGAATAAAAATAAGAATATCTTGTATCAAACAACATCGGTTCCAATAAGTTATAGATTTTATTTGAAAGAAAGTCAGTCTACACATTTTAAAAAATATTTGCGACACTTAAACAAAAAAATTTTAAAAATGCGTCTTTAGTCAGCGCATATGCTATAAAAAAAAAAAACAGAATTGGCAGAATTATTTTTTGTTCAAGTATAATGCTGGCAGAATTTTGAAAAGCAGAATTTTAAAAAGCAGAATTTTGAAAAGCAGAATAGAAAAAAGCAGAATTTTGAAAAGCAGAATTTTGAAGCCAGAATTTTGACCCGATCCGTTTTAGACACATTTCTGAGTTTTTTTTTAACACTATAAACAGGTTTTTTTTTTTTACAAACTATTGCATAGTTGATAAATGATAAGTATAAAGTTGTAAGTGATTTATGATATAAGGAGTAATTCAAAAGTGGTAGTTATAAAATTGGAGGTAGCAATTTGCAAGGTACAAGTTATAAGCAGGAAGTAACTTAAAGTGTGGTAACTGACAAGTTGCAAGTAGGAAGCGAACTGTGATAAACGGTGCAAGTGAAAAGTGACAAGTGGTAAGTGGCAAATTTCAAGCGGCAAGTGGCAAACGTGAAGAACCAATAATATAACTTTTAAGACGTGGACATAAAGATTTTTGAAATATTGAACAAGTTTACTTTTTTCCAAAATATTATTTAATTTGATATTTTTTTTTTGAATTGGGAATTATGCATTTTCAACGCAAAATGTTTATTAAATCGAGACCTCATCAGAAAGTGGACATAAAATTTGATACAAAAAAAGGGATGATAAAAATCAGACAGGTCACTTTTTGACTTCACAATCAATTTTCTTTGATTGTTTTAAATGAATCTCGGCGTCAAAAATCTGATTCTTAATAGAAAATTTTTAACTTTTGTAATGATTAAAAAAAAAAATCAGTTTTGTTGTTTATTCTGAACATGATGTTCATCAGTTAAAAACATTGAAATATTTGCATTTTCCAAATTTTATTTAGCAAGAAATGTTTTCGGAACCTGTTTCTGACGCCAAAACTTTTCGACGGTAGTTCTACAAACGATTGACAAAAAAAAAATGTTTTTGAATCAAAATCGTTATGTGAATGCACGATTTTTATTTCAAAGAAAAACCAAAAGAATTGTAATTTAAATTATTCTTAGTGTAAATGTTACTTATATTTCATGAACGATAGTGAATATCGCTGGTAATTTTTGGAAATCGTCAACTGCTTGAAAGTTACTTGTAGAAGAGGTTTAAAATATTTGAATGTTTCCTGAATTTAAGAAACTCATAATGGGCACGTTCAGGAAATATTAGAGACTAGATATTTAGGCAACGTCATTTTCTGAACGGAAATTTGAGTAAATTGACTAAATTAGTTTGGATGTAATGCTATTGTCAAATTTCGAAATTTATTTAAGAATTTTACCGGTCGCATGGGTAAGACACCAAACTTCCCTTAACTATAATGAATAAATAAAATGAATTATAACCGATAATGCACTTTTTAGTTGTTTTTCACACAAATAAATTTAATTTTTCTAAAATAATTCTTTAATTAAAAACAATCTGCTGTCATGTTGACAAAAAAAACTTTCCTAAATTTTTAGGGAAAATTTTCTTGCCTAACTTTCCAGTCAGCTTTCCAATAAAATTACCTAAATTGGAAGGATTTTTTTTTGACAGCTGACCAATCAGATACCGAGAAATTACCTAAACGTCCCTAACGTTTCTGAACCTGCCCAATGTCAGTTAAGGAGCCAAGAAATGTAACAATTTAAATTAAATTAAGGAGTCAAGAAATGTAACAATTTAAATTACTTTGACTTTTATCCATATCGACTTTTAATTATTTACAGATCAATTAAAATAAAAGGTCATGCATAAATACCAACTTTTAACCTTTCGTGACAGAAGTTTAAAAACTTCAGTGTAATATTTCTGTGCATTGATTTTTTGTACTTTCATCTTAGGTTTATGAAAAAAGACTTGAATTTCAAATTTTTTTCGACAAAATTCGCCTTAAATAATCAAGTTAACGACTAATTTTTAATAGTGTGATTCATTTTCCGAGATTTTCCAATAACAAGATTTTTTTATTTATTAAATTCATGCCAACTTCAAACAGAAAAATTTCAAAACCTTAAAAAATGGACTAGAGATCTTTTGCATTATTGAAAGATGCATATTTTTTAATTATCTTAGTAAATGAAATACCATTTTATTGTTATAAATACATACATAAATGGGTCAAAGTCATCGAGGTGGAAAATTTGAGCTCCAGGCATTTTTTTAAAATCAAAATAACATTAAATTAAGGGTATTTTTTTGTTCTCATTAACGGTTTAATTTAAAATATTAGAAATGCATTTAGGAATATATTTATGTATTTTAATAAGAAAAATTTTTCGCTGTTATTTTTTAACTGAACAAAAAGGACAAATGGTTCTTTGTTTAGAAAAAGGAAATTCAAAAAAAAAAAAAAAAAGGTTGCGCATACACCATAGTGGCCGGTTAGATTAAACATTGAAAGTTAATTCGTATTAAATAAGAAACTCGTTGACTTTTGTTCTTTATTTTTCAATGGTTAATTTCTATACCTGAGGGTTTTTATTTATTTTTAAATTACCTTAAGAAAGGTAACTTCAAACTGTTGGCATAAAACAAAAGACAAATGTAAATTTACGGTATAAAAGAAGACTGCTTATAGAAGCTTGATTGATTTTTTTTAACAAAGCTTTTTTAGTTGCACCTAACTTTAAAAATAAACAGAAGCTTCTAGTTGTGTGATCATAATCCTGATTGGTAGCATATATTTTCAAAAAATAATTGTACTTCTTGCTTCTTGTTTTTACTTGATTCCTTTAGAGTTTTCTGAAAAAAAATTTAATACAAAAGATTTTAAATAAATGATATACAACCAATATAGGTACTAATAACAGTCCACTAAAAACAATGCTTCTGTCTTTTTTTAGCTTTTGTAGTTATATTTTGATTTATAATAATAAAAATTCCAACCAAAACTATAGGTAAATGAAAAATGCATTACTCAAGAATTTAATTAATTTAAGCCTTGTCTTCACATTTCTTTAACTTTAACATCATCTTTAAAAAAATAAACAACAACAATTTATAAACCTTGTCCTTTTGGCTGCTATTTTCCAGCATTTTTTTGTTTGTTTTTGTTTCTATTATAACCTTGGGCTACTTTTAGTTATGCTCGTGTAATATATATAGAAGCTAATTTTACCGCGATAGCTAGTTTGTTTTCAATAGCGTGTTTCTCCTGTTCATATATTATACCTACCCACCAACCAACTTCTATATTTTTCTTTCAACATTTCACACAATTAATATAAGGTGACATCAAAAATAATTTATGCGCAGCCATCAAATCATTTAACAATGAAAAACACGCAAACCCTTTTCTTTGTTTTTTTTTTTTTTTTTTTTTTTGTGTTCTGTTCAGTACTGCCATAATCCAATCACTCAAAAAATATAACTAGCTTTAGAATAATATTGTTGCAAGTAAGGGCAAGAGTATTGGTTTCATGTGATGAAGGGAGTAGATATTGTGTTATTTTTAAAACAAACAAAGTATGAAGAGTACAATTATTTGTTTTAAGAGTTTTAGACCAGTTTATACCACTCGTAGGGAAGACTTTGAGATGCAAAATAATCATCAACTTTTCAGATTAAAAAAAAAAAATTATCAAACTATTAGTTTTCAAATATTTAGTGTGTAAGTCAGCTTATACCAGTCAAGAAACTGGTATAAACTTACATTTAATAGCAGTTTTGTTCAATTAGAACATTTTCTTAGCATAGCTTAGTTTTAAAACGATGTTTTAATTGTTTAAACTATTTGCAGTTAATTTTAGACCAGTTTGTACCAATAAAGAAAGATATGCAAAAAATGTGCAAGATGAAGGAGTCTTTGTAAAGTTATCAAAAAGTATAGATGTTGACCTTGGAGGCCTAGATGTCAGATTTCTGTTTATAACAATTAACATACGCCAGTCAGTTTATACCAGTCAAGCAACTGGTATAAATTAACATATGAGAGTAGTCTTGCTCAACTAAATGCATTTTCTTTGCTTCACTTAGTTTTTTAAACGATGTTGTTTTTTGTTTAAACTATTCGCGTTAGTTAGTTTTAGACCAGATTATACCAATCAAGAGGTACATGCAAACAATGTGCGTAATGAAGGAGACTGTGAAAATTATCCAAAAGTATTGTTTATACCAACTAACATACGGAAGTCACTTTATACTAGTCAAGCAACTGGTATAAACTTAAACATGTTCAACTAAAAGCATTTTATTTGCTTCATTTAGTTTTTAAACGATGTTTACTATTCGCAGTTAGTCTTATACCAGTTTATACCAATCCAAAGGTACTACATATGGACATATATGAAAAAAATTTGCGTGATGAAGGAGACTTTGGAAAACTATCAGAAATAATATATGTTTACATAAGTGGCCTACGTTGCCTGATTTCGGTTTATACCAATTAGCATGTATGTACCTAAGTCAGTTTATAACAGTCAAACAATTGGTATAAACCTACAAATGAGGAGAGTTTAAAAAACTGTAGAAAAATTGACATTAGTGGCCTACATTGTCAAATTTTTGTTTATACCAGTTAACAAAAAAATTATTTTTAAATGGTCTAAATATTGAAAATCAAAAAGAACAAATCCGTACAACCAAGACACGTATTTTATTTTGTTTGCTATTAAATTTAAAATAACCTCAATAATGAACTTATGACCACATTGTACTAAAAGCATCTTCTTTATAGACCCATAGTTCGATGACTTTATTATTTTGTGTGTGGAAATTTTCTTTGTCGCAAAGTGTATATCCTATATTATAGCTCTACCTAGTGTGTGTATTTGATTCAACGATTTTTATATTTCCCTTTGTCAACCCTCGATTTGTTTTATCGATGCCGGGTTATTTCATTCCGCACACTCTCTGCGAGGAGAGGCAGGGGACTGATGGTGGAGCTTAACATGCTTGTGTTTGTGTATTCGTGTGACTGATTCTCTCTATACTTGTTATTACCCTTCTCAAACCCGCACCCGCACTGTCAAAAAAAAAAACCCTCAACTCATCGTCATCATCATCATCATCCATAACCTCTATATACAGACGACCCAACCCTTAACCACCTTCTATAAGAGAGTGTTCTTTATGCCTCTGCTACTGCTGCTGCTGCCGCGGTGCTTTTATCTTAATGAGGGAGAAATTGTATCTCGGTTTTTCTTTTGCCTATAATGGCGCCCGGGCGGGGATAGGCTGTGTAGAGGTGAGTCGCGAGAGGTGGGTTGCTGATGATACATAAACCCAGACCTGACAGTATGATTATTTCATGAGTTTTTCTCAGCCAGATTGATCATTGACTGCAAAATTGTCCGATTCGAAATGAGTTAATTAAAAGGGGAGCAAATGGTTTGTGTTGAGTTGAGTTGCTGCTTTTGCTTCTGTTGTTGTTGTTCTTTTGTTTTTTTTTTCTTTCTTTATATTTTGTGTAAGTTACACATCAGAACTTTTGTGGGTGGAAAATATTATTATTTTGAGCTATATTTCTTGTGCGATGATGAATACCAAACGATGTTGATGTGAGGAGGGTGTTGGTGAAGAAAACAGAAGACCTTAACCCTTAGAGAACTTTTGTTTCTCCATTATATTTTCTGTTTGAGGGAAAACAACACTGTGAACCAAATGAGCTTTACCTAATTTGCGACGGGCTAGATTTCTTTTTTAGATTTTGCCTTTGTTTTTGTGCACTTAAATTCTCAATTCTCCAAACAGAAGGGAGCCATGAACTCTTTGTATGATTAGAGAACAGGGTTGTTAAAATAACAAGCAAAACAGATTGGGTGTGTTTTTTGGAACAAAGGAAAACAAAAGAAAGCAGTGATTTTAAGATTATATTTGCGTATACAATATGGTTACAAATAGATAGTTTTTTGTGCGAGAAAATGTTTTTTTTATTGCTTTAAAAAGTTGGCTTGATTTAACTTTTTCACTTTAAGAAAGAATGAACACAGACAAAAGGATGAAATATAGGGCACGATGATTTTTAACATTTTTTTGAATCCGTTTTACATTTTCCAACTCATTTATTTTTACAAAAATTGATGACGAATTTTGATAATCTTTATTTTAAATTTCATATAGTGGAAGATGCGACCGTAAAAGGTTGGAATTGGAATCAAATGAAAGATATGCTGATAGTGACAATGAAAAATATAGGTTGTGACTTTTGAAATGGGAACTTTTATCTACAATATTAAAAAAAAAAAACTGGCTTGTTCACGAAATTCGGCATTTGTAGTTAAGCTAAACAAGGAGCTAAAAAATTTTCAGACAATAATGTAACGTATGCATGCATATAAAATAGTAAATACTAGCAATATGAAATTAATAAGTATTAACTAGATTTGATATGCACAAAATTTGCAACACTGAGGTTTAGTTTAAATTTAGGTCGTTTTTTGATGTTTTGGCCAATTTTTTCAAAACTTCTACTAATTTTTTTAAAATAACAGAAATATTTTCCAATATTTCAAAGACACTTTTCTGTTTTGTCACATTGGTGAAACACGTGCATCAATCTATAATATTATTAGAATTTGAAATAAATTTTTTTTTTTTGTATTTTTTGCAGTAAAAGAGCCACTGTGGTCTAATAAAATATTTCTTAAAAAAAATTGTATGAGTAAAAGATATTAAAAATTAATTTTGCTAAATTAATCAGTATTTTTTAATAAGAAAAATGTCAAGGTAAAACTTGTAGATAGACAGCTACGCACATATTAATTGTATTAATTTTTTTTTTAACTTTTGTTTTTGTCGAAATAAAAAATATTGATTTGAAAAAAAAAATATTTCTGACCTCGGATTCGCGTTCAGCGCTATTTCAGAAAAGTATATTTTGGTGTTTATGGCAAAAAAATCAATTTTTGGCTACCAGTGTTATTATGCATTTTTGCGTAGATACGGGTGTGACACTTTGTACAATGTACACATTACATAATTTAAAAGATTGCCTTCAGCACCACTTCTACAATACGACACAAAACCATGAAAAACCAAAAACAGAAATTGTTCGAAAATTTGAAATTTCATATTTTGACTTGATATTTTGTAAAAATTAAAAAAAAGACTCGTTTTATTGTAAAATCATCATCATCAACATCATGCTGGGTATCCATTAACATTTGACACATTTATTCCCATAAAAATGTTAAAAAACATCTTTAAAGACAAGTATGATGTTAAATGAAAATTTATATATGTATTATGAATAAATTAAACAACTAAAAAATTTTAATTGATAATTTAAAATAAAATATTTAACGATTTAAAATTAGATAAACTATTACATTTTGTACAGTAATTAAAGTTGCCAGTCATTTATTTTCAAATTAAACAATGACTAAGTTTTTAGCTTGATAAAAAGGTAACACACGTTTAATTGTAGACATTTTCGTTGTTTTTTTTAATATTTTTAAAATTTTAAATGGTTTTTTTAAATTAACTTTTAATTTTTTAAGAACAAAAATAGCGATATACAAACTCCTTCGATTTTATAGATAAATTTAAATAATTTTTTAAATTTTTATTTGATTACTTTAATCAATTTTTGTTTCGGCAATTTTTAGTAACTGAATTTTTCAAAGAATGTTTTTTCTTTTACTTTGAAAATTCCTCTCAAATTATTGATTTAATTTCAACGAATTTTTGTACACAAAAGCATTTTTATAGTTTTAAAATATAATTTAAAAAAATAAGTTAAGGATTTAAAAAAAATAGGTACTTAATTTTGTTTTGAAAAATCAAATTTTCGAAAACTCGGACATTCATTTTTTTTTGGAAATTTTGGTTTTAGGTGGTAATGTTGATAGCTAATTGCTAAAAAATGTCATACTAAATTATTGTAAATTTTTTTTTCAAAAATTAAAAAAAAGGTCTAATTTTGGATTTTTCGTTCTCTAAAATGCATCTTAATAAAAGAAATCCAGTTTTATTTTTCATATACATACATTTTAAAAATTTGTTTTGTAGTTTTGAAAAATTTAAGCAACTAAGAGCAAGTTCGTGTCACCCAGTTGTCAAGTTAAAAAAAAATCATCAAAATCGAACCAAAGTAAATTTGTCTTTGCGAATCTTCAATAACCTCAGCTTAGTTTAGTTTACATCTATTATCAGGACTTCGCAACTCAGGAGGCTATAAAGATGTGTGTCCCGGACATAAAACAAGTAATTTGTAGTCCTAAATCCATTCTTAAATTTATTTCATCATTGTTTATTTTATATCTCAATAACTGCTCCCATCCACTTGCGTCTTAAGTTAATGTGAATTTTATGACGCAGAATAACATAATGTATGTATTTACAGGACTATTGAATGTGCTTTTCAGAATTAATATAAGCAAAAGGGAAATAATAATGAGTACTCTACTACTTTACTAGTGTTTTCCAATGGATAGCAATCACCTTGCAAAGTCCTAGTAAGATTAAATGTCATATAGCGTTTGGTTAGAGGGTGTTTTCAAAAAAGAAATTCAGCCTTCATAACATAGCTGTGTCTATTAATGAGTCACAAAAATTGCTATTCTATTGTTTTGTGAAGTTATTCAAAATATTTGCTATCCCAAATGGCCTACCTCTTTTAACCAAATTGTAGAGCCTATCTAAATTGTTAGAAAAAAAAAAAAAAAAACTAATCCGAAGGGGAGAGCATAACAATAACAAAACCTCTTGACTATCAATTTAAAACTAGTTAAAAATCTGTCTTTTATTTTTTCTATTTTCAAAAATTTTATATCTTTCTCCTTGTTAGAATTTTATTTCAAAAACATCCATTGTTTTCTTACAATTCAATGCAATATTTTTTCAATTCTCAACAACAAGAATAAAAATATGAATGCTTTTATATGCGTTTTCCACTTCAAAGAACCCTTCTTTTTTTTCTATCTTCTTCAAAAAAAACACACTCTCTCTATATCTTATAACTTATAACAACCCTGTGCCTCGAGGATGTTTTTAAATTAAACGAAGAGGGGTTGAAAATTTTTTTTGATATCTGTTTTGAAAAAAAAAAAAAATCAGACAGGCAAGTGATTCCACAAGAACACAGAAACAGAACACAACAGCAAAAAAAGAAGAAGAAGAAGAAGCAACAACATCAACAACAAAAAAAAAAGAGCATTATTCAGATTGTTGAACTTTGTAATATACCCCAGTTTGATAACGCCGCCGCTCCTCCTTGACCTAATGAATGGAATGTAAAATGTATACCACCACACCATCACCATGATTATTATATACAAACAAAAATACCAGTCAAAAAAAAGGGTGTACCATCGTTGTCCATTAAAAAAACAACAAGAAAAAGAGAAAAAAAAATCCGATATTTTTTTTTATGTTGTTATAGCCGCTCATGCTGAACAACAGCGAACAACAAGAAGTCCATTAAAATTATTTGGATATTTTTGTTGGTTTGAGACCGCTGGCTGCTCTGCGCTGTTCTGACTGACTGACCCAGAAAATACAAAACCCTATCATTTATCACAAGTAACCAAACCAAATCACCAGCCAACAGCAATACAACCCTTAAAGCAAAAGCAAAAGAAATGGGTGGACACCATTATGCTGCTTGGACATGGACACGAACAATAATTCCCTCAGTGACTTTCTCTCGCTGTTTTCATTCCATCTACTCTATTTTTCCATCATCTTTCTTCTCTAGGACAACAATATATACCAACAATAAGACCGGCTGTGAAGGACCAAAAAAAAGTTGACGAATTTTTGAATCTGGTCCAAGAAATGAAGAAAATTTTTATGTTATTTTAATTGACTTGTAAACTATATGCAAAAAGTGAAGGATTGAAGGGAAAAAGGACGAAACAGGATCAGAGAGCTCTTGGGAAAAGTTTTTTATGATTGAAGATTCAATTCCAGAGCCAGAGAGAGAGAAATGAAGATTGTCATTTTTTGGGGGAAGACGCCGAATTCGGAGCAAACTACTTGCGGAATTTTTGGCATCAAGGAAATTTACAAAACTAGGACGCAGAAAATAGAGACAGACACAAAAAGTGGGTAGAGAACTTACGACAAGGATGATACAAAAAAAAATGGGACGTGATTTACACTAAGACGACAGAATGACGACTACAGGACGAGTACGAGTGTGCAAACATATTCAAAAACAGTATATAGTCACATGGAATAGATAAATTTGTTTGCTTTGATCCCTTTTTCTTCCTGATGTGTGTATTCCTGTAGTGCGTTGTACAATTATTGTTGTTGTTTGTCCTCCATCAGCTGGAATCCTTTTTGAAATCCCTTAAGTTCGTCTATAAAGTACTCACATTATATAATAGTAAGGTACGTCTCGGAATTATGGTTACTAAAACGAGTGTGAATGTTTATTTGCTGGTATCCTTGTTCCTTGTTCTTGGTTGATTCACCCCTTTTTGTTGGTGTGGCGCGGGGTTTCAAACGGGAGCCACCAAAGTCGGAGCACAGGAGCAACCAAGAGAGAAGAGAAGATGTCGTCGTTGTCGGGGATCTAAAAGGAAATTTAGAACACGTGCTCGGGAAATTATATGTGTTGTGTGTAATGCGTGGAAGCGGAAGGGTACATATACAAATGAAAGAAGGCAAGGTAAAGGAGGAATGGTTTGGTGTTACACCACTCGTCTATGCCCTGGTCCTCTTTTTATCGCTACAACCAACTACGAATGCCAACTAGATAGGTATGAGTATATTATATGGATGGTGTACCTACCATCAGCACGCAGAAAACATCGCAGCCACTAAAGGATTGTCGTTGTAAATTTTCTGCCTGGTTAAATAGCTGGGGTGTTGGGTTTGGTTGCGTTGGTTGGTTTGGTATAGTGCGTCATTAAATACGCAGTGGTTTATAAAAGCAATTGTATGCCTAGTTTTATACACACATATCTAGATTAAGTATATATGCGGATATATTTTATAATATAAACACATATAAAAAAAAAAAGGGAAACATATTTATATCGTTTTTTTGGTTGTATGCTATTTATATTTTAAAATAGCAAAAGCAACGAATACAGTGGGATTTTTTAAACAAAAATTTTAGTCCTTTTTTGTACGTTATTAGTGATTGATTTAATCTTCACATCTGTGTTACATCCAGGCAGCTATAGAGGATTTTGAGAGCGAGGCAACTTTTTATAAAAAAGAATCAGCAAGTATTTGTAGCCAAAATAAATGTGATTTGTACAGCATTGACGAAAAGGAACTCTACTCCCATCCAAAAAAAAAAAAAAAACTGGCCAAATATACACATAACCAAAAAGTCTGAAAGCCTTTCCCGCTGATCTATACCAAACATCGAGTTCATCAAACTATAAGACCTTCAAGAAACCAGACTCTGAAGTTCTGCCAGCAAGTATCTAATTATTTTCGATCTGAAGAAACCAAGCACGTTTAATAAGGTTAACGATCTACTAATTCCTACAAAAGTCGTCAGCACAAAGCCAAAACTGCGAATCTCCATTTTTGGATATTTTCACTATAATCCGCCATTTTACTTGTTATCGGTCCCTCTATTCACTGCGTCGACCCCAATTCTATATGTTGCCCAACAGCTTTAACTATTAATGCCTGTTGCACGTATTTCCATGAGTTTCCGAAACTTTGAAGCAAAGATAGAAGGGCAAATGTTGTTTAGCTTCCAAACTTTAAACTTGCGAAAATTGTTTAAACGGATTTAAGAATTGAATTAAGGCTGATGTCTTTCCTAAGCTAAATATTAGAAAAACTTCCATTTTTTCTAGCGAAAAAAAAAAATCAATATTGAAGCACTCCACTATTCATTCTCTATTAAAATGCACCAGGTCACTGTTGGATGTGTTGTTAATAGCGAAAAAGTATTCGGGAGTTTTTTTGCACACAAGGACTCATTAACAAGACCTGCCAAATTAAAGTCTTCATAATCTAATAATAATAAAATATTGCAGACAGACAAGAAAGCGTAGAGCGCGTTTTATTTTTGTGTACTTTTGTGTAGTCTGAAAAAAGTTCTCTACACTTTTTGTACGAACAATTTGTCAGTCAAATTATTTAATAGTTTTTAGTGCGTAAAATAAAGGGTATTTTTAGTTTTTGTTGTACATATTTTATTTTTAACTTTTTACGAGTATTCAAAAATAGGTGAACATTAATATTTCTAAAGTCCCTCTCTTGAAATCCTATGTACCTGCAAATTGAAGTTTTTGAATCCTTACTACATAAAATAGGCTTAAATTGATTCGGGCTGCTTCTACCCTCTAATCCCTCCCATTTTAGTGTTCAGAACTTTAAAACCAATGTGCATCGGTATCTCCTTTTACATCCCTTCCTCTTTTCCTAAAGCTCGTACTGTGTATATATACATAATAAGGGTACCCAAAACCCCTTTAGTGCGCGCTCATTATAAAAAAAAAAAAAAAAAACAAAAAAAAATACCCCGCACTATCATAATAATGAGTTGTTGTCTGAACTATAGATATGCAAGATTTCAGCTCGATACGATGATTGTCAGAAACTCAAAATTAATTGAGGGTATTTGAACCCCTCCCCTGGATCAGTATCACAACAAATTGAGCTGTCACCGAAACTTAAAATATGTACAAAGTTCTAGTTTGATACCATAATTGAAAGTATGTCACAATTAGTTTAAGGTGTTTATACCCTCAAAACCCTGCCTTTAAGCTCCCACCTCCAAAAATTCTGTTATTATTCGAATTACATAAATGTACAAACTTTCAGTTCTATACAATTGTTGGAAGTGGGTCAAAATTGATTTGGGGTGTTTCGACTCCCAATGCCTCTCCCTTGGGTCCGCACTTTCAAAGAATAATGAAAGAAAAATGACACCAACATCCGAATAACATATACAATACATACAAAATATACGAAGTTTAAGTTCATTACAAAAGTTAGAAGTATGCCAAAATTTATTCGCGGTGCTTTAAATGAAAGGCACCGGAAGGGGGTGGCTTCTAATGAGATCTTAAAGAAGCTTAACAGAACCTTTTCCGAAGCTGAAATTTCCGAAAATGACAAACCTATACAAAAAAAAAATAATTTAATATTTCTATTATTTTGAAATGGTATCACTTGACATTTATTTGATGATTTATTTATTTGGTCTTATACTTATTTCTTCCATAAAGCTGTTAAGAAGCTGTTAAATAAGTCTTTTCGAAATCCCTACTTCATTTTCTATTCTATGCGCTCACTGATATCTTACCTAAGTTCGAAGGCTCTTATTATAACTAAACAACTCTTAAACGAAGTTATAACTTCTGTAAATTTCTCCAAAGGAAAACATTATAAAAGCTATTAGCAGTAAAATGCAAGTTTTAGTCAAAGGTGATAAAAATTAAAACTTGGGTTAAAAAGTTAAAGATGTTGTATTTCTCTTGAACGATATATGTAGCTCTTTCTGCAGTCACTTTTTTGACATAAAATATATTTGCGTAACGTTTTCTAGATTGTGTTCGCCTTTTAACTTGCTTTTTATTTAACTTTATTTAAGTTTACCGCATATTTTTTAAACAATTGCCAATTTTAAGGAGACAAATATTTTTCATCCAACTAATATTATACTCATTTTTAAAGCACTCTTAATTTATTAACCAACTTTTTCCTTCCAATTACCCCAATGTACCCTATATTAGTGTAAAGTATATATCTCCACGTATACAATACACATGTATAAACGAACGTATCTATATGGGCCATAGATTCCTTTTGTGGCAAAAAGTTTTTGTTGCCAGAGTTATTATTATATTTATGTATTGTGTACCTTAATTATTTTCATTCAAAAAAGGCTTAGAGTAATTTATTTAACACTTACTTAGTGTTGGGGATTACCTAGTTTATATTTATATTATGGTTTCGGTCAGTATGTGTGTTTTAGATAGAGCGAGTGAAGGGACGAGGGAAGCTTAGGGTAAAATTTTATATTTTCAAAAAATAATTTCAAAAACCTTCCTAACCATTTACCTTTCCCTTTTTTTTGCTTTGAAAGGTGACATTTCAAATGAGAGAGGATATTATAATATATGTAGAGTAGGTAGAGGTATTTCTAGAGGGGATTAATGATGGTGTATAACGATGATGATGCGCAAAGTGGAGTTAATTAACTATAGAGATTTATCATCTTTCATTTATAGTACCTATATTTCGACTGCGGAATCTCTTGGGTAAAAAACCTTACTTAAATATTTAAAGGCAAAAGTGTATACAAAATGGTATGTGTTTGAGAGAACGAATGAATATTTTGTTTCTAAATAGTTAAAAACTCACAACTCGACTCGACCTGATGTAAAACGATTAATTGCTTTTGTGGAAACGTGCAAATTTGTCTCTCTTTCATGTTTTATTGTGTTTTTAAGATAAATTTTTGTCCATTAATTTTAAATACAAGAGATTTAAAAAGGCTTTACTGCTGGTGCTTTTGGGTTAAATTGGAATCTTGTTGGCTTTTAAGTTAGTGAAAAACTTTGCATTACCTTGAAAATGATTTAAGAAATGTTGAAGCATTTGGACAGATGGTCATTTTTTATGTTTGATTTGGGAAGCGAAAGCGAAAGTATGTGCGATTTCTTTGTAAGTAAAAGATTGTCGGATCGATTTTTTGTATTTTTGTTTTTACAAGCATGGTTCTTTTGTTCTTTTTTATTTATTTTTGTATTACTTTGGAATATTAAGACATCATTAATTTGTATTGATTTAACATTTAAGCCATCACAAAATGTCTTTACATCTAGCGCTAACATCTTTGTTTATTATGTATACAGGTTTAACAAAGATGATCACTCTGGTGTATACGTAACTTTTTTTTATTGGCATACATAATTTCTTCTATTCATAAATTTCAATTGCTGTTGAATTGTTCGAGCATATTTTAAAAAATGGGATTCAGTACTTGTTAGAAATAGTCAAAAGTCAAATAACAATTGACTTATATGTTAACTTCTACAAAAAACAAATATTGTAAGATTAGCAGCTCCTTCCTTCAAATCATCAAAATTGAAACATTTCTTCTCTCGTCCATCACCCCTAATAAAAAAAAAAAAGTACAACCAAATTCTAATATCAAAGTAGGTTCATAGAACCGATCGGAAAATCTACAACAATGACACACAAAAAGATTAGATTTCCGGAATAGGAAAAAAAAAATTTAAACAAAATTCAGAAAGTTAAAAAAAAATCTTCGAATTACATAATAAAGAACTTAAGTTTTTTTGATTATGAACATAATATTTTGTTTTTTATTCTTTTTTTTTATTATTATAAAAAATAAATTAAAACATAAAAATAATAAAAACAAAATAAATTTTTTTTTTGACAAATTTAAGACACACTAATGTGTGTTACGCATACGAGGACATAAAAGAGATTTATCAACATTGATTAAAGCCTAGTTTGTTCAGTGTTCACACTCGATTATCTTTTAGTAAAGGATTTTCCTTGGAATAATCCTTTTGCTTTATAATAATTACAATTTAAGTATACAGGATAGATAGATTTTTTCGGGGAACGAAATACAGGAAGGCTGATTTTTCCAAATCTGAAAGAAAGGTTTTAGAAAAGCTTAAGTCCTGCTTTTCCGCCATTTTGAAAAACGTGAATTGGTGTATATCTCCCAAACTTATTTAGTTTGTAGGTAATATAAACATCGTTTCTTGTGCATCCACTGTTTTTTAGCACCCTTTGAGGTTATGTCGTTTTATTTTTTCGTTTTTTTTTTCAATTTTTCTCATTCTCTATACTAGTTACATCAAATTGCAGAACATGAAATTTCCAATAATTTGGTATACTTTTAAAGATAATGTGACTTTTCAAACCAAAGATACGGAACCTTAAAGAGCAATTCCTCTCAATATTTTCAAACAATATACTAATAAGTTTTTGCATAAGGTATGAAAAAAAAATCTAAATCATGTACGTTATGTAAAAACAAGACAAATATGAGAGGTATGAATGTATATCCCATTATTTATGTCTGATGGCAAATTTCCTCCAAATATAAAAATTAAAATAAAAAAAAAATAATGGTAAAACTTACAATTTTGTGGTATATTTTGTTTAACGTCCAACATTCATTCTTTATTTTTTTTAATAAATTTTAAAAATCAGTTTCCAAAAATTTTTCAAGTTGTTCAAAATTTTGAGTGTGAAAATTAAATTTTCAAAAAAATTGACTTATTAAAAAAATTAGATAGATGTATAAAACCACCTGCAATCGTTTGTCCACCTCGAGTTCGATACACATACCAAATATTATCGTTTTTAAACCCTCCGTTTATGAGATATTCAAAAACTAATTTTTTTTCAAAAATTCAAACTAATGTCGTTTGTCCACTTTGAGTTCTTTACGTATATCAAAAATCATCGTTTGTTCACCCACCGCTTAGGAGATAAACTCTGACAAAATGTCATTTTTTCTAAAATCCCCAAAAATTTTTTGTTTCAAAAATTCAAACTGCAAAAAAAAAACAAAAAAATTCAAATTCCCCAAAAATTACTTTTTTCAAAAATTCAAATTTCTGTCGTTTTTCAACGACGATTTTCGTTTATTTTCCAAATTTAATTTTACGCATCTTTTTGGATTATTTTTGTAGAGCGGATTAAAAATTTTTAAAACTCGGCTCCTTGCTTCTTAAATATTCTGGCAACCATGTTATGAATTAAAATATGAGTTTGTTAAAACTGGCTCGTTTGGTTCGAATATCCCACCTTTATACCAGTGCGAAAACTGCGTAGCTCTGATTAGATATTGAAATTCAAATAATGCTTCTTTTTAACGAGGAGATTAAATAGATTAAATCTGATGAAAATCTTAAGTTCAATGTTTTTATGTTTTCCCACAAGTCGCACGTTGAAATACGCATATTGTCTATACATACCACCGTACTTCCCAAAATGTCTAGGTCTAATTCTAAAAAATTCATATTTTTCAATTACGAGCATACATTTTTTTTTTTTTTTTTTGTTAAATAAAATTCATTGAAATTGACTTGAATTGCCTCACATCTCATCTCATCTAGATGAAACATCATCATGACTCATATAATAAAGAGAACAAAAAAAAGTATATCTCTTATCAAACCCACGCATCTAACCTAAATTCGGTTGCCCAAAAATGCAAATCAGTAGTAGATTCATATATACATTTATTTATTCTATACAAGACAAGAAAAAAAAAAATGCATAAAACATTCTTGACTACATTTTGAAATCTCCTCTTCTCTTTCTTCAATTTGTTTGAATTCTTTATATATTTGGATAACAAACGCCAAGTTATTTCATTCATTTTAATTTTTTTTTTTTTTTCGTTTATTTATTGTTTCCTCTTTTTTCTGACTTTATCATTAACCAAAGATTTTGGTTTGTTTTTCTTGAATAACTTAATGTCTTCATCTCGACTATCGGATTCCTCGCGATATGAGGTCAGCAATAAAAGAAAAAATACTCGTATATCATCTTTCCCGATCCACCACAAAAAAATTAAATTATGAATATTAAATAATGTACAATCAGTAAAATTGAGATATTCAAATGTGACACAATGAAATTTTATATCTATTTATGATATTTTCTTCTTCTAACAAAACAAAAACATAACCTAACAAAAAATTGTTTACAAAAAAAAAAAAAAAACCAACAATATTTAAGATGTTTTTATAGGTTTGTTGGTTTTCTTCTTCTTGATTTGAATTGGGTTGGTTAAACTCTACTTTATTTCCCACCCCGCATAAATTCAAATAATTTAAATATGGCGCCAGATCCGCCAGACTGTTTAAGTGTTGCTTTGTTAGTTCAACAAAAAAAAACTAATAGAACACCTGCAGAGGGCGACAAGGAAATGTATACAACAACAACAAATACAATAAAAATAATAATAATACTCAAATGTTTAGTTCTATTCCCTTTTTCATCTTGTTGGCTCTCTTATAGAAATGAGAAACCCATTATAGAAGTAAAATTCTATTCAATTTTTTTGATATCCCACGGGCATATCTACTACAACAACCCGGAGGGTGCATAACCTCAAAAACTACTACAACACAGAACATAACAAAAAAAAAAGAAAAAAGAACACCATGCTGATGCAATGGAAAATATACACCAACCACTTCCAGCTTCAGCCACTGCTGATGTTGAAGTTTGAAATTGAGTTTTTACTTAACGAAAGAACTTCGAAATAAGTGGAAAGTAATAGTTTTTTTTTTTTTTGTATTTTTGGTTTTTTGTTCAAGTGGTTATGTCATATTCTGGCGTTACAACTCTTCTGCATTCCTTCCTCTTTTCTAATGTGTCAGAAATTCAAAAGTTATATGTATTTTCTATACCTTAAGGTATATTGCTACGGTAGCTAGTTAAAAACTTATCGAATACCTTAAGGGTTGAGGATAAAACTGTTAACATCACAATGCCAATGAGATTTTTGTAATCTGTGTTCGACTTGTACTTTTTCGTGAGCGAATAGAAAACACTAAAGTTTTTCTAGTTAGTATTAGACTTTGAAAAAACGTCAAATCGTAGTTTGTGTTAAGTGTCAACGTCAAAAGTGGCGGCCAGTATTTTGATGAAACGGACAGATAGATGATAGCTACAAGGTCAAGAAAAGTGAATTTCTAGAATTCTAGTCCATTTTTGTATGAATAAAGTTAACGCTTATTAAAAAAAGTTTGTTAATAAATTTGCTTTAAAAGGATGTCCGAAGAGCTGTGACTTTTTTAGATCATGAGTCGAAACTTTATGGGAACTGTCAAATGTATTTGTTGTTATTTTCTTTTCTGACGTTTTCACGAAACTGTTCTGTCATGTCCTGTTCTTATCTAACTATTTCAGATAAGTTTCGAACAGAACTAATTAATTAATTAACAAACTTGATGGTGGATTTATACAAACATTTTGAACCAAATTGTAAACTGTGCTACTGACGAAAAGTACCATATAATCCTATGTATGTTTAGTCTAAGGTAAAGATTTTTTTTTAAAACATCAACTATTTCCTTTTGTTTTCTTTTCTAATAATCTTTGCATTGCTTATGAATAAATTTGTAATTTTTTTTTAAATTTTTAGTTAAAATTTTACTAATTTCTTGTTTATTTTACCAAAGTTCGACAAATTTTTTTCCGGTCGTATAAGTCATCTAAGGTCAGCAAATAATTTTCTTTCTCTTAATTTCTTTACATTAAGAGCGAGAGAAAACCTCGGATGGAAAGTAGATACCATTGTCATTTTCAATTTTAAAAACTTTACTTCACTTTATTCACCACGAAAATGTCAAATTTAACCAAGGTAAAGTTTTAACCTTGGATTCTAATTTGGATTTAATGCTGGGTCCACACTAGGTTGATCAACACGTTCAACAAACGTTCCAAATCGACATACTGAAGAGTTTGACCTTTCCACATTATTATAATTCTAGCTGATGCCTCCTATACATAAATTGAACCAGTTTGGACACGTTAATCTATTACTTACTCTGATCCATTGGAGGTGGTAGTTTACTCATTAGAAATGGGAGAAAAATCTGCATGCAGCGCAGAGCTGCATCATGTCTCTGTTTATAAATTCCATGCCAAGTTTCATTGCAGCCACAACAAAAATACAAAATACTTGCTATTTGGCATTACTGATATTGGCAGTTGACACAATCTATCATTCAAAAATTCAAATAACGTTCGTTTTGATTTTCTTAAATGGAATAACTAATTAAATTTATAAAAAAACATCTCCATCTCGTTTTGTTTTATAAATTCAATTATTTCTTTCATTCAAGGCTATCAATTTTTTTTTTTGACACATCTGTTTTAGCCATAAAACTAGTACTACATTTAACACATGATCTTCTACTCGAGGAGATGGAAATGTGTAGTTGTTGTACTAGATTTCTATTTTTGATTAGTCTACTACATCCAAAGGAACGTGGTTATTATATCAAATTGGAAAAAATGTTGAACAAATTAATCAACCTAGTGTGTACCCAGCTTAAAACGAATATAAAAGTTGACGCAGATTTATTCAGTTTAAAACAGTGATGTGAGTAGATGAAATCTATTACTTTCAAAGTTTTTCGACTTTGAATTACTCAGGAACTCATCGCTTTCGTTTATGGTGGCAGCTAGACTATGATACACCCTATATAAAACAGTGTTGAATTCTGAAAAGTGCTTCCTCATTCCTTAAACTAAATATTCTGTTGGCATGATAATTAAGTTGCGTCGAATATTGAAGTTTTAATATAGGACGGGTCATCGTCAAACCCCTATGTACGTGCTACAATGTGCCGCATTTAATTAACTTCGCAAAAGAATTTTTTTTTCTATAAAAAATTTTGTTTTTTCTTCCCTTCTATTGTCCCAAAGATGTTTTTTTTTAGCTTATTGTCAATATAACAAAAGTTTTTTTTTATCATCGGATTCCAATAAAAAGCGTTAGATGTTTTTAATGTAATGTCGTCGTTTATCGGCTTAGTTTACAGTCATTTTTATTGGTTTTGGCAAATTACATTTCTCCTATAGTTACCTACCTACTATGTCGTTATTATTTTTCTTTCTTATATTTCATTCATTTACGTGTTTCGGAATCCTAATTGCCTGTTTAATGGTTTTCTGATAAAAGAGAGAGAAAGAGATCGACAAAATGGGGGCCAAATGGGGGACCAATCCTCGTTAGCAGGGTTATTTTATTTTCTTGATTAATACTTTTAAAAAGTTTTATTTCATAGAAATAAAAGAAATACTTTAGTTAAGGTCCTTTGATAGTCCTTAACACAGAACTATTGTATTTAGATGTAGTCGAATTAAAAGAAAATCTTATTTTTGAAACAACTAGCTTGAAGGTCCAACCATAATAGACGGAAGCAAACGGGTGCTAATGTCAAAAATTAACGTACCGACAACGTGACACATGTCATCTTTTCATATCGTCAAAAGCGATATGGAATCTCTATTTCACGTCCGAAAATAAAACTGAACGAAACTGATTAATCAGCTTTATAGGTGCGCCATATCATTTGCTTGTGTTCGTATATTTTCATAAAATGCCTAGCGCTCTATGATCACTGTTATAGTTGGGCCTAAAAAATAAATTATTGCGTTCTGTCCATCAACCAGCTGTCAAAATTACTTTAGTTACCTTCAGTCGATAGCAGTTGAAAGCTAAATTTGACGAAAACTTAACGAATATTAGGAATTGCCTCCAATTTGTAAAAACTGATGTTCGCTTAACTTTTTTTTGTTATCGATAGTCAAATAGCTAAAGCTGTCATTTATGACATTTCTTTGACATTTATTATAATCAATAAGGAATAAAAGATAAATTGTGTACATTGTATAAGATAGACTTTATACGAAGAAAAGTTATTGAAAAATCTACTACAAAATCTGCGTTAAAGTATTGTCCATTTGACAGTTCTATCGTCTATCTACAACCGTGTTTAAGGTCCAACTGATACTGCTTTTATTAATGTCGTTATTTCTTGCTGTTATTGTTTTTTTAAGCAAATCATTTCAAAATAAGCTTTTTTGAAAATATTTCCCCAGCAATAATTGACTTAAATTTATCGATTTTTCTTTCTCAATTAAATCCTTGATGAAAATTCATAGAAAAAAAAACACTTGAAAATAATTCAAGCAAATTCCTTAAACCAAAGTACCTACTAGAACGAAATAAAAAAACAAACAAACCAAACACATAGTTCCTCATAAATATTCTGGATTATTTTTTTATTAAAAAAAAAAAATCTATTTTTTGAAATCCATTTTCATTTCCATTTCCATCTGCATCTCAATTTCTCCAAAAAACACCAAACACGCCATATGTTCAAATAAAAAAATCAATCGAAAATTAAATCCATCTCTTCTCTAGATAGAATATTGCTATTAGAGATGAGAGAGAAATGACTTAATTTTATTCCGAATGACTGACGAAGAATATTGAAGTGTGTATATTTTAAGTAGTAGAAGAACAAGAACTAAAAGAGAGAGACAGGGGAAAAGGGGGTTATAGAGTATGTTTAAGCAATTGAGCCATCCACTTTTTACTCCCAGACCAATTGTATCAATAAACACAACACACAAGAATAATAATAAGAAGAAGAATAAAATTCAAAGCCAAAAAGGGGCACTCTCATTCCCCTAAAGTGACATTTGACAAGACGAACAAGTTGAAATGATACATGTAAATATTGGTATTTATATTTATACTTATACACATTCTTTACATTTATATGAATTGTGTAGAATATAGACACAATTTATATTCTATGATGTAAAGCAATCAAGGGCATTGACAAGTTTTCTACATAAATTACCCTAGAGGAAGTGACGACAAATTGATGTTAGAAAAAAAAAAAACGTGTAACCCCTAAGTGGTGGTGCATTAGGAATTTCGAAATTAGTTTTATATTTTCTCATTTTGTCAAAGTGCTAGACGATTTTCTTGGTGCGATCTATTGAAATATTAATATGACAGATTTGTATACGCATTTGTGAAGATTTCTTTCTTTTTGTCATTTGTGACAGATGACAGATGTCAATAAAATGTGTGTCTGTTCATTAAGAGAAAGACATTTAGTGGGCTATTTACACGTGAAGCCAGCCATCAAAATCATTTTATAAATGTGACAGTAAAATGTCATCCATTTGACACTATAGGCCAGAGATATTTTTTTTTTCAATAAAATTAACATAAAAAATATGTTCTTGCTGGAACGTGCGACAATGAAAATATGACATTTGTCACACCTTTTATATTGTCAGTTTTATTTCTTCAATTTCCTTAATGTGCAGTGTGTTTTATGGAATGGTTTTTGAAAACATGTATTATATCTTAAAAGTAATGTTTTTATTGCTTTTGTTAAGTTTAAATTAAAATTAAACTTTGGTTAGAATATTAAATCGCTAATTATACTCGATCAGTTTGAAAGAACCATTTTCATATTTTGAAATTTACTGCAAAAGTAACGACAAATTGAGTACTCACATGTTTTTACTACGCGTTACTTTTGGTTTTAGTACCTGCATTCCTGCATAAATGATGTGGTTTGTTGTTACTTTGTATATTTCCAAAATTGAAGTTTTGAGAAAAACGGCTTCAAAGTTTTAGAAACTCATGCAATTTTATTGAAACTCGTGCAACGAAAATTTATAGTTTAGGCTTTCAGGCAGCAGATGGAGGATTGGCATCGACGTAGTAAATAGAGGGACCAATAACATGTATAATGACGCATTTAAGTGAAAATGTCAAAAAATGCAGTTTCGCGGTTTTTACGTTAAGCCGACGAAATGTTTGAAACTATTGAGGCGAAACGAAAAAATTTCAGTGGTCAAAAATGTATCCTCCTCTGGGAACAGGTTGGATTTATATCTTCAGAGAATACATTTTTGACAGCTGAAAATTTATTTTTTCAATGTGCCTGGCTACACGGTGATTTTTCAATCGCCTAAGCAGTGAGTTTGTTGTCAAGAAAGATGAGGAGTGAAGGGGGAAGATGCTCACAACGGAAACTGAATTTTCTGAGGGCAGTACAGTTCCATTGCTAAATTTTTCCTCTTTTTGACGTTTGTTCCTAGAAAATGTAAAAGTGGAACGTGACTGGGCACAACAGTGTTTGTGATTTTTCAATCGATTAAAAAATCACTGTGAAGCCAGGCACAATAGCATCAAACATTTATCCTCGGCTTAAACAGATTCAACTCTCTTTGACATTTGTCATTTTGACATTTGGTGTTTTTTTATTTTCGTGTTGGATTTTGAAAAATATGCTTTGTGTCCTTCATAGAAAGAGTAGACTTACGTCAAAATAAATTGGTTGGGTGAATACAATGTGAACATGAACATCGTCGGAGACCGTATGATGTAGGTATTATAAACTTTACATAATTAAATCAAATCTTTGTTCTTCACTTCCTCAGGACACAATATGTACGTTAGGTACCTACATTCATTTTATTGCTCTTTTAGCTCTTTCTTGTCAAAATTTTTAATTTAAGTTATTTATAAGTTAATTTGTTCTTCTGAGCAGGCTGAGCAGGTCTTAGTTTGATAATTTGCTAATATTTCCTCGACGACGTTTCAAGTGTGGTTACAAGCTTCTTCGGGACTCTAAGAAAAATAGTTCTAAAAAATTCGAATATGTATAAAATTAATACTTATCTTTAACGTTTTAATCTTAATGGCTTTCTTATTATCCTTAATCGATTTCTTGTTATAGATTTTTTTTTCTTTTTTTTCTCGTTTCGCTTCAAAATATCTATGAAAAAAGGTCCAAAGTTATAAACAATAAGATATTTATAAGCTTAGTTTTGAATTATTTGTTTGCTGAAACTTAAAAAACCCTTATCTTGTCTAATTAGCTAGCCTCAACTGAAATATTTAAACAAAACAAAAAAAAAATAAATACGTCTCTAGAGCATTTTGTCCCGGGCGCCATTTAAGGATACCTACTTGTACCACAATTGGATCTCTTTTCTTCATATTTAAAAAGTCAAACACTTATCATCACTTCATTTCTCTTGAGTCTAGACCTAACTTTTAAAGAACGGAACTAATTTACTTACAAATAGAACAATACGTACAGTCTTAGAAAAGTCAACCTATTTACGCACTTTGAAATGGCAAAAACTTTTTTCTTTGAAATAAAACCTTAAACAAAAGATCTTACCGAGAAAAGTATTTGAAGAATTTTTTTATTGTTGTGTTACTACTACTTAATGGTACATAGGTGTGTACTTTTTGACAAAGACATTTATACTCCCTGACATCGTACACAAAACATATTGTAATTAAGTAGGTCTTACAATTTCTTTATGTGCGTAAGAGCCGTAGATAGATGATACCAAAACCCCGAGACTCTAAAATCCTTTTGTTCAGAAGATTCTCTTTTGTTTTGTCGTGTGTGTGTGTGTGATAATTTCTAACCAGCATCATTAAGTCAGTAAAGAAACAAAAGACCTATAGAAGGTAGCTATGTCATATCAACCTACCTTCATTAAACTAAAAAACACCATAAAACTTATTGACGTTTACTCCCCAAAAAAAAAAAAACTCATCCATATTTAAATAGATCAACCTCTCTTATCTAAGCAAAAGTGATTGTTTTCATCTCTCTCTTGTATAAAACAACGACGACGAACGTAGTCAGACATAGCCTAAAGGCCTACTTTAAATTCGCATAATTCCCCCAATTTTAAGGATACAACAAAAAAAAAACTACCTACCAACAACAACAAAACAAACAGATAAAAATCTCTTTTACAACTTTTTTCAATAGCATATACAAAATAGTTGCTTAGAGCCTAGGATAAAAGTATGGGTAGATCCTCTCTAATAACCGGAAACGACAACGACAATGACAACGACGACAACCTTACCTATCATCAACTATTCTTTGCAAAATATTGCGCAATATTTTCCATTTTCTTAACAAAAAAAAAAAGAATACAAAAAGTAGGGAAGGACCAATTTCGAGAGCATAGCCAATGCTTACATAAACCAAAAAAAAAAAATATATAAAAACTGTCAACAACCTTGATCCCTTTTCATGCTCATTCATTTAAATTTTTCTATTCTATTCTTTATTTTTTTTGTCTTCGTTTTGTGATTTTGTTTTTATTTTTATTTTTTTTATAAAAGAGGAAATTTGTAAATGAAATAAATATCCGAAACGAATCTGAAACCCGTCCAGCCTCTTCTTCCGTCAAACCATTAAAAACTACGAAAAACAACAACAGTAATCTACTAAAAAAAAAAAAAAATAGAAGCAGACGCCTGGCACTTAAAGATTCCCTAAATAAAACAAACCTATACCCATAAACAAAAAATACCAAGACTGGAAACTTTCGTACGTCTTTCCCCCCAAAACCCTGTTGTGTACCGTGTTGTCTGTGAATATATGTGAAAGCCACCACGTTGGTAAATGACGTTAACACGCACACATTTATAGATTCACGACATTCAACACACATCGAACACGAACACAACGATAAGTTCACGACATTCACCACACCTCGCAGCTTGTAGGCAAACGTCAGTTGACCGCCGAGTTTCCAGTCTTGGTATTTTTTGTTTATGCCTATACCTACCACATGTGGTTTTTCGAAACACATTTCTTTCTTCAATTTGTATTTGAAAAATTACCTAAAGAAAAAAAAAACTTTAATTGTCAAGTGGAAACGAACCATAAAATACGGGCTCTTTTTCAATACAGTCTTGCCTTAAAGATTTAATTATATTATTAAAAAAAATACTCACCATTGACAGTTCTTGAGGTGAATACATTTAAGTAAAACACCACAGCAAATAGTCCAACAAATTGTCTGCGTTTATTATCCATCATAAATAATTATATATTTCGTTTTTATATTTATTGTTTTTGTTTTTCTGTTTATTATTTATTTTTTCTTGAAATTTATATCCCTTCTTATGTCTTGAATAAATAATCACCACACACAGGAATAAATGGCAGGATGAGCGTGGTGTGTGTGTATGTGAGAGAGAGATGGGTTGAATCATAAACAAAAAATACCAAGACTGGAAACTCGGCGGTCAACTGACGTTTGCCTACAAGCTGCGAGGTGTGGTGGATGTCGTGAACCTATCGTTGTGTTCGTGTCAAATGTGTGGTGAATGTCGTGAATCTATAAATGTGTGCGTGTTAACGTCATTTACCAACGTGGTGGCTTTCACATATATTCACAGACAGCACTGTACACAAAAGGGTTTCGGGGGGAAAGACGTACGAAAGTTTCCAGTCTTGGTATTTTTTGTTTATGGGTTGAATTTATGGTTGCTCTGTGTGCTGATGGTGGTGATGGTGTATTTGCTGCTGACAGTAGAAGAGAGAGATGTTTTAAGTGTGTGTTTGTGGGAAACGAACACGTCTCGCTCTCTACTCTGCTGCTGTGTGTTATCCTTCTTCTATTTTCGTCCTTTTGTTCTTTATGTCACTTTTTTTTTCGTTGTTTCTTTATAATTTTTTTTTTTTTCACCAAAAACTACTCCTCCCTTTTTAGAGATTTTTTTTTTATAAAAAAAAAAAGAATTTCTTATTTTTCACAAGAACAATATAAGAAAAAAAAATTCACCTCTCTTGTCTTGTGTTTCACACTTAAAATTTAGTTAAATTTTTGAAAATAAATTTTCCAATCAACAACAAGGACATCATCATGATGATTAGATTCATTCACTTTTTTATTTTCTCATCCTAAATTTTATATAAAAAACGATTTTTTTCTATAGACAAAAAAGAAGACACAAAATTAGAAAAGAAAACCATAAAATCGACACGTTTCTGAGTGATTTTTATTTGAAAAATTCATATTTTTTCAAAAACATTATTTCGTTCCCCCAAGAGGGAAGGAAAAAAAATCAAACAGAGCTAAAATTAGGAAAATAAACGCACACAACACGCATTTGAATCGAATGAAAAATTTAAGGAAAATCCATTCGTTGTTCTACTTCTTTGAGGAGAGGAATAAAGAAACACATGAGCACGATATAAACGACAACGACAGACGACACGACAATGATGAAGAAGAGATGGGAACATGGGAAAAACACAGAAGTTTTTGAAAGAACATTTCATTAAAATGCACATTATTTTCTGGAAATATTGGAATTTGGAAAATTGGGAAAAGAAATTTCTCTCTCCATTTTCCATTTTTCCAAAGATAAAGTTTCTCAATCTCTCTCAATTTTCTATTTCTCACTCTCATCTTTGGATGCATTTTGGAGGGATATTCTTTATTTTATTTGTTTTTTGTTTTATCAAAATCGAATCGAATGGAAAAACAAAATATTATTTTTTTCTTTTCTTTTTTTATCGTGTTCGTTTTAAGTGAAGTTGAAGATGAGAGATGATATAGAGGGCAATGTGACGTGAGTGAGATATGATGAGAAAAATTCAAAACAAGACAACATCGCAAAGCGGCTGCTGCTGTCATTCACCCACCACTGCACACAGCACAGCGACAGCAGCAGCATAACCAAAAGACGATAAAAATAAATTGTACCCCGAAAAATTGGGAAACCAGAACATTTTTGTTGGTTTAATATTCCAGAAAAAAAAAAAAAAAAATAGAGGCCTTCCGCTGCAACGACAATGGAGACGACGACAGAACAGTAGAACGAGAAAGAATGGTTCTTTATTTTGATATATCAAAAACAAGTACTTAAATTAATAGGATACAAAAATTTCAAAAATCAGTCTTTTAAAGTTCATGAATTGACAGATAGTGAAAAACCTAGCTTTCCTCTATCTGTCAAACCATGAGCCTTCAATTTTCATGGTAGAATATGTTCACGAAACAACTGATAAACCAAAAATATAACTAAGGCCGTGTGTGAATTGCGTTAAATAGTTAACACCGTGTAAAATTTTTGACACTATTAAGGTTTATAAAAAAATTTCAGCTGTATGGATTATTGTTTAAAATTTTCCTGCCTTTTTTCTGCCATGATACTCCTTTTTAATAAAAAAAAAGAACAAAACCATCTGCAAAAAAAATTTAACTCAAATTTAACCAGGTCCCAGAGCCCAATAAATTTTTAACAACTGAAAATTTTTTATTCACCTCAATAGCGTCAAAAATTGTACACGGTGTTAACAATTTAACGCAATTCACACACGGCCTAATGCATAGATTTGAGGTGAGGATATTCCATAATGACGCTTTGTAATTAAAATTTGACAACTGAACTACTTCGGAGGGCCTTAAAATTTCCTTAGAAATGCATCCATACGAATACCTACTGAACTTGTCTATGATTATTATTATAACGATTACCAACTTTTAATTTGAATTCAGTTACTCATCGAGCAAAACAAAAAACTTTTGTATTAAAAAAATGATTATAAGTACCCATATTATTAATTTTTAATTAATTATTTTTGTCAAAAAAGCTTGACAAAAGTAAAAAAGAATCATTCATTTTTACAGAAAATATAATAGTGAAAACTTCTTTTTTTTTTTTGAAAATTTGTATGTTTCCCTATAGCTTCAATCAAGCGCCTTCATTCTTCAGTGAAAACTTTTCAAACATAGCTAATTAAATTGTAGTTTGAGCTTGACATCATTCTGCCACTCGGCATAAAGCATTTTCGGTAGGTAATTTTGGACTGTTATAAGGTTTTCTGAAAATGTTCCCTTGGCAAGCTCCGAGGGACGTTTTCTATTGGGCTTTTAAGCCAAACGTCAGTGTCGAAGAAAAAATAAAAAAAAAAAACAGAAAAAAAACTTTTGACATTTCAATTCTGAGGAAAAGTGGCGTGTATTATGCATGTACGCTTTTGTTTTCCTCAGAATTGACTTGATTTGATTGGTTGGTTTTGTCTTGTACTTCTTTAATAAACAGTTATGATAGAAAGGAAAAAGACAAAGACGATTGCTTAAAAGCCCAATTTCCTCAAATTTTCTTATTAACCCTTAACTATAGTGGTGGGTCCAGGGGACCCACATCTACTTTTAAAAAGTTAATAAAAACCGTTGAAAATGAATTTTCTCTTTTTTTTTTTTATTTTTTTATTTTTTTTTAAATTGTTATCTTTTGATGCTTAAAAACAAAATTTATAAAAAAATTCAATTTTGTATTTTATTTTATCATTTCAAAACACCACAAATTTTCACCACTATAGTTAAGGGTTAAGGAATAAGGTGACACTTGAACCTTATGACAAGGGCCCCATTTCGCATGAGTATAGAAACTTCGCTCTTTACTAAGCTCTTTTTTGTCTTGGTCTTGCGCTATGGTGGTATCTGCAATGTAAAAAGGGTCTAATAATCTTCCTTAGATAGAAGGAGCTGTTAATTAGATGTTGATTTAATATTGGCAAAAACTGCGTTTTTAAGTTATTAGTAAGTAAATAGGACCTGACAAATTGATATCTTTCCAGCAATTAAAAGTTTCCGAGTAAAACCCCAAGTCCCGTTTTTTTAAAAATGGCAGATTTAATAGTGTGGAGGTCCAGGGGCCACAAAAAAAGTAGAGGACAATTCTCGCTTCTCCCCCAATTATTTATTAAATAAATTGAACATTTTTGTTGGTCCAGTTTTTGAAAAACCATATTTTGAGAAAAAACATTCTTTATTTTAAGCATATGATACAGTGGTGGCAAAATAGTTAGAAACATCCTTCTTTGTTTACAAAATGTTATTTTTTTCTTACTATAAATACAAAATATTTAACAAATTTTTAGCAAACACAAGTGATGATATAATCCTTGTAACATTTTAAGACAAAAATTTTAGAATTTATCCAACAAAAGAAAAATGAATGTTGCAAAAAATCTAAAATATAGTTGAGTTTTGTGTGGAAATATAATTAGAAACACTGAGGAAAATTTACTAAGAAATATCCTGTTTTTGATTTTTAGCATTTACATTTCCAAACTTGGTCAATTAATTAAACGTACAATTAATAAAAAGGACTATCACCAACTAATTTCTATTAGTTGGTTAATGTGGTTGCAGTCCTCGAAAAATGCCACATGTTCCAAAAAAAATAATAAAACGTCCTTAACAATATTCCTGACACACCAACCCCTTATATTTTAGAAAAAGAAGGTGCAATAAAGAGGAGATCCTTAGTAAAACATCAAGCTCTTCAAATACCTCTATTAAAAAATATTTCTAATATTTTTTATTCATATTAAGAACATACAAACATTTTGAAAAGAAAGAGCGTGTTTCTAATTATTTTTCCACCACTGTATATCAATATCAGAGATTCAAAAAAATCATATTTTCCATAAATATATAAATCCTTTTCCTCTAGTTTTTATAAGCTTATTTTTAGAAAGCCGCAAGTTCATGGGGGTACTTTGTGCAACTAGGTAAAATTGCTATTTTATCTAAACATATTAAAATCCATTTAACATTTAAGGGAACAAGGCTTCGCTCCACTTTATGTATGTTCCTTTTGAGTTAAAATAAAATATAAAATATGTTCTCGAAAAGTTTTGCTTTTATATGATTTATTTTATTCTTGGGTGAGATTAATCACAATTCCCATTCCCAGATTTCAATAGTGGGAAAAAGTTATCACAAAACTAAGGTTTCTTCGTGCCACAATTTTTAAGGTTTCCAAATTAAAAACGGTGGAGGTTTTTGCAATAGTAAGATAGTTTTTTGAATTGCTAATACTTTAAGAATACCTATCATAATTTCATTTATTTTATTGACAAGAAATAAATTAAAACGTTCTCAGATAAATCTTGTCACCAATTTTAGAAGATTTGAAATTTTTGATTTGAAATTTAATTTTCGTCCTATTTTAGCTCCAGAATATTGCAGTTCTACTTTGAAGATAAAGTCCATGGTCTTCGGTCATTCATTTTTGTTCTTACTCTGAATTTTTGTCTTGAATCCGAAATGTTTAACTATAGGCCTTTTCCTTTGGGAGGTGGCAAAGTACCTAGCTACTACTAGTAGTTTACTAGTCTGATTAGACTAAAAGTACCGGAAAAATGTTTGAATCAAATTTTGACATATGAGGGATGTTTAGTTGGAAATATGTACAAATTTTTTAGTTGTAGATGTACCAAATGTATTTTTTTTTTTTGCTAATTTTAAGTTCGGCCATATTTATAAGACTAATCCATTAATTTTACCGACGTTTCGTTTGGTTTTTTGCCAACATCTTTAGGGGTTTTTGATTTTTATTATAGACCTTGAATATAATTATACATTTTTGAAGAACATTCTATTGTTTCTTGTCATACAGACTATAGGAAAATCCCTAAAAAGTGTGAGAAATCATCGACCGACACAGTACACACATCAGAGAAGCAGCAGCAGCAGCAACAGCAACTCTAAACAACCAAAAAGAACGAAACGAACCAACAAACGACAAAAGAAGAACAACGAAGAAAAGGGACACAAAGGGAGGAAAGAGCAAAGAACAAACACACAGTCACACACAGTTAAAAGGCAAGAGAATACCATACTGCACACATACACACACACACACACTATCAAAAAGCAAGGCAATATAAAATGATAAAACATATATTTTCAACTCCTTTCTTAGTATGTGTGTGGTGCAACGAGAAAATCAAAAAAGCAACAACAACAACAACAAAATAAACACATCGATGGACACCATCGACATATAACTAACTACGAAAGGCACGGGCGCGCGCCATGCCAACCATAAACAAAAAATACCAAGACTGGAAACTCGGCGGTCAACTGACGTTTGCCTACAAGCTGCGAGGTGTGGTGAATGTCGTGAACCTATCGTTGTGTTCGTGTCAAATGTGTGGTGAATGTCGTGAACCTATAAATGTGTGCGTGTTAACGTCATTTACCAACGTGGTGGCTTTCACATATATTCACAGACAGCACTGTCCACAAAAGGGTTTCGGGGGGAAAGACGTACGAAATTTTCCAGTCTTGGTATTTTTTGTTTATGATGCCAACCAGGAAAAGGTGTCATAATTTATGTTTTCTACCCTTCGAACCAGAGAATGTGAGAATCCAGAGAAAACGCGACTGCATGCAATTGCCGCCTGTGTCCATGAGATAGATAGTCTTCTTTGATTTGAGAGAGTATGTGTGCTCTATTTGTGTGTGTGTGTGGGCGTTTATATCATTTTTGCTTTTAAATGGATTTTCTTTTCACACGCGTCAATTGATTTGGGTATTTTTTTTTCTTTTTCATTCTTTTTTCTCTTTTACTTAAATTTTATTATTTTTCATATAAATACTTTACCCTAATAAAAATTAACAACTTTTTTTAACAATTTTTTATAACAATGTATTATTTTTTTAGTACAAAAAAATGGACACCCTTTTTATCGGTTTTTCTTCCCTTTTTCCTAACACATTTTTCACAATTTTTTTTATTTGATCACAAAATGCATTTTTCTAATTTTTTTTATAGAAAATTTTTCAATATTTTCGAAACACACACAAATTTGAAAAACTACACAAAAATTTTCTCTTTTTTTTTTGTTAAAAAGTATTAAGTTTTTCATGCATTTTCTTTTTCGGGTATAATTTTGTGGTGAGAAATATAAAAATTTTTTCTTTTGCTTTGTTACATAAAAAAGGAAATGGGATATTTTTTTTTTCTATGGAAAGGAAATGATAATTTTTTTTTATTTAGAACACCGAAAAACGAGACCGAACCGTTGGATACACGCAAACAACATAGCAGGGCGACAAGAAGAAAGAAACTGAAGATAAATGAAAAAATGAAAGAAGAAATTGAATTGAAGGGAATCTTTGGAAATTTTTTGGATAGGGAATTAATCTGGAAGTAAGGGATTTTTTCTCACTGGAATGGTAGAGGAATTGGAAGAAGAAGAAGAAGGAAGGGCGAGTGCATGCTTCATGGGGTTGAATTTGATTTGAAATGTTGTGTTTATCCCTTTTTGTCGGAATGAAAAATGCATTTATTGAGTGAAAGGGTAGAAGAGTTCCTGTTTGTTATGTGTCAAAAAGTGAATGAGATGACATGATGAGTAAGGTTTTTGGTTTTAAGAGTAAAAGGAAAAGGATATATCAAAAACGGAAGCGGATGTTGATACAGATAACGGTAAAAATATATTCTAGTACAATTTTCATTATTTGGCTGAACTTTATTGAGTTAACTATGTTTAAGGTGGGAAAGGGGTTAGTTAACACTTAACAAAAATCATAGTATTTTCGTTATTTTACTGTTTTTTTCTTCTGAAAAATTAAATAAAGTTACAAAAAAATCCCCTAATTTTTTCAGATTTATATTTTGACGCTAAATGGCGCCCCACGATGGTTAAACTTTCAAATACATATTATGTTGTCTTATGAGGTCATTTTTTAAATGTCGCTTTAAAGAAAAAAAGTTTGATGAAGCTCTTGTCTGCATTAAATACCGTTTCAAAAAGGTATAAACTATTTTTTTAGGACCAGGGGTCTAGTCAGGACAAACATGTTTCTTTGGTGTTTTATTAAAACAAACTATAGAAAAAGCATTAAAAATAAAATAAAACCCAAAAAAGCATTACTGCAGTCAAAGCGTCATTTGACCTTGCGCGCAGAGGCACTGTCAATTTTTATTTCATGGATTGATAGGGGTATATTTTATAGGCTTAAACCCAATTTTTTCACCACCTGATGATTCTTTTTAGCGGAGTTATTCACAAAAATGCATTTTTTGGGATATTTTGCTTCTAAGCATATATATCTTAGCTCCAGTATGTCGTAGACCAAAAAATGAACATACGATGTCTTCCTTACAAGATTGTCTATCGTTTAAATGTGATATTATTGCATAAAAGTAAATAAATACAAAATGGCATACAGTTAAAGTTTCGAAAAAAAGCTTATAGGATGATTAACATTTTTCTGACCAATAAATAAAAATTAATTATAGTCACAATTTAGCTTAAGTTGCAGTTTATCATGCTTATTTCCAACAGTGAGATACCACAATGGTAAGGCACCCAACAGTTGTAGGTTCGATCCAAAGTGGCTGCCAGTTTTTTTTTTTAATTTGCGCATTCAAGAAATTCATTTGACTTAGTCACCTTAATTTAAGGTGAAAAAAATCTTAGCAAACAACCATAGTATTTGTTGTTGTTCTCTTGCGAGTCAAATTACACAAATTCTCATATGTATGCAGATTTAAAAAATCCAATCTAATACAAACAAAAGATTAAAAACGAATTTTAACTTTTTTGAAAACTGCAAATTTTATATTAATCATCAATTTGCATATACATAAATTGGTCCAATACTAATATTTTCACTAAACGAAATCTCTTCATTTTCCAATAATCGATCCAACAATTCCGAAATTGTACAAAACTTTATTAGACAAGAGCATCCATTTTCTTGATTCTTCCATTTTTTATTACTTCCCGGATAGTATAAGAAAATATCCCCACCATCATCCAAAATTAGTGTAAAGCAAAAATTTTCCGTATATAAATATGCTGTTTGATATTTTCTTAAAATCCATGTCAAACACATTTGCAATTCATCTTTGCAGGCATTTTGTATTGTTGGCATTAGAGCTGTCACCTCTAATTTTTGATTTGACAGATAAAAGTTGCCCTTGAAATCAATCATTTTTATGTTTGATGCACCTTTTTCTATAAAAGAAAGAAAAAATGAAACTAATTATGTATGTTATTTGCGATTTCGTAGCAGTGACATTTGAATTCTTGTTTGACAGATAATTATGTGATTTGAGCAAAAGTACTAGATCTACTAAACATTCTCATGAGTAGTCTACCACCTCCAAAGGAACGCGGCTATAGAAAATTTTCATAGCAAAATTATGAGTGGAAGTTGTACCTTTTCTGTGGCAACTTCATAGAGAAAGGAATTCTTTCCTCTATGGCCAAATTGAAGAAGGTCTTAAGTTCGTTTTTATAAGTTAAATAAAATTTTGATCAATGAAACTAGTACTTTTTAAAAAAATAGAATTGTTACTTTAGCAGCGTTCCTTTGGAGGTGGTAGACTACTTTATGAGTAGAAATCTAGTACAATTAGAAATCTAGTACAAAAACTACTATTTTTTATACCTGCAACAGTATGGATGTAAATCTTAACTCCAGCTAAGAGTATTTTCTTCAAAGTCATCTTTGTCCACAGGGTTGGCGATTTGACCCTAGCTAAAGCACTTGCTTCTACACATGCTGCCTGTAAGCTCTGTAATAAAATTTGAGACAGTATTAATAACTTTGAAAAAGTAGCAGATTTGTATCAAAACTAACTGGAAAGAAATCCTTAGTTCCATAGAATCTGTGTGATTTTAAAATATCACCAGAATAAAGAATCTCAATTCCTTTTGAAACTTTAAAAAATTCCGATTCTTGTGGTCTTATCAATAAACCTTCTGGTTTTTCAGAAATATAATCGTAATAAAAAGGTTCTTTGGCTTGAGATGATACATAATAACCACTTCTTGTTGATAAAGGACCGTCAACAGTGTCGTTTGTTATCTTCAATGGTTTACAAATGCCTTCCTTAATTGGTACTATTGTCACCGTAACACTTCGTAGTTCATACCAATTATTTAAATCTTCTTCTGGATTAATTCCTTTCACAACGATATCGTAGAGGTTTAATAAAATTGATGAAGTTATTACAAAAATTTCCCTTTCAACTCGATCAATTCCAAATAAATAAAATATTCCTCCTTTTTCTTTCCATATTGCAAATGCATTACCAGTCCCAGGAAAGAAGACAACAACTTGTTGACAATTTTTAAAAAACATTGTCAAAGCATTTTTTAAATTCACACCAACAATTTCAGTTCGTTTTGTACTAAAAACTGGACCTTGTATATTTTTGGTGAATATAATATTGCATAGAAATTCATTATCGATGATAAAATTGCTTCGAATTTCATCGAATGTTACGGGTGACCGAAGAAGCTCAATTTCACAATCGGTTTTTTGAAGAAGATATCTTGACAAAAATGCTATCTGAAAGTTAAAATGTTTATGAAATTGCATAGTTAAGGGGAAAAAACTGTTGTACCCTCTGAGAAATGTTAGAATTCCATATTTCAACAAATTGCAATCGACTATGAATCAATGCGGCAAGAGCAAGACCATATTGAGGAATTTTGTCAGTAAGAAGTGGTGATTTGAAAATTCGCATATCCGTTTGATAAGGTTGAAATAAATTTTGATCTCTTGTTACGCGTGAAATTAATCTTGATGTCATGAGATCTTGTTCGACTGGAGTTGAATGGGTATTTATTGTTTCAGTGGGGGTACTTTCAATGCCAATCTAAAGGAAAAAAAATATGTCTTGATTATGTCTAATGTGATTGAAGGTTGCCAGAGTATGTAGATAATTTACTCGTAGGTCATCCGGCCTTATTATTTAGCTATAGGTACATTTCTGTTTGTATAGCTTGTAATTTAACATTTCAGGTCACTGTGGTGTATACGTAACTCTTTTATTTATTTATTGAACAAAAAGGGGCAATGAAATTTTTCTATTTTTGAACAATACATGGAGGGGGTTTACCTTTCTTGACTATTCTTTAACCGTTCAACTGTTTTAATAAATTATACGAAGTTTTATGGGATCCTAAACTAAAAGGTTTAAAATTGGTAAAAAAACAAATGATAATTTCAACTGATTAAGATCAATATCTGCAAGATTTTTAAATTTCGAACTTTCTCTGTGGCTTAATGTATTATAATTTGTTCTGTTTTTGTGATAACAACCATTATTAGAACGGTTTTTTTGATTTATGAATTTCTTGTAAACGACATACCCGATTTCAACCAAAATTTTTAAACAGAATCGTTTATTCAAAAATTTTACACAATTTTCAAAAACATACATATTTTTTGATTTTTTTTTTTTTGTTTGAAAAATCAATTTTTTGAAAACGGTTTGATGAATTTTATAGAAATTTCGTTCTTATGTGTTGAATAATATTTTCTTTAAAATGGCATAATTACTTTTTTTTAATGTTGGAAAATTTTTAATACATAAAAAATTATTTCTTCAAATTTCAATTCGAGAACCTGCCGTAAAAAGTCCTAAATAAAAAAAATGTAATCTCCCTCCAGGTCTGTTCTGCTATCTCAGGAAAACACCAGAACGGGACACATACAATTGTCCAACGAAACGTGTATGTGATTTTCTTTCAAAGTACATATATGAATTGTATTACTTTTTTTAAGACAATCCATATTTACATGATGAGAATATAAGAAAGTGACACCATACAAAATGTAAGCTACTTTGACAAAAACTTAAAAATAGGGACCAACATGAACAAAAAAGGTGTATTTTTTCCTCCTGGCCTTAATAATTTGGCAAGAGACTATTCATTAGTATCCCGTCATTTAATGAAGATTAATGTTTTTTTTTTTGTTTTAAAAACTCCGAATTAACGAGTAATTTCTGTTTTATCGTAAGAAATCTCATGCTTGATGCCTGATTCACCATATTGCGAGACGACAAGACGAGAGCGAGACGATTTTAAAAATTTCCAAATAATGAAAATATATGAAACAATACACAATATTCCGATTCTCGTTGCGTTGAAATTCCGAAAATTTTGAAAAAGGACGCACGAGACGATGATTTTTCGAAAATGAAATTATTATTATAATAATATTCTAGATAGCTTAGTGATTAAAAGATTTCTTATTTTGTATATTCGACTTAGCCTAGGTAACAAGGTGATTGCCTCCCAATCTCACATCCTGGGTTCAAATTTCCAAAAATTACTATGGGTAAATTCACAAACGTCAAATTTTGTGGTAGTGATTAGGCATCACTGCTTTTTTTGCGATGGTGATCGTTGCTCAGCTGATTACGATGCGATGCTGATTGGTCCCAAAAGGCCAATGATTCATTTTATTTATGGTTTTGATGACAAATTAAACATTTATAAATAAGTTCTTACACGTTTTACGCGAATCATTGGCTTTTTGGGACCAACTACAGATTTTACTGTCTCTTCGAAAAAAAAACACCCTTTCACCAAAATTTTTTTTATGAAAACTCTTTATTCTTGCTTTCTATCCCAAAATCAATGTTTTTACCAAATTTCATTAGGGTGACTCATCATTTTTGTTTTCACTCTAAAAAACACCCTGTTAACCATGATATTTTTATAGACATTTTAGATTCTTGTTTCTTATCTTAAAAGTAACATAATTGCTAAATTTCAATAGGGTACCATTAATATTACTCTAGTATTTCATACTTTTTCAAATATACCCATATTTTCTTTACTTCTAAAAAAAACACCCTTTCACATAAAAAAAAATTTATAGACTTACATTATTCGTAGTTCCCATGGGAAAGAGACCATATTTAATGAATTTCGTAAGGGTACCATTTATACCATTGATTTTATCGGACTTATAGCGGATTTTTCCCTATTTTCCAAAAAAACACCCTTTAACCTAAAATATTTGTATGGACTTTTTGAGTTCTTGCTTTCTGTTATAAATGAAACATTTTTACCAATTTTCATTGGTGTAGCAATTTGTTCCCAGTTTTTGTGGTACTAATTCCGAATTTCATCATTTCTTGAAAAAAAAACACCCTTTCACTCAAAATAATTTTTTACTTTTTATAGATTCTTAATTCTTATACCAACCAAAACTATTCCACCAAGTTTTAAAAATTAATAATATAAAATATAAGTTAGCTGTTATGATACCTTTCTCACATACAACTTAACCTATCAAAAAAACACCCTTTCGCACAAAATATTTATGAATCCTTTGTTCCTGTTTTATCTTAAACCTTTATCCCACATTTTGTCAGTGTAGCATGTTTTTCACATGGGTTTCGGTTATATTTTACCTGTTGAGGTCAAAAAACAAGCATTCTGGTTTTTAATCGGAAATAACTTTTCTTATAGCAATCGTATTGACTTTATTTTTATGTCATTAGATTCAGCATCAAAAAATACCTTGAAAACATGTGTCACATGATGATATTCAACAAACAATTTTTTTCAGTATGTTTTTGACCTTCAGCTCCTCCCTCTTGTCCGCGAAAAAACACAATTCCACCCAACTTTTTTCTATAGACTTTTTTTGTACTTAGTTCTTATCCCAAAAGCAAACTTTTTGCCAAGTTTCATGAGTGTAACAATTTTTTTTTTATAATAAGATTCTGAGGATATTATTAGTTTTTATTTTGTAGGTACATTTTGGGCCTCTACCTGAATTCATATTTTTACAAAGCTGGCCGAAATTTTGTGTTAAAGGAAAAGTGTGATCTTTACGTAGGCTGTTTTAATGTTCTGAAAAGGCATAATCCCTAGAACTACTTATTTTTATTTTAGAATAAATCTTCCAGTTGGATTAGCAGTAATGGGTAAGAAAATCTCTAACTCTGAAATGTCCAGTACATACGGTGCAGAACTTGTAGTGCAAAATTTGGAATGACTTTTCATAATTGTATGTAAGTGGTCAGAAATTTCACAATGATCAACCTGTGTCATTACTTGTTATGCCAAAGAAAAATTTAATTCACTAACGTAAATTAAAAAAAAACTGTTACTCATACGCCACAGTGATCGGTATACTATATTTTTTATTTTATTATGAATTATTGTCAAAGAGTGTACATAAACGAGTTTAGTACCAAATTAAGGTAAACTGTCTGTGATTGTAGCGGACGAGAAATGTTTAAAAAAAAAGTGAATGGAAAAGTTGAGATATTTAAAATTTAAGTTATTAGTTCAAAATGAGGACTGGAATTATTTTCTTTTTATTCAAATTTTTAGGAAATATAATACAATGATAATGAAAATAAATGAAAAGTTTTTTTTTTGTGTTAAATAATTTTTGATGTATGTATGGTACGTTATAAGACTACTTCATGAAAAAAACACTATGTTGCACTTCACTGACTCTAAACTGAAGACTTTACTACAAAAAAAGTTTCGAATATCGTTTACTTTCAAACGACAAAATCGATCATTTACCGAAACTGATATTTCACTACTTGTTAAAGCAAATATTTTCTATTTTAGATCGTTTTTTAGATCTTATCGAATTTAAAGAAAGTTACAAGTGATCATCATCGACAAAAACGATCATGATATAGAAAAACAATTATCTTTAACTTACCGTATATAAAGTAAATGTATTCAATCCTTCCACACAAACAAATTTCGACAACAAATAATGTAACAAATTATCCAATTTAGTAAATTTCGACATCGAAGGTAAACCACTGCCATTCTCAACCAGTACTCCATTAGGATTCGTTTCAAATGGATCATACAAATAAAAACCACCACCATCACCTTTCCAAAATGCCATAAAATATCCTTTATGATTAAGAATCATTGCAGAACCATTTTCAATGCTACCCAACTTTCCAGTTGCCTTCTTCAATTCATTCAACATAAAATTTCCATTAATTGTTGAATTAATTTTCCATTTAAATCGTATTTTATGAATATTAAATATTGATAAAATATCTTCCAATGAAAGTTTGTCAATATTCATAAATTTTATCATGTCAGATTTTTTAAGAGCTTCAAGGCTTTTAGTGTATAGACGATCTCCATATTTAAGTTGAACATCCAACAAAGTTGTTGTCATTTTACTTGATGGTGTTATTTTAGCAAAAGCTATTGAAACTATACAATTACTTATTTCTTGTTTATTACGATTGGTTAATGAGGAACTATTTTGAGCTATTGAACCACGAATGAGAGAATGGTTAGGAGTTATAGCATGATAACCAGGTTTAAGTTTGAATTCAAAATCATCAGTTGCAACTGATTGACTGGTCAAAATCAAATCGTGAAGGGTAAATTGTCCATATTTGTAGTCTTGAGGAGTTTTCGAAGATATATGTTCGAAAAACTCATCGAAATTCGAAAACCAAGCTGTATATGCAGAACCCTGATTGTCATAATGAGTGTAAGTACGTTTTTCCAAATACAGAGGGCGTTCGGATGGTAGTTTTCTTGGAGTTTCTTCATCATCATCAGGGTTATCTTCTGTTTGCTTTTGTTGAGCTGCCATTATAGACAAGTCATCTCCAGCTAACTGATCTTTACCCATTTCTATGCGTCTTTCAGTTAGTTCTCCATTATCCCCAGATGCCTTCGGATCAAAGACGAAATACAAATTGTCCCTTTTCCAAATAGCAATCCTGTAAAAATCTGTTTCTAACACCGCTTCATGATGATCACTTTTCTTCATATCCCAAGATTGAAGAATTCCCTTGAGATCATTGGCAAGAGGAGCTGCTTCAGCAATACTACCCTGAGGTCGAACAAATAACTCGTCATCTTGTGCTTCAAAACCTTCTTCATTATCGTAATCTTCTTGGGTACCCATTTCATTCTCCCCTTCCTCACCCATGACTTCAGGTAAGATTTCAAGAACTCCAATTACTGGCTCACGAGTAAATGTGAACTTATTTATTCCAATAACTGGTACAATATCTTCCCATTGAAGTTTGTAATCCCGGGCTTGACATTCTGGCAAAGCCATGTAAATTTTACAAAATAATTTATCACCAATATTTAAAATATCATCTAGATCTTCTCTAGTCCAGTTTCGGGAGCTATTAATTCGATTGAAACCAAGAGCTGTTAAGAGATTGGCTAAAGTTTGCTTATCACCGCGAACTCCAAATATTTCATGACCTTCATGAAGATCTTTAAAAGGTCGGATTATAGCACCACTCGTACCGAATTCTTCATATTCATATAATGGAGGACGGTCAACTGAAGATGAGAGCCCAATATCAACTGGACTCAGACAGTACTGGTGGAAGAATAGCAGTTATTTTGATGAAGTATGGTGAATATAGAATTAAAACTTACCTCATCATTGTATTTCGTATTGAGAGAAGTTGATAAGAAATTAAATAAATCGTTAAGTGTTTTGAATCTCATGGTGTTAGCAATTCCCATTGGAGGTAACATTTTTTCGTTCTCTAAAGATTTGAGTTTAGTTTATAGGAGCTTTGGTGAAAAAAGATCAAGTTTTTAAACTCACCACACAAACATTGAGGTGGCATTCCAAGAAGTTTTTCGTATGGATAAAAGAGGTAAAAGTAGCCATCTTGTCCCCTCCATAAGGCCAGAGCAATATCCTTTACCGTAAACATTCCATAATTTGCAGAGGCAAAAAATTCAATCAAGCCTTCAAAACAGAAAAAATAGTGGTTGTCTGTAAAGTCGGTTTACTGACGATAATTTTCGTGTGATAACGTCATACAAAAAACAGATTGTCTACCTTTGATAAAAAATCAGCCTTAATTCATCACCCTTTAATCCCTTTTTTTTTATATGACAACCTTGAATATTATTCAATTATTATTTTTTATTATATTCTTTCAAACAGAGTTGGAAGTTTATTAATGCTATCACTTTTCATCAAAAAACCACAAAAAGCAAACTTTTATTTCTTCTATCAACCTAATGTCCATTTTTTACATAACAACCTATAGTAAATGTTATATCACCTGAAAGCTTATTATTTCTGCTTTAATATGCCCCAATCATATCTGCACGACGCCGACGCACATAGCGATATTTACCTTCAAAAACCGCTCATGAGAATTTTTTTCGCTTAATGAAGTTGTACTTGACTAAAACCACTGATTAACAGTAATAAAGCTTTTTTCTAATGAATTTAGGTATAAATAAAGTATTTTGGATTTGTAGGTAGGTATACACTGAAAAAAAATTGTGAATTCTGATATTTTTCAATATTAATAAATATTTGATAGTTAAAATGTCACTGTTATATTTGTTTAATTGATAATAAAATATCAATTCGTCCAAAATTTTTTTTTTTAACTAAAACAGTCAATAATTTTTACAAAACTAGGTTCACATAAAAGACGATAAAAGCTAGACGGGCACTAATGGGCAAACATTTTATTTTTGTTTTTGCTTTTTGACATCTTCCTCTTTAATATGATACCAAAACTGTTACCGAATAACACCGAATGATATCATAAAAGGTCCATTAAAAAAGCAGAAAAATAAAAAAAAAACTGCCTTTCTACTTACATTTAAAATAAATTCATTTTGCAATAAATTATTGCTTCAAATGCAATGAATATATTTTGTGTATTTTACACACCTGCAGCTGAAACTTCCATAACAAGAATTTAATATAAAACAATAAGAAAAAAAAAATCTATTATTACCGATGTAATAATTCACAAAAAAAAATGAAGCACATTAAAAGATTACAATTAATGGCTTTCAACTGATGCTGTGGCTTAGTGCATGCATAAAAAACAAAAAAAAAAATACGGGACAAAAAATCACTTCTCAACTCCAAATTTTGCAAAAAAGTTAAATAAGCGGGTTTTGGAGGTTACAAGTTTTTTAATCCAGCCATGTTCAAATTTTAAACTGAAATTACGGTTCTTCCTACGGTCATTGACAACAGATCTTCTCAGGTGTTTTATGGTAATTTTGAAGTTTTTCAATTAAAGTTCATGTAGCTCGTACAACATGTAGGAGGGCCCCCCTTTAACAACTTTTTGTATGGTATTTCTTGGATTTTTTGTGTAAGTTTGCACATTTTTTATTTCTCCCCTATTTAGTTTCATAAAAAAAAATAGTTGGCAATGTAATGCTAATAAAATCAATTTTGTATGACCATAAATAGAGAAGAAGTAAAAAAAATGCAAACTTAAACAAAAAATCCAAGAAATAGCATAAAAAAATGTCTTAAAGTGTTTTACTACTTTGGTATTTTTTGGTCTTAATTTAATTTTGTTTTTCATTGCATTGAACAGTTTTACATAAATCTAAGAGCGAACATCTTTTTGACATTCACTTATTTTGATTTCTAGCTTCTGCTTTGGAACCATCATTTCGAAAAAAATAAATTTTGGAAGATATGCTTCAGTGTCCTAAATTTCATGACTTTTCGTGAAGAAATGGCCGTGCAAATGATTTTTGATGCCATAAAGCAACAAAGGCACCACTTTGTAGTCAAGACAATGATAAATAGTCAAAGCGAGCTTAACCGACAGATTTTTAAATCTGAGTTCATGACTTTCACTGATTTAGTTAACTTCATTTTTACTTTTTATTTGGTAAAAATAATAATTTACCAAATGGTACATAAAAATTAAAAAATGTCGTAAAAATAGGAATTTTGCATTATTTCGACAAATTTCAAAACGCCAGAAGTCCGTTAGTCCTTGCCCAATTTAAACAATATTTTTTGTCTTTGGTATTTAGCTCATAAAAGAGTTGTCCAAAACTATTATATTAAAAAATAAGACGTTAGGGTGGTCAAATTTTATATTATATTTAAATGCAAAATAAAGTTGAATTAAATTTGCATATGCTCTAGGTCAAAAAGTATAACGTGCTAAAAAAAAGAATATCGTTTTACCTTTGTCTCAAAATTGTGAATACGAAACTGAATGAATTTTTGTACACTTATAGTCCTGCCTATAAATTGCATTCATCTATTTGTTTAAGAAAAAAAGATACAAATAAAAAACTGTTAAAACGGTAAAAAAAAATTGGGGCAAAAAAACTTGCTTTTCTTTTTTTTATTTATTTCGAAATAATATTATTAACTTTAAATTGGTATGACTTAAATTTCTGTAAAAAAAATTTCCATATCTATAATATTCACTGTCGAAGGTCTACCTCATGTTTCTGTTTTAAGAAACCCTTCATGTCTTGTTTTTGAAATATTTTAGAATTTTTTCAATACCTTTATCAGCCTAAAAATAAATAAAAATAAACGATAGATCGTTAAAAAAAAACAGCCACTTTTGTGCAATGTTGTTTTACCCCTATTTAATGATTGAATTTTTAAAAATCCTTTATAGATATTTATCTTTAGGTTATCACCCTACTAACAATGTTGCTTCTATAATACTTTAAAGAAGCAACAATTGCATCTGTAAAGCCTTATAGAACCAAAATTGTTTGTCGGGCACCTTTCTAATAAGCTTAAGCAGATTTTTGTATCTCTTTTTATTTTTATTTTATTTTGAAATAAGAATTGCAATATATTGCCACACAGCTTAAAACCTCAGGTGTAACGAGAGGAATGCAACCATGGTTCATTGATTTATAAGACGTTAAAACAAAAAAAGCAAATCAAATTTATTAGGAAGGTCGTGAAAATTGAAATCATTTTGAAACTTACCATTTTTCAACTGCACTGACCCCTGACTCTTAGCATCAGCTAACATCGGTCCATGTACCTTACAATCGATAATTGTTAATCGAACGCGCCTTCCACCCAAGTCCAACATAGTTTTAACACTCTGAAGATTGAAGGCCTTATCAGAATCATGAGAAGGCAATGATAACTTGAACAACTCAATCCCTTCACTGAGTATTTTATCAATAGTTTCACTTTCCCATTCTTCTTCTGGTTTTTCCGAAGCTATCATCAATGCTGAAATTCCCATACAAATAGCTTTTCCCACCCGAAACGCATCCTCAGCATAGCTATAATCACACAGAGTCTTTGTTCCAAATAACATCCATTTATTTTCAGCCATTCCAATCCATTCTCCTTCGTTGTCGGCTTTTGTGGCAGTTTCAAAAAATTTTATTTTAATAATTCTGTACGGATCTTTACGATGCTTCAAAGCAATACTTTCAACATAAACTTCAGCCAGTTTTTTTGGGTTTTTATACCAAGTAACACAAGCACTACCCGCCAATGCAGTGCTACCCAATTCAGCCGAAAACATTCTTGTCCATTTTCTACCCAAACCATCACGTTCCTTCGGATCAAACATGAAAAAATGGTTCTTTTGTTGCCACACGAGAACCATTTGTGGACCAACTAAAATACCAGTGTCATTGGCATCGAAAAACTTCATCAATCCCTGTTCAACACTCAAAACATGTGGATCCTCAGAAGTGACTTGTCCAAAAACCAATTTATCAAAGTTTACTGAAAGACTCTTCTTCATAAATTTAATTGGATATTTTATTCTATCCATCCAAAGTTCATTTTCTAAAAGATCTTCATCGTCACTTTCAGCAAATAGTTTTTTTCCAAACTTCATGATATCACGGATCATAATCGATGTCCAGATATTAGCTGGGAAATGATGTAGAAATACAGCAGCCGCCAGAACAGTGTGAGGAAGTCGACTTGGATCCTTGCAGTATTCCTTACCCACAAGAATACCTCTTTGATCCGGTAGGTCTTTATAGTCTGAACTAAATGTCAATATCATATCTTCGGTGATAATTTCTTCAACTGGATCAGGTTCTTCAACTTGTTTTTTATCCTTTTTAGTTTTTTTAGAAGTTGGTGCAGTTGGAGGAGGAGCTTCAATAGTTTCCTGTTCTAGGATACTTTCTCGAACTTCTTGTATTTGTTCATCGGCTTCATTTGTACCCTCTTCCAGTATTTTAAACTCATCATTGATATTTTCAAGAGTCATTGGAATTTTCATTTTATTCAGAACTTTAATTGAATACAAACTACAAACACCTTGTTGTAATTGAAGACTTTGCTCAACTAATATTCTCAAATCTAATGATTTCAAAAGTGCTGGTAATCGATTGTTTATATCTCGAAAGCCTTCCGGTATTAATGCATAGAATTTGTTTTTATCTTTCCAAAATGCAAAAGTGTTGCCAGAACATTGAAGAATTATTCCATGATTATCAGTGAGTAATTTGTCCATCATTTGAACTTGATTATTATCAAGATTTGATATATCGCCAGCACGTAATGGAGTTGAGATTGTAGAAGGTCGAATGAGAATTGTAACTTTATTTAAATTGAGAAGAAATGTTGGGCAAACACATTGAATTGGATAACTTGAATTTTGTCGAAGTTTTAGTTGTTGCAGAGTTAAACGGTGAACTTCATTACCGATTTCAAATATGTTTTCAACTATGGCTGTTGACCATTCGGAAAAATTTTCAACTGCAACGTAGACTGGAGCTACAACACAAGCTGAGGAATTCTATAAAAAAAAAATAGGGAAATTATGTCTTTGACAAAATGTTAAAAGGATTTTTTAAGGTAAGTAGATAAGCTTAGTCTTAACTCTTTAGCGAAAAATTCATTTAAACAAAAAAAATTTATTAGCAATTTTAGTTGGTTTACACGGACAAAATACCACCAAAAATTAAGCGGATTTCTTCATTTTTTTATGCCAAGATTACTTCCGTCTTAAATTAATCGGAAATCCACTTAATTTAAGATGAAAATCTTCTTATTTTTATGATAGTAGGATTTTCATCTTAAATTAAGTGGATTTCCGCTTAATTAAAGATGAAAGTCATATTGGCAAAAAGCAAAAAAGTTTGCTGCTCAGTTCTTTTGTTTATGTTGTTGCTCTTTGATTAAAAAAAGAACATTAATTTTTTATGTAAAATAATGTACCTACCTTGATTTTTCTTGAACTTGTTGATCCTTTAAAATGTTGAAATGGAGGTCTATAGCGAAACATAGCTAGGCCTGGAGCAATTTTTCCCCATTTTGTTGGTTTTTGAGGCATGGGGGCTCTATACGAATACATTTGTAAAATAATAAAAATTTATCAATATTTCAGTTTTAAAGTTTGGTTATTATCTTACATGTATGGTTGTTTACGTTTTCTACTTGGAGACTTTGAAAGTTTTTTCGAATTTGGTGTCATTATGCAAAATTTTAAATTAGAAAAATATAAATTTAATACAAAAATAAACAAACAATTTATCTCAGAACATGAAATTAAAATACTTTGATTATATTTTCAGAGTTTAATAACATGAAATTTAAAGTGAGTATTAGAACAAAATGATCCAGTGGTAGGAATCAAAATACAATACTAAGGAATTTGGCAGTTAGTTTTCCTAAATCATTGTGGCAATTGAAAGTGGACATTTTTTAAGGTTTCTATTTTCAACACTGGCACTGGTCAGCAAGAACCAAACCCTACTTTTCGATAGGAATTTTGTGTGCTGAGTCCGAGTCTGAAGTCAAAATTTCACTGGCACGTCACGTTTTTGAAATAATTGAATATTAATAGGTCAAAAACGCGTTTTTGGGTACATTTTACATCGAATTACATCACCGTTTTTTTTGGTAAAACTACATATGCAATCTCAAAACGCCATATTAACACGTCCTAAAGGTATTTATATTTTTTCAAAATTATTTTTTTTCTCAAAGATATTGAAAAAAGAAATTTATAATAGATATCTCAAAATCTTGAATATTTTTTTCAAAGTAATGAATGGTTTTTTGAATCAAATTCCATCTTGCGTCTTCTGATTTGGACTTATAATAGACCGAGAGCCGGGAGCAGATTTCTTGCGTGAGAGGTAACCGATTCATATGTAGATCTTTTTATTACCTTCATTTATTACATTAACCGTTTTCGATCTGTAGGGAAAAAACTTCAAAAAGTTTGCATTTTTTTATATAGCTTTTTCCTATATAAAAAATTGTAATCTTTTTACCCCTCCCCGCCTAAAACTATACAATTTTTTTCTTGCCTGAGTGCAACCTACACGCCTAGGTTTTTTGTTACATTTATTGCAAATTACCCTGTACTATGTAGAACCTTTTTGCTATATAAAAAATTGCAAACTTTTTGAAGTTTTTTCCCTACAGATCGAAAACGGTTAATGTAATAAATGAAGGTAATAAAAAGATCTACAACTTTTACTTCAAATTAATTTTTAAAAAAGCTCAAATAAAAGAGATATGACGAAAATAAGAAAATCACCCTTTGACTTGCTTAAAAAAAACCACCCTAACTCTTAAACCGAAGGTTTAATCGAAAAAACTTATTTAACATATTCTGTAGGAAATTCAATTAGCTTTAAGATTGCTATACAATTGTTTCTGCTAGGTCCAATAATACGCGAGTTATGTGAAAAAGTAAAATAAATAAATTTTCAGAAAAACTGCATTTTCGGGAGCGTCTGCCGGGGGTTTGGCCACACTCAAAATGTCTGCCATGGGTATTTTTGTTATCAGGGAGTCCACCGCTACAGGATGCGATTAATTTTAGGTGGTTACCCCAAAGTCTAAAAACCCCAAAAAAAAACGCATTTTCGGGACAGTCTGCCGGGGCTTTGGCCACACTTAAAATGTCTGCCATTGGTATATTTGTTATCAGTGAGTATGTGGCGTTGGTTATCAATAAATTTTAAGTGGTTACCCTCACTTAATCGATTTTCAGAAAAATGGTACTTTTGATGCGCTTTTTCTCGACAACGGCCCAAATAAATGCAGGCAGACTAAGGTATTCGTCATCACCATGACCCACGCTACCTCTGACATTCATATGAATCGGTTACCTCTCACGCAAGAAATCTGCTCCTGGCTCTTAGACTATATTCCTTGTGGCAAGGATAATTGCATTTAAAAATCTTCACTTGAATTTATTCTTTTATCGTTAAAATTATACAAAGTAAAGCAATTTTTTTTCTCGTAAAAATTCCAAATACAAAGACCTTTTTGTATTGATATATTTTTTAATTTTATATTGCTCTACATAAGGATAGAATTGATGTGAAATGAAAGATAATTTGATACTCAAAATAAAAAAAAAATGGGTTGGTATTAAAAAAATAAAAAATAATTAAAAAAAAAACTTACTAGATTTTATTTTTACAAAAATATTTCAAAATAAAAAAAAGAAAATATTTAAAAAATTGTTTAAGCAAAAGACACTCTTATCACTTTTAACACTTGTAACAAAATGTTGAAAGTTCTTGGTTTAGCAGGTCCTTGTGAGAAAAAAATTCAGGGGGGATCGTGCGTGTCACGATAATATGATTATTCAATTAATTCAATTAAATAATCGTGTATCCTAAATGGTTAAAATATTTGTAAATAATTTAATCATTTAAGACCCGTTTGCTGAATCGAAACTTAAGCATTTAAGTTCTACATAAATCCTTCTTATGTGACAGTTTACGCAGAGGAAAAAGTAGGGAATAAGAGTTTATGTTCAACATAAATTATTTAAGTTTAGATTTATCAAAAAAAAAAAACCGACTTCCATGGATCAAAAATGGGTTTTATGGTTTTTCTAATAGTTCCTACACGGTTAAAAATTCTGGAGTATTTTTTAATACAGCTCTTGTATTAAAGCAATTTTCAATACAAAAAATATTAAATTTTAATACTTCCACAATATTAAAATTATTCTTAATCTTTTTTGTATTAAATTTCAATATTTAAGTATTGAGTTTACTACTAAAAATTAGGCTTGTGTAGTTCGCGAACGAACTAGTTCAATGAACTAGTTCATCTTGGTGAACTAGTGAATTTAGTTCTCTTACTTAGTTCAATTTAGTTCGCGAATAGCGAAAAAGATTTGTTTCAAAAAACTAAACAGCAACCTAAAGCAGTCGTAATATGACATTACAAAATAGCTTGCGCTCACCTTACATTAACATTTTTTTTTTATATAATTTTTGGGTGAAAAGAAGTCCCATCTGTATAGGGAATTTTCAAATTTGGTCCTGGTCTCCTTGTCTTATACGACAACAGCGCCCTTTTAACCCGACAGACGTTTAAAGAAGGGATGCAGAAACCAAAGTGCATATGAAATTGCATCCAATTCTTTGTTGAGCGAAATCAGTTCTTCTGCTGTACCTCAAGATTTAGATGTAAAACATCTTCTTCAATCACCCCTTACTCTTATTTCTGAGCAAGAACAAAAAATCAAGTAGCATCTTGGTCCTTGCATTACTATGATTTCCATTCAATGAAAGCAAAACGTACTTCTTCTAGACTTTTGTCAGGAACCAGAAAGCTCGACAAGTATATGAACGAAATTAAGAATTCTTATAGAAAAAAAAATATGTACATACATATCTGTTATTTTTAGGTTGTATTTGTTTTATTATGTAGAATGCGTTAATTTAACATAAATTTGGATATAGTTTTTGCAAACTAATTTTGTTTTTTAATTCTTACAAAACCGGAGTGATCAAAATAAATTGAACTAAAATGAACTAGTTCAGAACTAGTTCATTAGTGTGATTTGAACTAAAGTGATCGATCACTCAAATGAACTAAAGTGCCCAACTCTACTAAAAATTATTAGAAATTTATTTAAAAAAGTTAAATTCTAATCTTGTATTGAATTTTAATACCGCTGTATTAGATTTCAATATTTTTGTATTACATTTAAATATAATTGTATTACATTTTAATTTAGTTGTATTTAAATGTAATACAAATTTATTAAAAACTAATATAAAAATTATTAAATTGTAATACAAGAATATTAAATTTGAATCAAAATGACAATAGACAATATGAATCATTAAAATATTGTCATTAAAATGGTATTGTGTAAATAGGCTATGACAAAATTTTGCAAATAATTAGGTACATTTAATCAAAAAGAATTAATATGTTTTCTCTCTCTCTCTTGTTAGAAGTGACAGCAAAATTTGCCATTTTACTCCAATATTTAATAAATGTTTGCCACTCGTATAAACAGCAAAGGCAATTCCAGATTTGTAAGAGTTACAAAATGTCATTTATTAATTTAACTAAAAAAACTTAAAATACTTTAAAATTCAATAAAATATTAAATATATATTGCATGTAACAAAAAATATAACAGAACCTAAAATTATGTTATGCAAATTTGTACACGTGAAGTACCTACAACATTTTCGAATTCAAAGGAGAATGGGCAATTTTGTATGGAACATGGACGTTGCGCGGCCAAGAACGATTTTGTTATTTTTTTATGTAGTTAAGTCTTACATACATTGTGCAGAAGTTTTATAATTCTAACGTTCTTCATAAATGGATAAAATGCATTTTTGCATTTAAAAGTTAATGCAAATTGTCTCAATGTTTAAAATTGAACGTGTATTTTAAGTGCAAGATATGATAATCTGTCATTTTCCCTGAGCCTGAAGACCTTTATCTTGGATATCCAACCAATAGAACCCAAAATATTGGCTTTTTAAAACATCAATTTCGAGTCTATTTTAAGACTTTTTTCTCGATTTTGTATTTGTTTTTTCCTTTTGAAAACTGAAAAACAAAAATCCTGAAGTGGTTGGCTTAAAAAGCTTATATTTTGAGTTCCATTGGTCGGATATTCAAGATTGAGGTTATAAATCATAGAAAAAATGACATAAAATCATATTTCATAACTTAATTAAAACAGTAATTCAATTTGCCCTTCGCATATTGCTCGATGCATTAACAACACTAATATTGCAATATCTTCCATTCCAAATGCAATACAACGAAACGGCCATAGTTAAAATTTTTCCTACGTTATAGTTCTTTAATTTGATACCAATTTCATTACTGGCCGCCAAACGTCCAATATGCCCATTCTCCTTTTAAAAATTAAAATTTTTATGAAAACAATTTACTTGTCTCAACAACTTTACTTAAGATAAATAATTTCTTTAATAAACGCTTGAATTGTTGGGGGATCTTGAACCCCCATCATCATAACCCCTTCCATATAACACGCCATTGTCCCTTATCTTATTTTACTTCACCCATTTTCACATTGCAAATAGTTGTTGTTGCCTCATTTTGAAGCATTTATGCTTAATCATCATTGTCATTGTGTACTAAAAATTAAGTGGAGATTTTTTTTTTTTTGGTAGGTAAAGGTCGGTAGAAAAGTTTTATTTGTGTGCGTTCTATACATGGGACAGTGTTTGGTCCATTTATGAAATTTATGTTTGGTCAATATTTGATAAATTTGTTGTTGTTTCCTGGAACTTTTGAATATTATAGGTAGTTTTAACAGAAAATAGATAATAGAAGGTTTTTTTATAGTGGTAACCAAAGAGTTAAAAAATTGCAATGTTATGAGATATATTATGTTATGCAGCATCTGAATCATGTGTCGAAATTTAGCATTTTGGCGAGTGAAATGAGACGACTCGCCAACTCGTCGTACTCATCGCAAAATCGATATATGCCGATTTTGTTCATTGGTGTTCAGATCTGTGCCATAGTTAAATCTGATGTACATCCGAACAAAATGTGCTCCGAGCTTTTTCTGATCGCTCAGAGATCTTATTAATATTTTAAAAGAAATTTAAAAAAAAATATAAAAAAAAAAACTTTTCAAAGTTTGTACCTTGTAGTTTGTTTGTTTGTATGTATTTACTTTTTTATTATTTTTATTTGAAAAAAAAAAATAATTTCACTACTTTTATAAATTTAAATTTAAAATTATATAAAAGTTGTGAAATTATGTTTCTCAAAAATTAAACTTTAATTAAAATAATAAAAAATTCAAGTTTTAAAAGAATTTTTTTTTATTTTCTTTAAAAATATTAATATTATATACCTACACAAAATACCTACCACTAAAGATGAAAAAATGCAGTTATGAACGAATATATTTTATCGTCAACGATTTCTTCCGTCGGCTATTTGCATCTTTTCCAAGCGATGACTGCCGTCGGGTACCTAGTCAAAATCGAAATCTCAAATTAAATATTTAGGGCGATTCATATTCATATGCGTTGCAACGCCATTGTTTTGTACAGATAACTTTAAAATTTAGAAATATAGGAATATTAAAAAAAAAAAAAAATGAAAAAAAGGTAGGTATTTGTTTGCACACGAATTTTTTATTTATGGGTGTACTACATACTTTGTGTACCTACCTACTTTGAACTATGAGAAATGAGACCAATTAGGTAGACATGTACCTACCTACGGCCATTCCATTTGCATTTTTAGGACATCTTCACGCTTCTAGAACATCAACTTTATCACGATCCCTTTAGACCTACCAAGTTTCCAGAAAAAAGATTGGTTCTTCAACGAAATAAACTGGAAACAAGGTCAATATGTCTTCTCTTACTTTGGAATGGGCGATTGTTTAAAATCATTAATTCATTATAAGAAATATTAAATTCCGAAAATTAAGTTGACTAAGCTTTTCAATCTTTTCTAGGCATTTTATAAAAAAAAAATTAAGTACAAATTCTGGAATAGGTGTCTCATATTTTTGGGTGTTTGTTTTTTTTTTTTGTTTGTTACCTAATAATATAAATTTAAAATAGAATTAAAATACCAGCGCTGCTCTTTAATAAATTGAGTATGCAATTTCTCATGTTTATGAATTTAATGCACTGTATTTTTACGAATAATTTTTAGTGAATTGTATCGTATTAAAAGAAAAACTAACATAATAAAATTTGAATTTAGCGAAGACATCCACCTTTTTAGTTTCAAACTCTATTTTATGTAATTATAATAGAAAATAATTTACCAGAATATAAAGTGCAAGTATGTATGTATAATATTGTATGCTTTATAAGATTAAGAAGGGAAATATTTTAAGTGAGATCTATTGATTTGCTCGCATTTTAATTTTCTGCATGGTTTTCAGAGAAATGTGAAAGTGAATGCTAGTTAGTGTACCTACCCGACAATTAAAAATAAATATATTATGGGTGTTATAAATAAAGACAAAACTTTGTAAATGTCTTAGGTAGATTAAATTAGATTTTTTATTAATTCCATTCATAAACATAAAAACATAATAATTTTGAATAAAAATTACAAGCATGACAAGATAGCCGTCTGCCGGATGTAAACTAGATTTTTACTTTAAGAAAGAAAAAAGTATACATACAAAATGTACATGTTAAAGTATAAATATGAATATAATAACAAATTATACCTATACCTACCTAAATAATTAAAAAGTGATGCATAAATTTGCGAAATTAATGTTAAATTAAACAATATCATTTTAATAAAACAAAAAAGTTAGTAGGCAGTTAGTAAATCTACGTATTTCCTGTAACATAGGACAAAACTGCAACACAATAGTTAACATTAAAAAAATATTAGCTAGCTCAATGTTTAAATGATTGTAAATTTTGTATTATTGGTTTGAACAAGTGTGTTGGAGGAATTTCGAACATGTTCAAAACCGCCCCCGAGCAGTTTGAATCAGATATTTTAAGTAGGTAAACTTGAATGTTCTTATAAAAAGGATAATGAAACTAGCATTTGTGGAAAAATTAAAGAAAATAAAATGGAAATGTAGGTATAACATTATTGAAGATTAAACAAAAAATGCCTGAATCCTTCAAGTTCTACTAGACTGATTTCGATGAGAACTCGATTAAGTGGTATAAAAATTAAAGTCAAGCTGCCAGAGGCGTACGTTGAGTTGATTATAGAAAAAGAACAAATTATATAGAAAATAAGAACAAATAAAAAAATACGTAGGTATACAGCCTACTTTTTTTTATGGGACCCCTGATATATCATTTGTCGCTAAGATTATTTACGCAACACTTTTTGTGGCAAATAATATATAGGTAATTTTTTTTCAAGAAACTGATTTATTTTTTTGCGATCCCTGAGGTATGTGACTGGCTACCAATATAATTTGTCTCTCTTGTATCCGAAGTAATTCATGTCAAATAACTTATCTTTAAGTTGCCAACTCTGCATTGTTTCCAGTCGAGGCCCTGGCCCCGCTTGCTTGCCCCAAAGGTGTGCAAGCTGCCTACACCAATTAACGCTCCTGGTATATGAAGAACATCCGCTTTGTTAACATTTGCATTTAAAAATAGGTTGATCACAAAATAAATCTATTTTACTCTTGGAAGCATAAAAGGTATGAATATGAATATCATTTTTCGAAGTTATGTTTTAAATTAATTTTTCTTGTTTTTCTTTTCAACTAATAAATGTGAAATAACTATATTTTAAATTTTAAGGTTATTTTTTTCTGAGTTTTTATTATTTTTTGGTTTCTTGAATATGATATAATAATCAATTTTGAGTATGTGTATGTTCTTAGTAAAAAATTAATAAAAAGCTATGTTTTATCTATTCATTACAACAAAAGTAATACTTCTGTGCAAAAGTGCACCTTCCATGTTCAAACCTGCCCCACTTTTGAACATAAGAGTTATATTGGTTAAACATCAAAATTTTACATATATCAATATTTCGTCTAACTATCCAAATGTTATTTGAAATCGAAGTTCAATGTTAATGTTTATTGTTAGTAAACTTTATAGATCAAGAAAACGAACATATGTATTTCGTTCAAGAAGTTGCGAAAGCAAAAATTCTTCAAATGTGTCCCACTCTCCCCTATAATTCTAAGTCGGCTAAAATTGATTTGGCAAGTTTTGACCCTCCAATGCCCCTCCCCAGGGTCCGGACAACTAAAATATTGTGTAGTCATCTGCGATACATATGTGCCCATGATTATGAAAGTGGACTAAGTCACTTTTTGCATTGTTTAAAGAAAAACTTAAAAAACAATTTTCTTATAACGATTTAATTATATTTCTTTTATGAAATCACTAGAGTAGAAATAAAGAAATTTATTAACTGCAATTTCGCTTTCAAATAAACTTTACCCCTTAAATTAGAATTATTTTAAGGCTAGATTTGAGGGCATTTTTAGGAGTGACTTAGTCCACTTTTAAATTAAGGGCACATATATGTACAAATTTTCATTTCGATACGATAATTGGAAGTAGGCTAAAATTGATTTGGGTCTTTCGACCCCTCAATGCACCTCCCCAGGGTCCGGACCAATAAAATATTGTGTAGTCATCTGCGATACATATAAGTACAAAGTTTCATTTCGATACTGTGACTAGAAGTAGGCTAAAATTGATTTGGCGTCTTTCGACCCCTCAATGCACCTCCCCAGGGTCCGGACCAGTAAAATATTGTGTAGTCATCTGCGATACATATATGTACAAATTTTCATTTCGATACGATAATTGGAAGTAGGCTAAAATTGATTTGGAGTCTTTCGACCCCTCAATGCACCTCCCCAGGGTCCAGACCAATAAAATATTGTGTAGTCATCTGCGATACATATATGTACAAATTTTCATTTCGATACGATAATTGAAAGTAGGCTAAAATTGATTTGGAGTCTTTCGACCCCTCAATGCACCTCCCCAGGGTCCGGACCAATAAAATATTGTGTAGTCATCTGCGATACATATATGTACAAATTTTCATTTCGATACGATAATTGGAAGTAGGCTAAAATTGATTTGGAGTCTTTCGACCCCTCAATGCACCTCCCCAGGGTCCGGACCAGTAAAATATTGTGTAGTCATCTGCGATACATATATGTACAAATTTTCATTTCGATACGATAATTGGAAGTAGGATAAAATTGATTTGGAGTCTTTCGACCCCTCAATGCACCTCCCCAGGGTCCGGACCAATAAAATATTGTGTAGTCATCTACGATACATATATGTACAAATTTTCATTTCGATACGATAATTGAAAGTAGGCTAAAATTGATTTGGAGTCTTTCGACCTCTCAATGCACCTCCCCAGGGTCCGGACCAATAAAATATTGTGTAGTCATCTGCGATACATATATGTACAAATTTTCATTTCGATACGATAATTGGAAGTAGGCTAAAATTGATTTGGAGTCTTTCGACCCCTCAATGCACCTCCCCAGGGTCCAGACCAATAAAATATTGTGTAGTCATCTGCGATACATATATGTACAAATTTTCATTTCGATACGATAATTGAAAGTAGGCTAAAATTGATTTGGAGTCTTTCGACCCCTCAATGCACTTCCCCAGGGTCCGGACCAATAAAATATTGTGTAGTCATCTGCGATACATATATGTACAAATTTTCATTTCGATACGATAATTGGAAGTAGGCTAAAATTGATTTGGAGTCTTTCGACCCCTCAATGCACCTCCCCAGGGTCCGGACCAATAAAATATTGTGTAGTCATCTGCGATACATATATGTACAAAGTTTCATTTCGATACGATAATTGGAAATAGGCTAAAATTGATTTGGAGTCTTTCGACCCCTCAATGCACCTCCCCAGGGTCCGGACCAATAAAATATTGTGTAGTCATCTGCGATACATATATGTACAAATTTTCATTTCGATACGATAATTGGAAGTAGGCTAAAATTGATTTGGAGTCTTTCGACCCCTCATTGCACCTCCCCAGGGTCCGGACCAGTAAAATATTGTGTAGTCATCTGCGATACATATATGTACAAATTTTCATTTCGATACGATAATTGGAAGTAGGCTAAAATTCATTTGGGTCTTTCGACCCCTCAATGCACCTCCCCAAAGTCCTGACCAATAAAATATTGTGTAGTCATCTGCGATACATATTATGTACAAATTTTCATTTCGATACGATAATTGGAAGTAGGCTAAAATTGATTTGGAGTCTTTCGACCCCTCGATGCACCTCCCCAGGGTCCGGACCAATAAAATATTGTGTAGTCATCTGCGATACATATATGTACAAATTTTCATTTCGATACGATAATTGGAAGTAGGCTAAAATTGATTTGGGTCTTTCGATCCCTCAATGCATCTCCCCAGGGTCCGGACCAATAAAATATTGTGTAGTCATCTGCGATACATATATGTACAAATTTTCATTTCGATACGATAATTGGAAGTAGGCTAAAATTGATTTGGAGTCTTTCGACCTCTCAATGCACCTCCCCAGGGTCCGGACCAATAAAATATTGTGTAGTCATCTGCGATACATATATGTACAAATTTTCATTTCGATACGATAATTGGAAGTAGGCTAAAATTGATTTGGAGTCTTTCGACCCCTCAATGCACCTCCCCAGGGTCCAGACCAATAAAATATTGTGTAGTCATCTGCGATACATATATGTACAAATTTTCATTTCGATACGATAATTGGAAGTAGGCTAAAATTGATTTGGAGTCTTTCGACCCCTCAATGCACCTCCCCAGGGTCCAGACCAATAAAATATTGTGTAGTCATCTGCGATACATATATGTACAAATTTTCATTTCGATACGATAATTGAAAGTAGGCTAAAATTGATTTGGAGTCTTTCGACCCCTCAATGCACCTCCCCAAAGTCCTGACCAATAAAATATTGTGTAGTCATCTGCGATACATATTATGTACAAATTTTCATTTCGATACGATAATTGGAAGTAGGCTAAAATTGATTTGGAGTCTTTCGACCCCTCAATGCACCTCCCCAGGGTCCGGACCAATAAAATATTGTGTAGTCATCTGCGATACATATATGTACAAAGTTTCATTTCGATACGATAATTGGAAATAGGCTAAAATTGATTTGGAGTCTTTCGACCCCTCAATGCACCTCCCCAGGGTCCGGACCAATAAAATATTGTGTAGTCATCTGCGATACATATATGTACAAATTTTCATTTCGATACGATAATTGGAAGTAGGCTAAAATTGATTTGGAGTCTTTCGACCCCTCATTGCACCTCCCCAGGGTCCGGACCAGTAAAATATTGTGTAGTCATCTGCGATACATATATGTACAAATTTTCATTTCGATACGATAATTGGAAGTAGGCTAAAATTGATTTGGGTCTTTCGACCCCTCAATGCACCTCCCCAAAGTCCTGACCAATAAAATATTGTGTAGTCATCTGCGATACATATTATGTACAAATTTTCATTTCGATACGATAATTGGAAGTAGGCTAAAATTGATTTGGAGTCTTTCGACCCCTCGATGCACCTCCCCAGGGTCCGGACCAATAAAATATTGTGTAGTCATCTGCGATACATATATGTACAAATTTTCATTTCGATACGATAATTGGAAGTAGGCTAAAATTGATTTGGAGTCTTTCGACCCCTCGATGCACCTCCCCAGGGTCCGGACCAATAAAATATTGTGTAGTCACCTGCGATACATATAAGTACAAAATTTCTTTTCGATACTGTAACTAGAAGTAGGCTAAAATTGATCTGGGTCTTTCGACCCCTCAATGCATCTCCCCAGGGTCCGGACCAATAAAATATTGTGTAGTCATCTGCGATACATATAAGTACAAAGTTTCATTTCGATACTGTAACTAGAAGTAGGCTAAAATTGATTTGGCGTCTTTCGACCCTTCAATGCACCTCCCCAGGGTCCGGACAGCTAAAATATTGTGAAGTCATCTGAGCTACATATTTGAACAAATTTTCATTTCGATACGATAATTGGAAGAAGGCTTAGATTGATTTGGGGTGTTTTGACCCCTCTATGCACCTCCCCAGGGTCCGGACCAATAAAATATGGTATAGTCATCTGAGCTGGATTTATGTACAAAGTTTCATTTCGATACGATAATTGGAAGTAGGCTAAAATTCATTTAGGATGTTTCGACGTCACTTTTGCAAAGAGTGACGCACATCGCTTTTCAAAAAACTGACGCGCGTCACTTTTTCAAAAACTGACGGGCGTCACTTTTTGAGAAATTGACGCGGGCGTCATTTTTTGAGAAAATGACGCGGGCGTCATTTTATGAGAAAATGACGCGGGTGTCATTTTATGAGAAAATGACGCGGGCGTCATTTTATGAGAAAATGAAGCGGGCGTCATTTTATGATAAATTGACGCGGGCGTCATTTTATGAGAAAATGACGCGGGCGACGCACAGTGTGGGAATTCGCGAATTTAGCGGAATAAAATTAATAACGCTTGCATTTTAAATTTTGTTGTAGTTTTTTTTGTGATTAGTTCATTGAATATGTGTATACAATCAAATGTAATTCACATTTTGGTGATATTTTATTTAAGTTTTTGTAAAATGAGCTTTGAAGTGACAGCACCAAAAAGTACTTTTTTTTGAAAATCATAATTTACAAAAAAAACTTTTGAGGAATGATTTATTTTTTAATTTTAATATGAATAAAATAAAGAAAAAAGTTAATTATTGTCAGAATTGACTAGGTTTTTTGCAAACCGATATGTCAATGACGTTGTTTTATGAACTAAAGAAACTATTCTCTAAAAGGCTACTAAAACGTACAAGATACTATTTCAAAGGATGTTTTAAATTATGTATAGCTTGGTAAGTGTTCTGTCACGAAATTTTTCTGCCATACATCATCAAGGATACCAAAAATTAAAAGAACCGTAAACTTCCTGTCGAAAAAAAATCAGTTTAACTGGAATAGACAATTTGTATTTACCAATCGTGTTATTCTTGTAAAATAAAAAGCCAACTGCCTCAAAAGGCTTAATTTTTATTTTTGAGACCCAAACATCAAATATTTCCTTCTTTGTTATTTGGAAAGACATTCTGCAAATTATATAATACCGAAATATTTTTTAATTGAAAAGGATAGTTTGCTAATTATTCAAATAACATACCACATTATAAAAAGACGAAAATTAATACTCCACAGTACATATACACACAATAACAAAACACAGCACTTATAACAAGTAAAATTAATTTTAATACCGATTTTCAAAGTATCAAATATCAAATTTTGTGAAAAATACGCGTTAAAGGCACTATTGCTCGAAAAATAAACAATTGGTTTTTTTTTAAATTAATTTATTTTCATCATTATAATTGGAACGACCTTTATCAGATGTAATACTTTTTTTTTATTAATTGATAGTTTCCGTTTTTAATTTTTTAAATAACTTAATTCTTTTTTTTTTCTTACTGTTAACTTTGAATTTGAACACCCTGTATTTTTATTGGAACTATTTTAAAATCAAATTCACAAATTTTTTGAACACCCTGTGAAATAAAAAAGTGTCTAATTCTATAACATTCTTCTTACAAAATCCCATAAAAGTTATTCGATTTTTACGGTATGCCATCATTTTTTTTTGTATGGTCATTTAGAAAAAAAAAAAAAAATATATATACCATAACAAAATTGGGGTGTCAAATTTTAGTGATTCTTGATAGATAATAAATCAAGCTTTGCATTGAGTATTGTCTCTAAGCGGAATAATGCGGAATAACTAAAGTTTTGCTCTAACAAAGATACAAAAATCGAAAAAAACACATTTTTTTAACTTCAATCACCAAAACAAAAATGTAAAACACCCTGTGAAATAAAAAATTACTTACATAATTATACCTTGATATTTAGAAAATATAAAAAAAATAAAACTTTTATTAAAACACACACCAAACGCACGAGAAAAAATTAAGAGCAAAGTAATCTCTTTCACCAAATAAACAGAAAAAAAATCGCCAACTGCAACTTCGAAGCTATTTTTTTTTGTTTACATGATCCCCACCTATCAATGCTTTTGTTATCACTTTCTACAATCTATTAGCTTTAAGAAAAACCGGTTTTGGCATCAAACAAGACAAGTCATTTTTCGAATTAAATTCCGCTAAATTCGCGAAATCCCACACTGTGCGACGCAGGCGTCATTTTATGAGAAAATGACGCGGGCGACGACGCAGGCGTCATTTTATGATAAATTGACAAGAGCGTCATTTTATAAGAAAATGACGCGGGCGTCGTTTTATGAGAAAATGACGCGAACGTCATTTTATGAGAAAATGACGCGAACGTCATTTTATGAGAAAATGACGCGGGCGTCATTTTATGAGAAAATGACGCAGGCGTCATTTTTTGAGCAAATGACGCGGGCGTCATTTTATGAGAAAATGACGCAGGCGTCAATTTATGACGCAGGCGTCATTTTATGAGAAAATGACGCGGGCGTCATTTTATAAGAAAATGACGCAGGCGTCATTTTTGAGCAAATGACGCGGGCGTCATTTTATGAGAAAATGACGCAGGCGTCATTTTGTGATAAATTGACGCGGGCGTCATTTTATAAGAAAATGACGCGGGCGTCATTTTATAAGAAAATGACGCAGGCGTCATTTTTTGAGCAAATGACGCGGGCGTCATTTTATGAGAAAATGACGCAGGCGTCAATTTATGACGCAGGCGTCATTTTATGAGAAAATGACGCGGGCGTCATTTTATGAGAAAATGACGCGGGCGTCAATTTATGAGAAAATGACGCAGGCGTCATTTTTTGAGCAAATGACGCGAACGTCATTTTATGAGAAAATGACGCGGGCGTCATTTTTTGAGCAAATGACGCGGGCGTCATTTTATGAGAAAATGACGCGGGCGTCATTTTATAAGAAAATGACGCAGGCGTCATTTTTTGAGCAAATGACGCGGGCGTCATTTTATGAGAAAATGACGCAGGCGTCATTTTGTGATAAATTGACGCGGGCGTCATTTTATAAGAAAATGACGCAGGCGTCATTTTTTGAGCAAATGACGCGGGCGTCATTTTATGAGAAAATGACGCAGGCGTCATTTTATGAGAAAATGACGCAGGCGTCATTTTATGAGAAAATGACGCGGGCGTCATTTTATGAGAAAATGACGCGGGCGTCATTTTATGAGAAAATGACGCGGGCGTCAATCTATGACGCAGGCGTCATTTTATGAGAAAATGACGCGGGCGTCATTTTATGAGAAAATGACGCGGGCGTCATTTTATAAGAAAATGACGCAGGCGTCATTTTTTGAGCAAATGACGCGGGCGTCATTTTATGAGAAAATGACGCAGGCGTCATTTTGTGATAAATTGACGCGGGCGTCATTTTATAAGAAAATGACGCGGGCGTCATTTTATGAGAAAATGACGCAGGCGTCATTTTATGAGAAAATGACGCGGGCGTCATAATTTGAGCAAATGACGCGGGCGTCATTTTATGAGAAAATGACGCAGGCGTCATTTTGTGATAAATTGACGCGAACGTCATTTTATGAGAAAATGACGCGGGCGTCATTTTTTGAGCAAATGACGCGGGCGTCATTTTATGAGAAAATGACGCGGGCGTCATTTTATGAGAAAATGACGCGGGCGTCTTTTTATAAGAAAATGACGCAGGCGTCATTTTGTGATAAATTGACGCGAACGTCATTTTATGAGAAAATGACGCGGGCGTCATTTTTTGAGCAAATGACGCGGGCGTCATTTTATGAGAAAATGACGCGGGCGTCATTTTATGAGAAAATGACGCGGGCGTCTTTTTATAAGAAAATGACGCAGGCATTGACCTATTATATATGGACTGCCAGGACCAGGTTCAAGCTATGGTGGCGCCCCTTGGTAGGGCAGCGGGAAATAGTATTTTGACATCTAGGTTTTGTGACTTTTGATTGTCACAAAAAAAAATGCTTGTCAAAAAAAAAAAAAAAAACAATTCAATTATTTTTGCAGAAATTGTTTGGAATTTTATGTTTCCCAACACAAAAAGGTAAAAAAAAATTAAAATTGTTTTCACTGAAGTTTTCATATTAAAATTTATATTCTTTCAGATCGAAAAACATTTTTAAAAAATGGATGTTCCTATCTTTCGAAATGGAGTAAAGTAAATTGAAATTAATTCAATTTTCACTTCTAATGTAAGTTCATTTAAAATTATTTCAGCCAACCCAACAGAAACATCATGGCTCCATGTACTAACTTGTCCAATGAACTATGTCGCTTGAATTAATAACATCATGATAACAAAGGGTCCTATCATCGAAAGACAATACAGAACGTGTTGTCATCAACATCAATAATTCCCAGTACCAGCAGCAGAAATTCAATTCAAGTTCTGCAGAATGAAGAGTGCCTCAAAATGACTTTCTACACATGCCCCCCAATCAGGGTGATGATATGTTTCATGGATGGACGATGCTTACGACGGCTACAGCAACAGCATTAGACACTACGGATGATACCGTAAACGATGTCATCGTTATCGCCGTACGAAGTAAAGAATCTGTTGCAATGTATCGACTGTGGCCAGGTGCTTAACTTCCTCGCCAATCTCCTCGAGAGCCAATCACCAAATGTTTTGAACAGCAGATAATTCAAGTGATATCGGCAACCAATGAGGCTCTTGGATCACAACTAGCAAGTGGACCTATTAAGGTAAGTCCATAAAGAGATTTCTATGTACAACTAATATGAAATTTTGTTAAATTTTCTAGCAGGGGCAATTCAAATTTGGCACAGTTGTTCCATCACAACAACAGCAACTTCTTTAACTTCAACTCTCACACTCACATAGTAATGAAGTTTATGGTTCAACTTGGGAACAAGGTGTTCGTGGTTATGTTGAATTGAAAAAAAATTCAAAGAAACTTCGTATGGAGCTCTGTGCCGGCAGCATGATAGTCAATGTTAATAGAACCATGGTAAAATCTTTCTCTATCCAGCCACTAAAAGTTCTCCAAAAGGCAACTCAATGTGCCTTCCGAATGCAATCCAATCGCATACCTGATAACTCAAACTAGAGGCTTGGCAAGCAACGGAAACATCAACTTACTTTATGCGGTTCCAACAAAAATTGAAGAAGCAGTAGAGGTTACATTTCCTTTGTTTTTATTTGCAATAAATTTATTTAAATAATAATTCGCTTTGTGTTTGATAAAAATGTAAAATCATCGGAAACAGGTCTAAGAATAATTTCACTAATAATCAATCCAATCAAAAGAATTGGAGGAGAACACAAAAGTGTTCCTATTTCAACACTGCCACGGTATTTTTGAGGTTGGGGAATCTACAGATTACACCACATGGACAATATCCCATGGCTATATGTATGTTAGGGTGGAGTGAAAAAAAAGTTGTCTTATTTTTTGTTCTACATAGCCAGGATGGGTGCCATTTGGAACTTAAATTACGGCAAAAAAGTTTCAAATCGATCAAAGAAGTTTTAGAGGGTTCACAAGTCACTTGAAAAAAATGAAAACACCATAAAGGTTAATTTATGGAGTTTTTTGAGTTTTTATTGTTTTACTCATTTTTTTTTAATTCGAAAAACATGTACATTATTATTTATTGTTTAATTTTCATTAAAAAAAATTGCGATTTAATTGACTTAAGGCCCTTACTGCAAGAATCCATGGGCGGCGAGCACACCCAACCCCCATGATCCAGCCACGTAAAAACAAAAAATAAAGAAATTTCTTAGACAAAAATAGTTTTGGTTTTTTTTTTAATTTCTTAAGTAGTAGGTACTTAATTACATACAATTTTGAAAAAAATTAGTTTGATTTCGAAAATTAATTTTTCAAAAACTGAAAATGAATGAAAATGAAACAGAAAATGGCCATATTATATTATTTTTGTAAAAGACGAGGTTTTTGGCTTTACAAAAAGGTATAGGACGTTATTGTAAGTGTAACCGTTGATATTTAATATTTTTTTGTTTCAAATTAAATAATTTTTTTTTTAAATTGCCCCTCCCCGCTAAACGAAGGGGAGAAGACCCTCCTCCCATACGATTTTTTTCTTTTCTTGACCGAACCTACACGCTCTAACTTTTTGGCACATTGCTCCCTCTCTTTTGGAAATTGCTCCCAGTACTTTACTTCCAACAAGCATGTAGCGAGCAAAAAAAAATGCAAATAATACATTAATTCTCACTTTTATTTTTTCACAATTAATTATGAAAATTAAAAAAAAGAAAAAATAATTTAAAGAAAAAAAAAACAAATAAATTATTGGAGCAATCGAATTAAACAACAAAATAAAAAAAGAGAAGAGAATAAAACAAAAAGGTAGAAAAAACCAGTACTCAATATCTTGGGGCGTAAAGTGTTGAAATAAAACCAATAACCGGATATCATTTCTTCTTCTTGTTCTTTCCTGAAGCTGGTAATTCTGTTACACCAGTAATGGCAGAAAGATCCTTCTTGAGAACTTCAACTTCAGGCTTCCAAACGGCAGCATCAGATGAACTCTTTAGTTCTCGAACTTTTTCACCCTTAAATCAAATAAAACATTAAAACTGAAAATCATTTGGAAGAGATTTTATATTGTTCTTACCTGTTTTGCAATTTTTTCTTCAAGTTCTTTAATTTTGTTGTCATCATTTGCGGGAGTAGGAGTCACAGTTGGAGTTTTTGTTTCTGCGGGTGCTTGAGATTGTGCAGTGACAAGTTATTTTTTAAGATCCAACAGAATATTGACTTCAGGCTGCCAAACTGCTTTGCTTTGTTTCAAAGCACCACCAGAAGTCGATCTCACAACCGGGGGACCAGCGTACTTCTTTTTGAGTTCATCAATACGAGCCTGTTCGATTTTGGCAAACAAAGGTGCTGGCTTTCCAATTTTGTGACCAGCTGGAAGCAGAATGCTTGCCAATGGTCCTTGCTGTTGTTGATATGTAAGGGAATAGCAGACTCGCCAACAAACAAGCAATGTTACAACACAAACCGATGATTGTGTGTTCGTCTTTGGTCAGTCATCGCACAGTGGGGAAAAGGCGGAAAAAACCCAAATTTCGGAAGTACGATTTATTTTGATACTGCACGTGTTTCTAACAGTTAATTAGTTGAAGAATCAGAAAATGAAAACTGTTTTTCAAAAAAAAAATTGTGGTCCTGGAGATTATCGCTCAAAGTTGAAAAACAGTAAAAACTGATAAAAATACAAGTAGTTTCAAAATGATCTATTTTCCTTAAAATTTAAAGGTTTGAACCAATTTTTTTTGTAAATAGGCTTAAAATAAATTGACAAACAATACGGTACATTAGTTTAGCGAAAAAGAATTGAATACAATTTTTTTGACAAAAAAACATTCAATTTTAGTGACTTTTTAGGTTCAAATTAGGTTTTAACTACTGCCTCCGTCTGCCTCTGTTGGCGGATAGGTTTTCCTAGATAGTATTGAATCTCAGCAATAGTTTAAAAAAAAATCTCACCCGAAGACGTCCGTATTCGGTTTTTATAGCAATTTCAATCTGAAAAAGTCATTCAAAAAACCAAAAAAAAAAAATAAGGCAAAAAAGAAATATGCAGCTATTTTCGCCAGACAAATCTTTCTAAATGTATTTTGGTATGCTCAATCTGAATGTGAAGTCCGTTTTGCTAAACAGCCCGATATTTATGATAAGATTGCAAAAAAAATTTTAAACCCACAATTTTAAAGTTTTTCCCAATTTAGTCGCTGTTGGGATCAGGAGTTTGTGTTAATGAAACCTGCATTGCACATTTACCTATTAAAACAAATGTTTTTTTCACCAAGCCACTTTTTTGACTTTATTTATAACTATCGGAATCGGAATACAGTAAAACTGGTTATTTGAAGATTCTCTTATCTTTAGTTCCACTTGTTTCCAAAAAAAGGATGGAATGATTTGATGGAATGTTCCGCTAATTGAAGGAAAAGTTAAGGCTTGGTAGCCGTTTAAATTTTAGAACTAACCAAGGAAAAAAAAGTTTCCAAGAAAGTTAAATTTTGAAAAAAATGCCATACCTACCGTTTTTGGATATTTTTCTTTTTTGAAAATTTTTGATTTTTTTTTTTTGATTTATGTAAAATTTAAACGGTATTTATTAATAAAATGTTAAAATAAACTCAAAAAAATTTGATTTTTCTAAAAAAGCGATTGGAAGTAAGTCATTTACAGCTGCAAAAACTTGATTTCTGATTTTTTAATATAATTTTTTTCTGAGTGGGGGTGCCAATGGGTGGTCATTGGTGTAGATTTGTCTTGCTATTAGCTACCTTTCCTGCATATTTCATGAAAATTGGTTCAGTAGTTTAGTTTTAATTGAGTTTTTTCCGGTCTCCAATACAAGTTGCCCCACAGTGCATCGGTGGAATGGTCGAGTCGTAGTTCTTTTCACAGAACACCAAAGCTCTATTGACAAAGTTACCCAAAATATTCAGCATTTCTCGCTCCCAAATCATTCCAACTGTTTACGATTGTCACGATTCACATTATCCACACGTTGGCAAGTGTGATCAAGATGTTGGAAGTATTCCGTAGGAACTGGAAACATAAAAAAGCGTTGATTAGAAAATCTCATATTTGAAGTATTTATTCAATACCTTAATTTTACGTTAGATCCCATTCCGGACATTTGTTGTCCTGGCTGTATAGGCGATTGTTCCAATTGATCCAGACAATATTTGTACTTTTGGCGGAAGCTCTGTGTCCATTATTTTTTTCATTCATTCCATGTGATATATTTGCATCTTGTGCTTGTCCTCGAATTGATTTCTGCAGCCGAGATTTATGAAAAAATGGACTGGCGCATCATATCAGGAGTCAGCAGTTTTGTAGTTGATGATGCTGTAGCTGCTGTTGATGTTGCTGTTTTAGATGCTGTTGTTCATGCATCGTGGCACTAGAGTTATGGATATAAATGGGGGCGTCTGTCCAGGTTGCAAATCTGCATTCATTCCAAGACAAATTCCATGTGATAAAAAATTTGCATCTGAAAAATAAACAAATAGAAAATTATTGATAAAAGAACATTTTTGATTTATTTTATAGGATGAACGAATTATTTATAATTTTTAATAACTTTCAAGCATTAATAAATTGAAAATAATACCTTTTTCAGCATGATTTCATTTTGATACCGACATTTTTCTTTTAACAAAAATTTTTATTTACCTACTTTTTTTGAAATTGAAAAGAATTCTTCCAATACGTCAAAAAGTACATTTCAAAGATGACAGGTGCTACTGATTTTTATAGCAAAAAAATGTAGATGGCCTTAGTTTCTATGGCCAAAAATGGTAGTTCAAGCGATCTGCCGGAAGATGTCGCTACGCTAACTAGGTTCTATTTACCGCTTTCTTCCACAGGCGCTAGTAATCATTGAACCACATTTTCAAAAATTTTGTATGGAAACGAGAATCAACTAGCAGTCCATATATAATAGGTCAATGGACGCAGGCGTCATTTTATGAGAAAATGACGCAGGCGTCATTTTTTGAGCAAATGACGCGGGCGTCATTTTATGAGAAAATGACGCAGGCGTCATTTTGTGATAAATTGACGCGAACGTCATTTTATGAGAAAATGACGCGGGCGTCATTTTTTGAGCAAATGACGCGGGCGTCATTTTATGAGAAAATGACGCAGGCGTCATTTTTTGAGCAAATGACGCGGGCGTCATTTTATGAGAAAATGACGCAGGCGTCATTTTGTGATAAATTGACGCGGGCGTCATTTTATGAGAAAATGACGCAGGCGTCATTTTGTGATAAATTGACGCGGGCGTCATTTTATAAGAAAATGACGCAGGCGTCATTTTTTGAGCAAATGACGCGGGCGTCATTTTATGAGAAAATGACGCAGGCGTCATTTTGTGGTAAATTGACGCGGGCGTCATTTTATGAGAAAATGACGCGGGCGTCATTTTTTGAGCAAATGACGCGGGCGTCATTTTATGAGAAAATGACGCGGGCGTCATTTTATGAGAAAATGACGCAGGCGTCATTTTTTGAGCAAATGACGCGAACGTCATTTTATAAGAAAATGACGCAGGCGTCATTTTTTGAGCAAATGACGCGAACGTCATTTTATGAGAAAATGACGCGGGCGTCATTTTGTGATAAATTGACGAGGGCGTCATTTTATAAGAAAATGACGCAGGCGTCATTTTTTGAGCAAATGACGCGGGCGTCATTTTATGAGAAAATGACGCAGGCGTAATTTTTTGAGCAAATGACGCGGGCATCATTTTATGATAAATTGACAAGAGCGTCATTTTATAAGAAAATGACGCGGGCGTCATTTTATGAGAAAATGACGCGGGCGTCAATTTATGAGAAAATGACGCGGGCGTCATTTTATAAGAAAATGACGCGGGCGTCATTTTATAAGAAAATGACGCGGGCGTCATTTTATGAGAAAATGACGCAGGCGTCATTTTATGAGAAAATGACGCAGGCGTCATTTTATGAGAAAATGACGCCTAAAATGACGCGTCATTTTCTCAAAAAATGACGCCCGCGTCATTTTCTCATAAAATGACGCCCGCGTCATTTTCTCATAAAATGACTACCGCGTCAATTTATTACAAAATGACGCCCGCGTCAATTTATCATAAAATGTCTGCCATGGGTATTTTTGTTATCAGGGAGTCCACCGCTACAGGATGCGACTAATTTCAAGGGGTTACCCTAAATAAATCAATTTTCAGAAAAACTGCATTTTCAAAACCGTCTGCCGAGGGTTTGGCCACACTCAAAATGTCTGCCATGGGTATTTTTGTTATCAGGGAGTCCACCGCTACAGGATGCGATTAATTTTAGGTGGTTACCCCAAAGTCTAAAAACCCCAAAAAAAAACGCATTTTCGGGACAGTCTGCCGGGGCTTTGGCCACACTTAAAATGTCTGCCATTGGTATATTTGTTATCAGTCGATAACATTTTTCAGAAAAATGGTACTTTTGATGCGCTTTTTCTCGACAACGGCCCAAATAAATGCAGGCAGACTAAGGTATTCGTCATCACCATGACCCACGCTACCTCTGACATTCATATGAATCGGTTACCTCTCACGCAAGACATCTGCTCCTGGCTCTTAGACTATAAAGAGCAACATATTACGGAAAATATATATTTTTGACTAAACATAAAAACAAAAATCTATTAAAAATTAGTTTTTGAAGCTTTATAGCGAAAATAGTGATGAGTATAGCTCAAAAACTAGACGTGATAGAAAAAATCTGTAAACAGTTTTGAATTCAGCACACTAAAGTCAATCAAAATCACTTTATAAAGTTCTTGCTCCCTACTTTTTTAAGTTTTTTTTGCCGACCAGTGTAGTTAAAATTTTTAACTGAATTGTCTAGTTTAACATTTTATTTTTCAATATGAAGCAGTAAATAGATACATTTTTCATCGTCATTATCATTTTAATCTGAAATCTTAAGAGTTCCATCCTGATGAACTTTCAAAAAATAAGTTTGAAAATGTTCACTTTTGTACTTTTTAGCTTTCTAAATAAGTTGAAGGATAACTCTACTTAGACAGAAACGAGTGGATATACCATTTAAAACCATAACCATTAATAACAGAAATTATTTTATCAACGATTTTTAGTCCCTTATTTAACTTGAAAAGAGTATAGTGAAGTTTTTCAATACTTCATTTGCAACCAGCCCATGAATTTGCTTTTTCCAAATTTTTGTTGATATTTTTTAAAATGTGGAACAATTGCCCATTCGCTATTCCTTAAAAAAAAGATAATTTAAAATAAATGTCTCTGATTTCTGCAAGCTTTCAAAAATTTGGTTTATTTTATATTCCCCTTAGGCGAGAGTATTTTTAAGAAAGTTGGCCACTTAGGTTTCTATAGATTTATTTTATACCACAGGTGTTTAAAATTTTTCATAAAATACTTTTTTTACATTTTGCATCAAAAAACATATTTCAAATTTTTTTTTACGAAAATGTGCAATAGCTATGCAGTTTTAAAAGCCTTTCAGTACTCATACAATTATTGTAGAAAATTATAAAAAAAAGAAATAAATAAAATTCATACATTCGTGGTTGTAGTGAACGAAAACATAAGGTGATAAAATTTAAAATACACTGAACGAAAAAAAGGCAATATTTTATGAACTGGTTGCGATAGAACTTTTTTTTATCTGTTTTTGGAACAGTCATAAGTGTAGCTATCAGCCGTTTTAGGGTTGTCCATTCTCTATTGCACACCCTGTATATATTCAGACATATTCTAAACAAAAATTCCCAGGGAAATGGTTTCGGGAGAAGGGCCCCAATCGGAAAAATGGCGAAAATTTCCTTTTTTTTTTGCTTTCCCATATTCTTAACCATTGAAGAACGAAATTCAAGCTAAAAAAATAATGAAATTTCAGGAACTTTTCAGTTAGGAGTTTTTTTTCAGAATAGGCCTGATTATGACGATTACAACTCAACTTCAACTTTTTGAATCGTTATATCTAAGAAACGGTGGGTCTTAGGAAAAAAAAGTGTCATGACACTTTTTATATATAATAATCAAGTCTACAATTCTTGCATTGAAATTTTTTTTTATAAGACTTACCGTTTTGCTGAAAATCGTGAAAAACCAGTTTTTGTGACCTTTGACCCCCCGTAAATTTTTTTCCAGGCCTCGGATCGATGAGGACTTTTTAGATTTAATTTATGATGGTGTTTCCAACAATCCTACCAATTTTCAGCTTGCTGGGAATTAATGTAACCTCGGATGTCTAAATTGACCGGACTATACAGGGTGTCCCAAAAGTAATGGATCAAACGAAATATGCTGATAGGCCAACTTTAGGGCTCTCAGAATTTGGTAACTTGTTCATCCCAAATCCTTACGGTTTTCGATTTAATGCAGTTTTTGTGAAATTTCGAAAAATCCCGACTTTGCAACAGTATTTTGCTTCCTCCGCTCATAATTGATTTTTGTTTTTTACAATTCTTTCACTAAAACATTGCCTAATAATAAGAAAAAATTAATTAATCAAAATATTTTTCATTTCATACGCAATTTTGCTGCAAATTAATTAACAGTTCCATGTTTTATAAAAACTCAATTTCTTTCTTTTATTTCAGAGCAACGCCCTGAAAAAAGTTTGTATGGTGTGGAACTGGTTTATTATTTTTAAAATTTGTCGTGTTTTTGCAGTTTTCAAAAATGTATAAATGTTTCCAAAGTTGAAGTTAGAACTGAAGATATTACAATTTAAAAGCAACAAAACAGGGCTTTTCAGAGAAAAATAACAAAGAAAAATAAACACGTTTTCTCGACTGTTGTTTGTTTATTTCTTTTTGAACAAAAGCCTCGATTTTTGTTTGTTATTTTGCTCTGAAAACGTCTGTTTTTTTGCATTCAAATTGTGATATCTTTCGTTCTAATTTCAACTTTGGAAGCTTTTATACATTTTTGAAAACTGCAATGAGACGGTAAGTTTTCAAAATAATAAACCAGTGTCACGCCACACAAATTTTTTTCAGGGTGCTGCTTTGAAATAAAAGTAAGAAATTGAGTTTTTATAAAACATGGAACTGTTAATTAATTTGCAGAAAAATGGCGTATGAAATAAAAAATATTTTGATAAATTAATTATTTCTTGTTATTAGGCAATGTTTTAGTGAAAGAATTGTAAAAAACAAAAATCAATTATGAGCGGAGGAAGCAAAATACTGTTGCAAAGTCGGGATTTTTCGAAATTTCACAAAAACTGCAGTAAATCGAAAACCGTTAGGATTTGGGATGAACAAGTTACCAAATTCTGAGAGCCCTAAAGTTGCCCTATCAGCATATTTCATTTGATCCATTACTTTTGGGACACCCTGTATACATATGTAACTTTTAATATCCCTGGTGAACAAAAATTTTTCGTGTGGAAAGAATTCCACGTGAAAAAAAAATCATAATAGGGCTGAATGTGTGTTCAGTGCAAATAAACTTGATTTCTTAAGATTGTGTTACGGTAATAATTTCAACTGAGATAAAAGCAATTTCATACTTTTATGATTTGTACAATTTTAGTTTCAAAATTTTTGTCCATAAAAAAAAAAACAAAAAAATGAAAAAAAGACTAGAAAAATAGGCAAAAAAAAAACAAACTTAGAAATATGTATTCGAAATAAGGAGGACATGAATCGTATTTGTATAATGCCTACTTTCTCAAACTACTTATATCAAACGTGAAAACATACATAGGTACACCTATATGTATTTTATCCTAATTTTCTGACAAAACTTTGGTAATTTTATGCTCACATCCCTTCTATATTGTACCTCGTAGATTTCGAAATATTTGTCAAACAGTTTTTATTTATTTTTTCTATTGTGTTGAACATTTTGGACCAAAAATAAATTTTGTTTTAAATGTACGTACATTAGGGTGTGTCACTTTTGTATGGCCGAAAAAAAGTACTCTAATTTTGCAATGTAATAGTTTTCAAAAGTTTTATTAGGGTCTAAGGTTGCATAATATATACAAAAAAATTATAATATCGTTCGTCTTTGGCTCGCTCAAATCGGTTGAAGTTGTTAAGAAAAAAACGATTTTACATGAAAAAATGATTTTTTTACTTCGCTAATTTTTAGCAGCTTCTTTACTTAGTGTTCAATTCCAACAAATATAAGCTTAAAAGTTTTTTCTTGGAACATCTTTCACGTGAAAGCTTAAAAATATTTAATATATTTGTTTTTGTATCAAAACATATATTTTAAAAATAGGTGTGTTTTTTTGTTTATCTATATAGATTTTGTGCAAAAAAACGACATCGGGATTTTTGAAATCCATGCAAACATTTGGCACCACTGTACATATACTTTGGCAGCTGTCTGTCAAAAATGTTGCTTTTGTTTTTTTTTTTATTTTAACTCCGAAGTGGGAAGGCCATTACATCCATGTTGGTTGCAAACAAAAATTTTCATATGGCCATGGCATCCATGTTGGATTCAAAAAAATTGTTTTTTCACAAAAAACCAAAAATTATCTGTATATTCTTAGCTACATTTTAAGACCATGACCATAAACATTAGTTGCGTCGTTCTTGTGTTATAAGCGTTTAAATGTAGCCATGTTGATTTTTTTCGATTTTTTAAAAATCAAATGTGAAAACTTTTTTATTTTTATTAATATAATATAATTTTATATACATATCTGTTCAACAATCTTATCAGGATCCATTTAAGACTTTTATCTGAAAAGTGCATTGCGTATATCTCGAGATATTAACATTTTATTGCAACCATGTCAAACTAATTTTTGATTATTTTTTTCTATGAGAGTTTTTTTCAAACCTCGTTTTCTCCGCTTTTTTTTTTTTGTTAATATTTTCAGATATTTTTGTATGAACACAACAAACAAAGTACCTTGGCACTACTGTTTTTATCGAGAGAAAGTAAAATCTGGATAATTATCTGGATTTTTCAAAAATCTATACAGATAAAGTTTTTGTTGTTTTTAACACGTAAATTGTTTTGATTGCAAAAATCTCGATGTCGTTTTTTTGCACAAAATCTATATAGATAAACAAAAAAACACACCTAATCTCTAAAAATCGAAATTTCTTCGATTTCTTCCTGTATTTTGAGCGAGCCAAAGATATTAATTAAAATGAAAATTGTAAACGCAGGATTTAATTTTGATAAGCAATGCAACTTTTAAAAGCTATTACATTTGAAAATTCCATACTTTAGCATTTTGACACACCCTAACGTACATTCTTAAGCTATAATTCGTGACTATAAGCACACATACGCGTCAATAGGAAGTGTAAAGCTTTACTTTTATCCTCCAAACCCCAAATGCTTACAGTTGTTGTTTTTGTAGACCAAAAGCAAAAGCTGTCTTTTTATTTACACCCCCGCTAAACTGGACAAAAAACACGAAGTTGGGGCTAAATAATTTACATGCGCAACATCAACAATAGGTGTGTTTTTTATTACCACCGGTCTTAACTGGACAAAAAAACGCCTTGGGGCTTAACCTGAAATCTTGGCAGCACTGTATATTGAATGTTCCGAAAACAGCAGACACAACAAAAATTTAGAGTTGTCATATTTTTCGCTTTCGTCTTTTTTTGTATTTTTCATGTATGTTTTACGAACAGATATAAAAATATATGCTAGCAAAACTAGTTAAATACATTTTGTCCTTCCAAACGTGAGTTTTCTTGTTTGTAAACAAATTCTAAACAATTTATAAAAAAAACTAGTTTGGTAGCACAGATTTAAAACTGTTCAAAAAGTTAAGCAAAGAGAAATTTCCGGGATAAACAACTAAGCCCGAGGAGATAAGATGTTGTTCTTGTTACATTTAAGGGCCCGGCTACACAGTGTTGTGCCCAATCACGTTCCGATTCACATTTTCTAGGAACAAACGTCAAAAAGAGGAAAATCCTCACCCCTCTTGCCTACAAACTGACTGGTTAGGCGATTGAAAAATCACCGTGTAGCCCGGCACTAACATGTTAAATGCTTATAGCTAAAGTCGCTTATTATTTAGTGCTTGACTTTTAATATGGATTTCGGTGTACCTAATAGATTTTGACATTTTGCTAATGATTAACTGGAGATTAAAAGTGCGGATTTTCTAAAATCTAGAGTAGGGTGCTTCTTATATGATCGAAAAAATCTTTTTCTCGATTTTTTAATGGGACACCCCTGCATTATGTTCTACCATATAAGCATAGTATATATATACTAATAAATAATAATATTATAAATAATAATAATTGAATTTATAAAACAAAACAAGATGGTTATGTTTTATTTTATAAATTCAATTAGTTCTTCCATTTTAAGAAAATCACAACGAACTTTATTTGAATTTTTGAATGTAAGATTGTGTCAACTGCCAATATCAGTAGTGACAAATAGCAAGTATTTTGTATTTTTGTTGTTTCTTGTTGTGGCTGCAATAAAACATGGCATGGAATTTAGAAAGTGCCTGGCTACACAGTGATTTTTCAATCGATTGAAAAATCACATGCGGTGGCTATGGCTACACACTGTTGTGCCCAATCAACTTCCACTTTTACATTTTCTAGGAACAAACGTCAAAAAGAGAAACAATTTAGCAATGGAACTGTACTTCCCTCAGAAAATTCAATTCCCTTCGTGAGCATCTTCCCCCTTCACTCCTCATCCCTCTTGCCAACAAACTCACTGCTTAGGCGATTGAAAAATAATCACCGTGTAGCCAGGCACAAATAGAGACATGATGCAGCTCTGCGCTGCATGCAGATTTTTCTCCTATAAGAGCCCGTGTTATTTTATTTTGCTGCAGAGAAAAAATTGCACATCTGTTTTGACCATTAAGGCCCATTGAAAATCCCAAATCCATGAGTAAAATTTCCACTTCCAAAGCAAAGCGACTAGTGTGAATGTGAACTAAAATTATTTTCAAAATGCACACAACACCTAAACTTTTTGGATCACCCTTTTTGTCTCATTTCTCACTTCCATTTAATTCCTCAACTGTCATCTATACATTTCCCCTCCAACCAAATGTCAAAAATACAAACGTCAATTTTTTTCACTCTCCCATCCATCATCACAAGCAAAAGTGTCGAAGAAGTTACGGAATATTTTCTTTCGCAAAGTGTTTTTTAATTTTAATTAATTCTCATTTATTTCCCAAAAATATATATATATAATTTTCCAATAAAAATCGAATCAACATATTCGCGAAACTAATTAAAACAAATTATCCATAAAGTGCATCAAAATAAAACGAAAAAAAAGTGAAGAAAAAAGAAAAACGACCCACACACACTTGAATCAGAGAAGAAGATTTGCAACAAAAATTCCAAGTCGCAATTTCACAGTTTTTAATAAAAATAAATAACATAAAATTTGCCTCTGCTGAAATTCATTAAATAAATACAAAAAAAAAAAAGAAGAAAAGTGAATACAAATGTGTGATCTCATCATCACAAAAGTAAACCTCGTCGACGAGGTATTTATCAATTTTTTTGTCTAGCTTTTTTTTTTTTTTTTTTTGACTCGACGACAACCAACTCCAGTCAGCAAGATAAGGAAGAGACAACAACGACTAAAAAAAAATAAATCAATTAAATTCAATCACACTGCTCAATGTGCAACAAACAATCAATTTTAGTAAATTTGTTGGTCGTCGTTGTAACCAAAAAGCAGAAATATGCTCCGAGAATTGATTACTTGGGTCCTTAACACATATTTGGGCAAATATCTTGAAGATTTTAATCCAGCACAATTGTCAGTTGCATTGTTATCAGGTAAGTTGTCTTTTCTTTGAGAAAAAACATTATGTAATTGAAAATGTAGTTAAAATAGAAAAATTCAGGACATGGCAAAGCTCCCAAAGAAAGTCCCAGACCTAAAGTGAACTCAATTTCATGGCAAATACACCTTTCCCCTTGCCGCCGTCTATGATGACCAATAGTTTTTAATAGGGCGCCACTTAGGCTACGAATATTTAGTTCCTCATTCTATCTTGGTCGATGAACTGTTTCAAAGTGTCTCGAGGCTCGCTTCTCTGTGCGAAAGGGGTTTTGTTGGGGGAAACACTATTTGCATCTGCTCAATCGTGTTTAGGATTTTGTTCTTCTTCTGAAGGTTTCACTTTTTTTCTGCGCACTTTTATTATATAGTCAAGGAAATGTTTGGCAAACAATAAAGCTTGTTTACGATTTCTATTTTTAGTCTTTTCAACGGATTATTTAATTTGAAAGAGAAACACAAGAATTTGTGTTGTAGACTACAAAGACTTAAACCATTTGGCATAGGTGGGAATAATAGTTGTAGTGGGATTGTCATTGATTGAAGTTCACAGAGCATTGAACTTGTAGATCAAAGTCGCCACCGTTCGCTAGTTTTTTAAATTATAAGAATTCACAAGTTGGTTATTATATTCAGGTGGAACACACAAATGGTCATGATCTCTTTTTAGCTTATGACGAAATAACTACCTATGTATAAGTTGCGTTAGGTGTGTATGGTTTAAGTGAGACTGATTACTTATTATTGTTTATTGATGTCTGGGTTTGTAGCTTGATAAAAAGAAAAGATAAATTAAGTCTTTCAAAGTCAATTTATTTATTATTTTTTTTTTTTCAATTAGCTTTTTGTTTATTTTCTTTTCTTATTCGTTATTTTTCTTCTCTTTCTATGTTGAATTGAAAAGTGCGATTTGTTAGATATTAATAAATTGATTTGGCATTAGTTTGTTTATTTTTTTGTTTTTTTTTTTTTTTTGTTTAGTTTGCGTGTTTAGTTTGTTTAACTGAATTGAGCATGAAATTATTTTGCATTTTTTTTTGTTTCTTTTGAGAGATTTAAATTTGTTTAATGTCTGCCTTTGAATAAATAATTATTATATGGTAATCGCCTTGTATACTTTGTATGTATGTAAAGCGGTTAAACAAATTTCAAAGCTTGAGCGAAAACAATCTATTAAAAGTACATAAATGCATAGCGAAAATGGTTCAAAGTTTAACTTAACCTTATTTTTAGCAATCCCGTATTTTTGGTTCAAATAAATTTAAATCAACTAAAATTAAAAAAAAAAAAATAAAATAGTACTTTTATAGGACAAATAAGGTATTTGTAAAAAATTCGAACTCGAGATAACCATCAGACATGACATCATGACATGATAGAGAATGCGAAAAAAAAGGTACTCTCAATTCTGACGATTTACTTGGTAGTTAAGAATTTTTAGAAATTCCCCAGAGGAGAAATTGAAACTTTTTTAAAGGAACAAAATTAACGGTACCTACCAGAGAACCAAACGAGTCGAGTATTGTTAACGAACATCGAGTACTTACTCGAAAAAAAAAACGATCTCGAACAAACAGAATCAACACAACTCAAATATGTTCGAGCTTTCCTCTTTACGAGTATGATGACTCGTAAGTAATCCTACATTTCAAACGAGTTTAAACAATCATTTTTCTGTTCGAGTAAAATCGAGTAAAATGATCGTGAACAAAATGTTCATGATCAATGTGATCGAATTTACTCGAACTAGAAAGGAAATGTTCATAGTGTTCGAGGGTGGTTTTTTTGTAGCATAAATAAAAAGAGAATCAGTTTGGTACACAAAAGCAAGTTACATTTGTTTTATTTAAATTAATTAATTTGACAAGATAATGAAATGAAGAAAAACATATTAGAATAAAATTAAATTAAATAAAAAAAAGAAAAATTGAATAAATTAAATTAAGTTAAAAATTATGACACCATTGAAGAATATCCAAAATATATTATTATTAAGATTTAACCTAATACTTTGTTCTTCCATTGTTTTTTATAAAATTATTACTTTTTTTTAATGAACACAGAAGATTACTATTTAAATATTATTCTCGAAAGAAATCAGCTTTTGAACTAAAATATTTCATTCATAACTTTCTCTTTTACCCTTTCAAACAGATTTGTAATTTCCTCAATATACCTACCAGAAAAAATAGTAATTCTCTTTAAAAACAATCATCCCAAATCGCATTATTGCATATTTTTTAAGGATATGTTTCTATTACGCATCTACCTGCACAAATTAACTGGGCATTCCCAGTTAATTACTTTTTTATTTACTCAGTCATTGATAAACTCGTTCTAAAACCTTAATTGTAAAATTAAAATAACCTGCTTTAATTGCAGTTGTACCGCAAACAACCAACCATCAAAACCTAAATACAAAAAAAAAATATGCAACAGGTACCTACCTATAGGGCGTAGAAATTGGAAGTGGTTATTTTCATTGTTGAAACTGTTCATGATTTTCCGATCAAGTTCGATCACTTTCGATCATTTCGAGTAAAGCCTAGTGTTTATGAACAGTCGATCTGTTTACGAGTAATTTTGTCCGTGGGTATTGAGGATCGAGCATACTCAAGAGTTGATCTTATCATATTTAGTTTGAATCATAACTTTGGACGACTCTAACGATATTCAAAAAATTCTTTATTGTTCAAAAAATTCATTTGATAGTCAAAACTACTAAACGAGATGTTTTTAAAAACAAATTTTATAGTATTTTCTGAGTTTTTAATATAAATTCTGCTGACCTTCTTTTTATGCCATGATATTAGATAAGGTTTAAGTCAGTAAAGTACGTGCATGTAATTAATTTCCAAGAAAATCATCCCCAAACACGGTCAACCTGTTAACTTCTGGTTAAATGTACACTATTTGAAAAAATTTTTGTCGTGGAGTAATTAGACGAAAATACGTATAGGGGCACCAACCACTTTGCACTTTAACTTTGCAAATTCTGTTGCACCAAACTCCAATTTGCAAAGAGAAAATTATTTTTTTTGAAAAGTAAAACAAAAATTCCTTCTTTGCAAATTTTGTTGCACCAACCAAAAATTTGCAAAGTAAAAAGTACTTTTCTGAAAAGCGTAAAGTTTAGCCAATTTGCAAAGAATTCTTTGCACTTTTCAATTTCAAATTCTGCAAAATCTTGCAATAATATGCAAAGACAAAATTTCATTTGCAGATGGGATGGCCAATTCTCGATTAAAGTTGGGGTATATTAAATGATAGTTTAAAATGAATCGTTTTGAACGACTTTTTGAATATAAAGGGTATAGTAATATTTACGTGAGTGATGTAAAATTAAGAATACATTTTGAAATGAGGAATAATTAACTATTAGTTTAGGAACGATGTTCAGTTGTTAAATATTTAGTTAAAAAAGGTAACTAAACAAAAGACCATAGTCCCTCTGCCCTCTGCTTCATGTCCACATAGCCTCCTCTATAATTGCATACCACCATCAAAATTAAGCGTCATTCAATGAATGATTGCAATTTAAAGTTAAAATAATGATATTATATTGATTTTAAAAATTCTATTATTTTCTTCTTTAAACAAATTGCAGCAAAGCAACAGTCTTAGTAACTATAACCAAAAAAAAAAAATATCAAATGATAAAGTAAAGTAGAAACAAATTTTAAAAGTTGTTTAAGTAGAAAAAAAATATTTCAACGTTTTTAACAACGAAAAGAAGTTGAAACTATTAACTGCTTTACTTTTCAAATTTTCGCACTTTTTGCTTTGCAAAAAAAAAAAAAAACATCAAAAATTGCAAAGTGCAAAGTGGGGAAATTTTAATTTTTGGTGAAACACTTTGCACTTTTACTTTGAAGAAAAGTATTATTTTGCAAAAATGTAAAGTGTAAGGTGGTTGGTGCAATAGGGCCTTGGTCCCCAAGGTTTTTCGGCATGCTACCATGTCGCAATTCATCACCTTTGTTTAGTTATGATTTAGTTACAAAAGTAGAAAAAAAATTGCTACCAAAAATTCACAAAACAAGCAGGTATTGCAGAAGATTAGGCTCTGTCAGGTCAGTTATTATTAATATTTTTTTGGTATTTTCCAAATCATTGGCACTTTTAAGTTTCCAAATCATTCACGAAATGTAGGCAGCCCATTTACAAAATTAAGAATGGCCAACTGCATACATAATATCTAAGAGTAGTGCAAGTTCAAAAATGGTCACCCAATTACTTATTTGATCAGGGATAGACAAAATTTTTCTAACATGTGAGTAAATTATTTATTCAATAAAAGAAAAAATTAACAAAATACTCCACAGTGTTATCGTTTGCTTTTAAGCTTAAACAAATTATAAACAGAATTCTAACTTTAACCAAGTAATAACCCAGTGATATATCTCAAACGTTCTCTTATATTTTAAATGATATAACTGGTCATCCAAAAGCTACGTCTACCGATTATTACATTTTCCATTAATTTTGTTTTTGTTGGACATAAACCATTAGTGTATCTTTTCATAAAATAGTTTATAATAGCAGTGCACAAAAATACAAAATTAATTGGCATTTTTAGTTTAATGTGATCTTTATGACAAAGATTAAAATTCAAAGTTGGCTTATAACCAGCATTGCCACTGCGTGATTTGTTTAATCAAACCTTGTCAAAAACCCATATGAACTCAATCTAAAGGTCAAAAAGATCATTGCATGCATATTTATATTTATTTTTCTATTACAATTCATTATTGCTTTAGCACTCAAATAAAATACATTATGTGCGTACTTACGTAATATAAATGTATAATTAAAACTTTCTCAGTCATTGAGTCAAGTTCATATTAAATACTATCACAGAACTAATAAAACAAAACTTTTTTTTAATTAAAACGCTCAGGGGTAATTCTTTGAAGTAATAAAGTAAAATTTCTGTATGCATGTAAAAAGTAAATGAGTTTCTATAAATAAAAGATAAAAACTCAAAATCCAATAAATAAATGTTTATGATGTTTGAAGATAACAATCAATAAAAGTCAGACAATAACCATCATCATACATTTCTCGTACAAATACAAATTGCTATTCTGTTTAGAGCTTTCTATTTCCATTACTATGATGATACGTCTTACGGTCTTCTATGCCAATTATAGAGTTTACTGTCCTTTTGTACCTAATTAATTTAATTCGTTATTTTCTTTTCTATTTTTTTTCAGGTGAAGTTGAATTAGAAAATGTCCCAATACGTAAAGATTCCCTCCGAGGCTTTGGTCTTCCATTACAAGCTATCAGCGGTAATATTGGCAAAATAAAACTACAAATCCCAGTGCGTCAATTCCGAACAGCACCATGGTGTATAATAATCGAAGGTGTCCATGCTGTCATTGGGCCCAAAGATCTCAACGATTGGGATGATGAAAAAGAAAAACAATCAGATCTTGAATATAAATTGTCAATGCTTGACGATGCCGAAGCCAAATGGCGAGCAGCAAAAGGTGATAGCTGTGAAAGCAACTACTATGCCTCATCCTATTCCAGCTGGCTAAGCTATGGCACAGGATTGGCAACAAATATTTGTGAAAATCTTCAATTAAAAATTAATGGTGTCCATATTCGTTATGAGGATACAATAACTATACCGAATTTTAGTTTTGCAGCTGGAATTACAATTGAGTCATTAACAGCACATACTTGTGATTCTAACTGGCAACAAAATTCAACAACTTCATGGAATCAAGAAGTTGCTTTTAAATTGGTTGAATTAAAAGCATTTGCTATATATTGGGATCGTTTGATACCAGAAAATACTTGTCGTGATATGCAATCGAGTGAGTTGGGGAATTTAATGGAGACGGTGTGTTCTTGTAAGGAGCATCGGTATATTATTAGTCCAATCAGTGCAAAGGCTCATTGTCGTCATGATAGAAGTCCGATGCCCTTGCGAACAAGAAATCGACCTAGACTATCATGTGAAGTGACTGTCACAGAAGTCAATATTTGTCTCAGTGATGTAAGTTGACAATACTTTTAGTGGAGTGCCGTAAGATTTATACATCGGAATCAAAGGAAAGTTAATGAATCTTTATATAAACTTTGAAAATGTGTTTTTAATAGTATACAGAAAAATGTAAAAAAAAATTGTTGTACCCTCTTAGTTTTGAATAATATTTATGTATTATTATTTTTCTTTATTTATTTTAGTTTAAAGTTATAATTAAAAAATGAGAACTTTTACAAAGTTGATCTTGGGTCTCAAAGAACTGCAGATTAAATGATAAGGGGTTTTGGAGGGGGGACAAAAAGAGACAACAGCAGCTATTGGGTATATATAACACTATAACACTAGTTTTTAAAATTATACTTTTTTTTGCCGAGACTAAACTATTCTTTTCAAAACGTTTTCGGTATGTTGAACCCGAAGTCAGAAAAATCCAATCAGCTTTGGTTTTTTGAAATATTACCGTTAACCTACTTTTGAAGTCATACTTTGTGAAGTATTTGTTCAAACATAAATCGTTTCGGTTTCTAAAAGATATGCAATTAACACAACTTTTATTATCAGAACCAATAGTTAAGGATAAGAACTAAATACATTGTTACTTTCATATTTCTATCTTTAAGCTAATTATACACGATTGCAATCTTCCCAATTGTCAATTTTCTACTAAGTGAAAATAGTCTGTTTACATGGTTGGAAGACTTTAGAGGGCAAAAAATTGGTAGACTCATTGGAACGCAATTTTCTTTACAGATGACGGAGAATATGAAACTTTTTGTAGAACTTGGGTTGAGTCATGAAAAAAATCGTTTGAGAGGTGGGTCATACCCCCTCCGCTTAGCTTGAAAAAAAATTATTAAGAATTCAACATACAATTACTAAGGAATTTATTATGAATTTCAAAATTTCAAAAAAAAAAAATTACCAAAAATTCAAACTAATTTTTTAAAAATTTTATGTAATTGAGTATTTACGTTGCGTTTTTTTTTTAATTCTCTCATTAGTTTTTAGTCAAAAACAGAAAACCAGATGCAAAAATGTTTTGTCGTTTTCAAGTAATTAAAAAAAAAAACAAATTTCTCTCAATAACAAATTAAAATTTATTATCCAATTAAAAATTGGACAATTTTTTTAATAAGAACATCATCCAATGACCAATTAGTCAAGAATCGTCCAATTATTTAAAAATAAGAAAATTTGTGTGTTTAGACGAGTTCAAACGATTGCAAGAAGATTTAAAATTTTTTTTTTTTTAAATTTAGAAGAAGTAGTATACGTTATTATTATATACAAAATTATTTTCTCAATTGTCCGGCTTTTTTTAGTGGTTACAGACAGTGTATGAAACTTACATGTAACATGAGAGTAACACATTAGTTTTGCTATTTATCAATTTGGACAATATTTCTTAGTTTTAATGTTCTTAAATTTTTAATATTGATAATCATGGTTTGGATTCGAAAGGGTTAATAATATCTATATTTAATATTTGGGTGGTATCTCCCACGTACACATAATATCCGATATTTTGGAGTCAATTATGTAAAAACCACAAAAATTACCAGATTTTCAAAAATTGTTTTTTTATGCAGGGATAAATTATACATGACTTTTTAAGATTTACTCAAAAACTATTATTTATAAGCTTTAAAATATCGTTTCAATTTTTTTTTTAGCTTTATTGTTTGAGCTTTTAATTATGCAGTCCAACGCTCGCTATACAGGTTCATTGACTTTCCCTGAATTCCCAGATTTTACAACTTTTGTAATTTACGACATTCCTACCGAGTGCTTCGTCTTTGAATTAAATTTAAATAACCTTATTAATTTTTCTTCATTTCAGTTTCAATATACCCAAATGGTAGATTGTGTCCGAGGTCTCCAAGTGATCAGCAAAATTCGAGCCTACCGAGTGCTTCGTCCCTCTTACTCAGTTCGTGGACATACAAAAGATTGGTGGCTATACGCAGTGCGTTGTCATGGTTTCTTCTTTGAAACAACGAAAGAAAAATGGACAAAAGCCAAAGAAAACATACGATACATCAAAATGTACACCAAAGTTCTACTAAATCCCAATGAGAACTTGTCCCCCGATGACAAGCAATTTAAATCAGATGTTGAGAAATCTCGTGATTTGGATGATCTACGTTGTTTGCGAGAAGTTTGTTTCCTTCAACTCGTAACAAGTGAACTTGATTTGAAGGGTCAAGATGGCAATCAAGGAAGAAGCATGCTCTTCCAATGGTTCCCTAATTGGTGGGGATGGTATGGTAATTCTGGAGCTACATCTCCAGCTTCAGAACATAATGGTGAATTATTGTCATCAAATGATACAGCACATAGTCTTGAAGATGATATATTGAATGCACTCGAAGGGTCGGTAGAGAATAATTCACTCCTCAAACGTGATGCTGTATTTGGGAAATTTGACTTTTTCCTTACCGGTGGACAGTTGAATGTTTCCACTGAAAATTATACCAGTGCCGAAGTGAAACCAATGATGGAAATGAATTTTGATAATCTAAATCTAAATATTGAAACCAGACCGAGATCAGGTTCTCATTTGATTGGTTTGTCATTGGGTTCTGTGTGCGTCAAGGATTTATTCACACCAAATACAGAATTTCCCGAATTGATAAAACCTCAAACAAAAGAAGACCCACAAGTTCCACCGGCATTTAGTCGCTTTCAGAATGTCAAAGGGAAGAAAGACACCGAAGATACAAGCGAACCATGGTTTCTTCTGCAATATGAAAAGAAACCATTGGCATTCAATACTGATTACAGACTGGCTGTGAAGACAAGATGTCTAGATGTGGTTTATAATATGGAGGCTTTAAAATGGCTAACAGACTTTTTTGCAAATCCTTTACAAAATGCAAATGCACGACGAAGGCTTGAACGAATGAAGTATAGCACAAAAATGAGGCTTATCAAGAATTGGAAGAGCATAATTGAAGGAGATTTGGTGAGAACTAATCAGACAATTAATTTGAGAAAAAAAATGTATATTTTAATTATTTCTAGGGTCAGCGAAAATCATGGTGTCTTGAAATCGATGTTTCAGCACCGCAAATCATTTTTGTAGAGAACTTTACCAAAAAGAATACTTCAATTGTTCTTGTTGATTTCGGACGTTTTCAACTCTCCAAAAATTCCACCGAAAATCGAATAAGACAACAGAATATGGCCAAATCCGAACAAGCTGGTTCATCAGGAATCGAACAAATCAATGGACAAGTTTTTAATTTGGAAAGTGAAGAAGATGAAGCATTTATGACGCCCTGTTCAACACCACCAGGCTCTGAAAATAGTCCCTCTGATTCGACAACTTTGTTATCAGCTGTGCCAGATCTTTCTGATATTGTTATAAATAATGATACAGGACTGGAAGATGCTTTACATGATAGAATCTATGATAAGTATACAATTGACATGACTGACTTGCAGGTGCTAGTATGTAAAGGCAAAGAACGATGGGGATTTGCCAGTGTTAAAGGATCTTCTGCATTACACTTGCTAGATCGATTTAGTATATCATTGCAATTGGAACGACGTGTAGTTCATACAGTTGATCCAGAATATCCATCGTTGACTTTGTTTGGAACACTTCCAAAGCTTGTAGCGCATGTTAATGAACATAAAATATCTGCATTGATGGATATTCTAGCAATAATCTCTGTTGACACCTCGCCAACGACTGAAGTTCATGTTTCACCGGCTCAGATCTCAGATCAATCACCAATGTTTCATTTGGAAGATGATTCATTGAGTTTGGATGAATCAACAAATAGTACACAACAGCAGCAACAACAACAGACAAATTTGATTATGTTGCAATTTGTTATTGATCAAATGTCATTGGAGGTACAATCTAGAGGAAGGAGTATTGCAGAATTGCAAGTTTCTGGAGTGAGAGCTGGTTTAAGTAAAAGACCGGAAGATACTAATATTTCTTTGTCTGTTCATGGTTTGTTGTTGGTTGATGCAATACAATCTTTTGGTCCAGATTTTGAGTTACTTGTTGCCAGTCATAGACATGTGGGGTAAATGATCTTAAAATTTAAACTTTTTTGGACAAAAAAATAATTGGCTGTTGTTTTTATATATTTTATTTTAGAATGGATAGTGTTTCTGGAAGTCTTAAACAAAGTGAACCATGTTCACCAACATCACCAGCATCTCCAGATCCATTAGATAATCGAAGACCGACAAGTCCACTTACAATAAGCAAAGCTATTAGTTCTCTACAAAGAGGTATGTAATGAGTTATGTAGAGACGTTTTGAAAGTCATGTTTTAAAGTAGACTAGTTTAGATTTTTTTGTTTGGAATTATTGTTTTGAAGGTCCCAAAAACAATTCCTGCATTTTATTTTATTATTTATTATTTTTTATTTCATTTTATTTTTACACAAAATTATTGAAATGAAAGTCCACTCTTACTGCACCAAAAGATGCCTAGCAAGACGAATTTCATCTTAAACGGAATGCTACATTGATTCACAGTCCTAGTACGCATACAAATCGTCTAGAAAAGTTATTGATAGAGGAATAGGTAGGTTCATTAGACAATCAATCACTACTCGTGATTTTATAGACAAGTCGACGGTATTGCCTTTTTTCGAAAGAAAACACAAATGATCTGTGTTATCTTGGATTTTTTTCGAAAGCAAAAAAAAATAGATTTGTAATTTTTTGACATAGGCCTGTTGATTATAAACTCATATCCTTAATTCAATACCAATTTCGGGACTTTGGTCAAAAGATATCGGCTTCAGAATGTAAGAAATAAAGACAACAAATGTGAATAGAGCTTAAAGAGACCTTTCTTTTAATGTCTCACTTGATTAAGAGAAAAAATTCGCTTGCCCCTGGTTAACGGCAGCTCACCGAACGCCTCTTACTGATATCAACAATCTTGGAATTACAACAGATTTCAATCCGGACACCATCTCTGTCCGCTTTTAGACTCAAATGTTTTTTTCGAGAATGTCAAAAAATGCATCCTCTGCGTCTCTCTATTTGGATCTTGATACAGATAAATTTTGCCCTAAAGCGTCCAAGAAAATTACACGCTTGCTTATTTAAAGCACATGATTTCTTGGGAAAGTGGTTGGAATTTGCCTTAATGTTATTCATGTTCTCCACTAGTTGTCGGCTACAAGTTTATAATTTCCTTTGCTAGGGTATTATTAAGATTCAATCCTGTGGCAATCTGTGGCAATCATTCCCATGGAGAGCCGGGTGCCTTTTAGGATGGTTTACCCGCTCCTTTAAGACCTGTGCTCTGAATATGTTGGAGTTACCCTGTTCTTCAAAAAGTTTGATCCCTCTGTGGGGATGCTGCCTGTATTATTTGTTTCTTTTATAAAAAAAATATCAATTTTATTATATTTTTTTTTCTTTATTTTTATTTCCCCAATTGGATGATTTTTTTTTTCTTATTTTATTTTTTGTATGGTTTTCGCTTTCAAATTTGTTTGAATTTTGTTTGAAAAAATGAAAAAAAAAAAACTATAAAAAGCTAACTCAGCAACTTGGTCGACTTTGGGTGATTTAGATGCACTCATCACTGTGGAAATAAATTTTATTAACTCAACACCTGATACGGAACCATTACAAATTGCAAATATTAATTTTAACAATTTAGATATAATTGGTAAGTTCTTTGTTAATTTCCCATAAAAAACATACCAAAACAAGTCATAATTTCTCATCCTTAGCCAACCAAGAAACTATAGTCGAATTACTTGGATTTATTAATCGTGTGGTGCCGAGTAAAAAACAAAAAACTACTCCACCTAAACCTGCATCTACGACATCTCAAGATGATACCGACAATGCAACAAGACCAACTTCAATTGATCTAATGCGTCGCCAACAACTACAACGTCAATTTACCGAAACTCGTCTTGGAGGAGCACCCACAAATGCCATCACATCAATTCGCACCGAAATAACATTCGACTTTCATCGACTCAATGTTTTGGTCTTACGTGCTCTTAAACGTGATTCATATTTAGTTGGACGAAAAGTAGGAACCTTCACTATGAGTGAAGCCAAAATTCACGCTACACTCGGTCAAGAAATATCGGTTGACGGTTCGCTAGGTGGTTTACAAATTTTGGATTTAACCCCAGAAGGAGTATACCATCAGCGAATCTTTTCAGTTGGCAAAGATCCACTTACCGATCCGCCAGACATGCGACAGGACCTGCTTAACTCATTGACCCAGGAAGTCTATGGTGGCTATGGTGGCATGGGTAAGGATAAAATCATTGAGCAAACGCAGGCACTGTCGTTTAATGTCTCGCGGGATGTTACCGCTACTGTAAGTGTGAAAATTCGAATGGCTTCGGTATGGTATACCCATTGTGCGCGTTTTGTTCAGGAAATTAGTTGGTGTGCTAAGGAATTTAAACATTATCTCAAGTAAGATGTTATTTTTTTTAACAAAGAATTTGTCTCACATTTAATATTTATTTAAGAAACTTTGCCCGTTCGATTCGAGAGAAGGCGACAGATATGGCTATTGGTCTTGTGCAACCTCTGAGCGAGCCAGTTGAAATTTTTATTGAAACTCCTTTGGATGAAAAGAGACCCAAATTGTTCCCAAGTCCTCATAAGGTGAAGAAACCGGGCAAAAAAGTCAAACTCAAGTAAGAAAATATGGCATTTCTGGGAGCGTATCGGAATCCTGCTTTTTAATTATTTTTACATATACAAATATTTTCCAACATTTTTCAAAATAGAAGTTGGTAAGCCATTTAAAAAAAAAATATTATTCAACACATAAAAGCGGAGTTTCAATGAAATTCATAAACCCGTTTTCAAAATATTGATTTTTCAAAAAAAAAATTTTTAATTGTGTTTTAAAAATCCAAAAACGTATTTTTTGAAAATTGTATACAATTTTTATAAAACGTTTATTTTGACGTTTCTGTATAAAACCGGTTCTATGGCAGGTACCGTTAATAACGGCACAAAAAACTATTAATTTCAAAAGAAGGCTCTTAAATGTGTAACACTTAACAGAAATTTTTTTATCAAAATCGTTAGAGCCATTTTTGAAATAAATTAACTTTTCTATTTTCGTTATATGACAGGTACCGTTAGTTTATATCCTAAAATAAATTTCAATTTCAATTGGGAATTACACAAAATTATTAACTAGGTTAGGTAGGTTAGGTAGAAATGGCTGTCAGGAAAACAACTGACACACTTAGACCATTTATTGGTCCGTTGTGATACCATGATTTTGTAAGGAAATTCCTCACTAATTAAACAAGTTGGAGCTTTTAATGAAGCGGTGAAGGTTGAAGATGTTAGTATTGATTAGTTCACTAGTATCTTCTAAAAATTGTTAACTACCAAGTTTGAAGAAAATCGATCCAGTTGTTTAGGCTGTAGGGGAGAAGGGGGTACATTTGACACTTAGTTTTTAAAGGTCTGTATTTTCGAAAACTCTTAATGTTTTCCAATGTTTTGTTTTGTATTTGATTTATTGACTATTCAAGATTATACTAACAGTAAATTTTTTTGTTTTACAACATTACAACATTTAAAAAAATAATGTTTTCTAAAAAAAGTCATTTTGTCAAAAGTGCCCCGTGGCCGGGGCACCTTTGACTTTAAAAGGGGTACATTTGACAATGGTGGATTAAACCCCACATCGTGTGGATTATATTTTTAAAACTATCAACGGATCTTCCTTGTCTATTGTTTAATTAGAAAAAAAATAAATTTTTGGTTTTAAACAATCTACTAAACAATATAACGAAAAAAATAAATCAAAAAATTTATTTTTTAAAAAGAAGAAGAAAAAACAAAAAACCATAAAATATTTAAAAAAAATCTCTCCATTTAAATCGTAATCAAAATTAATCGATGTCGATTTATTTTTAAATAATTAATAAAATATATAATTCCCAAAAGCAACGTAAGGAGCCTCATAACTGTTTTTCTTTTTTTTCAATAACTAATACTATTTTTTTACAAAGCTGGTTTTAATTGACTTAACTTTAAGCATAGTGCTATCAAAATATTGAATCACCATTAAAAAAAAATTTGTATTAGGTAAAGAAATCGCTTACATACCGGTGGTCAAAAATTAGATCAGAAATACAGAAAACACGAAAACACGTGGTACTCCCCGAAAAGTTAATGAAAGACTGCGAAATTTCGCAAAATTTCTTTAAATCAAACTAACCTTCTTTCTTCATTAAAACTTTTGTCAATTAAGGGCACGATTATACCGAAAAACGCAAAGTCAAATGTGCCCCGGTGTCAAATGTACCCCCGCTTACCCTAGCTCGATGTACTTACAGATAGATAGATATATCGCAAGTAAAAAACGGGATTATAAAAAGCGGCACTATAAGAAACGGGATTATAAAAAAACGGGATTATAAAAACTGGGATTTTAAAAGCGAGATATTAAAAAACGGGAATATAAAAAGCGAGATATCGAACCCAACCAGCCATTTCGATACCATGTTGAATCATTGTTTTCCAATTTTTCAGACTCGACGTCATTCTGGACACCCCGGTCCTTGTGGTGCCTCGATCAAGTTGCAGTGCTCAAGTGCTAGTAGCACATCTTGGCAAAATCACAGTTACCAATAATCAAGAAGAACTTCGTTCACCACCAAACTGTCCTCTGGACGAAGAAGATAAAAACGAAGATGAAGAGATTTTTACCATTGACGAGGTAGATTTCCAACGATATGAGCCACAAATTATCGGTAGCACAACGAATATCGGCGAAGTTGTACGAATATGTGATAAATACTCCATCGAAATACGTAATATGAATTTATTCTCTCTGGACACAAGTCGACGAAAAGGATTTCGCTTATCGGCTTTGCCCAGAGCTGAAGAATTCTATTCCTGCCAAACAGATGCAGTTGCAATACTTCATGATACTGTGATACAATTGGAAGTTAAGAAATTTGTTGATGATGTTTCAACACTTCCAGAGAATAACCAAGATCAACAACGAGATGAAGATGATCTTTTGGTAAACTCATAAATTTTCCAGCAAAAAAATCCTGAGTCTTTAATTTGTTTTTGTTTAATTTTAGATCGATGGAAGCGTCACACAACCTCTACAAATCTCCCTGTCTCGCAGGCAATATGAACAACTTCTCGAGACATTGGATAATGTTTTTAAGATACCAAATGATTTAGTACGACCACCCGCCGAGGTGTCTGTTGAAACAATCAATTTAGACACTGACAATAATTCATCACCTTTTGAGTTGAAAAATCGCCTGCCTGATAAAATATTTCACAATCAAACCCTTGATAACCAACAAAAGGAGATTACTCCAAAGATTTCATTTTCTCTGCCAATGTTCATTATTCAATTGAAGAATGAACATGACAATCCCCTGATTGAAATAACATTTCGTGAATTCAGTGTGCAGTATGACAAAGCGAGTCAGTATGAAACTGTGGTCCAGGTTATGCTCCGTTCAATTCTAATGGAGGATCTGAAATGTCCAATTGACTCGAAATATCGACAAATGGTTGTTTCTTCAGCCCAAGAGGATAGAAGTTGTAGACCAGTAAATGCTCCTTCATCATCATGTCCAGATTTAGTGCGTATGGCATTGAAGGATGATATTCCAACTGGTTCGTTGCCAGAGAATTTAGAATCTAGTGCAGGATTTGATTGTAATCCTTCGGTGGCTCCGACGACAACTTTGAATGCAATCAATTACCATCGTAGTCGATTGCAAGTTGATTCAACTTATTGTCCAGGAACGCCACCTCCATCGCCTCAATCAAAAGCACATGAAGACAATTTGGTTATATACTCGGCTTTGCTGATTGATCCAAAATGTCCTACACTAGCTACAAATTATCAGAATCGCAGACAAACTAGTTCTATTGATTTCAATTGTTTGAATTTGATAATTTCTGTTGAAAGATGGTTTATGGTTTTGGATTTCTTTGGTCTTGTCTCAGAAGATGAGGATAATGGTGCGCCAAAAGATGGAGCTGAAGAACAGATAAGCGAGGGTAAGGAACTTCATGTTAAACGATCTTAAAACGTGGATTTACTTTTTATACATTATTTTAGTACATTCAAATGAAAACAGTGAATTAGAAATCACAGTGCGTTCATTGAATTTGGTTTTTGTTCGCAACGAATCAGAATTGGCCAAAGCAAATGTTTCGAATGCATTTTTTGTAGTAGCTAAATATGATATGACAAAAACTGTTGAAGGACGATTGGGTTCTGTGTCGTTGTATGATCTTACTAATTATGGTAAAATTTATCGAGAGAAATTTCTAACAAGTGGTTCTGAGGCATTGAAGTTTATTTATAAGAGGTGGGTATTTTCTGATTGAATTTGTGAAATCTTACAAAGTGTGTTTTATTTTACAGGGAAGATGATAAAGAGAAGCTAAGATCACTGACGAAAGATGCAACATTAAAAATTCAAATGTCTTCGGTGCGATATGTTCATACGAAGCGATTTGTAATGGAAATTCAGGCATTTATTAAGGAATTTCTTCAGTTGCAAACGGTAAGATTAGAGTTAAAATAAAAACAAGGTACAAGCAATGGTTCGGTGAAACTGGCTCTTAAAAAATTCGTTGACACTTACGTTAGTGCATGAGCCTTTTTTTGCAACAGAAATATTTTAAGACTACTTAGATGAGTTCAATACAATTCTCCTCGTTCATATAGCTTCGGTTAAACTAGGTCTGTAATACAAAAAATTCCTAGCTCGGAAGTATTCTATTGCATGTTCAGTAAACGACCCGCATAAATGTTACAAAAAAAAGGTGCATTTATAGCGAAAAATCGGACATTCAATATGATTTGATAGCACGTCTCTCGCGAATATTCCAGAATAGTAGGTTTTTACACAAAATAAAGACTTTAAACCACTTAGTAAGCATCATACAGCACAACAATATTCTGAAATAGGACAAACTAGAGGTACAATAAGAGTTTTAGATGTAAAGGGATCCCGAAATTCATGAGAATTTCTTAACAAAAATCTGGACATAGCATTAGCTCTAGAAAGAATATAATCAATTTGTACAGGGTACATTAAAAAAGAGATGTGGATCAAAAATGACCCCAAAGTCCTTGTGAGTTACAACTCTTTGCAAAATAACTCCACCCATCTTATAATCAAATAAAATAGCCATGGCGGACCTCGAAAAAATCATTATTGAACATTTGTTGAAATTCATGCTCAAAAAGTTCTTAGGAAACCAATCCATCAATTTTTCAAATCTCTTTGAAAATTTAAATTAGGTATCAGCAACTGACTTGATTGACATAATGATTTTAACATCGTCCGCGAACATTAAGCATTTTAAAAAATTAATCACTGTCTCTCGCGAATATTTCAGGAAGGTCATTACTGAACATTAAAAAAAGAAGGGACCCAAGGTGAGTGCCCAGTGGCACAACGGCGCGGCGTGGTTATAAATTATAGAAGATAATATAGACCCAATTTTGACAAACTGTGAGCGCCACACAAATAACTGCTGAACCTTTTAAAAAGAGCAGAGTGAATCCCAAAAAAAGAAAGTTTTTTAATAAAATTCGATGTCTAACCCTATCAAACGTTTTTGAGAAACCCATACAAATCACATCAGTTTGACATTTATTTTCCATATTTCTTAAACATAAATATACAAAGAAAGTCAAATTAGCTACAGTAGACCCCAATTGTACAAAACCTGGCTGGTAAATCGATATATGATTTTCACTGCTGCATAAATTTTACTTTTCACAATTGATTCAAATATTTTAAGAATCAGTTGCAATTTGACTATAGGTCTATAGTTTTCTACATTTTTTTACCAGATTTATAATCCAGAGTTATATGGGAAAATTTCCCGGAACCTAAAGATAGATTGAAATGTAAGAAAAAATAGTTTTAGACAAATTACTGGTACATTCTTTTAAAAATTTAGAAGGAATGTTATCCGGTCCTAAACTCACGAATTCCATTCGTATAGGAAATTTGCTACGATTTTCGAAATACAATCACGGAATCCGTTCCTAATAAAAAATTGGATACGACTTTTATCATTTATGCTTGTGAATAAGATTTCCGGCACATTTTTTTTACTAGAAATAAGATCCGCAAGCAGAGCTACTAAAACGAGGCAGATCAATTTGAAAGCCATTCTTCAAAAGGCAATACAAAAATGTATCCCAGTGCTATTAATTTAAAGTTTTTTTTTATTTGAAGCGTTTAGTTCTTTTCATTTTTCTTTCCATAGTAAAACACAAATCCACCAATTGAAAACAATCCGCACAGATTAAATGTTCATGTTTATTTTGTTGAGTAGTTTCATATACCTACAAAATAAATAAATTTGTAGCCCAATAACCATTGGCTGGATTCGTCCTCAGACCACTGTTAAGACAGTCCATTGCTCTGTCTTTTAAGCACTCCACATAAGCCAGTTCGCTTTATTTGTGTTTTGTCAAATCCATACCCATCTGTCCACATTGGTATAAAACAGTTTTCAAGCGTCTTATCAATATTTCGTTTTTCTTTCCATAGTAAAACACAAATCCACCAATTGAAAACAATCCGCACAGATTAAATGTTCATGTTTATTTTGTTGAGTAGTTTCATATACCTACAAAATAAATAAATTTGTAGCCCAATAACCATTGGCTGGATTCGTCCTCAGACCACTGTTAAGACAGTCCATTGCTCTGTCTTTTAAGCACTCCACATAAGCCAGTTCGCTTTATTTGTGTTTTGTCAAATCCATACCCATCTGTCCACATTGGTATAAAACAGTTTTCAAGCGTCTTATCAATATTTCGCATCCTTCCTATCTAGGCTTATAAATATCTTAAGAAAAGCAGAGAGGCTTTGTGTTGACAAACTGATGTCGTTTTCTTTTACTCCGATGAGAGTACCCGTTTAGCACTAATTTTTAAAATGTTTGTGATTTTCGCTTAAAATTGTATTTCATCATTACATTTTTAGTTTGATACGATTCATTTTTTTAATTAATGATTTTTCTGTCTCTTTAGCCTGTGATGAAAAAAATTAAACTCTCCGATCGAGCTCCAAGCAACCAACAGCGCCCAACACAACTCGGTCTTGAAATCAGTGCTGGTTCACCAATAGTCTTACTACCTCTTAGTTTCGAAAGCAACCGAATGATTGTCGCTGATCTAGGAGAATTCACACTCACCAACAGTTTCCATTTGGCCAGTGAAAATCATGTAATAAGTAAAAAATCCGATGAAGCTCTAATGGATGAAATTCTAGATGTAATGCAAATTCATCTTGTCAATACCAATCTCTTTACCGGTGATCGAGTTTCAAAATGTCAAGAATTACAACGAAATGAAAACGATGCTGATATTTGTCTAGATATGGGAAGTTTTTGGGCATTAAAAACTGGCAATAGTATTTTCAAAGAAAAATGTCATTTAAAATTACAAGTCGAACGAAATATGGACTCGGGAAATAGTCATAATTGTCCTGATGTTAGTGTTCAAGGAACATTATCTAGGTTAAGTGGTGTTCTTAATTTACAACAATATAAACTTTTAAGAGGTTTCTTAGCTTACAATTTAGGCGAGAATATTGATGATATTTACAACAATTATTCATTCAGTTTGGCTGAGAGTCGTATGAATATCACTTCCATGGAACAAGTTCAACAATTGACCATTCCAGATAAGATTGTTTGGAATATGTTGTCGATAAATCTTGACTTGGAAGATGTATCGGTTTTATTGAATTCACGTTCTGACGATCGACATCAGCATGATGATCAACCTTTAGCTTGTATTAATTTTATTAAATCTTGTCTTAAAATCGATTCGTATAGTGATTCATCTCAAGATATTGACTTGGTGTCACAAGAAATTCTACTAACTGATTCCCGCTTTCAAAGTGGCAGTCCTGAAGCACCAAAGAATGTCTTTACCAACATACTACAACCAATTCGAGCTGAAGTTGGATCAAATATCGTTCAAGCAGAGGTCCATAGTCGTCAGAGAAAAGATCATTCAAAGTTTACAATACTCCTTAACAACATGAGAGTAATGGCAATTCTCGACTGGATCGAGAATCTCCAAGACTATTTAAGTCAAGATGCAGATCCTCCATCAGGAGCGATGATGCGGATGAAGAATACCGGAGTGTCACTAAGTTCCAGTACTTTAGACGAAGCAGAGAAAACTCCCATGGAAGTCATTCTCAACATTACCGACTCTGAGTTGGTTTTCGTCGAAAAAACTGATCAAAATGACACTAATGCAATTATTTTGAAAAGCACAACAGTTTTCTCATTCAAACCATTGGATCTCATTCGACCGATCTCGGTGAATCTAAATCATCTAGAAGTATTCTCCTGCATGTTGGGTTGTGAAAATGAAACTGCTTTATCAATCATCGATCCAATTACTGTAAACTTGGATTTGCGTGAGAATACAATTGATATCCAAATCCAGAAACAACTATGCATTCGTTTGTCTTATCACGATGTCAAGATGTTCATTCGAATGATGGAGTCTCTGCCGAAACAAACTCGTACCGCACAAAAGAAACGTACAGCTCTGCATCGTGAATCGGTTTACAGTATGCCAGATGTCGAACTGATTGCACCTCTAATGGCTATGGGATTCAAACGTGCCGATTGCATTCGAGCTCTGGAAATGTGCAAGAATCAACTTAACGAAGCTGCATTATGGTTGACCCAACAGCGAGCAACTCGCCAACCTACAATGGAAATCCATTCCGTTGTGGTGAACGCTCAGTGTATATCGGTGTGTGTCATCGATGATTGCATGGATGCTGATGTACCCTTGTTGGAATTGTCTTTGTCACAATTGAAATTTAATCAGCTGTTGAATGAGAGATTAGCCACTTTACCAAGTCATTATCATCCTCTAAGGATTCCTGTCTTTTGTAGTGGCCAATTGGAAGCAGTTATTGCAAGTGACTATTACAATCGTCATTTGAGTGGTTGGGAGCCAGTAATCGAGCCATGGGAATGCACGGCTAACTGGAATTACAGTACTGGGCAGACGAGCAACGAAAGTAATCTTCTTAACCTCTCAATTATGTCCAAGCAAATGCTTAAAGTAAACATAACTACAACTCTCATTGAGCTATGGCATTTAGTGAGAAACAATTGGACACAAGATTACTATGAAGGGACAAACAATGCAGTTGCAACGTCAACCACAAATTCCAATGATAGTCCAACAAATTACCGACGTCGGGCGCCATTTGTACCATTTTCACTCAAAAATGACACTGGTCAAGTTTTATCATTTAAAATTCTCCTCACTCAACCGGGGGGAATTACTCGAACTGAAGTCACCAGTCATGATATGATTAGTGAATGGATTAAAGTACAACCTAATGAAACGGTTCCATTTGGCTTTGGTCCACAAACTAAACTGAGACATTTGGATTCTCATAAATTGAATTTGCATCAAATTCTGGTTCAGGTCAAGGGTTGGGCTCAGGTTGGACCAGTATCGATTGATCGAGTAGGTATATTTTTCCGTCATGCTTTGCAAGATGATGCACCATCGGAAAAAGCAAGAATTGTATTTGATGTGTCACTTGTGGGTTCAGCACAAAAATTAATAACAATTCGGTCAGCTTTGAGATTAATCAATCGATTGGACAACAAGATCCTCCTTAAACTGGGCCAGGAAACAGCTGTTGTGGAACCAAATAAGTGTTTTAGTGTTCCGTTAAGTCGAGTTCGTTCGGATATCTTTTTTATGCCAATGTTTGAATTGACTCCAGAAGATGAAAGGAATGGCAATGCTTTAGAAAGAGTCAAGGATGCTCCAAGAGATTCCAATTTAAATCATCAGTTGAATGAATATCTGATGCAACAAACAATGAGTACAACTAGAAATGGCCAGCGGCAGTTTGGTTTATGTGATGAGGGGATTTCTTGGGCCAAGTGTGTCGAAGACATTATTCAAGAACCAAGAATATGTCGAGCAAATAGAGATAAAGTCTATAATGTAGTTACCACAATCAAACGAGATGGATATCCTCATCGAGATGGAGTTCCTGGACACACTATTATGCTAATTCCACCGCTAAGAATCACAAATCTTCTCTGCTGTGATTTGTTGTATAAGATTACTGGTCAAATACAAGATAAAACAACAAGTCAAGGAAGAATCACCTCATCGACAACGGCTAATATCTATGAAGTTAGTCTGGAGGAAGCCATCAGTTTAAGCATTACTCTTGATAATTATAAAGTCTCGGGACAGTTGAAGATTCCAGTTGGTCATTCTGGAGTTGTTGAACCGAAATTAAAACTTCTCGATATTAACAATCGAGATCTTCATTTGAGAGCATCGATTCAAGCAATCAAAGGAAATGGAATGGAAATATTTATAAGTGCACCATTCTGGCTGGTAAATCGGACAGGGCTTCCATTGGTATTTCGACAGGAAGGTGTGTCACAACCAGCTTCAGGACAATTTGAGGAAAATGAAATGGCTCGAGTGGTAACACCACTTATGTTTTCTTTCTCAGATCCTGAGGCGTCGCCGTCTCTGGAGATCCGACTTGGTGAACGATATGGCACGAATAATCAGGTTAGTTTCAAAACTTTATAGAATATCTCCATACTAAACTGATTTTATTATTATAGTGGTGCCAAAGCTTTAGTCTCCACAAGGAGATTGTCTATCGTCAGTTAAAGGCAGCCAACTCCAACGATAGCTTTGCCATTGGAGTCGAAGTCCGTCGTGGAAGAGGTCGCTATTCAAGAACAAGTGTGGTTACATTTTCTCCCAGGTTTCAGTTATACAATCGAAGCAGTCGAAAACTTCAATTCGCTCAGAAATGCCATGTCACCAAGCCCGTAAGTTCTATAAATAGTAGGGTAACTAAAGCTAAAAAAATAGTAATATTAGGGAGCCCGACCGTACAGCCCCGAAATTTGTCCGATTTCATACGAATCGCAAAGTTTTTACCTGTCGGAAGTACACCTCGAAGCGAAATTCGTATAAAATCGGAGAATTTTCCGTTCCGACGGATACCTCGCTACGGCCGAATGTCTAAGTAATTGAAGGAAAATAAATATATGGGAGTGAGGGCAGTGAGGGACTTGGAACACAAAAAAAAAATATTTGAACACAACGACAACACCTACAATATTTTTGTACACATTTTTAAAAAGCTATAGGTCGTTTCAAATCAAAAGTCCTGACTCAGAGTTTATTTTCTCCCTTCCAATAAAATTGAGAACAAATAAACAAAAAACTCAATTTTATTGGCTCATTGCGACAAATCAACTCAAAAATAACAACAAATCATGCTTGTTTGAATGAAAGAAATGCTAGAGAAAAAAATAAACAAACGAAAAGTCTGAATTTGTTTATTAATGATTTCTATGGTGACGACTCCAAAATAATTGAAAAATAAAAATAAGATATTTACTGCCCAATTATACAAATGATAAGATGTGAATAGATTTTTAAGTTATGAATTGCTATCATATAAACTGGACATTTCTGGTCCATCTTCACCTAGTCCCATAATAATATCTTCGGCAAAGTTATCCCAACTGCCTTCAAATGATAAATAATTAAATAATTGTATGTTTTCTTGTATTGCCCGCGGATATGGAGTGATGCAAGCCCGGGGGACTTGCCTCTGCTTTCTGAGGCTAACCCAGTGAATCTCACAGACGGATCCATTAAATAAAATAAGGATATTAAAAACTGTTCTTCGTTATTTTATCGTAATTTTAGAAAAAGTTCAGCTGCCTCATAAATGCTTCCTTCCAGTAAGCGAATGAGTTTCTTTTATTTCTGCTCAATTTTCCATGGGACTTTTGATTTGAAACGACCTATAAGTATGTTTGTTTGGGCATTTTTCAGACAACTCAAATGTTTTGAGCATATCAATAACAAATGCTCTTTTTACATCAATCATTTTGACCTGATAAAATCTTGTAAATCGATAAGCGCTGGCCGGCTGCACGCACGAAACAGTGTCACGTTTCATAAATGCTTCCTTCCAGTAAGAGAATGATTTTTTTTTATTTTTGCTCAATTTTCCATGGGACTTTTGATTTGAAACGACCTATAGAAGCTTAATTTTATTTGTAAAATTAAAACTAAGTAAGTTGAATGATCTGTTTTTGAAAAATTGGTCTTAACATGTCTTTTTAAAAAAAATTTCGTAGTTAAATATGGATTTATTTTTGCAAACGCACTTTTTTACATTATCAAAACGATGTAAAAAATACAGCATTTTTACGGAATTTTGATGAACAGAATTTTGAAATACAGTATTTTGACCAATCAGAATTTTGACTTTCAGAATTTTGCTCTTACAGCATTTTGCACACCCAGAATTTTGACATACAGTATTTTGGCAAACAGTATTTTGAACACAGAATTTTGCAATATACAGTATTTTGACCCCAACCCATTTTTAATATTTTTTCAGAACAGTAATATACGGCCCTATTCTGCTATTCGATTCACGTGAAAGTCTAAAATAAGAAGCGTTTAAATGGGGGTTAAAATTGAACTTAAGCAATTTTTTTTCTTTAACACACGAAAACAACGCTTTGTTTTCGAAAGTTAGAGATTTTTTAAAGCCAGTTTGACGGAATAAAGGAAGAAAATCTTTCGATTCACGCGAATCGAATAGCAGAATAGATCTGATATATTACCTTTTCCTCTTCAGAATTCAACTAACAATATTTATGGCAAGACATTTTTGAAGGCAAATTCATATTTTATTACGAAAATTTTTGAATAAAAGTTATTTAAATTTTTTTTAATAAAGTTTTTTTTTTCAAAAATCTGAGTTTGAGGGCCATTTTTTTTCTTTATTTGATTATCAGATAAGAATGAACTTCTAGCTTTTTAAAAATGTGTTATTTAATATTGTACGTGTTGCTGTTGGATTCAAAATATTTTGTTTTGTGTTTGAAGTCAATTTGTGTGAAAATTGCATTTTTCGGTAAACGATGATGGAAGATTGTCCCTTACTTCCATATAGTTTTTTTCCTTGAATAACCTAAACAATCTTTTGCTATCATATAAATAATTTTAAAATTTAAACAAAAATATTGTTTTTGTTCACAAAAAACTTAATTTTTAAAAAACAATACGCAAGATCGGCAATTTTTAGTTTATAGAGGTTAAAGTATTTTTGAATAACGACGTTTGGGAAAAAAAATTACCAAAATCGGAGCTGTTTGGCCGGGTTCCCTAATAATTTGCTTTAGTTAGTCCACTAAAATATTTCTTTCTCTTTTGGATTTTATAACTTTTCTGTCTTAGGTTGATGCGGAATCACGTAGCACTTATATCGATGCAGTTCCAGGATGTCATTTCCCTTTCCATTGGCCGCGATCCGATCAGGAGCCACTTCTTTGTGTTCGAATGGCTGATGTCGATTACTGCCACTGGTCAAGTGGCATTCCAATCAACGAAGCTCAATCCGTGTACATTAACATCCGCAACGATATGGGTGATATGAGATTCCTCCGTCTCGAAGTCATTCTACAGGGTTCCACATATTTCTTGCTCTTTGGAGATGCACACGCTCTCCCACCACCAATTCGATTAGATAATTTCTCAGAGGTTCCGATAAAATTCTTCCAATATGGCTGCAAGCCCGAATGGAGAACCACAGTTCGTCCACATTCCTCATTGTCATATGCTCTGGATGATCCAATTGGACATCAATTGCTACAAATTGAGGCTCCTGGTGGCAACTCAATCGAAATACCACTGCGAAATTTAAGTTGTTCCGAAGGATTGACTTATTCGAATTTCATTTACCTCGCATTCAAAGGTACTTTCCAAACTCCATCAGTTTCGGAACATCTTTATTTGTCATCAGAGTTTGATATAGAGAGTCAACATCTGGTGTTGGGAGTGAAGAATTCAAAAGTTATCCTAATGCGTAAACATGCAGGTGATCGATCACAATTATGGCTAATGAATAAACTGGGTCAATTGGAGCATGAAGGATCATCGCCACCAAGTGAACCAGGTCGATCTACAACACATTCAGTAACAAGAATGGTTTTGGACTTGGAAAAAGCACCAAATCCAAATGATTACACTAACCTTTGTGTCCGAGCACCAAATACTCAGCGACAAACAACACAAACATGGAAATTCGAAAATGGAAGACTGATGTGCCATGCTAATATGTGTGTTCAGGTAAGTTTGCGCTTATTCCAAATCTAAGTTCTTTAAACACTAATATTCTTCACTTAATTAGGCACGTAATGGAGTTTTCGGTCTACGCCCAGGTTCCGATGCCGTTCTTGGTCGCATTGAATCCGAAACACGAACTCTCAACGATGTTCAAGTTCCAATTGAACAAAATATCGAAAGACAAAAATTACGACCAGGTTCTGGTCAATTGGATGTAAAAATTCGCATGGATGGACCAATTAAGACAATACAAATAATAGATGTAAAAAATCCTACATCCACTTCTCTGACACCAGATCCACAATGGAAACATGCTTCAGCTGTAAAAATCAAATCAAATCGTGGTTTTCGTGAAAAAGATCAAAAATCACATTTTGTTGATGAGTTGAGTGTCAAAGTTGATTTGGAAAAAGGTGTAGGAATATCTGTGATATCACGACAACCATGCGAAGAACTGACTTACATCACCCTACAAAACATCACAATCGAAGCTCTAGCTACACCATCAGTTCGATCAATTGATTTGCGAGTTAATACTCTACAAATTGATAATCAATTGTTGGACACGCCGTGTCCCATTTTGTTGTATACAATTAAACCGAATGCTAGTTCTACGCCGACACCATCGAATGCTATTGAGTATGGAAATCCGAATGCATTGACATTTAGTGCTAAGGTGTTATCGAGTCCAAATAAAAATGCTGTGATTGTTGAATATTTGATATTTGACCTGAGACCTTGTGTGGTTTTCTTGGAAGAGCGGCTGATATTGAAGATGGCCATGTTTCTAGGATTGGGTTCATCACATCATTCGGCGACAAGTTTGGCTGATGAATCGGAATATGAAGCACAACAAGTGGAGAAGAGAATATTGGCTTCAAATGCTAAGCGGTACTATTTTGAAAATTTACACATCGATTCCACTCATGTAAGCCTCTTAAAAAAATTATTTTTATTGAATTTAATGATTTTTCCTTTTTCAGATTCGTCTAAGTGTCATAACTGCATCGAAATTGTCTCCTCAACTAAGCGAGATGAAGAGAAAGCTCGGCTTGAGGTTGATAAAATTCGAAGATGCCCTCATTGAATTCGATCACTTTACAGACAGGCATCATTTTGAAACCTTGGAGATGTACATGAGAGCAATTAAGTCGCATTATAAAAACCAGATTAAATGGCATGCAGCATCGATTCTGGGAAGTGTAGATTTCCTTGGGAATCCTCTAGGTTTTGCAAATGATTTGTCAGAAGGTGTTTCTGGGTTAATTTTCGAAGGTTCTGTAAAGAGTTTGGTAAAGAATGTCACTCATGGAATTTCAAATTCAACTGCAAAACTAACAGAAACAATATCTGATGGTTTGGGACGAGTTGTCCTCAACGAACAAGATACCGAAACCCGCCAAAGAATATTAGAAGTGCCGACAGGTTCGAATACTTCTGGTGAGCATTTAGCAGCTGGTCTAAAAGGATTAGGTTTTGGGCTATTAGGTGGTGTTACTAGTATTGTTCGGCATACCTATGAAGGAGTACAAACTGATGGATTCCAGGGCTTCATAAGTGGTCTTGGCAAGGGAATTGTTGGGACTGTTACGAAGCCCATCATAGGTGTGTTAGATTTGGCATCAGAAACTGCATCGGCTGTTAGAGAAACTAGTAAGAGTGCTCATCGAGTGCTACCAGAAAGAAAAAGACCACCTCGCTGTGTGACTGGTGCACCAGGAGGTCTTCTCCCACCATATTCATATAGACAAGGAAAAGGTCAACAATATTTATATCTTATAAATAGGAGAAATTTCTCTGAACAATTAATGTCATATGAACAAGATTTATGCAATGATAGAGATGCAAAACTTAGATTATTAGTGTCAACAGAATATTTACGATTATTTTCTCGCACCGAAGAAGAACCGACTGTGATGTTAGAGTGCCATTTAGACGAGGTGCTTTCATGTCATCCAGTTACAGCACAAAGTTCGCACAATTCCAAAGCGAAACCACATTATTATATAGAAATATCGAAAAATTTGGGACAAATACGAAGGCCACGGGTACGTTGTCAATCGGAGGAGATGGCTGAGAAGGCGGCAAGATGTGTAAGTATATTCGAAAATAAGGATATTTAGGTATATCAAATTTCATAATAGGACTGAATATAAGAAAACAATATTGAATTTTATAATATCTTGCATTCTAAGTAGTTTAGCATACTAACTTTGGATGGAATATTTTATGTTTACTTCAAGAAACGTAAAACTACAAATTTCTGTTGTTGATCTAGAAAATTAAAAATATTTTTCTCGTTTTGCTTAAAGATCTAGAGCCCCATAAACAAATTTGTTTCACAGACTCTCAAGAATTTAAGATCATCCGTACTTCTTTTTGGCAGACTAATTTTAATAACATCAAATTCTGCTTTGAAGTCAACAAAATTGACAAATTTCCTTCGGCAGTACCTTAACCCTGCGATAAAAACTTTTGAATTTATAAATGAATTAACTCCTTCTTCGAGAGAAACACACTTTCACCCAAAATCATTTTTTAAGTCTCTAATTCATTGGTTTTTATGCCAAATGTGTAACATAATTACCAAATTTCATTTGGATATGCCATATTTTTTTTCTATTTCATTCCTGATATTCGGTTCTTTGTTCCAATCTCATTATTCTTATCTCGTTTTTGGAATACGTCCACATTTTGTTTTCATTAAAAATAAAACTTTTTCACATGTAGAAAAAAGGTATACACTTATTTGAATTGTAATTCTTGTGGCAAAGAAAACATTTTTAATCAAGTTCATAAGGGTTCCATTTATAACATTAATATTTTGTGACTTAGGTATAGTTGATTTCTTCTATTTCCAAAAAAACCCTTAAAATATATCTAAATGCTTGGATTCGTTTTTTATGTGGTAAATGAAACAATTTTCACTGGGGTATCATTTTTGTCAGTTTTGTTTGTACCAGTTCTGAACTTCATCTTTTCTTAAAAAAAAACTCCCTTTCACTTAAAATGATTATGTATACTTTTAGATTCGTAGTTTTTGTAAAAAACACAACTTTTTCACCAAATTTAAAAAAAATAAACAACATTTATGTGAGGTGTTATACCTTTTTCACACATAACTCAGCCTCTCAAAAAAAAAAACCTTTCCACAAAAAATATTTTCAGAGCTTTATAGATTCGTTTTTCCATGTTTCATCTAAAATCATCATCACGAATTTCATCAATGTATCATGTTTTTCACATGGTTTTCGATGTATATATATTTTACCTGTTGTAGTTAAAACACAAGCACCTTTGCGTAAAATCGTCAATAGATTTTCTCGAAGTATTTGTATTGACTTGATTTTGGTGCCATTAGGCTCAGCGAACAAAAATAATATACCAATCATGTTTTTAATCTTAAACTAAATCGGTCACTGTGGTGTATGTGGCACGTTTTTTTAAATTAAAGTAAAAATAACAGTTTATTCAATTTTTTCTTTCACTGACCACATTATAATGACACCGATTGATATTTGGTTTCCTTTAAAATTATAAATTTAAAAGAACACAGAATACACCATCAGGTTTTGATGAGTTGGAACACCCTTGGAGTCGAAAATAACTGAACAAATTTTTCTATCAGAAATAAAATTTTGAACAGTAATTTTTTGTTAAAAATGCATTTATTGCAATTGAAAAAATCAAAAAGCATTTTACAGTAGGTACTTTTCAAAGATCTCGCAATACATCAACTATTCCTCATCAAGGTCCACAATGATCTTGAGGAAGCGTGATAGGGTTGCCACCCAATACTGCGGCATATGTAAATTGGTTTTATTTAATGTTAAATAAAAATCTTTTTTTTTTTAATATTCTTCTTTTTATTAGCTATCTTAAAAGGTACGACATTTTATTGAAGGCACTTAATGAATAAGAATTTTCTTCAAATTTGGTAAAGATCATTTTTAAGTAATTTCTAAGACCCTTTTTCTTATGTCTTCAATAAAGCGCGATATGCCATATACAATTTTTGAGGTATTGCATTTTTCTCGAAAACGGCTTTAACGATTTCGATTAAATTTAGCGTCATTTAAGTGATTCTAATTCAATTACGTTTTTAGTTTTCGGATAAGGAAATATGTAATTTCAGAATTTTACGTTTTTCTTATTTAATTGTATATGAAATGAACCACATTTTTTAAAATAAATAATTAAATTTTTTTACAGATCAACTACGCGAAGAGTGTATACGATGAACGTGAGCATACACTTAGTTACCAATCATCACTAAACGAAAGCTAAATCATCTACATGTTAATATAAATAATAATATATTTTGTAAATGCATATATATTAGCCTTAAAGCAATATAAACCATACATATACAGGGTGTCCCAAAAGTAATGGATCAAACGAAGTATGCTGATAAGGGGTCTTAAGGGCTCTCAGAATTTGGTAACTTGTTCATCCCAAATCCTTACGGTTTTCGATTTAATGCAGTTTTTGTGAAATTTCGAAAAATCCCGACTTTGCAACAGTATTTTGCTTCCAACGCTCATAATTGATTTTTGTTTTTTACAATACTTTCACTAAAACATTGCCTAATAATAAGAAATAGTTAATTAATCAAAATATTTTTTATTTCATACGTCATTTTGCTGCAAATTAATTAACAGTTCCATGTTTTATAAAAACTCGATTTCTTTCTTTTATTTCAGAGCAACACCCTGAAAAAAATTTGTATGGTGTGGTACTGGTTTATTATTTTGAAAACTTTCCGTGTTATTGCAGTTTTCAAAAATGTATAAAAATTTCCAAAGTTGAAATTAGAACGAAAGATATTAGAATTTGAATGCAAAAAAACAGACGTTTTCAGAGCAAAATAACAAACAAAAATCGATACTTTTGTTCAAAAAGAAATAAACAAACAACAGTCGAGAAAATGTGTTTATTTTTCTTTGTTACTTTTCTCTGAAAAGCCCTGTTTTGTTGCTTTTAAATTGTAATATCTTCAGTTCTAACTTCAACTTTGGAAACTTTTATACATTTTTGAAAACTGCAATAACACGGCAAGCTTTCAAAATAATAAACCAGTACCACACCATACAAATTTTTTTCAGGGTGTTGCTCTGAAATAAAAGAAAGAAATCGAGTTTTTATAAAACATGGAACTGTTAATTAATTTGCAGCAAAATGACGTATGAAATAAAAAATATTTTGATTAATTAACTATTTCTTATTATTAGGCAATGTTTTAGTGAAAGTATTGTAAAAAACAAAAATCAATTATGAGCGTTGGAAGCAAAATACTGTTGCAAAGTCGGGATTTTTCGAAATTTCACAAAAACTGCATTAAATCGAAAACCGTAAGGATTTGGGATGAACAAGTTACCAAATTCTGAGAGCCCTTAAGACCCCTTATCAGCATACTTCGTTTGATCCATTACTTTTGGGACACCCTGTATATATAAACAAACAAAAACAAAAAACAATGTAAAAAGACTTTGTGTAAATATTTGTATTTTTTCTGTTTAAGCTAATTTATGCTTTAAACTTTTTTTAGTTTTAATTTTACAAACAAAACAAAAATAGCAATTTGATGGGTAATATTGTTCTAGATTTATAGTCAAGATTATTTGTGTAGAACTAAACAAAAAAGAAAAACAAAAAACAAAAGAGAAGAAAAGAAAAGAGCTTAAAATCTTAACCAAAGACTGTGTTGTATTCGAAAAGGCAATTCGACGATATTTAATATTTTTTTTTGTTGTTTAATTTAGTTTTTAGTTTGTAATGGAATTTATTTAGATTTACGTATAATGAGATTTAATAAAAGTGCGTTTTTTTAAATATCGACTTTAAAGAAACATAAGCTAAACTTATGAAACAAAAAAAAACTCACAAACTACAAAATTCAAACCAAAATAATGTTAAACATAAGTTTATGCTTATATTTTTTAATAATTTCTAATGAAAGCAATATTTTTTTGATTAAAAAAAAAAAATGAATATCAAACCAAAACTTAAAAGAGTAATTTGAGTTTTTAATTTATTTATCTTCTATATTCTTGAATAAGCTTTGTTTTTATTTTATTATTAAATAAAAATTATGATTGTACTAACGCAGCAATAAAACTGTTACACCACAATTGACATCTTTTTTATTATCTATTAAAAGCTTTAACGAGATCGGAATCTTTTGAAAGGATAGGAACTAGGAAGATGTTTTGCAAAGTTTTAAACTTTATTTTTTTAACTTTATTGTAATACTTCTTTGTGTTCGACTTAAATAGGCTTTATTTTAATAACATCTTTTTTATTCAAACGATTTCTTCTTTAGGCCAATACATATTTTTCCATTTTTTGAATTGTTCCCAAAATGTTAAATTAAGTATTGAATGGGGAGCAGTGCGGCAATAATTAGGAACAAAGCCTTTATACAGTCCTTTAAGACCTTCATAGCGAAAAGTTTTCATGGCACAATCAACAATATTTTTATACAAAAGTCCTTTACCATTTGAATCCACTCCTGTTATTAAAAAACATTTTTTTAAGGATTTAGTTAGATAATTTGAAAGCCAAATTTTACCTTGATTAAACATTCTTGTTGCAACTACATCGAAAGGTGTCATACAGACTACAGCACAAAAACTACTCGCCATACTCGAACTGATTGCCGTTAAAAGAAGGGATTTTTGAAAAACCTAAGAAATGTAAATTTTTTAAAAAGAAGATAAAATTTGTTTTTATTTTTTGACCATTTACTTCATATTGAACAAGAAAATCCTTGCATGTTGAAAAGCTTCCAAGTTGTGCTGAAGATGCAACAACTGTTCGTGGTACAATACCTGAGAAACCACGCCACAATCCAAAGAATCCTTGTTTATTGACAGTATTGATTAAGGCACTTAGAGTATTTTTGTGATGATGTTGATAACCCACCGCATACTTTCCCACAGATTGAGCTTGTATTTGAGTTTTTATCATATAAAATGGACAACCCAAAGCTGAACCAAGACAACCAGAAACTCCACCCCAAAAGACACATAACACTGGGGAACGTTGAGAATTATCTTTTTCAAATCTTGTCCAATTTAAATCATCAACGGTTTGGTATAGTCCCAGACGAGAACTATTCAAGACAAATTGAAATGTTAAAGCTGAACCAAGACCTTTTTGTAGACCCCATAGTCCTTCAGCTTTTATGACGGAACGGATGGATTGAAAAAGTCCTTTGTATGGCTGTGAAGATCCTCTTGTGGTTTTTTGTAGTTCACCTTGCAATTGCTGACGGGTTTTTATTACCTTGAATAAAGCATATTTATGAAAAACTAATAAAACGGTAGGTATTGAACACATTAATCAGGCCGTTATATAATTTTTAAAAAATCTTCAGGTATTTCTTATTAGTTCTTTCTGTTTTTTTTTTATTTAAAAAGCTATCGGCCAACAATTTATAAATGGGAACTTAACAGAGAACGGGTTTTTGATCAGAATTCTAAGTTATAAAAGTATACACATACGAAAATCGCTCCAAAAAACTACTTTAAAAATGCAATTATACCGGATATTCATTTTGGTTATTCGGGAGGACTATTAGTGAAATTTCAGTCCATGATCGCTCAATAGCAATCGTCGTATTTAAATGTTTTCTGGACGTGTCGGCAGTGCATTCGATTAAAGCCCGTATATCCATACACTCCGAATACTTGGACTAACTTCAACATTAATAAAATATATATTTCTTTTATTTTGTTTCAATATTGTTATTTAATTCTGGTGTACATACACCAGTCATCACCTACAATTTTTTGTGTGGTACAACAAGTTTTCGAACTGCGGTCGGAAACTTCAGAGAAAAATCAGTTAGAAGAAAATAAAATCAAGCCACCAGATTATTTTTGTACAGAAAATACCACCAATCATCCCAAACCGTTGATGAGAAGGATAACCACCCAAGAACGACAGCCCAAATCCATAGATATGTTGATAAGAATCTCAACAGAATAAAGGAAAACCTGAATTTAATTTGACAAAGACAAGGAGTCAGCCTCCGATTACACTGGCAAACGAAATTGCACCTTTTTTATGTTTTCTGAAGTTGCTTTAATGTTTTTTTGGGATCGCTGATTTCAAATCGGGCCACCCTAAGTGAACTTTTTTTTCTAGCAGCTCTAGTTTGGGTGGAAAGGTTAAGAATGTAGCGGAAAATCGATTTCTGAGATTTTATTACGGGGATAACTCAAAAACTCGTGATGAAATACAAACATTCTGATTTTGGATGCGAATTCAACACACCTAAGCCCTTTAGAAAAGTATTGTTTTCTTCCCGAAATTAAACTACTGTAAGCTAAGCAATTGCTTAAAGTCAAATGTAGAAAAAAATCGTTTGTTGAGATTTTGTAAAGGGAATATCTCAAAAACGCGAGGTGATTTGATTGAAAATTTTGTTTCAAACTTAATAAAACAAAACCCTTGTTACCCACTGTTATCACTTTAGTCACGAACTCAAGTCTAACTCAAACCCACCTATAAATTCATAACTGGGAGGTCAGTAACCTGAAGTTAACAAACTTTTAATAAAACTAATACAAATTACCTCTCCTGACATGAGAGGAGGAGAATTTTTTTTTAATTCAATGAACATAACACAGAGAAACTGTGTTTTTTTTAGCTTTCCCTAACTCAGCCAACGCATGATTTGAATCGACCAAATGTTACACATACACCATAGTGACCCAATAAATTGCTTCTTCCTTGTATTAAATCGGAGCAATGTTACGTATACGCCACATGAAACCAACTAATTTCTATTGTAATCCAGTTACTTGCAAGGTGCACAACGTTACATGGTTAATGAGTCAATCAATTAAAAGCGTAAATTAATAAATTAATTTTGTACCCAACTTTATTTATAAATTTTTAACAGTGTATCTAATGATGAAATAAAAAAATGTATTGATTAATTAATGAAATACGTACATCCAATGGATTGCTGAAGAATCCAGCGCACACAGCTGCTGAGCCACCAAGAAGATAATCCATAGTTTATTTTTTATGAATTGAAAGCTTAATTGTGTTGTGTTATAGTAAAAGCTTCTTTTGTTTACAAACTGAAAGTACAACAAACCGACAAAGTGTCAGAACGATGTGTGTGCAGAAATGTTAACATAAGGAAGGGTCAAGGGGAAAAGTGTCAAAAGCTCAATTCAAACTCTGTCATATTACGACTTTGTAAGTGACTCAAAAATATAAAAAAACAAATAGCGATGCGGCACGAGAAGCACTTACACAGTAATTTGCAGCAATAATTTTGTAAATAGTTGTTAACAATTTTAAAATGTATTCAACAAGAAATAATAGATGTTAATCAAAGTTATGGGACTTTTGATAAAGCATTTGTAATCTCAATGCGGAATCATTTATTATACGTAAATAGAGAACTCCAAGTTAAATAAAACATTCATAAATTACTAAAGCTTACGTGAATAGATACTTATTATGCATGATAAGTTTACTGGAAATTCTTATCAGAAATAACGTATGTAAGCAATAAACTGATGAAAGTAAATACAATTAAGCATTTTCATAAAACAACATGAATATTACAAAAATATTATTACGCATTAAATAATAGTATTTTTAAGATAATTTGGGACTATGTTCTAGCAGTGTACAAAGTTGCAAATATACTACTTTCTACTTTGACTTTTTTTTGATTAAAGTCAGCTGATTGTGAAGCTCTTGTATATGAGATCAGTGTTACCATTCTGCATAGATTGAGGTTGAACTTTTCCAAATTAAAAACAAATACATAAATAAAAAGATATGTGAAAGGAATTTTGGGAGCGGGTCATAATTCTGCTTGTCAAAATTCTGTACGACAAAATTCTGTGGGGTCAAAATACTGTAATACCATAATTCTGTACGTCATTATACTGTAAATACAAAATTCTGTACGTCAAAATACAGTATCAACAAAATACTGACATGCAAAATTCTGTTTTGTAAAATTCTGTACGGCAAAATACTGTATATCAAAATTCTGTAAAAATGCTGTAAAAAAATATCGTTTTGATAATGTAAAAAAGTGCGCGAGCATTTTTTTTACATTATCAAAACGATATTTTTTTACAGCATTTTTACAGAATTTTGATTTACAGAATTTTGATGTACAGAATTTTGAAATACAGTATTTTGACCAACCAGAATTTTGCTATACAGAATTTTGACTTTCAGAATTTTGTTCCTACAGCATTTTGCACATACAGAATTTTGACATACAGTATTTTGAATACAGAATTTTGCAACATACAGAATTTCAACCCCAACCCAGGAATTTTCCATGACTTAACCAACATAAGGAGAAAGTTGCGAACAATGAGACACTTTTCTTTTAAATTGATATATTTTAGAATGTTTCCAATCTATCTTAACCAAGACATATTTAATCTTAATGTTCCATAACACTCCAAAAAATACTCCGACCTTATTTTGTGTAATATTTCCTGGTGTTGAAAAACGGTCAACTTAAATTCAATCAGAACAAAATTAAAACGGGAACGGGACGTTATTCTGTATTCCTAAATTCTGTATGGCCAAATTCTGTAAATCCAAAATTCTGTTTTCAAAATTCTGGAAATCCATTATTCTGCTTTTTGGAATTCTGTATATTCCCCACCTATACCTTTTTGCCTTTCCTGTTTAACAATTTGTATTCAATTAACAAATTAAGTAGGTATAACAGTTTGTGTGTTCTACATAAAACCTCATGGGACAGTTTTCGCAGAGGAAAAATTAGGGAATATGAGATTAATGTTCTATATACATAAATATTTAAGTTTCATTTCAGACCTTACAAAAAAAGACAAAAACAAATAAAAAACAACAAAAAAACAAAATGGTGAAATATGTATGAAGATTCTTGGCTAAATATTACTAGTATTTTGGTATTCAAGGTATGTCATTCAAATTCAATCCAATAGCTGTAAGTCATATGCAAATTAATTGGGGAAATACCTTACTTCAAGATTTTCTTCAAAGAAAATACCAAAATCTGTACACCTAAATTCTGTAAATGATAAAAGAAAAATTGTTTTGATAATGAAAAAAAGTGCGCACTTTTTTTCATTATCAAAACAATTTTTCTTTTATCATTTACAGAATTAAGGAATACAGAATTTTGTATTTACAGAATTTTAGAATACAGAATTTTGGAATCCGAATTTTGGCACATACAGAATTTCGACCCCAACCCAATTAAAACACGTTGAAGGAAAAATAAAAGTGTTGACCTAAACTAGCGTCACTGTGCTTGCTTACACAATTCATTACTTTTATTTTCGTATTGACAAAAAAAAAATAAATTAAATATTTACCTATTTAAAAAAAAAATTAAAATTAATAAAAAATTGGTTTGCCATTTTTGAGAAGTTGAATTCGTTTTTTGAAATGAAACAAACAACTCTTTAAATGAAATCGAACTCCAAATTAAGTATGCAGTTTAATTTTTTTTTTTATATATATATAAAGATGAATTAGAAAAAAATTTCAAGATCCTTACAGCCATTTTTTTTGTTTTAACTTATTTTTTTTAGATAATTTTTTTAAATAAAGTTGGTATGTTATTTTGTATTAATTGTTAATAAACACATTAAACCAAAATTTTCAAAAATATCCCGTTTTCAAAAATTTGATTTTTCAATTTTTTTAAGCAATAATTAATTCTTTTTAAACTTTATTTTTGGCCCACTTTTTTGCATTCTCTACTGTCTAATGTCATGTCTAATTGTTTTCTTAACTTTATTTTAAAGATTAAAAATGATATGTTTCTAGTTAGTGTAAAATATATGCCTTTTCTAAAATCCATTACGTTCTTTCCATCTAAAAAAAATATTTCTATATTACTTTTAATGTTCAAATTTAATTAAAATAAAATTTAAAAAAGAACACAAAAAAGTACGTATACGCCGTAGTGAACATTCACTTCTTACTGAAAAACGTTGGGGTCATACTACAAAGTATAAGAACGTGATAACCTTGTGTAAATACTAGAGATACATATTATTATTTCTTTTACAATTGCTAAAAAATTATTTCTGCGTTGAATCCACAATTCAAAGTGAATTTCCATCTTCAAAACTCCAATAGCAAAAAATACAAAAAATAATATTCTTAAATATCCTTACAATTTATTGCAATACTTTGTACCCCCATTTTTTAATCCACATTAATTTATTCAAAATAAACAGCTCCTTCTTCAGCTAAATAAATATTTTTCCATCTTTTGAATTGTTCCCAAAATGTTAAATTAAGTATCGTATGAGGAGCTGTTCGCCAATAATTTGGAACAAAACCTTTATACAGTCCTTTCATGCCTTCGTATCGAAAAGTTTTTATGAAACAGTCAACAATATTTGTATAAAGAAGTCCTTTTCCATTTTTGTCCACTCCTGTAAAAATTAAAATTTTATATAGGTAGTTAACTTAACACTTAAAATTTTAAATTAAAATTGTACCTTGGTTAAACATTCTCGTTGCAACTACATCAAAAGGTGTCATACAGACTACAGCAAAGAAACCACTCACCATACTCGATCCGATTGCAGTTAAAAGAAATGATTTTTGAAAAATCTAAAAATTTAATTTTTTCTTATAGATTTTATAAATGCATTAAATAATGTTTCTACAATATACCTCGTACTGTACAAAAATATCTTTGCATGCAGAAAATGTTCCAAGTTGTGCTGAAGATGCAACAGCCGTTCGTGGTACGATGCCAGAAAAACCACGCCACAATCCCAAATATCCTTGTTTCTGGACAATATTGACTAAAGCATTGAGTGTATTTTGATGATGATGTTGATAGCCCACCGCATACTTCCCCACAGATTGTGCTTGTAATTGTGTTTTAATCATATAAAACGGACAGCCTAATGCTGACCCAAGTACACCAGAAACTCCACCCCAAAATACACATAGAACAGTTGAATGATGAGATTTATCTTTGTCAAGTTTCGTCCAATTCCAATCTTCAACTGTTTGGTAAAGTCCCAATCGCGAACTATTCATGACAAATTGAAATGTTAAAGCTGAACCTAGACCTTTTTGTAGGCCCCATACGCCTTCAGCTTTGATAATGGAACGAATTGATTGATATACTCCTCTGTACGGTTGTGGTGCACCTTTGGTGCTTTGAAGTTCACCTTGTAATTGCTGGCGGGTTTTTATCACCTGGAATTAAAGAAAAACTTTGTTTGGAATCAATTAAAAAAAAAAAAACGATTTATATGGACCGGAACTTATATAACGGTTTTCTCTTGGATATCATAGTCAGAACAAGAGCAAATTGAAATGGGAGCACAAGCTTTCAAATACAAAAAAAATCATCAAAATCGGTTCACCCAGTCGAAAATTCTGAGGTAACAAACATACAAAAAAGTCCGAAGTATAAGTCGGTTAAAAAACTATGATATATTTTTAAGATAATAATTCTTTATTTTAATTCAACAGAGAAAGATGTAAAAGATGTAAAGAGTTAAAGTCCCACACATACCTGCCCTTTAGAATGCTAAAGCTTTTTATGTACAAATGCTAGGCTTAAATATAATATTTAAAGAAACGTTGTTTTTTAACTACAAAAAATTAATTTTTTTTTTAAACAAAAAAACATTGGATTTTATTTGAATCCCAAAATCTGTTTTTTTTAAATATCTTTGCTTATTACATATAACAGTCACTGAATATTTTCGTTGAAATCGGTTGTGTCGTTTACAAGAAATTTACAAACGAAAAAAAAACGATTGCATGATTGGTTCATTTACTAGCGGGTCAACTTTGTTTTTTTTTTTCTATTTTAAAAGAACAACACTAACGCAACAGTAGATACACACAAATGTTTTAATCAAAATCGTTAAAGTCGTTTTTTAGACAATTCATTTTTCTATTTTGGCTATATGACAGGGTCCTTATTTTTGGGCCTTAAAATAAAATTTCAATGTTCCCTGTATTTTCGTAAATAAATTGTATAATGGTGATTGAAGTTCTTTTTTATCTTCAAAACTGTAATTGAAGAGTGACTTTTCAAAAGGGCATAAAATTACTTTACACTTTTTTTTCAAACTAAGTATGCAGTTTTGTTCTCAATTTTCCAACGCACAATTTAACCTGCTCCAGTTAAAATTCAACTTGAGCTTCATTTAATTAAAACAACAAATTAATTCCACAAATTGGACTCTGAAAACCCGTGAAAACTGAAAATCATAGATTTTAATTTTTTTCGATTTTTTGAGAATTGACAAAAAAGTGTTTTATCCCCTTTTGAAAATTCACTCCCCATTTTATGTAGGTATAAATACTGTGTGCTTTTTAAAATACAAGCCTCTAAAAATTTTATGGCAAATTAAACCGATCTCCTTTTAGGGCTATCGCTTGTTTTTGAGTTTTCCAAATTGTAAGTGGTTCTGAAATTAAAGTTTCGAAAAATTGATGGGATACTTACTTTGGTGATTTTTTGTACGAAAATAAGCTATTCTTAAATTCACTCGTTTTTGACATTGTGAAAAATTTAAGCAATAGCAATGGTGCACACACAGTACACCTACGAAATTTTAAGAGTCAAAGTTATTTACGCTCAGTTGAACAATAATTAAATCACCTTATAATAAAAAACTAATATTCGATTTTTGTAGCTTGTGTAGTAGAGTCAGCTTTTTTTCTCTGTTCAATCTGTTTTTCAAATTATGCAAGCCGTGTAGGTACAATCAAAATAAACGAATGTGAATGTGGTTTTTAGGTTTACTGATCCAAAATACATTGAGTTTAATATAATAACTTTAATAAACCCTCAAAATAAGAAAAACTAAAAAAATTAGTATGAATATTTCCCCAAATGTGAAAAATTAAATATTTCAAAAACTAGAGCTGCTAGAAAGAAACCAATATTGAGCCGTATGCATAAAAGGTAGCATATGCTTTTACTAGTAAATTTTAATAGTATTTACTACTTTCCATATGCATAAAAAACATAGTAAATGCTGGAAAGGTAGTATTTACTAGAAGAATAGTATTTACTAGTTTGGGATGCATTTTTATAGTAAATACTGGTTTTGGTATGCATACAAAACTAGTACGAACTTTTACTTTCTAGTATTTACTGCTTAATTTTCAAGTTTCTAAATACCAACTTGAACATTTACCTACTAGTAAAAACTTTCTCATGTTAAATGCCGACATCATCAGTCGCGACTTTACTTTCAAAGCAATCGGTTTGCAGAGAATTTATTTCGAATATAAAAATGGCAGCTTTTTTTTCAATTTAAGATCTGAAAAAAATTATAAACAGCGAAGAACGCCCGCGAATAATAATTTTAAAATGCTCTACCGTTTTGAGAAAGATAACGTTGAGTGGCTAAGCGAATATTTATGGGTAGGATATTTAATTGAATCTGATAAATTTATTTATCCCTTTTAAAATAAAAAATCTCAAGGTTCTCAATCTGAAAGAAGGGAAGGAGGAACATGAAGTAAGTTATGTGTACTAAAATTAAAATGCTTTTTTCGGCATTTGTCCCAAGTGTATAAAACTCCTTAACCGCATTAAACACCAGTTGTTATTATCAACAAATTGTAATACAAAAAATTGGTATCAAAAGAAGAAAATTATAGAACGTTAATACTACAGATCAAAAAAAGCAACAGCATTTATGTAGGTATCTAGTATATACTATTACTAGTAGTATTTACTAGGATAAATCCAGTATTTACTACTAGTTTATACTAGCTAGTAGAAACTGAGGTTTATGCATACCGAATGTAGTAAATACTATTAGTTTCAGCTTCTACTAATAGTACTAGTATTTACTATAAACCTTTTACTACTAGTAATTTCTTTTTTTTATGCATATGCCTCATTATTTTTGAGCTAACTGAACCCAAATCTATAAAATTTGATATAAATCTCTCTGGAAAATTTTAAAAATTCAAAATAGTTGGTCAGTGTAATGTATATCACAAGAGGCAAAGTAAAATACCTACTTTAATTGGAACCAAAATATAAGTGGCATCTAGCATGTATAACATTTATCTATCTAGATAACAACTTAATCAGCAGAAGCGTTGGTTTTTTATTTCATAAAGTTTAAAAAAAAAAGATTTTGCAACAGTGAAACTTGCAATTTTTTCCCATTACATTTTCAAATTTAGGTCACTGTGGCGTATGTGTAACAAAAAAAAAAAAAACGTAGCTAAATAATGATATTTAAAATAAGAGCTAGAAGTAGTAAGTCATCCTTACCATTAAGAGTAAATAATTTGGATACGGCTGTCTTTGCGAATTTTTGAAGCTATACTCCTTTTTTTCCCGTAAAATATATTTTTTTTCGACAGAGGTTTTTAAAACTTTTGCATTGGGAATTTTATACAAACATCAATAAGGTTGAAACTGCAGATATTTAACTATGCAACCGCTACCTTAAGACGTTTTTAAATTTTGATAATTAAAAACGTCTTTTTCAAGACATTTTTTATTGATTTTCAAAATATATAAGCTTGATAAAAAAAAAAACCTAAACTTTAATCAACTGCAATCAATTGGGGATCATTAGAGGATTCAAGATAAGTATTTATTCTATACGTTTTTAGAGCTTTCTAGAATTATTTTTCTTAGTCCTGAAGAAGCGTGTAAGCACACGTGAAACGTCGACACAGAAGAAAAGATAGACTCAAATCAAGACCTATAGCCAACGAAGAAGATTCACTTTACTCTATTTTTTTAGATATTTTAATTTTTCACATTTTTGGGGTAATTTCATACTATTTTTTACAAAAATAAATTTTTTGAATAAAAAAAAAATTAACAAAAAAAAATTTTATGAATTATTTAAAAACTAGAGCTGCTAGAAAAAAACTAATGTCATTTTTGAATCAGCACCCTAAACTTAGTAAGAAATGATAAACAACGGTCTGGAAAATTTTTGTATGTTGGGCAGTGTTATTAGCTATAAACACTGAGAATTTTTTTTTGTAAATCCTCAATTTGCCCTATAATACCCTAACTTTGTATCTATTTGTCTAGGAAGTAAAAAAAAATTACCAAGTAAAACCTGAATTTTATTCATAAATAAAAAATACCTACGTACATCGAACGGATTACTGAAGAAACCAGCGCACATGGCAGCTGTGCCTCCTAAAAGATAATCCATATCTTTTCAAAAGCTTTGTTTTTGTTGTAGTTGTTGTGGTAAAAGCTTCTTTTATTTACAAACAAACTGACAATACCGGTAGAGTGACATTACCATAGCGCTATATTTCTATGACTCAAAAATAGAAGAAAAAAAAAAAGACACACCACGACAGCACGCCGCGTACGAATTTATTTTAAGAACAATTTTTTTTTGTAAATAAATATAATGCAACCCGAAATAATTGACGTTACAATCAACGTAATAGCACTTTTAGTCACGTTTTTGCACTATCTCAATCTCAATGCGAAATTATGTAAGAAATGGAAAATTTTTAAAAATCATAAATTACTTTTTTAAAGCCGAAAAGTAGTATTTACAAATGGATTAGAACTATTTTTTGAGAATCTTATCACTTGTTTGGGTGGGTTAGATTGATAACGAAAATTATGTGATTCTCGTCTTTTAAAAAATTATATAAACTTTTGTATCAAAAACCTATAAAACGTGATTATTGAAATATATTATTGACACTAACTGACCTATCCACAATCAAATATTACGCACAAATACGTCATTGTTTAAAACATCCGGTCCATGTTTAAAGAGTTTAAAAGAATGTTTATATCGTTATTGAAACACCTTCCGCCGTTGGCTGTTTCAAACTAAAATGATCCACACAAATTCTGACAATCAGAGAATACGGAGTGAAAAGGTATATTACAGTAATGTCTTTGAAATTTAAATTTTATTGAACCAAAAATAGTTTTATTTATTTTAGATAATGATAGCAATTTGTTAAGCTTATGAAAAGCTTGGCAGCAATTGACGTCCAATATTTTTTGTATTTCAAAGGTATTATGCAAATTAATGACTGCTTGGAATATTAAGCAAATAGCCCTCAAATTCAAATCAAATTCATTCGGCGTTAGCTACCTACAGCTACTTTTCAGGCTTATAAGATGCATGGTAGCGGTATAGGTAACTCGCACTTTTTTTTAAATGTTTCAAATTTTTTTAGAATGAAATTTAAATCATTATAGAATCTACATCTTAAATAAAAAGAGTTCATTTTATTTATCACAGCATTGAAGAATACCCTTAGATTATGCACTATATAATTCCATTGCTCCAAAATAAAATTAAAGCTATAGAATCTACCTTTTCATTTCTGCAAAAAAAAAACACTATTTTTCAAGCAAACAGCCTTTGTTGCAATACCGTATAAAAAATTCATAAATCCCAAAAACAATGTGGAAAGAACAAATAGAAGAAATTTTAATAAAAAAATACAAATTAAGAAATATCCTCACCAACAAACAGAACCTTGCCAACATTTTTATCTTTCAAATACCTATTGGAAAATAAGGAATAAAAGGGTTTTAAACTTTTTTAGAGTGACCAATTCCTTTCAGCATTATAAAGTACCTACTTTAACATATGTAATGTTTCATAAGAGCAGAGTACATGAACCTTAACTTTTCTACTCTTGCATTTGCGGTTAAAAAAAAAAAAAAAAAAAAAAAAAAAACAATACAAAAGAACACGTATACGCCACCCGACTAACAATTTTGCTTCTATAAAGCTTTACAGGTGCTATAGTTGCTTGTGTAAAGCTTTATAGAAGCAAAATTGTTTGTAGGGCAGAGTGCATTTGAACGACTTGAATCGAAAGTAAATAAACACTATCACACAGTGGACCGATCTATACATACCAGACGTAAAAAAGTCAACTGTGAGTCACCGTTGTTCATGCGGTTGTAAACAATAGCTTCGTTCCTTTGGAAATATTGATCTACTTTTTAGTACTTAAAGCTGCTTTGAACTACTTTTTCAGTATAGCAAAGTAGATCAAAGTAGTTTTAAGTACTAAAAAGTAGATAAATATTTCCAAAGGAACGCAGCTAATAAGAATACCCAGCTGATCTTAGAACTTCAATCCACTTGACATTTGGTTGGTTAAATAAAAATATGAGTATGTCAAAGTGTCGTGATAAATTATATGTTTTTGTAAAGTGTGTCATGTCTAGTTAAAGAATATATATTTTTTTTTCTTTCGCACCAATTTGCAAGGCATGTTTTTTTTTGTTACCTTATATCACCAGTTTTGTATAGTCAGAAATACTTTATTTGGGCTCCAGATTACTTAAAAATGTCTTAAGTTCATACATCTTGATTAATCGTCATAAGTTGAAGCTTAAGCACACCCTAATATGAACTATATTTTTTTTTTCTATAAGAAAAATTAATGAATTTTTCTGTGATTTTACTTAATAAAAAACATACGTTGTTACTAAATTTTAAAATTACTTTATTATAACCTGTTATCACTAGAGACAAAACAGAATAGTTTTGTAGATTATCTCATTTCGAATTGCAAATCGTTTAGGATTTTTTTTTAATGTGAAATTCGAAATGACATAATTTGTGAAATTCCCTATTTATTCACACTCCATTAAAATTAAAGTCGCCATTTAAAACGGAAAATTTTAAAATTTGTTATGTGTTTTGACAGATTTATAATTTTTAATGTCTTAAAAAGTAAAACAAAAAAAATTATTAGAATGAGTCAAAAAAAAAGGGCTACTCTGATCTTTTATTTGGTACTTAGATTTTCTTAAACTTCGGAAAAAAAATGATTTTTCATTCACCAAATTCAGACTCAAATATCTTGAAACCTGCAAAAAACAATGTTAATCCAATCACTTACGGCCATATTATTCACTAGTTTAAAAAATACATCTGGATGTAAAGAAATTGAAATGTCAAAAATAAATCCAAATCCATAATATTCACATCACACAGAGAAAAAAATAGTAATTTTTAACTATTTAGGGCCAGTTGTACAAACGTGGTTCAGCCTCGGTTCAGGAATTTAACTCGCCGATTTCGGCGGATTAGCAGTGGGTCAACTTTGGTTCAAGGTTGAATTTAGCTATTTCAACCTATATGGACCTAGAACCAGTGCTAAAAATCTATTTTGTTACCGAATTCAGACAATAAAAGTTGCTGAACCACGGATTAAATATTTGTACAACTGGCCCTTATTAAACTATTTTCATAGTTAACTATATTGGATTTGGATTTATTTTTGACATTTTGACAATTTTACATCCAGATGTATTTTTAAAAATAGTGAATAATATGGCCGTTAGTAGGTATTTTCGATATTTAAACCTAAAATTTGTAGAAAGTCCTCCGTGTACCACTGGTCCTGTATACCAAGTTCAATGTGAACAGTGAACACCACCTAGCAGTATGGCACCCTTGTGTACTGACCTTAACATGATGTGATTAAATCGAACACTACTATCCTCTGACAGTTCTGTCAAACAAAAAAATCAACAAATAAACAAACACACCTTATTTTCATTTTCAAACAAACAAACATTTTTCATTTTGCTATTTGCTTCCAAATTCCCCCGAAATATAAACATTTTTTTACAAAAACTAACCGCCAAGATGGTTTTCACCGTAAATGACATAAATAGGTAATTTCTTCTTATTATTTAAATAAATCTTTATAAACAAATCGAACCAATATAAATAACCTACAGCGATTTCTTTGACTCACCCATGAACACATCATACAACAACGAAGAACTACTAGCCGCCGAATTGGCTCGAATCAATGCAGCAACTTCCCATGCAGCTGAGCTGCATTTACTCCAAGTCGAACATGCAAAACAACTGTTGTTACATGCCAAAGAAGCCATCATTCATGCTCGGGAGAAACATTCCCTAGAATTGGAACAAATGAAAGAACTGCATCAGTTGAGAATTAGAAAACTCGAAGTTGGCATAAAGAGAATCAACTCGGAGGAAGAAACTGATTAACTTTTAAGTTTTTAATTGTTTTTTTTTTTTTATTACTTTTACTTTTTTATGAATTAATTTGTTAGTTTTTAGTTGTACTCATGAATTTTTTATGAAATAAAAATAAGAAGTACCTTTTTTTAACTCAGAATTTGTTGTCGGTTCAAAAGAAAACTCACTAACAAAATCGACATTTGGAGATAATTTGATTTAAACCAGAGAAATAAAGAAATGAAGGGTTCTTTAATAACTCTTACTTGTTGCCATTTTCAATAAAGGTCATAAAATAACCTTTATTTTTAAAAAAGAAACATTTTCGGTCAAGGTCTGATGGAAACCTTTATTTTGAATTTTTTTATGTTTTATCGCATAGAAAAGAAAATAAATCTCATCTGCAAATTTATCAATTAGAACATTGGTCTCCAGGTATATTGGAAATTGCATTGGTTGATCTTGTCGTCCCAGCAACTCAAATCAGAGGGGGAAGCAAATTTTCATCTTTACATTTAATTTGAAACAAAAAGAGATATAATCTTGGATCAAAGAACTTTGAGAGTCTATTATTAGTTGAAGTTAATAAATAAACTAAGAAAAAACATCCTTTTCATATTTATTTTTGCAAAATAAAGACATTGTTGACACATTCGACATTTTCCTTAAAATGAACCATTTTTGATTTATTTTCAGTGAAAACGGTTAAAGGTTGACCTTTTCCATTTATTTTTTTGGAAAAATCTCAACCATTGAGATATTTTAAAAAATAAATCTCAACCGATAACCTTTATTTTTGATTTTTTTAAATAAATCTCAAACCTTAACCGAAACCTATTTAAAGAAATGTGGTAACTCTCAGAGAGAAATCAATTGAAAATAAAGGTTGACTGTTATTTCTGGTCTCTGATTTAAACACAATTTTCGGTCATAAAATATCAATTGTGAATGTACTGAATTGATTTTTATACATTGCATGTAATTTAGCTTTGGGAAAAAAAATGCAGTCGAATTGGGGACTTCCACTTTTTTTTAGTCAGTTAAATACGTAAAGATAAAAACCGTTGGATCATTGGAAATTAAAATAGAGGAAGTACATTTTCAAAAGAAACCGTTGCTATAATACGACTTCACATCCAAATATACAGGGTGTCCCACAGTCACCGCCCCAAATGAAAACCATGGATTCCTGAGGTCATTTAAAGTCGAAAAACTTAAGAGGTAATTTTCTCGTTTTCGTCCCGTTTTCGAGTTACCACGGTTTTTATGATTTTTGCTCTCTTGTCCTTTAACTGGCCTTATCTTTGCCAAACTAAGTTTGATTTGAAAGATTTTTTTTACAACCAATCAAGAATTTATTACAGTTTAAGTTTGTCTCAAAACTTTTTTTTCTGCGGACAACCGTTTTTCCACAATTTTGCATCAAACACAATTTTCTTCGTTTTTTAAGTTGTTTTTTACACTTTCATATCATTTAAGTCAAAAAAACACGTTAATGAGTATTAATTTTTTGTCCTTTTTCTTAAAGCCCAGTTTATTTTCGTAAAAAAAAATAAGTTTTATTTCATAAAAAAGGCTACTGAAAGTAATTAAAAAAAAAATAAACAAACTGAGTGAATTAAAAAAAAAATAATTTTTAAATAAAAAATTGATTTAAATAAATTAAATTTTTTTCTGAGCTTTATCTATTTGTTCTTTTCTTAATCACAATAGCTCAGAAAAAGTTTTTAATTCATTTAAATCAATTTTTTATTTAAAAATTATTTTTTTTTTAATTCACTCAGTTTGTTTATTTTTTTTTTAATTACTTTCAGTAGCCTTTTTTATGAAATAAAACTTATTTTTTTTATGAAAATAAACTGGGCTTTAAGAAAAAGGACAAAAAATTAATACTCATTAACGTGTTTTTTTGACTTAAATGATATGAAAGTGTAAAAAACAACTTAAAAAACGAAGAAAATTGTGTTTGATTCAAAATTGTGGAAAAACGGTTGTCCGCAGAAAAAAAAGTTTTGAGACAAACTTAAACTGTAATAAATTCTTGATTGGTTGTAAAAAAAATCTTTCAAATCAAACTTAGTTTGGCAAAGATAAGGCCAGTTAAAGGACAAGAGAGCAAAAATCATAAAAACCTTGGTAACTCGAAAACGGGACGAAAACGAGAAAATTACCTCTTAAGTTTTTCGACTTCAAATGACCTCAGGAATCCATGGTTTTCATTTGGGGAGGTGACTGTGGGACACCCTGTATAAAAGACACGACTAGATAGCTAGTACACCCTATGGTAAGATATATAGATCAAGAATTACGTTACATGCTTGAAATGGCTGATACCTACACTTATGACTGTTCTAAAACCTTTTTTTCGTTCATTGTATTTTAAATTTCATCATTTTACGTTTTCGTTCACCACAACCACTAATAAATGAATTTAAAAAATTTCTTTCTTTAAGAATTTTCTACAATAATTGCATAATTGACATAAATGGTTAAAATTTTTCGTAACTGTTGCATCTTTTTTTTTTATTTTTAAATTTGGTTCGATGCAAAATGTAAAAAAAAAAAAAAATATTGTATACAAAATTTTAAACACCTATGATGTATGTTGTAAAAAATTTATAGAAACGTAATTTGGAGAACATTTTTAAAAATATGCGCGTCCAGAGGGGATTTAAAAATGGTAATAGTTTTTATCTTTTCTAGAGTTATTAGTACTTAAATGCAAAAAAGCCTAATAATTTAATAAATTAATTTTAATACTGAATTATTTGAAGTTTTTTTTACATTACTGCCACAAATGCATGGATTCCATCAGTTTTTTTTTGTTCAGTCGAATTTTACAATAAAATTCTTCTAATACAAATAACCTTAAGAAAATGTTATACCTAACCGTTGAGTAGGTAGTGACTATAAAAAATAATTTAACTTTTTTTTAAATGCAAAGCAGAAAAAAAATTATTTGTTTGCTAAATTCAATTACCAGTTTAGAAGATAAAATAAGAATTAGCTCACAATACTAACTCTTAATAAAATTGCATCTTACAAATATTGGATGTTTTTCGTAGCCCAATAAGATTGGGAATTCAACTAAAATTCGAAAACATACTAACATTTTTGATGAGGTTACATTGGGCCAGCGGTGGTACCTGTTGTGTCTTGAGTCTTCGAAATAAATAAAAAGTCGATTCCTTTAAACAATTATGAACTTCTTTATTGTAATATACCTAAACGAAAATCTAATAACATTTTATTTTGATAAACAAAAAAGTATAAATTCTTGTTTGGATTAAATAATAAATTAATTCATATTTTACCCAACGTTTTGCTAGTCTTTTCCAGCTTCTTCAGGGGTTGATATTTATTATCTTTTAAAACAAATTACAAAAAGTTTGGTTTTATTACTATGTCTATTGTTTAACAATTTGATGAGAAAAATTTATTTTAATTATAATAATAAATCTATTGCACTTACTATTAAATCGATTGATAAATTGATTTAGATGATTTGTTAAAGTAGAAATTGAGTACAGTTGCCCATACTTACATATATACAACAATCACCCACAAAAAATCACAACAAAAACATAACTGTTAAAAAAAGAGCCAAGTTCTCTTATGTTGAAATTATGCTGGGAAAATGGGCGGTTGCCACGTCCCCTGGATTGAAAATCTCAAATTTTGTATACACCACAAGTCCTATCACCGTGTAAAATTTAAAGTTTCTACGATAGCGGGAAGTTGTCTATAATTTTGATGATCTGTCAGTGAGTCAGTTACGGTTTTTGCGATTTTTGAAGCCCTACATCTCAGAAACTACTTATCGTAAGATGCTGAAATTTTGTGAGGAGTTTGGTTTTGAAATTTCTAGCATCTTTGATGTGGAAGTTAGAGGGGGGTCGAAAATGACCTAAGTTGTTTCCTGTAAATAAGGGTGTAGTGCCAAAGTTGCTAGAGAACTTGGCTGGGCACTACGTGTCCCTTAATGGTCCAATGCAAAAGTTTATAGCGCCAGGACATACATCCACAAACGGGTTTAAACGAACGATTATGTTAAAACATTAAAATCAAAATTAAATATTATATCGTTATGGAGCAACACCTTTATCAAATGGTAAAAGTCCAGCACAGCAATATCTTGGAAGAGAGATGAGAATCAAATTAGATTGCCTACGTCCTGTTAAATAGGATAGGACCGAAAATCTCTTTTTCTTTAAAATGTCATCATTAATAAGTCAAAATCCCTGAACAAGCTTTTCCAAAACACAATAGGTCTGTTTAATGAATCTGATCCGCACAGAAAAGATCCGAAAAGTACAGGTTTATGTGTTTCATAAGGAAAAACCTTGCCCTAAACTGTTCTACAAACTGTCATTTTTTGTTCCATGAAGTTTTCCAGCACAGATTAGTTCAAGTTTTTCTGCTCCTACTTTTGAGGTAGAGCAAACGAGTGAGAAGTGTCAAACAGCAACTGATTTGTTTTATTCTTACAAAAATATATTTAAATAAATTCAAAATAATGAAAATTTGTTTAGAATCTTCTTAATATGAAGAAAAATTCAAAATGTGATTCTGATTAATTATAATTTATTTGAATGAAAAGTCATAACAAAAAAAATTATTTTAATTTTAAGTTTCAAAACTGATAGGCAAAAGTCAACCCTACAAAATAGGAAGGTGTACTTTTCTGATCTTTTTTGTTCTGACAGTTTTCAAGAATTTGTGCTGTTCTGATCTAATATTATTCTATGTCCATGCTTAAATACTGTCCATGCTACTGTGCATTTATATAAAACGTAAAATAATTTTATTTTAGCCACTATTCAACTGTTATAACATTTTTTTAATGGTTGTGTATTTGAAGAATTATTTAAAATATGAGTTAAGAAAAAAAAAAAACGATGGAATTCTTTAATTTGTGGCTGCAATTTGAAAAAAAACTTAAGTTGATTCAGTAATTAAGTTTTCAAGTTAATACGCTTTTTTTGAAGTACTAATAACTTCCTAATAACTCTAGTGAGTTTTTCTTTGTGCCGACGAAATGAAAGAAAAGAAAAAAAGGAACCATTTTATAGAAATACATTTTTATTCAGTTCAAATTCAAATTGTTTTAAGATAATTTAGGTTATTTGAGTCTTTTGCACTTTTGCCAATTCCGTTTTGAATCTTCCAATCGACTCCCGAGCCAACTTCAACTTATCCTTCAGCTGATTGATTTCCGACTTGACTCTTGCCTTGACATCAAGAATATTGTCAAGTGTCTTTACTTTTTTGTTCTCAACTGAAAATGAAAATCAAATTTTAGTAAAAACCAGTAAAATCTTCAAAAACCAATACTTACAATCTGTATCATGGACATATGGTCCATTTGTGATTGGCGTCACATTAGTCAAATAATGTTGCATCAACTGAGTCGGTTCTTGGAAGACAATTTCTTCATATTGCTCCGAAACAAGTCCCTTTTTACTGTCAATTGTCGATGAAGAAATCTCTCCATCGACTATTGGCGATTGGAATAGTTTCAAAATGTGATAACAAGTCACAGGACGTTCAGTTGGATCATGAAAGTAAATTTTAATAACAACTTCGAATTCACCCCAACCAGTTTCAGTGACTTCGTAAGGTGGTTTTGTGACAATGCGATTTGGATTGGCATAACTTTCATGCAGCTTGAAATGGACTTTTTTCACATAAATTGACATGTCCTCGTTTAAATAAGGCTTCACATAGACTTTCCATTGATGTGTGTGTCCGTCTTCTTCACGTTTTTTACCAAATGAACGGGCAATATTGCCATAGACAATTGCTTTTACAATTGTTAAGCCCTTTTTTGGTAATAGTTTGAGTTTAATTTAATATATTTTTTATAAAAGAAAATTTGGAAATATTTACCTTAACTCTTCCACCTGAATCGGGACCAAAATCTGTTGGAATATTTAAGCTATTCATTGTTTTTTGTGGAGAATTTTAGGAAATTTTGATGGAAGTAAACAAATAAATGTTATTTTTGTATTTACAGTTTTTGGATTTTGGTTTGACACTTGACAGGTTGAGACTTGAAATTTGTGTGGTTTTCTTACATAGCAGAATTAGATGAGGATAGAAGTTATTGTACAGCGGATACTTAATATTTAAGCTGACAACACAATGATTTTGTTGATGTGTATGGCTGTAGTTACAATGGATACATTAGAGGTATTTCTGTGAAACTTGGAAAGTGTTATTAGCTGCGTTCCTTTGGAAATATTTATCTACTTTTTAGTACTTAAAGCTGCTTTGAACTACTTTTTCAGTATAGCAAAGTAGATCAAAGTAGTTTTAAGTACTAAAAAGTAGATAAATATTTCCAAAGGAACGCAGCTAATAATTTGACACATGTATTTGTTCAGATAGAAATGAGTTGGGGTTAATACTTTGAAAAAACTTGGAACTATAATATATTCATAGAATAATTCCCAACTAACACAACAGCTTCTGTAAATTTAAAACTCGCAGGTAATAGCTTTTATAGAGCTTGTATAGAGCTTGCTTTAGAAACTATTGAACTTGTATAACAACTTCTAATAAGTTATGTACTTCTAAAGAAACTTGACAAAAGAAGTTAAGCGAATTTTGACTTGGTGTTTGTTGTTGTTTCTATAATTTCGATAAGATTTGTATTAAAGCTCTTCCAAAGCTATGCCATATGCCTATACAAAACTTTATACTTTATTAAATTTTAACAGAAGATGAAATAGAGCTTCATTAAGGCTTGGCCACACCGGAGGGTACGCGGTAGCGGTACGGGTAGCGGCAACGATATTTATATTAAAAAAATTCCACACCCGAACGTTGATGTGTCAGTTTGGAATTTTTTCCATACAAATACCCGTACCGTTACCTGTACCTCTACCGCGTACCCTCCGGTGTGGCCAAGCCTTTAATTGAGTTATCGAAGTTGAAATAATGTTATATAGCCTGTTTTCACTAGAGCCCAATCCTACTAACAATTTTGCTTCTATAATGCTTTACAGAAGCAACAATTGCATCTGTAAAGCTTTATAGTGCCAAAATTGTTTGTCGGGAAATGAGATAATTACGCAAATTATCTCATTTCGTATGTCAAATTTTATAGAAACAAAATTGAATTTGAAATCTGAACTGACTCCATTTGCGAAATTATCTCATTTGGGATTTAGTGAAAACGGGCTATTAGTTCTAAATTTCAATAAAAGAAGACCCTGTTAAGATCTGTTTTAACCGTTCTAAAGAAGCCTTATGTAATTACGAGTTGTAAAGCCTTAACTAAATTGGCCACTTTTTGCAAAAGAACAAAAGTGAAAACAATTTCTTTCCCACTAGCTCAATTTGTTTGTAAAAAAGAGCATACAGATTGTTTTTTTAGACCAAAAAATAAGCTTTCTGCATCATTTTTGTATTTTTCCATTTCGAGAAATCATCACAATATCAAACGAAAATTCTGATGAACAGCGTTAAAAGACATTATTGAGGCCTTTCATACAAAACGATGAAACATTTTAAAGAGGGTATAGCTTCGCTAAGAAAACTATCACTAACATTAGAGGTTGTTATAAGATGTTGAATTTATGAATAAAAAAATGATTTTATTGGATTTATTTTACTATTTTTTTCTTTTAATTTTCTCAATTTTGTGTTTTTTCTTTTTGGCCATGCCACTACTGTTTTTTAACACATTTTTTAACTTCGTATGGCCCGGCCACCCACGTACCTTCGCATACCAGGTCAGTGCCTCTGTTCTGTAACTTTATCATTGGCTATAACCAATTTTAAAAGTCTCAAAAAACAATTTTCTTCCGTGAATAAAGCAAATTTTTTAAAATTCAAAATATATGAGTTAAAGAAGTATGATTTGGAACAAACTTTTTGTATTTTTATGAGTTAAAATGGATTTTAAAGTCATACAACAATTTTATCGAAAGTGATAAAAGTTACAGAACCGGGGAATAGTACTCTACCAGTAGACCATGGTCGAACATTAAAGATGAGTGGAAAATAGGGAGCTAATTGATACCACACATTGAAATGCAATTTTTTTTTGTAGTGCATTAGAAATATTGCATACTTTTAAGAACAAAAATTGCATACTTACAAGAAGAAAATATTGCTTACAAGATAAAAACATTGTATGTATACTTACTTTAAAGAACTTCTTGGAACAGGGGCTTTCTCTCACTTGCATTACAAGGCTTCCTTAGAACGGTTCAATTACCTAGGTCTCAAAACAGGCATCTTAAAATAAAATAACCACAGCTTCCTCTAAATACTTCTAGGATGTCTTAAGGAAACCTCCTTTGGTTGACTTGCGTAATGAAGCCTTAAGCTAAACCTATACAAACTAGAAAACCCGATTTTTTAAATTATAATTTTTGGTCGTTTTTTTTATGATTCCAATTATTTTAAGCGGAAATCGGTATTACTTCATGATGGTGCGATTTAACGTGGACATCATCTTCTTATTTTTAAGGTGTCCTTGTTCTCTTTCTGCTTAGTGTTTGGTCGGTGAATGGTAATCATAAAAGTCAGGAAATAAAAAAGAACTCAATACAAAATTTAAAAGGTAAGCAAAAAGTCTTTTATTCTGTTTAAAGCTATTCTATAGTCCTTCTTAAATCAAATTTCAATGAAAAACCTTTTCTTTAAAGACACATTTGAGATTTTATCTGGACTCAAGAATTTTTCATTAAAATTTTGATTGAAAGAAGAACCCATACAAAATTATCGTATCACATTTTTTCCGTTGTCGTCATTTGCGTTTAATCGTAGTAATGGTCAGCATCAGCGGGAGAAGATCCTTAATAGTTGTAGTCAAATTTACCATAGTTATCATACTTCTTTGGATAGTACTTATCAAGTTTATCCTCATGATAAATCTTAACAGTTTTCTGGTACATATTTGGCACATAGAATTCTTGAATATTATCAATCTTCCTATCGAAAGGATATCCCAACGGACGGTTATCTACATAACGAGCTCCTGATCCAATGCCACATGTGGTGTAATCATATGAAAGAACTTGTTCCTCATTGCCATTGTATTGACTGATAACAATGAACAAACTCATTGGCATACCCTTAACCCAACCACGTGGCAAAGCTAATCTAGCTGGATATCCACAGTGAGCTTCACTAATTCCATATGGGAATTCTTGTTTACCTTCATAAGCCAACATCACGTATTTGTACAATTCGGTGTAAGTTGTCTGATCATTGGTATTGTAGTAAATGTCCTTCGAGTTGCGTTGAATGATATTCTCTCCAGCAGGAATGTCATAAGTGAAAATATCAATTTCCAACAAGTTTTCACGATGACTCAAAAGATCAATCTTCTGACCATATTGATCGAATTCAGGAGCAATGTACGTACGAACTACAACCTTTTGTGGTTGTTCCGATTGAACCTTGATGTTGTAGTTGTATGGAATATGGTTCAAACGCATTTGACGAGCCAACAAAGTCTTGTCCCATACAAATTTACCATCGATAAAGACCATCTTTTCGTTCAACAAATTGGTAATATCAAGATCGACCAAATCGTAGTAGGTCTTCAATTCACTCACTTGGACATCTTGAATCTTAACACCGGGAACAATGAGTTCTTCACGTTTGTATGATGGCAATTGGTACTTGAATTTATAGTAAACATCAACAATTTTCTTGAAGAGAAGATAAGAGATTGGATCACGAAGCATGGTTTCATAGTTCTGAAGAGCATGAGGTTGTACAGTGAATGCTTCATATTGACCACCACTGAGATAGACGTTAGCAAGAGCGTACCAGTGTCCGAAGAAATTCTTGTCCATGATATCAACATTGCCTTGCATCATACTGCCAATGTAATCGATCGATTCAGGCTTAGTAAGATCAATTTCAACTCCATTGCTAGTCACATATTTGCCAGTGTCAATAATGTCCATGATTCTTCTGTAAACTCCCATCAAACGGTTAGCCAGGTCCAAGTTTTGGTATGATTCCAATTCGTAGTAGTTCTTTCTGTATGTGAATCCATTACCATTGTAAGCAATCAATTGTGGGTCATAGCCGGTCTTGACCAAACCGTACAACGAAAGTTCATCAATTTCTCCCAAACCGTTTGAAAGACGTTCCATGTAGTAACGAGCTAAAAGTTGTTGAACATTGTAGATCCACAGCTCTCCACGACGATCCTTGTTCAAGCCGTACTCTTGGCCACTCAAGATATCAGGATAATCCATGTTCAAGTAATACCAGTAGGCATTCAAACCAATATCTTCGGTGAAGTAGCTCAATTTGGATTCTTCGTTGAAGATTCCAATGTCACGGGTGTAATCAGCTGGCAGGTAGTAGGCTTGAAGATCCTTCAAAACTTCCTTGTACTTGGTGTCGTTGACTAAATCTCCAATGTTGTTTCGAAGGAAAGTCTTTTCTTCAACGTAGAATTGTTCGTCCAAGCCCATCAATTTCCACCATTGCCATGTCTTCCAGTCTTTCAAATAGAACTGTTGGCAGTTGTCAGTGTTTGTATCTTGATCATAGATGGATTTCAATTCCTTCTCGAGCATGATTTGTCTGTTGTAGACATCTGAGTCGAATTTCTCTGCCTGGTAGATGGACTTGGCGTTAAGGGTCATTTGTGGGAAGATTTCGAAGATTGATGGAAGGATGAGACCTTTCATGTCGGGGCGATGGATGACGGCAAGAGTCAAGGCATAGACAAACATGCCTTCGTTAACATTCAAACGAGCCCAAGCAATGTTTTGCACCAATGTCTCGTAGTCCTTGGCATAGTAGAAGTAGTTGAAGAGTCCTAAAGCCTGAAGAGCGTGGTACTTTTGTACAGCACTGAAGTATTCTCCCTTGGGAAGAAGACCACCAACCTTGTAGGCATCGTAGAATTGGATCATAGATTTGTCGTATTTCTGAAGCAAGAGAGTGTGAATTGAAACAAATAGGATAGTTAAACAAGGATTTAAATAAATCTTACCTGGTATTTTGACTCATCATTGATCAACTTTCCTCCAAGTTTGATATATTCTTCAAATTGAAGAGGATCTTCAACACGGTACAGGATCTCGAATAAGAACTTTTGTTTCTCCAAGTAAGCCTTGTCCACTGTGATCAAATTTTATTTAATTTTTTTTTTTTTTTACTTTGTAAATTTGTTATGAAAGTTAAGTTAAAACTTACCAACATAGGATGATTCCTTTGGAATACTAGCTGCATGAAGGCCAACCATAGCCACACAGGCTAAGATTGCGAGCGTTATTTTCATTGTAAATGCAAGTTTCCGTTTGTCAATGTTAACTGACTAGATCTTAAAATCCTACGGCTTATATAGAGGAAATTTTGAGAATAAATGTTTGCATATTTAATGAATTGTGATAAGGTTGTTTTGTTTTTTTTTATATTATCTGCGATGCAAAGATTTTTTAAATTTTTAATTGCATTTTATTGAATTTAAAGAAGGTTTCTTTAATGTTATCAATTTAAAAAAAAGTTATAATTATTTCCAGTTGGCATGCAAAATTAAAATTATTATTATTGGAAAAGTAGATATGGGACTAAATATATACACGTGATAGATAAATGGCCACCTGTTGCTAGACATGGGATCCTTAATTATTATCTGCCAAACCAGGAAGATCACTTTTTTTTTTGTAAAATATAAGATTTCAGATTTTTTGAAGATCTAACTAGGTATAACTCAAACTTTTAGTTCTTAACATCTGGTTTGGTTTTCTTTATTATTTTCGCGAGAAAAAAAAATTTTCATCGATTTAGTATAAGTTTGCTAGAAATAAAGGCCCTTATTATAATACCTAATCAGAAACTCTCTCAATACTTTTCAAAGATTACACATAGCTAACTCGTAGTTGATGTGATTCTGAGATCGAAGAAAGTATAGTTTTAGATGATAGATACGGGTTCTTATGTTAAAGTCTACGTAATGCATTTAAGGGCAATTAAACAAATTTGTTCAGATTAGAAGCCTTTCTCTAAAATTTTAGCAAGAGTGTTCATTGAAAAACGGATTGTAAATCAACTGCATAAATTTCATATAATTAATTATCAGATCAGAGATTTTTATATAGGTATATTGGAATGACCTTATAGCCTTTGATAAAAATGTAGTACAAATTGGCGCCCAAGCAGGGACTTTTGAAAGCTTTATACGAGATGCGACCAACCTGGAATCTTAAATCCTCACTGACCCGACTTCTGATTACCCAAGAGCATTCAAAATTATTTTTTTGATAAAATCGTTCATAAGCTTACGAGCGTAGTGTTCATTCTTATTATGAACACTAATGATTACAGTCCGGTAACATATTTCCAAACGCTGACATTCTAGCCAGCTGTCGGTTCCCAATACAGAAAGCCATTTATCATACATATTCGATTTGAACTTTAGAGGTTCATTGGCATTGTGAAATAGATATAAAACAATCTTCCAAGAAAAGAGAATCAAGCCGAACGAATGACTTTTCTTCGTGTAATAACTGCAGGAAATTTTAAAAATCTAGTTTCGAAAAATTACGTTTAAGACTATACAAAGCACCTAGTGCTTTAGCACCGGCTAACTCCACTTTTGGATGAAAAACGTTTTTTGATGTGCAAATGTGCAAAAAATACTGATTCGTTTGTGTACTAGTATTTTTACACTATATACACCGGTGTAATAAAAATAAAATGTACGACTGGGAAGCAAGTAGGCACTTGCTGTATGGTAAAAGTTGCTTAGAGCCGTTTGCTGAATCGAAACTTAAGCATTTAAGTTCAACATAAATCCTTATGTGACAGTTTACGCAGAGGAAAAAGTAGAGAATAAGAGTTTATGTTCAACATAAATTATTTAAGTTTCGATTCAGCAAATGGCCCTCAGAATGTTAACGTTTTTTATAAAATTAATAAAATATAAATTTTAATCTCAAAATTGTTTTTTTTTTTTTTTTTCAAATAATAAAAACACCCTTTAAAGGGTTTTAATCTACAAACTGAAAATGCCATTTAATTTCTTGTATAACAAAGAATTTTGTTTTCAAAAATTGTAGGAACCGTTTTTTTCAACAAATTGTTTTTTTTTATAAAAAATTTCAAGAATTTTAGTATGCTTTTCTGAAGAAATAATTATTGAACACATAAAAACAAATCCGCACAAAAATTTATCAACCCGTTTCCAAAAAAATTGATTAAAAAAGTTGAAACTTTTTTTTTTGATCCAAAAACAAATTTTTGTAAGTTTTTTTCTTAATTTTAACATTAATTCTACAAAAATCGGATAAGTCAAGAAATCAAGAAAACAGTTCTATGGCAGCCGTTACGGTAAAAAAAGATTTGTCTTATTACAAAGTTGCCAAAGTACACATACTTTTTGATCATATTTGTTTTTTATCAAAATCGTTAGAGCCGTTTTTGAGAAAAACAAGATTTTCCATTTTGGTCATACGAGTTAGCAGGTACCGTTAATTTTTGTCCTAAAAATAAAATTTTGAATTACTATTTAGGGATTCACCCAAAACCCTAAAGTACCAAGTTTGAAGCAAATCACTTATAAGTAGTTTTGACTGTAGCTCGAGAGAGACAGAGAGAATTGCAAGACCCTCTCGTTTTGTATTGAAAAAAAAAATTATTACAAATAAAAAATTGTCTAATGGATTTGAAAAAAACATTCAGTTCAATGTGATGTTTTTTTTTAAGATGCTTGTTTTAATAAACTCAAAAAACAAGCATGTCCCAAACCCATGGTCATAGAAAAATGGTTTATACCTTTATGAAAACGGTGTTTTATATAGACAAGAACCTCATCAAACATTTTTCTTTTAAAGCTATATCTAAAAAAAAAATGAAGTCATAAGTCAACATTATACTTATTTCAAATGAGAAAAAAAACTTTAACCCGGGCGCCATTTAGCGTCAAAATAAAAATCTGCAAAAATTAGGGGATTTTTTGTTTTATTATTTTGAAATATTTTTTCCACTTAGGAACTTGATTCTCGAAAAACCCGTAAATTGAAGTTACTTCTCACTGACAGAAATTCACTTAGTAGGTTCATACCATAACAAATCTGTTTTACAATAAATTGTGAGCAGTAAATGGTGGTACTGACACTTCTTTCTCAAAAAGTTAATTTTCATATTCTAAAGCCGCAAAAGAAGTAGGTATAACTTAAAAAATTAAAAATGATTTTACATTTGGAAATGTCATACCTCAATTGATCTATCGTCGCCCGAGTATTGTTTTGTCGTAAACGTCAAAATGCTATTTTTCAAACTGGATATGAAGTAAAAAGCTTAAGAATGAAAAAGAGTTTTGACTAAAAAAATAAGAAGAAAATATTCCACAAAAAATTCTATTAAAAAAAACATCATCGCTCTGGTTTTTTTTTTTTTAGTAACGCAAACCTAAAAATGCGATTTCCCATAATTCTAAAATTGGCGTTTACGACAAAACAATTCTCGGGCGACGCTATGTCAATGAAACTACATTGATTCTATAAATTTTTTAAGGATCATTGGCAAACATTTTGTAGACAAAGTTGACTTCTTATTTATGAAAAAAAAAAACATACCTAGTAGGGTTGCCAAATATCAATACAAAAATGTTCTTCTTCAACTAGCTCATAACGTTCGTTCTATAAATTAAAAGAAAATATTTTTTTTTATAAACCGATTTAATGAAAATTTTATGTAGATTGAAGGTGCGTTATCTATATTACTTTGAGCACTAAGATTATGTGGAGTAATGACTTACAATTATGGAAAACATGGACTTTCTCCTCTCCCATAAAAAAAATGCATTGTAAAAATTGAACAATAACTTCTTATAACCCTTAATTTAGACATCAATACTTCATCTCAGATGTCCTAAATTGTATGAGTTAGTTGCAATATTCATAGTAAGAATGTCCTAACTTTCAATCAAAAATAGGTGTGTCAAAAAACACAAAGTTTAAAAAAAAAAACAAAGAGTACCAAAAAGAATGTTTTATGTTTACGTCCTTTAACAATGGAAATTAACACATTATCATCCTGTGCAACTAAAAATACATAAACATATTATTATTTTCCACTAAATGACGTTAAGACCTTTATGACAAAAAAAAAAAAAAAAATGTACAAACAAAATTCAGGCTTAACAACAAAATGGCAAAATGATAACAATAATATAAAGACCATTATGATCGACGGCAAAAGTCTCATTATAGACATATTTTTTTTATACATAAACCGAAAAAACAGATGCGAGTCTTGATGGGGAGAAAGAAGATCATCGGGTCAAGTCTGATAGCAATATTATTATTATTATTTCGTTCCATTCAATTAGTAATCGGGGTATACTTCTGCAAAAGAAGATAATGAGACAATAAAAAAATAAGTCTTATCACACCTTCAGAAATTAAGGTGTGGACGGACCACTTGTTAGGTATATAAAGACCAGACTGATCCTTGATGAAGACAGTTGGCAATTGGCAAACGAAACTGGCATAACTTGGAAACAGTGAAAGTAATACCTACAATGAAATTAACTCTGGCAATATTAGCTTGCGTGGCTGTGGTTAGCCTAGCAGCTAGCGTTCCAAAGGACCTTAATTATGATGGTAAGTGTTTGTTTTTTCCAAAAACTCTGAAACATAAAATAAATAATAAAATTTTTCACCAGTTGACAAGGCTTACTTAGAAAAACAAAAGTTCTTGTTCGAAATCTTGTACCGTGTTGAAGATCCTCTTCAATTTGAAGAATACATCAAGCTTGGAGGCAAGTTGATCAATGATCAATCGAAATACCAGGTAGAATTTACTTCTTTTTCCCTTCTGTTTCAATTAGCACTCTTCTTTTTCAGAAATATGAAAAGAACATGATCCAATTCTACGACTTGTACAAGGTTGGTGGTCTCCTTCCCAAGGGAGAATACTTCAGCGCCGTACAAAAGTATCACGCTCTTCAAGCTCTAGGACTCTTCAACTACTTCTACTATGCCAAGGACTACGAGACATTGGTGCAGAACATCGCTTGGGCTCGTTTGAATGTTAACGAGGGTATGTTCGTTTATGCCTTGACTCTTGCCGTCATCCATCGCCCCGACATGAAGGGCCTCATCCTTCCATCCATCTATGAGATCTTCCCACAAATGACCCTTAACGCCAAGTCCGTCTACCAGGCAGAGAAATTCGATTCGGATGTGTACAACAGACAAATCATGCTTGAGAAGGAATTGAAATCAATCTATGATCAAGACACCTACGTCGAAAACTCCAAACAGTTCTATTTGAAGGACTGGAAGACATGGCAATGGTGGAAATTGATGGGTTTGGATGAACAATTCTATGTCGCAGAACAAAGTTTCCTCCGTAGCAATATCAAGGAGTACACAAGCAGCCCGGTTTACCAAGAAATTCTCAAGGACTTGAACTCCTACTACCTACCAGTCGATTACACCCGTGATATTGGAATCTTCAACGAAGAATCCAAACTTAGTTACTTTACAGAAGACATTGGTTTGAACGGTTACTGGTACTACTTGAACATGTATTATTCCGATTACCTCTATGGACAAGAATACAACTTGAACAAGGATCGTCGTGGAGAATTGTGGATCTACAGTGTTCAACAAATTTTGGCTCGTTACTACATGGAACGTCTTTCAAACGGTTTGGGTGAAATTGATGAACTTTCGTTGTACGGTTTGGTCAAGACCGGCTATGACCCACAATTGATTGCTTACAATGGTAACGGATTTACATACAGAAAGAACTACTACGAATTGGAATCATACCAGAACTTGGAATTGGCTAACCGTTTGGTTGGAGTTTACCGAAGAATCATGGATATTATTGACACTGGCAAGTACGTCACCAAAAACGGTGTTGAAATCGATCTTACCAAGCCTGAATCTATTGATTATATTGGAAGTTTGATGCAAGGAAACATTGATGTCATGGACAAGAACTTCTTCGGACACTGGTACGCTCTTGCTAACGTCTACCTTAGTGGTGGTCAATATGAAGCATTCACAGTACAGCCCCATGCTCTTCAGAACTACGAAACCATGCTTCGTGATCCAATTTCATACCTTCTCTTCAAGAAAATCATTCAAGTTTACTACAAATTCAAGAACCAATTGCCATCATACAAACGTGAAGAACTCATCATTCCCGGTGTTCAGATTCAAGATGTTGAAGTGAGCGAATTGAAGACCTACTTCGATTTGGTCGATCTTGATATTACCAATTTGTTGAACGAAAAGATGGTCTTTATCGATGGTAAATTCGTATGGGACAAGACTCTATTGGCTCGTCAAATGCGTTTGAACCATATTCCATACAACTACAACATTAAGGTTCAATCTGAAAAACCACAAAATGTTATTGTTCGTACTTACATTGCACCTGAATTTGATGAATATGACCGCAAGATTGATTTATTGAGCTACCGTGAAAACTTTATGGAAATTGATGTTTTCACTTATGACTTACCCGCTGGAGAGAGTATCATTAAACGCAGTTCGAAGGATGTTCACTACAATACTAATGACCGTTTGTCATACACCGAATTGTACAAATTCGTGATGTTGGCTTACGAAGGTAAACAAGGATTGCCTTATGTTGTGAGTGGAGCTCATTGCTCATATCCAGACAGATTAGCTCTGCCACGTGGTTGGGTTAAGGGTATGCCAGTGCGATTGTTTGTTATCATCAGTCAATACAATGGTGAACAAAAGGATGTTCCTAAATACGAATCAAATCTCAATTGTGGAATTGGTTATGGAGATCGTTATTTGGATAACCTTCCATTGGGATATCCGTTCGATAGGAAGATTGAAAATATTCAAGAATTCTATGTGCCAAATATGTACTTTAAGAATGTAAAGATCTACCATGAGGATAAACTTGACAAGTACTATCCATACAAGTATGAAAACTATGGTAACTTCGATTACAATTACTAATTCATAAAACTTTAAGATGGATTTCTGGAAACGAACTGGCTTCGGAAAATGTGATGTGATAAATTGTTGTCCTTTTTAAATAGCTTTAACTTTTTTTGTTTTTGTATTTTTTTTTTGTTGTGGTTGGTTTTATTTTTGAATCAGCTTTTATTTTGTATAGAATTTGCAATGAAATAAATTGTCACGAACAATTTGAAGAAAATTTATGTTTTTTATTTCTAAATTTATAATGTTTTTCATTGTGCTTTCATCTAACACTTTGAATGAAAAGGGTGACGCTTATTTTAATACTATTATTATCAAGCATTTGCTAATCGGATTGGAAGATATAAGTTATCTTATGAAAACGCAAAAAATTGGCAAAAAAAGTAAAGGTATTTTAATTTAAACTTCAACGAGTGAAAAGTGAGCCTTCACGAAGTATAAAGTCCTGAATGAAAATTCTGCATAATAGATGGGAACTTCGGAATGTGAAAAGTCTGACTTCATGGAGTAAAATGTCATCAAGTGAGCCTTCATGGAGTGAAAAGTCTTCATTGAAAAGTCTTCATAATGTATGAGAACTTCAGGGAGTGAAAATTGATTCTTCATGTAGTAAAAAGTCCTCATTGAAAAGTCTGCATAGTGAATGAGAACTTCCGAGAGTGAAAAGTGAGCATTCACGAAGTAAAAAGTCCTCATTGAAAAGTCTGCATAATGAATGAGAACTTCAGCGAGTGAAAAGTGAGCATTCATGGAGTAAAAAGTCCTCATTGAAAAGTCTTCATAATGTATGAGAACTTCAAGGAGTGAAAAGTATGACTTCATGAAGTAAAAAGTCCTCATTGAAAAGTCTGCATAATGAATGAGAACTTCAGCGAGTGAAAAGTGAGCATTCATGGAGTAAAAAGTCCTCATTGAAAAGTCTGCATAATGAATGAGAACTTCAGGGAGTGAAACTTGATTCTTCATGTAGTAAAAAGTCCTCATTGAAAAGTCTGCATAATGTATGAGAACTTCAGCGAGTGAAAAGTGAGCATTCATGGAGTAAAAAGTCCTCATTGAAAAGTCTGCATAATGAATGAGAACTTCAGGGAGTGAAACTTGATTCTTCATGGAGTAAAAAGTCCTCATTAAAAAGTCTTCACAATGTATGAGAACTTCAGCGAGTGAAAAGTGAAGTAAAAAGTCCTCATTGAAAAGTCTGCATAATGAATGAGAACTTCATGAAGTAAAAAGTCCTCATTAAAAAGTCTTTATAATGAATGAGAACTTCCGAGAGTGAAAAGTGAGCATTCATGAAGTAAAAAGTCCTCATTAAAAAGTCTTCATAATGTATGAGAACTTCAGCGAGTGAAAAGTGAGCATTGATGACGTAAAAAGTCCTCATTGAAAAGTCTTCATAATATATGAGAACTTCTGCGAGTGAAAAGTGAGCATTCATGAAGTAATAAGTCCTCATTAAAAAGTCTTCATAATGTATGAGAACTTCAGAGGGTGAAAAGTATGACTTCATGAAGTAAAAAGTCCTCATTAAAAAGTCTGCAGAATGAATGACAACTCCCGAGAGTGAAAAGTGAGCATTCATGAAGTAAAAAGGGGTTGGGGTCAAAATTCTGCCGGGGTCAAAATTCTTTTGTCAAAATTCTGCTTTCAAAATTCTGCTTTACAAAATTCTGCTTTCAAAATTCTGCTTTTCAAAATTCTGTTTTTCAAAATTCTGTTTTTCAAAATTCTGCTTTTCAAAATTCTGCAAAAAATTAAAAAAGGGTTTGGAAAATGTTAAAAAGCGCGCGCTTTTTAACATTTTCCAAACCCTTTTTTAATTTTTTGCAAAAATTTGTAAAATCGTCTTCTTGAAAAATTTTCTGCTTATTTGATTACTTACCTTCATAATTTGTCATTCTTTGAAAGCAAACTAATTTTTGTTTTATAAATAAATAAATTTGAAAATATTAAGAAAAGGTTTTTAATACATTTCCGAAAATAATTAAAATTTTTTTAATTTATCAAATAAAGATGAATATTCAAAAATTTGAATAAGAAAAGGAATATTTTGTATCAAACAACATCGGTTCCAATAAGTTAAACATAGATTTTATTTGAAAGAAAGTCAGTCTATGCATTTTAAAAAATATTTGCGACACTTAAACAAAAAAATTTAGGAAAGTACTAATGTTGAATTACATTAATGAGGTGTATTTTTCTTTAGTCAGCGCATATGCTATAAAAAAAAAACAGAATTGGCAGAATTTTTTTGTTCAATTATAATGCTGGCAGAATTTTGAAAAGCAGAATTTTAAAAAGCAGAATTTTGAAAAGCAGAATACAAAAAAAGCAGAATTTTGAAAAACAGAATTTTCGTTAAAAAAGCAGAATTTTGAAAAGCAGAATTTTGAAGCCAGAATTTTGACCCGATCCCAGTAAAAAGCCCTCATTAAAAAGTCTTCATAATGAATGAGAACTTCAGGGAGTGAAAAGTATGACTTCATGAAGTAAAAAGTCCTCATTAAAAAGTCTTCATAATGAATGAGAACTTCAGCGAGTGAAAAGTGAGCATTCTTGGAGTAAAAAGTGCTCATTGAAAAGTCTGCATAATGAATGAGAACTTCAGGGAGTGAAACTTGATCCTTCATGTAGTAAAAAGTCCTCATTGAAAAGTCTGCATAATGAATGAGAACTTCCGAGAGTGAAAAGTGAGCATTCATGAAGTAAAAAGTCCTCATTGAAAAGTCTGCATAATGAATGAGAGCTTCAGCGAGTGAAAAGTGAATATTCATGGAGTAAAAAGTCCTCATTAAAAAGTCTTCATAATGTATGAGAACTTCAGGGAGTGAAAAGTATGACTTCATGAAGTAAAAAGTCCTCATTGAAAAGTCTGCATAATGAATGAGAACTTCAGCGAGTGAAAAGTGAGCATTCATGGAGTAAAAAGTCCTCATTGAAAAGTCTGCATAATGAATGAGAACTTCAGGGAGTGAAACTTGATTCTTCATGTAGTAAAAAGTCCTCATTGAAAAGTCTGCATAATGTATGAGAACTTCAGCGAGTGAAAAGTGAGCATTCATGGAGTAAAAAGTCCTCATTGAAAAGTCTGCATAATGAATGAGAACTTCAGGGAGTGAAACTTGATTCTTCATGTAGTAAAAAGTCCTCATTGAAAAGTCTGCATAATGAATGAGAACTTCAGGGAGTGAAACTTGATTCTTCATGTAGTAAAAAGTCCTCATTAAAAAGTCTTCACAATGTATGAGAACTTCAGCGAGTGAAAAGTGAAGTAAAAAGTCCTCATTGAAAAGTCTGCATAATGAATGAGAACTTCATGAAGTAAAAAGTCCTCATTAAAAAGTCTTCATAATGAATAAGAACTTCCGAGAGTGAAAAGTGAGCATTCATGAAGTAAAAAGTCCTCATTAAAAAGTCTTCATAATGTATGAGAACTTCAGCGAGTGAAAAGTGAGCATTGATGACGTAAAAAGTCCTCATTGAAAAGTCTTCATAATATATGAGAACTTCTGCGAGTGAAAAGTGAGCATTCATGAAGTAATAAGTCCTCATTAAAAAGTCTTCATAATGTATGAGAACTTCAGAGGGTGAAAACTGTGTCTTCATGTAGTAAAAAGTCCTCATTAAAAAGTCTTCATAAATATGCTTGACAGATTTCATTATTTCAAAACAATTGCATACTTTTGGGATCACCATTTAAATTGTGAATAATCTATGCAAATTTCACAGAAAGATATTTTGCAGAAAGTTTGTTAATCATTTTTTTTGTCAAAAACATTCAGTACTTGAGATAAAAGTAAAAAGCTTGTATTTTGTTACATTTAAACTTTTAGAACAGACTTAGAAAGGGGTGACCAACAAGCTCAATGTACACTAAAAAAAAACTTACTATTTTTTATACTTTAAAAAGATACTCTAGAAAATGTTCTATTATTGATATCGCCTAAAAAATAACGTCTAAATGTTGCTATCAACCAAACAGATGTCTTGAATTTTAATCAATATCAAAACTAATAATAATTAATGTTAAACATCACTCATCGCTAAGAGCTTGATAAGAAGCTCTATTTAAATAGAGGAGGATCACTGGGTCTTATCATTAGACAAATGACCTAACTCACTTTTTGTTTATTACTCAGCTATGATGCAACAAATATTAATAACTAGTTCGAGATCATAGTTTAAATTCCCATAAGCTGATAGATTTCAAGCCAAGAAATAATCAATACAATCTAGTTTAATTTTTCGTAAATATTTATTCGAATGCCATTTATCGTTAACATTTTTTTTTCTCTTATAAAAAAGCGAGTTCCACAATTCTATATAAATAAAAAAAAAAAACATCTATCTTACATAATTAAACCTTAAACATATTTATCAAAGTTGTAGTCGAATTTGCCATAGTTTTCATACTTCATTGGATAGTACTTTTCTAAATTGTCCTCATGGTAAATTCTGACACTCTTGAAGTACATGTTTGGCACAAAGAATTCCTCGAAGCTTTCAATTTTCCTATCCAAAGGATATCCCATTGGCATGTTATCAAGACGTCTCACTCCTGAACCAACTCCAGACAAGTATGATGGATCGTATTTCGAGTATTGTTCATAATCAGCATTGTATGGGCTGATGACGAAGAACATTTCCATTGGCATACCACTGATCCATCCACGGGGCAACATCAAACGGTCTGGGAACATTGCATGTGATTCAGAAATGTTCATGTTCATTTGGTGTTTACCGTCATAGCACATCATCAAGTAGTTGTAGATTTCAGAATATGAAAGTGGATCGCTAGCAGTCCATTCAACATCGTTGGAGTTACGTTTGATCAAGTTCTCACCAACAACCAAATCGACAAGGAATTCATCAAGTTGCATGTAGTTTTCACGATTTTCAGTCATGATCATCTTCCTGCCGTACAGATCGAATTCAGGAGCAATGTAGATACGAACAACAGCCTTTTGAATCTTGTCAGACATAACCTTCAATTTCATGTCGAATACTTCATGGTTAAGGCGCATTTGACGGGCCATTAGAGCCTTGTCCCAAACGTATTTGCCATCTTGGAAGACCATTTTGTCGTTCAACAAAGTGGTGATGTCCATGTCAACCAAATCAAAGTATGTCATCAGTTTGCTAACTTCGACATCACGGATCTCAACACCTGGAAGGAGCATTTCTTTGCGTGTGTAAGCTGGAAGTTGGTTCTTGAACATGTAGAATTTGTTAACCATCATTTTGAAAAGTTTGAATGATAGAGGATCACGGAGCATTGTTTCGTAGTTCATGAGAACATTTGGCATGATCATCAAGCTGTTGAGATCATTTCCACTGAGGTACATGGAAGACAACATCCACCAGTAGCCCAAGACTTGTCTGTCTAAAACATCCATGTTTCCTTGCATCATATTTCCGATGTGTTCAATAGCTCCGGGCAGGGTAAGATCAACAATAGAACCGTCCCTCATGACGAATTTTCCAGACTCAATGATATCATCAATTCTACGTTCAACATTCATGATCCTCTTCAACATATCGATGTTATGGTAAGATTCCAATTCATAGTAGTTCTTCCTGACACTGAATTCCTTTCCGTTGTGGTACATCATTTGTGGATTGTAACCAGTTTTGATCAAACCGTACCATGAAAGAGTGTTGAATTCACCAAGACCGTTCGACAAACGTTCAGCGTAGTAACGAGCCAAAAGCTGTTGAATGTTGTAGATGAATAATTCACCACGACGGTCTTTCTCCAAGTTGAATTCCTTGCCAGATAACATTTTGGAGTAATCTAAGTTCATGTAGTAGAACCAAGCGTTCAAGCCAATATCTTCGGTAAAGTAACTCATCAAAGAGTCTTCGTTCATCATCTTAATATCACGAGTGTAGTCAACTGGCATGTACATCATTTTCAAGTTTCCATAAACCGAATTCAACAAGGAGTTGTTTTTCAACAGTGGGTTACCATCACGGAGCATGCATTTCTTCTCCATTTGCCAGCCTTCACCAAGACCCATCAAGTTCCACCATTGGTAGACCTTCCAGTCTCTCATGTAGAATTGCTTACCAAACATTTCGGTCATGCGGTCTTGATCGTAAATTGATGACATTTCCTTTTCAAGCATCATTTGTTTGCTGAATGCATCATAGTCGAATTTCTCAGCAGCCATAATGTATTTACCGTTCAAGAACATGCTGGGCAAAATTTCGTAGATCTGGGGCATGATGATTCCTTGCATATCGGGACGATGGATGACAGCCATGGTCAAGCAGTAGACGAACATACCTTCGTTGACATTCATACGGGCCCATGCGACGTTTTGGACGAATGTTTCAAAGTCCTTGGCGTAGTAGAAGAAGTTGAAGAGTCCTTCGGCTTGAAGCATGTGGATGCGTTGCATGACACTGAAGAATTCTCCCTTGGGCAAGAGTCCACCAACCTTGTAGGATTGATAGAATTTCAACATCCATTCGTCGTATTTCTAGGAAATATTTTGACAAAATTAAGTTTGAATATCAACGAATTCTTTATAATGTTCCTTACCACATAGTGACTCTTGTCGTTGATCAATTTTCCACCAAGTTTGATCCATTCTTCCATCAAAAGATCATGATCGACACGAAGTAAAATTTCAAGAATAAACCTTTGTTTTTCCATCATGGTTTTGTCAGCTGAAAAAAAAAAAATTGTCAAATGTATCAGGAAGGCTTTTCTGAAAAATCAGGTTTGTCTTACCAATTTTTCCATCAATAGAAATGCTAGCTGACTGTACGGCCAATATGGCCATACAGGCAACGATGAAAACAGCTAATTTCATTGTTAAAACTTTAATTTAGGATTAGATGTGCGTCTCAGAATCCCAAAAGACTACTACCTTTTCCTAAGCAAACATCGAGCTACTTATAGTCCCCGAGAATACCTGATTTTTTGTTTTCGTCAGAATTTTGATGATAAGCTATGCATCGTTGCAAAAATGTTGTCCTTGAAAATATATTGTTTGCTTATCATAATCATAAAATGTTGTTCATCTTCTAGAATATTATAAGTGAGCCTTGAACTTGATATTTTTTTTTTTTTCTAAATTTCATTATCTCATACAGTCGTCACCTAAAGATTTGCAATGGATCTTTTGGACAGAAGGCTAGATTGGGCAATCATGAGAGTTTTTATTTTATTTTTTTTTTCTAAACAGATTTTTAGTTATCAGTTATTAAAACTTTATTTAGTTGTTATTTTGAAAAAGAAAAAAAGAAATAGTGGAAGGTATTTTTCCATCCAATGTTTACCAGGTACATAATGGAAAGTTTTAAGCCAAGAGTTTAACTTTAACGTTTATTATAAATATGGGTTTATGTTTTTAATGCTGGCCAAAAAAATCAAAAATTTTTTAAGATCGAACATCAAAGTCTATTTTTTGGAAGAGTTTTTGGTATACTAAATTAGAATCTAAAGCCAGGAATATTTTTTTAATGCCACGTTTAATTTTTTGAAACAGCTTGTTGTTAAACTTAAATAAAAAAAAATTATAAATTTAAATTTATAAAAAAAGGTCCAAGTAATAGAATAGCTTCTACTGTAATGTTGAAAGTCAAATACAAAATTAAAAGTTGTCAGAAAGAGACTTTGAACGAAGTTCGAAATTGATTACCTTATCTTTGCCAAAAAAAAATTACGTTACCGCAGTAAGAAATTTACAATACAAAGTAACAAGAGATGGCGTCTGGGAGCATATACAATTTCATTAAGTACTTTGCCCTTTGGAACAATTGAGTTGTCTATTTTCTTATTTTTTTTTTCAGGCTAGGTTGAAACTTTAAAATTTATCATCACTTAAATATTAACTTTTTTGAACCAGAAATTTGATAATATCAAAAAAGTTTTTTTTTTTAATAATTTTTGAATACATTTTGAAAACTTTTTTTATTTTTTATTTTAGAATCTTACATAGATTTTGAGTATCTTATCATTTTTTTTTTTAAACGGCCTTACCATTTTTACTTGTTGGTACTATATATTGCAAGTTGAAGATTCGTTAAAAAAAAAATCGGACCCGAGATAACAATCAGACATGGCAATTGGTTCCGCAATTCCGTTTGTCTGTCGGTATTTACCTCGAGCTACGACAGCCTTCATTAGTAGAGTGATTTCCTTCAAACTTGATATAGTCCAGTGCATTTATGAAGTTCATATATGGGCGACACAGCAGTTTGTACCAACCCCAAATTTTATTTGCTCATTCGATAGAGAATTAGGTGCCCGCCATCTTGGATTTTAGTTTTTATTAAATATCTTGACTTCTGATCATCCTAGATAAATTTTGCATCTTTTATGTTAAGAACATTTTTTCGATGTTCTGAATATTAAAAAAGTAACAAGCCAAAAAAGTAAAAAAAAAAACGAAAAAAATGAAAATTTTTAAGTTTTGAGCACTTTTGATCAAAATGATGGAAAAAAATTCCGTAAAAATATTGCTCACCTTAAAATTCTCTACAACTCTGCTATACAACTTTTTTTTTATATCGCTATAAATACAAAAGTTTATACTTTACTGTTAAAAAAAAGCGATACAAAAAGTTGTATATCAGAGTTGTAGAGAATGTTAATCTTTTCTCGGAAGGTTTTTTCAAAATTTTGATAAAAAATGCTCAAAACTTTCTTTTTTTCGTTTTTTCTTTTTACTTTTTTGGCTTGTAACTTTTTTAATATTCAGAATATCGCGAAATTTAATTGTCTACACCATCACCATCCCTAGGATGAATAGAAGTCGAGATATTCAATAAAATCTAAAATCCAAAATGGCGGCCAAAAGGTAAATTTCACGAGTGCGAAAAATTAGGGTTATAATATTTACCTACCTCTCTATCGAATGAGCAAAAAAAATTTGGGGGTGGTACAAACTGCTGGGTCAAAACTCGATTTGAACAAAATAGATATACAAAGCGGGTATTACAAAATACGCTATGAATAATTATATTAATTAATAGAAAAAAAAATACGTAGGTGCAATATTAGTTGGAGAAATAAGAAGTTAATTTCAATTATGTCCCCTAAACTTACATAAGTATACTTATGTTTTTTTTTTCTATTTCAACGTTTTTGTGATCTTCTCACAAAAACAAAACCATATGTATAAATATGCCTATCCAATCAAAATTTGACAAGATTAAATAACACCCATTTTCGCTTAACTCATTTAGTTCTGACCAATGAGAGAAATGTTAATCTCTTGTTTGTATTTCCATAATTCCATTTCGTTCCTCGCAATTGTTGCCAACCCAAAAATAACATAACTTTAGAATTCGTAACTCTAGTTTTTCGTAACTTCGGTTTCGCGTAACTTTGACGCTCGTAACTCTGTCGCCCGTAACTCTGGTATTCGTAAATTCGTCGGTTTCCCTGCTGTATCATACAATTGCCAAAACGGGATTTTTTCTTTTAATGTATTCAATGTTTATTCAAATGTTTTAAAAAGCTTTTAAATAATTGTATTTTTATAAATAGTGAAAATTGAAGTAAAACCAATTTTTGAAAGTTGGTCTTATTTCACTTGGACCAATTTCATAACACTAATTGAACATTTATTGAAGAAACTTTCGAAAATTGGCGATTGTTTCAGTTTTGAATAGTTATTAAAGTAATTTTCTAAAACTCACTCGAATTTAAAAGATATTTATTTGATCACTTTTTTTTTATAAATTGATGTTTTGGAGAGATATTGCGAAGAAAATTAGAATATGAGAACTCAGCCGCATTATGAATTTTTGCTTTTCTAATTGGTTATTAAATCTATGGGCCAAAAGTCCACAAGAATTTTGTGTGAACTTTTGACCCACTTGGGTGGGTTGTAAGTCCATTCTGGACTTTTGACCCTGCACCGAATAACTTCGTTTTAATAATCGATTATTATTTTTACTTTGTTAGTAAGAAAATATAGGCTTTAAAACGGAAGAAGAAGTGAGAAAGAAAAAAAAAAACAAATGTTTAATGTTATTTCATCAAGTTTGATTTCAAACAATAAATAGTGAAAAGGAAATCTGTGGATTCGTATGCTTCGAAAACCTCATCTTACATCAAGGATAAGCTCCGATAAGTTTCTACCCATCACTCAAAGAGCTTATAAAATTTTAAATTTCATTTGAAAAACATCATCTCTATCTAGTTAAAGTTTTAGGGACCTATAGAAAGCTGGTGGAGTGAAGGGATCTTACAGACCCATAACAATTTTAATCAACAAAAACTCCTTCGTTTCCCCACCGAGAAACTTTGATAATATACATAGCTACAGCTGACAAATTTTACGGAAGAACCATAAAAATGAAAGTCATTGATCCTTACTTGACAGTTCGCCCAGTTTTTTTTGACACAATTCCGTTCAACTGATACTGAAAAAACCCGGTTGTAAATCGATAGGCCTTTATAAATAGAACTTAGTCAGAAATTGTTGAGCAGACTGACAGGCGACAGATAAGAATGACAAACGGCCTTCATTGATTACTGATGTGTTACTAAGCTTTAATCTTTGTTGACATTTTTACAAATACTATGATTTGTAATTTCCGAAATGGAATAGGAACGTCATTTTTGATTGTAAATACCTTAATTATTTTTTTTTTCTTTTTCGAAAAAATGAAAAATTACTTTGTTAAGCTCTTAGTAAAGGACTGAATTTCGGTAAAGTTAAAAGTACAAATCTATATAAATTGAAGAAATTTTAAGTCAATTGTAAAAAAATGGGATTACTTCTTCAATTTTAAACTTTCGACAATATAATTTTCCATTTTATACCTTTTTTGGTTATTGAACTTTCGATACAGAAGCCTTTGAAACAGACATAAGACACTACCATACGGTAGTGTTATTAGTATCAACAGTAAAACAAGCCCCTTTTTTATTTATCAATAACAGAATAGTTTTTAATATTAGATTGAATAGCACTTCTATATATTAGTTTATAGTCAGTAATTTCCAGTAGAAATCAAAGTTTATTTTTAATAATCACCTGCATATCAATATTTTTTCTTATTTTTCAAAGCTGCTGATCTTCGATTTTTTATTCATTTATTTCATTTTCAATGACCTATTCCTGATGGGTTATCAATCCACGTACCTATTTTTAATTGAATGCAATTTTTTAAAAAAAATAACGAAACAAAAGCTACCAAATCTTTATAACCTCTTAACCTCAAGATATGCATTTCGATTCCATATGCATTGCCACCGCTATTTATGTTTTTTCAACAAAACAAAGAAATCACAAGTGTTTCTAAGCAAAAATATTTCTTTCTTATCACAACACATAACAGGTAACAAAAATACTTGAGCTCACATTCAGAGACCTATAAAAGCTTCACAATTTCATTTCAAAAGGCAGTCTAGTCTATGCTCTTTTAGAAGACTTGGGAATCTAAGAAGCATTTACCTACAATGAAATTGACAATAGTACTTTTAGCCTGTTTGGCAGCTGTAGCTGTTCATTCAAGTCCTTTACAAAAGGATGTTAAAATTGGTAAGTTTAAAAAAAAAAAAAAATATTTTAAAAGGTCTTCTTTAAATCAATGGCTACTTTCCAGCTGATAAAGAACTTTTAGAAAAACAAAGGTTCTTCTTCGAAATCCTTCGCCATGTTGGCCAACCTTTGATGCGCGATGAATTGATGAAACATGGAGAAAAACTAATTGTTGATGAATCACACTATTTGGTAAGTTCTTAACTAACAGACGTCTTATCCCAGAATTTTTTTTGTGAAACCCAACTTATTTCGAACAGGTTTACGATGATTCCATGAAAATGTTCTACGAAACCTACAAAATGGGTGGACTTTTACCCAAAGATGAATTCTTTAGTGTTGTCAATAAATATCACATCCAACAAGCTCAAGGACTCTTCCATTTCTTCTTCCAAGCCAAAGACTGGGAAACTTTAATCGATAACATTGTATGGGCCCGAATCAACTGTAACCAAGGAATGTTTGTTTACGCCTTGAACTTGGCCGTCATCCATCGTCCAGACATGAAGGGAATCATTCTTCCATCAATCTATGAAATCTTCCCACAAATGTTCTTCAACAGCAAACTCATAATGCAAGCTGAAAAATTCGACTGGGAACAATGGAACAAGCAAATTATGTATGAAAAACAATGGCTCTCAATTTTCGAGAAGAAACACATGAAGAGTGTCCATGACAGACAATACCACATGATGGACTGGAAAATGTGGCAATGGTGGAAATTGATGGGTCTTGAACAAGATTGGCATTTGGAAGATAAGTGCATTTGTCGTGAAGATTTGGACTCATTGAAGAACGACTCCAAATGGACAGCTATTTGGAATGACATGAAGATGATCTGGACCCCAGTTGATTACACCCGTGACATTGAAATCATGAACCAAGAATCCAAATTGACCTACTTGACTGAAGATTTAGGCTGGAATGCATACTGGTACTATTTGAACATGGATTACTCCATGATTGTTGACAGCAAAATGGTGCCATTGAACAAGGATCGTCGTGGTGAATGGTGGTTATACAATGTTCAACAAATTTTGGCCCGTTATTATATGGAACGTTTATCCCATGGAATGGGTGAAATCAGTGAACTCTCATGGCACGGACATGTTGATATGGGTTATGATCCCGAATTGATTGCCTACAATGGTATTGGTTTCTCCATGCGCAAGAATTACTGGCAAATTGAATCACACATGAATTTGGAACTTTTACAAAAGATCATGAATTTGGAACGTCGTATCACAGATGCTATTGAATATGGAAAATTCAAGACTCTCGAAGGAGTTAGTATTGATTTGTTCAAACCAGAGTCAATTGAAATTGTTGGCAACATGTTGCAAGGAAATATGGATATGGTTGATCGTGCATTCTTTGGTTATTGGATGAAGATGGCTAGTGTTTATCTTGCTGGTGAACAATATGAAGCTATGACAGTGATGCCAAATGTTATGTTGAACTACGAGACTCAATTGCGTGATCCACTATACTATCAATTGTTGAAGAAGACCATGGTTATGTTGAAGAGTTTCAAGAAATTGATTCCATCTTATAAACATGAGGAACTTTTGTTGCCAGGAGTCACAATTAAGGATGTGAAAGTTGACAAAATGATGACTTACTTTGATTTGGTCGATTTTGATATTACCAATTTGATGAGTCACAATTTGATGAATGAGAATGGAAGTGGAAAAATGTTGTGGGATAAGACTTTGTTGGCTAGACAAATGCGTTTGAACCACAAGCCATATACTGTTGAGATGATGGTTAATTCGGAACAAGCTCAAAAGGTTGTTATTCGTACATTCTTGGCTCCAGAGTTTGATGAATTCGGTCGTATGATTGATTTGATGAAACATCGTGAAAACATCATGGAAATCGATGCCTTCACCTACGACTTAGTTGCTGGAGAGAATATGATTAAACGATCATCGAAAGACTACTTATGGACTAGCAAAGATCGTACAACATTTGCTGAACTTTACAAAATGGTTATGATGGCTATGGAAGATAAGAATGAACTTCGTTTGGACATTGCTGAGCCACATTGTGCTTTCCCAGCTCGTTTGGTCTTGCCACGTGGTTGGGTTAAGGGTATGCCAATGAAGATGATTGTTATGATTAGTCCATACAAAATGATGGAAGAACAAATGGGAGTGACATACGATCGCAGTTATTTGTGTGGAATTGGATCTGGCTCACGTTTCATTGATAACATGCCACTTGGTTATCCATTCGATAGAAAGATTGAAAATATGAGTGATATGATGGTGCCAAATATGTTCTGGAAGGATGTTAAAATTTATCATTTGGAGAAATTTGAAAAACATCAAATGAAATATGAGAATTTTGGTACTTTTGATTACAATATGTTGTAGATAATTGTGTAGAGTATAGATTCTAGAGTAACGCGTAGAGTTAATAATATATATGATGGACAATTTTTGGCTGTACTTTTTGTGTGTGTGGTCCAAATTTTGACTTGATATCGAAGATAAGAGCTTTCAATGATTCTCGTTGTTATTAATTATAGAATGCAAATAAAAACTGTGAACGATTTAACGAAAAATAATTTGTTTGTCTTTTTACTTTTTATATTTGCAATCAGCATTTAAATGTTCAATTTATTGACATCTATTGAATTCGTCGTTTTCATTTAAAAATAAAGGTGATAGTTGATTTTGTGTTAGGCGTCAGCTTTAAAAGATGATGGGAAAACACAATTTCAGCATTTTAACTGAAGTGAAACTGGATGATCAACAAGCTTAAGGTGCTTATAATTAGTAATTACACTGGTCGGCAACGAAAATAGAGCTAGAACCAAACCATACTTTTCTAAAGGACTGCTGAGTCCGAATCCGAAGTCAAAATTTCACTGGCACGTCACGTTTTTGAAATACTTGAATATAAACAGGTCAAAAACGCGTTTTTTTGGGTAAATTTGACATCAAATTAAACCACTGTAAAAAATTTGTTTGCAAATCTTCTTATGCAATTTCAAAACGCAATATTTTATTGTCCTAAATATATTTCACATTTTTTCAAAATTAAGGGTTGGAGTCGAAATTCTGTATGTTGCAAAATTCTGTATTCAAAATACTGTATGCCAAAATACTGTATGTCAAAATTCTGTATGTGCAAAATGCTGTAGGAACAAAATTCTGAAAGTCAAAATTCTGTATAGCAAAATTCTGGTTGGTCAAAATACTGTATTTCAAAATTCTGTACGGCAAAATACTGTATATCAAAATTCTGTAAAAATGCTGTAAAAAAATATCGTTTTTTTTTTATATACAGTATTTTGCCGTACAGAATTTTACAAAACAGAATTTTGCATGTCAGTATTTTGTTGATACAGTATTTTGACGTACAGAATTTTGTATTTACAGTATAATGACGTACAGAATTATGGTCTTACAGTATTTTGACCCCACAGAATTTTGTCGTACAGAATTTTGACAAGCAGAATTATGACCCGCTCCCCAAAATTAATTTTTTTCTCAAAGATATTGCAAAAAGAAATTTATGGGGAGCGGGTCATAATTCTGCTTGTCAAAATTCTGTACGACAAAATTCTGTAGGGTCAAAATACTGTAAGACCATAATTCTGTACGTCATTATACTGTAAATACAAAATTCTGTACGTCAAAATACTGTATGAACAAAATACTGACTTGCAAAATTCTGTTTTGCAAAATTCTGTACGGCAAAATACTGTATTTTCAATACAGTATTTTTAAAGAAATTTCCTTTGATAAAAAAACACGAAATAGTAGCTTTAAATATAATTATTGACAGTAAAGTTGTAATTTTATACAATTTAACAATTTAATTCAGATTGTTTTTTTTTTAAATAAGTGTAGTTTTGTTTTCTCTCTCTTTTTTCCGTAGCTCCTAATAAAGTACCTAGATTAATCAGCATTAGAAGCTTGCCTCTTTATTAAGTTGATCTCTTAGAAATTCATAGTAAACCCTCTTTTAAATATATCTGTATTTCAAAATTCTGTAAAAATGCTGTAAAAAAGAATTTTGATGTACAGAATTTTGAAATAAAGTATTTTGACCAACCAGAATTTTGCTATACAGAATATTGACTTTCAGAATTTTGTTCGTACAGCATTTTGCACATACAGAATTTTGACATACAGTATTTTGGCATACAGTATTTTGAATACAGAATTTTGCAACACACAGAATTTCGACCCCAACCCAAATTTATGATATATCAAAACCTTAGTACATATAATGAATGGTTTTTTGATCCAAATTCTAGTTTGCTACTTCTGATTTGGATTTTAAAAAGCAACATTTTAAGGAAATAGTTTTTGAGACTTAATAGTGAAAATAGAGATGAGTATAGCTCAAAAACCAGACGTGATAGAACAAAACTGTAAACAGTTTTGAATTCAGCACACTTAAGTCAATGAAAATCACCTTGCAAAGTTCTTGCTCCCGACTTTTTTTTTATTTTTGCCGACCAGTGTTACCAGTGTTAAGGCTTAGTGCAAATGCATCAAGTTCAATAACAAAAATTTCTGGAAAATGTTAACTACAAGTAAAAAAAAACGTAGAACGTATGAGTGTTTTTTACTCAAAGTGAAAATTTCATTCGCAAATTATTTTGTTAATCGCAAAAATTCGCACCCAAATTTTTGATATTAAATTAAAAGAATAGTCAAAGTTATCATAAATCAATGTATCGAAGCAGAATAATAGGGTATACTTTAACAAAGCACTTAGACTTGAAAAAAAGCAATACAAATATCTATATGTGGCAGACTCTTTTCCCACTGTCATTTAATTGAACAAAAAACATTTAATATTTCCAAAACGACTCTTTAATTATTATTCAAAACCTGCAATTTTATTTTTCTTTTATGTTTGAAAGCACACTCGCTCACAATCAATCTCTTAACAATACTCACCAAATCACCAAAAATTACAAAAAAATTCCAGAAAATAAACAGCTGACTTTTTTTTGTCTTACCAAACACTTTACCAAAAAAAAAAGAAGTGCATAATATGAGCCCATGTACATACATATATTTACCATCCGCTTTGTAAAAAATTTAATTCAATCAAAAATCGACTTTTGTCCAGCTTTTCGACCAAAATACTCCTCTGTGCGATGTTTTGAATGATATTTCTATATTCATGACTTTACTGCAAATTTCAGTTTTATTTGTAAAATCATATAACTAAGCTCTCTGATATTCCTATTTAAAACTATAGGAACAACGAAAGTCTCCTCGGAATTTAAATCACAGAAAAATTAATTTCAATTAAATATTCTTAATAGTTGTTTATTACCAAAAATCAACCACAATGTTACTTTGATTTCACTGGTCTGCAAGGAAATCCTCCTTTAAATATAACTATATTTTTCTAAAGGATTTTTGTATGCTGATTCCGAATCCGAAGTCAGAATTGACCTAGCACGTCACGTTTTTTTTAGATATTCCCGTTAGAAAATCTCAAAAATTAATTTTTTTTGCTGTTTGCGAAGAAATATTTTGGCATAATTTAATTTTTTTCAATTAAAATTGTAACGGTTTATGAAAGAACTTATTTTTATCTTTCAAATTCAGTTTCAATCTTCTCAATATCTCTTTTCTTCTCCGAGATATCTTAATTTAAGAAAGTTTAGTAGGTTTGGCATATCTTACTATAAAGAAAAAAAATTAAAAATTAATATATCTTTCTCATTAGAATAGAAAAAAAATTTCATTAGAACAAAAGTATACTTTTCTAATGGACTTTAGTGTGCTGATTTTGAATCCGAACTCAAAAAATTTCAGTCAGCTCGGGTTTTTTGAGATATATGTAGTAGTTTTTTTTTTTTGAGATTTATTTAAAAAAAACTTGATTTTGTGATACTTTAATGCGAATATCTGAAAATCCTTCGGATTCTAACTCAGCACATCAAAAACTATAAGAAAAGTATACTTTTATTTCTAGGAGAAACAAATCTGAAGCTTTTCAAGGCAGTTTATCGAATGGTTTATTACAAATAAGATATTTCTAAATAGAAAAATAGCATATAAAATTACAAAACACATACAAATTTTGTTTGATGTATTTTATTATGGTTTTTTTTTTTACATATTTGAATTTTTAAATATAATGTTTGCTGATATTTTACATTTTCCTTAATTAAGGTTTTTTTGTTCATGTAAGATTTTCTAAAAAGTGAAGGATTTCGATATTTCTACATTTTTTGTCAATCAGTATTTTAAAATATGAGTAAACATTAATGTAAAAAGACATATTTGGTATCAATCGATAGGTCATATTATGAGGAATAAGTCCTCCAAATTTGAGTTCAATGCAACAAATAATTTTAATTTTATACAAGTTCAAATGAATCTAAAAGGGTGATTTTTTAGAAACTACCCAAATTTTTCAAAAATCATTTTTACAAAAATGGTACCTGATAGAATTTTTCTGAAAGCAAATTTAGATTCAGGAAAGTCTAATCTTTTATAATATCAAAAAATTATTTGAAGGAGAAAAAAAAGTTAAATTTTGCAGACCAGTGTTTGCAAACAATTCAATCCAAATTTAGATTTCAAACTTGTAAATTTAAATAATGTTAATTTTATAACTCAAAATATAGTTTTTCTACTAATTTGTACTTTTTCTTCAAGAAAAATGAAATTCAACCAAAGGGACAACTTTTTATCCACTATTTTGGCCCTTATATTCTAATTTTAAGTTTAAATCACAAAATGTTTATTAAATCAAAAATAAACCGTAAGGTGAATTAATCATTAACTTGTGATATCATACCTATAGACTAATCTCAAGACTTAGGTTTTCGAATTTAGGTGATAAGAAATTAGAAATAAAACCAAATAGTCTTCTATACAATGTTATTGCAAAAAATAATTAAAAATCAAAGATCAAACAAGCAACATTAATAAATGATAATGAAAGTATACCGAAAGCATTTCTCTTTCGTGAAACATAACAAAGTTTATCGCTGTGAAATTCGGGAATAAACAACATCAGATTTCTATAAAAACGCCATGATCTCCAAGCATAAAGCACAGTACTAAGTCTTTTGGATTTGGTATCACACATCATCCAAATCCTTAGAAATCGTTATAATGAAATTAGCCGTCCTCATTGTTGCCTGTATGGCCATAGTGGCCGTACAGTCAGCTAGCATATTTTCTTTCGAAGGAAAAATTGGTAAGAAGATCTTGAATTCAGGACAAGTCCTTTTGATATAATTGACTACCTTTTTATTTAGCTGACAAGACTATGATGGAAAAACAAAGGTTTATCCTTGAAATTTTACTTCGTGTCGATCATGATCTTTTGATGGAAGAATGGATCAAACTTGGTGGAAAATTGATCAACGACAAGAGTCACTATGTGGTAAGGAAGATCTTCAAGAATTCTCTGATATTCAAACTTAATTTTGTCAAAATATTTCCTAGAAATACAACGAATCGATGATGAAATTCTATCAATCCTACAAAATTGGTGGACTCTTACCCAAAAAAGAATTCTTCAGTGTAATGCAACCCATCCACATGCTCCAAGCCGAAGGTCTCTTCAACTTCTTCTACTACGCCAAGGACTTTGAGACGTTCGTCCAGAACGTCGCATGGGCTCGTATGAATGTCAACGAAGGTATGTTCGTCTACTGCTTGACCATGGCTGTCATCCACCGTTCCGATATGCAAGGAATCATTATGCCCCAGATCTACGAAATCCTCCCTAGCATGTTTCTTAACGGTAAATACATAATGGCCGCTGAAAAATTCGACTACGATGCATTCAGCAAACAAATGATGCTTAAAAAAGAAATGGCATCGATTTACGATCAAGATCGCATGACCGAAATGTCTGGAAATCAATTTTACATGAGAGACTGGAAGGTCCATCAATGGTGGAATCTAATGGGTCTTGGTGAAGGTTGGCAAATGGAGAAAAACCGCACAATTCGTGATGGAATAATGCTAATGCAAAACGATTCCTTGTTGAATTCGCTTTATGGTGATTTGAAAATGATTTACTTGCCAGTTGATTACACTCGTGATATTGAAATGATGAACGAAGACTCTTTGATGAGTTACTTTACCGAAGATATTGGCTTGAATGCTTGGTTCTACTACATGAACTTGGATTATTCCAAAATGTTGTCCGGCAAGGAATTCAACTTGGACAAAGATCGTCGTGGTGAATTATTCATTTACAACATTCAACAGCTTTTGGCTCGTTACTACGCTGAACGTTTGTCGAACGGTCTTGGTGAATTCAACACTCTTTCTTGGTATGGTTTGGTCAAAACTGGTTACAATCCACAACTTATGTACCACAATGGAAACGGATTCACAGTCAGGAAGAACTACTACGAATTGGAATATTACCAAAATGTCGATTTGTTGAAGAGGATCATGAATGTTGAACGTAGAATTGATGATATCATTGAGTCTGGAAAATTCGTCTTGAGGGACGGTTCTATTGTTGATCTTACTCTTCCCGGAGCCATTGAACATATCGGAAATATGATGCAAGGAAACATGGATGTTTTAGACAGACAAATCTTGGGCTACTGGTGGATGTTGTCTTCCATGTACCTCAGTGGAAATGATCTCAACAGCTTGATGATAATGCCAAATGTCCTTATGAACTACGAAACAATGCTCCGTGATCCACTATCATTCAAACTCTTCAAAATGATGGTAAACAAATTCTACATGTTCAAGAACCAACTTCCAGCTTATACACGCAAAGAAATGCTCCTTCCAGGTGTTGAAATCCTTGATGTTGAACTTAGCAAACTTATGACATACTTTGATTTCACCGACATGGACATTACAACTTTGTTGAATGACAAAATGATCTTCCAAGATGGTAAATACGTTTGGGATAAGGCTTTAATGGCTCGTCAAATGCGTCTAAACCACGATGTATTCGACATGAAATTGAAGATTATGTCTGACAAGGTCCAAAAGGCTGTTGTTCGTATTTACATGGCTCCTGAATTCGATCAATATGGTAGAAAGATGATTTTGAGTGAGAACCGTGAAAATTACATGCAACTTGATGAATTCCTTGTCGATTTGGTTGTGGGTGAGAACCTTATCAAACGAGACTCGAATGATTTCGAATGGGCTTCTGGTGATCCACTTTCTTATACAGAAATTTACAATTACTTGATGAAGTGTTATGATGGTAAACACCAAATGAACATGAACATTTCTGAATCACACTCAATGTTCCCAGACCGTTTGATGTTGCCACGTGGATGGATCAGTGGTATGCCAATGGAAATGTTCTTTGTTGTTAGTCCATACAATGCTGATTATGAACAATACTCGAAATATGATCCTTCGTATTTGGCTGGAATTGGTTCAGGAGTAAGACGTGTTGATAATATGCCAATGGGATATCCTTTGGATAGGAAAATTGAAAACTTTGAAGAATTTTTGGTGCCAAATATGTACTTTAAGAGTGTCAAGATTTATCATATGGACAATTTGGAGAGGTACTATCCAATGAAGTATGAAAACTATGGAAAATTCGACTATGAATATTATGTATAGATAAATAGGTTTAAGGTATGATTTAGAGTTGTAGAAATTATGTGATGGATGGAATCTGAATAAATTGCTAAGAAAAAACAGTTGAAATACTTATTTTGGAATCTGAAATTTGGAAGAAATGGTAGAAGTTAACGCCTTTCTTAGAATAAGAGGTTTTTTAAAGGCATTTTTGTCGAAATAAAATAAAATTTAAAAATGCTCTTCTAACCTCATTTATTCTGGTCAGTTTGTTTATTGTTAAAAAAATTTACCCTATAATGCTTCTATAAGAACTCTTTTGCAGCTCCAAAAAAAGTCCTTTATTAAAAAAAGACAATATTTATTCAATTATCATGAAAATACCTAAATATATAGAAGATAGTCTACCACCCTCCTCTACTGACCCATTTCATATTGTATATCTAAAATAATTGAATATGCATCAACAACAAAAATACGTGGGGTAGGTAGAAATGTTATTCCTGACTTCATAGCCAAATTCCCGGTTGACACCCAAAACGATGCCGACAATGATGACATCAGCTAGAGTAGGTATTTATAGGAAAAAGCTTTGTCAGACAAAAAAAAGGGATTGACAATATGTGTGATATGGTCATGTATACAGGATATATAAAATTGCATTTGTTTGTATATATAAATTGTTGTATAAATCTGCGCGTCATTCTCATCCTTATATTTCCTTTTATGTACTCTACTTCGTGTGATAGCACATTTTTTCTGTTTTCAAATTTGAAATAATACTGGAGTTTCTGGAGCCGACAACATATAAACAGACAAAATGTAGACGATTATACTTGTACATTGATTTTTTCGTCCTTTCTCTTATCCCCTTTTTGTGTAAAACTCTAACAGCAAAAAAAAAAAAAAAACAATATTCAGACATAAATGTTAACATGTTATAATGGCAAAGGGTTGAAATGAAAACCGATTTTATCAAGCCGCAGACAGACAGACAACTGTAATGTTATAGAGCAAGTCGTTTTTTTTTCTTAAACAAATTACACAAGCCCCAAAAATTAAAGGAATAAAAAAGGAAAAATGCATTAAGGTAAAAAAATTATTATTATTATTATTTTTATTTTTTTGAGAATAAATCTAGGTTAACCTCTTTTCAAAAAAAAAAAAAAAAATGCATTTTAAAAAACTTCCTCCAGATTAATCGAATCGAATGAGACATTAAAAGAAAAGTCTCTTTTAGCTCTATTCATAACTGAAAACCATGAGTTACCTTGAGATCAGGTGCCTAAGTTATATTTTACTTCTCGTGGGGCTTCCGTTGGGGGCTGCGGGACACTGACTTGACTGTCGCACCTGGGCTTACTGATCAACTGAAACTCTCCGAGATCTACTTTTTTTGTGGGATTTTGTTTAACAACTAAACCGTCCAATGAGTCACAAATGACTCAAAATATATGTTTTGTCCCAAGCCAACAGAATCCCATGTATCATATATGATTCATATACATATTTTACTAAAAACAACTTCACTGTCCCCATACAATCTGATTCAAAAACCTCTCAACGTTCAATATTTTTTTTTGTTTATTTGAATGATTCATCACTCTACGTCCCATGAATCCTTTTCGACTCATAGAATATTTTCTGTATTGTGTTTCTGTAGTCCATGAGTCATATATGAGGTGTTTTTTTTATAACGTGCATTTCCTAGGTTTTTTTTATTTCGAAGAGTTTTTTTTTGTTTTTTTTTTAATATAAAGGTTTTAATTTTATTTGAAGCATTTTTTTTTTCAAATAAGCAAGTTTCTTTTTTAAATTTTTATGAGAGTTCAAAGTGTTTTACACCAAAGCTGAAAAAGAAAAATTAACAAAAAATTAATATAAGAGCCATTGGTACCTAAAAACTTAGTACTACATAATTTTCGAACTATTTTTTCCCATCAGCTAAGAAAATAAAAAGTTCTGTCAACTTCCGCCATTTTGTTTTATGATTTGTGTTCTGGATTAGTGGGTAAAAAATACTTGATCTACTCATTTTCGCTTGCGATACTTATAGGCTCCGAAATCGTTGCATCCCATTTGTAAAATATTGACATTTATTGAATGATCAACAAATGTCAACTGGTGTAGTTGTTTAGTCAGCTATAAATTTGTTTTAATTATTTTTTTTTTTTTTTTTTGTGTCCTCATTGCGGTTCACTGTGGCGTATGTGTAACTTTTTGATCTTAATCACTTCTTTTTTCTTGAATTTGGTGAACTTCTTAACCAATTTTTAGCATAATGTAGCATGTAATGTAGGATTAGGGCGTTCGTTATTTAGGTTTTTTTAGGGAATCAAGTTCCTAAGTGGAAAAAGTGTTTCTAAGATTTTTATTTTGACGCTAGATGGCGCCCCAAGAGGGTTTAAGTTTTTTCTCATTTGAAATAGGTATAATTTGACTTATTAGGCCATTTTTTTTAGATATAGCCTAGATGTAAAAACTTTCGATGAGGACATGTATGTCTTTTTTGGGTTTTATTTTATTTTTTATGCTACTCATGCATACAAAATAAAACAAAACCCAAAAAAGACATGCATGTCCTGATTAAACCCCTAGATCTAGAAAAATGGTTTATACCTTTTTGAAAAGGGTGTTTAATATAGAATGGAACCTCATCAAAAACACCCTAATGTAGCATACACTGAGGGAAAAAATAAATTGAAGTTGAAACGTCTTTGTTTCAAAGATGAACTACTTTGATTTATGTGACTTTAAGAAACGAAACCTTCAAAAATTAACCTTTTTTCCACGTTGATTTTAAAATGTTCATTTTCAACGCAAAATCATTCCGAATAAAAGTTAAGTGGTTTTCATTGATTTTACGTTGTTTTATGGTGGCTTTTCCCTCGGTGTATTGTTCAAATTCAAAACATTTTAATTCAGTCGCTCAACGTTACATAATAGTTTCATTCTTGAATTCTTACCGAAGGGCCTTTGTACCCGTTCTTCACAAACTCTTCAAATATCACCGTCTTGAGCATTGGCACAACCTTTATGGCGAGTTTTGTGCCAAGGTATATACTACTTTTATTAGAGTCTTTCACGAGTTCTTTTAACAGAAGGTCTTATGTGCAAGTCTTTGAGATTTCTATGAAATTCTGTCTCTTATCGACTTATTAACTCTGCCTTTCGAACTTTGTTAGGGCTAGACAACAACAGATGAAGTGAACTAGTTTGTACCAAATTCAGTGCACTCCACCGTATATTAAGTCTGATTCAGCTTGAAGGCAATTTACTTTACTGAACCTTATATATCACTCGATAGCAATCAGCAAAAATTTTGAAAAGATCAGATGAAACTTAAAAAAAAATTGAGGAGTTCTTGGCTTTTTGCTCAGTGATATAAATGTAAATGTTTGCTAAGTCATTGAGTAATGTTAGCATATACGATTTGTCATTTATATGTATTACTTATAAATTTTGCTTATCACTTGTAATTTATCACTTATCACAAATCACTTATCATTTTTGTCGCCTGTTACTTTCTGTTTGCAACTTGTCACTTTCCTAAATTAGAGTATCATATTGCCTTTGTGACATTTTTATGCACGAATAACAACACTGTTAGCCCTTCAATTTGTTTAAAACTCAACTTTGTCATGCACCCTTAACCATGCCCCCAATGCATCACATCATACTCGTCATATCGTCATCATCGCAGTGCCGTCCGTTTGGCTCTGGAGCTTGATAATAGCTATAGCATATATAAATTTATACCAAAACCAGATATCTCTACAACTTCACCATTACGCCAGTTTGTAATTTTGCCCTTTTTCGACTTCAGTTTCCCTTTCTACTACTGTCTGGAGTACTTTTTTTTTTCTGTTCTGTTTGGCATGTCCACGTTTTTCTCTTCCCCCCTCGGGACGTTTGGTTTAAGCTTTGCACTGTTCTTCTTGTATGCATTTACATAAACCTCAACCCACTCCACTGGAAACAATGAGGAAAAAGGTGGTGAAAAGCAGCAAAAGCAGCAGCAAAAAACAAGGAGTGCTTGCTTGCAATATAATAGTATAGAGTCACTGTGAAAGAACCACACAGCCAGCCCCAGAATGAAGCTGAAACAAGGATCAATGACCTGAATTTCAGTGAGACAGTTTTCAATCGATAAATTTTGTTCTATGTGCACACCAGAGAGTAAGCAAAAAGCACATAATATGCATTGCACATAGAATGCAGCACTCCTGTATTCGATTCGCGTTCCCGATTCTCTCAAACATGATGATGATGATGTCATGGGGATGAGAGGAGTATTTATTCATTTTATAGGGATATTCTATGTATCTAGGAGTACAGTATAGAGTAAAACTTCACATTTATGTAGAAGTGGATGTTATTACTCATTGCTCATTGCAGAAAAAAAAACAGTTTTCTTTCAGGATAGTGCTGGCTTTTCCTTCCTTCTCTATTCTAACTATAACTTTGTTTCTTTGTGAAGAAATTTCGTTGGAGGTAAAAAGGTTCCAGAATATTCCTTTTTGACTGTGTCTGACTATAGAAAATAGGGAATAGGAAAGGAGAGAACTATAACAAACTACTCTAGGATTGACTTTTTTTTTTTTTGTTAGATTTTCTTGTTAGGTTTTTCCTTTCTTGTCGATTGCAAAATGTGGGCAAAAGGGTTTTTGTGTTTTCTGCTTGATTTTGTTTTTTTGGTTTTATATTGGGTGTGGTTGGAAAGTAGACAAAATTTTAGTTTTTTTTTTTGTTGAAGTTTTGGAGAACTACATAACGTAGGAATACTTTTTAGAGAACTCAATGGTGGATAAAAAAGTGATTTTGTTTTAATAATCTTTAGCATTTATTTTGCTGAACAATATCTACCAACAAATCCTATTTGACTTTCTTCTGCTTCGAAAACTGTCATAAATTCTTTTGTTATTTTGTCAGTCAGTGTCAATCTTTTTATACCAAGGCATTATGTTACTTGCCCATACAAAAAAGAGTAAGGTAGTTGGAAATGATTTATCATATGTGTCAGTTTACCACAAACTTTTTTTTTATTTCATCGACTACAATCGCTAAATCTTGAAAAATAACAAAGCACTTGACGGCACTTGATATAGCTCCTAAAAATTTGTTTAAACGAGAGATTTTTTTTTTCAAAATCCGAGATTTTGTTTAACAAGATTTAAAAAACACAAGATTTCCAAATTAAATATTTTAGAAATAAGTGATTTTGAAGTGCAAGATTTTTCTCATTTTAAGTTCTTTTAGTCTATGGTCAACCATAGCACTCCCACATTATCTATAATATAAGTCTAATTTTTAACCAAAATTTTCAATTTTTATATATAAAAAAAAAAAAATACTAAAAACGTGCATTTTGAAATTCTAAAAATACCAGAAATATGTTTTTGAATGGTCAGGGTCTAGGTAATGATTTTTTTATTTCTAAGAAAAATATTATATGGTCCAATATATTTAATAGTTTACTAACGGTACAAATAATTTTATTCCCTTATCGTTCATTTGTACGAGAGGGGTTAAAAATTTCGCGGAGTGAAGGGGTTACAGAAGCCAAGAAAGAAATTTTTTTACCTCATATTATTTGGACATTCGTTAGGGAAAATTATATCAAGCTTAGTTAAAAAAGGGTCAATAGTAATTGTTATCAAAATAACCGCCGATGAACAGATGAAGTTGGTAATTTCTTTCTTTTTACTTGCGTTATAGGTACTATATATCAAGTTATGCATTCGTAAAAAAAAAAAAGTTTATATAACATTTTTCCATGACATTACGATAGTAGACAATGCCAAAAAAGTTTGTCAGTCTGTCTGTATAAGGAGTTACAGCCTAAAAGGATGGACCGATTGACTTCAAACTTGGTATGTAGCATTTTTTTGGGACCCTCCAGACGGGTTTTTGGAGTTAATTTTTGGACCAAAAATAACGGTACTTGTCATATACCGATTTTAGTAAAGTTTAAATTGCTCAAAAACGGTTCCAACGATTTTTTTTTAAATTCAATTGTAAATTTTAAGACAAGGTCTATCTACTAATGAAAATTTTTTTTTGAAAATCATTATTAACGGTACCTGCCATAGAACCGTTTTTTTTTAATCCGATTCTCCCCGAAACTGCTTATTCGATTTCAACGAAACTTTTTGTGAAGAAGTATTTATATAATTTTAATATAAGCCAAAAATAAAATTAAATAAAAAATAATTTTTGGATTTTTAAAAAAATTTTGGAAATTCTTTTTTGAAAAATCAAATTTGCGAAAACATGACATTAATTTTTTTTGAAATTTCGTTTTTAGATGTTGATTAGTGATTTCTACAAAATAGCATACCAAATTTATTTTAAAACTTTTTTTCCAAAAAATTATTTATAAAAACTTAGTTTTTTAAAAACGGCTCTAACGATTTTGAATTTTTTTTTCTAAAAATGCATCTTAATATATCAATCAAAACTGCATACTTGTTTTGTGGGACAATTTGATTTCAGATGTTGTTTTATTTTTTTGAAACACGAATTTTATATTTTTCTTTTTTTGTTTGTATATACCTACATTTCCCAAATTTGTATATAAAAAGTCTTAAAAATTTAAGCAACTTGAACTCTAAGAGCAAGTTCGTGCGACCGAGTCGTGCATTTTATTTTGAAGAGCTTGAAGAAAAAAAAATGTTTTACACGGTATTGAAAAATCTTAAAATGCATTAGGTTTGTAGCAACATACCAAACCAAACTCCTTATGTTCCCTGAGGGGAAGTTTTGGTTTTTATTATTATTTTTTTTTATTAACTTTTAAAAAATTGGTGTCAAATCTAAATTTTTGGAATAATTTCCCAACTCATGTTTCTAGCTCAATGAACATATGAAAACGATTAAACGTTATCCAAATTATCATAAATTCTAGGGTGTATAATTTTTTTCAATCCCTTATCAAAGTTTTGTTGAAAAAAAAAATAACAAAAACTTCCCTAAAATATAAGCCCGTGAATACTAATTTTTATAACTCAGCTGCATTTTATGTTGTTTCATAGTACAAAACCGGAAATTACTCAGAATCATTGTCTTTTTAGGACTAATTACTGAATTTAATCCTTCTTGGTTTCAACCTCAAATGTAACGTTATTAGCAAATTTCACTATCGTAACTCAACAATTTTTTTTAACTGCGACAAAAATTGTATCTTCAGAGAAAACTGGTTAAAATGGTTCATCTAACAAAAAAACCATCTGACAATCGTTGAACCTATAAAAATATTATAAGTAAATCTAAATACATAGTGTTTTTGTTTTCAATAAAGAAAATCTGAGAAATAATTAATTCCTCCTTTCGTGACCTTTTTCAGTAAAAATTTAAAATCTGAGAAATTTTGTAAAAACAATGATATGCTTACGATTAACTTGCTTTATTTAAAATATTGCCTTTACATTATTTTATGGGGTAAATGCTGTTTTTTTAAGTGAAGGGAAAATGTTGTTCAAAAGTCGATAAACTGTAGTAGAAATACCAAATCTTACTCTTTTTTCCTTTTATTTTTTAATCTAGGTCTTATAATGTCAACAAATATACTTTCCTTTCAAGTTGTTTTTGCTTAGTGTTGATGGCATTTTGTTTTGTCAAACTCCCTAGAAACATCGAAAAAAAAAAGGTTATATAGTAATAAAACCAGTTCTTGGTTTTTACTCTTAAAACACCTTCTTCTAATCTACCTTACTACTCCCACATAAAGTCCCAATTCTGTAATCATTGTTAAAACAAAAACCTTTGGTTTTATGAATCATCACACAATAATTGTCTAAGGATTTCAAGTCTCCAAATTTCTTTGAAAGGGTGAGTTATGGAACTGCAGTGAAGCGCATAATTGCACTTTCTGCAAATAAAACTCCTTTTTCCCTTTACATTTCTTTTTCTGATTTTGAAACAATTTTACTCTGTTTTTTTTTTTCATTCTTTTATCTTTGTACTTAGGTACGTTTTTTTTTCTTCCTTTCTATATATGAGTTCTGTTTCTGTTCCATTATATAAAATTAATACCTTTCTAAAGGGTGTCTCTTGTTATGTGCCTGTGGACTCATTTTATTTTCATGAACCACCCTCACTTTTTTTTTGTTTTTGTTTTTGCAATGAAAATAAAATGAAGCAAAAATTGCAAAAAAAAAAACCACCATCGCAGTGGTGGCAAGATAGAACAAAAGAGGGATACGGGACAGGATGGGCAGCAAGTGTCTGTTATATAGAACGAGTACAACAACCTTGGCTTGGATTCACAAAGTAGGAACAAACAACGGCACGGCAAGGCACTTGTCTATGTATGTACTTTATGCTTTCACCCAGCATAGCGTCGTTATCGTGGTGCTTTCCCTCTTTACGAACGAACCAACAAATTGCGTCCTGTTCTGGTGCACTCCATATCCATATATATTGTGTGTGTTCCTTTGCTGTTTTCTGCTCTTGGTTTGTTGATGTATCAATTCTGCATTCAAATGGAAAGCAACCAGGCACCGCACATACAAGAGGATAATATAAAATTATGTGGAACGAGTTGACTCCTTAGCATTTCCCTGGAGTTTTTCATTGCAACTTTTAGTCCATCAGCCAGACATTAAGGTGTGAGAAATGCATGCAAAGGTGTGGTGCTAGCTTGCATGCATTTATTTAAAATGCACCCTTTAAGCTCTAAAGGATCATATGGTGAAGTTTTGTGTCTGGGGAAGCAACTTGAAGCATGTCTCGCAACTTTAGTCTTCTAGAGTGACTGACAATCCTTTGGTTTTGGTTTTCAGGGTTGATAAACTTGAACTGGTAGGTTCCACTGTCTAGCTATATGTTAGGGTGTAGATTTGCAAAAATATATACATAGTTTTTGAAAGAAGCTCTCGAACTTGAACTTTTAATAGATTTCAATACAATAAAATATAGCCAGGTAAAACAGGGACATGCTGGAAATTTTTTTGAAATTGACACTTTGCCGTTCTTAACTCTGTTGGTGAAAAAAAAAAATGGCGCCCAATGTTGACAATATTTTCCTTTTAAGTAGCGTTTTATATAAAAGTTTTCATCAATATTTTAATAGTTTTGATCTTTTATAGCTTATTTTATTAGGTTATATGCTAAACGCGAACACAAAGAGAAGATTTTTTAAAAATAGGGTAAATAGGGGTAAAATGAGATGATAAAAAAAAATATTTCAAGTTATAGAGAATTAAGTTTTGTTTTAATCGATAAATAAATTTGTTGAACAAATTCTTAAAAATTTCAAAACTGAGTTTTCTAAAATGAAATTATGTGGTAAACCATCAACAAAGTGGTTATTATGTGTAGGGGAAATCTCCTACGACAATTTGAGTTATAGCATTAGAAAATTAATGGACAAACAAATTTGGAGATTTCGAAATATGATTTTTTGAAGAACACCTATTTTTTAGGAGGTTTTGAGTGGTTTTTTATTTTTATAATTTTGTTAAAGCATCCAAAATATCTCGAACTTTCAGGACTTATAAGCACTACTCAATGTGCATACGTGTGCAAAAAAAATTGGATTAAACAAATAGTATTTGAGCGAATAACGTGAAAAATAATTTGTGTTGCCCTCATTTTTTGACCGTTTTCAACCGTTTTTTTTTTTTTAATATCTTTTTTATTTTCAATCATTTCCATATTAAAAATTCAGAGATAACGGTAAAATGTTGATCTTTTTTTTAAACACTTGAAACATGAAAAAGTTTGTTTTTTTTTTTTAAGTTTTTTTTTTTATGGATATTGATTGCATTAAAAAAATTCTATCTATTTTTTGTAGATGTCATACAAACATGATTCTTGTAAATATTTTCAGCTGAAATAATAAAATTATACATAAGATAAAATTTGTATAGATTGGGAGGTAAAAACATTGACAAAATGTTGTAAGCAGAAAAAAGTTAATTTTGTTTGCTTTCTTCATGAAAAATTAGTGACTTCAAAATAACATTATTATACTTTTTACAGAACATATAGACTTCTAAATAGTTTTATACTTTAGAAATAATATTAAATGGTATTATTTTTTTAAGCTTTTTACCGACTTCCAAAAAGGAGGAGGTATTCAATACGCCTGTATTTTTTTTTTTTATGTTTGTTACCTCATAACTTTGGACTCAGTGAACCTATTTTGATAATTCTTTTTGTATTGGAAAGCTGGCTGCAATGTGGTCCCATTTCAATTTCGTTCAGTTATAGCCATAGGAAATATTAGAAAAACCATAAAACCCAGTTTTGATCCATTGAAGTCGGTTTTGTTTTTTTGATGAAAAAGATTATCATACAAAATATTTTGACAAAATGATGAAGTAAAAAAAAAAGTTATTTTTTCGGTTTTTATTTTTCTGAAAAATATGTTCAAAAAAATATCCCTTTTTTTTCTAAAAAAACATACATTAGTTCTTAGCTTAAATATTATTTTATGAGATGGCATTGTTATCTTTTAAATTAAAAACAAAGTTGAAAAAAAAAAATTCGTCTTCACCGTTTTAACCTGATTTGGGTAGAAACGATATAATTTAACATTAGAAACGTATAAATTCATCTCATATGAATGAAAAATAAATGCTTTTCACAATTTCTGAGTATATTATAGAAGACCATTCCTCTATGTTCAAGTCTCATAAAAACAACGTTTTTAAAAAGAAGTTGCCAAATTTTAAATTCTCAACTTTCTGAAAATAAGCCGGTGAACCTGTGAGTCCGCAATATTTATAAGAGTGAACATGACATACATGAATTATTTTCTCAAACAAAAAAAGTAAAAAGTATTACTTTTTCATCGAAAAATGAAAACTGATGCATATTTTCCTGTATACTCAAAAACCCCACTAAGCTACATTTCTGTTGATAGAAAAAAAAATGAATTGAAAAAAATATGTTTTCCAACTTTTTTCTAGGAACAAGTCAAACAGGATTACTCAATTTACTCAGTTCCAAAAAAAAAAAAAAAATGGAACCACTCACCTACTCACACTTTAACTTCGACCAAGTTTTCACCTTCATTCCTCCGCAAAAACCATGTACAAGAAAGCATTACCAGCAAGCAGCAGAACAAAAACACTAAATTGTATCCAGACAAAATGCAACAAAAACAACAAAAACCTTCCAGAATATCCTTGTACTTGAATCTAATGTTCAGTGTTTGCAATTGCGCACTAAAACCATCCATACCATCATCTTCATCCAGCTTCATCAAAACCAACCCCCGCTCATCCTTGAACCGGGTTTTATAGAATGGCTAATGGCCTCTTTCATCTTCCGTTTAAAGGACGTCGCCCGTTGTGTATATTGTTGGTGGATTTTCTTCTTCATCTACAGACTTCAATTTTTGTGGGTTAGAGGTGGCTGTGAAAAAAAAAAAAAAAAAAATGATTACATCTGCGCCTTCTATATCTATATATTTGTCTTTGGATGCCATAGGGCTGCTTTCTATATGATGGCAGTTGCTGCATTATTCTATCGACCATGATTCCGGCGTCGTCGTCGACGATGACAACAACTATATGCGACAGCATAGCATTGGCAGCAACCATGGCAGCGCAGGGTGTTCAACTATTATAGCTCCAGATACACAATATAGACGAACACATTCGTTCTATATATTCCACACAGTTCCAAGCCAGCACATTCGTCAAACAAAAACGTCCCTTTATTTTTTTGTAAACCCCAAAACAAAGCTCCCCAAACCTCCTTTTCTCATTCTTCTCTCATAATTGTGTGTCTATGTACTCGGCGAATGTCAATGGCATGGAAGTGCAAGCAAATGTATAATGGGGAATGAACAATATCAGCGTGTCCCCCGCACTATTCCCTTCGCGGCCGTAGTTACATTAAGGAAAATAGTAAAATGAAGCAATAACCCAGGACCGGACTGTATTTTTTATTGATTTGGGCGCTATTTCATACTTAAATTTTATTTCACTATTTAATCAGTGGTAAAAACGTCCTCCATCATATCTACTTAAGATTTTAAAACGGTCACTGTGGTGTATACGTATTTTTTGTTTTTACAAAATTAACAAGTAACAATTTGACACTTTTCAAATATGAGATTTGTATGTTTTAATCAAAAAATTTGCTACATAAATACATAACTTTAATTTTCATTACTACGTATAGATATTATAAAAATAATCTTTATCATTCACATTGCAATCTAAATTGTGGTACACATTTTTTTTCATTATTTGATTTTTTTCATTTTACCTCGTTATAACTCATTCAAATCACTCAAAAGCATACAAATAATTATTATAATTATAATTAGTGGAGTAACTAAAGCTCAAAAATTGGCAATATTAGGGAACCCGGCCGAACAGCTTAGATTTTGATGATCTTTTTTTTCAAACGTTGGTAATTAAAAATACTTTAAAGTCTATAGATTAAAAATTGCCGGTGTTGCCGTTTTGCTTTTTTAAATTTAATTGAAGATTTTTATGAACAAAAACAAATTTTTTTTTTTAATTTTTCTTAAATTTCATAAATTAATTGATGCCAAAAGATTGTCTAGGAAATTCAAGGAAAAAAAATATATGGAAGTGACGGACAATCTTCCATAGTTCAAGCGATAGATGCAATTCTCGTATTAATTGACTTCAAATACAAAAAAAAATATTTGAACACAACGGCAAAACCTAAAATATTCAAATATACATTTTTTAAAAGCTAGAAGCTTAGTCATATATGTAAAATTAAAATTAAGTTAATTGAATGAACGGCTTTTGAAAGAATGGTAATTGAACTCAAATTTTTAAAAAAAAAAAATTATTGACAAAATTTTAACATGTCGTTTTTTAAACTTGGTCGTAATATAAAATGCATTTATTTTCAAATTTTTTTGGCCGCATTTATTATGATTTCAAATTATAAAAGGAATTGTCAAAATGTATTACGGTTTATGAAAAAAATTAAAAAGTATTTCATTTTCGAAGAACTTTTTTTAATAAAAGTTTTGAAAAAAAATGTAACTTATTTTTTTTTTTAAAGTTCAACATCTAAACATAAAATTATTTTTTATTCATTTAATAACCCTTACTGTTGAAAGTTAAATAGCAAAAATTTAAAGTTCCTATTTACCACAGTCTTTGAGAAAATTAATTATTTCAATGCAAAAATTCAGTTTTAATAAAAAAAAAACAATTGCAATTGAAGTAATTTTTCATTTTTTTTTTTCAAAAGTGTGATATATTTAACCTTTTTTGCTTCGAAATTCAACTGATAATATTTATGGCCAAAAATTTTTTTTTAAATAAATTCATATTTTATTAGAAAAAGTTTGGAAAAAAGTCATTTTAAATTTTTCTAATAACATTTTTTTTTAATTCTGAGTTTGAGAACCATTTTTTCAAAAAGTCTTGATTAAATTTAGTGGATTTAAATTTAAGAGATAAGAATGAGCTTCTGGCTTTTTAAAAATGTATTTTAAAATATTGTAGGTGTTGCCGTTGTTTTTAAAATATTTTTTATGTATTTGAGGTCAGAATGTTAGAAAATTGCATTTATCGCTTAAACGATGGAAGATTGTCCCTTACAGCCTTTTATATATTTTCCTTAAATTACCTAGAGAATCTTTTGCTATAATTTGTTTTATGAAATTTAAGCAAAAAAAATGTTTTTGTTAAATTTAATTTTAATTTTAAAAAACAATACGGCAACACCGGCAATTTTTAATCTATAGACTTTAAAGTATTTTTAATTACCTACGTTTAAAAAAAAAATTGTCAAAATCAGAGCTGTTCGTACGGGTTCCCTAATAATTTGCTTTAGTTACTCTACTAAATTACACTTTTTTTTCAATAAAAAATTATAATTTCGAATGTTTACCAACTATAATCAATGAAAAAAACAATCCATATTTATTATAATGACTATTAAAGATCAAGTTTTTTGAAGGTTATCAGTCAAAAGCTGATAAAATGTATTGTTAAATATGCCAAAAATTAAAAATTCTTAATAAGTTATCAGTCTTGAATTTATTTTCATTCATTAAACATCGGAGGAAATTGACATCATGATGGGTTTAACTTGTGATTTAACTTGAAAGGCTAAAGTATGTTATAGAAATACCAAATATATTCGTAAATGAAAGGGACTTCACAATGTTTTTAATAAGTGCAGAGTTATTAACAAGGATTTGGATACATAGAGGAGATGCATCCAAATGATGGTAAGAATCTTTATTATCATGATTTTATAGGATTAGCACGAAGTCACTTGAGCATTTTACTCCAACTAAAGTTCAATAGAGAACAAGATTTTATGTTGAACTTGTGTATTGAAGTTTTATTGCAACAAATTGCAATTGATGTTTTTTTTTCCAAAACAATGCATTAAAATTAACGACTTTATATTATTGACTTTTAATTATTTGCAATTGTTATCTTTTATGGACCATTTTGTTTAATTTTTTATATTTTCTATTATTTAAAGTTCTTCGAGAATCCCTTGGTACGAGTATATAAATGTTAGAAGAAATTTCATTTTCAAGAAACAAGAGAAAATTATGAAAGATTTATACCCTGAATTTTCATGCATTGGAGACCTGATTACTTTAATAATATATAATAATATAATGGAATGAATTTATACATATTTATGGAAATAGAAGGTTTAAACGATTGTCTTTTGAAAAGTTACAAATATTATATCGAGCCCTTCCCCCTTAATTATCGTAAGCGAAATGGCGCTTACGATGTTTTTGTTTACCAGAAAAATCTTTATATTCCTTTGTTTTTACACTTATTAGAGACAATTTTGATGTAAATGTATTCTTGAACAATTGTTGATTACATTAACACAAAAAAATTTATATCTTAATTGTTCTTAGTGTTGGAAAAATACAATTAAATGTTGTTTATAATTCAAAATTTAAATTGGCGCTTACGATTACTTGGCGGAAAGGGGTAGATATCTGCTTTTTGCCTATTTTAATACAACTCAGGAATATAATATAAAGAATTGAGCTCCACATCTCCAGACACAACACAGTTTTTGATTTTGTTTTTAAGTCCCGTAAGTACATTTATAATATATTTTTGTAATTTTCGTTTTATATAAATATACATTTTTCTATTCTTTTTAGTTCAAGGTGTATCAAGGGAATCTTTATTTTATAAAAAAAAAGTCATCATACTTGCTTTGGAAGTATTCTTTATGGCTAATTCAAAATACATAATATCTAACTTGTAGTTAAATGTTTAAAGGTACACTGCAGCTAAGAATAGGTACGAAAGAAAAAAACTAAAACAATGGTATGAATTAAAAAAAATGTTACGCATACACCACAGTTACTTTTTAATTTTAATAATTGCTGTAGGTAGAACGTTTCTATGTTTGAGTAATTTTAGATTTTTAATGTCATAATGTGAATTGGAGACTTGAGAAAAGAATTGAAAGTTTTAAAGCATTGAAAGTAAGAACAAAAAACGCATTCTGGGATTTTTGTTTAAATTCAATTTTTTAATTTGAAAATACCTTGATGGCTGTTTTTGAAACTTTAATTTTATGTTTCGGTTATTTTTGTATAACTTTGTAAATAGTCGGGCAGATATTTATCACAATTTGTAATGATTGCAGCTTTGAAGATTGATTGATTGATGACGAAACCTTATGTAAAATTTCATTCTACCACCAGAATTTAAAATTTTTTTTCTCATTCACTTTTCTATCAGTTTTCATAAAAATATCAAATTTGGATGATAAATATAATTATATAAACAATAGTTTTCTAATTTTCAGGTACATCCTTAACAGTGATATTAAGTCAAATGAGGAAAATCATTTTGAAATTGTCTAGTTCGTTAAACAATCAAAGTTTGCAAATTTCATGTCTAAATGTTTTATTTCCAAAATAAATAAATAAATACTTGCAAATTAAATTAGATCAAAATTAGTAATTAATAACACGGTGTAACACTCAAAATATACGCGGGTGGAGACCTATCAGGTTTTGTAGAGCTAGTCGAGATTGGCTTAGAAAAAAAATTTTTCGATTTCAACCCAGATACAGAAATTCGAACTTTTAGGTATAGAACAAAAATGTTGTTTCGGCAGGTAGTAGGATAACTTGGGAGCCAGGATTTGATAACGGGTTTTTGTAGAGGACCTCAATACAAACATTTTTTTCTTTGGGAGGGGGGTCTATCTCTCCCCGTTTAGGTGGGAGGGGCATTTTTCTAAAAAAAAAACTATCAAAATAAAAAAAAATTATTAAAAAACAACGGCAACACTTACAGTAATAAATTATTCCATTTTTTAAAGGGAAAATTGTACATTTGATTCTAATTTTTAAATCAATATAATATAACCAACAGTTTTTGAAATAATCGATTTCAAAGTTAAAAATAGGCGAAAACATTTTTTTTTAAACTCATATTATACTATTTTTGTCCAGACTGTGAATTTAAGTAAAAAAAATAACTCACACAGAAAACTGCCTCAATTGATTCCTAATCGAACAGTGAAAACTATATGTTTCTATGTCTTCTAGTTTTTGAGAAAATTGAAAAATTATTTTATCAGATTTTTCTTTTTTCAAAATATTTTTTGTTTTTATTTGTTTTTATTTTTCAATTTTCTCATAAACTAGAAGACATATAGTTTTCACTGTTCGATTAAGAATCAATTGTTGTTACATTGTTGAAAAGGTATATTTATCTTCTATCAGAAACTGTAATCGAAAATGGGTAAAAAATTGACGAAGCTAGAATTTTTTCAATGTGTGAAGGTCCAAAAAACAGTTTTTTGCCCGTAACTCCAGATTTTGGGGGTGTTAGGGGATTTTCAAATACCGTTTCGTAATCAGTGCAACTAGCGCTACAAAACCTGATAGGTTTCCGCCCGCGTATATTTTGAAACCTCATTTTTGTAACACCGTGTAATTCAAGAAAATAAGTAAAACATTACAATAACTTTCATTATGGCTGTCAAATTATCTTGCTTCGTATATTTGAATTCTCTGTTACAAAAGTACCTATTTTAAATCTTGCATCTCTTATCTAGAATACGCGAAAACTATATTCTTAAATTTTAAGACCCATGAAAACCTTGATAGATTTTATGAGATTTATTAGGTTATTAAAAAAAAAACAACATCAAATTAGTATGGAAATTATAATCACCGCGGAGCCGATTTTATATGTATTGGTTTTTTCAACACGATTTCTCCTTCGACTTTGTGTTCATACACAAAAAGTTGCAAGTGTGTGAGTGCAACCCCGTTTTTCTCGGTCGGAGGTCAAAGTGTCTTTTCTGAACTCAGTTTTCTTGCTTGAAGGGCATACTCTAAAAATCAATGATTTATTTGCTAATTTTGGGCATACTAATTCATGAGAATCAACAAGAACGAATATTTATTTGAAATCTTTAGTTTAGTTTTTAAATTTACGTCACATAAAAATGCGAAATTCTGGGCTATTGGTCTGATTAAGTCCCAATATATTCTGTGAACTTTTAAGAGTAGCGAAAATTTTAATAATGCAAAATCCTAGTAATTTTAACCACCCACAGACAAGCAAAAAGCTTCTTGGGTAACACAAATACTATTGTTAATTTTTGAAATATGAATAAATAAAAAATATGAAATGAATATGAAATAACTCCCAATTGTTTGTCAATAGATGAGTCCAGCAGTAAATGCTAGCCGATTTTGATATATTCGTAATTTTGAGTTTTCTGGTTTGTTCTAAAGTTCTCCTGTTGAATTTGCAAGCTAACAGCGACAAGTTAAAGACTCTTAAGAGTCCTTTTTTGATATTTTACGAAAAATGTGCAGGCCAAAAATGCTACTATACATGCAATTTTTATCGTTCAATCAATGATTCCGCTGTAAGAATATACCTGGTTACACTGAACCAAAAAGGTACATAAAATTAATGAATATGTACATTAAATTAATGTAAAAATTCATGGCAAATGAGCCAATGTAAAAATTCATTAAATTTAAGAATCTTTTTAAGAACAAATTCATAAGGGAATGAATCTTTCCTAAAAATTAAGAATATGTTCTTAAATTTTAAGAATTCTGTTCATAAACAAATTCGAAAAGTTTTGAACATGTTTAAGAAAAGTTTCTTAGATTTTAAGAAAAATTCATACAATTTAAGAATTATTTCTTAAATCTTTTTTTTTTTCTTCTATAATTTAAGAACAAAGTTTAAGAAAAGTTTCTTACATTTTATGATTATTTCTTAAATTTTATGATTTTTTCCATAAATTTCGTAAAAATTCAAATGAAATTTTGCTTAAATTTTATGAAAAAAATCATAAAAACTATGAATTTTTCTTAAAGTTTTATGATTGTTTTCATAAAATATAATACACTTTTCATTAAAATTTATGCAGTTATTTATAAAAATGCATATAATACATTACCATTCCAAGCCTTTAATTTGTTCCTAAAAAATTGTATTCCAAACAAACAAACTGCAAAAGAAAACAACCCAAAATCTAAAACAAAAAAATGAAAATTGTTTTTAAAAATAAAAGAAATTATTAAGTTTAAACGTTATAAAAATGTTTTATTGATCACTATCACTATAAATTTCACTATAAATTAATATAATTTTACTTCTTTAATGGATGCATCATCTGGAAAGAAAAAAAAAAAAATTTGTATTAGTAAAATGAATATGTAGTATTTGGTTTAAAAAATCGAAATAGCTAGAAGGTTAAATTATTTAATTCTTACCTTATTGTAATCGGCACCATTAGACTCTGGATATGAAAAAAAAAAAAATAAAAAATTGAATAAGTTTGGGAAATATAAAAATATAAAGAATTTAGGTACCTATGAGAAATGTTGATAATATTAAGTTAAAACAAAATTTAAATATTTAGAGAAATAAAATAAAATGCAACACTTACTAAATTCCATGTTTTGCTTTAGTTTCCAATGACAATTTCAATTGTACAGGATTTGTTGAGAATCGCCTTTAATATGGTTTTTATTTTGTGTTGATTTTTCCCCCTTTGCCGGTCCAAAGTTGAAGATTACGTACGTGCCTCCATATTTCACAAAAATATCAAATTACGATTTTCAATTTTAAAATATGCACCTATAACAAAAAAAAAAAGAAAATATATTTAATAAATAAAAGAAAGCAATTTTTAACATTATATGTTTTTATACTTATCTAAGTATATGGGAAAGAGGCAACAGGAACCAACAATATTTTACACTTTTGCAATGAACTTATACTCTTCAAAATTGTCTACGTGGTTAAAATGCTTAACACTATGAACAATATCGTCTTTTATTCACAAACTTTTATAACTTGTTTCGGCAACGACCGTCCACTTTGAATATCAGATTTTAAATTTAATCCTCAAAGAAATCTTTCTAAGGCATAGATTCAGAACAACAGTTATTATTTTCTAGATTGATGAAAAAGTACATAGACTTTAAGAAAATATACTTAAACACTCAAAACGTAAGAATTTTTTCATTAATTATATGTATACTTTCATAATATTTAATGAATTAATTCTTAAATTTTGGAAAATTATGAATTTCGAACATAAAAAGTATGAACAAATTCTTAAATTTTAAGAATAAGTTCTTAATACCGAATACAGGATAACGGTAAAATATTCCTTGTTTTTTGATTAATGAAAAAATACATTCATTTTAAGAAAAAATGAATTCATTCTAAGAAAAAATACTTAAAAACACAAAATTTATGAACTTCTTACAAATGTAATTGTGAAAATAGATTTTTTTTCAATTTTAGAAGGGAAAAAAGTCAATTTTAAAAATTATTTTAACTCAAAATACAACTGAATGGAAAATAATAGTAAATTTCATTCATAAAAGTATGTCCAGATTCTAAGATTCAGCAAAATATTCTTTCAAATTGGAGCTAGAAGTTTATGAATTTATTCATGAGCCTTCGTATTTGTTCTTAAAAAAAATTCATAAAAAAATTTTCCATAGGAAAATTTTTATGAAAACTGATTCTTAAATTTTATGAATCTTTCTTAAAACTAAACTTTTTTTTAAAAAATGTATGAATTTTGGTTTATGAACGAGATTCATAGTTTTTAAGAATAATACTTTTTTCAGTGTAATTTTGTGAAAATAACTAAATTTTTTCATCCATCTGGGTATTTGAGCTGTGCCAGTAAACCAAATAATCCCATGTCATTTTTTGTTTCATAGGTAGGTACAATTCAATTTTATACAGTCCGCCCCTGGTTGAATAGAGACTATTTGGCAGCTGATGACGATGATGATGACACTGGAACTCCGCCACCGAACTCTCAAATCTGGTTCTGGGATATTGTACATAACCTATATGAGATGAGAATCATTGCACAGCCGTACTTGACTCAACCTCGTCTGCTGTACATAGACGATGAGTAAACGAGTTGCAAGGTCGACGAACGCTCGACGCGCTATAATGGAACACGCCATAATCATATATATGCCCACAACCATTGCCATCGCACACACATTTGAATGAATGGAGAAGGAGTCTTGGATTGAGACTGGGAACTAGCAACACTGGGAGTGGGACTATTGCGGGTTGGTTGATGCCTATAGGAACTGCTTTCATGCGGTGCACATACATTTTCATGTTCAATTGTATACAACATCAGAGGCTGAAGTTGGGGAGTTTTTGGTGGAGTGGAGAGTGGAGAGAATGCGAGGCGGTATAATAATGTTGGTGATGGTGATGGTAGATGTTTCGTCATTTTTGATGTTGGGATGGGTCGGGGATTTTGCGCGCCAGAAAATATAATTTTCCACCTTAAGGCTGACATTGGATTGTTTTTGGGAAGGTTTCTCTTCCCCTCTGACAGCTTTGCCAGAGTTTGTGTACAAGTGCGGAATTGTTGGTTGGTGAAACTGACTGACGTTGTGGCAATGGCAATGGCAATGTGTGTCTGGAAATGTAGGAAATGTGCTTGCTTCTCTACTGGGTGAGAGTGTATATTTATTTAGTTCAATGCGACGACGATGTACACTCTGTACAGTGTACATATCAAAGTGGATGAAGCAAAAGACGTTTAAAGAGGGTTTGAGGTGCAATTATAAAATTTTGAATTGGGACTATGTGCTGTTTGGTGTGCTATGGCTGCCTGTGCTCTGTGCACGTGGTACCAGAGGTGAAGGAGGGGAGAAGAAGCTGCAGGATGACGATAGAATAGGTAACTCTTCTTCTACTTCCACAAGAGTATTACATAGCTTTTCATAGTTATGTAGTTTTTCAGTTGGGATTTGTTGTTGTTATATTGCTTGAAATCGATTTGTGTTTTTTTGGTACATAGAGATAGAGAACAGTAAAGGTCAAATAAAATGAGACGATAAAAATAGAATTATGTGATATTTTGATGAATTTTAATTGGAAAGATGATACAAATAACCCAAAGCATATGGAGGATCAAATTTTTTTTTTCCATAGAGAAGAGTTTCAAACATAAATATTCATAAAAAATTTGTTTGCGTGGGAAATTCCGCATTACTATCTTTTGAAAGACTTTTAACCATAGTTTGTTAAACAAAACATTGTTTTAATGAAATCAGAAATGAATACGTTCTACGTTTTAATAAAATAGTTTTTAAATGAAAAGATGGCTAAATATGAAAAAAAAATTAAACTTCTTGAACAAACTATTCGAATTCAAGATGGATTATTTTTTTATAAACAAAAATAGTGTTGCAATTCTGTCTGGTCTTGACTTTGTGGTTAATATAAGGCTTTTTGGTAATTCCCTTTGAAAAAAAAATAAAGCCGCTAAAAAATAATGTTCATCTTATAATATCAAATTTTGAAGGCTCCAATACAATTTGTTTTTAGATTTGTTTTTACAAAAAAAAAAATATTAAAAAAATGTTAGATTAAAAAAAAAAAAAAATAATAAAATGCAAGACTGTGTCGCACGTACTTGCTCTTGTATTTCAAAGTATCTTTATCTTAAATATCTATTGGAAGATTGTGTTTAGTGTCGAGAAAAAAATTAAAAAAAAAAATTGAAAGTTAAAAAATTTTTTTTTCAAAAACTTTTTATTTTTTTTTTTTATTTAACACTTCAAAATGATTTCTGTAAATTTTGAATAAAATTAACTTATGCTTTGATGAAATATAGAAACTTAAAAAATACATATGTCAATTTTTGAAAAACCGCAACCGCCATATTTCCGTTCTCCGAATTTTTTGGGAAAAACTAAAAAAGCAGTTTTGTTAGAATCAATAATATTATTACGTACACCAAATTTAATCGAAATCGTTAGAGCCGTTTTCGAGAAAGTTGCAATACCCCGAAAACGTTATATGGGAGATATGCGTAAAAACGTGATATGTATTAAAAAAATAAAAAAAAACTGGTCTAGGGAATTACGTACAAATCATCTGTACCAAGTTTCAAGCAAATCCATCTATCCGTTTAGGCGCTAGCTCGATGTACAGATGGACACACAGACGAACAGACGCACAGACCGACGGACGGCATGACGAAAACTACTTTTTTGTTCTTCTCCATCATCGTAATGTTGGTTTTGATTAAAACCTCGAATTTTTTTTCTACACGAAACCAATACTTGCCCTATAGAGCAAGTAAAAAACTGATTTCAAATTTATTAAGGATTGCTGAATATACTAAAAGATTATTGAGGGTATATTTAAAGTAAAATTTTTGGGAGCAAAATATCTGATAAAAATAGAGAAAAATAAGGAATGCAGTCACTTTGGACACTGAGTAAAATATTACATCCTATTTATATTAGTATTTTTTTAAGAGGCAGGTCTTTCTTGATTACTTACTAGTCTTTATCAGTCAACATTTCGGGTATGTTTATATCCTTTTTCAGGACCATTTTTTATTAAAAAATACATTAACACTTTAGGTTTCCTTAACTTCTTTTCTTTATTTTGAAATTTGAAAAAGTCTTAGATTATATTTACCCCTAAGTAAAGGCGACCATGTACTCTTTTTTAAGAAAACTCTTGAGACAGACGCCTGCTAAACGATTTTTTAAGTGTTTTTTTTTTTTTCAAATTCTGTTTAAACTTGCACCATTGCACATTTTTTTTGACATATACCACGGCTTAAAAAATCAATTGAACCTGAATGAACAACATGTTATCTTGTTCATGTGGAATTTAAGTTAAGTTAAAACATTTTTTTTACAAGTTTATAGAAGAAAAAAAAAATAAATATTGAAAGTATCCAGTATTAGGTAATTAATATAACTAACTTTGGACACAATAACTGTATTTTACAACTTGTTAAAATATGTACTTATTTATTATTGTTAAAAAAGACAGTGATAAAAGCTAAAGCTAAAAGATAAAGTATCTTCATTTTCCCTCTAGATGATTTATATTTGGTTTGCTTTTCAAGTAATATATAGATGACAACTCGAAAAGTAAAAACAGAATTGAAAAGTTGTTTTTTTTTTTACAAAAAAATCATATTCTAGCTTATAGCTTTTTTTTTTTAAATTGAGCTATCTTTTTTCCAACAATCACGTTATACATGAATAATTTATAAGTTTAGTTCAATCATTCAAAAGAATTGTCTTAAATTTTCTTGAAAAAAATTATTTTTTTAAAAGTGTTTTGACTCATTGGCATTTGTATATGTCGGCAATAAATTGCATTTAAACGGAAAAAAAGGTTACGTATACGCCCTACATCATTTTTTGTTTTTAATGATTTCAAAAGGTTTCCTGACAACTAATGAGAAGGATGAGCATACTTAGAAAAGACACCACAAATGCGATGGTAGTTGTGAACGAAGATTTTGTGCCAACGATGAATCTTTACACGTCTAGTTGGCCACCTAGGTTTCTATAGATTTATTTTATACCACAGGCGTTTAAAATTTTTCATAAAATACTTTTTTTACATTTTGCATCGAAAAATAGATTTCAATTTTTTTTTTATAAAAATGTGCAATAATATTATCAAATTTTTAAAATGTTTATGTACTCATCCAATTATTGTAGAAAATTATAAAAAAAAAAATGAATAAAATTCATTCATTCGTGGTTGTAGTGAAGGAAAACATAAGATGATAAAATTTAAAATACACTGAACGAAAAAAAGCCAATATTTTACGAACTGGTTGCGATAGAACTTTTTTCTATCTGTTTTTAGAACAGTCATAAGTGTAGCTATCAGCCGTTTTAGGGTTGCCTATTCTCTATCGGACACTCTGTATTATATTCGGAAATATTCTAAACAAAAATTACTGGGGAAATGGGAAATTTTTTTTTCAGAATAAGCCTGACTATGACGATTACAACTCAACTTCGACTTTTTGAATCGTTATACCTAAGAAACGGTGGGTTTTAGGAAAAAAAGTGTCATGACACTTTTTATAGATAATAATCTGGTTTAGAATTTTTGTATTGAAATTTTTTTGATGAGACTTACCGTTTTGCTGAAAATTGTGAAAACCCATTTTTTGTGACCTTTGACCCCGAGTAATTTTTTTTTCCAGGTCTCGGATCGATGAGGACTTTTTAGATTTAACTTGCGGTGGTGTTTCCAACAATCCTACCAATTTTCAGCTTGCTGGGATTTTATATAACCTCACCTCCTTATTTTAGTCTAATTTGACCGGACTATTGTAAATTTGCCAGGTTTGCCTAACTCATATTTTGATCTAGTGCCTCTGCTTGCTGGTTTAAAATTTTTTCCTAGTGTTTACCTGTTTTCATCTATTGGATTGTATTCATCGTTAATTTGTAAAGACTTACTTTTAATTTTTTGGTTTGGTCTAGTTAGTTTCCAACCAAATCTTAAAAAAAAATTAAATCTCATCCTATCAATTCTGGCCTTCACTGTAATTCGGTTTCACATCTTTTACTAATAAAATCTTCCCTTTTTCTTTGGAGCCAAAATAAAACCAACAAACAAAAAATAGAAAAAACCTGGTACACAAGCATAAAATGTGTGCAGTATTCCTACAAACAAAAAAAGAGACTCTCTGCATCTTTGGCATCTATTTATATCTACTGTGATAGCAAACTGTGCTTAAAATTAGATGTGTACTCTATGTACGACGACGACGCGATGGGAATGTACTCAAGGTTCCTGAACTTCATTCTGCAAAATCTTACAAAAAAAGTGTACAAAAATAAAAAAATAAAAAACAAACAAGAGAAAAGAGTAAAAAGAACCACGAAGAACAGAGTTTTGAGTTTATAGAAACAGCCAAAAGGGAAGTAGTAGATTGGAGGGGGCTTGAATGGGAGCTCCTGAGGATTACCCACCAACAACGTTGGGACTACACACAAAATATGAAGCCCATTTATTGTGGCTTTGGCAACAACGACCGACTACAACAACGACGCCACATTTAATGCATAACACAAACACTTGCAGATAGAATCCCTGTCCCATTGCGAGCTCAAAAACCTTTAAATCTAGAAGCTGCGACAAGTCAGCCAACATACAACCGAGCCAGAGACAGACCCAGCACAGCAAAAAGGATTTGCAGCGCACATAAGGAGATGCGGGAGTCAAGAGCCAAATGAGGGTAGGGTAAGAAGGGGCAATGTATACAAACTGTACATAGAGTCAATGCATACATAAGGGCCATGCTGTCGGTCTTTGCTTCTGTGGGGGCTGAAGGCGTAAGAAAATGCCACTGCAAGGGATGAAATTATAAGCAGTAGCAACAAACGGGACGACAGAAAGAGGGGCTTAGAGGGTTGTGTATAGAGTCGACTTTTATTTTTGCGAGGGGGTAAAATGTAGGGTTTTGGCTCTTGAAATGCGAACTGAAGAACCTTGGTTCGTTTTGTTGTTGGTGAGCATGAATAATTGCTGCAGAAGAGGGAAACATAATTCCACCACCGAAAAAAGAGGGTGTTGTCTGTTAACTCAAACTATGTGAATTTTCTTTTAGCTGAAAAATTGCTTCATATAGAGTTTTTTTTTTTTTTTCAGAAGAACCAAAACAAGACTTGCAGTTTGTTTCTTTTTTAGTAGCCAACATTTGCGACATGCAATTTCTTTTCCATTATGTTGGCCATATCTTCCCAAAAACTCATACTCCTACTCGTCAATTGGTAGGAGTTGGCTGCTTTTGCACGTAAAATTATAATTAAAGGGTTGTTATGTGGTATTTTTCTAGTTTTTTTTTTTTAATAATTTTAAATTTTTAGTGCGCAAGTAGAAAAGTGCACCCATTTTTGTCATGATTTTTTTTATTATTTATTTTTTCCTACTGTACTTTATAGATGGATTTCACTGTTTTTGTCCCCTGTTTTTTATGTAATTATCACAATTCCAGAATAAGGGCATGCAAAAAAATAAAAAAAAAGGAAAATGCGCAAAAAATTATAACGCGACACAATGTATCATCTAACTAATACCCGAAAAAATGGGGTGAGGGTCAATCGCAAATAATGATGAAGGTATATGAGGTATATTTTTATTGTATGTGGAAGTATACAGTGGAATATATATAATAAAACAAAACCTTTGTCCCTTTAGGGTGAAGTTGATGTCTGAAGACTCTTTTCCATGAAGAGGGTTGATAGGATTGATAAACAATAGATTTGTTATGAATTGCCTCATTTTCTTCATATTTTTGTACCCTTTTTTTATTTGTTTAAGCCAAAGGAAGAGTTTTATGAGAAGCTTGTAAACGGGGAAATGTAGGATATTTAAGGCTTTGTAAGGAACAAGTTCAAGGTTTTTGTTTTTTCTAGAAAGAAATGTTGATTGATAAAACTTTTACTTATTAAGATTGTTGTTGATATCTCGAGAAGCGTCAGTTTAAATATCTACTTTAAATAATGCATATTTTCCAAGAGAACTCGAACCAAAATCCGATCCGTTGTGTCTTAGTTTTGAACTTTTTTAAAGTATTTTCGCAGATTCTTTGAAGTTTTTGAATTTTTCCCCCAACAATCAACAATTACATTATTTGTATATCCAGTAAAAAAGCTAGACGCTTATAATGATACCTTTTTTGTCAAATTACGATAAGTAGTTTAGAAGCTATGATGGAACAGATGAACATAGGAAAAACAAAAATAATTTGAATTTTCAATAACTTTGCACCCAGACCTCAAAAAAAGTTTTGGTTTTCACTAGTTGTTAGAGCTCAAAGAGACCTATATTATGAGGCCTCATTTGATATATTTGGAAGAAATTTTTTCAAATGCATTTTTAGCCGGCAATGGGTTAACCTTTCATTTTTTCGAAAAAAAAAGGTTTGAAATATTGGTAGGTACCCAAATGGATATGACTATGAACTCATATTTTTAAACCAAAATTTATTTCCAGGCTTGGGTCCAAAGATATCTTCTTTCAAACATGAGAAAATGAACATATATTTGGATTCAAATAACTTTGCAACCAGACGTTATAGGATGCTTTTGGTTATCATAAATTAATAGAGATTTAAGAGACCTTTCTAATGATGTATTACTTGATTGATTTGGAGCAAATTTTTTAAAATTAATTTTTTTCTGCAAGGGGTTAACATTGCATTTTTTTTCGAAAATCTAAAAAAAATAGATTTGTAATTTCTTAACCTTGATGGATTGGCCGGTTCAATAAGAATTCATATTTTTAAACTAAAACTTATTTCGAGGCTTGGGTCCGAAATTATCAGCTTTCGTATAAACAAAAAAAAAATCATACTTAAATATCGAATAACTCTGCAACCAGACCTGAAAAAAACATTTGGTTTTCTAACGTTAATAGAGCTTGAAGAGACCTTTCTTATGATGTCTGACTTGATGGATTTGGAAGAAATTTTTTAAAATGCATTTTTTCCGAAAATCTGAAAAAAAAAACAGATTTCTGTATGGATTGAAGTTATTCCATTCTCTAATACTTTTTCATTGTCAAATACAAAAAAATCATATATAGAGATCTAAAAACAGGATTCAATTTAAAATTCAAATAACAAAACAGAAAAACAAACAGATTATTAATATACAAAAAAAAAAAAAAAAAACTACGTGCGTGATGTGCGCTCATCTAATTGCGACAAATCCTCCACCATATCTCCGTCACATCAAACAAAAAAAGCAAATAAATAGCCGCTAGCTGCACGCCTGAAACTAAAAGAATGTGCATCTATACATTATTCGCACTTAGAACAACCAACCGATGGATGATGATGATGATTCTGATGCTGATTCCAAGGCTAACGTACTATTAGAAAAGTCAAGGCTACGCGAAGAAGATAGATGGAATAGAATACAGATAGAAAGAAGATAAGTTGTATTTGAACTGAAAAAAAAACACAAATAAAAAAGAGAAAAGAAGAAGTTAAAACTAGATAATTTTCTAGTAGGATCTATCTATGCAGTGTGCTCAAATACAACAAGTATAGAAAAAAAGGATTAACAAAGGAGACAAAATTAAAAAAAAAAACAAAAGAGATGTCTCAAATATGTAGATAGTAAAAATAAAGTGCACATTTAAGGCGCAAGTACTTGCTTTAAATTTATGTTTTTTTCAGGATTGGGGTCAAAATTCGTTTTAAAAAATTCTGCAAAAATTAAAAAATTATTAAAAATTATTTGGAAAATGTTTTTGAAAAAGTTTTGTAAAATCATCAAGTCTCAAAATTTGCGTTGTATTTGATAACTTAGTTAATTAATGTGTCAATTTTTGTGTTATAACTTATTTTACGAATAAATATATTTAAAAAAAAATTAAGAAAAGTTTGTTAATGTTAAATATTTTCAAAGAAAAAGTTAAAAATGTATCGATTTTATGTAGAAATACAAAATATAAATTTATAAAAATTGATTATTTTTTTAAATTCAAAATTAAATAAAAAAAGAATATATTGTATCACGCAACATCGTTTCTAATTAGTATTTTACGGTATATTTGGGTCATAAGAAAGTCAGACAATGCATTTTGAAAAAAGTAACCAAAAGTAGTTGAATCTAATTAATGCGGCGTATTCTTGTTAAGAGAGCGCATATATGCTAATAAAGTAAACACACAACAAAATAAAATGCACGACTGGGGCCGCACGTACTTGCTCTTGCAGTTCAAAGCACTTTTATGTTAGCTTACTTGTAGGTTATTAGAGCTGCCTCTATATACATTTTTAAGAAATTTGGTTGATGTAGGGGAAGAGCCGGCATGGAGGCCAAATGTTAGTTAAATACATTTTTTTTTTATTTGACTTGACTTTTTTGAGAAAAACTAAAAACGCAGTTTTACTGCAATTACTTTGAATATTACGTATGCAAAATTTTATCAAAATCCTTAGAGCCATTTTTGAGAAAATTGCAATAACTCCATAATAATGTACGGGAAGAGCCGACATCCGCGATTTAAAAAATTTAAAGACCATATTTCCACTATCCGTATTTTTTGAGAAAAACTAAAAACGCAGTTATGTTAGAACTATATACAGCATTACGTGTGCTAAATTTAATCGAAATCGTTAGAGCCGTTTTCGATAAAATTGCAATAACTCGAAAATTTTGTATGGGAGGTATACGTTCTAAGCGAGATATTAAAAAACAAAAAAAAACCAACCTTGGAAATTACGAAAAAAACATCCATACCAAATTTCAAGAAAATCCGTCCACTCGTTTAGGCTGTAGCTACTTGTACAGATGGACGCACGGACGCACCGACGCACCGACGCACAGACCGACGGACGTCATGACGAAACCCACTTTTTTGGGCTTCTCCATCATCGTAATGTTAGTTTTGATTAAAACCTCGAATTTTTTTTTTTACACGAAACCAATACTTGCCCTATTGAGCAAGTAAAAAGAAGGTGGCAGAATTTTGAAAAGTAAAAATTTAAAAAGCATAATTTTGAAAGACAGAATAGAAACCTAGGAGAATTTTTGAATAAATAACTCTAATTTTAAAGCTTTACAAAATTAGGTAAAATTTATGATTTGATATTTTTAAGGATTTTCATAAATAGTGTAAAAAAAAAATAAAATTCGTTTTTATAACCATTTTACACTATTTTAAATGATCTTTTTCACAAAACCAAGTGTGACATTTGATTTCTTGCATAAAAAGGGATTTTAAGAAAAAAAAAAAACTTGAAAATTGTTTGAGTCGTTTTTTTTAAATAATTTTTTTAACATTTTTCAACCAAAAAAATTTTTAATGCCATTTTTAAGAAAATAAAAACGAAATTTCGATTAAATTCATCAGCTAGTTAAAAAAAAATGATTTTCAAAAAAAAAAAAAAAAAAAATTTGAAATATTTTTTAAAAATCCAAAAATTTGGTTTTTGAAAAATTTTAAAATATTGTATATTGATTGTTTTAACATTTCTATATAAAAAATTTGGCCGAAATCTGCTTCGTCGTTTACAAGAGATACATAAATAAAAATACATACAAGTTTATGTAGGTACATATTTTTTTGTTTTTCACTTTTAGAGCTTGATTAAAAATTTTTTTAAACATTTTAATAACCAATATTTTGAGGCGTGAGAAAGTATGGTGCTGGTGTTCATAAAATTGTTTTTTTTTTTGGTTTCTTAAATTTTCCCCAAGAGGGTGCCACATTCAGCTTAACATGACGTCACTAGGCATATAACAATTGCAGTAAGTCGTTTAGAAGTTATGATGGAACAGATGAAAATGCATACATACATAAACATTCTCCATTTGGCTTTTCAGTAATCATTTATTTTTTATCAACGTGATACATTTTTTTAAGTGGTCGTAAATTTATAAAGAAAAAAATGTTACACATACGCCACAGTGACCGTGAATCTTTTGTTACTTTATTCCTTTTTTGTATCTTTTCCAATAATATTTTCTGATGTTCTAAGACTTTAAAAATGTCGGTCCTAATTTTTCTAACGAATCCATACTCTATCCTTATATCGCAGTGAAGGAATCCTTATATAATAAAACAGGCACGACGAGTAAAGAACAAACGAGAATAGAAGAAAAACTAAGTTTGTTTTTCTATTTTTTTTTTGTGTTTGTTATTTCGTTTATCTTTTTGAACATGTCCCCCATTTTTTTTTTGTAGCTCAAGCACACTATATTATGTTGTAGCCTTATGATGCCATTGCCATTGCCAATGCCAACCACCTCTTGTTGTATGCAATAGAAAATATATAAAGATATATGGAGTTTTCTTTTGTGGATGCACGGGGACAGAGAGAGAGGGAGTCAGCAGGGATAACACTACATCAGAGAAGAAAAGAACAGAGTCAATGGACGGGGGGCCACCGACTTTTTCAATTTTTATTCTTCTTCTTTGTGTCTTCCACAATTTAAAATTCCTCCTCCTTCCCATCGACTTCTAGATTTGTCTAGATCTCTAAAAAATCGTTCGTTGTCGTCGGTTTTTTGTTGGTTTAGATATTTGCTGTTTGTTGGGGATGGTGTAAGTTATTTGTTTGTTCATTGCGTAAATGTGGGCAAGGACCTTCGTTTAATTCTATGAAAATTCAAATTCGTACGAACCTATGTCATTTTGTGAGGTCTTTTTTTTTCAATTTTATTGAATATTCGATTACGGATTTTTTTTTATTACGTCGTCAATTAAAATGAAATCCAGGACAGTCTTTTTTTTATAATTCAGTGAAACAGCAAACAAAAAATTAAAACAACCCTTAAAAGTAAAGCAGACAATCACATTATACTCTAACTTGTTCGTGTCTCTAAAAATGCACCCTCTTATTCGAGATACACTTTGTTAAACCTGAAGCGGCTGAAGCTCATGCCCTAGCACAATACACAAATACAACCAAAAAGTGGCTGAAATGACGAAAGGAATGGCACAACAACAACCCTTGTCCCGTTGCGTCGGTCGTGCTTGAAGAGAGCGTCAAGTTCAATGAAACATATTGGGGGAGTTGTATTAAAAGTGCGCAAGAAGAAACAGGAAGACTAAGTACAGTTTTGGGGTTGCAAAAATTATTTATTTTTTTTTTTTTGATTTTCCTCAAAAAAAAGGACGACAAAACGAATTGAAACCAAATTCCAAATGAAGATATGTTTTCCATCAAACTATGAAGGGTGAAGTCTAGCTCAGACAACACACACACATCCACACGCACTCATTCAAAGGGAATTTAGTAACTTCAGTTATTGCAGGATTGGGAGGTGGTGGGTGGACAATATAAGGACAACAGGAAAAAGGAAATTCGCATATCGAAATCCAGCTTAACGGTTGAAAGATAACATATACCTATTACGAGTTGTTGTATATGTATAATTACCTATAGCGTCTCTCTGTTTGTCTAGGCTAGACTTATCGATTTTTGAAAAGGCTTCTTTTTATGTTGTTGTTATTGTTGGCGAAACGAAAGGACTAATCGTTTGTAGATTTTGTGGACGAATTTTCGTTTATGTCAGTGCAAAATATAATAGAACAGAGGGTGAAACATAAAAATAGGGCTTAGCAAGGTATGTATTTGCAAACCTATTATGTATGAAACTATGTTGAAAATCAGGAAATTGCGTTGTTGTTTAAAATTTTTTGTAAAAAAGATTTATTTAATATATACTGGACAGGACATATTTGGCAGATGGGCTAGACAGAGATTATGTTGACAAGATGATTTTTTTTTTTTCAGTTTAAATATTTTTGAAGGGGTTGTTAGTTTCTAAGGGGAAATCTAAAGTCATAAACAGATGTCTGCGAAAAAGACGTTCAGAGTATGAGAATTTTAGCTTTTGAGTTAGTTTTTTACATAATTCAACTGCAAAAATTCAAAAAATCGTTTATAACTGCAAAAATTTTATTTATACTCATAAAGCTAGATGAACTTTCGACTGAAAAAATCTTTTCAACAGTATAAAGCATATGGGTTCCTGTTTATTTTTTGGAGAGAGTTTTCGGATCTTGAACAAGATATATGTATTATTTTGTTATAAAACGATATAATTTAACAAGTTATTTTGCAACAGAAGACTACGTATTCTGATATGATATTTTAACTATCTATATAAAGGCCCTTCAAAAACGTCTTAAATTGTCAAATATTGCTTCGGAAATCATTAATTTTAAACAATGGGATCAAAAGCTCAATGTCCTGACCTAAATATGGCTCTGATCCAGATCTTAGAATCTGTTTAAAATTTTGAAGCAAATATGCGAACATGCGAAACCACAATTTCAACAGTGAAGAGCTTTGGGTTTGTATTTATCAGAAAAACGACCGAATTTTACAACTATTTTTTCACAATATGATAGATTGTATGTCGATGAATTAATCAAATTCGTTTTAGTGTACCTATTTCAACGAACTTAATATATTGAAACAAAAGCCTTATTCCAAAACGAACAGAATTGGTCAGATCAAAACACCAATTTGTCACTCTCCATTTTTGTACAGTGAAAAATTTTTTTTTTTAATTTAAAAATTAATTTAAACAATTTATTAGTTATTGTTTAAAGTAAATTTAATTTTTGTTCACAGCCGTTTTAGTACGATCAATATTCAAATTCAGAAAAAGTAAAAAAAAAAATAATTTATTAATTTTTTTTAACAAAATATCAAAATTGTATTTAAAAATAAATTTATTGAAAATGGGCCAGTATATAAAAATTGTTTTTATAAGCCAATTAATTTTCAATGGTATACCAAATATTTTTTTTTTTTTTTTGATGATCAGTATGTTAATTATCACGGTGTAACACTCAAAAAATACGCGGGCGGAGACCTATCAGGTTTTGTAGAGCTAGTCGCACTGAATACGAAACGGTATTTGAAAATCCCCTAACACCCCCAAAATCTGGAGTTACGGGCAAAAAACGGTTTTTTGGACCTTCACCCATTGAAAAAATTCTAGCTTCGACAATTTTTTACCCATTTTCGATTTTTTTACAGTTTCTGATAGAAGATAAATATACCTTTTTAACAATGTATAAAACATGTAACTCGGTTAAACCACTTAGAATTTATAAGATGTCAAAGTTCAAAAATTCAATTTTTTTTGTCATTTGTCCAACTTCGGCATCAATTTAAAGTATATGTTTTCAAAACAACATGCTATTTAAAAAATATATTCTAAAACTATATCTATTTTCCAATCGATCGAGGTATTTTTTATGAAAATCACTTCAAAATTGGCTTAGAAAAAAAAATTTTTCGATTTCAACCCAGATACAGAAATTCGAACTTTTAGGTATAGAACAAAAATGTTGTTTCGGCACGTAGTAAGATAAGTTGGGCGCCAGGATTTGATTAAAGGTTTTTGTAGAGGAGCTCAATACAAACATTTTTTTTCTTTGGGAGGGGGGTCTATCTCCCCCCGTTTAGGTGGGAGGGGCATTTTTCTAAAAAAAATTATCAAAATAAAAAAAAATTATTAAAAAACAACGGCAACACTTACAGTAATAAATGATACCATTTCCAAAAGGCAAAATTGTGCATTTGGTTCTAATTTCTAAATCAATATAATATTACCAATAGTTTTTGAAATAATCGATTTCAAAGTTAAAAATAGGCGAAAAAAAATTTGTAAAAACTCATTTTATACTATTTTTGTCCAGACTGTGAATTTTAGTAAATAAATTACTTAGACAGAAAACTGCCTCAATTAATTTCTTATCGAACAGTGAAAACTATATGTTTCTATGTCTTCTAGTTTTTGAGAAAATTGAAAAATTATTTTATCAGATTTTTCTTTTTTCAAAATATTTTTTGTTTTTATTTGTTTTTATTTTTCAATTTTCTCAAAAACTAGAAGACATAGAAACATATAGTTTTCACTGTTCGATAAGAAATTAATTGAGGCAGTTTTCTGTCTAAGTAATTTATTTACTAAAATTCACAGTCTGGACAAAAATAGTATAAAATGAGTTTTTACAAATTTTTTTTCGCCTATTTTTAACTTTGAAATCGATTATTTCAAAAACTATTGGTAATATTATATTGATTTAGAAATTAGAACCAAATGCACAATTTTGCCTTTTGGAAATGGTATCATTTATTACTGTAAGTGTTGCCGTTGTTTTTTAATAATTTTTTTTTATTTTGATAATTTTTTTTAGAAAAATGCCCCTCCCACCTAAACGGGGGGAGATAGACCCCCCTCCCAAAGAAAAAAAATGTTTGTATTGAGCTCCTCTACAAAAACCTTTAATCAAATCCTGGCGCCCAACTTATCTTACTACGTGCCGAAACAACATTTTTGTTCTATACCTAAAAGTTCGAATTTCTGTATCTGGGTTGAAATCGAAAAATTTTTTTTTCTAAGCCAATTTTGAAGTGATTTTCATAAAAAATACCTCGATCGATTGGAAAATAGATATAGTTTTAGAATATATTTTTTAAATAGCATGTTGTTTTGAAAACATATACTTTAAATTGATGCCGAAGTTGGACAAATGACAAAAAAAATTGAATTTTTGAACTTTGACATCTTATAAATTCTAAGTGGTTTAACCGAGTTACATGTTTTATACATTGTTAAAAAGGTATATTTATCTTCTATCAGAAACTGTAAAAAAATCGAAAATGGGTAAAAAATTGTCGAAGCTAGAATTTTTTCAATGGGTGAAGGTCCAAAAAACCGTTTTTTGCCCGTAACTCCAGATTTTGGGGGTGTTAGGGGATTTTCAAATACCGTTTCGTATTCAGTGCGACTAGCTCTACAAAACCTGATAGGTCTCCGCCCGCGTATATTTTAAAACCTCATTTTTGTAACACCGTGTTATTATATATTTGTATATCAATTATTTTTAGAAGAAGTATTTTTTTGACAATTTTAAAACATTTGCTTAAGTCATGTTAAGCTTACATTTTTTTTTTTACAATTTTGTGATAATTTATTGATTTATTATTTTTTTTATGAAAAAAAAAATATCTTTTTAGAATCAACATCAAAGCTCAAAATTATATTTTTAATAAGCTTCTCGTTTTCAATTTCGCTATTAAGGCTTAAAAACACAAATTTTGCATGAATATACTTTTGACTTAATATAAAAGGGACAATTCTTGTGCAAGGTATTTTGGTAGTTGGTCCAATTTTCCTTCACTCCTTATAGAAAACAGTCTTTCGCCCTAAATATAAAAATCGAGAGTACAAAATTTGAATTTAATTTTTAAAATATTGTATAAATATTTGAATTGAATACATTTTATTTAAAAAAAATATCTGTGTGTGAGTTTTGAAAAGAAAAATGGTTTGACATTTTACGAAATATACGAGAATAACTAAAAAATAGTGTGCAAAAAAAGTCACACCCCAATTTTAGTTACCTATAAGAATTTTCTGAAAAAAAAAAAACTAGACACGCAGCTCCGTTATAATCAATAAGACCTTAATGTAGGTATACAAAATTTAATCTGAACGGTTTTCGAAAAAATCGGAGTAGATATACATATGTACCTACGTTAAAAAGAAAATATTAAGAAAATAAAAAATGGTTTTCGGAAATCGCTCAAAAATCATCTGTACAAAGTTTCAAGCAAATTATCTATCCGTTTAGGCCTAAGCTCGATGACATTGTACGGATGGACGGACGAACAGAGGAACAGGTGCGACGGAATGACGAAAAATACTTTTTTGATGTTAGTTTTTAATGTTAGTTTTAAACAAAACATCGAAATTGTTTGATCAGTAAAAACAACAGGGACTTTTGGGAATTTTATATTTTGGTCCTATAGACCCTTTCATTCTGGAACTATGATGTTAACCTAAATTTTATGAAATATTACATTTCCAACTCACTTCTTGTTCGTCGAAATGATTTCTGCAAAAAATTAATATTTGCTACCTGATCTATATAGCGAGTGAGTGAAGAAGCTGTAATGTAGTTACCTTCACGGATATCGGCCGAAAAAATTTTAAGTTCAAATTTATACATTCTGAAATATGAAAAGCAAATTTCCCTTCGAAGCATTCATGCAATTCGTTATATTTTCTGACCCATACCTCAATGCATACTTAATTTTAGACACAATAATTATTTTGTCCGGAGCCAGATCTCAAACTCAAACCACTAATTTTTGTCAACCTCTCCAGCTGTTTCCTTCTAACAAGCCATTTCACCCTTGTTATAAACTTAAAATATCCTTAAACAACCATATTTATGTATGCAAATGTAAAATTTCAAAATAATAAAGGAAAACGAGTGAAAAAACCCTACTCACTTTAAAAAAAGTCTCCACACGTCTTGATCGCGAAATAATTGTACAAACCCTATAACATTCCGAATCAAAATCATGTTCGTAAAATGATGACGTGACTATTTATTAGGCCTTTTCAACTTTTAACACGTAACCCCATTCAAAGACGTCGCTTCGTCGTCTTATAAAATCAGTCTCTCTCCAGCTCACAATAAATAAAGGTCTTATAACTCTCGACCAAAAATTATTTCCTCATACTTTTACACTTATGTAGAACCATGTTTCTTGGTTCCCCAAGGAGTGTATAGATTTAATGACAGCCGGGTTTTCCAATTATTCTCCCCCAAAGGAATGACAATTTATATTCCCTTTTTCCGAAGGACTAAATCCAAATCACAAGTATGAGTCACTTTTTGGGTGTTCCTGAATGTGTTCGTTCGTTTCAAAAAGTTAACAGTCAGCAGCAAGTCTAGAATATAGGAATAGGAATAAACATAACACGCAAACTGTCTAGACTGTAAATGTTTAAGGTTATTTATTTTTTTTTTTATTATTTTATTGAAGGAAATGGGCAAATGATGGTTGATAATAATGATGATTACGACCGACGATTATACGATACGGATACCCCCTTGAACCGAAAAAGCTTTTGTATGTTTCAAACGGTCTTCTACAAATATTCACAACACCTTTTACACCACCCTCCTGAAGAACGAGATGAAGAAGAAGACAATTTCATCGCTCTACCAACAAAATCAAAAGTCACGGAAATCTAAGATTAAATGCGCACATTGCAGAGCACATAAAATAGGTACACCCTATTTACTGTGGAAAAGTAAAGAGCTGTCATATAAAATACATAACCCTAACCTTCAGGGTCTGCGATTGCAAACAAAAGACCGAAGAAGACTATGTGCAAAAAATCAGCACTTTTAAAGGGGATGGGAAAAGGTAGCCTTGATAAATTCTACAATGGACATACAAACACAGTGATACGCTTCAATAAGGAAACAGAGCCGCAGCCATTCCCTTTTTTTTATACTCTCCTAAAACATATCTATGCTCTATAGTCTTCTATGTTTAAAAATCAAACTCGAACTCGAAAACCTGACTGCTGCGGCGGGATGCAAAAAAAAAATTCCGTTCCGTCCTGTAGTCTCTATGGGGTTTCTGGATGATGGGTCTTTGGTAAAGAAGTTGCATAGTATCTACTAGGTAGTACATAGAAAAAGAGACAGAGGGCGGTGTGGTGTTGGTGGATGGCGACAAAATTCAATAGCAATGCCAGTGCCCTTGATGTTTTATGACTTGTACTCTGGCTCGATGCGATGTTTGAATTCTTCTTCTATGCTTAAGCATTTCTCTCCTGGCCTCTCTAAAGCCTCTTATATAAACTTCATCAGAGAACTCATTTCAAATGGAGCAAAAGTGGAGTTTGTAGGTATATGACTGTATGTGGAAGTATTCAATGTTTTTTGCTTTTTTTTTTCATTTCTTCTTGCTGAACAACATCACTTCCGTTGGGTTTTATGTTTTATTTGTTGATATTTATTTTTTTTTTTGTATTCACCCTGTGCGCTAGAATAATCGCTTCAATGAACAAAATGGGAGTAAAAATAAAGGGTGCAGTGGTATTCTATCATAAAGTATGAGGTATATGCTGTGGAAAGCATTGCCAGATTCGCTTTTTTATAGGGTTTTCATTCTTGAGTCGATATTTTTATCTTATAATTGGTAAATTTTTTAAATAGAACACAAACATTTTACGCCCATACTTAATTTTTTAATCACCTCAAATGACCTTTTTTTACGAAAAGTTACTCAGGTGATCTCAACTAACGGCACAAAATCATCTGCGCTGCCATCTTCTATCGAAAATCGAAACGTCAAGAATATGAAGAATACGACAATCAGAAAAACGAAAAAGCTGTCAACATTTGTTTTTTTTTGTTCAAAATGTCGGTGGGCTCTAAAGTTGTGGACAGAATAACCATTGAATAGAATTTTCTTTTCCAAAACAGTATACAAGCTAGAAACTTAGCTAAATTAATGTTAAAAATATGTTCGATCTTGGATTTATAAATAACTCCAATCACTTGAAAATAAAGTCCGAAAAGTGTCAAATTTAGTAAAACACACTTTTAGGATTTTTATATGCTACCTATTTCTGTTTTTTTTTTTTTTTTTGACGTGATAACGTCTTATAAATCGATGAACCATGGCAGCCACCACAAAAAAGTGACGCCATTTTCTCCCATTCCACTCTCGCACTTTTGCAGTGCGGCCAAAAATTTCAATTAAAAATAAACTATTAGAGATACAAAAATCTCCTATAGCTTATTTGAAAGATAATAACCTAAAACTTAATCCAAATGAAGGATTTTTAAAAATTCCGTCATTTAATAGGGTAAACAGGGGTAAAACGGAAAGATGAAATTTGCGCTAAAATCTAAACGCGTGGTTGTAGAGAGTTGATTCTTTTTGCTATAGATAGAGGATGCCAGGTGAAAGATGAAGGAAAAAAAGATTAGGGGTCTAATACGGATTTTTTCCAACACTCTGCGTTTCGAAATATGAATTTTTGAAAAATACCTACTTTTTTAGGGGTATTTTTAGGTAGTTTTTGATTTGTAGCTTTATTTTGGAGCGATCAAAAAATCTCAAGTTATATAGGACATGTAGGGCTGATCAATGCACATACACAAAAATTGGAATCGTTAAAAGAGTTCTGACTAAATACGGAGAAAAATAAATTTAAAAAAAAACAGTTTTTTTGGCCGTTTTTAATCCATTTTCACCGTTTTTTATTTTTATCTTTTTTTCTTTAATAGATAGAGGAATATTATATGTGGAGTAATGATAGACCATGACCACGACTATATGTGTGCGAAATTTCAATTATTTTCGTAAACAAAATTTTGAGATAACGGTAAAATAAAATTTTAGAATTCATCAGGTTATAACTTTTTACCAAAAGCAGATAGAAATTTGATTAAACATTTATGAGCATTCTGATACAACTACCTTTCATTTGGTATATCACACATAACGCTAGACTAACTACAAGCCACACAATGTTAAATCAAGAAACTTGCGAAAAACCTCAAAACACCAGTGGAGATATGCGCTATGAACAGCCACCTGTGTGGGAAGTACCGTAATGTCAGTCTGGAAATTCCACATGGTTGACTTTAAAAAATTTTAACTTCTCTTGTAGGCATCTTTGAAATGAGATTGATAAGTCATTTGAAAGGTGAAACAATAAGCTTTCACAAGGTATAAAATTTTTTATAGGTTTTTAGGGAAAAAATTCATTTAATAGCATGAGAACATAAAAATAAATGTTTTTTTTTGCTTTTTTTGATGAAATTTCATCGAGTTGAAAAAAATTCTAACTCTTTTTGTAGATGTCTCATAGACTTGATCTATATATATATTTTTAGCTAAGACAATAAGCTTTTAGATGGTGTAAGAATTTGTAAAGATTGTTTAAAAAAAATGGATTTAATAGCGTCAGAAGATAAATTTACATGTTTTTTTTTGCTTTTTTTAATGAAATTTGATCGAGTTCAAAAAATTCTAGCTCTCTTTGTAGATGTCTAATAGGCATGATCTATATATATATTTTGAGCTGAAGCAATAGGCTTTCAAGTGTTTTTAAAATTTATTATAGGTTGTTGTATCAAAAAAATGAGTTTTTGTGTGAAGTGATTTTTTCACTTTTTTCATAAGAAATTATTGTTTTCAATAAATTATTTTAATACTTTTTGCTCATTGTAAAAATTTAAAAATGGTTTTATTATTTAGAAGAAATAATTGGCTTTTTAATGGTATAATTTTTTTTGTGAGCTTTTAAACTAAAAAAATTAATATAATGAGAAAAGAAAAAATTTATTTTTTTTTAGCTTTTTCTTGTAAATTATGATTGTTTGAAATGAATAAACGCTTCAAATGGCTCATTTTAAAAGCACACAACCTGTATGTATAATAAATAGGTAATAAAAAAAAAAAAAAATAAATAATAAAGTAAAGATTAAATAATATCTTGTTATAATAAAAAAAATGTTCAATATTTTTCGTTGAACCAAAAAATCCTTTTATAATAGATTTAATTATTCTTAGTTAAAATAAAAGTAAAAAAATCTATGTCTTCACATTTCGTATAAAAACTCATCTTCTTTTATCTCCAAAACGTGACGTCAAAGATTTACTTCGGCACCACGTGTCTTGGGTCGATACTTTAAATTTTCTTAGTTAGGTACGTCTAATCTTGTTTATATTATTTTCAGAACAATGCAACTTAACCTCAACTCTTGCACATAAATTCCCAGTAACTTGAACCACGAAGCAGCTCAGCTCATCATCAACCTATGTAAGCCAACCATTTCTTAAAAAAATAAACTTATATGAACACAACATCATCTATAAAAGTCTTGATATTGAAAGATTCCAAAAAACTTTTTTTCAATCAAAAAGGGGTCTCCAGAACATGAAAATTAGCGACAGCTGAGAGTTAAAAAATGGAAAAGACATCAAAAGAAATATACCAGCTGTGAGCAAATATGTACATGATCCAAACTCAAAATAGTCAATAAAGAATACCAAACAGTACGAATGCTCGATTGGTTGTCAGTATATACTCAAATTTCATAAAAGGTTCCAAGCATCAAACCAGTACCTGATTGCAATCAATAAAAGGAACAACCGTATAAAATACGGTGCTGACATCATCAGTGACAATAAATCGTCACAATTCTGAAAAACCATACTTAAAATTTGACTAAGACAGGCTGATATTCTTCTTTAATCACATCCGTAAAATTCTGGAAGAAGTCATTCTCAGGAAGCTCTGGAATTATTGTAACGAAAATACGGTCATTACTTCACTGCATCAGTTATTAAAATTCCAGCCTAACCTTAACCTAACGCTCAATCGTGTAACCGTAAAAGTATAGATATAGAAGAACTTATGTATAAATTCCCAAGGCTTGGGCTTCCTTAACCGGGAAAAAAAAATTCTCTACACTCTACAGACAAAGACACTCTACAAACATGCTTCTTACGGATGATAACTTAAATATTTTTGATCAGATAAACACTTCAAAGAGTCGAGTCCAATCCTTTGCACTCCTTGAACAACAAGCTAACCAAAATTTATAGTTCAAGGGCTTCAAGCTGTCTAAAATAACGTGAAGAAGATTAATGCTAACTCAGCAAGTTGTGGAACCCGTACTCAAGTTATTCTAAGAAGGTAAATTATGTATTTTCTCTATTATATTAAGCTAGGAAACAGTTTATTTTTAAATCTCTTTCTCAGACTAATCATCAGCTGCAGTTTGCCTGTGTTTAACATCTCAAATGACTCCCCAACGATATAACACCCACAATACAGAAATGAATTGATATCTTAATTTGTAAAATTCTTTCATGAAAAAAGTTCCGAGAATCGGAAAGAGAAATAAGTTGGATTGGGGACAAAATCCCGAAAACCCAAAATCCCGAAAACCCGAAATCCCGAAAACCCAAAATCCCGAAAACCCAAAATCCCGAAAACCCAGAATCCCGAAAACCCAAAATCCCAAAATCCCGAAAACCCAAAACCCCGAAAACCCAAAATCCCGAAAACCCAAAATCCCGAAAACCCAAAATCCCGAAAAATTATATAAAAAATGAAAAATTTGCGCAAATATAATTTTTCGGGATTTCGGTTTCGAAAACAATCCTAAGTGTGAAATTAAGGTGTTATTACGTAAAAAAACAATATAAGTTTATGATTCCGTTAATATCACTTTTTTAAATGATTTCAAGTTCTTATTGTGATTTCAGCAGTGTTTTGTAATGATTAAGTTAAGTTGGAAAATCGTTGAACTAAAATCAAAAGAATTATAAGTTTTAATATTATTTAACTTAAAATAATTGTATGTTTAAATTGTTTTTAATTGGTTTTAATTGTATGTTTCAGTTAAAATTTCAGTGAAACACAGTTTTGAAGAGTTTTTTTTAGTTTTTCTGTTTTTTTTTCGGGATTTTGGCCTTTCTGGATTTTGGGTTTTCGGGATTCTGGGTTTTCGTGATTTTGGGTTTTCGGGATTTGGGGTTTTCGGGATTTAGGGTTTTCTGGATTTTGGTCTTTCTGGATTTTGGATTTCGGGATTCTGTCCGTCTCCCAAATAAGTTTTTATAATACATAGAAGTTTATAAAATAAGTCTTAATTTTTCGAGTTAAAATATGTAATTTAACCTTAACGTCTTCCGGGTGACTTTAAAAAAATGAAAGGTGGTGACTTTATAAAAGCCTTCAGACAACAATGGACTAAGCAATTTGAGTATGGACTTGTGTGTTATCCAATAGGGAGTTGTTTTATTTTTTAATCGATTTACTTGGAGTAATGGACTTTCTTCGAAATCTTGTATTCGTTAGCTATAACTTGTCTCGAGATTTGTTTGGATTTTCTTAGAATAGCGAGAAGATTTTAATATTCTTTAAAAATCTTTTCGGGTTTGTTATTAACAGCGGAGCAGTAGGATCATAATTATCAGCACTAGTCACTTTACCTGGGAGTATTTCGTACTGCTTTTTATGCAAATGTCTTGTAAGATCTTCAAAAAGTCCCATTTATTTAGTGGGAAATATTTATTTATCAGTCACTAATCTTTTGAGGAAAAAGTACACCACAGAACCAACATGGCATCAATTAAAAGAAAATTGTTGTTTTTTTTTAACCTGGCAACACCATTAATAAATAATTTGACAAAAACATCCATTAAAAAGGAAACAACACGACACAAATAGAACATTAGAACGAGATTTTTTTTTTTTGTTCGCTCTTCCACAAGAGGAAAAGAAAATTTCAATATCAATTCTCTTTCTGTGATATGGTTCTAGTACATTCGTTTGTCTATATACCTACCTATTCTCCATTCTCATATTCGTATCTTGCTATTTTTGTTGTACGTACACATTTCATTCACCCTGTGCCTGTGTACCTTGAATAAAAATGTGCAAGCAAGGCGAAGGCAACTTTCATATATAGCATAAAATCCAACAACAACAACAACAACAAGGCATATAGACAAGACCAGGAGGAGGAGGAATTTTGGTAGCAATGACCTTCACCGACCTGTCTGGCTCTAGTGAATTTTCTCTGGGTTGAGCAAGAGCAGAACAGAACAGAGCAGAGAATCAGTCGTTATGTTTGTCGGTCGATATGTCTCGCTATCTCGTTCTACTCCATATATCCACCCTGCCGATGAAGGAGGGCTTGCTTTCCAACAAGAATGAAGGAGTAGGGGAGACCGGGGCAAGTGGGGGAAGTGGAATGAAAACGCTTTACCATTTACCATGGATGATGTATATGAATGCAGTTGGGTTATTTGCCTTGAAAACATTTGGAGGATCTGTGCAGAATGCAAGGGCAAATGCCGGGACAGGGAAAAGGGACGGGACTGGGTGGATGTGGATGAGGAGGTGGCAGAATGATGACAAGGAGCAGCACACTGCCATGGAGAGAATACCTATCTAGCATTTGAAAGAGCTCACAACTCCAGCTCTGGGTAAAACGAGAGTGAGTCGAGTCGTGTCTATGTCAGAGAAAAGGGACAACAACCATGGATTTTGTGTGAGTGAGTTTGTGAGTTGTTCGTTGCACAATTTTTGGTTTGGGGTTTTTGGGTGAATTTCTCTTTCCATTCGCCTGCTCCGCAGCAGCGTTCTGGAGTTCTGGTTTTTTAGCGATTCCATCTTTTGTCATGGCGATGGTAAATGGTGTGCGGTAAAGGTACTAGCAATAGAAAACGCCAACTGCTGCTCTAGAGCCGGATTTTCATGTGATGGTAATGTGTTCGTAATAAGCTGGCGCGTTCTGCAATCGAGCAATTTGCACTATACAACAACAAAACACATGAAAAACACCATCAACAACAAAAGCATCACGAAACCAAACCGAAGGGCAGAAATACTAACAACAACAATGAAAGGTTGCTGCTCGGTGAGGGATTGTATTTTTAAATGGGAGTATAAGGTAGGTATCTAGTATTAGTTGGGAGCTTGGTGGAAAAGGCGTCTGCAAAAGAATATAGAATAATTGGCAAAAGCTAGATGCGGAAAGAAGAGAAGGGTAAAAGAGGGGAGAGACTATGTTTTCGGTCAATAGCCTCGCACAGTTGTGTAGTTTCGAATCGATATTTTTATGTTTGTTCTTTTTTTTGATGTGCGAAGAGTTTATACGAGAGTTTGTGAGATTGTTCGTTGTGTCAGCAAGTTTGGGCTGGAATTGAACAGGGACGGATTTTTAAGGTTAAGATGTTTTGGTAGGAATATTCGGAAAATTCGAAATTGTTTGATTTTATTTTATGTTTTCTTTACACTTACACTTTTGCGCCTAGGTTCAAATGTTCTATTAAAGTATTGCATACAAATAATCGTTTCTTAAATAATTAATTTTTTAGAGTTTGGAGAGATTTTCAAGTCTTAAAGTATCCCGAGTAAAAATAGAAATTGAATTTTCAAAGAAAAAAATTTAAAAAAAAATCTTGACCGCCGCACCACAGCTGCACCACTCTGCTTTATGCCGGAAAATTTCGGAGCACCACCGCTGCACCATTTCATTTTGTATGAAAAATTCGTTGCACCATGATACATAATTTTGGATTTTATTAAAGAATAAAAAAAAACTACCGACGAGAAGGAGATTCGAACCAAAGTCCAACGCATTAACCACTCGACCACCAAGTGATGTTTGTACGAACTGCCAATTTGTTTCTTAAGTGAAAATTTTTGATCATGGTGCAGACGTGGTGCAGCGGTGGTGCGGCGGAATTTCATTTATACTTGGGATCCCAGGAAATTTCTAAACGTTGAAGTAGGCAAATACTATTTTCAATAATTGTTTGTGAACTTGTAATCCATCTTTTACAAGTATTCTAAAGCCGATATCAAAAATATTTAAAAATTATCAACAAAAGATTAAAAAAATTAACCAATTTTTTTTTTGAGAGCACCTCCTATGCTTTTTTACTTTCAGAATTTCGGAATTTAAGCAGCCAATCGGGCCATGACATTCAGCTCATCAAACAAAGCTAAGTTGCATAAATATTAGATATGGCAAAGAGCAATGGCAGTCCAGAGGAAAAGGCCTTACAATTTTATTTCCGACTAAAAGACCGCACGCAGTTTGGCTTTTTCAGAGGAGTCCATATAATTGTTCCACTTCCTTAGTGCACTACATTAATTTTTTTTTTTTTTCTTTCTTCCAGAAAACTTTTAGTCCAACTCGAAATCATGTTTGCAGTTTATAAGAATAATGAAGCGAATGGGCTACACTGCGAATATTCATATGACAAAAGCTTACTTTAATACGCTACTAGCTCATGGAAGCCAGAGTTTAGTAGCTTATTTTTAACGTGCTTTTCACTCATTTACCAAAAAAAAACAACTTATATTTGGAGAAAACTAATGACTTTTATGAGATTCTTTTTCTTGTGACAGAAATACCCTTCGATACTTTGTCAAAGACTATGTGAAGTTGGCATCCCAAAATGCTAATTTTATTTTCAAACCTGCCTGATTCGATTGCCCAAGGTTAGCCCAGGATAGCTCAAGATTTTTTTATGGAACTATTTTTTTCACCTCAAATAACACAAAAATATTTTTTTTTTACTCAGTGTAAAAATTGTTGGTTTTGCACTGTGGTTCGTTTGCCCAGCATAAGCCCAATGTTTTTGAAGTTATACTTCTTATGGGACGGTGGGTATGAAAATTTGTTTTTTTGACAAGAATGTCAAAGGGATTATGACGCGATCGCCATCTCCGAGACAATTGGGCAGCAGGGCTGTCGTTTTACCTTTAGAGTTGATAGTACTTTAGTATTAAAAAATGCAGTACACAATACGTGGCAAGTTGCATATTTCATGTCGCAAGTTGTATGTGGTATGTGGCAAGTAGCACGAGGCATGTGGCATTCAGTATGTAAAATGTGGCAAGTTGTAGGTGGGAAGTTGCGTTTGGCAAGTATCATGTGGCAGAATTCATGTCGCAAGTTGCATGTAGCAAGTTGCATGTGGCAAGTTGCATGTGGCAAGTTGCACGTGGCAAGTTGCATGTGGCAAGTTGCATGTGGCAAGTTGCATGTGGCAAGTTGCATGTGGCAAGTTGCATGTGGCAAGTTGCATGTGGCAAGTTGCATGTGGCAAGTTGCGTGTGGCAAGTGGCATGTGGCAACTTGCCACATGCTTTGTTTTTTGTGGCAACTTGCCACATGCAACTTGCCACAAAAAAACAAAAAGGTAAATACTCATAAATAAAAGGAAAAGAAAACTAAAACTAAACTTGTATTGATATAAAGGCCATCAATCGTAGATAAAATTTAATTTTTTTTGCTCAAAAATTTAGCAACGGAAATTGGTATGAAGATTCTTAATTTCCAATTATAAAGATTTTTTCATGCATAACTATGTTCATTGAAGTCAGATTGTCTTGGGTTAAGGTACGGAGATAGCATCAAAAAATTTCCAGAGAATACCATAAACTGAGATTGTTAAAAAAATACGCTGTTTGATTATTATAATAATAATATAAAACAAAAATATTTAAAATATCAAATGAAATTCATTTAATATACTGAGTGAGAAGTATAACTTCAGTCGCGTGTACATGTGTACACACACTCTTTTTTTTTTTTTAGAAGAGGTTTGTGTATTTTCATACTTGCAGGCAGCTGCTTGTGTAATCAATTTATACTAAAGGTTTTGAATGAACAACAACAACTTGTGTGTGTTACCACCAAGTTCAAAGGGTGGAGTTATAGCTATTTCACGGGGACCAACCCGATTTTTTTTATTATTCCACTATTTTTTCAAAAGATACAACAAAAAACATTTTTGTGAAAAAATAGTTAGTTTAAAACCGTGGTTTGTTTGCCCAAGGTAAGCCCAGGATAGCCCAACTTTTATTTTCGCTATCTTACACATGGTTAAAAAATTATAGAAGCATTAGTTTTTATTCACCTCAAAAAAATAATACTCATACACATTTTTTATAAGGATTTCTTACTATTTTTATAGAGAAAATCTTATTAAAATTTAAATAAAAAGTTCAATTTTTTTTTGCAACTTGGCACTAGAACAAAAATCGCGATCAATATTTTCATAGCAGATTGGTTCAGGTGGTAAGGTGGACGACTAATGATTTGAAGTCTACAGTTCGATTCCCGACTTGGTCGTCGTTTTTTTTTCTTTTCAAAACCCTACAAGTGCATATTTTAAAACAATAAGGAAACCCCGATTAATAAAGTTTCCTTCTTGGATGGAAACCATAGAGAATTCTTATTGTTTTTGTTCTATTTTATGTGGTCTATTTTTCTCTGTGTAATCCATATAACATTAATGTTAAGAAGCTCAAGATGATTTGTTTCATTTCACCTTTTAAACTAAAAAATACAAATATTTTTTCAAGTGTAAAAATCTTTGATTTTTTTGGTTTGCCATATGAGCACCTAGAAAAGCTACATTTCTAGTATAATCTATCCAAATTTTTTTTTCAAAAGTAACAACATATAAAAAATCGTGTGTGAGGTGATTTCTTTTTCAGTACAGAAATAGAACTTTTTAGACCTTACTCAACTAACCAACAAATTACATCACTTTTTATCATGGGCTAACGAAAAAAAAAAAAATTATGTGTGAAATTCACATGTGGTAGAAGTGAAACCTTAAAAAATCATTTTTCTTGCAAAAAAAAAAAATCGAAAAAAATCTACCTTTTTTTTATTCCATCACCTTTAAATTTTTTTATATGACAACCTATAAAAAATTTTATATCATCTTAAACCTTATTATTTCACCTTTTATATAACACTTCAATCATATTTCTACCATGACTACAAAAAAGTAAAAATTTTTTAAAAGCAACCATGTCGAAATTTCAAACTAAGATAACGGTACTTCCTACACTGGTGGCTGGCAACAGATCTCTACAAGTGTTTTGAGGTATTTTTCAAGTTTGTCAATTTAAATTGTGTAACTTGTAGAGATAACTTGTGACTTTATAAATAATATAATGATAAAATTTGGAATGCAATCTTTTGATTCAAGAATCCAGTTATACAAATGAGATCAGCATACAAAATTTTATATGTAAATAAGTTTGCATAATTTGATGGTTTAGTGTCGGGTTTTATAAAGATTTTCCATTCCAACGACGTTTTGGAAAACCTTTTAGTGCCTGTTAAGGAAAATGTGTTGCATTGAGTTGAAAGAGTAGCAATAACTCAATAAATCCGGCCCTGATTTTTAATGACGAAGAGGGCGGAATGGATAATTGGTGAATGCACTATGGTGGTTCCTTCGGGCAGGTTCATTTATATAAATTCTGTCTAGCGTCAGCTTGGTTTTGCTATCTGTTTTTTTTTTTTTTTTATTCTGCACATTCTGCAAAGGTAACACGACGTTTTAGACGTAACTTTGACTATTCATATACTCTATGAGTGACAATTGAGAAAAGCCAATGTGCCGCGTTTTGTATAAAACAACGTGCGCTTTGCTTTGCGCCAGGCGTGTCGGATTGTCAGTCCTTAAGGGAATCATATAATAATAGAAGTGTAGAGAGTGTAGGCACCATCACACATAAAATAGAAGACAATGACAGTGACATGAGGTGTTTGCACTTGGTTCTTGTTTTGTTTCGAGTTTTGTTTGGCAGTGACATCAGTGTGGTGCTTCTTATATTAATTATTCTCTATGGATGTGGACAGCCTGTGTGGAGTAGGTGAACAGTGAACCATGCACAATTGTGCATGTAATGAAGAATCTAATGTGAAGTTATAGTCACATTTTAGTCGCCTCGTCTGTCATTAGTGGTTTTTGGCTTGATTGTAGTTGCTCTATAAAGGTGCTCGAAATGGTTTAAATTCAGATTTTGAGGTGTTGTGTGGAGTGGAGCTACCTACTTAGTAAAGAGGACTGTTGCTACTGATATCTGATATCTAATTAAGGCGAGAATGTATTGTATAGTCAGAGTCACTGAGAGAGAAAGAGAGGGAGAGTAATGATGGAATAAAAAATCTATCTTAAAAAATGAAACTTTTAAATTCTTTGTCAAGTGCAACGAAAAGATTCATTCACTTACCACATTGAGAAAGTCAAAGGATGAGCAACAAAAACCATTGTTATAATTTATCACACTTTTCAGACTTTTTGTTATTTTTTTTTTATAAGCGAATAGCGAAAATGTTAATGACCTAAAGGATAATGACGTACCCATGCACATTGTAAAGTTAGGTTGATACTTATAGACATTTTGATCCCTTTGGGGATATAAGTTCCATAAATATTTGCACACGTAGCTTTTTAGAATACAATTAAGCTGGTAGTAGAACCGTTGCACAGTGGGGCAGAATAGGTCGATTTGTGATATTAATTACTTCTACTAATAATAAGACATTTTTTGTAACTTTATTTGGTTTTGTAACTAAAGTTAACAGACTTTTTGAATTTTATGAACTTTTTTCCATTGAAATTTTTATTTTTCTCCAGGAAATTAAGTAAGGGGACAAAATATTAATACATTTGAGAAAACCTATAATTTTGAATTATGTTGTTTTTGTATAAAAAGTGAACTTTATTTTAAGAAATAGTTCTTCAGTTTACCCTTAGAAAAAAATTGTATGGAAAGGGGGTTTTATCACCCCTCGTTCCGGTGGGAGGGGCAATTTTCTGTAAATTTAACCTTAAATAAAAAAAAAAAAATACATAAAATCAAGAAAAAGACATAGAATACTGTGCAAAAGCTTTTTTGAAAACTTATTTTGTATTCTTTCAAATGCTTTTGGATTTAAGTAGTTTTCGCAAATACTTTTTTTGAAATAAAATTTCAAAGTCAAAACTTTGAAAAAAATTGTCAAATTTGATGTTCAAGTTATTTTTTTTTTTCAAATTTGCTTAGTGAGGTGGGATTTTTTTTAAAAACCTTATAGCCGCATCAATTTTAATTCGAAAAAAATTAGTAATAAATTAAATTAAAAAATATTTTAATAAAAAAAAAAGTAAAAAACAAAAGCACTAATTTTATAGGTATAACAAATCGCAATGTTTCACGAAACTTCTTATAATAAATTAAAAAAAAAACAACTTTTAAAAAGAAAAAAACATTGTTTATAAGTAATCAGTGCATGATTGTCAAAAAAGAATGATTTTGTAATTTATTTTAATAAAATCAAAAAAAGCACTTTCTTTAAAAAAACCGTTTTCATTAAAAATATTTTAGGCAAACATTTAGCAAAAGTGTTTATATGGGCTTATAGAGTAATTGCTCATCATGCTTTCTCCATTTTTAGACTTGCTAAATATTTGCCTAAACAGAAGATTTTGAGAAAAAACTTTAAGTTGCGTTTCAAAAAATTCATTATTTTCTCATTCAATTTTTTTTTCAGAAAGTAGTAATTTACATACTTTTATCTATGCGAGAAATTTGTATTTTATTTTTTTCTCAAATAATTTTGAGTTTAAAAAAATAAACAAAAGAACACCTTTTTTATTACTTATTAAAAACTGAATTTTTGCTCTAAAACTACTCATCTTATCAATTTTACTGTTAAGTTTAGAAATAGTGATCTTTTTTTCCCATAGCTTTAGTTTAAAAAATAACCTTTGTATCACCATACTATATGGGGCTGCCCCACTGTGCGTTGGTGTATTATGAGGTCTTATTACTGATTCTTATTGAATTTGTGTTGTTGGTTCCAGCTCTTAGAAGTAAGTCATCTTTTATCAACAACCATAATGAAGAATTAATTTCCTTTTTCGGGAATGCTTTCAGATTTTGAGCTATGTGAGGTTGGCACCACCAAATGCAAAGTTTTTTTTTCAAACCTGCCTGGTTCAATTGCCCAAGGTAAGCCTCACATTTTTTTCGCTACACCACTCTTTTTCACCTCAAGACAAATAACAATTTTGTTCAGTGTAAAGTCGTTGATTTATCACAGTGATCCGTTTGCCCCAGGTTAGCCCATTTATTTTCGTCATCCAAACTTAATTGGCTACATAGACCAACTAGTTTCATTAATTTTTTAGAAAAAAAAAGAAAAAAAAAATAGTACGCATACACCACAGTGACCTTAAATTTATAATTTGAAAAAAGTAAATCCACTGGTATGGGAACTGCTCCCGAAATAAAATTTATTTGACTTTGAATTCTTACTTATGATTGAATAAAGGCCATATAACATTTCTGTTAAGAAGCTTAAGTTGATTTGTTTTATTTCACCTTAAAACCACAAAATACAAATATTTTTTCAAGTGTAAAAATCATTGATTTCTTTTTTTTTTTTTGGTTTGCCATTTGAGCACCTAGAAAAACTAAATGCCTTCTACTGCTTTAGGTGAGCGTTGCGAAAACGCATCACAAGCAGGCAACTCATACAAAGTGCGTCAACATTATATATGTAATTTGGGCCATTATTTACATGCAGTTGCCATTTAAGTCTTTAAATATGATGTTGCAAAAACGCATGTAAGTAATAATCGAAATTTAAAATCTAACTATTTTTGACGTCCCGGGCAAAATCTGAAATATTTAAAAACAATAGGTTATTTGTAACTTTTTCAATTCAATTCCACAAACTTCGTTCTTGTAGCTTGAACAATTTTGTTTTGTTATCATTTTTTTTATGTCCAAAATTGCAGCTCATTAAATGCTAATTTGTTGCGAAAAATTAATCAGTCATTTTTACTTACTCTATAGGGCAAGTATTGGTTTCGTTTAGAAAAAAAATCGAGATTTTAATCAAAACCAACATTACGATGTTTTCGTCATGCCGATGCCGTCCGTCGATCTGTGCGTGTGTGCGTCTGTTCGTCCATTTGTAGGGCTAGGGCCTAAACGGATGGATGGATTTGCTTGAAACTTGGTAGGTAGGTACAGATGATTTTTGCGTTATTTCCTAGTTCCGTTTTATTTAATATTTCCTTCTGAACGCATATCTCCCATATATACGGTGACCATCCGTCCCGGTTTACCCGGGAATGTCCCGTATTTCAACAGCTTGTCCCGTATTTTAAAATTTGTCCCGTGATTGTCCTGTATTTGCACATTTTCTGATTTTTGTATTCAAAATCTTAAAAACTTTTAACGGAAATCAAGAAAAACAGTGGTTGGTTGGTTGGTTTAAATTAAAAGTTTTTCTAATTTTTCCGATAAAAGCATTACGCTGCTGAAGCAAAACGAAAAAAAAAGTCTCCAAAGTCAAAAAACTCTTTTGGCAAAAAAAATTACTTGGACAGTTAAATGTCAGTGATAAACGATTGAAGACTCTCCAAATATTCAAACACAATTAAAAATTTCGTTGGTTAAGTTGCTTAAATGCGCAAAGACAAGCTTAATTTTCGTATTTCCTTGTGCTGGTTTTATATGAAAATTTTCGTTTCACCTCAAGACTACGCTTTAGTTTTTAAAATTTTGTGTCAATTATTTAGTTCCAGCTTGTATTTGTAAAGTTGAAAAGCTATATCAGGAAAAGTTTTTTTCGAATAATGAACAACATATATGTTAATTTTAAGCACATGTTAAAAGTTTAATAAAGATGATACAATTTCAAAATCATTTAAAAAAATAAAATGCCAAAAAACAGTTCTCCCGATTTTGATTAAAAAAATATTTTTTTTCGAAGTTATTAACAGTACCTATTATAAATCCGCTTTCTTGATTTCGAACACAGCTTAAATGATTTCAACGAAAATACTCCCATCAAATCGTTTAAGAAATCATGATATCAAAATAAGGAAAAAATATGAAAACTAATTTTAAAAAAATTCCATTTTTATTATTTCTTTTTTTTTTTAATCAATATTTTCAAAACGATCCAAGGAATTTTTTATCTGTCCCGAGTTTCGCTTCTAGAAATATGGTCACGGTACCCACATACCGTTTTCGAGGTACAAAACGGCTCTAACGATTTCGATTAAATTTGATGTACGTAATCAAATAGTAGATTATAACAAAACAGCGTTTTTAGTTTTTCTTCAAAATTTCGGAGAACGAAAATATGGCGTTGCCGTTTTTTGCAAAATTTTACATATTTTTCAGGTTCATATACATATTTCATCAAAGCAAAATCCAATTTTATTCAATATTTATAGACAGATAATTCTTATCATTTTCAAGTGTTAAATGTAAAAAAAAAATAAAAAAAATTTTTGAAAACAAATTTCTGAACTTTCTTTTTTTTCCCGAAACTTAACAAAGCCTTAAATTTTCAATATATATTTAAGATAAGGATATGTGCATTTTATTTATTTCAATTTGGTGTTAAAAAGTGAACTTCTAATTCGCGAACCAAGGAGCTATAAAGCTAATTTTTGCGAAAAATGTCAAAAAATAAAGATGTGCATTGTCGGCTTTGTGCCGATGATATTAGGTTTTCGTCTTATTTCATCGAAATCTTGAATAACAAGAAAATCGATTTATCTGAGTTACGTTTCATAAAATTTCTGCAAAAAAAATTTTTAATTTCTCTTTTTTTTTATTTTGAAAGCTTACTCTTGGGCCAATTTTTTTTTAAACAAAACCTTGAATATATTTAAAAGAATTGAGGAAATTAGGGTTTGCATCAGAAATTTTATTTTCAAAAGCTACAATTATACTGGCAAAAGAAAAAAAAAGTTATTGTTTAAAAATGTCTCCACTGGACAAATTTTGTCTCAACATTTTATCATTATAATGCGAAATATACATATTTTGTTTGTCTGTCAAATTTGGGCAAAACGCACTCCCAAAAGTTGAAAATTGGGTTTAGTAATTTTATGTCAGGTATTATTTTTTTCTTATTAAAAATAACGATTTTATTGGCAATTTTAATTAAAATCATGAGAAGTAAAAGAAGTTTCCACAATAATCGTCAATTAGGTATTTAATTTATGTAAATAAAAAAAAAACATTTTAAAAAAAAAATTGATTTGGCGTATGGCCGGAATTTCGACTTTTCTTTTTTGTTGATTTGCAGCCTCACTTTGCTATCCACGTTTAAATCAAATTTAGTAATAATAATGTCTTTTCATTTTTTACTCCATAATTGGATTCCAACTTTTTATACCAAATTTGGATCTTTTTTGATTTTGAAAATGCAATGATGCGTAGTTTTCAAAACTTCAATTAAAGTAGGTCCTTTAGCTTGCCAAAAAGAAAATGTCAAACTTCTAACCTAAAATCAGAAATTAATCTTTTAAGTAAAATGATCCGCATCCAGAAAGTTTCCTAATAAATGAAAGCAAACGACCAGAAGATCTTTTAGTGAGCTAAAGTGAAACAAAAACTCGGTCAGCAAGGCCGTAGCTAAACAGAACAAAATGTTTGATAAAGAGGACTTGTTTTCATTACACTTTTTATAAAATACTGTAAATATAAGAAAAATTTATTTGTGTGGTTCAAATATCTATGATTTTTTGGCAATTAATTGATTGGGCTTGCAATAAGAAATGGCTTTCTTTAAAGTCTGAAGAACCCCCTTTTAATAATCTTTTTCTTCCGGCTACGCTCTTTTTGGTCAATGAACTGATGTCAAATTTGACATTGTAAACTCTGTTGTCTTGATAAAAAAGGGATTGAAGAGGGAAAAAAAAGCCACAATCAATGCCGCCACTATACCACTCCAGAATATTAAAATAAGGTCCAAATCCAAATTGTTTTTTTCTTTTATTAAGTGGTGACGGAAGAGCCACCACCGCAACCTTGATAATTTTTGTTGTTGTTTATTTTTATACAAGAAATTCTAGCGAAAAGTACAAAAAACCAAAAAGAAAATAAATAAAAATAAACAAATTGGGATATAGAATGGCATTGAGAATGCGAAATGGAGGTCAAAATGTCGGGCATTTCTGTTCTGGTGGAGTTTGTTGTGTTGGAGTGGTCTGGTCTGCGCAGCCGATTAAGAAAAAAACAATTTGATTTGGTAGCCTGACCCTGACATGGCTTGGCGGTGATGACAGCAGGGAATTTCTGGGAATTTGCAAATGAGGTAACCTCCAGACCTAGGAAGGTTGATTTATTATAATTTTTTTTTTGTTCTCTTGGTTTGTGAATTGGAATTCGCTTACTGAACCGTTTTTGATGGATTTTTATTTTTATTGTTTTTTTTGTTTTTGGATATATATAGGGAGAGGGACCCTTACTGATATTGAAATTCATATGGTTTATGTATGTGATAGATATACGCACATCATTAACTTGATCAAACAATGACTATAGTGAGAAACGGATGTGACGTCGCGTCTGTTGTAGCCTTTTATTTTGCTGGATTTTATTATAAAGATGTCTGATTTTGAACAAAAAATGGATTTGACAAGTAGGTTGGAACTATTTAACATTGAAAAGGAATTACCATAAAAGTTTTTGAGTTTTTGTTTGAATTGTTACCTAGCCAACATGAAGGTGTGCATACCTAGATTCTCGTAAATTGTCATCTTTAAATTGTTGCAATTGTAAACAAAGGGATAATCTATTTAAAATAACCCAGAGGAAATATTAAAAAGAGTTATAAAAATGTAATTTTGAATTGGATGTTGAAAACCCTTATAAAATGTTAAACAGTAATCTTCGCTAGGATTAAATACCTATTTTTACTTGCGATACAGGTAAAAGCTATGTATTCGTAAAAAAAAGTTGAGATAACAATTTTCCATGACATTACGATGATAGAGAATGCGAAAAAATGGTTCTCAAAAGTCCGTCTGTCAGGATGTCTGTCGGTCTTTATAAGAAGCTACAGCCTAAACGTCTTTGCCGATCCACTTCAAACATGGTATGTAGAAGATTTGGATCTTGTAGAGAGGGGTTTTTGGAGTTAATTTTTGTGGACCAAAAATAACGGTACCTGATGTCATATACCAATTTAAAAAAGTTTAATTTACTCAAAAACGGCTCCTACGATTATGATTAAACAAATCAAGTAAGAATTTTTAGGCAAGGTCTATCTGTTAAGGAAAAAAGTTATTTTTAAATCGTTATTAACGGTACCTCCCATACAACCATTTTTTTAAATCTGAATTTCTCCCAAACGATTTGCTTGATTTCAACTATTTTTTTTAAATAAAAGCATTTATATTGTTTTTAAAATATGTAAAAGTAAATCAATATAAAAATTTGAAAAAAATAATTTTTGGATTTTAAAAAAAAATTTGAAAATTTTTTTTTTGAAAAATAGAATTTTTGAGAACGGGAATTTTTTTTAATTTCGGTTTTAGGTGTTGATTAATAATTCCTACACGGTTAAAAATTCTGCAGTATATTTTAATACTTTTTGGGTTAGGTACATAGAAAAAAGTCTACACCATAAATGTATTTAAATTTAATTTTGCTTCGAAAGAACACAAAGTGCGTTCAAATTAATACAAATTTACAACTTTTGGTTTAAAAAAGGTACCTCAAACAATGGATTTTTTTCTTTTTTTAAATGGCTGCTGCTGCTGTCGTTTGATTAAAATTTAATATTCTTGTATTACAATTTAATACTTTTCATATTAGTTTTTAATAAATTTGAATTATATTTTAATACAATTATATTAAAATGTAATAGAATTATATTAAAATGTAATACAAAAATATTAAAATCTGATACATCGATCGGTATTAAAATTCAATACAAGAATAGAATTTAACCCACGGACGTTATTTTCTAATAATTTTTTGTATTACAAGTATAGTAAACTTAATACTTAAATATTGAAATTCAATACAAAAAAGATTAAAAATAACACTGGTTAACAAAATTAAACTTTTTTATTGTTGCCGGAACGAAAAAATACATTTCTGAAGGTTTTCAGTGAGCTGAACTCGAATTCGTAGTCAGAAAAAATTAATCAGCTCCTGTTTTTGAAATATTACTGTTAGAAAATGCAGTATTTCGGGCCTTATTCTTTTATAGAAGGTAAATTGTTTGAGCATATTTAGTAACGGTTTTTATAAGAACTATTTTCCACCTTTTTAAATCTGTTTAAATCTTTCCGATATCTTTTTTACTTCCCAAGATATCCTCAGTTGTTTGCATATTTCATAAATTTTATAACGTCATTATCTTAGTTATGATATATGAAGCCAAAGCCACTTACTTCTTTTAAGATATCTCGGGCAATAACAAAGATATCGGAAAGATTTAAAAAGTTCTTGAAAGAAGGAAAAGAAGAAAAAAGAAAGAAGAAGAAAAGAAACCGTTACTAAATATCTTCTAACAATTTTCCTTATATTAAAAAATAAGGTCCGAAGTAGTCAAAAACCTTTTTTTTCAAAAACGGGAGCTAATCAATTTTTTCTGACTTCGGATTCGGATTCAGCACACCGAAAACCTTCAGAAAAGTATATTTTTGTTTCGGCAACAGAACCCTTGTTAACCAGTGTAGTTTTAATATTTTGTAGTATTAAAATGTAATATTTTTTGTATTCAAAATTGCTTTAATACAAGACCTGTATTAAAAAATACTCCAGAATTTTTAACAGTGTATTAAATGGCATACCAATTTTATTTTAAAACTTTTTTCTCTCAAAAAATTATTTATAATAAACTAGTTTTTTTTTAAAAAACGGCTCCAACAATTTTGAAAATTTTTTTTCTTAAAATGCATATTTATAAAAGAAATTAAACTTCTAGGATAAACATTTATTTTTTATGAATTTCCCCTAAAATCATTACAGTTTTTTTGTCGTTTTGTTCAACAGACAAAAATTTAATGGTAGGTAGAGGTACCTAGTTCATGACTCGTAAATTTGTTTAAATTAACTACCTACCTAAAAAAATAAAGAGTAAAGTATTACCCATACTTATTATATTATAGAGAACACAAGGCACACACCTTTCTTATTAATTGACTATTTTTCTTAGTATTTATTATTGAATCATTCCATTGCTTTATAGTTGCACAAAATAAGTAAATAAACCTTGTTTTGTATCCTACCTACATCAACCAAAGAGTCAGGATCTCGAAGGGTCAAATACCTATACCCTTTTAATTGACCATTATTTTTGTTGATATTTTCTACCCTAATCTAATATGGTCCTTAACCTCAGTAAAAAAAAAATTGAGAGAACCTCAAAATATAAGTTCAACGTCCATATCTACAGGAAAAAAAAGAAAAGCTTCTCCAAAAGTTCAAGAATCGCTATGACTAAGACAAACGCATTTTAATTTGTTATCATCACAAAAGCAAAAACAAAGGATTCGTAAAAAAATCCTTCTGAGTCACCGACCATGTGACCTCTTTTTTTTCCAATAAATTGAATTTTGAAGGATGACTGTTTTATGCAGGCTTTAATGTTAAATAAAGAGGTTATTTTTAATTTCAACCCTCTATACCCAAACTCCTATTGAACCCTAAAGTGCTTCATCATACGACGATTTGTTTTTTATTCAAAGGAGGTCAGCTAAAATTAATTTTTGCTTGCAACATGGAGTGTATGCAGAAAAGGCAGGATATATTTTTTATTAGACATATGAGTGGTTAAAAAACATAAAATATAATGATATTCCGCTACTAAGCAAAAAGTTTTTTAAAGAAAAAATGCTAATATTGTACAACAAATTTAATCAAAATCATTGCAAAAAATTGCAATAATTCAAAAATTTTATAAGGGTATTCATTCTTTTGAAGATATTAACAAAAAAATTTAAATTGCTCTAAAAATTAGTTTCGTTTTTATTTATTTTTGATTTTTGTGAATGTTTTGTATAAAACATTAGAAAAATTTCGATTTTCACCAAAATATTTAATATTGAATTTTTGTTTTTTGAAAACAAACAATTTTAAAGAAAAACTATATGTAACTTTATTCCCCATTTAATTTAAAGGTCAAAAAGTTCCCTTTTTAAGCATTCAGAGGGCTGGGGCACCTCAAAATGAAAATATTTAAAAATTTTAAAAATACAGTTTTGTTTGTTTATAAATAGCGCAACTTTTTATTAGATACTATGCCAATTTGAAAATGTCGTAATATAGAACAGTGCCAATAATTTTTGAAAATAAAAAAATTATGAGCAGCATATGGGTGGTGGGAAAATTTAGGATAAATGGTATGTGAAAGGGGAAAAATAAATTGCCCACAAAACAAATGGGGGAAAGGGGTCGAGTGGGCGAAAAAGTGGGGTGGTTGTCAAAAATCATGGTTTTTTACGATTTCTGTCAAAATTAGACCTCCTATCGAAAAAAGTCAAATGCAAAAGTTGTAGGTAGTATAAATGTCTACAACTTTTACTCAAACAATTTTTTCTATAACCTCAAAAATATTGAAAAAAATGCAAAAATACGATTTTTTGATTTTTTATTTTTATCTTTTACAAAAATAGTTGGATTTTAACAAAACTTGGTTTAAAATTACTTTGTTATGTTTTCTATCTATTAAAAATGTTTTTTAAGCAAAAAATTATTTTTTGGATTTTTGACGAATTTAATTTGAAAAAATAGCTTATTTTTCAATCAAAAAAGTTACCGACAAAATTTTCGATTTTTGAAAAGTTTGGAATGCAATTATTTAGCTTAAAACCGTTTTTTAAAGATTGTGTGGAAAAATTATACTTTTGTTTTAGAAAATATTGAGAAAAATTGAAAAAAAAACAAAAAAATGATTTTTTAGATTGATTTTTCCGTAAATGACAGTAATATTGGCGAGAAATAATTTTCCATAGAAACCAAATTATACTTTTCTAATGGTCGTTGACCTTTTCATTTGAATCAAGCACTATAATAGCTCTAACGTGCAATGTTTTTGAGATATTGAATTTTGAACGTCCCAAACACTATTTTTCTGATTTTTGGCATGGTAATATGTCAAAAACGTGATGTGATAGAATTTTTCTGACACGAGCAGAAAAAATCGAATGCCTTGTTCGATTTCACTAGTCAAAAAGTTTTTTTTATAGAAATCAAAGTATATTTTTCTAATGGTTTTTTGTGCGCTGAGCTCGTGTCAGAAAAATTCTATCACATCACGTTTTTGACATACCTATTACCATGCCAAAAATCAGAAAAATAGTGTTTGGGACGTTCAAAATTCAATATCTCAAAAACATTGCACGTTAGAGCTATTATAGTGCTTGATTCAAATGAAAAGGTCAACGACCATTAGAAAAGTATAATTTGGTTTCTATGGAAAATTATTTCTCGCCAATATTACTGTCATTTACGGAAAAATCAATCTAAAAAATCATTTTTTTGTTTTTTTTTTTCAATTTTTCTCAATATTTTCTAAAACAAAAGTATAATTTTTCCACACAATCTTTAAAAAACGGTTTTAAGCTAAATAATTGCATTCCAAACTTTTCAAAAATCGAAAATTTTGTCGGTAACTTTTTTGATTGAAAAATAAGCTATTTTTTCAAATTAAATTCGTCAAAAATCCAAAAAATAATTTTTTGCTTAAAAAACATTTTTAATAGATAGAAAACATAACCAAGTTTTGTTAAAATCCAACTATTTTTGTAAAAGATAAAAATAAAAAATCAAAAAATCGTATTTTTGCATTTTTTTCAATATTTTTGAGGTTATAGAAAAAATTGTTTGAGTAAAAGTTGTAGACATTTATACTACCTACAACTTTTGCATTTGACTTTTTTCGATAGGAGGTCTAATTTTGACAGAAATCGTAAAAAACCATGATTTTTGACACCCACCCCACTTTTTCGCCCATTAACCCCCTTTCCCCAATTTTTTTGTGGGCAATTTATTTTTCCCCTGTCATATACCATTTATCCTAAATTTTCCCACCACCCTTATGCTGCTTATAATTTTCTCAACTTTTGCCTTCTGAAAACCGCATTGGCACTGGTCTAATATAAGAATTTTGTAAAATTAAAAAAAAAATTGAAAAGAACAAAATTTTTTTTGAAAAATTTTTTTTTCGAAAATGAGTACCTAAATGAATTTTCTTGGAATTTCATTTTTATGTTTTATGATTAATAGTTTCTTTGGATCGGTATTTCAATTTTTTTAAATGTTTAAAAATTTTGTACTAATAATATTATACAAAAAAAAAAACAAAAAACAAATACATACATATTAGGGTGGGTCAAAAAAACCAAAATTATTTTTTTTGATTTTTTACTCCGAAAAATTGATTTCTGATCACTTCTAGAATATTCACACCAAATATCAGCTCTTAATATTAATGGGAAGGTCCTCCGCTTTGCAATTTTCCATTTTTAAATCAAAAATCGACTTTTTAGAAAATTTCTTTACATATTCTTGTAGGAAATTGAACGCTCTACAAAAAGGGCCTTGTATACTTTTTTCGTTTATCTAACCGTTTAAAAGATGAGGTCCAAAAATCGAGAAAATCCTTCAAAAATCGTTTTTTGTTCTTAATTTTGTAACAAATCGAAAAATTATAATAATCAAACGCGCAAGACATATTCTTCATATAAAAACATTTTTTACTTTTCAAAATTTTCTAATTCACTGAAAACTCATTATTTTCAAATAAGCAAGGTATATTCTTGTAGGGGCTTAAACGTTCTATAAAAAATTCCTTGGAATCAAATTGATTGCTTTAACCGTTTAGAAGATATTCGTATATAAGTACAATTTTTTAAATAGTTCATATATGTACATATACAGCTCCAGAAAAAATACGAGATATGAGTAATTCCATGTGAAAAGAATATACGAAAAATACCTATGTCATGAAATCTTTTTGTGTCATTTTTTACTGGTTCCTAAGCTCAAAATATGAACTTCTGTATATAAATAATCCCCCAAAAAAATTAGCAAGTGAGTAGTATGAATTATTTCCTTAAGTCACTCAATTTTTGAGAGTAAAAAAAACTATGATCTTAAATTACTTTTTTGCATATTTCTTGCGACTTTAAACATAATTGAATGAATGTTTGCGTTTGTAGGGTTATATGTAGACCTTTCCAAAACCGTTATTAAAAATGAAATTAGTCCATTTTAAGCTGATCTATTACAAAAAAGGTGAAAAACACATTTTATTTTTTTTTCTAAAAAACCCATTTTTTATTTTTTTTTTTTTCAAAACTGTTTTTGAAGTAAAATTTTATGATCTTATCAAAAAAAATTCATTTTCGTTCATTTTTTATCCAAATTTAGCCGTATTCAATTTTTGACAATACACGACAATTTTAATGAAAAATAAAGTTTATTCTTTTCTCCGTTACATGTTCAATATCTATAAATACTCAAAGGATAAAAAAGGATCATTTAGTAAAAAAATTAAAAATGTCGTTTTTTCTCATTTTTGAATAGTTTTTCTTAAGTTTTTTTTTGCAATATTTGAATTTTCAATTATTTTAAAAAGATACCGATAGGATATCGATAGGAAATTTAATTATCTACAAAAAATTACTTGGTACAAATTTTCAAATTCGGCTTCCTTTTCAAGTTATAGACAAAAACTCAAAAAGTAACAGAAAAAGTCGAAAATATTGATCGTTACAAAAATTGTCATATCTTTATGAATTATCCATAGATTTTGAAGAAAACTATCTTTTTATTTTTGCAAGAAAATGTACTATATATGAAAAATTTTAAACTATGAGGATTCGAAAGATTTTGATTTTTTCTTTAAGTAATAAAGTTTTTTTTGCAAAAATTTCCTTTAAAATATCGTTTTTTAAAAAAATGTTTTAATACATTGCACTTAAACATCTAAAGTTACCCAGAAAAGTTATTCTAGCGTTTCTTATTTATTTATTCAGCTTTCAGGTTCTGGTTCTTTTGTTCAGATTAGTCATTTATTACTCAAGATATAACCCAAATACTAAGTATGCCTAGAAAAACAACAACAAAAAACTTTGAAAAAATAGCTTAAAAGTGTAAAAATCATAACGTGATAATTTTTTTTTGAAAAGATCATAAAATTTTACTTCAAAAACAGTTTTGAAAAAAAAAAAAAATAAAAAAATGGGTTTTTTAGAAAAAAAAATAAAATGTGTTTTTCATCTTTTTTGTAATAGATCAGCTTAAAATGGACTAATTTCATTTTTAATAACGGTTTTGGAAAGGTCTTAATATCACCCTACAAACGCAAATTCAATTCTGTTTAAAGTCGCAAGAAATATGCAAAAAAGTAATTTAAGATCATAGTTTTTTTTACTCTCAAAAATTGAGTGACTTAAGGAAATAATTCATACTACTCACTTGCTAATTTTTTTGGGGGATTATTTATATACAGAAGTTCATATTTTGAGCTTAGGAACCAGTAAAAAATGACACAAAAAGATTTCATGACATAGGTATTTTTCGTATATTCTTTTCACATGGAATTACTCATATACAACTTGAATAGAAAATATGATGGCACTTTTCATATTTTTTTATACTTATTTTTTATGTATAGGTAAACCTACATTTATTTAAAAAAAAAAAAATACTATGCAACTTTATCCCTCAGACTATAATAATCATTTTTTTTTAGCAAGATAATATAAATTTCAAAGATTAGCAATTTTTCTTGGAATGCTACAAAACAATCTGTCACTACATCGCTTCAGGTAAATTGATAACTAACAGACAAGCAGACCAGACAAATATTCACCACACAAACAAAGTAGCGTGGCTTCCAAGTCATGTCTCATGTCGTTTGCTATAATATTCATGCCATATCAAATCCAACAACACTCCGACCGACATTTAATGAATCAATAAAACGTTATTCAGACAAAGTTCTCAATCATCTATCTCCCTCTATCGCATTCAAACTATTTCAGTAGATATACCTATTTTGTAAATATGTACAGACACTCTACAAATACTTACACAATCATATAACAAACAAAAAAAAAAAAAAAAACCGGTCGATGTAGTAGCTGGCAGCTGCTATGCGAGCAACGTTACGCTATGAGTATGTGTATTTTTCAGGCAGTTGTCTGCAGACATTCAATGACAGTGGTGGTGTTTTTTGTTTTGTTCCCTTTTTTTCTACTACACATTTTATTTTACAAACAATCTTCTTCCGTTATTCATTTATAATGAATTACGTAGAACGCAAGAATCAATTAATTCACTTAGTCAGATTGTCCCCAGGACTATGGAAACAGCCAAGAAAAGCTCGAGGATTGAAACAAAAACTATGGGACGAAGTTGGCGCCCAACTGGGGACAACCGGTAAGTAAACAAACAAACAAAAAGATAGATTAGCGACTTGTATAATAAAAAAAAAATGGATCTATTATTCTCCAGGATTTGATGCAAAACGACAATGGGAAATCCTTCGGGACCAACTTAGAAGGGAGACAAAACGTCTCAAGCAAAATCCTGACTACAAGTCAACTTGGGCATTTTATTCAAAAATGCAATTCACAATACTACCAAATGATGGTTCCTCTCTCGCTGGCTCTGACGATGGTTTAGAGCCTTATCATCCTGATTCTGATTTTGAAAATAATTCTATCAATTCTATCAAAGCAAAAACTGAAGAAGAACCCATTATTCAAGTGCGTAAGGATTTGCACGATAAAGACTATAGTTTTAAGGAAAATACACAATCAGTGACGCAGCTGGAGGCTACAACAGAACCTCAAGCGACGATAAGTATAGAATATTATCAGCATCCCTCAACAAGTGCTGCAGGAGTTTCCTCATCGTCGTCGTCAACTCAAAAACGACGTCGACTAAACGACAATGAAATGCCAAAAATAAAAAACAACCGATATCCTAATTGTGAAGAAGATGATGAAGATTATTATTTTGCAATGAGCATAGTGCCAGCGATGCGTTGCATACAAAGTCCCAAAAAACTTCGACTTCGATCGAAAATTTTGAATTTGATTGCAGCTGCTATGGAAAGTGAAGTAGATGGCGATGTAGAGAGTAATTATGGTATGTCGTTGTTAAGGGATGATGACATTGAAGAAGACACAGTTAAAACTGAACCGGAATTTATACCTGAAGATATGGTGCAGACTTCAATACAACAACAATCTGAAGGATATTTTTCTTAAATAAAATTACATATTTTTCATAAATAAATTAAATTAAATTAATTAAAATGTTATTACTTAAAGTTCCTAAAACATTATGTCGTTTTATTTGCCGCAGGTTCATTTCAAAATTATTATAATTTTGTGTTTATCATTTAAAGACATAAACCCAAGTCAGGTAAGGCCATATTTCAGTATTTGGGTTTATGTTGATTTAAAAAGTGGCGCCCAACGTGGGATCACATATGATTTTGTTGTAATGTTTTTATTTTATTTTTTAAGAAATGTTGCGCCTTCTCATTTAAACAATTCATATTCTTATAAAGTCTTAAATTCTATTACTTGTGGAGTATATCACTCAAATTAGGAACTAAATGTCCTCTGGTGCCCAATATGGGAATTATAAAGTTTTTTTAAGCATACTTAACTTTTAAATTTCAACTGGTGCCCAACGTTGGAACTTAATAATTATTTAAAAAAAAAAAAATAGTTTAATATTCTAAAACAATGGCGTCATTTTATTTTATAAAAACTTATGACATAAAACCTAAGTCTTTCTTTTAGAATTTTTCAGAATAACTAATAAACGTTTACTGGCGCCCAATGTGGAAATCATATCGGTTTAAAAATATTTAGTTATTTTTAATAAATTCTTCTGTATGTTCTCTTAAAGTACTTTCTTTTTATTATTATTATTTTAAGTATTTTCTTTCTTTGTTTCAAAACATTACTGAAAGTGAATATTCTTTATAAAATAGTGGTGATATAATTTTTTCTATTATAGGATAGCACGGGTCGTTTGAACGCGACACTACTCGAAGTGTCTTGCACTCCATATGTTTGGATGCAGAAATGATCCTTGGGGTCTAAATAGTAAGAAAAAAGCTTTTTTAAAATTTTCTATCGAGCTATTCGTTTTTTATTATTATTTTATTAATAAGTTATGAAAAAACGTACTTTTACGTACTTTTTCACACGTTTTTGTTAATAACTCTGTTAATAATAATGGTAGAAACTTAAATAATGGCTCTATTTTTAGAAAAAATATCCCTCTTTTTAACGGCATTTCAATCAAATTAGTGGCATTTTTAGATCTTCAGATATTCGAATCTAAGTCCGTTCATTTTTTCTGTCCAATTCGATTTCTCTAATCAAAAAGTTTTTTTTTTATAGAAGTCAGGGTATACTTTTCTAATGGTTTTTCGTATGCTGAACTCGAATCCAAAGTCAAAAAAAATCCATCACATCAAGTTTTTGAGATATTACCGTTAGAAAATCAAAAATACCCTTTTTTAACAGTTTTTGAGGTTATGTCATTTTGCGTGATAATTTTTTATAATTACATTTGTAGCGGTTTCTTAAAGAACTAAGTTTCTTCTTTTAAAATCCGTTCAAATCATTTCGATATCGCTTTTCTTCTCCGAGAAATCCTAAAATCAATTCAACATGTTTGGTGAATATTCTCTATGAAAAAAAAATCTTATGTTCGTTTGGGTTTCATGGAAAATCGCAAATAATTTTTGCATTCCTTTAAGTTTTTTGGTAAGTTTATGGGTAAGAAAATTTTTGACTAACCAAAAAACTTAAAGGAATGCAAAAATTTTTTGCGATTTGATATGAAAGCTTTTTTCTTACTATTTAGATCCCAAGGAACATTTCTGCATCAAAACATAGGTATGGAGTGCAAGACACTTCGAGTAGTGTCGCGTTCAAACGACCCGTGATAGGCGACATAATTGTTTTGCTATTTTTCTCCCAAACTATGTGAAGTAAAATCTTATTGACGATCAAATTTTCTCAGTAAATCATACATTTTACTTCGAAAAAACACAAAGCGCCTTTAAATTAGTACACATTAATGTCGTTTTCGATTGGTTTTACTCAAGGATTCACTCATTCTGAAATCCAATAAAACAGTTTGAATCATTTCCACTCAATTCTGAAAGTTTGTATCGGTGTTAGTGAATAATCAAATAAAAAAATTTTAATTTTGTACGAGGAAATTTTGTTTGACATTTATTTTCTATGGATAAGTAATTTTGAGTCGATTCTGATTTGAAATCGAGAAGAGAATTTTACTTCTGAGAAGAGTTTTAGCTGTCATGTTTTTGTGAATAAAACGCTTTCAGAAGGCTTCTGAATGATTCCGGACGCTTCCGGGCGGCCAATCGAAAACGACATAAGAGTTGTTTATTTAATAATTTTCAATAATTTTGAATGAGAAATTGATGTGATAAATTATTAATAAAATATCAAAAAAATGTCAAAAATGTGATATTTGAATATCATCCTGATAGTAAAAATATTGTTTTGATGATTTAATTAACATAAAACACATTTTATTTAAAAAATGTTTTAAAAATGTTAAATTGATATTGTTTTTTTTCGGTGTACTCGACAACTGGCGTCTATGTGGGGACATGTTGCTAACAGTTTATAGAACTACTAGAATATTCTAGCATTCTCAACCAGTTAATTATTATTTCTCTACTGAGAAACAGAACCAAACTAGGTCGGAGTATTTCAATGTATGACTGTAATCGATGCTGAAAATTGTTACCAAGTAGAAGTACCGCTGTGGAACATATTGAACTTTATTCCATGAATTTATGCAAACAGAAGTGCATTCCTGTGTATTTTTTTTTTTTCGAAAGAATTAGATTTCTCCTCAAAGCAGTGTTTGCGCAGTGCAGATTACTTTTTTTTTAAGAATTTCCAAAGCTAAAAACGACTTATTTCAGTTTAATTTTAAATCCAATTTTTGCAATTAATACTTTTAAGAAAATTTATTTCTAAACTCAAAATAGATACAGAAACAAATAAATGTTTCCTCCCAAGTTTCAAATATTTGAAAATTTTACTATTTTGCAATAATTGGTTCCGAAGAAGAGGTAAATAGATTTTTAAACGAAAACAAAAAAAAGTCAATTTTAAAATTTATTTATACCTAAATTTATTTATAGCTATTTCAGAACCAAGCCGAAAAGATATGGTTTTAATGATTTTTTTCAAACCGCTTTCACCGTATTTATTAAAAATAAAAAGTAAAAATTTGTTTAACAAACAATTTTGTTTATTAATTTCATAAAGAAAATTAATACCAATGTATTTATTTCTTTGATTTTATAAAGAAAAAATCCAGAAAGAGTTGAGGTCGTGTTTTCAAGATTTGAGTGGTAGGAACAATAATCATAAAAATAAATTGTGTGCAAGAAAAAAAAAATTTTTTGGACAATGGACAGCACCTACTACAATACGAAGATATGAAATCTTTAAAAATCCAGTAGCTTATGCTTCTTCTTTAGTTTAGCATCAAGTTTATTTATTGAATCGTTTCTGGAAAAATGGTCTTCAAACTCAGAATTTTGAAAGAAAAAAAAAAAAAATATCTAAAAAAATATAACCTGTCTGATGGGAAATATTCCAATCTTTTTTGTTTGTATCTTAGACCAGTGTTGCCAGGACCGGCTATTTATAGCCAAACCGGCTCCTTCAAGTTTTTTCCGGCTCCTTCAAATTCTGATTTCCGATTTATCAAAATTTGGCTCCATAAGTTTTCAATTTGGCGATTTTTGGCTCCTTCAAAATTTAAAAACTTTATAGTAAAAGAACTTGATTATTTATATTTTATTATGATGACTCCTTAAGAGTGGCTTCTTGCTGAAAAGCGCAATTGTAAATATATCTACTTGCATTTCATTTATATGAGGCGTCAACATAATAATGGGTCAAGTCCAAAAATTAAGGGTCTCGTTTTATATCAAATAAAATAAAAGAAAGGATTTTGGAGATATCTGTGATCTGTGAAACATTTACATATTTCAAAAGTTCCTTTAGTTTCTGAAGAAAAAAGCTTCTTGACCCATTATTATTCTGAACGCCTCACATTTTGTTTCCACTTTTCCACAATGTATATTTGTTTTGTTACTCATTAGGTACTAAAATAAAAATTAAAGAACCAAAGTTTTAATTATTTCTTTTTTAACTTTTTGTTTATGTTATCATAAATCTAAGTTAATTAGAAGTTGAAAAAAAAATTATGAAAAAAATTTATTTATGAGCTTTTATGAACAATTTTTGTAATTGGCGATTTTTGGCTCCAAGACTTCTAAAATTCTCTGGCAACACTGTCTTAGACATCAACAAACAATAATCTTCAAAGAAAGTCTTGTTAAAAATGTTTGTGATCTACTTAAGAATTTTTGTCTAATTTGACTTTGCACTATGAAAAATTTCACGAACATTTTTCGGCTAGGGGTCAAAATGCTAAATTTAATCCGAAAAACTTTAAAAGAAAAGGTGAAATTTTTCTAAAATTCTGAGTTAAAAAAAAAAATAAATGAACTTGATTTTAAACTAGAAAACATAAATATGCTTTTGAAAAATGTTTGTGTATCTCGAAACTGTTTGTGTTGGTTCTGTTTTTTTTTTTATTTAAATTCTTGTATGTTCGAGTTCAAGTAATGAAAAATTGCGTTTACCACTTGCACCATGAAAGACCTTACCTTTTTTTCTTCATAAATCCTAAGAAATTTTTTTTAATTTAAAAAAAAATTAGAAGAAATTTGTTCACAAAAATATTAATTTTAATAAAAAAAAAATATAATAGTGCAATAGAAAAAGTTTTAAATCCATAAATGTTAAATTATTTTTCATTACCGACTCAAAAAAAAAAAACTAAAACGCCACGTTTTTGAAATACTTGAATATAAACAGGTCAAAAAATTATTTTAATAGTTTCAACTTCCCCTTTGTTTTTTATTTACAAAATTACTTAATAGGTATGGGATCTCAAAACCAATATTTTATTATCTAAAATTTAAAATGTATATACCATCAAAATAAATTTTTATCTCAAAAGATATTTTAAATAGAATTTTAAAATCTCAGTGGTTAACATTGTTTTTAAAGGAAATACCAATTTGTGACTTCTTATTTTGATTTAACAAAAAAAAAAAAATACTACATATTACGAAAAAAATATATAAAAATATAAAAGTAAAAGAATTTACGCTTAAATCAATTTAATTAAGGGCCAATTTTTCAATAGTCAGTTAAACAGTCAGTTAGTACTTATTCCCAAGGATAGAGAAAAAATCAATTTTTCAACAGGCAGATATAGCTTATTCCTAAGAATAAAACTATCTGCTTCTTTCAGAGACGAATAAAAATTATTCTAAGGAATAATCTAAAAAAAAATATTGTGTCAGTTGTCAAAGCTGTTTTGAAAGAATTTTGAAAAAAATACAGTGGAACACAAGAAAACAAAAACAATCATGAATAAAAATGACGTTTAATTTTAAATATTTTTGAATTTGACAATTTTTGTTTGTTATTCTGTAGAATAAATTATTCTTGATTGAAAAATTCAATGTTTTTATCTGATTGTTTATGAGCCTAATAACTTTATTCGTCGAACAGTTAACTGACTGTTTATTAGAAGATTGAAAAATCGGCTCTAAGAAATTAATGATGAGTATAAAAATGAGAAATAAGACGTTATAAAATAAATCTGTAAGTGTTTTGAGTTCAGCACAACAAATTCAAATATAAAATCATAAAATAAATTTTTTGTTACTGACTTTTTTTACTAAAGATCCTATAAAATTAGTAAGGCTTTTTGGAATATTTGAAATAAAACTATTGAACAACTGGATGAATTTAGTAAAATCTTTAATCAATGTGCAACTAAGCGAAAAAATAACTAAGTAAATGTAGAAGGCAATTTTATTTTCCAGAATTAGTTCAACATAACCACTAAACATTTTTCTATGTTCAAACATTACCTATGTTAACAATTTAATAGCATTTATTGATGCCTAGAGTACCTTAATCCCTTCAATTACAATAAATGAATCAATATTCCTATTTTTTTCCTCTGTCAATAAAAATATTTCCTGGAAAAATCTAGAATTAAATTTTAATGATAATTATTTCCTAGAAAAAACCTCAACTCAGTATTGGGTTTTAGTGGGAAGAGGTTTGTTGGTAGGTAATTATACTGCCTTAGAATCTGCATGCTTACACAGATACATATTTTTATTTCATTTAAATTAAAAAGTAGGTAAAAAAACCTAACAATATAAAAATGATGAATTTAGATATTGAATAACCTACCTACTTGATGATAATCGTTTAAGGGATGAAAAATGTTCAAACTCATTGATCTAAATATAAAACCAAGTTTTTTTTTGTTTCCTGGTCATTAGAATTAGGATATTTGGACAAATGTCAAACCAAAAAAATGAATTTAATATCGGTCGACATTATACACATATTCTCTGTCATTCACATATTCATCCCTTAAATTGGGTTTATTGTTGTTTTTTTTTTTTTTTTTGTTTGTTTGTATTTGTTTTGTGGTGCAATTGAAAATTCCCTATTTTAATATTATTTCTGCCCTTCAGCTTCATATTAATTTGCAATACATTTATGAGCCAGACACACAACACAACCTGCCAAATTTGAAGTCTACTTCACATACACACACATACACAGACAGATATGAGCTGTCTATAAATAAATCAGCTAAAAGCATAACCGTAAACAATGATATGGTGAAATGTGTATGTATACCAGTAATGTGACTGAGCTAAGGGATGGTTTTTGATTAATGCTTTAAAGATGGAATGATCTCTGAGCAATTGCTTAACATAACCTAACCTGATAGAACTGCACACATAATAGGGAAATAACCTTACAAGCCAACACCCTGTCATATATTATTGAAGTGGAAGGAAGAAATGTATTTCTCCCACAACCCTTAAATGCAACTTGCACCTATCTAAACTTTCTTAGCTTTTTCATGAAGCACGACAGGCAGACAAAGAAAGTTCTTTGAACGAGGCTTGATGAAAATTGCAAAAAAGCTTTTCCCTGAGAACCAGAGAGAGAAAAAGGGGTTATTGCATCGTTGTATGCAATTCAAATGCATGTGTACATGATGCCGCATACATTGGAACCTACACACGCGCCTATACACTGTTAAGTTTGAAGGTGAAGGGCTCATGGCTATGTTGATTGCTGCTTGTTGGTTAAAACAAAAAAAAAACAACAAAAAATTCAGGGGCGCCTGCTTCTATGACGACGGACGAGCTTTGTCGGGTAAAATCTAGTCACAGACGACGAACGCAACCAAGGGCAAGGACGTTCAAGCATGCGCACGAGTTCATTTAGTTTTTTTTCATCATTTTCAACAGTTTAGTGCAAGGTGAAATTTGATGAGGGGTGAAAACCACCCTTCACTATGAAAATACCTACTCTCTAAAAGCGCACCCCATATGACCAAAAAAAATGTGGGTGCACTTGTGCATGCACAGACTTTGGCCATGAGAAGAGTTATGTGTATGTGTTTGTGTGAGAAGGTATTAGTGTATTATTGTGTTAATTGTGCAATATCGGGCACCCGGTGAAAAATACTGCTGCTAGGAAAAAAAAGAGAGAGTTTTGTCGAAACCAAAGAGAGTTATTTTGAAATTTTCAATTTTGTTGCTCTCCTTTCTACTTTTTTTATTTTAATAAAATTTCATCCTTATCGTAGTTGTCGGTTTTTGTGTGTCCTTTCGTTTGTTATAAGGGGTGAAAATATATTTGTTATATTTTTTTTTTTTGTTTGTGGTTTTTCTTATAGACATAAAATAGTTTTGAGGGTGAAAATATAAGATGCCGTATGCCAATGCCATTTTGCTATGCCACACACCGAATGACACACATAATGTGGTGTATAGTTTTTGAAATTGAGAAAGATGGGGTGCATACGGAAGGTATATTGAGGGTGTAGTGAAGAAATAGATAGTGAGTTTTCTATACCCTTTCATCTGAGGGTGAGATGGTAAGGTTGTTTTTTTATGTAAGAAGTTTTACCTACAGAGTCTTATCTGAGAAGCTGGAGTTATTTTTCAAATAATATTAACCGAGACTAGATAAAGGGGATGCAATTCGTTTTCGAGAATAATGTATAACCAGACAGATACTTGCTTCCTGAAACACATCTTCAAGGGTAGATTAGTATTTACTCTAAAAAAGGTAGAAATTAGTAGGTAGGTACCTATCTAGATATTGAAACTATTTTTAATGCAGGCTAGGTAGGTAAGTAGGTATAGGTGCACTGAAAATAATGACTTTGGTAACAATATGAAAATCGTATAATACCACTACATTTTCGTTCGCATAACGAAACTTTTGTTGGCTCAACGAAAACATGTAATTATTCGTAATATGAAAATTTTTATCACTTAATGAAAACACTTTTTAGAGCCCAAAAATCCATTTTAATGAAAATTCATCACTTAACGAAAAATTTCATACTCATTTTAACAAAAAAAAAAAAAAAATGCTAGTAACGAAATTTTTTTGTAAAATTATAACTTATTTTAATATACCTACCGAAATAATTTAAAATCGATTCTTAACCCTCTGTAGGCACACCTCTTTTTTGTGATGTGATAGGCACACGGGTGCGAATTTGGTTTATATTTTTTCATGTCGCTAGAACTTTTTTTCGGTCACAATATTTTATAGAGAATCAAGTATGAAATTGATGTAGAATATTCCGAGGAATTCGAATATTGTATTCACAATTCCGAAAAAAAATATTTTCACCCTTATAAAGAGACTTTTTTGTGACCACTTTTTTGAAAAATCGTAATTTTTTTATTTTTGTCCTGACGGGGGCACGTGTCCCCCCCCCCCCCCCTGAACTGGTTCATACTTAAAGCAAATCAAATGATAAGAGTTGTTAAAATATATGAATAATAACAGAAAGAACTTGAGTGAAACTCTTGTCTATTTCTGGCTGGAAATGCGAATTTTATTGTTTGTTGCATCCCTTTTCCATGAAAAGCTCCACCCCACAAATAAATAAACGACTATTTGTTGAGTAAACACGAATTTTTTTCGATTTAAAAAAAGTGAATTTTCTAAGTGTAGAACCATCTTGCATTTTAAGAGTTTGCCCAAGTTTGCACCCCCGAAAATAAAGACCCCTTGAAAAAAAAAACTCCTCAAAAGCGACCTCTTCTTCTTCTTCCTTTTTCTCGGCGCTGTTATGATCTCGATGTCGAGGGGATCATAACCTTCCCACGTTACTGCTTCACACTAGTGATCCGCCTGTGGGGTTCGCCGGGTTGACCTCAGAAATCGGCGGCAAGCCTCCCGGTTTTGTATTGTTCCGTTTCTGAGGCCAACTGAATGCTGGTGTTTTTGCATTTGCTTGTACCAGGAGTTTTTAGGCCTACCTTTCTTTTTATTTCGTGTTGGAACGTTATATGATATTGCTTTTTTGACGGGGTTCTCAGGATCTCTCCTTTGAACATGGCAATACCAACTGAGTCGGTCGTGTTCAATTTTTTGGGAGATGGTATTTTTAACATGAAGGCTTCCTCGGATCTTTGTACTTCTAATTCTATCAAGCGACCTCTACTTAAAGATTTTTATAAATATTATGTTTTTAAGAAAATTTCTCCACGGATACCTTTAAAAATTTGGAAAGAAATAGTGTTCCAAATTTCAAAAGAATCCGTGCAGTAGTTTTGAAGTTATTAAAATACTCATAACTCTGTCAATTTGGCTCCAATAGACCTACAATTTTAACACAATATTTCTGAGATATAAAAAAATTTTAATGCAAATAAAAAAAAATGGGTTTCCGGGGAAAAAGTGTATGTTTCAGTTTTTTTTTTAATTCTTTGGAACTTATATATTTATTAGAATGTAGTATTTGACTAAAAACTACCATGTCATTAAATAATGGTATAAATATGTTCATAATATTGCAAAATTTTATACAAAATCAATTAAAAAGCGAAAATTTTTTTTTTCTAAATTTCATCTTTAAAACATAATTTCACAAAAACTATTTAATGAAACAACTTGAGTCAAAAAAAAAAATAAAGAATAAATTACTAGCTTTAAGAAAAGTTATAACACAGGATTGTACGTGCATTTTACGATTTTTAATTTTTTTTTCTCTCCCGTCTAATCGGGAGGTAAGTGGGTAAGAACTTAAGTGACTTTTACTGTACCAACAGAATGTAAATTTTTCCTTCCGAATAACTTTTTTGTCATTTGGTACATATTTGATGCGGAAAATGTGCCCAAATATTTTTGGCCAGGTTAAGACCAAAATACCGCACAGTGCGTCGTTAAAATTCGCTGTTTGTCGGTCAGTCGTATGATACTTCACTTTATTTCTAACTGCTATTCCTGAATTTTTTGTTAATCCGTCCCTTGAAAAAAATTGCTATTTTATTACAGAAATCTAATAAACTAAAATCGTTATAAAAAAATTGACTAATGCTATTTTTCTTTTTTCTATTTAGATTGAATTTGTACGTTACTTGATCAAAATTTTAACAAAGTAACAAAAAAATTGGACAACCTACCCTCTTCATTATACCAGTTGAGATTTATATGTATTTTCTTAAAGGTAGTGTGTAAAGAAAAAGTTTGCACATGGGTTGCCTGAAGACCGACATCCTGTCATGGCATAGGGTTGCCACGCTTTAAAGTTAATTTTTTGAGTTTTTTTTTCGACAACCCCACCCTGCTTTTATGATTATTTTTAGAGGAACAAAAAATATTATGTCAGAGAAAATTGAATAAAAAAAAATTTTTGAATTTTTAGGATTTTTAGAAATTTGACATTTTAGTTGGGTAAACTAAGGTAAATTTAGAAAAAAGCCAAAAAGCTATTTCCTTAACAGAAAAAATCGAAAAAACAGAAAAAAATCGATAGATATTGTAAAGTAAATATATAAAAGTCACACCTACATACAAACAAGAAAATTTAAAAATCTGCAACTCGAGATGTGGACTTTTAAAAGTCAAAACCGTAAAATTTCACGTTTGAGAAATAATTCCTTTTTTTTTGAAAAATTAAAGTTTTTAAACTGTTTAACAAAAAAAAGGAATATTTCTCGTGACCTATCTACCTAATACATTTTTGTAGGGCTTATTAAATATATATTAAAACTGCATACCTACTTTGTTTTTTCAAAATACATCCAAAATCTGGATTAAGGGACAAATAACCGTTGTTTAGTGTGCTGAACAAGTTAAAAGTAATTATTATTTGAAAAGAAAAAATTTAATAGGTAATATTAAAAAAAAAGAAGCAATTATTTAAGTATTTAAAAACAGTAAAATGAATAACACTTCTTACCGTTTTTCAACACTTTTTAATAATTTCTTCTTTAAACAATTAAAAAAATCAAGTGTAGGCGGTTGGTTCATATCTTGGAAAAGTGGACGAACTATAAAATAGAAAACAATAAGTATGAAGAGCAATTCGTTGGGCGAGTTAATTTTTTCACCGTCTCAAAATTAATTAAGTTTTCGTTGTCTCAACGAATTTTTTTCGTTGTTTTTACGAAAGAATTTGGTTCAGTGTATGTGAGCTTAGTTTGCCTGTATTATATACTGATTTATTTATTTATAAAAGTCATGACATTATACATATTGTTCATACCTACTATTAGTACAGGTAAAATAGTATACATAAAATCAACAAATAAAAAAAAAACATTGTTAAACTCATGATACTTAGCAAAAAGTTTGCTTTTGGGATAAGAACCAAGAATAAAAAAAGTCTCAAAATAAAGCTTAAAAATATAGTGAAAAAATTGTTTGTGAAATATCATCATATGGCAAATGTTTTTAAGGTATTTTTTGATGCTGAATCTAATGACATAAAAATAAAATCAATACGATTGCTCTAAGAAAAGTTATTGCCGATTAAAAACAAGAGTGCTTGTTTTTGGACTTCAACAGGTAAAATATAACCAAAATCCATGTAAAAAAAACATGCTACACTGATAAAATTCGGGATCAAGGTTTTAGATAAAGCAGGGACAAAGGATTCATAAAGTTCTTAAAATTATTTTTGGTAAAAGGGTGTATTTTTGATGGGTTGAGTTGTGTGTGAAAAAGGTGTCATAACAGCTTACTTAAATTTTAATAATTTTTAAAACTTGGTGAAAAAGTTTTGGTTGGTATAAGATATAAGAATATATAAAAAGTACAAAATTATCTTGAGTGAAAGGGTGTTTTTTTTAAGAAATGATGAAATTCGGAATTAGTACCCCCAAAACTGGGAAAAAATTGTTAAACCAATGAAAATTAGTAAAAATGTTTCATTTATAATAGAACCCAAAAAGTCTATACAAATATTTAAGGTTAAAGGGTGTTTTTTTGGGAAATTGGGAAAAATCCGCGATGAGTCCGATAAAATCAATGGTATATATGGTACCCTTACGAAATTCATTAAATATGTTCTCTTTCCCATGGGAATTACGAATAAATAGAAATCTATAAATTTTTTTCATGGGAAAAGGTGTTTTTTTTTTAGTGTAGAGAAAATATGGGTATATTTGCAAAAGTATGCAATACAAGAGTAATATTAGTGGTGCCCTATTGAAATTCGGCAATTATGTTACTTTTAAGATTAGAAACAAGAATCTAAAGTGTCTATAAAAATATCATGGTTAAAAGGGTGTTTTTTTGAGTGAAAACAAAAATGATGGGTCACCCTAATGAAATTTGGTAAAAACATTGTATTTGGGATAGAAAGTAAGAATAAAGAGTTTTCATTCAAAAAAATTTAGGTGAAAGCGTGTTTTTTTTTTCGAAGCGACACTAAAATCTGTAATTGGTCCCAAAAAGCCAATGATTCATTTTATTTTTGGTTTTGATGACAAATTAAACGTTTAAATTACTTTGAGTTAACCACGTTACAAAAGCTGTTATGAATTTTCATTTGCAAGAAAATCCTTCACTGAGGAAGCGACCAATAAAAAATCTTCATGTTGTACAAGAACTTCACCGAACATAAAGTGTGACTTCTTATGGTCAAAACCAGGGCTGCCGTTTCGATTTTGCGTTGAGGAGTACTTTAAATGTTTTGAAGGGAGTATTTCACGCTCAAGAGGAGTATGCAAAGTAAAAAAATTGATTTTTTATTATTTACAAAAAATATTTAAAAATTGTGCTAAATTCACAATTAATTTTAATAAAAGATTTATTCTTAAAAAACTCGAATTAACTTAAATGATTTCTTAATCATTCTATGTGGATGTGCTTATATGAGTCTCATCAGAGGCGTACGTTGAGTTGCCGGGGCCCTGGGGCAAAACAAAATTTTGGTGCCCCTTTGATATAGAAGAGCAAATAAAAAAGTAAGTTTATACGCCCTACTTTTTTTTTGTGTCCCTGATGTATCATTTGTTGGTCGCTAAGATTATTCAAGTAATATTTTTTGGGGCCCCAAGAAAATCTGTAATTTTTCTTTCAAAAACCGATTTATATTATGAAATATTTTATTTTTTGAGATGAAATATTATGTGGCAGGCTACCAATTTATTATGCATTACACTGAAGAATATAATTTTACTCTCTTGTGTCCGAAGTGATTCATGCCAAATATTTAATCTTTTCTCTTCGTTATTCATAATAAGTTGCATTCCGTGCATTGCCTCCAATCGTGGCCCTGGCGTGTTGGGGGCCCCGGGGCACCGCCGCTCTTGCCCCAATGGTGTGTACACCCCTGAGTCTCATTTTTATAAATTGCTCAAAACAAACAAGTTAACAAGATGCTCTCATAAAATCAACAATTCCGATCCTTAATGATAAATTTTTATAGAATTATCTCCTATATAATTTTTCCTTCAGAAATCTGAAAAGGAAACGATTTCCAGGTATATGTTCCTAGACGAGTAATTTTTAAGTTTTGAACATTTTATTTTTTTAGGATCCCACATCTAATTAATGCGATTTACATAAGTATCCTGTTTTGCCGTATAAAAATAAAATGATTTTCTTATTAAACTAAACGAATTCTATTAAATTAATACTTTCAAGAAATTCAGAAGATTCGTCACTTTTTTTTGAAGACCTAAGTTTTCTTATAAAAAACCATGTAGAAATACATTTAATATAAATATATTAAATAGATACATTATTCCATTCTCCTTTTTTCTCCGTGTAATTTTTGAAAACTTTAGTGTTTAGTAGTGTTTTTTTTAAGTGGAGAAGACAAATCTAGGTGATCTAGTTCTATATCGTCGGTCTCATAAGAAAACCTCGTAACTCCCAAAATCTAAATTTTACAGGAGAGACGAAAGAGTAAACAAACAACAGAGTAGTTGGGAAGAAGCGCGCTGTGCAAAATTTGAATTTAAGTCTACTATTTAGAGTGAATGACCGTAAATTTTCATCCAAAAGTCATTTTTGAAAAAAAGTGGAGTTACGAGGTTTTCTTATGAGACCGACGATGTGTGCCTTTCTGAGCTAAGAAATGCATTTTTTTTTTAAATTTTGTGTCTATTAAAAATCTAAAATGAAGTGTTGTCTCTCCCCTCTAAATAACAATGAAAGAATTTCTGGTCAGTTGCAGTCATTTTATATATGCATAACTTATTTATGAAATAAATACATTTACATCTACAAAAAAAATCGCGTCTGGACTTTATTCATAATTGTTTTGTTTTAATAATTCTTTAGTTCATTTGAAGTTTTTCAAATAAATTAATAAAATAAAACAATAAAGAAATGACATCTGACTCTAATGGAGAGTGAATAAATAAAAATCCTGTTTAATACCTCAATTTGCTCTAAAAATCCCTCTTAAAAGGTCGAAACTTCAAAAAAATCCTTAAAAGAGACTGAATTAAACGAATTTTATTTTTAAACTTAAAATTCCCATTTTTAATGGAGATTTAGGTTTAATGTAGAGTCAATAAATTGGGCCTAAGTGGATCACGGAAATAGGAATAATTTTTATGGGAAAACTTAAATTTTTTTAATATTATTTTTCAATTAAATTTTAATTAAACCATTCTCGTTTGTATTTATTTGTATATATTAAATAATAAGATATGGAAATTTAATTTTTATCAACTATCAATTGATAATTGTTAATCGGAATTAGGGTGAATGTGCTAAAAATAAAAAAAAACTATAGGTATTATAAAATATAAATAATTCAAAAGTTAAAATAAATAATAAATTCATCAATATCCTTCATTGAGAATTGGACATACAAAATGTCTTCAAGTCTTCATGTTATATGAGAACTTCACGAAGTGAATAAAGCGACTTCCTAAGTTCAAAATCTTTTATTGAGGATGCAACTTTTTTTTCATTAAACAGTTTATAAAAATATTAGTAGGTGCTTATCTAGGAATCTAGGTACACTTACCTTTTTTCAAATTCAGATAGGGAGGTACAGAAACCTACGTAGGTATTCATTGGAGAGAATTTTGAAATCCCAAAAAACATAGTAATTACCTACATATAAAAAAAAACATCCCTAAAACCCACATCACAAAAATCACAATGATAGCTGAGGCAGAGGCTGGATCGTTCATTTACCCTGATGACCAACCATGCAAAAAAAAAAAAACAGAAAAAAATATATAGGTATAGATTTACTCATATATGTACCTACATATGTAATTGCAGACCCATATTTTCTGTAAAGTGTCCATTATTACCCTCAACATCAACTCAAAAACGAATGCATGAATAAATTCAACAGTACCTAAAGATATAGGTACATACAAAAACAAAACAAAAAAAAAAAAACTCTTCCATATCTACAAAAACAATCATTGTCAAGGGCTGCTCTGTCAGTAGGTACACCAAAATATACAAACATACAAAAATATACTAGATAGTTGAAGTTGAAACGAGAAGTAATATTAAACCCACCCCCGCAAACCATTCAATACCCCCATCAAAGTAAGTATAAAAATAGTGTGAGCTAACAGCACACAAAATACAGAACACAGAACAAAAAAAAAAAAAAACAATAACAATAACAACAACAAAAAACTGACAAAACGATGACGACGACCTGCACACAGCAGAGACTGCACCCGACCTACCCATACCATACTCGACTTAAGCTCCTTTCCTTCCTTCTTTTTTCCTATCAATATTGTTGTTTCTTCTATTTCTCCACTTCTCCCATTCGCAAATTTTATTACTTTATTTTTGTTGTTATTAAATTTCTCTTGATTTCTCTTTGATTTTTGTATTTGTTTTGAATAAAAAGCTTAAGAGAACACAACAAATTATTTTGCATTTTGTTGTTTTAAATATCTCTCCACTCGAAGCCGAACTGAAAATCAACCCCAACCAACCAACTTGCAAAGGGTGGTTTTCTCATTCTTTCATTTTATACACTTTATCACCCTTCGAGAAGTGGGTAAAATGGCTTTTAAAATGTATTTAAAGAAATATGAGAAAAATACATGATAATTATACTAGACAATCAAAAGCAAAAATCGAGTGGAGAATTCTCCCTTTAGTCACAATTAGCTTGCAGTTTTTTTTTTCTTGCACACACAACCTTATGTGAACTTGAACCACACAAATACAAGTGCAAGGTAAAATTTTCTCAGAGTAAGCTATATTGTTTTTTTTTTTTGTTTTTACTTTTTCACCCTATTCTCTCTTTTCTCATCTACATAAAACATACAAATACACACACAAACTTAACATTTCTATGAAAATTATATGGAAATGGAATTTGCAAAAAAGTTTTGTACTTGAGCTTGAACGCGATTTTAATGGAGCAGTGTTAAGGTCGTTTGGGGGATGGTGTGTTGTGTGTAATATGGATGTGTTGTTTGAGTGTTGGGTGCACTCTCGCGTAATCCATTATTGTGGTTGAAAAACATACAGATAAATACTTCAACGAATGCGGAAGAGATGACAAATATAATAAAAAAGTGTTGTTTTGAAGAGTATAGTAGGAATAGTAGTGTATTATTTTGAGTTTAATACTAAGTATTAAGACACTTGGTTGGCCTACAATTGTTAGTATCATTTTTTTTTTGTAACAAAGCGCAAATTTTGTATCATTATTTAAAGTTAAAAAATAATCGGTCACTGGGGCGTATGCGTAACTTTTTTTCTAAGATTCTATTTTTTTTGTTTATAAAAATGTTTCTTTTGCTTAACTATTGTCTTTTTTGACACTATTTCATATTCTTTGAAAAGGGACTGATGTTCTGTCTGTTGACATCAGTCTTGAGGGTGCGATCAATAGAACTCAAGATATAAGGTATTTAAGCGGCAATGGTTTGTTTTTTTTTTGTTTGTTTATTTTGATTTAAAACTCTCCAAGAATAGTGCCGATATGGTAAGTTTTAAAAGCTTATATCTTAAGTTCTAACTGTTCATCGCCGAGATGGAGATGTTCAGGCTTAGGAAAAATGTCAGGAAAAATTTACACAATTATTTACTTTAAAATTAACTTTTCACATAAATATTTTAATATTTTTTTCAAAACAGAATTGGTAAGAATGTCAATAATTGTTAAAGGTACACTAAGTATTCTTTCAGTACCAAAAGTTTATTTTGTAATAAAAAAGTGAAAAAAAAACATTGCAAAAATAGAATCAAAATTATATGTTATTATGGCTCTTCCAATAACGATGCAATTTCATAGTTTCAATCTAAAATCCTGGGCGTATACTTCATTTGTAGATCAAATCCTTTTTTTATAAAATTTAAATAAAATAATTATTCTTTTTAGATTTTTTATAAGTTTGTATTTTATTTAAGTATGTTCGCATAATATTAAACTATATTATGCATACTTTCTTGAATAAAATTTAAGCTTATAAAAAAAATCTAAAAATAATAATTATAATTTAATTTTATAAAATAAAATTCGTTTTTTTTTCGACTTAGTTCTTTACGAAATATACACACATAGGTAAAAGAAACCCAAAATAAGATAGCATTCTGAAATCCTTCAGATTTCAAACAACTCCAACGTTTATAGAGACAAATTTTTAGTTGAATGTTGAAAAATTGGTCATTTTTAATATAAGATTTTGGTTAGTTCATAACCATTTGATTCTCAGAAATTTTTGAAAAAAAAACTGAGAGAAACTAACTCAAAAAAAAAAAAAAGAATAATTTTGCACCACCACAATGGAAGTTCTCACACATAACCTTAAACAACACTCAAAAGATCGAATTTTCAATTTTTTAACACATAAAATTTGCTCCAGAAAGTATTTTCTTTTTTCTCTTTAAGTGTAAGCTTGCTTTTAAGGATGTTTTAGTCGCATTTTTGAATACGAATTTCTAATCAGGCATAAAAACAAACGGTTCATAAAAAAATTCTTGAATTTTGAAATATAAAAAAAAATTCCAAAACCGTTTGAGCCATTTAGGAAAAAATAATATTTATAATTAACTTTTTGAAACACAATTTTTGAAATAAAGTTTATAGTTGATATATGCCATTTTGAAGAAATGACAATTAATAAACAGTTATATTAACTGACGCCAAAATCTAATCTGATAAAATTCAACGCAATTTTGAAAAGTAAAAATCAACTTTTTTTATATCCACAAATTTACTTTTTGAAAACTTTGATTTTCATTAAAATTAAGGCAATAAGCAATAAAAATGACTATGTATAAAAAAAATCGTTAAAATGGAGCCAATCGTTTCGATATTATGTAGTCAGAAATTTTAAACATAAACGGTTCTATGGGAGGTACCTTCCACAAACATTTTCGAAAACAGATTCTGTTCATTAAAAAATATACTTTATCTTAGTACTAACACTTGAATCTTTCAATCAAAACAGAAAGAGGTGTTTTCAAAAAAAATTTAACTTTTCCAAACATGTTACATGACAAGTAATGTTATTTTTGATACATGCAAATTAATTATAGGTAATTTGAAATATAATTTCTGAGCAATTTTATTTCACTTAAAAATTACAAATTGACTGGACAATCTGCCTATTATCGAAGTCGCAGATGCACTGCGGCGGGAGTGAGAGTCGCCTTCAGAAGATTTCGTATCACCGAAGCCGCAGCCGCACATAGGAGTATTTCGATCAAAAACCTGGACAAAATTATTTTTTGAAGTAAAACTAATTATTTTTGCTAGAAATTATTATTTATGCAAGGAAATATTTTTTTTTAAAACTAAAAAATAGTATGAAATTTCATACACCCAAAATGTGAAAAAATAAAATATCTGAAATATTAGAGCTTCTAGAATGGAACCATTGTGATTTTTAGGCTTAGTGAATCCAAATGCATTAAATTCAATAAAAAAAATTTTTGGAAAATGTTAACAACCAGTTAAAATAAAACGTAGGGCGTATGAGTGACTTTACTAAAAGTGAAAATTTTTCTCGGAAATTATTTTGTTAATCGCAAAAAGTTGCACCTAATTTTTTGATATTAAGTTTAAAGAATAGACAAAGTTATCATAAATCTATGTATCGAAGCAGAATAGGAGGGTATACTATAACAAAACACTTAGACTTAAAAAAAAAAAACAATAAAAATATCTATATGTGGCAGACTCTTTTCCCACTGCCATTTACTCAAACAAAAATTTTTCAAATTTCCATAACTACTCTTTAATTATTATTCAATACCTGCAATTGTATTTGTCATATGAAAATTATATGTTTAAAAGCACACTTGCTCACAATCAACCTCCTCACAATACTCACCAAATCACCAAAAATTACAAAAAAAATTCCAGAAAATAAGAAGCTGACTTTGAACTTGTTTTGACACACCAAACACTTGACCACAAAAAAAAAAAGAAGTGCATCATATGATCAAATGTATATTTGCCATCCGCTTTGTTAAAACTTTAATTCAAAATTTTGATTTTTAGAAAATCGACTTTTGTCCAGCTTTTCGACCAGAATACTCCTATGTACGCCGGTGTGGAAGTGATAGAATGACATTTGGCTATGTAAGTGACAACATGACATATGTCGGTAAGCAGTTTAGTGTGATGTTTTGGTTCCCAGATTAAAATTTGATTCTGTTGCGGATCGAGTAGATTCCCGGGGAGTGAGTCACTGCGTCTTCTGTAATAGGCATAAATATGTAATTCTATTTGATCACTACTGTTTATTAAACTTCAGTGGCAACACTTTTAAACAACACCTTACTCTATTCCATTTCTACAATCTCACAAATTTCACATATCTCATCGTTCTCGCATAATACTTGCACACACATTCAAACAAAATCAACCCCAAAAAGTGTATCCCATTTCCCTATTTCATTTCCAATAAGAATAATTATATCGCCCGGCTCAGGTTCGCTCCCGGACCGGCATTTGCCCTTGTATATGTTCAATGCCGTCGTCTCGTCTATCTTGACACAATACGAACACACACAAATCGTCTCTCTCTACCCCCAACCCTTCCCAAATGATGTCTTGATGTTTTGTTTTGCATAGTTCTCCCATATTTGTTATAAAATTTCATTCTTGTTTTCTCTTTATTTTCCCTTTTGGACACAATTTTTTTTGTTGTCTTCCTTTTTGAATTTCAAGTTTGAATTCAATACAATCAAAAAAACCAGAGCGCACACAACAGACACCCCACTAACCACTTACACTTGAAAAATATTATGAGAATAAAAACGGCACAGTGGTGCAAAACAGAACAAAAATAAAAAAAAAAAAAACAATTCCAACAAGAAAAAAATTAAAACTGAAGAGAGTGTTTCTCGTTTCGTTCGGAAATTCAGATTCTCATAGTCGTCGCTGTGTGTAGTTGAACGACGATCTAAAAACCAAACCAAACTTTGTATTTGTGAGCTCTCGTCGGAATCGAAAATCGCAACCAACCAAGACCATAGTTTTGTGTGGTGTATTTTCTGTTTTTGTTCGTTATTTCATTATTTCTCATTCGTATCTTACTTGATTTTGTGTCGTTGTTTCTGTCTTCTGTGTCGGTCTAGCTTTGCTGGGTTTTCACTTTCATCCTGGAGGGTAGCAGAAACCAGTAAGAGAAAGTACGGCATAAGAAGTGGATCGTTCGTTCGTTATTCCTCTCTCTCTGTGAGTGTAACGAATATTTTTGTATAATAATAATAAATTCCACTTCGCATATTTTTTTATAGTAAAAGCAAGCAAGCAAACAAGCAAGAGTGGTGGTGTGCAACGGAAAGCAAAAATATATAGTGCACAAAATTTGTTTCTTATTGTTTTTTTGTTTTTGTTGTTGTTTCTTCCTTGCATATTAAATGTGGAATATGGAAGAATCATCGTGTATTTTTGTGCCTGTCCCTGTCTTCTCTATGTGTATTTGTTTTGTATAAAAAAATAAAAAAAAAAATTAAAAATATTTTTTTAAACTAAAACAAATTTTTTATACAAAAAAAAAATAAAAAATTTAATACAGATGTTTTTTTCATTCAAAACATAAAACAATTAATTTGTGTATAAATTATTTTGTATAACAAAAATGATTTTTCGAGAGAATTGAAAAAGTTAATAATACAAAAATCCTCTCCATAATTATTATAAAAATTGAGAGGGAGAGTGAGAGAAGGGTGGTTAAGAAAATTATTGAATTAATTTTCCAAAGAAAATGTTTTTGAGAGAAAATGTGTGACGATCATTTTTCTTAGACGAGTGAATACCTACATCAACAATTTACTTACTTTATCTGTCAATTTGTTTATAACGGTTTTGTAATCTGTCAAAAGTGCAATTCGCCCCCTTTTCGCCGCGCTCGGTTTATTCGTTGATGTGTGTGTGTATCTGGTGTAAAAAATTAACAACATTTTTATTCATGACCTCCGGCAAGGATTTTTTCTTATTTCCCTTGAAAACTACCCCCAATCAATTGAATTGAATTGAGTTGCAAATTTATTTATAGAGAGCTAGAGCTTGTATTAAAGTGGATATATAACAATTTACCTATCATCGTCATCTGTCATCACCTTTTTATGGATTAACTTGGATTGATTTTTCTTTTTTTTCGATTTCTTCTTCTTCGAAACCGATCACATCTCATCGTCATTTGAAAAAAAGAGGGGGTGGTTTTTTTTGTTATGAATTGTGTTGCGTTTTAAACAAATTAACCTACATTTTTTGTATCTGGAGAGTGTTAAACAATTATTGTCCCTCTTTCTATCTACATTTTTCGCCGTCGAGTATGACACCTGGTAATTGTTTGTATTGTGTTTGTTTGTTGTGTGCGGTTACCCTTTTGATTTAAGGGTGTTATCACATGTTTTGTGTTGTTTGAAAAAAAAGAATTTAAAAAAAAATCTAATTATTACAAATTGATTAAGATTTTTTTGTGATTGTGAAAGTGATTGCACAATTTGTTTTAATATTTTAAAACCTAGACCCGTTATAATGGGTGGAATATAAAAAAAAATATACCTAATTTTATATGAACTTTGGTTAATTTTGTGATTATGTACATAAAAATACCCTATATCTTATTCAATAAATTATGCCTAAATTAATATTTTATTCATAAATACATAATTTTAATACAAAATAATAAATTATTTTCTTAAATACAAAAATCAAGTGCTTTGCCATCAAATAAAAAAAAAATACTTCAAAAGAGATTTATTACAACAAAAAAAGCTCATTCACCCAACTCAGGATTACAAGTGTTGTTTGAGACAATTTTTTTTTAAGGAATAAAATAATAAGGAATAAAATTAATAAGAAGGATTTCGTATGCCAGTAAAAATATAACAAAAATATTATATTATTAATTAATAATAATAAAGAAAAATATTTTTTTAAAACATTAAAATTTAAAAAAATTAATATAAAAATACTACATACCATTTATAATAATCAACAAATAAATTAACAAAAATCATCATAATCTTTTTGTACATCTTACACGAATTACATCAATATAATATTTCAAGGAATTTAATGGGACATTTTTTTGCTAAGATTTTAAACGTAAGTATCATTTTTGGTTGAGACCGTTCCTAATTGGAAATAAAAAATTGTTCATACCGACTTAAAAACTTTTTGTAATTTAAATTTGATTTTTTTGTTTACTTGTAATTTTTATTTGTTTAAGGTTAGGTAATTAGAAAAAAAAAGGAAATAAAAAAATACCGACGGATTGATACACATATTGGAAATCGACAAAAACTCTATTTTAATAATAAAAGAAAAGTAAATTCGTGTCATTTTTATAAAATACTGAAAAAGGTATCTGCCTATGATTTTTAAAAAAATGGTACCTATGTTAAATGAACACATTAAAAATACAATGCACTAATGACTTCTTATATAATTATTCAACAAAGAAAAATGTATGTATAGGTAAAATAAAAAGAAAAAAAAAATTACCAAAAATTAAAAAAAAAGTTTAAAACTTAGAATTAACCCTTTCGGACCCAGCGTTACTCTCATGTAACATATTTTTAAAAATTCGTAAAAAATATTCCATTAAATATTTTTTTAGGTTTCGATGGCTCAATTGAAAGATAATGATGCCTAGTTACTGGATTATTACAAAAATTTAGTCAAATATCATACCTTTAATTTTTTTTTATCGAAAAAGGAACTGAATTTCACATTTTTTTTTTTTTGCAAAAAATTTTTTTTTTATATATGCTCATAATTTTGAAAAAAAGATATAAAAAAAGTTAATCCCGAAAGTGTTTTGCTTTTTGGCTTAGAAGAAGTAGCATATATTATTGTTCCATAAAAAAATATTTTCTCAGTTGTCCGACTTTTTTTGGTGGTCATAGGCAGTGCATGTTACTTACATGCAACATGAGAGTAACACATTAGTTTTGCTATTTATTATTTTGGAAAATAACTTTTTGCTATTCATATTTCTTAGTTGTGATGTTTTTGATACGATAATACTGAAAAAACATTTTTTTATATTGATTTTCATAGCTTGGGTTCGAAAGGGTTAAAAAAAAAACATATTTTTAAGTAGTTTTGACCTCAAAATAAAATATGTGCCGTATTGTAAAGCATTTTTACAAAACAAATTTCTAATTTTTTTTTTTTCAAATTTGTAGTTTTTTATGCGGCAATGCCTACAAATTTTTCATAATTTTTCAAAAAAAAAAATTGTTAATGCCAACAAATTTTCGGATCGTTTTCAAAAAATTGATATTTAAATAAAAATTTTGATTTTTTTCAATACAAAAATATTTGTTTTGAAATTATTTCTTTATTTTAACACTGAGGCTACTAAAAATTTCGTTGAAATCTATAACGTCAGTTGCAAGAAAATAAGACTTCAAAAACACTGTTCTATACCGTTTATAAAGGTCCCAAAAACCTTTTTTTTTATTTTAAAGATAGAACCTTCTTTGCTTGATTAAGTTATTATTAGTCATGGGGTTTTCTTTAAAAACAATAAATAAAATTGGCGAAAATTTACTCTTAAATAATCCAATTTATCATTTGAGCGTGTTTTTTATGAGTTTGGACAACGTTGATTTGCCTGTTTTGCACAGCATTTATTTACGTTTTTGACTTTTTTCCAATTGACTTTCAGTCACTTTTAGTCAAACATTTTAAGCGTGAAATTTCTTTGTTTTTGCCAATTTTTGCGAAAATATGCACGAAAAACATGCATTTATTTCCAAAATATGTCAAAATATGCAAAAAAAAATGCTAATAAATGCAAAATATGCAAAAATATGCACTAACGATTGATTGCCATTTTAAGGGAAATATCCTGATTCGTGTACATACTTCGTTGCCATGCTTCCGAGTTGTTCCTAAAAAACATGCATTTGCATGGAAACCCGATCCCTAGTAATGTACAAGTCCTTCGATTCAATAATTTGCCTTTAAACAACTCTGCATTGTTTTCCGCTAGTCCAGAATTATTTTATAAGTTAAAATAAAAATCATTTTAATTTAATAACACTGGTAATTTTGTTTTAAAATTGAACGCGAATTTTTATTTTTTTTAAGACGAGGGGGTTACAGGATTCAAATAGGTACCTCTGTGAAAATAGTAAAGACAAAAAAATATTTTTGTCGTAACAGAAAATATTAAACAAAATTATGCTAGTTTTAGCGTAGATATTTTTTCGAAATTTCAAACGCCAATACTAATTAAAGAAATGCTTTAGATCATTCACTAAGGATTTTACAATTTTCGGCTCTGATTTCGTCAGCTTTGAGGTATTTATCGGCGGTTTAAAATATAAAACATATTGAGTTATATTTATTAGATTTTCTTAAATTGATTATCGAAGGATATCTTAAGTGATCTAAGCTTGCTTAAATATTTAATTTGCCTTTAGACAAGCTTGCTTATATTCTTATCTATTTTATCGGTTTAGTCAAAATTAAAAAAATATTTGGATTTTAAATCCATACAAAACTCTACAACACAGCTTAACTTGTAGCCTATCAATGCCTTATATTATCGAACGAATCAAAATAATCCTAATCCAACATAGCGGTTGTTAAAAATATCCCCAAATATAGGAAAAGTGTTGGTTTGAATACCGAAAAATTTGTTCACTTTTCATTTTCGTTCATGTTCTAAAACTTCGACATTTTGCAAATCACATAACAATTTTTTGTTTATGGTTTGAGTTCTTGGGGGGGGGTCATGACCCCGTGACCCCCCCCCCCCTGTATACGCCTTTGATGTTATTTGAATTGAATTAGTAGTTTAGGAGAAATACAGAAATATTAAAAAAAATCGGTTCAATGGCAATGATTATGAAAAAATAAAACTTTTTTCATCAAATGATAGGTAGGGTAGAAGGGGGAGCATTTGCCAGTGGGGTACCTTTGCCAGTCCAGGTTTTTTTCCAAACCAACAGAATATTAAATACCGAAAAATCATTTTCTATTGCACATTTATGATTGAAAACTTTGCACAAAGTTTGACAGCTTTTGGCTGGACACGAAATAAATTAGACGCTTGTGTTAGTTTTTTAATATTGAGAACCAAAATATGAAGGTACATAACCGTCTTAAATTGTAGGTATTTGTCGTGTTAAATTACTTTTTGATACAAATATCTTTTCAAAATGATGTGTACTATGCTGCGTAGAAGCGATTTTTTTACTGTTTAACTTATAAAAAAGTTATAAGTAAATTTTTGAAAGATTAGCTTGTGGGGTGCATTTGCCATTCGTTTTTGGGTAGGTTTTGCCTCGGGCAAATGCACCCCATAGGGTACATTTGCCAGAAGCAAGCTTCCTCAAAAGAGGATGGCAGAATCCTTTAAAATCAGTCCCTTCTTCGTATTTTCAGCTAAAAAGAAGTTTTGTTTATGATTATTGGTTTTATTTGTATTAACTTTGATATTTAGGTAACTGGCAATCCCTCCCCACCCCCGTGGCAAAGCCTCCCACCTGGGGAGGCTTTGCCACATCACTTTTCATTTTTTGGAATAAATTATGAAAAATAGAAATAATTAATATATCAAGATGAAAAAAATATTGAAGTGAAGATAATAAAGTCAATAATAATATCAGATATAAAAAAAATTAAAAGAAACGTAAAAACTTTGCGTTAAGTCAATTTTCCTAAATCCTGGCAAATCCTCCCCCTTCTACCCTACCCATTGCAGAAGAACATTTGAATTTTTTCATCAAAATTCTTGAACCGTTTTTGAAAACAATAAACTTTCCAAAATTTGTATTTAGGAGGTACCTACCGTTTTGGATATTCAAAAAAACTTAAAAAACTCCACTTTTTTGCATTCGCTATCATCGCCATCGTGTAATGTCGGGTCTGATTGCACTATGCTTGAAAATACAACTTATTTCTTTTTGAACGTTTATATCAACGTTTATAGATAAAAAAAACTTGGATAGTCTCATCCATAGCTCATTTTTTTTGCTGTACTCTCTTGATTAGAAAAAGGTAATTTTTACGAAGGATAAATATGGGATTTCTGTGCCTGAGATTTACAAAAGTTTAACCTATTTTTTTAATTATAACGCGGTATTGAGATTCGAAACCTAGACCTCTAATGAAAAAGACAATTTATAATACGTTTTCAAAAAACAATGCTGTATTTCTTTACGTTAATCAAATAATTTAACAGCTTAATCGCCCTTTTTTCAATAAACGTTACAATGACAGTTTTGAGGTCACCATATGAACTCTCTCCCTTCACAAGTTTTTATATGCCAAGTGTGTGTTTCGGGACAGTATCCTGGTGGTAAATGATTTATAAGGCTTCAAAATTATTATAAAAGAAAACTCAAAGAAAATTCCAATATGGTTTTCTATGATGAGGCAATTTCTTTTAAGATATCGTGCAAGTATCTTTAAATGTTAACGCTTTTTGTATAAACACTTTATTGATGTAGCCACGTAAATATTATAAAGGAAAATTTCTGCTCTAAAAAAAACTTTTAATTATGATAAATTTTGTCACTAAGTATATTTCCGTTTATTAAATTAAACACAAAAGTTATTAAATATAAATAAAAAAAAAACCCATAAGATAAAAAGTTTCACACTAAGTTTCTCAATTCAATTTAATTAAAAAGTTTTTTCTTTTTTTTGTTGTCTTTTTAAATTAAGCAAAAATTTATTTATGAACTTTGAAGAACAAAGCAATGTCCTTGTCATTTAATTCTATAACGAAAATTACTTCCACATATACATTCCTATAAATATGAACTCACTTACAACATACACAAACTTATACATAATATATATTTCTGGCCATTAGAGAAGGTATACTTTTTGGAATATGAAATGACAACGAAAATGCTTCAATCAAAGTCCAATGTTATACCACCCACAGAATAGGTACATATCTCCTCAACAAAAATGTGTTTTCATATTCAAGACAATAGCCTTTGACCTTGTCCGAAAAGTTTGACAGTTTCTCTCTTCTGATTGACATTGCCAAGCACGAACGATAGCTGAGCTGATACGAGGAGCTACAACAACACAACAATATACTTACTATTAAACTTTTCAAGTTCTTGGAGAGGAAACCTTCAAAAAAAAAAAATATATTTGTTCGTGATTGTACGCATATTCCTTAATATGACCGACCTGACCTTACTCATCCTACTTTTGTTGGGGGTTTTATCATGATTGCGTTTGGGTATAAGTTGTTTGTGCAAGAAGGAAGGATTGAGGGGGATTTTGATTAGAGAAGAAAGCAAATCATTTGCTTTGGGACTTTTCTGCTTCTGTATACCCCGTTATCTTACCGTTAGAAAGCAGAAAAAAATATTTTTTTTTTTAATTCTGTGATTTGTGTGTGATGAGTTCTTGAAGATTTATTGAACTCTAAAAGGATAAAAAATATGTATTTAAAAAACAGCTGTTTTTCATCATCATTTTTTAATAAGAGATCGTGTTAAGTTTTAGCTCTTTTTAAATTAAATTTTATTCATAAAGTCCACAAAACATAAACAGAAAATTATTTTAATATTATTGTATATTGTATACGCTTAGTGATTTTTGTAAGAAGATACGATTTAGAGCGATATATGCTTTCCAAGTTTTCCCTTAAACTTTTGAATGAATTTCTTTCAAATTTTTGTATAATTCTGAAAGTTTTAATTTTGGATATCCGTGCCTTAGAACGGAAACCATCTTTATACAATTTTTAACGTATTGCAATGTGCTCGAAAACGGACCTAACGATTTTATTTCAACTGCACTTTTAGTTTTTTTCAAAAATGAAAAAATGAAGTGGCGATATTTGCTTGATTTGGCTCATATTTTTTTTTTCTTCCAGTATACTTAATGCGTTGGGGTCAAAATTCTGCTGATGTCAAAATTCTGCTGATGTCAAAATTCTGCCGAGGGGGTAATTCCACGCAAGTTGACCACCAATTAGCCAAAAAATGAAAGTGAAAATATAAGAAAACTAAAGATGTTGTTTTAATACTTATAATTTTTATTTTAATAATTTCATATTTGTTTTATTTTTATTTTATTTTAAAAAAATGAGGAGTTTTTAGTAATAAAGTAAGAAATTAAAATTCCAAAAGTTTTCAAATGAAGAATTATTTAAAATACCCTAAAATAGAGTGTATTGACGGTGGACGCCCATTTTTCTCCAAAATTGAAATAATTTGCTCAAAAAAAGTCCATAGTCAATTCTTTTGATGGATATTGATATTCTGACCCTAATAAAATTTATTAAGTATGTAAATATTGCTTAAATATTTGAAATTTAAAGTTATTGATTTTTTTTTTAATGTTCAAAATACATTTTTTCTTACAGTGCTTCACCCCCGTTACAAAAATATGTCACACCGGTAACATTTTTGTATTGTTATAAAACCACATTTTACTGGTAACTTAATTCAACTCCTTTCATATTGCATACGATATCTACGACTTTTCATTCAAAAATCTACATTATAGCTTATATAAGTCACCAAAGCTGACTTAATCGATTTTCTAACGTCATACCCGTTATATGTAATCTTAAGAGTTTGTGACATTAAAAACAACTGAATATATCAGGCTATTTCCTTACCTTGTTTAGTGAATAGTAAACAAGCCAGGAACAAAAAATGAAGTCACACCCGTTACAATGGAATACCCTGAGGTCAAAAATTTTGTTTTCATATAATATATTTTAAAATTTTTTATTTAGATAATTCTATGAATTATTCTTTTTAAAATTTTTTCAAAATCTTTTTCAATTTTGTTTGCAGAACTTTTAAAAATTGTTCTCTCACTTATTTAAGCAGGATTGTCAATTTTACTAATAGGTATTCATTTTTTCTTAGAAAACAAAATACATTGGCAGAATTTTGAAAAATAAAATTTGAAAACCAACAATTTTGAATTAGAATTTTGAACCATTCCCATATTTTATTAATGGCTTTTTCTAAATCTTGTGGTCAGAAGAAAATATTCTTTTTTTTATCTTTTTTTACCTGACTATGGCAAAGCCAAAATAGGGTTATATGACCGATAGACGTATTTATTTAGATATGATCATATCTTCTATCATAGCTTCTGAACTACTTATCATAATTTGACAAATGATGTATTGTTGGAAACGTCTTGCTCGTCCGCTATATATATATACACATCACATTAAATCAAATAAAAGGGCCAGTAGAAGCATACTATTAAAAAAAAACCAGCAAGAACTCGGCAACATCTTTTAAATGCCGAAAAAACACAAATCTTACACCCAACATTAATTTGTCATAATTGATAAAACTAAAGTCTTTGTTTTAAATATATTTATTACACCCATTTTCACCTGGTATGAATTCTGATAAAAGCCTCTTTAAAAAATGTGCTAAAAACTGCAAGTTTAATGAGTTTAAGATAGTCTAAATTTAAGTGAGTTTTAAAAATCTATAACTTTTACCAATGCCGAAAATGCATTATTTTTCGATCAGACTTTGTATTTCTCAGGAAATTTAGAAAAGTTCAAAACTTAGAAGTTCACTTCTTAGCGTCTTGTAATGAGGGCAGTTGTATATTGCTGCAGTTTTTGGGAACGGAACGTTAAATTTTTTACCTAATTACGTTAAAAATTGATAAAATTAAGAAGTTTAACGGCGTTTTAAAGAAATATTTATCCTCACAAAGAAGTTTTTAAGGCCTTCCATTTCCCAAAATGAGGTTTTTAATTAATTACAAAATGCTTGGAACACGAAAAGAAGAATAAGTGGAGAACTATTTGCACTTAAAAATAATTTTTAATTGCACTAGACTAATACGAGATTTTTTGCTTTAAAAATTTACTTTAAAGTTTAATTTTAGCTGCTATTAAAAAAAAAAAATGTTTTCAAATCAAAAACTAAATAATATTTTTTTCTATTTTCAGATAACTTCATCTTAAAATTAAAATATTCATAAACAAAATAAAAGAAATACTGCTGGGAAAGAGTTTCGTTAATTTTTTATATATCTACCTACAATACTTTTTATTTAAACAAAAAAATAAAAAAAATAAAAATAAATTATTATATCCTACACAACAAACCTTATTATATTTGGAATGCATAATGTATAAGTAGATGATAAAACAAGGACTATACTATATTAAAAAAAAAAAAATTGCAACTCGAAAGGCTGAAATTAGGTTTAAACTATAAACAAAATTAACAAAAAAACAAAAAACGATAACAGACAGAATATAATCACAGACTGATTTTTAAGTAGAAAGTAAGAAAAACAAATAATAAATGCAAGCTGTTGGGATTTTTTTTATGTATTGGAGACACACACAAACACAAAACATTTTAATAAAACTATACTAAAAAAAGAAGAAGAAGAAAATTTAAAAAAAAAGCAAAATATGCCAAAAATTTGCAAATTTTTTAACTAAAAATTCATAACTATTTTACTTGAAAAGGAGGAACGTATTGTTTAATTTTTGTATTTGAATTGAAGAGAATAACAATTTTTCAAAATGAAGAAAATGCAGTGCATTGAAGCGAAACTCATTAAAACCGAACCAATCGATCTGGACATGATGCACACGGCCGATGATAGAGAGCGTGAGCCAAGTCCTAATCTCCTGCACACGCGCTATCATCACATCCAAATACAATCGCCGAAGCATCAGCAGACGATGCAACAGTCTATCAGCCAGCAGAAGATAATCCTTTCGCCTCGAGTCGAATATGTCCACCGCAGTATAAAACTCTCTCCCGGTAGCAGTAGCGGTAGCTCTTATGCGCAGATACTTCCGGATAATCGGCGCTCAAGATCGCCCACTTCGACAATCCTCTCGCATAGTCCCACTTTGCCAGGCGCTCCACAAATCATAATAACACGTGCAGTGCCACAGCCTCAGCAACAACAGCAACAACAACAACATCATCATCAATCATCATCGTTGCATTTGCAACATATGCAACAACAACAACAACATCGAAATCATTCACCACCACCATCATCGCCTCAACATCATCACCATCAACAACATCAGCAACAACAACAACAACAACAACAACAACATCATATGCAACAAGTGCGCGTAATACGCGACGGCCGTTTATACGACGACAATCATCGTCGAAGGTCACTTTCGCCACCGCCACCTCCGCCTCCTCCGCCGCCCCCCATCACACAACACTCGCAACACACGCATCCGTCGGACAAAGTGCGTCTAATATCGTCATCACCGGTTGACGATCACCATCCGTCTAGTTCGCGTAAATACATTGTGTCCCGTCACGTGAACGTTATATCAACTAACGGCATCAAAATGGACGGTTCATCCCCACCGGTAGGCGTTGGAGTGGGCCCACCCCACCCACCTCCACCACCAACCCAATCGTCGTGTAGCAATTCCAATGGAATGCAACAACAAAACAGTTCCGGACTTTTCCGCACCCCTGTGGTTTCAAGTAGTTCAAGTAGTAGTAATAGTAATAGTAACTGTAATAATAATTCATCGACATCGATGCGGCCACCGCCACCACCACCGCCTCCGAAAATTAAAAACACTTCGCCACCGGGTCCTTCGGGTGTAATGGGTAGCGGTGGTGGGGGAAGTAGCAGCTCCGGCAGTGGCGGAGGCTGTGAGGAACCATCTAGTTCCATTCCGGATTTAGGTAAGTGATAATACGAGTATGTTTTCATGAAATTGGGGTTATTGAGATTATTTTAGACTTGATTTTGTACAATTTTATGGTTCCGATTTTTTTCTTAGAAATTGGAAATGATTGTCTTACAATACAGTAGAAACTCTGTTTAAAAAGGCTTCAATCAAATAGCAAATGATTGTAGTTTTGGTGTAAAAATGGTCAAAAGAAATGGTGCAGATATTTGTATAACAGTTATTAAATTTAAAGTTTGGGTCAAAAATAAGAATATTGGTACACAATTGTGAACTTTTTTGTCAAATCCAAGACCATTAAGAATCTTCCAGAAGTTCTAAATCAGCAGTCATAAAAGAATTGAGTACTCATCAGTCATCACCAATCTCTGCAAAGATAATAATCTTAGGACAAGTGATCATGGACAGTTCATCAGAAGGCAATTCATCACAGTTTAAAAGAAATTAAAAACAATAAGTGTGCCTTACCAAAAAGAGGAGCATCAAAAAAAAATGAAACCTTTAAAAATTTATTTTTCTTAAAAAATAAATTCGAAAAAATTTAATTTTTTTTTCTTCCATCACCTTTAAATCCATTTTGTATATAACAATCTATAGTAAATTTTCTTTCATATGAAAGCTTAATATTTCAGCTCAAAATATTCACCTTAATTATGTCTGTACAGCATCTACAAAAAGAGTTGAAATGCAATCAATGTTCATTAAAAAAAGCAATAAAAATAAACTTTTTTTTCTTCTATCACCTTAAATATTTTTCTTTATACAATATTTTTTGAAATATAAATTTTTATATCATCAAAAAACTTATAATTTCAGCTTTAATATAATGTCTCCACCAGGTACATGTAGAGCGTCTACAAAAAATGTAATAATTTGTTCTCCTGTTATTTGGTCAAAAATTAAATAAGAAATTTAATTTACCTATTTGTTTGATATTTTTCGAGCTTTCAAAAAAATCCATAAAAATAAAAAAACAACTCGAAAATACCCCTACAAAATTACGTGTTTTTCAAAAATTCATATTTCAAAACGCAAGCCCTCAAAAAAAAAAACCTGTAATTAGACACTTAATTTTTTTTTATAACTTTCCAAAGCCATTTGTAAAATTGTCAAAAAAAAAAAATGTTTTTTTCTACCTAAAATAACCAATTTGTCAGAGGTCTACTACATGTTTTCATTTAGAAAACCCTTCATAACTTGGTTTTGAATTTTTTTTAGAATTTTTGTCTTACAATAAAATTATATATTGATTAAGAAAAAGTTAAGTCTCTTCAACTTCCTGTTTAGAAAATAGCCATTTTTTTGCTTTCTCGTTTAACCCCTATTTACCCTAATAATTTTTTGAATTTGAAAAAATACCTTCTTTTTGCTTGTTTCCATTCACTGTCGCTTGATGATTTGTCTCATGATGGGATGATTTGTCTCATGATGGGTTGTACATGATGAGTTGTCATATAATGTTTAACCTGGAAAGAGACAACAAAGAAACCTTTGTTTCAGTAATGTTTAATTTCCACTTAAATATTTTCTAATCTTATACAAATCTTTTAAGTAGATTCTTATGTTTTTATGCAACGAAAAAAAAAATGCATACAAAATTGCATGCAGGTGACACATTTTTCATTCACTCTCTTGCGTCGTTTTACTGTTTAATTATTACTTCTTTTTTTTTTTTCTTAATGTGTCAACTACAAACCGTATGTTCATTAATTTGTACACCTTTTTAACCTACTGATACAGTCTCTGAGATGTATTTTTTTTTTCTGTTTCATTAATCGAGAGTCACAAAGGGGAAACAAAGTTGAGCAAAAAAAAAAAAGTCAAGGCCGTCTTGTTATGTCAATCAATTAGATTGTTTATTTTATTTTTTTTTTTCATATTATTTTTTGCGCCTACAGAACACGGTAGTATAATAAGAATATAATTGTTGTTTGGTTATAAAATTATGTACAGGTGTTTGTGTATATCACACTTAGGTAGAATATCTTATAGTAATTTTCAATTCAATTCAATAGTGCGAGAGGAAAATACAGTCTAGATAGTTTTTCTTGAATAAACCACATACATAATATGTAACTATACTATTTACAAATAATAAAAAAACAAACAACAATAATAAAAAATTATTATCTTTCCGGGTTTACAATAACAAATAGGAGAGATACACTTGTTTCAAGGTTATTTGGAGAGATATTGATAGATATTTTTTTAATTACAAACTATTAGATTGTATTATACCTATAATGAAATGTTTGTATAATTTTAATATGCACATTTAATAATCAAACGATATTTGAATGCCATCTTGAAAAACGGTTTTTTTTAATGATTTCTTATCAAAAGTACCCACTTATTGAAAAATATTATATGTATGTGAAAATTGTAAAAAATTACTTTTATTTGGACCATTTTTTTACATAACCCAAAAACAAACAAAAAAAAAATACAAATTTCGAGAACTGTGTAGTTTGTTGTTTGTTTTTTTTTTTTTTTTTTTTTTTGTTGAATTTCGATAAAATTTTGTGAAAATTAAGGTACGTTTTAAAATCAGCTTTTTAACCAATTTTAATGAAATTTTTTTTATAGTGGAGTAACTAAAGCTCAAAAACTGGCAATAAGGAACCCGTCCAATTAGATTCGATTCTGATAATCTTTATTTTCAAACGTATATAGTTAAAAATACTTTAACCTCAATGGGGTAAAAACTGCCACTGTTGACTTATTGTTTTTTTTTTTTTTATTTAATTGAAGATTTTTGTGAACAAGAACATTTTGTTTTCGAAATTTTTTTGCTTAAATTTCATAAATTAAATGATATCAAAAAATTGTCTATGCAATTTAAGGAAAAAGAATATACTGGAGTAAGAAACAATCTTCCATCGTTTAAGCTATAGATGCAATTTTTTCACAAATTGACTTCAAACACAAAAAAATATTTGAACACAATGGCAACACTAACAATAATTAAATATACATTATTAAAAAGCTAGAATCATATAACTAATTTGTCAAATTCAAATTAAGTACTTTGAATGAAGTGTTTTTGAAAAAACTGGTTCTCAAACTTAAAATTTTGAACAATAAAATTATTGAAAAAATTTTAACATTGCTATTTTAAACATTTTTCGCAATAAACTATACAATTATTTTTCAAAATAGCCATATATATTGTTATTTGAATTCAGAAAAGGAAAATGTCAATATATAGGTATATTACAGTTTATAAAAAAATAAAAAGTGTTTCATTTTCAAACAACTTTTTTTAAAAAAAGTTTTTGAAAAAAAAAAAACTTTAACTTATTTTTTTTTTTTTTCAAAATTGAACATGTAAATACATATAAAGCTATTTTTTCTTCATTCAATAGCCTTTATTGTTGAACATTAAACAGAGAAAGTTTGAAGGTCTTGTTTGTAAAAGTCTTATAGAAAATCAATTATTTCAATACAAAAAATCAGTTTTTAACAACAAAAATCCAATGAAATTTAAGTAGGTAATTTAATTTTTTTTTCTGTAATAATATTATCTTTTCTTACCTGAATTCAACAAACAATATTTATGTACAAAATTTTTTTTAAAACAAATTCATATTTTAAGACTTAAAGTTTGAAAAAAATTCATTTAATTGTTCCAGTAGTCTAGAGTCTAGACAAAAAGACGGACAAACATTTTCGAGTAAGGTCCAATTTTGACATTTTGGATATGTTTAGATATTATTTTATTGTATTCTTTCAAAGTGTAGCCTCTGTAAGATAGGTGATGGTCTATACAAAGGCTATTTAACATCTTACGTTGTATTTCTTTAAAAAAAAATTGATTGTTTATTCCCATAACCATCATGGGATTACTTTTATTTAAGGGAATATTACGGAAATGAAAATTAATAAAAATTCATGCAAACAGTGTTTAAATATAACTCTTTGAATCTGGAATGCATTATCAAATACATATATTTATGTTTTTTACTTGCGATATATGTACAGTGCTGCTAAAAACATTCCGGATTTTTTTGTAATTTTCATCAATTGAAATTTTATAACACAAAACTGGAACAAAATATTGTTTTAATATTTTTTCTAGATCATTAATATATCAGTCAAGGAATTTGAACACAAATTAATGTTCTTTAATACATTCAAAAATTTTAAAAATTGAAAAATGAAGGAAAGGCAGCATTTCGTCTGTGCAAAACTAACCGGATTTTTAAGGATTTCAATTTTCGCTGTTGAGGCAACGGTTTTAAGCGTCACTTCTGTAAAATTTTTGTTTGCAGTGACAAACAAAGTTGTTAGCTTTGTGAATTGTATAAATTACTTAATGGAATAACGGAAAAAACGCATTATAGTCGCAAAATTCGTAACTGAGTCGTAGAACACTTTCAAGCCGAAACAAAACATAATGTTATCCCTTTGGAATGTTGTAAATTGCAACGTCAAGTGAGTATGATATCGTCAAAAAGTAAAAAAGAGAAAAATCAGTTGAAGCAGATCACTTGGGTGGATGCCATAACAAAATATCCTTAAAAAGTGATAGGCGAATAAAGAATTTTTTGATATAAGATCCCTTTGCGGCTTCTTTAACGATTTGTGAGGAGCTTAATCTGCCTTCAACATCAAGTACAGTAAAGAAGGCTTTCAGAGACTTGGTCTTAATCTGTCTCCACTCGGAAAAAGGCCATTCTTTAATACTAAGCATTGTCTAAAAAAGTTGGCAATTAAAGGATCTTTAAATTTTAAAATAAAAATACTTCATCATGGTTTTATTTACAAAAAATCATCTCAATTGCTCGATAACAAAACGGAAAAATATGTTTTTCAATGATAAAAGCAATTTTAACTGGGTCTATTCCGATTGTAAATTGGCAGCCAGGCTCTCAAACATGGACATGTTTAAAACCAAAAAAATATGCTCCCTACCGTGAACACAGCAGAGGATCAGTGATGGTTTGGGGGTTCTTTCAGCTACAGGCTCTACCCCGTTACACAGAATAAACGGATTTATGGATCATTTTCAGAATGGAGAGATGTTGGAGTCGATAATGGCTCCATAAAAGGAGAAAGAAGTGCCTTTACATTGGCTCTTCCTGCAAGTTATGATGCCAAAAATTTTTAAAAGCTCGTAAAACAGCAGTTCGGGGTAGACAATACTCCTGGCTTGGAATAGCCGGAACAATTTATCCGACCGAACCCGATTGAAAATTTGTGGGCAATCTTTAAGTGACAGGTAGAGAAGAAAAAGCACACCTCAGCAACTAACGTACTTGCAGCTTTGAAAAATGACTAGGAAGATATTCCTAGTTCTATTTTAAATAATTTGGCCGAGTCCAAGCCTCGTTGGTGCCAAGCAGTTTTCGAAAACAAAGGTTTCTGAGCAAAATATTAACTTTGAACATTAACATTAATAAATCCGGTTAGTTTTTCACAGCTGAAATTCTGGCTTTACTTCATTTTTTAATTTTTAAATTTTTTGTATGTGTTAAAGATCATTATTTTTTGTTGAAATTGCTTAAGTGATATATGAACGATCTAGAAAAAATATTAAAACAATATTTTGTTCCAGGTTTGTGTTATAAAATTTTATTTGATGAAAATGACAAAAAAATCCGGAATGTTTTTAGCAGCACTGTAGGTACTATAGGGCAAGTTTAGGATTCGTAAAAAAAAACCGAACTCGAGATAACAATTTTACATGACATTACGATGATGGAGAATGCCAAAAAAGTGGGTCTGTCTGTCTGTAAGAACCTCGAGCTACAGCCTAAACTACTGAAGTGATTTTCTTCAAACTTGGTAGTTCACAGTTTTGGGTGATTCCCTAGAGGAGAAATTGAAGTTTTTTTTTTTTAGGACCAAAACTAACGGTACCTGTCATATAACGGAAACAGAAAAGTTGATTTATTTCAAAAACGGCTCTAACGATTTTGATTAAAATTTTTCTGCTTACTGTTACAGATAAGAGCCTCCTTTGATAATAAAAAAAAATATTTGTTGTACCGTTATTAACGGTACCTGCCATAGAACGGCTTTTTGGATTTATGAATTTCTCATAAACGAAAAACAGATTTCGACCAAATTATTAAGACAGAAACGTTTAAATAATCATTATTGAAAAAAATTTTAAATTTTTCAAAAAAACACATTTTTTGGTTTTAAAAAATATTTCAAAATTTTTTTTTGAAAAATCAAATTTTTGGAAACGAGATGGTGAAAAATTTTGAAATTTTGTTTTTATGTGTAAATTAATTACTTATTCAAAACTGCATATCAACTTTTTTTTTGAAAAATGTTAGAAAATTTTTATATATAAAAAATATTTTTTTTTCGAAAATTTTTTTCTAAAAATTCCTTTTTATACTAGAAATAAAATGGCATACTTAGTTTTTTGTAAAAGATCATTTAAAACGGTATTTAATTACCTATTTATAAAAAACAGATGCTATTTTTTTTGCACCACTAACGAAATTCCGCGAAAATATCAAATTTTAAATTTTCCCTCATTTTGTTCAATGAAAAACTTTAACATAAGAGTAACTTTTACCATAAGAGCAAGTACGTGCGACGTACGTAAAATTCATGTTGCTGAAAGGAGGAAAAATAAATTTTAAAAAGTTGAATTTTTTTTCTTTGGAAAAATAAAATTGAGAAGTACCTAAGTGTTTTCTCCAGAAACATATAGAGAAAAATACATCTTTCATTTGGTAATCAGTTTATCCGAGAATACCTACCCTAAATTTGTTTTAGATGTTTTTTTTTTTAATTTTAAATTTAATACCAAATCACCCTATATAAAAAAATTATAATTATAATAAAACATACACAAATGAATATAAAAAAGTTACATTGTTTAAACTTGTTTGACAACTATAATACAAAATAAAAAAAACGGTAAGATACATTTTTATAAATGTAACTGCAATTTGCAACACTCACATCAGATGATATTATTTGTTAATAAAAAAAAATTACCAACCAACAAAACAGGTAGATACATACCACAAAAAAGTCTCCATCTATCTACATAAAAATGACAAACCAGACATATCTTTCTATCTTCATTATATGATACAGATACTTTTTTATAATAACATTTTTTTCTATATGACAAAAAAGATACAAAAAAAATAAAATAAAAATGTATCTCATGATTGAAGGTTGATTTGTACGTAATATAGAACAGTGGAACACTTCCTGTATCCCCAAGTTCTCTTTCGAGATACTTTTTTTTTCATATGGAACTTTTTTTTATTTTGTTTGTATTAAATTTGTGTTTGTGTGTGAGTATTGCTTTGAAATAGTATTTGTCTTCGTCACATTTTTATAATATTATTGTCCAAGGTTAAGATAACGGTAGGCGTGAGCTAGCTGCTATTTTTTATTCGTGTGCTTTTGCTCCTACCTACACTGAATGTCGAAGTCAAAGCTTAAATAGGTTTTACACTCGTTGAAAAAAAAAAAATATAGATCGCATGCATAGAATTTCTTAGTAGCAGAAATGCCTTCCGTAATAATTATATTGCACTACCTTATCGACGTTATTTGCAACGCTAGTAATAAAAGCGTGCATCTCATAATAAAGTGAGAAAAAGTGATTAATGGAAATGTGATATTTTGTTGTTCTCAGATTGAGAGTTGGGGGAAATGATATATATTTTTCTGTTAATTGTTGAGGTTGAATCTGTCATGATTTTTTTTTTTTTTTGTTATTGAATAAAAAAATTATATATAAAAAAAAAAAAATAAGGTAGGTTGGTAATATAATATAGTCAGTAACAAGCAACGGTTTATATTATTTGTTATGATGGTCAAACGGGCGGATAATAATACAGAAGCCACCTTTTAGGTTAGAATTTGACCTTTGATTCGATATGTTTCGCTGGTTTTCTCGCATGATGCAGTTGTAATTTTTTTTTTGTATTGTTGTAAAATTATTTATTTATAAATAACTAACTGTTGTTTGCTGGTGGGTAAATGGAGATTTTCATGGAATTTTAGTTTTATGCACGGAGGCTAACATGGTAGGTTAGGTACGCACTTGATTATCGTACGAGTTATTTGCGTAGCTATTATTGAAAGGTTTTTATTTTTTTTTTTACTGAAAACCTATGAACGTGATCTGATTTCAAATGATATAGCAAATACATGTTTTTCAAATAAAATTAAATCGATTTTGTATCGGCGCAGAGTGTATATTTAAACAAATTGGTATTCAGGCTGGTTTTGAAATTCAATTTAAATAAGCTTCATGAAGTTTTCATAATTATATGGAAAGTTTCATACATTGTTAATGAGAAGGGATTTAAGTTTTGAATTTAATTTGATGGAAAATAATTAAAAACGTTGGTGTGAATTGAAAATTTGTATTTGCATGTTTCGAAAAGCTTTTTGTAGTCATTTACATTAAGGATTCTTGGAAAATGGCTTGGAAAAGTTTAGGTTAAATGTTGCTGAATTTAAATTGGATAAAAAGGTGCTTATGTTCAATTTTCTTAACTATGATTGCTAGATTATAGTATTTTTTTTAGAAAAATTGAGTTTTAGGGTACGATGTTTAAAGTCATACGAAGCTGAAAATTTTCAAAATATTGAAAAAGACAATTTAAAAAAAAAATCATGTAAAGTTATTTTTGTTTTTTAACATTAATTAGGGTACCTAGTTTTGAACCTTTTTTTTATTTTAATTTAAAAAAAAATGAATTTTCAAAATACTATATCTAATTTTTTGAAACATCAATTATCCCAGAAGAATTACACATTATTCTGCCCCAATCAAATGATTAACTTAACCCAAATAACTGTCACTGTGTCGTATTCGTAACTTTTTTTCTATTGAAAAACATTCACAATTAATATTAAATTTCTATCGCTTAGCAAATAGTCTAATAGTAGAGTAACTAAAGCAAATTATTAGGGAACCCGGCCGAACAGCTCTGATTTTGACGATTTTTTTTTCAAACGTAGGTAATTAAAAATACTTTAAAGTCTATAGATTAAAAATTGCCGATGTTGCCGTATAGTTTTTTAAAATTAAAATTAAATTTTTTTTGAACAAAACCATTTTTTTTGCTTAAATTTCATAAAACAAATGATAGCAAAACATTCTCTAGGTAATTTAAGGAAAAAAATTATAAAGGAGTAAGGGACAATCTTCCATCGTTTAAGCGATAAATGCAATTTTCTCACAATCTGACTTCAAACACAAAAAAATATTTTGAAAACAACGGCAACACCTACAATATTTTAAAATACATTTTTAAAAAGCCAGAAGCTCATTCTTATCTCTTAAATTTAAATCCACTAAATTTAATGAAGATTTTTTGAAAAAATGGTCCTCAAACTCAGAATTTAAAAAAAAATGTTAAAAAAAAACATTTTAAATGACTTTTTTCCAAACTTTTTCTAATAAAATATGAATTTATTTTAAAAAAAATTTTGGCCATAAATATTATCAGTTGAATTCCGAAGAGGAAAAGGTAATATATATTACAGTTTAAAAAAAAATTAAAAATTACTTCAATTTCAATGGGTTTTTTTGATAAAAACTGAATTTTTGCATTGAAATAGGTAATTGATTTTCTTAAAGACCTTGGTAAATAAGAACTTTAAATTTTTGCTATTTAGCTTTCAACAGTAAGGGTTATTAAATTAATAAAAAATTATTTTATATTTAGAAGTTGAACTTAAAAAAAAAAAATAAGTTAAATTTTTTTCCAAAACTTCTATTCAAAAAAGTTCTTCGAAAATGAAATACTTTTTAATTTTTTTTTATAAACCGTAATACATATTGACATTTCCTTTTATAATTTCAAAGCATAATAAATGTGGCCAAAAAAAATTGAAAAAAAAAAAATGCATTTTATATTACGAAAAAGTTTTAAAAACCACATGTTAAAATTTTTTCAATAATTTTTTTTTTTTCAAGAATCTGAGTTGAGTTACCATTCTTTCAAAAGTCCTTAATTCAATTAACTTAATTTTAATTTTAAAAATATGACTAAGCTTCTAGCTTTTTAAAAATGTACATTTAAATATTGTAGGTGTTGCCGTTGTGTTCAAATATTTTTTTTGTGTTTGAAGTCAATTAATAAGAAAATTGCATCTATAGCTTGAACGATGAAAGATTGGCCCTCACTCCCATATATTTTTTTTCCTTGAATTTCCTAGAAAATCTTTTGGCATCAATTAATTTATGAAATTTAAGAAAAATTTTTGAAAAAAAAAATTTTTTTGTTCACAAAAATCTTCAATTAAATTTAAAAAATCAAAACGGCAACAACGGCAATTTTTAATCTATAGCCTTTAAAGTATTTTTAATTACCGACGTTTGAAAAAAAGATCATCAAAATCTAAGCTGTTCGGCCGGGTTCCCTAATGTTGCCAATTTTTAAGCTTTAGTTACTCCACTAATTAATATAATTGAAGTTAGTAAACTTCAAACTTTTAAAATTGCTAAAACTAAGGTTGAGTTAAAATTTGAGCAATTTTTGATACATCCTTCTCTTACTTTTTTTTTTAAACCCGTCAACAATGACACGTTTGGGTAGAGAATTGCTCAAATTTTGCAGTTTTTATAAATCCATCCAAAGAAGATATGCATTGTTTTTCAAAAAATGGATAAGTGTAGGTATACTTTTGGTGGAACTTAAAATTGTCCGATATTTTACCTATTATTTAAAAATCACGATTTTTTTACCAGTACAAAAATGATTTAAATCAATGAAATAATCTTTTGGTTTAAAGTACAAAAAAAAAAACGATATGATTTTCAAATCAGTTATGCTTAACAAATACAAAAATCCAAACTTAAAGCACCTAAAATTTATAACTACCATATTTTGTCAACAAAATTCGCAGACAAAATTAAAGTTGATTATGACATAATCTTTTAAGAGGTCGAAAATGTAAAAAAAAAAAAAAAACAAACAAAAAACAAAGTTATTTTTGTTCTTCTCAGAATCTGACATAACTAAAAAAAGATACAATGTATTCAAATAACAATTTGATGACAGTCATCATCAACACCCCAAAGTCAGTCACTTATACAAAATAAAAAAAAAACTACAAACACCGATTATGAACAGCTCACACTCATACAGAAAAAAAAACACATAATAAATTGTATGTCAACTTGTCATCTAATAAAGTGAGAGTATCATTGCATCTGTAGAATGTCTATACTCGTTAGATACAAAACAAAAAGAAACAACAAAATAAGAGAAAAAAAAACAACTACCAACCATTCAGTATTTACTTTCATCTTAAGTTGCAAAACTTGTAATCATACACGGAATTTATAAAAACTTTTACTGCTTTACTACCATATACAGATGTAGACAGACAGAAAGAGAAACAGTGAGAGAGAGAGAAAGAATGTATAATCTGACAGAAAATCAACAATACAAAACATTGTTGATGACGACCTTCAAAATTGAATAATTTTGACATTGATCTTGATTTTGACAATTCAGCGGTAATTTTTAAAGTTTTTTTTTGTTTTGTTTGATGTTCGTTTCATGAGTCAATTAGTTAACAGGGTGATGATGGGATTTTGAACTAAACAAATTATTATTATTAAAAATAAGTAATTTATGATGACATTTTACTAAGTTGTCAGAAATTTTTTTTTTAATGACATTTCTAATGACAACTGTCATCTGCGAGAAAAATGGCAGAGAAAATATTTATCTGTCAAGGTTATTGAATCTGCGCACACAGTCGCATATTAATTAATCCCCCGCTTATTGTAGAAATGTATGTTTGTAGTTTTCAGGCAGTAAAAACTCTACATAAATTAGAAATAAAATTAAAGACCACCAAAGTGTCGAATGTTCTTGTTGGAGATTGGACAATTGTTTCAAAAAAGTAACATAGAGGGCGCTATTTAAATATTCTAATTTGTAAAATGGCAGTGAACAGTCATTTTGACAGTTTGTGAAAATATTTAAAAAGTTACGAAACAGGTCTAAATTTAAATACTTTTGACAGCTCAGGAAATACATATTTTTTCACGAGTCCATAGCTGATCCTTAGTACCTTTTAAAAGATATTAAAGAAAACGTTTCATTCAAAGACAAGTAAATAAGAAAGAAAAAAAAAAAAGAAAATTTCAATGAAAAGCGAAATTAAAGATTCGATTCAGAACTTTTTAGATTTGATAGAAGATGAGATTGGAGAGAAGGCAATATGGCACGAGTTCCTCTATTTAATTCATTATTTTCAAGGCAAAATAAAAAAGATGTTACTTAAGTATGTAGTTACTCCTATCATAGAATCACAATGAATATACTTAATAATGACGGAAGTGGTTAAGGGGTATTAAAATTATCGTTATCTATCTTATAGATAAACTGTTTTAGATTACAAATGCGGCACATATAAAGATACAAAAAAAAAAAACTAAATATCTGACTAGAATTATAATTAACTATGTACGAGTATAAGAAATTTTATCAGTAAATTATTTTTGGCTCATTTTTTCAAGGGCACAAAACGATTAAAAAGGTTCTTAATGTTAATGTACATAGTATATGTATGTTGGTAGGTATAGGAAGTAGTTGTGGGTGAATGAGAATTATATTGTAGAGGGAAAATTCTATTGATTTTTTGTTTTTAATCAAAAGAAAATGTAAGCAACTGGGACAATGAATCCTATATAAAATTATATAATTTAGTACAGGTAGTAGTGTAAGTGACGATGACATTGTATGACCTTGAAATCAAATTAACCTTTATAGGTTTTTTGTTAATGTTGTGAAATTTATTTTTGTATGCATAATGTAGGTTAGATTAGAAAAACATTATGTTTCTTGGGAAATATTTCCTCATTGGAAATGATTTTATATCCACAACAAATGAAGTGGAAAAGTTGATAAATTACCTATCTTTTATTTATTAACAATTTAACGATTGATGGAAGTACATGCAAATTTGATAATAAGCTCTGTGAAGCCAATAAGACTCTAATTTTTGGAACCAAACTGGAAAAATCCCCTCAAAACGCTTTAATTTATATATAAAAGTAAAAAAACACCCAGTTGCAATCGTGAGCTTATCTCTTGTACTTGGTACACACCAAAAATGTTCGTTTGGAAAATTTTCAAAAAAACTAAATTTGCACTGAAAAAATTCATAAGTCGTCAACATTTTAGAAACATAAAATCATATTTTGTATGATAGTTGACAATTTTTATGCATTTTTGGATTTTTCTGACTTTTTAAAAGAACTACGAATATATGCAGATATGCAAATATAATAACTACACTGGTCAACAAGTTTTTTTTTACCATAAGAACCAAAATATACTTTTTTGAAGGTTTTTGGAGTGTTGAATTCAAATCCAAAGTCAAAAAAAGTTTGATTGGCATCCGTTTTTGAAATAATACCGTTATAAAAAATGTCATTTTGTCTGGTTCAATTCTTCCAAAAACTGTTTAAATCTTTCCGATATTTTTTTTAAACCTTCAGAAAAGTATATTTTGGTTCTTTTGGTAAAAAAAATTGCAATTTTTTTTTTTTCAAAACTTTCGGTAAGAAACTTGAAATTTAATGTTTAGCATGTTAAAGTAAGTCTTGATGTAGAATTCAAGGCTTAGGCCATAGCCAAGGCAATATGTAAGTACAAAAAAAAAAGCGGACAAATAGTAGAAACAATGTAACTTCTATGTTATCTTATCTCTAGTATAATGGAACTTTTTGAAAAGAATACTTTTATGTAATAAATGAGCGTTTTTATTTTTTTGACAACTATTTCATTCGAGGAGAAGCTGCTTGTCTATCTCTATATTAAGGTACAACTTAAATCAATGAAGCGATTCAGTTCAAACTTGGTAGTTATGTTTATTTTTACGGAATTCCTTAAAGGGAAATTCATATTGAGGTCTATAAAAATAAAATGCACGACTGGGGCCGCACGTACTTGCTCTTGTAGTTCAAAGTATCTATATCTTAGATAACTATTGGAAATTAAAGATTTTCGTTAAATTTTGAAAAAAAAAATAAAAGTAAAAAAATTCCATTTAAACTTTTTTTTTCAAAACATTTTAGATTTTTTTTACATTTTACACTTCTAAATGACAAGAAATATCTGTCTGCAAATTTTGAATAAAATTGGCTTAGCCTTTGATGAAATATACGACATTAACTAAAAAATGCATCAATTTGGCAGAAAACGGCAACGCCATACCGTTCTAGGAAATTTTTGTGAAAAACTAAAAACGCAGTTTTGTAAGACTCATTAAGACTACAACGAATACCAAATTTAATCGAAATCGTTAGAGTCGTTTTCGAGAAAATTGCAATAACTCATTAACGATACACGGGAAGAGCCGACATTAGCGAAAAAGAAATTGTCATATTTCCACTATCCGTATTTTTTGAGAAAAACTAAAAACGCAGTTATATTAGATATACGTACAGCATTACTTGTGTCAAATTTAATCAAAATCGTTAGAGCCGTTTTCGAGAAAATTGCAATACCTCGAAAAGTTTGTATGGGAGGTATACGTTCTAGGCGAGATATTAAAAAACAAAAAAAAACCAACCTTGGAAATTACGAAATAATCATCTGTGCCAAATTTCAAGAAAATTCGTCCACCTGTTTAGGCTGCAGCTTCTTGTACACCTTTTTTTGACGACGCACAGACGCACAGACGCACAGACGCACCGACGCACAGACCGACGGACGTCATGACGAAAACCACTTTTTCAGACTTCTCCATTATCGTAATGTTAGTTTTGATTAAAACCTCGAATTATTTTTTTGACACGAAACCAATACTTGCCCTATAGAGCAAGTAAAAACGTTACTAGCAATATGAAAAAAATGCTAAAACTCATTTTCTGGAATAACAGCTCTAACGATATTTTCATTAAAAAACAAATTTATAGACTTTGGCAAAAAAGTTCTTCTTCTTCCTTTTTTCTCGGCGCTGTTATGATCTCGATGTCGAGGGGATCATAACTATCCCACGTTACTGCTTCACACTAGTGATCCGCCTGTGGGGTTCGCCGGGTTGCCCTCAAAAATCGGCGGCAAGCCTCCCGGTTTTGTATTGTTCCATTTCTAAGGCCAACTGAATGCTGGTGTTTTTGCATTTCCTTGTACCAGGAGTTTTTAGGCCTACCTTTCTTATTATTTCGTGTTGGAACGTTGTATGATATTGCTTTTTTGACGGGGTTCTCAGGACCTCTCCTTTGAACATGGCAATACCAACTGAGTCGGTCGTGTTCAATTTTTTGGGAGATGGTGTTTTTAACATGAAGGCTTCCTCGGATCTTCGTACTTCTAATTCTATCAAGCTTTGTTACTCCTGCTGTCATACGAAGCATCTTCATCTCAGCTGCCGTTAACTTACTCTCATACTTTTTGTACATTGTCGAACATTGTGAACCGTATGTGAGTGCTGGACGCACAACTGCGGTGTAGAGCCTTCCTTTCAGCTTAGGGGGCATTTTTCGATCACAGAAGATAGCAGAATTTTCCCGCCACTTCATCCACCCTACGCTTACGCGATGATTGATATCGTCATCACAAGTACCTTCGTTATTTATCATAGACCCCAGATATTTAAACTTTTCACACTTGGGAAGCACTACACCATTCAAATAAATGTCAGGAATAGGCCTGTGTGGATCAGGCAAAAAAGTTATCTTTGAAAAATATTTTTTGAACCATTATCAACGTACTTGTACCAGAATTGTGCCCTTAATTATGAAAGTGGACTAAGTCACTCCTAAAAATGGCATCAAATCTAGCCTAAAAATAGTTATTATTTAAGGGGTAAATAAACTTCTTTATTGCTCCTCTAGTGATTTCATAAAAGAAATATAATTAAATCGTTAAAAGAAAATTATTATGTAAGTTTGTCTTTAAACAATGCAAAAAGTGACTAAGTCCACTTTCATAATCAAGGGCACAATTGTTTTATTGATTTTTAATTTTTCGTAAACAATTTAACCGAATTCAAGAAAGTGTTTTTTTACAAAAAGTTAAGTTACTTATAAAAAAAAAAATTTTTTTAAAGATCAATTTTTCAAAAGCCTCAATAAATTTTTTTGAAAAATTGTATTAATTAGTGGATTTATAATAATTCAGAACGGCAATTTTTAAAAATGTTTACATATTTTGGTATTTCTTCAACAATCCAACCAACAATTTTCAAAAGAACAAAACAAAAATTCTTTGTTATGCAAGAAATCAATTGACATACCTAGTTTAAGGATTAAAACCTTTTAAAAATGTGTTTTCGTTACTTAAAAAAAATTTTACTACTAGGTACTTTATTGATAAAATTAAGTTGAAATTTTCGCTTTACAGAAAGTTCGTGCATTTTTTTTTTTAAATTTAAGCTTTTACAATAAAAAAAGAATATAAAACACAAGTGAATGTTTTGAATGTTGGAAATATTATTATTCTTGTGTTTTTATATTATGTACTTTGAATTACAAGAGCAAGTACGTGCGACCCAGTCGTGCATTTTATTCATTCAAGAAAAAAAAAAAAAAAAACCTTAATTTCAGAAGAAAAAAGAACATTTATAAATAATGTGTACATTCATAAATATTCAAGGTTACGATAATTAACTAATCTTTGGCAGCCAATTTGGCGAGTAAATTTTTTTTTTTCAATCCATTATTTGAAACCAGACTCGTGTACGTATCTTACTTATCTAAAGATTAAAATAAATAAAAATATTGCACAATGAAATCTTTTATCCGCACTCTTATCAAAACAATTGATTGTTTTTAAAATGCAACAACTAACCTATAAAAATTAACATAATCATTTTTTTTTTGAATTCATCATTTCTCCTAAAATTCTTTTTTTTTTTTAATCATCCATATAAAACACCTTCTCAAAACAGTTATTTCTACTTGTTTATATTAATATTATTAGGAAGCAGATATTTTTTTTTCTTAAAATTAATTGTATAAATACGCTCATGATGACGACGATTAAAAGAATACAAAAAAAAAAAAAATATCTTGCAAGGTCGTCGCACACATTCCAACAAATAATCTCAGCCAATCAAATTGATTTTTCTCTTAATTAATAACTGAACGCGTTGCTCAGTGAATAATAAATTTATTTTATTTAAAAATTTACAAATGTACGAATGTATCTACAAATGTATACACAACAAATAATTCGTAGAAAAAAAATGATTAATAATATTTTTGTTTGAAATTTTAATGATCTTGGGCATTTTTATTGCCGCATACCATCACCCTCCCACTTTCATGTGAAGGTACCGTTTATGACAGGGTCGGAATATGTTAACATGATGAATGGGCCATTATTGTTATTTTAACTGAGTTCAATAAATTTTCATTGAGAAAAGATGGTATTTATGGAAATTCTTGTGACAGTTCATGTCAGATGCAAATTGAAACAAATTTAAATTTTAGATAAAATATTGCCAGAAATTTCCAAAACAAATTTAAAAAAAATATTTTTACTTTAAATTTTTCGAAGAAGTGCTTTTTTCAAATAACTTGATTTCAGATTTTTCTTTTGAGAAAAAAATTCAGTCTTTTTTATTTGAATTTTGAAGTTTTCTCCCTTAGGCCCCTCGAATTCGAGCGCCTTTAAGAGTTCCCTGATCTACGGACATGCCCATTCCGCCCCTGTTCATTAAGAGCACATTTTTACAATCTCTATTCCGTAATTTATTTCCATACACAGTAAAAACACTTTTGTATCCGTATAACGGTGTGAAAACAAATGACAATGTATTCGAACGAGTACGAGTACTTTACTTTGGGGGCTGATTATTTCACTTTTTATTTTTGTTCCTCCTTTTTTTCTTCTTCTTCTTCTCCATCTCTCTCTTATTCTTCGTTATTTTTATTTTTTTTTTTTGTTTGACGTAATTTTTGTTGCTTTTTCTTTGATTTATTTTTATTTATTTTAATTTTGTATATTTTATTTTGTTTTCGTATTATTTTTGTTTTTTTTTGTTCGCCATGCTATTTGGGCCGTTTTTTTGTTGTTGTTGTTTTTTATTCTATTTCATTCATTTGATTGTGTATTAGATGACATTGACATTGAATTTAAATATCACGGGCATGGTTATGGCAATGTGTGTGCCTTGATGTGTTTTTTTTTCTGGGAGAAATGTTTTTTTTTTTGTATTGTAGTTTGTTTAGTCGGTCAGCTGGCTTTGGCCTTCGTGCTTTTATTTTATTTTGTTTAGTTTTTTTTTGATAAAAAAGATTAAGCTATAAATTTTATTATCTGTTAGAAGCACGTTTGAATTGAAGTGACCTATACTTTGTAGGGTGGGTTTGGGTAAATAATTTATATAAAAATGATATAAACTTACTTGAGGTTAATGTCAGGGTTAACTTACATTGTCATTATAAATAATTAATGGGTAATAATCTATATTATTTTGTTCATTGAGATAATTATTTCATAGAGAAATTGTGTTAATGTAAATATAAACTGTTTAAATGAGAACACGAAAATCCTACTGGAATTTTTTAAAAAGTAAATTTTAAATCTGGTCAGTTCGAATAAGGACCAATTGCTAATAAAAACGAAAGGACATATCAATATTTTTCGAAAAAGAAAAAAAACAGGCTATCAAATTAATAGAATTACATAAAACGCGAATGCATTTCAAACGCTTCTTCGCCATAAAATGCTAATTAAAAACAGGGCTGTATAATTTCTAAAAAAAAAAACACCTTAAATAATAAAATGTTTGTAAATACTTTTTTTTTTGGGAATTTTGAGGAATTTTTCAGTGCAATTTTTTTTTTAAATATCTCCTAAACTTAGGATGGACAAACGACGTTTTTTCTCTTGCATCCATTTCTCGATTGCTATTTGATTAAAAAATAAAATGCACGACTTGCTCTTAGAGTTAAAGTTGCTTAACTTTTCAAGACTTTTTATATAGAAATTTGGAAAATGTAGCTACCTACTATATAGGTACAAAAAAAAATTAAATTCGTTTAAAAAAAAAAAATCTGAAATCAAATTGCCCTCCAAAAAAAGTATGCAGCCGTTTTTTGAAAAACTAATTTTTTATAAATAATTTTTTGGAAAAAAAAGTTTGAAAATAAAATTGGAATACCATTTTGTAGAAATCACTAATCAACACCAAAAAACAAAATTTCAACAAAATTCAATATCCCGTTTTCGAAAACTTGATTTTTCAAAAAAAAAATTTTCAAAATTTTTTTAAAAATCCAAAAATTATTTTTTTTTTAAATTTTATTTTTGGCTTATATTTGAATTATATAAATGCTTCTTCACAAAAAGTTTCGTTGAAATCGAAAGTGTAGTTTCAGAGATAATCGGATTTGATACAAACGGTTCTATGGCAGGTACCGTTAATAGTAATTTTCGAAAAAAAATTTTCATCAGAAGTTAGACTTTGTCTTTAAACTTACATTTGAATTTTTTAAAGAAAATCGTTGCAGCGGTTTTTGGGCTATTTCAATTTTACTAAAATCGGTATATGACAAATGCCATTATTTTTGGTATAAAAAAATTAATTCCAAAAACCCCTGTGGAGAATGTTTTAAAATTATAAGCACTAAATGGAACTACTTGCTAACCTTTTTGACAATTATTTTCAAAATTATATTTTTATCCCCAAAAAGTAAAATTTCTAAAATGGAAATTTTTATTTTTATTTTTATATTTATTTCGACATCAAACTTAGTATGTAGAATTTCTTACAGACTCTTCAGAGGGGTTATTGGAATTATTTTATTTCAACCAAAAATAACGGTACCTGGCATAAAGATACTAATTTCGGAAAAGTTCAATTTTCTCGAAATTGGCTCCAACAATTTTGTATAAAAAATTCAAATGTTCAAATGATGAAAAAAAATTGTTTCGAACCGTTTTTTTTTTTTCAAATCTGATTTTCTACCAAACGACTAATTTAATTTCAACGAAATTTTGTATACAAAAGCATTTATATAATTTTAATTATAACCAGAAATAAAATTTCGAAATTTTTTTTTTGTAGATTTTTAAAAAAAATTTGAAATTTTTGTTTTTGAAAAATCAAATTTTCGAAAACGGGACATTGATTTTATTTTTTCAAAATTTTGTTTTAGATATTGATTAACGGTTTCTATACCAATTTTATTTAAAAACTTTTCTTCCAAAAAATGATTTATAAAAAATTAGTTTTATTTTTTTTTTTATTAAGAGCAAGTTCGTATTAAAATTTTGAATTTGAATTTTTTATTTTTCAAGAATTGAATTTTGAGATTATAAAACTAGAAAATTTAACAATTTCTTAAATTCGAAATTACGTAGGTATAAATAAATCAAAAATAAAAGAACAGCTTCATAATTTCAAAGTCTCTTTATTCATAAAATCGATTTATTTTATCCTTAAAAATGACCTTCACCTTCAACTCCAACGTGAGAAATGCAAGAGACTTATACAAAAATAAAAACCGCAATTAATCATGAAATCATCGTTACTGGCGATAAGTTTAAAAATAAAAACCGAGAACACATAAAATCACACCTCTCATTTCACGTTTTTTTTTATTTTGTTATTGATTATCATTTCCGATACTTTTTTTTGGATTTAGCATTCGAAAAAAACATCTTCGATTGCAATTAAAATTCCATCCAAAAGCCAGTTTCTCTTTCTTTTGGCAGAAAAAAAAACTGTGCCATCATTTTACCCCAACCAAGAACTCAGAGGGCTGGTCTGGTCATTTATGTGTATTTTTAAAGTAAAGTGATTTTTTGTTCAGAAGTTCAAGTCACCTTGTAAATTTTATTTTTATATTACCATAACAAAAAAAAAAAAAACAATTTATTCATTGTATCATGTCTTGACTTCTTGAGTTTTTTTTTTTAAATTTGTTTAAATTCTGTTTAACTCAATGTTTAGATTGTCATCATGTTTTATTAAAATCGGACCTACAGAATTCACGTACATTTCTTGTGTTTCTTGTCGTTGATTGTGTTTTTCATTAATTTTTCTTTAATTTTATTTCCTATACAAAATTATTGTATATATTTTGTTTTGTTGGATTTTTTACATGACATCGTCTTCTTCGTCGTGTCGCGTTCTTGCATCGTCGTTTTCGTTTTTCTTGCTCTGCATTTTTTGAAAAATTATAATCAAAAGTTTATTCAGGTATAAGTTCAAGGTAAGCACTCTGAGTAGAAGGAGACCTTCGATAGTGATTATTGTGTTGGTGTGTGTGTATCTGTGTAAAAGGGGGCTTTGCTATCAGGCTACATACAAAAATGGAGAATTAAGAGCTCCATTGCTGATTTCCCCACATATGTTTGTGAATGTGTGTTGAATTGATATTCATATATTTTTTACATGTATTTGTGTTGGTGCATTTGGAACTCAGAGCACATCTATATCTATACCTTACCAAAACTATGATTGTGTGCAACATTTTTTTCTTAAACAAACTATGTATGGACTTTATAAGCATTCCATCGTGTAACAAAAAATGAGAGAGAAAAAAAAAACAAATATGAAGAAAAAAAAACGGATACATTTTTGAGATCCTTCCCTTTTAGAAAAATGCACAGGTCCATTGGTATGCCAACTGTTTTTGCCTGCTTCTTGGTAATTTTTGTGTGATTTTAAGAAGAAAAAAAAAGGTTTCCATTTGAGAGAAAAACTGGTCTGTATTCATTCTCTTAGATTTTTTCAAAAAATGTTTTTCGTAACAAAATCCTTGACCTCGAAGGTGCGTGTGTGCAAGTTATTTTTTACTGACCGCTTTTCAATAAGTAAAGAAGTAGAAAGGATAGTCATTAATTAAAGATATATTGAAAGGAATTTAAGATTTCTTTTTCCTAATCGGAAGCTTATTTGTATGGTTTTCATATTTTTTGTAGAATTCGACTTTAAACGTTAAAGAAAATTGAATTTTTTTTTAAATCGATTGATTTTAATCAAGAATTCAATTTTAAGAACAGTTTTTTGGTACTAATCTTTGAATATTTAAAAAATTAATGTTTGTTGGTTTGTCCTTTACAAATTCTAATACAATTTGCCTGATTTTGTCCAAACTTTAGGAAACACGCCTGTGAAAGTTTGTGGATTTGAAAACTTTTAAATTAACGATATTGTTATAAGGTTAAATTTTATACAAATTTTCCAACCAAAATTATTCAAATTCAAAATTAATGTTAGTCTAATTACACAGCCACACAAAAAAAAAAAATAAAAGTTCTGACCTGGGGTTGTGACTAAGTTTTTCATATAGTTTTCGAGATAACCTCAAAAAATGTCACGAAAACAAAAATTTTTTTCTCTGATCTGGATGTGCGAATATGTTAATCAAACAGGTAGATTTTGGATCGCTGAATCCAGATTCGAAGTCAATTTTGCCCTATCACGTCAGGTTTCTGAGATATCCTCAAAAAATGTCAAAACCAAAAAAACAAAATTTCTTATCTGGGGTTGCGTCTAGGTTTTTCATATAGTTTTTGGGTTGCTTAAACCGAATCCGAACTCTATTTTGCCGTATCACGTCAGGTTTTTGAGATATCCTCAAAAAATGTCAGATAAGAACTTTTTTTTTTGAGTTTAGACATTTTTTGAGGATATTTCAAAAACCTGACGTGATACGCCAAAATAGACTTCGGATTCGGTTTAAGCGACCCAAAAACTATATGAAAAATCTAGTATCAACCCCAGGTCAGAACTTTTATATTTTTTTGTGTGGCTGTGTTATCATAAAAACAAAATTGGTTGTTGTGGTTGCGTCCGAGAGTATCCTGCGTAGGTGGATTTGTGTAACAATATAAACTAGTTGGCTATTTAAATGACGTATATGATCTCAAGGATTGCACCTGATTTAAATAAAATTTGGACTAGGTATAAGCATTTCATTGTCACGGGTGGGACACTTGTATAGTGAATTTATTGTTTCCCTTTTAAATTTTACACATAAATTCAAGACAAAAATATTCATAACACCAGAAGTTAATAAATTCAGTTGTGCCAGCAAAATTATTGTTGAAAATCGAGTGGGTCTTGTCACGGAACTGGAGTATACAAAAATAGATTTGATTTTGAGGTAGGATATATTTTTAGAGACTGTTTTCAAAATTATTATTTACAAATGAAACGTTTTTGCGAAGTAAGATACGGTATATCACTGAACCAAAGTCGTAATTTTGGTATTAAATAAAATGCACAACTGGGTCGCACGAACTTGCTCTTAGAGTTAAAGTTGCTTAAATTTTGAAGACTTTTTGTATAGAAATTTGGAAAAAAAAAATAAAATTCGTTTTTTTTTTAAAATAAAATAAAATCTGAAATTAAATTGCCCTCAAAAACAAGTATGCAGTTTGGATTGATATATTAAGATGCATTTTTAGAAAAAAAATTCAAAATCGTTAAAGTCGGTTTTTTAAAAAACTAATTTTTTATAAATAATTTTTTGGAAAAAAAGTTTTAAAATAAAATTGGTATGCCATTTTGTAGAAATCTCTAATCAACATCTAAAAACAAAATTTCAAAAAATTCAATGTTTCGTTTTCGAAAATTTGATTTTTCAAAAAAAAATTTTCAAATTTTTTTTTTAAATCCAAAAATTATTTTGTTGGAAATTTTTTTTTGGTTTATATTTAAATTATATCAATGCTTTTTCACAAAAATTTTGAAAGCGAATAAGCAGTTTCGGAGATAATCGGATTTGAAAAAAGCGGTTCGATGGCAGGTACCGTTAATAATGATTTTCAAAAAAAAAATGTTCATAATAAGATAGTTCTTAGCTTAAAACTAATATTTGAATTTTTTAAAGAAAATCGTTGGAGCTGTTTTCGAGATATTTCAATTTTACTAAAATCGGTATATGACAAGTACCGTTATTTTTGGTCAAAAAAAAATTAATTCCAAAAATCCCTCTGGAGAGTCGCCAAATAACGCTACATACCAAGTTTGACATTAATCGGTCCACCCGTTTAGGCTGTAGTTCCTTATACAGACAGACAGACGGACTTCCGGGACCCCCTTTTTTGGCATTGTCTACCATCGTAATGTCATGGAAAAATGTTATCTAAACTTTTTTTTTTTGCATAACTTGATATTATGTATAGTACCTATATCGCAAGTAAAAAAATATTTTTGTACTCTACCAGCTTTGATATATACGTAGATACTCATGCCTATTATAGAAGAAGCAGTGACTCAGTCCCCGGGAATCTACTCGATCCGCAACCGAATCAAATTTCAATCTGTGAACTCCCCGGGATGAACTGTATTATCCATCCACGAAAACACACTAAACTGCTTACCGACATATGTCATTGTTGACACTTACATAGCCAAATGTCTTTCTATCACTTCCGCACCGGCGGCTTCGGTAATACGAAATCTTGTGAAAGTGACTCTCACTCCCGCCGCAGTGCATCTGCGTCTTCGGTAATAGGCATGACTATATGACAAATTAAGGATTCGTAAAAAAATTGAACTCTGGATATCAATCAGACATGATAATTTTGTCTGCACCTCAAGCTACAGCTTAAACCTGGTATCTGGGTGATTCCCTAGAAAAGAACTTAAATTTTTGTGAGTTATAAAAGGAACGATTGCTGTCATATAATAACGAAAATAGAAAAGTTAATTTTATTCAAAAACTTGATTAAAGTTTTTGGTTAAAAATTTTGTGTATATTGCAGCAATAAAAGAGGTATTGTAAAAAAAAAGTCAGAAATTTAATCTTCAGAAAATTTTAAAAGTATAAAATTTGAAAATGCAACAAAAAAAAAATCATGTGTGCAATTCACACGTGGTAGAAGTGAAACCTTAAAAAATCATTTCTTGCAAAAAAAAAAAAAAAAAATAGAAAAAATCTACCTATTTTTATTCTATCACCTTCAAATCCATGTTTTTATATGACAACCTATATAAATTTTATATTATCTGAAAGCTTATTGTCTAAGCTCAAAATATATATATCGATCAGGTCCATGAGACATCTACAAAAAGAGTTAGAATTTTTTGAACTCGATCAATTTCCATCAAGAAAAGCGAAAGACACGAATTTTTATCTTCTCACACTATTAAATCCATTTTCTTCAATAACAACCTACAATATCTGAAAGCTTATTGTCTTAGCTCAAAATATATATATCGATCAAGTCTATGAGACAACTACAAAAAGAGCTAGAAGTTTTTAAACTCGATGAAATTTCATCCAAAAAGCAAAAAAAACATTTATTTTTATAATAGAAAATATAATTTATTTTTATGTTCTCATGCTATTAAATCAATTTTTTTGTTTGACAACCTATAAAAAAATTTATACCATGTGAAAGCTTATTGTTTCACCTTGTATAATGATGCATAAATCTTTTTTCAAAGATGTCTACAAGAGAAGTTAGAATTTTTTAAAGTCAACCATGTCGAATTTCCAGACTTAGATTACGGTACTTCCTTCCTACACTGGTAGCTGGTCATCGCCAACAGATCTCAATAGGTGTTTTGAGGTATTTTTCAATTTTTTTTTCAATTTAAGATTGTGTAACTTGTAGAGCACGTAATGTTATGTGTGATATATCAAATAAAAGGTTATGTTATCAGCATGCGTATTAAAGTTAATTTGTATGTGCAGTAGATCAAAAGATATAACTTGTGTTGGAAAAGAACATCTTTTTACCCTTATCTCAGAATTTTGAATATGAAATTAATTGAAATTTTGTAAAATTATAATTTATTTAATTACCTATCTACAGTACAAATTTCATTTATCTATCTATTAAAACAAAAAAGTTATAACAAGTTAAAGTCGTGTCGCGTTTTCGTTTCATCTTGTTTCAAATCACTACGATACTAAAGAAGTTTTTACTTCAAAAATTAAATTGAAAATTCTAATTTTTTCAATTGTAACAAAATTTTGATTTCCAAAATCCGTAAAATAAAAAAAATTTTTACACATACTTGCCCTTGCAGTTCAAAGCACTTTTATGTAGATTATAAGATGTAAGGGGAAGAGCCTACATGAAGACCAAATTTTTATTAACAAAAATTTTGACTTTTTTTGAGAAAAACTAAAAATGCAGTTTTATTGCAATTGCTTTGTATATTAAGTACGTATGCAAAGTTTAATCAAAATCGTTGCAGCCGCTTTCGAGAAAATTGCAATTACTTATGAACGATGTACGGGAAGAGCTGATATTAGAACCTTTCAGAATACAAAAACTTAAATAATATCGAAAAATTACCTGGAAATCTTCAAAAGACACTTGGCAGTATTCGACACCAAGTAGTGTGGGACTCTTAACCACTAAAACCACCTCTTTATCAGGACCAATCTTGAGAGATCGACATCAGATTTTTCTTTCTTAACTTTGTAAAATCACTTTGGGGGAAGTTTAAACTTTTAATACTTTCCCATGTTTTTTTAGACCATAAGCTCATGAGGCTTGGTTCTTCTTAATCTCCGAACATGGTTTCTTGTATTCAAGACGGACACCATTTCAGAATTGGTATGACTTTGCAGTCTCTGATTATGCGATACAGCGTATTTTTTAACAACTTCTGTAACCGTTTCTATTTGTAGGTCACGATGTAGATCGCTATTTCTTATGTACCAAGGTGCATTAACTATTCCACGAAGGACTTTGTTTTGGTATTTTTGGATGATTTCGGTATTTGTTTTCTTTGTACAGCCCCATAATTGGATACCATAGGTCCAAACAGGCTTTAGTACTTGATTATACAGCATTATTTTGTTTTGGGTTGATAAATCAGAGTTGTTACCAAGTAACCAGAACATTTTTCTATATTTCAAGTTTAGTTCTTCTCTTTTCTTTTTGATGTGCTCTTTCCACTTTAGCTTTGCATCCAAAGTCATTCCAAGGTATTTGGCCGTATTGGCGTAAGGTACAGCTTGATTATTAATGAATATTGGAATATTGTTTATCTTTTTATTTGTAAAGTTTATATGTGAAGATTTTGTTTCATTGAGTTTGATACGCCATTTTTCGGTCCAATCTCTGACTGTGTCGACGGCATATTGCAGCTTTACTGCTCCCCTAGAGACACATTCGTCGGGTACCAAAATTGCGGTATCATCTGCAAAAGTAGCCATTATGGTGTGATTCCCAACTGGGATATCCCTTGTGTATAGTAAATACAGGGTAGGACCTAGGACACTTCCTTGTGGTACACCGGCTTCTATTTTCTTCAATTCCGAATATTCTTGATCGTACCTTACTCTAAACAATCGGTCTGAGATGTACGATTTTAATATTTCATAGTACTGTCTGGGAAGATCCCTTTGCAGTTTGTACTCAAGTCCCTCATGCCAAACCTTGTCAAAGGCTTGAGCAACATCTAAGAAAATAGCTGAACATACTTGTTTTTCTTCTTATGCTTTTTCTATTACATCCGTTATTCTATGAACTTGGTCTATCGTGGAATGTTTATTTCTAAAGCCAAACTGATGATTTGGGATTAACCTTCTTTCTTCTATAATTTTGCTAAGTCTCTTCAGAAGCAGTTTTTCAAAAACTTTTGCCATAATTGGTATAAGCGATATTGGTCTGTAAGACGTCACTTCTGTAGGTGGCTTACCTTGCTTGGGTATGACAATAACTTCAGCAATTTTCCAATGGTGTGGGACATGCCGTTGCTTAAGGCATGCATTTATTATATATTGGAGTTTTATGAAGGCTTTCAAAGGCATTTCTTTCATAACCTGAGCAGTAATTAGATCGTAACCTGGTGATTTTTTATTTGATAGTTGATGTAAACACATACTTTTTATTTCTTTTAATCTAACAATTGGTATTTCACTTTCATCTATCTTATCAACTAACTGTAAGCTATTTTCAGCCGCGTTTGTTGGGTATGGCCTAAAAACATTCGCAAGATGCTCCGCGAAAAGGTTAGCTTTTTCTTTTGGGTTACCGATCCATTTCCCATCTTGAGATTTCAAGGGAGAGTTTAGTAACTGCGGTCTTTTCAGGCGCTTGGCTGCTTTCCATAGCGAAAAATCGGTTGAAGCATCAGTCGTTAAATTCTTTAGGAATGTACTGAGTGAATCATTTTTGAATTTATAAATTTGTTTTTTAAGATTGTTGCTTATACGGTTAAACGTTGTTTTATCATCTGGAAATCTAGTATTTTGCCATTTTCTTCGAGCTCTTCTTTTCTCTATTATCAACTCTCTTATCTCTAAAGGATATTTTATTTCATTTTGTCTTCTATTAGAAAATGTTGGAGTACTTTCTTCAGCGGCCTGTTGCACATCAGCAATAAATTGTTCCACTTCATGGTCAATTTGCTCGATTGTATCCATGGGAGATCTTAAATTTATAAAACTTAAAAGCCTTTCTCTAAAATCACTCCAGTTTGTTTTCTTATTTACAAGCTTTGGATTACTTTTTTCTATTACTTCCGATTCACTTAGTGTTAGAATCACTGGAGTATGATCTGATGACAAGTCATAATTACCTTCGACACTAATGTGATTTCGTTTGATTCCTTTAGCTACGAAAAAGTCAATAAGATCTGGTATTTTGTTAGTATCGGAAGGCCAGTAAGTAGGCGACCTGGAGGAATAGAATTCGCAATTGTATTTACGGCCTGCTTGGAAAAGTCTTTTGCCTTTTGTTGATATAAGTCTTGAACCCCAATGGGTGTGTTTCGCATTGAAGTCTCCACCAACAAGAAAGTTATGCCCAAGAAGATTTAATAGATCTGTATAGTCATCTTCTGTCGGGGAGCGCCTTGGTGGGCAGTATATAGCTGCTATCTTAAACTCTTTCTTTTTCATACCAATACTAATAGTTGTTACTTGCATATTTTCATTAGTAAGCTTGGTTTCTTCATAATGTTTTAAGCTTTCTTTTATAAGAATCGCCGATCCACCTCTTGCCTTGTCAGCTGGATGTGGAGCGTGGTAACATGAATAGTTTTCTATTACATTATCTAGACTTTGCCCATTGGAGAAGTGAGTTTCGGACACCAGGCAAATCGTCCCGTTTCTGCCTGAACCACGTATCTACACAGCAAATTTTGTTCAGTTCTTAAAATAAATACACATATTTCTCAAAGTTTAAAATATGAATTGAACAAAGGGAAATCAAGTTATGTTTATTACATATTGATTGAGTTGTTTTTACACTTAAACCTTTGTATCTATTCTCTCTGTAAGTTTTAGAGCAATGTTAAACACAAAAATTAAATCTTTTAAAAAAATGTACTTACAAGGTTCAAGCAGAAACGGGACGAAATATCTATATGTTCTAGATCTAAAAAGATTTTTAATTCGGATAAGTGTTGTAAAAGACCGTTTGCATTCCATGTAGCGATTTTAAGTGTTCTGTCCATCATTATTTTTTAATAGCGACTTTTTCGCTTAACTGTTTGATATTCAAATCCTGTTTATCAATTCTTTGAAGAATGAGGTGTAGCATTTCTTTTATGGAAGTCTCTTCATCCTTCCGCACATTTTTTAGAATCTGAGAATAGGCTTTATTTTCATCGCTTTTACTTTGAACAGCTTTTTTAGGCGGTTCATTCTTAGTATTGTTTTCAGCAGTTAAAACGGTATTTACTGTGTTTCTGGGTTTGTCTCTAGCAGATGTATTTTTGCTTCTGAACTCTTGGAATTTTTTGGCAACTGGGCAGCCTCTATAGCTTGCCGGGTGATTACCCTGGCAGTTCACACATTTTGCTTTCTGATCTTTGCTCATCGGACAATTTTTAGTTGCATGTTTTCCTTCGCACTTTACACAAGCAAACTCGCGGTTGCAGTATTTTTGGGTATGACCAAAATTACCTAATAAAAAAGTCAGATTTCTTAAGAAAATAAATTTTATCTCGATTATTTCTAGAATATTCTCAACAACGTTGTACCATTTTGAAAAAAAAATTGAACGAACCAACTTTTAAAGTAACTTGCCAAAACCACGTAGTGCATTTTTTTTTACACTACGGTTCATTGAATTAGAGTCATGTAAAAAATTTTTGTACTTAGCTGGGCAAAAAAGTAATATTTGCTTTAAAACTGATGCAGTTGAGTTAAAATTTTCTATTGCATTTGGTTATTCAAGGTTCTGTAAGAAAAGAAAAAAATGAGAAAAATTAAGATTTGTAGTCACGGCACATGAAAAACCGTCACAGCGTGACCCTTTTTTCGACTTTTTTTCAAATGCCCATAACTCACAAAATTATGGCTGCGATTTTTTTTTATTATTTTTCTGATAACTGTCACCACCTACCCTATCCTACCGTTTTCGTTTCGACGTTAACTAACATTTTTTCATGTTGCATGCAATACATGGTGTTGCCCAATTCCTGGAATAAACTTTGATTATTTAAATATATATTTGATGATGAAAATTTTCTTGGAATATTTTGTATTTCCTCAAACTATCAGCAAGAGGATTTCCAGATAAATTGAAAAAAATAAATTTTAAATGGAAAAAAACCACTGTTCAATTAAAATTAAATTTTTAATTTCGCCATTCGTTTTCATTAACAAACTTAACCTTCAGAATCAAGTTCATTTTAAGGGTAAATAACAGAAATATAAATATCTATTTCAAAGCTATATATTTGATTTTCTTTTCGTTGTTCGAAAATAAAACAAAAATATAAGTTTGGCATATTTTTTCAATAAACTATACACATAAATATACCAAAAAAAAAATTGGAATAATTATATTAAAACACATCGACAAAGAGAAAAAGCAAATAAGCAATTAACAGCCTCGCTACCCCTTATAACAGCAAAAAGTATATGCGGAAGAAGAATATTATTAGGAAATTGACTACACAAATTTAGCAACATCGATATACAGTGGGGTTGGAGGAGGCCTAATTTAAATCAAAATCGAATTTATTGATTCAAAACATTTCTTCAGCTACAAATTTTTCATTCACATTTTTACAGTAGCTTCAACTTCTTTAAAACAACAGCTGACGAATTTCAGCCTTGTTTCAATTTTTGCCAACTCAGAACTTTATGAAGCAAATTAATTGGAATTAAATTATTCTAGTTTTTAATTCTTCAACGAAATCCTCAAAATAATAATTATTTTTTTTTTCTATTTCGGCTTCCATATTAGTCGTCCTGCCCCACTGTACTCAAAACGACGACAAAGACTACCAACGACGACAGAGACATTGATGTAAGATCGTTTATTATTTTTCAATGTCAAAACATTAGAATAAATATTTATTTTCTTCTTTTTTTTTTGGGCCAATTCCAATCAATATAGCAAAACCGAGTCGACCTACAAATATGTCCTATATAATATTGCAAAAAAAAAAATATAAGGAAAAAATAAAAATAATAATGATGACTTTATATATGAATGAGTAGCTAAAAATAATCAAGTTTATATTGCCAATAGCTTAGCGTGAAAGTGAAATAGGAAATTATTATATGCTAATATGAATTATTTATGAGAAAATTGCTTCGCTAAATGTTGTTTTATTTTTGTGGTTGTTGTCACCAGCAGGTGGCGTTTAATATATTAAATTGTTTATACATATTTCCTTTTTTTCTTTGCTAATTTTTGTAGTAATTTGTGAAAGATATTTTTAACTTTGGTATTAAAAAGGGTAGAAAATTGATTGAGTTTTGATTTAGATTTATTCTGATAATTCACACTCTGTCTGAGCAATAAAGCGCAAACTACTAGTACAAAAAATTTTACATACAAAAAAATTTCCAAAAAAATTGGTGCACCTTTCTGAAGAAATTATTAAAATCGACACATTAAAATAATTTTTCAAAAATTTAAAATTTTTTCATTTAAGCTGATTTTAAGAGAGTTTTAATGGAAGTCAAAACAGGTGTTTTAGTTTTTTTTCTTACAAAAAAAACTTTGTTTAGTCAAATAAAAAATCTTTGAAGCCATACGAAGAATTATTCTTGTTATAGAATTTAAAATAACAGAAAGTAACTAAATTTCTTGTTAACAATTCTAAAGCATAAATACACAAATGAAAACAAATTTAAAGTAGGGATTATTTTGAAAAACTAAAATTTTGTGTGTAAATCTTTTTATTTTTCTATAAATTCAATTAATTTTTTTTTTTTAATTTTAAAGGAATTTTAATAAGAAACGAAAATAACTTCTTAAGTTAAATTATAAAAAAAAATAGTGTCAAAGCTGTTGTCAAAACAACATTTTCTGAGAATCGGATTTTTTAGGAAGCTTAAAAAAATGGTTAGGATCAAAATTCAGCTTGGGTCAAATTAATTTTTCAAAATTCTGCTTATCGAAATTCTTTTTTTCAAAATTCTGGTTATTCCAATTCTGCTTTTCATAATTCTGTTGTAAAGAATTCTTTAAAAAAAATTAAAAAGGAGTTTTGAAAAAAAGTGGCCCTTTTAAACATTTTGCAAACCCTGTTATTTATTTTTTTCAGAATTTTATAAAATCATTTTCTAACAAAATTTTTGACTAATTTGACTACTTTTTGATTAGAATTTTCGTTAAAAAAAGCAAGATTTTGAAAACCAAAATTTTGAGGTCAGAATTTTGACCCGTTAACAAAAAATATTCTTGTTCAAGGAAAATTCTTCATACAAATTTTTTTCTAAAAGAAAGCTAAAATTTCTGGTATTTTTCCAAATTTTTTCTAGGGTTTTTATATTTTGAAATACAAAATCGTGCACCCGAGGGTTTTTCAAAATAAAAAAAAAAACCCTTGAAAAAAAAGTTCACCTTATTATTTCATAAATTTATGTCAGTTGATTAAGTGAATGTTACATTTGTTCATTAGTCATCAATTCACGGTTCAAATCCTATGCCAAAAATTATATGCAAAGTTCCATAAAGAATAATCGTTGCTTTTAAACAAAACAAATGCCCCCTTCTTTTAATGCCAAAAATACAAAAAAAACATAATACAAATCTAGGTCACTGCACTTGACTAAGGACAAAAATTCACGTCTCATAAATATTGTTTCCTCAAAAATATGTGTATTCCCTCCATTTGACTTGCAATTTAATTTTTTTATTTGTACTTCTTCAAAAACAAAAATGTTTATGCCCTCGAAGTCATTTGTATAGCTTCACCCAATTACTTAACCCTAAAATGGGTTAATGCTCTTTCATAATTAAATTCATTAATTCAAACAACAACCAACTCTGAAATGGCGGAGGAGAACTCAAGCGAAAACAATAAGAACGGAAATTATTTATTTTTTAAAGACCTCTGCCGACTGTCATGGTTAAGCTGGAACACCGAACCAAAAAGTGAAGAATTCCTTTTTGCAAAGAGACGTGTACATTATTTTTCGACAAAAATGACAAAGAATACTTTTATTTTTGCAAAAAAAAAACATGGAATAGCAAATTGTATGGATATTGTGTGTACTTGAATAGTGTTTTTGACCTAAAAGACAGAAGACAGTCATTTTTTTTTTATTTTTCAAGACTGCACCCACCGGCACCGAAGATTATCATAGGGCTCCGTTCTGTACCTACAGCTCCACCAAAGCCCTTGATAACTCTTTGATTTAATACACACAATGGCAAGAAAAATTCAACAAAAAACAACAAAAAACTGTCTTGGCTCTTTTTGAATGCACTACATTGTGTGCGCTTAAGGTTAATGAAATCGCGCCAAAAGATGCAACAAACGATTCACAAGATCGGAGAAGAAGAAAGCCCCGGCCAACATCTCGATCTCCAGTAAATGAGGCGAACTGAGCAGTCGCGCAGTCAGTCACAGTCAGTGCCCTTGACTTAGGTCAATAACACTTCCTTCGTCGTCGTGGATGTTGTTTCGTTTTTCCTTTTTTTTTCCATTCTTTTCATTTTGCGCTGCAATTTCATTCCTCGTCGTCGCACGTTGTATTTTATAAAATTATATGTCTTGATCGTCTGCACTATTCAAAAATTTAGTGTGACCAAAGGTTTGAAAAATTCATAACCAATATTTTAATATCTATTTTTTATAAATTGAGGTCTTATAACCATGAGACAATCAAAACGCTTCCAATGACATCTCATTTGTCAAATTACGTAAAGTAGTTTAGAAGTTATGAGGGAACAAAAAAAACTTACATTCTAAAATTTTTGCATTTTGTGGGTCTTATAACCATGAGACAATCAAAACGCTTCCAATGACACCTTTTTTTGTCAAATTATGATAAGTAGTTTAAAAGTTATGAAGGAACAAAAAAACTAACATTCTTAAATACTACCTATTTTTGTATTTTGTGATTCTTATAACCATGAGACAGTCAAAACGCTTCCAATGACATCTCATTCGTCAAATTACGATACGTACTTTAGAAGTTATGAGGGAACAAAAGAACATACATTTTTTGATACCCCTTATTTTTTGTCATAAAAAAACATAGAACGGTAACACGATTATTTGCCTGCAGAAATTGAAATTTTTGTAAGAAAGAAAGAAAGAGTGAAGCAAGAGTGAAAGAACCAAGCCCCCTTTTGTGTGCGCTCCTTGCTGCTATCCAGTGCAAATACCACTTGCATCAGCAGAGTGCGATTCCACATACCATGCATCGTATCGCATCGTCCCGTCGTTGTCATCGTCGTTGGTCTTCGTCTTCATCATCTTCATCGTCTTTATCGTCCATCGACAAGAAACAACGACGACGTCTGCATCACGCGACGACAATTTAAGTTTAGTTTTTTTTTCTTTCTTGCTACGCGATCTTATTCACTAAATTACTGGGGTCCTTATATTCCCCCCTTTGGTACCCCATCACCAATCACCGTCCCTTGAAGACATTGCCCCGCGATCTTGGGCTAAATTTGCAATTTTTCTGTGCCATTTAAAAAAAGAGGCATGCGTCATATATGTTTAGTTAGTGTTGTTGTATAGCGGAGTGCATAAAGAGAATAAATGCGAATACGAATGTGCAATGGAAAGATGCGAATAATAAAAGATTAAAGTTGGGCCAAGGCGAATAAATGGGTGCATTGCCATTGGCATTGTCTTTAGGAGTTTTTTTTTTTTTGCAACAACAACAAAAAAGAATAAAGGTGGAATGGGATGTTGAAAAAAGAGCTGTTGATGTATTGAACCTATATTATTGATGCAAGTTTAAATGAGATGGATTTTATAAAATAAAGTCTTGGAGATGATGAGTTTTTTTTTTTATTTAAAGGTGCATCAAAAGCAACCAATTTTATTAATAAGTAGTCGGGTTTTAAGACAAAAAAAAAAATCATGATCATTTAACAAAATGTGTTTGAGAATTTTTTGAGAAATAACTCCACCATAAAATCATTTACGTTGAAAGTGAAATAAAACCGCAAAAAAGTTCCCAAATTTGACCAAAAAAAGTCTTTAGATCTGTGGCTTTAGGTGATGGTGATTAAGAAAACAGCTGAGATTTTTGAAGTTTTAAGACCTTTTTTGGCAAAATCTTTACGCTTGAGGTATATTCGGTAGCCAAGTGTGGTTAATTAGGTGTGTTTTTTGGAATAGCTGTTGTTAAAAAAAACACCCTTTACTCGTATGTTGTTGAAAAAATGAAGACATTGGCATTGCGACGACGACGGAACAAAACCAAAAGTTTCATGACTAGATTTGATGATACTACGTTCTTTTGTTTTGTGAAAGTTTCAGCAAATTTGAAATATTTGCAACGAGATTGCTTAGGAAGCTTTCTGAAAATGCTGCTCAAATTGAGAACCAATTTTGTATTTAATTCGAAAATGGTTTAATAAATTTTTAATCGAAAATTAAATTTTCAATCAAAAAAGTTGTAGCCTGTTTTCTCAGAGCCCAAAGGAGATAATTTCGCAAATTATCTCATTTCGATTATCAAATCGTATCAAATCGTGCGCAAAAAACCTCGACATTTTCGGAATTTTTTGACTTGATAACGTCTTATAAATCGATGAACCATGGCAGCCACCACAAAAAAGTGACGCCATTTTCTAACGTTACACTCTCGCACTTTCGCAGTGCGGCAAAAATTTCAATTAAAAATTAAAAATAAACTATTAGAGATACAAAAATTTTCTATAGCTCATTTGAAAGATAATAACCTAAAGCTTAATCCAAATAAAGGATTTTTACGAATTCCGTCATTTAATAGGGTAAGCAGGGGTAAAACGGAAAGATGAAATTTGGGCTAAAATCTAAACGCGAAGTTGTGGAGAGTTAATTTTTTTGCTATAGATAGATGAGACTATTTTAAGAATAACTGCATTTAAGAAAAAATTCGTTGTACACGCGTTGGGGCTACGACAAAATGATGTTTTTGGGTAGCGAACATTTTTTTTTGACAATTCTAAAGGTGCCAGGTGAATGATGAGGGAAAAAAATAGGCATCTAATACGGATTTTTTTCCAACACTCTGCGTTTCGAAATATGAATTTTTGAAAACACCTTCTTTTTTAGGGGTATTTTTGGGTAGTTTTCGATTTTTAGCTTTTTTTTGGAGCGTTTAAAAAATCTCAAACTTAAAAGACATGTAGGTTTTAGCTTTATGCATATATGTGCAAAAATTTGGAATCGTTTAGTGAGTTTTGACTGAATAACCGAAGAAACACGTTTTTTGACCGTTTTTAACCGATTTTCATCGTTTTTTATTTTTATCTTTTTTTCTTTAATAGATATAGGAATAAAGTATATAGAGTAATGATAGACCATGACTACAACTATATGAGTGCGAAGTTTCAATCATTTTGAGATAACGGTAAAATAAAATTTTAGAATTCAACAGGTTATAACTTTTGACCAAGAGCAGATAGAAATTTTATTAACTTTTATGAGCATCCTGATACAATTACCTTTCATTTGGTATATCACACATAACGGTGGACTAACTACAAGCTACACAATAGCCGTGTTTTATTGGTAACTCAGTACTTAGCTCAGTAAAATTTTACACGGTAAACAACAACAAATGATTGCTAAGGATAAATAAAAGTTTTTTATTTGTTGGTTTACAGAGAAAATTTTTTCTTTAAAATGAGATTGATACGTCATATGAAAGGTGAAATAAAAAGCTTTCACATGGTATAAAATTTTTTATAGGTTGTCAAACAAAAAAATTGATTCCATAGCGTGAGAACATAAAAATTAATGTTTTTTCGCTTTTTTTAATAGAATTTGATCGAGTGCAAAAAATTCTAGCTCTTTTTGTAGATGTCTTATAGACCTGACCGATATATATATTATGAGCTGTAAGACAATAAGCTTCAGATGGTATAAAATGTTGTATAGGTTGTTAGGGAAAAAATGGAATTAATGACGTGAGAAGATAAAAATTCATGTTTTTTTTGCTTTTTTTGATGAAAATGATTGTTTTCAATAAATTGTTTTTATACTTTTTGTGCATTGTAAAAATTTAAAAATGGTTTTATTATTAAGAAGAAATACCTGGCTTTTAAATTGCATAATCATAATTTGTTTTGTAAGCTTTTAAAATAAAAGAATTAATATAATGAGAAAATAAAAAAGGTATTTTTTTAGCTTTTTCTTGTAAATTATGATTGTTTGAAATAAGTAAACGCTTGAATTGACTCATTTTAAACAAAAGCACACAACCTGTTTTCTGACGACGTTATCACGTAAAGTCATCGTCCGTAAACCGGCTTTACAGACAACCTCTTTTTCAGGTTTTAGCTTTTAAAATGTTAGGGTGTACAATACAATGGAAAAAGTTTTTAGCAACTAGTTTAGGAAGATAAAATTTTGTATGATTTGTACGTTACCATAGAATGCCCAAAAATTCTTAATTTATCACTTTTAAGGTTGGTTTTTTTTTTCCACAAAGTAAATTCTATGACACACAATCACAACTTCTCAAAGACATTTTACTCCGGTAGCTGTACTGAGAAAAAATATAATATCAACTCTTTAAGACTAAACAAAGTTGTTTGAAACATTTCATAATTATAAGGGATATTATTCTCGGCATACAGCACTATGATACTCTGCTATTTCCTTCGGATGTAAAAATTTGAAGTGATATCCCAAAAAATGTCCTTCTTCAAGAAAAAAAAGTTGACTAGGTTTCCATGATTTCTAAACGGATAAGGATTTATTATCAAATCTATTAACTATTTTGAAAAACTATTTCAATTTTTTAATACCAAATTTAAATAAACTGATTCATATAGTTCATGATGATAGGTACTAAAAAGCTTACATATACTTAAGTAGAGTAACTAAAGCAAATTATTAGGGAACCCCGCGGAACAGCTCTGATTTTGACGATTTTTTTTTCAAACGTAGGTAATTAAAAATACTTTAAAGTCTATAGATTAAAAATTGCCGATGTTGCCGTATTGTTTTTTAAAATTAAAATTAAATTTTTTTTTAACAAAACCATTTTTTTTGCTTTAATTTCATAAAACAAATGATAGGAAAAGATTCTGTAGGTAATTTAAGGAAAAAAAAATATAAGGGAGTAAGGGACAATCTTCCATCGTTTAAGTGATAAATGCAATTTTCTCATAATCTGACTTCAAACACAAAAAAAATATTTTGAAAACAACGGCAACACCTACAATATTTTAAAATACATTTTCAAAAAGCCAGAAGCTCATTCTTATCTCTTAAATTTAAATCCACTAAATTTAATTAAGAGTTTTTGAAAAAATGGTCCTCAAACTCTGAATTAAAAAAAAAATTATTAAAAAAATTTAAAATGACTTTTTTTCCAAACTTTTCCTAATAAAATATGAATTTATTTTAAAAAAATTTTTGGCCATAAATATTATCAGTTGAATTCCGAAGCAGAAAAGGTAATATATATCACACTTTTGAAAAAAAAAAATTAAAAATTACTTCAATTTCAATGGGTTTTTTGATAAAAACTGAATTTTTGCATTGAAATAATTAATTTTCTCAAAGACTTTGGTAAATAAGAACTTTAAATTTTTACTATTTAACTTTCAACTTTTTAATTTTTTTCATAAACCGTAATACATTTTACAATTCCTTTTATAATTTCAAATCATAATAAATGTGGCCAAAAAATTTTGAAAATAAATGCATTTTTTTCAATAATCTTTTTTTTTTTTTAATCTGAGTTCAGTTACCATTCTTTCAAAAGCCCTTAATTCAATTAACTTTATTTTAATTTTACCAATATGACTAAGCTTCAAGCTTTTTAAAAATGTATATTTAAATATTGTAGGTGTTGCCGTTGTGTTCAATTATTTTTTTTTTTGTGTTTGAAGTCAATTAATAAGAAAATTGCATCTATCGCTTGAACGATGGAAGATTGTCCCTCACTCCCGTATATTTTTTTTTCTTGAATTTCCTAGACAATCTTTTGGCATCAATTAATTTATGAAATTTAAGAAAAAATTTTGAAAAAAAAATTTTTTTTGTTCACAAAAATCTTCAATCAAATTTTTAATCTATAGACTTTAAAGTATTTTTAATTACCGACGTTTGAAAAAAAAATCATCAAAATCTAAGCTGCTCCCTAATATTGCCAATTTTTGAGCTTTAGTTACTCCACTACTTATCGTCCTTAAAAATTTAAACTCCTTAAAAATTACTTGAATTTTTCTTTACTATTTGAATCTTTTCTCAGAACTATTACTTTCATACAAATTATCAAATTTTACTGTTTCGATTTTTTTCTTCTCTTTGCTTTTGCCTACTTATATTCTTGAAGGTGAAGGTAACGTCAACGTCGTCGTCGTCGTTTATACAATTTATTCTTATTTCATAGTCAAGGACACAAAATATAAAAATTTGTTCCCTTGACAGAAAAAAACTATACCTACCTACACACAAAATAATATAATGAAAGAAAAAAAAAAGGACTTTAAAATCCATACTAAACTTATACACATACATACATCTTCTTATAAGCTTGTAGTCTCATATAAATTTTGCATTAGAGGATCACAATAGTACCACAATTGCTCTGTATCTAGAATTTTGTATATTTTTTTTCAACCTAACCTAAAGCAAATATAAAAATATTTAACCATGACCTGACACTTGTATGATAGAGTTAAAGGTTGCGTCTAGGTTTGGCCATGCAAAAACATCAGAATACACACACAAATATGATGGTCGTGAGGGGGTGAATGCAAAAAAGGAAGAAAGGGGTGCTTTTTCCTATACTCTCGGGGGGTTGACATTGAAAAACTTGAGTTGCGCTTCTCTCGTTCAAGTTCAGTTTGAAAATGTCCTTCACCATGGACTCTTCCGTACGCACCACGTCTCCGTTGCCGCCGAGCCAAACCGACCGGATGATGGCCATAATTCTGGTAAGAGTAGAGTAGAAGAGAAAACGTGTCCTTTTTGGCTCTATTGCATATGTGTATAAAGCTTGTGTAAGTAAAGTTACCTTGACAAAAAAAAAAAAATAATTTCGGAACCTTAAAAAACTATGAGGGTTGAAAACGTCGTTTTTTGGCTGGTTTACAAAATTAATTTTCTTCTCGAAGGAAAAAAAAACACTAAAAAGACAAAAAAAAAAAACAATTCAGGGGTCGTAAGGATTAATATTAATTATTCCTAGCGATCAAGGGCATCCTTACATCACGTGTTGTCTAGGCAACGCCCTTCAAATGTGTGCAAGAGCTCTGGCAATAGCATTGAAATAAGTTTTTTTTTACTTGCATGCACATCGCTTTTATAGACTTTGAGGGTGAGAGATTGGTGATGGGACAGTTTTCTGAAGGAGAAAGAGAAAAAGGGTGAGGCGAAAGGGGTAAATAGGTATAGTTTAACGTTCAAGGTTATTGTACGCGATTCCTCATCATCATCATCATCATTTATATCAGGAGAGAGTAGTGTGGGAGGTTGAATGCACTTTGATAGTAGTTGTGAGTCAGATGAACTGTGTTTTTGAGTGTGCAATCAAATTACGAGAGAGAAAGAGTAAGTCCCATTCCGGAGAGAGCACCAGATGTTTTTTTTTTTTTTGTACGAAGAGAAGAATAAACTGATGTAGTTGTAGTTTATGTCAAATATAAGTTCCAAAATTGAGAATGACTTTTAGGGAATTAATAGCTTTTTTGAAGTAAACAGATGGACGCAAATTGAGTTTACAAAGTTTCGTACTACTGGCTTTTCATTTCAAAATTCATGCTTCACCGCAGTCAATATAATTGAAATGAAAGAGAGTGTTTGAAGGATTTTCTCATTTAAATGAACTTGAACGATTGAGGGTTGTCAAGGTAAATGAGTGTGAACATTATTAATAAAATGTGTGTATGCATTGATTCGTTATAATCAAAAAACAATCTCTATTTTTTTTGCACTTATACCTACGCAATATTTTAGTGTAAATTTTTCATTAAGGTAGATACTTCCTCTAAAGCATTAGAGTCTGAAGCTTATTTGATAATAAACCTACCTATACTTTTAGTTGAGACTTCAAAGCCTCTCGAAATAGTGTAAATATTCGTCATAGTCCAGGTGTGCATTACTAAAAAGACACCAACAATCTTTTTTGTCTGAACCGATTCTGTGCTCAATTATGAAAATTGATGGTTTTAATTTTTTAAAAATCAATTCATGCTGCATTTAAAATATTTACAGATGCTTTTCTTTAATAAACAATTTTTCAAAGTATTCTTCTACTCACAAATTTTTCACACAGGCAAAAAATTGCTTTCTGGATGCTATTGAAACATGTTTCGAAAAAAAGGTTAGACTTCAAGAGATAATTTTTTATCTTCGAAACGTGACGACGATTTTTTGACTTCGGATTCGAATTAAAAATGTTGAAATATAGAATTAGAAAAGTATATTTTGGTTCAACGCAACCTTAAATATTCAGTGTTGTTGATCACTGTTACATATTTGTATTTTTTGTTATATTTCATATTTTTTATTTTAATTTTTTAACATATATTAAGCCAAAATAGTCAACTTTTTAAGAAATCAAAAGAATTCAAAGGGCACAAAATATTTATCTCAGTTTTCATATTACTAATACAATTGAAACCAAGGATTACCTTATAAAAATTATTTTTATTTTTTTTTTTTTCAGGTGAGTGGACAAAACACTTTCCAAATCAATATAGTATGGGTAAGATAATTTTTTTTATAAAACTTTTAACTTAAACGTAAACGTAACTTAAATTTTAAGAAAATAATATTCATAATAAGGTAATTAAATTGCTTCTAACTTATGTAAAATGGTAAATCGGAGTTAAATTACAACGCAACACACAAAAATTTTCCAGACCGTTGCTTATTATTTCTTACTAATTTTAGGGTGCTGATTCTGAAAACAACATTAGTTTTTTTCTAGCAGCTCTGGTTTTTAAATTAGTCATATCGTCGGTGAAACCAGAAAAGTGTGTAACTCCAAATTTTCTGAAAATTAGATTTGAATGCCATCTGTTAGACAAACCTAATATCTACCGTTCCTTAAACTCAGAATCCCCTTGAAGTTCATAGTTTTTATTTTATTAGCAAATTAGAAAATGAAAACTCATACAAATGCCTTCAAAACGATTTTGTTTTTTTGCTCTCCTATAAAATTTGCTAAAATGGAGTTACACACTTTTCTGGTTTCACCGACGATATATGAAATAGTAATTCATACAATTTTTTTTTTTTTGTTAAATTTTTTTTATTTAAAAAAAAAAAATGTTTTTGTATTTTTATTTTACTTACTGAACCGAAATACATTACATTACAAATATATTTTTCCAGCAAAACGTTAAAAACGCTTGTAATAATGAAATCTTAAAAAAATAGTACAAAAAATGTGAAAAATGAAAATATCTAAAAAAAAAAATAGACCTAATAGAAAGCATCCAGTGTGATTTTTAGGCTTAGTGAACCCATATGCATTAGGTTCGACAAAAAATTTTCTGGAAAATGTTAACAAACAGTTAATAAGCATAACTTTATAATTATTACGATATTACCCCCAAAATGTGTAAAACTTAAATATTTCAAAAAATACAGCTCCTAGAAATAAAAGCTTGTGATTTTTAGGTTAACTGACCCTAAATACATTAAATTTGATATAAATTTTTCTGGAAAATTTGAATAAACGCGCAAAATAAGGAAAACTACAAAATTAGTATGAAAATTTCCCCAAATATGAAAAATTAAATATTTCAAAAACCAATATGATTTTTGAGCTTACTCAAAACAAATCTATAAAATTAGATATTAATTTTTTTGGAAAATTTTAAAAAGTTGAAAATTGTTGGCCAGTGTAATTAATTCAAATTAGCATTGTATATTCTTACTTAATCATTGCATGCAGATAAATTTTAGCTCCCATACAAAATTTTCTCCAAAATTTAGTCTAAGAAAATTTTACTTAAGAATATCAGCCGAGTTGTGCGCTAAAAAACCAAATTTTTTGTTTCTAACTGTACAAAAGTCGAAAAAGTATTTTTGTTCTTTACTCTAAATAATACAAACTAGTATTCCTTATAAAATGTTAAAAGTTATCATGACTTAATAATGCGAAACGAAAAAAAAAAAGTTTTCAAAGTCAAAGAGTGTTCAAAGTGTTCAGTGTAAAAGCGGTTGATTTATCACTATGATTTGTTTGCCCAAAGTTAGCCCAGGCTTAACTACCATTTATTTTCCTCATCCAAACTTTTGTTGGTTTCAAAGGCCAACTAGTTTCATTAATTTTTAAGAAAAACAAAAAAAAAAAAAAAAAATAGTACACATACACCACAGTGACCTTTTTTTAATTTATAATTTGGAATAAGTAAATCCTCTGGTATGGCGCCTCATATAATATTTTTTTGACTTAGAATTCTTACTTGATTGAATGTAGTCCATATAACATTCCAGTTAAGAAGCTCAATATGGGTGATATCCATAAAAAATAGTAAATGCTTTTACTTGAAAAATTATAAAGTATGAACATTTTTATCCACATTTTGTGCATATTAAACATAGTTTTTACTTCCTATTTTTCCTATTGATATTATTTACTTTTTTTTATGCATATGGGCCAATATCTAATTTTACAGTAGGTACTATTTAAAAATATTAGTCAAAAATAAACAAAATTTCGTAAAAAATTAAATATAATTTTCATCTTATTACCTTACATGCACAATTTTCTGTTGTTTATTAAAATTAATTTTTATGTCCCTAGTTAAACATTATCCAAAACAACAACCTTATTTAGAAATACCTACACATTTTATTCCCAGTTGTGTAATATATTTTCTTTGGTAAATTGAGGTAATTTTTCTTCTTATTTTTGGTTAATATATGAAGTGAAATCTGTAGGATTTTCGAAAAAAAAAAACGTAAATAACACTGGTCGGCAACGGATATAGAGCAAGAACCAAACCCTACTTTTCGAGAGGAATTTAGTGTGCTGAGTCCGAATCTGAAGTCAAAATTTCACTGGCACGTCACGTTTTTGAAATAATTGAATATTAATAGGTCAAAAACGCGTTTTTTTTGGGTACATTTGACATCGAATTACATCACCGTTAATTTTTTTTTTTTTGTAAAACTACTTATGCAATCTCAAAACGCCATATTAACACGTCCTAAAGGTATTTATATTTTTTCAAAATTATTTTTTTTTTTCTCAAAGATATTGAAAAAAGAAATTTATGATAGATATCTCAAAATCTTGATTATTTTTTTCAAAGTAATGAACGTTTTTTTGAATCAAATTCCATCTTGCGTCTTCTGATTTGGGCTTATAAAGAGCAACATATTACGGAAAATATATATTTTTGACTAAACATAAAAAAAAACTCAATTAAAAATTAGTTTTTGAAGCTTTAAAGCGAAAATAGTGATGAGTATAGCTCAAAAATTGGGCGTGATAGAAAAAATCTGTAAACAGTTTTGAATTCAGCACACTAAAGTCAATCAAAATCACCTTATAAAGTTCTTGCTCCCGACTTTTTTTAGTTTTTTGCCGACCAGTGTAATATAAAAAAAACTAACAGAGCTCATAATCTGCGATCAGATTTTTTATGAGGTTATGTTAAAAGAGGATTATAGGCAGTACAAAATTGAATTGAATTCATAATCTAATAATAATCAAAATGGCAACTATGAACTTATTTTGCAATGAAACAACTCCTAAAAACTGGAATGTAGGCAACACCAACTTATCTTCTTACCAAATGAACTAAAACTATATTGGTAGTTGCTACTATTAGAAGCTTTTTTCCTATGACAGTTATTTTTTGTCCTGAAACTTAAATTCACCACGAATCTACCACCTACAATCATATCGAAGTTATTAAGTAAAATAGGTATATCCCTTTTTAAATGTATCCCTAAAGCTCAACATTTAAACTGTTAAAACCGTTTTCTTTCTATCGATTGCAGCGCCACGCATTGAATGCATTTCCTTTTGCAAAATGTCATTATTGCACTTTGAATATGCATGCAACTTGCATAACTTACATTTTTGCATTCTCATTTTCAAACAGAAAAAAAAAGCTTTTCACTCTCCCTATCTGCAAAACTGTCTGACTGTTATAATTTGTGTGTGTGTGTGCAGTTGCAGCAAATGCATTAGACAAAAAAGAGCTTTTTTCTGCATGCTTCTTGTGTGTCTAGCTGACTTCATCTATTTTCTATCAGGTGTCGTTGAGTGCAATTTCAAAAAAATTTCGCTCCTTGAATTCAAAATCCAAATCCAAAATGAAAACAAATTTGCTAATTCTGATTACGTCGCAAAAGATTTTTTCTCTTGTTCAAACTTCTCCCTCCTCTTTTTTTCATCATACAGAAAGATCCTTATAAAAGTATTAGGACATATAAAACTGAAGTCTTTACTTTTTCTTATTTCTCGCTTGTATTTGATTGGTTCGGTGGGTATAATGGTGGCACACAATGGAAGGCAAAATGAAATAAAAATATCAAGGACAATCGAAGCCCTCATCAAAAAGGGACATTAACCTTGATACTGGTTTGTGTTTTTTTTTTTTTTTTTTTTTTTCGTTAATTCAACATATCCCTCGTTTTTGTTCTCCTTCTTCGTCTCTTGTTCTCCGAATTTGTGTGATACCCAATCCCAATTTGAGTTAACCCAACATCCTAATAATCAAAATGCTTGTCTTTTTTTTTTTTTTTTCTTCCTTGAATTTCGCATTCTAATAATACAATTTTGTTCCCTTACCTCTTTTTAAAGAGGGTCGAACAAAAAAGGACAAACAAAGAACAACAACGATCAGGAAGACAAATTTTAGTATAAAGAGAGAGAGAGAGAAGATGAAGGTGTTGAAAAGAGGATATAGGTAATGTAGTGTTTTTTCCATAATGACTTTTCAATTTTCGAACTTTTTATTAAAAGTCATATACCTTTCTTGTTTTTCATCCCCTGAATGTATCATTATCATCTTCATCATTTGCCATCATCATCATCGTCACAATCACCCACGCTTTTTTTTTCGTGCTATACAAAAATTTTTGTTTTGCTTTTTCCGAGCTTGCGCTCTTTTATACCAGATTTCGTAGAAAAAGAAGAAAAAATAAAATAAATAACGAACAAACAAAGCAAAACACAGAAAATGGAATTGTCACGCACACATTAACGCAACTTGTTAGCAAATTTGCTTTGCTTGCTCCTCTTGTTGCTATAGAATACACGCAACGGTGATGATGATGTAAAAGCGCGTTGTTGCCGTTTGTTGGTGCGTAATAAATGCTGCGTGTTGGTGTGTTTGTGTGTGTGATTGGCCTTGACTCAGAGTAACCCCATAAAAATTGTGTTTTGTTGTCTTTCATTCTCCTGCTCTTCGATTTTTTTGTTTTTTTTATTTTCATTAATTCTCTGTGCATAAATATAGGGAAGTTTTTTTTGTTTTCTTTCTTGTGTTGTTGTTGTTTTTTTTTTTTGTTTTTAGTGAAACGGGCGCCCGATGTGAGGCATAAAATTCGACCGAAAAAATACAAATGTAGAGCAGTAGAGTAGGTGTCTCCGGTGTCGGTCGATTTTTGTTGTTTGATTCTTTTCTTTTTTTTTCTCTTTTTTTTTGTTTTTGTTTTTTTTTTTTTATTTCTGGATCAGCAGTGGAGGTATTTTTTTTTTTTTCATTTTTCTTTATCAGTAAAAAAGGTATATTTGTGTAGGGAATTGTGTGAGCTGGAGGAAAAAAAAGAGCCTCTCTGAGGTGGGTCTTTTTTTGTGTTGTTTTTGTTTTTTGTATTTTTGGTTCTCTTAATATTTTTTTTTTTTTTTTTTTTCTTACAAGAATATATTATTCTAAACATACATTTCTCAGTGGGAGTAGGTATAGGAAATCTTTAACAAATAGAAGGAATTTTTTTTTCTTCGTTTGGTGTTAATATTCTGAAGAGCCTACATATCCTAGGGCTAGGTCATCAAAAAAATGTTTTATTTTTGTTTACATTTTTTTTTTTTTTTTATTCCTATTCGATTGCGTTTTATGTTTTGAGTACATATTTACATTTTACTTCTTTAGAGAGATGGGGTTGTAGTTATGAGGATTTGTTTATGAATTCCAATTAGAATCTTCCAGGAAGCCTATTTAAAGGGATAATTTTTTTTTTTTTTTTTGAGATAGGGTAGGGAGGTAGGTTTTTTAGATACTGTATCTACATGTGATATGGGTAAATTCCAAGTGTATAGGCCCATAAATATGTCATTACCTACCTATATTTAACCCCAATTTTTGTAGTTAATTTATGACCAAATTCCACTACTAAGTCTAAGATCTCTCTGATTTTTTATTATACACGAATTTAAATTACATGGTTTTATTAGATTAAAATTTGTTTTGGAAAAACAACCAAAAATTTTGGGGACAAAATCTACTTTTTTTCTAAATTTATAAATAAAATTATATTTTATAAATGTTTACTAAAACCTTACCGCAGCGTTAGTAAAAAGATTGAAAACTGGTCCTCAAACCTAGAATTTTGAGGAAAAAAATAAATTAATTAAATTTCATTTTTTTCGTAATAAAATCAAAATTAAAATCAGTTTGGCCATTCTTATTGTTAGTTGAATTCAGAAAACATTAAGGGTTGAATGTATGACAGTTTATAAAAAAAATTCAAAATGTATTTCAGTTTCAAAAAAAAAAAAAAAATTTCTAGAAGTTTTTGAAAAAAAAAAAAAAAAAAATTAGGTACTTTTTTGTTCAAAGCTCAATATTTAAATTATATGTTATTTTTTCTTCATTGAATAGCCTTTATTTTAAAAGTTCAAAACAAATAATTTTTAAGGTCTAATTTGCCATCAAATCAAAGATATCAATACAAAATTCTAATTTCAATGAAAATGGAGCAATTAAAAAATAAAATTTAAACTCAAATACTTACTACCTTCCTTTTTTCTTAATCGAACTAACAATAACTATCTCCAAATATTTTTGAAAAATAAATTAATATTTTATAACAAAAAAATTATGTAGGTAAAACTTTTTATTTAATTTAAAAATTAATTAATTTCTAATTAAATTAGTTCAGGAAAAGTTTTTCAAATTGACTTGGTTTAAACTTTACTTTACAATGGAATTAACATTTGGCTTTTTAAATAATTAACATTTAAAGTCTACCCGTTCTGTTTAAATATTTTATTATGTTTGTGAGGAATGTTTTACCACTTAAACGATTCAAAACTGTCCCTCACTCTATATCTTTTGATGTCATTGAATTTATGATCATTTTTGAAATCAATTACCTTACCGGTGCACATAAGAGTATTGTCATCAAAAAACCTGGCCATAATTATTTTTCGTTTTTTGTTACTATTTCTGTTTAAAATGAGTATTCCTACAAGAAAATACAATATAAATCTAGTTTTTGTTATTTTTATTTTTTTAACCAAAAACTAAAAAAATTGATTAATGGCCTGTACTTCGCCTGTCGACATTATTTTTCTCAAATTTTTTTCCTCATCCCTAATACGCAATTCTCAGTTTTTTTTTCTCTCTTCCCCAACCTTAATTAAGATCACCCAAAATATAATACACTAATAACATCAGTAAATTTAATTTAAAAAATAAAAAACGTTGCATAAAGTAAGGAGTATTTTCTATCAGAATGTGAAAAACTAATTGACCCTCGATTCTCTAAAGAGCACCTTAGAGCACCCAATTTTTGTTGCATTGTGTTAAAGAATATATAAACTAACTCATAAGTTTCAATTCACCGCAGAATAACGAGGTATACTAAAACAAAATCACTAAAGTTCGAATAATAACTTATCAAAAATATCAAATTTTTAGATACTAGTTTTAAACCCGCATTAAAATAGAAAAAAACATCTTTATTAATATCGTTAATAAATAACTGAAGAAGAATTCTCCATTTAAATTTTTTTAGATTTCTATCACAACACTTCGATATCGCATATAGAATAACACTTACCAAAAAAAATCGCATTCAAATAAAAATGAGGTAGATGTAACAGTTAACTTTGAACTCATTTTTTAACAAGATACGATAGAAAAACAAAAAAATTAGTGCAGCATATTGACACATGTTTATTTTGCACCCACTTTGCCAAACTTTTTGATGTCAGTTTTGATTTTCAGAAAATCGACTTATGACCAGGTTTTTACTGCAAATACTCCTATCCCAACTAACAATTTTGCTTCTATAAAGCTTTATAGATGCTACCGTTGCTTCTATAAAGCTTTATAGAAGCAAAATTGTTTGTAGGGATGTGCGGTGTTAAAAAAAAAATAATCACAATTGGAGCTATTCGATTCGGTTCAAAAGTAATTTGCTTTAGTTACAAGTTACTACACAGTAAATCTGTAAAAAATGGTTCCTAGTGACTGTTTCCACAACTTCGCGGTTTTTTGCGTACCTACCACTAAATAACAAAATTATTGTCAATACTAATTATACCTATCAGAACAACGTAACAAAAAAATAAAGTTCTGTGCAATTTCAAATGTAATTTAATATTTTGTATAAAATCGTTCGTTAAAATCGGTTGATTCGTTTACGAGAGAATCAGAAATCAATGAATAAGTTTTTAAAAATACATTAAAAATACAAAAAGCTTTCAAATCTTGTCAATTTTGTTTTGGCCCAATTTATTCACTCTTCATTATAATTTAAGTCCGCAATAAAATGAAAACTAATAATTTTAAAATTTCCTTTTTTAAATGGTGACTTTATTTTTCAATGGAGTGTGAATAAATTAAATTAGTTGTATGAAGTCTGAAGAGAAAAACTTTATATATTTGAATTTTTCAAAAGTTTATTATTATTTAATTTTTTAATATTCTTATCTAAAATCTAGTGTAAAAGTTGAGTTAGCTGTTTTGCATTGTAAGCCGGCAAATTGGGAGGTACAATTAACTTTGTTCACAAGACCAAAACGCATCACCCAAAATCGGTTGTTTGAAACAATTCCATTAAGTGATTTAAACTTTAGACCGATGGAACTGCCAGAATTGGATGCACAGCACATATTTTGCATTCTTCATCATCGAATTTCTCTTCAATGCTTACAATAATGCAAATACAAATATTTTAAAAGCCAAAATTGCATTTCGAAAATTTTTTTTAAATACAAAAATGAAAAAATTTTATCTTAGAATTAAAAATTTTGAATATTCAAAAACTCAATTGCAAAGATTGGTTTGACAAATAAAAAAAAAAAACCATCATTTTTTTGAATATGATGTTAGTTTATGCACCCGATTTATCGAAACTCCATCTCTAAAACGTGATTTTTGTTCCTAAATAGCTTGAATTAAGTTTAACAAAAAAAAAATAAAATCCTTTCATAAATCTTCACAAAAAAAATATTATACTACTTTTTTTTACTAATTAAATAAAACACACCCACTAAATCGTTTCAATTTTCTATACAATCATACACATCTTCCAATCGGTCTAAAATGTTCATTAATATTATGGAACCACAAAAAAAAACCCTTAAGTAATTCTTTTCTAAACATTTGTGTTCTCATGTTTTATTCTAAAAATAAAACAAAGCCTCCTACCAGGCAAATCACTTACAAGTACAGACAACAGCACTTTCTCAAAAAAAAAATCGAAACAAATTTCTGACATTTTATATCTATACATATCTCCCTACCCCCCCCCAGGTCCTTTTATATGACCCTGATTTTTGTTTTAATATAATATGAACAAGAACATTGTTGCTCTTTGCTATACTCTCTTGCCTCTTATTATTATGGAAAATCAAGGAGAATTGGATTCTTTATTTTTTCCAGGGCCCTAACAATTTTCATTTTGACCCACACTCCCATCGATTCGCGAAAAATGGCAACAAAAACTAAATTGGCACCTCTCCACACCACTATGACCAAATTTTTCTCTTTGAATTGATTTGCTCTTAAGATATAGGAGACCCAAAAGAGTAAGAAAATTAGGCCTACCCTAAGATAACCTAACTTAACTTGGGTTTGGAAAATAACCAATACCAACACCATCTAACCTTCATATAAGTCGGTGTTCATCCCTACGGAAGAACAAATCTGAGCTGCTCAACATATTCCTTGTAGATAACGCCACTCTAGCCAAAAAAAAAATCCATACTTCCAGGAAGGCCAAATTATATTATATATAAAAAAAAAAAAAAAAAAACACGCACTCTAAGGGGTGGAAATGTGGGGTGGTTTGACGTGATTTCTAAACACTATACTGCCTGTTGTGATGCTCTGCTGTGGGGCTCTGTTCTGAGTGAGGAAGCAAAAATGCGTATATGTAGGGAACAATGATAAATCATGCTATCATAGGGGAGGAACACTTACACTTCATCCGACAAAATATCTATGTATTCTGTGTTCGGGGGATGAAACACGCGTTGCGTAGGGATAAAATGTTGTTTCTTTTTTTTATCAGATGATAGCACGTGTCTTTGATTTGATTTTTGACTGCTCTTTGATTTCATCCCCTCTCTCATTTCTGATTAACTTTTTTCTTTTCTTTTCTTTTCTTTTTTTTTCTTTCTTCTTGCTTCCGGTATTAGGTTTATAAATGGTTTGTGTATTTGGTTTCAGTTTCGGAGATTGTCTCAAATTCATAGAAATTTTTGCGGGAGTATATCCTTAATGAATCGACAACAAAACGACGACGTTAATAATAATAAATGTGAATGGCTTCATAAAGACACAATTTATATTTTTATATACTCTTGCACACGAGCTCTTCCTTTTTCTTCACTGTCTTTTCGGAAGAGATAAGTTCTAATAAAAAAAAAACATAAAATATACCTATAAGACAATTATGATGGAGGAAGAAAAAATTATTTTGATGACATCGAAAATATTACAAAAAATAAATGCCTTCGGGTACCTTGAAAATAGATGGTTATAATGATAATGATTGACATTAAGTATATACATGTTGTAGGAGTTCAGCGAACTAAATTCTTGAAAGGTCAAATTTAATAATTGGTCATTATAAGTAAATAAATATAAGCTTCCAGCTTTTTTTTATTGATTTATGTTGTTTTGGATGGATTAATGATGATATGCTTTTAAGGGGTTTCCTGGATACTTAATTATGTGATGGTATATTTTTATGCTAGTTGCTAAGTTAACATAATTGCAACATAATAATTGAAGTGTGAAGAAGAAAAAGGGGATGTCAGTTGACATTTTTTTAACTTGTATAATAAGATAGCTAGAAATAAGTTTTTGTAAAATAAATAAATGTAAATGGTAGGTAAGAACTTTTTTTTTCTTTATTCCACTATTTTTTCAAAGGATACAACAAAAAACTTTTTTTCATATCAGAAACCGAAAAAATTGTAATTTTTTTACTGTGAAAAAATCGTTAGTACCTTGGTATGTTTGCCCAAAGTTAGCCCAAAATAGCCCAACTTTTATTTTCGCTATCCTACGGTTAGTTTAAAAATTATAGAAGAATTAGTCTTTATTCACCACCCAAAAAAAAAAAAAAAAAATAGTACGCATACACCACAGTGACTTTTTTAATTTATAATTTAGACAAATTAAATCCACTGGTTGCGCCTCAAATGTTATTTGTTTGACTTACTTGATTGTATGTAGTGAATATAACATTCCTGTTTAGATGCTTAGTTGATTTGTTTCATTTCACCTTGAAAACCACAAAATACAAATATTTTTTCAAGTGTAAAAATCATTGACTTGTTTGGCTTGTAATTTAAGCACCTAAAAAAGCTACATACTAAGTAAAAACTATCTAAACATTTTTCAAAGGCAACAACAAATATAAAATGGTGTGCGAAGTGATTTCTTTTTCAGTACACGAATAGTTCTTTTCAGACCTTTCTCAACTAACCTTGGTAATTCCAACAAATTACATCACTTTTTTTTCTTTAGCCCACCCTTATTTCAAAAATTATAAAAAAAACTTTTTTTCTAATTACCAACCTCTTAAAAATAAAAATTTGTTTATTTTTTCAGTGTACAAATTGTCTTTTTTACACTTTTTCTCAATTAACCATGCTAATTCCAACAAATTGCATCATTAGGGTGGGTTATCGAAAAAAATCTTGGGCTATCCTGGGCTTACCTTGGGCAATCGAACCAGGCAGGTTTGGAAAAAAAATAATAGCATTTAGGGGTGCCAACTTCACATTGCCTCAAAATCATTAGAGACGATTTTGATAATAGGGTAGAGTTGCCTAATTCCGGCCCTCGCAAGTAGCCGGCCACCTTTCAGAAAAATCGTTATTACTAGTGATTTCGTAGGGTTTATTCAAAATGTTTACTCTTATTCTGTTCTTTTAAATGTCTCTCCTAAAATTACAATATTCTTATTTTTCTTGTTATTCAGTTTTCTTAGAAAAAAAAAAGTTTTTATGAAGTGATCCAACCAGGCATGGGTTTTTTTTTTAAATTTTACTGCCAAAACCTACTATCGTAATTAGTGTTTTGTGGAAACAATTTCAGAGCTAATTCTTTGAAATGTTGTTTTTCTTATTTAATATATATTATACTTCAAATAAAATAGGTTTTAAATAGGAAAAGGATGTGAATTTTGGTAATTTTAAGGGGAGGCCGGAGATAGAACAAAAAAAAAGCTTTGAAATTCAAGAGTTTCCTGTATTCGGTCCCCTTTTATTGATAAAAGTTTAAAAAATGGGAAAAAATAAATACATTTTAAAATCATTTGATGTTATAACTTATTAACAATCAAAATTGTTTCTAAATTATTAAAACACAAAAATTTAAATAAAAAACATTCAATTTATTTAAGCTTGACCTTATAAATTCAGTGGCCGGAAATGGGACACTAGATGGCCGAAAATAGGAAACAAAGGCCGGATTTAGGAGTATCGGACTTTTTTATACAAAAACATAAATAAAATATTTTTGGGAACTATAAATTAACTATTTTTTTAACCATACCAAAAAATTATTAAATAAAGTACATTTTAATTCAAGAATTATTCGAAAATGTTGATATTTGACGTTTCTGTGCTTTATTTTATGAGACGGAATCATTAAGGGGCCGGCTACTCTACCCTACAAGACTTTTATCATAGTTATAGAATTCTAGAACCAAAAGTGAATGTAAAAAAATATGCCACCATTTTTTTTTTCTTAACGAATATTATTTGTAGATTTATATGAGGTATTATACAATGCAGGCTATTTTGGTCAATTTAATTTTTAATATAAATAAAAAATGTTGTTCTACTTTTTCGCAAAATGTCGTCGCTAATCACGGCTTCTTCAAGGGGTTTTATATTGTTTTTTTGTTTTTATTTTATTTGAAAAAGAAAGATATTAAAACTATTTCAGCTTACACTGAGGGAAAAAATAAATTGAAACGTCGTTGTTTCAAAGTTGAACTACGTTGATTTATGTGACTTTAAGATACGAAACCATCAAAAATTAACCTATTTTCCACATTGATTTTAAAATGTCCATCTTCAACGCAAAATCATTCCGAATAATAGTTAAATCAATGTGGTTTTCATTGATTTCACGTTGTTTTATGGTATCTTTTCCCTCAGTGTACATTCAAATTCAGGGAACCAGGCCGAAAAGCTCCGATCTCGATGATCTTTTTTTTGAGACGTCGGTTTTTTTTTTCATTAAAATTAATTTTTTTTGTTTTTGGTAAAATTTCTGAATTTAATGATACCAAAAGATTATCTACTTAATTTAAAGAAATTAAATATGTGACTTAAAAAAAAAAAAAAAATCAACACAACGGGATAGTCCTCAAACTCAGAATTTTGAAAAAAAAAATGTTATTAAAACAATATTAAAATGACTTTTTCAAATTTTTTTCTTATAAAATATGAATTTATTTTTAAAATTTTTTGGCCATAGATATCATTTGTGAAATTCCGAAGCGGAAAAGGTAATAAATATTACAGTTTTGAAACAAAAAATAAAAATTACTTCAATTTCATTGGATTTTTTTTATAAAAATCGAAATAATTGATTTTCTTTAAGACTTTTACAAATAAGATCTTTAAACTTTCGCTATTTAACCTTCAACAATAAGGGCTGTTGAATGAAGAAAAAATAATTTTATATTTAAACCTTGAACTTAAAAAAAAAAAATTAGGTAATTTTTTTTCAAAAACTTCTATTCTTCGAAAATGAAATACCTACTTTTTAATTATTTTCATAAACTGATATTGATATTTTTTCTTATGAATTCAAATTAAAACTAATATAACCAAACAATTTTTAGAAATAAATGTACTATATTTTAATATTTTATTACGAAAAAGTTTTAAAAACGACATGTTAAATTGTTGCAATACTTTTTTTTTCAAAATTCTGAGTTGGAGGACCAGTTTTTCAAAAACGTTGCTTTCAATTTTCTTAATTTTAATTTTAAAAATATTAATAAGTTCCTAGCTTTTTAAAAATGTATGTTTAAATATTGTAGGATTGCCGTTGTGTTTGAATAATTTTTTTTTTTCTGTTTGAAGTCAATTTTTGAGAAAATTTAAAACCAAAATTTTAATATGTTTATAAAAAATTGAACTTTTCTTCAACGAAATTAATAATTTATTTTAAAATAAAAGACCTCGAATTGAAATCTCTTTTTCAAAAATTCTATTTAAAAAAATTAACATTTTACCAGTTCCTAAATCAATTTCCATTTCACTCCTTTTCCCTTTTTCATGTTTCAAGAAAAAAGGAAAACAAAAATAAAATAAAAATTATTTATAACAACTTTCACTTCCTTTTAAATTGACCTTTTCCCAAATAGGTACCCTTACCTACTTTCTAAAGTAGCCTAACTACCCCAAAAAAACAAAAAAAAAAAACTGTAATGTAATCATTCTAATTCAAGTTAATTGCAATTTATCACCTTACACAAACACCATTTAAGTGATGTTGTCGTCCTTTTTCTGTCTTCGACTATGTCACCAATATTATAATAACTAGGCTCGAACTCTACTAGGGTTGAAAAGGAACCTTTTTTTCTTTACTTACAAATCATCTTCTATTACTGTTTTTCTTGTTGTTTCATCTTTAAATGCTGAGAACATCTTCTGTCTATTTTTTTTTTTTTGTTTCTATAAAATAAGTATCTTTTTTATGTAAAAAACGAATAGTTAAGAATTTGTGTACACAAAAAAAAAGCAATATTCCAGCTGTCTATCTTCTCTACAGAGATACAAATAGGTATAATATCAGAAAGTTTGCACGAGTATATGTAGGTCCTCAAGTTGTGTATTAGGGAGTATTTTTGTATGTGTGTATGTTTTTGTGCACGCGCAACATCTGATAACCATAGAAACTAGGTGAACGACCGCTGATAAGTATGTGACCTTCAAAATAATCTGGGCCAAGTGGAAATACAATTTTTGACATTCTAATTCTAATCAAAATAATGTTGGTGTGGTTGTTTATATTTTCTTTCTCATTCTCTCCCACATATTTTTGTTTTTTGGTTAACTTACCCTCTTTGTTGTCATTTCTTGATGGGTTCTCTCACTCTCTTCCATCGAGCTCTCCCAACTCAATTTCAATTCTAGGGGGTGTATTATTTTTTTGTTTTTCTATATTCTTTTCACGTTTTCATGTTTTCTTCTGAAATACTTTCGAGCTCCCAGATCTCTGTGTTTACCTTCAAATCTTGTCGTTATTTCAAATTTTCGAATACAATAGAAAACGTTATTTGGTGTTGATGATGAAATACACAAAACAAGGGAAGAAGAAGAAGTGTGCTAACGAGGGTTGTTGACGACGGAGGTAGGGGTGGTTTTTTTTTTTTGATGATTTGAATGAGATTTTATAGATACGAGTGAAGAGAACCGAAGTTGTTAATTTTATTAATTTCTTCACCAACAACAATAACTACAACTGTGCCAGGGTGTTTGGTTATGAGGGGGTAGTTTTGTATGACATTAGATCAAAATATCATTCAGAAGGGTGGGTTTGAGGGAAAGATATGAAGCATTAACATAATACATTTTTTTTTCTACCCACTTTTCGTATAAATTATTGTCGACTTGGCTTTGAAAATGTGTCTGTATACTACCGATATATTCTGATTGGGGTAGTTTTTTTTTCTTTTTTTTTTTCTAAGTAGTTATGTATGTATATTGCTCTTGAATAATATTTATTTGACCGTGGCCTTGAATTATTTTTCGTGTGTCATTCAACTCCCTATATATTCAAGTGCCAGAAGCTAAACCTTATGGTTCTAACTACGCACATAATGTTTTATTATTATTTTCCTTCTTTTTTTTTATTTGGCTTTATTTGTTTTTTTTTTTTTTTTTTCTTACGTTTTTATTGTTTTGGTTGTTTATGGTTTATTTTAGAAAAATAACAAAACAATTCTATGTTTTTTTAAGAATGAAAAGTGAATGATGTTGACATATTGTTGAATTTTTTTTGGGAATTATGTAATTATGTTAAATTGTTTATTAAATTTTTTTTTGGTTTTTGAAATAAACTATATTTAACTGCTTAGGGTAACCTTAGGGAGAAGACAAAAAAGGCAATAAAATTCTATGAGTAATTAATAGCCGTTTCTTAGGACACTCTCAATCAAAAGAAAATCAATTGGACAAATAAAAATGCGGAAACGCAATTTTTTTTTTTTCAGCTTCAGTAGAAAAACAAATTGTAGTTGTTTGAAAGTAAACGTTAAAAATGGGTTGGGGTCAAAATTCTGCTTTCAAAATTCTGCTTTTCAAAATTCTGTTTTTTTAAATTCTGCAAAAAATTAAAATGTTAAAAAGCGCGCGCTTTTTAACATTTTTCAACCCCTTTTTTAATTTTTTGCAGAATTCAGTAGAAACATGTTCTTGAAAAATTATCTGCTTATTTGATTACTTACCTACATAATTTGTCATTCTTTGAATGAATATTAGTTTTTGTTTTAAAAAATGAATGAATTCAAAAATATTAAGAAAAGGTTTTTGAAAATAATTAAAATTTTATTAATTTATCAAATAAAGATGAATATTAAAAAAAAAATTGAATAAGAAAAGGAATATTTTGTATGAAACAACATCGTTTCCAAGTAGTTTATAGATTTTATTTGAAAGAAATTTAGTATTTATGCATTTTAAAAAGTACCAATGTTGAATTAAATTAATGAGGTTTATTATTCTTTAGCCCGATCCCGTCAAAAATATGACAAAAATATCTTTAAAGTTTTTAGAAACACTTAAAGCGCAGTTTTATTGAGGCTTTTTTGAATATTACGTGTGAGAAAATTGTATTATTCCTCAAAAATTTTGTATGGTACCTACACGTTCTAAGCGAACATCTGGAGTGACGCAGAAAAGTTATTCTAATGTTTTTTGCTTATTTATTCAGCTATCAGGTTCTGCTTTTACTGTTGAGATTGATCGTTTATTACTCAAGATATATCCCGAATACTTAGTATGCTGGGAAAAACAACGACAAAAAACTTTGAAAAATCATTCTCGTTTTTTTCATTTTTTAGATAAGATTTTCGAGTTTTCTGGGCTCAAATTTATACGAAAAGTATAACGACACATGGTCTCCAAAATTGTACCTATTTATTTTTTTGTAAACTAGTGTTATTTATTTGAAAATTCATTACAAAAATATGTCACAACTGTTACATTTTTGAGTTTTTATAAAAAACCCATTTTTGTGTATAAATTTCCTTCAAATATTATATTTACTAAAAAAGTCGTTTGAATAAAATTTACAACAAGTCACTGCACCAGACTGAATCGATTTTTTTACCTTCACACTTATCTTAGAAGCTAAGAATAACAAAATTTAATTGTTTAAAAGATATTAACAAACAAAAACATTAGCAGCCATATTTATAAAAGAATCTTAAAGGTTGTTTAACTTTAAATCACCTCTAAATAGCTCTTAAGTACAAAATGTGTATTTATAAAGAATTTACACATTTAAGAAACGTTGCTTAATGATTGCTTAACCTAAACGCCGTTCACCACGTTTAGAGCTTGCTTAGAGCCATTTTAAGAATGATTTGACCACATATGAATTATTACTAAGATCGTGAGCTCAGTATCATGCTATTAATTTATCTAGGGTTTTGATGTGAAGACGTCATTTTGTTTTGAAATGAAATTTTTCAATAAAAGGAGCTTGAATTTTAAATTGAAATTAAAAAATTGAAGAATATTAATACAAAAAAATTAAAATGGTTAGTAAAAATCAACTCCCTCTTCTGGCCTTGATCTGCGCATTTTATTTAGGAACCCGACTTAAGCAAAATCATCGTGAACGACCTAATCAGTGTTTTTTGTTTGCAGTCAAATTTAAGAATATTTGTTTACAAATATGTACATATTTACAAAATGTCAAAAACCACGGGATGTTTCTAAAATGTAGTTGTATTTTGTACTAGATTAGTTAATTTCTCCTCATTTTTTGACACAACTATCGTTTAGTTAATCATCTGTGGGAATTCGATTATAAATACAAATCTAAGCAACGTTGATTAAAGACGAATTAAATTTCTAAGCAAGCATAACTAAACAACCTTTGAGGGCCAATTTAAGCAAATCTAATGAATATGGCTGTAGGTGTTTAAGGTATATAACACCTAATTTAAATTAGAAACAAAAAATAAGTTAGTGTGTCACACCCGTAACAATTAAAAAAAAACGTATACTAGTTGATCCGACAAACATTTTTCTGCCACATAATTTATAGTCAAGTAAATCTAAAATAAGTGTATATCGAAAGTGAAATAAGTATATTAAATTTTGAGCTGAAAGTTTGCTGCTGTTATGTATTTCAAAGTTCTTTTATAGAAATCAACGAATACACCAACAACAACGTACATTTTAATGAGGCCAAAAACTTGTTCTTGTAGGTATTTAGGTAGGTTTTTAAATAAAGCTGTTTAATGGACCAGTTTTTGAAAAATTAATTTTCAAAAAATATGTATGACTTAAAAAAAAAGTAGTTTTAGGTTTTTTTCTTATTTGTCGAAAACGACAAGACAGTATTTTGGTTCCAGTTTTCTGTTTTTGCTTAGAAACAAATAAGAGCATTGAATTTAGGAAACTTAATTAGTACTTAATTATATAAAATTTTTATAAAAATTGTTCTAGTTTTTCACTTTTTTTTCAAAATTTTGATTTTGAAAATTAATTTTTGAAAAACTAGTCAATTAAACAACTTTATTTAAAAACATAATTATTAAAAGATACAGCACGTTATAGTTGGTATAGCCGTTGAATTTTTATAATTTAAGTCAATTTTTTAAAAAAATTGCCCCTCCCAGCTAAACGGGGGGAAAAGACACAACCGTCCTATAAAATTTTTTTCTTGTCTTGACTCAAGATACATTCCTTCTCTATATCGTTTCTCTCAATGGTTGCTTACCCAAAAACCACCTTTCATAGCCTTGGTGTTCATAGCTCTGGTTTTTTATAACTTTGGATTTTCATAACTTCGGTCTTTCATAACTTTGATTTTTCATAATTTTGACTTGCATTACTCAGTCGCTCATAACTCTGGTATTCATAACTCCGTCTGTTTCCCCTAGTGAATAATCAGTGGATTGTTAACAAGGGGACTGGAGTCATCATTTTGGAAGACCCGAAAGCAATGCTATTGAAATTAGTAAAAATCAAAGACCATTGCTATGAGTGCAAAATTATTTTGAAGTGTTGACGATGAAATGGCAGTTGAATTAAAAAATGACATTTAACTGACATTCAACATCAACTGTGTGAACGAGTAGTATGTTGGCCAAAAATTTCAATAAACAATGTTAATTGAGCTTATGTGGACGCAACTAAATATTTTTTTTTTAAGTTGGAGGAACTTGTATTGATGTATTGAATAAACCTTAAGTTTTGAAAATTCAGTTATGTTAGTGATACCATAATTTTCGAACGATTAAAACCCAAAATTAATCTCAATATAAATTTAAATTAGTGGTTAACTCGGCGTATACGTAACTTTTGGTTGTTAAAATTGTCAATCCAATTCTATTACTGCTAAAATTTTCTATTTTATCTAAGTTCCCATTCACATACAAATAAATAAAAAAAAAAAAAAACAAATAAATCTTAATTAGAAAAACAAAAAAATATCATGACCAAAAAGGAAATGCTTCAAATAAATACTCAGACAATAAGTCATCATTTTTGATCTCTTATGATGAGAATATTAATGAATGACCCGAAACAAAAGAATTTTTTTTTTTTTCATATTTATTGCTAAAAATTTGTCACACTTAATTTTTTTTTTTTATTACAAAAACCATATCAAACATGATTAATGATTTTCGTCAAATAAATTAACACAAATCGTTTATGAATTCATCAATAATTATAATATTATTGTGCCAAACAGTCACTTTCAAATAAATTTCAATCATTTATTTCTACTATGTATCTGTTTCTATTGCAAAAGCTCTCTGCTCCCGCTGCACCTCAATTTTTATTAAATTCAATGTTAAACGATTGAAAAATGATTGCAATTAAACTATCACAAACACAAATTATTTTATGTAGGTGTGTGTGTTGATGATAGAAATAATATGTGTGTGTGGTAAAAAATAACTGCACAGCTGCAACAAAATGCAACATCAAGTGCATATAATGTAATAGAGCTCGATTCACAAGTGATTTTTTTGATGGGAGCAGCTCTATATGACTTTATCGTGACGTTTTTTTTTTTTTTTTTTGCTGAAAAGTGAATAAACTGTTTTCAGTACAATGACATGACTGGCGCACGAGAATTACGTGAGTATTAAAACAAAAAACTATCTTTAGTCTATCTTTCACGTGAGAATACTGATTGAATTGAATTATGTAGATATATTGCGTAGTGGGTAAGGTGATATTGGTGTAACAACTTTAAGAATCTTTGAAACTAGAAGAATTATTGGAAGAATGACTATTTTGTGAAAAAAAAAACAGGGAATTAACTGTTTGTGTTTATGGAAGTGGAACGCAAAAAAAAAATCTTGACCCATTTTTCAGGACAATACCTCTAACATGAAAATCAAGCAAGTACCAAGAAAACTGTAACCAATCATGTGCAGGTGGATTGCAAGATTTTGACTGTGCATAATATATATATATGTATGTATTATTTTAATAAATAAAGAATAAAAAATTACACTAGCCCAAAAAATTAAAGGAACAAAAAAAATTGTGATTTTTTTTAGTGATTTTCGATAGGTTGTATCTCAGTAAAAAATGTTTGAATCATGACAATACAAAAAGCATGTGAAAGCTATACAGGGTGTCCCACAGTCACCGCCCCAAATGAAAACCATGGATTCCTGAGGTCATTTTAAGTCAAAAAACTTAAGAGGTAATTTTCTCGTTTTCGTCCCGTTTTCGAGTTACCACGGTTTTTATGATTTTTGCTTGTCCTTTAACTGGCCTTATCTTTGCCAAACTACGTTTGATTTGAAAGATTTTTTTTGCAACCAATCAAGTATTTATTGCAATTTAAGTTCGTCTCAAAACTTTTTTTTCTGCGGACAACCGTTTCTCCACAATTTTGCATCAAACACAATTTTCTTCGTTTTTTAAGTTGTTTTTTACACTTTCATATCATTTAAGTCAAAAAAACACACCCTGTATATGTAAGAAAAATTTTTTTTTAACAAAGTAAACTTAATTTCTTTGTAGATAATTAACCGAAATTTTCAAATCCTTAAATTTTTTGTAAAGTGATCCGTTGTTGCGATATTGATAGTCAAAGGTTTTTGGTTTGATGACCGATATTGTAGTCTAAAAAAAAAAAATCGAAAAAGTTTGAATACAAAATAATCGTTAAGCCAAATTGAAGCCTTTCTAAAAATAATAATCATTTTATCGCAAAAATTGTTCCTACTTTTTTTGAGAGAAAAGTAAAAACAACAAAATTTGGAAAATGCTGGTATTTTAACAATTCCAAAGATTTAGATATTTTACCGTTAGAAATAAAATATTTAGTTTTAAATCCTAAAACTAGAGAAATGTAGCTTTCACATGTTTTTCGTTTTTTATTGAGATATAGCCTATCGAACATCACTAAAGAAATCACAACTGTTTTTTTGTTCCCTTAATTTTTTGGGCTAGTGTTTACCTATATCAAAATATTGATAGACCTTTTAAGTAGTAAAAAGTTATGGAAGTATAAAGTTATCGAAAGTTTAAGTCAAAATAACATACAAAATTTGGATATTAAATCTTCAAAATTTGCATTCTTAAAATTATAAAACAAATTACACTTCCTAATAGCTTAAAATTTCATGAACCAAATGAATTAGATTTTATTTATATTCTTACAGTGAATATAATAAAAGTTATAATTTTTTAAATATATATAAATCACTATTTTTATTTTGTTTAATTTTGTTGACTTTTTTTTTATATAAAAATTAATAAAATAATAATACCATAATAATATTCAAGCTTAAGCTTAAGATTCAAATTTTATTTTTATCTGTAGGTTTTGTTGAAAAAACCTTATAGGTAATTTTTGTTTTACAAAAAAAGCGAAAAAAATTACTTTTTTTCTTTTCTCGATATATTAAAGGCTTATAAAAAATTAATATTTCTTCTAAATCTTTATTAAAGTCCTTACGTTGCATAAAGAATATAAAAATGATTTATTGAAAACAATAATTTTTCTTGAAAAAAACTAAAAAAATCTAACTGTTTTTTCTTCCATCACCTTCAAATCCATTTTTGCATATGAAAGCTTATCTCTAAATATTCACCTCAATTATGTCTGTATAACATCTACAAAGAGAATTAAAATTTTCTTATTGCAAACAATTTTCATCAAAAAAAAAGCAAGAAAATCAAACTGTTTTTCTTCCACCACCTTAAAGTCCATTTTTTTATATTACAACCTACAAAAAATTCTATATCATTGGAAAGCTTATCATTTCAGCTTTAATAACACAACTCAATCATATCTGTATGACACACGTCTGCAAAAAAAAAGTTAAAATTTTTGAAAGCCAACAATGTCGAAATTTAAAACTGAGTTAGTCATCGGCAACAGATCTCCACAGAAGTTTTTTTTTTTCAATTTAAAATTGTGTAAATTTAATACATGTACCGTTATAGGTAAAATATTAAATGAAAGATTATATTATCTTTACGCAAAATAAATTTAAATCAAATTAGTATGTGCTCTAGATCAAAAGATCTAACGTATTAAAAAAAGAACATCTTTTACAATTTCACAATCTCAGGATTGTGAGTATGAAATTATTTGAAATTTTGTACAAAGACAGTACTTCTTATTATACATATATCTACAGAATTTCAATCATCTATCTAATAAAATTTAAAAGATATAAATAAATAACGGTTAAAAACGGTAAAAAAATTAGGGCAAAAAAACTTGTTTTTTCGTTTTTTTTTTGGTAAAAAATCATTTTATAAATTCAATTTGTGCCACTTGTATGCACATATATCTCCTTTAAGTTTGAGATTTTTCAAACGCTCAAAAAGATCCTTAAAAATATAAACCACTCAAAAATATCCCTATAAAAAGATGTTTTTTAAAAAATCATATTTCAAAACGCAGCGACCTAAAAAAAATCCATTTTAGACGCCTAATGTTTTTTTAAATATCTTTTCAATAGCATCTTTAAAATTGTGAAAAAAAATTCCCCTAACTATAGTAACTACTTTGTCAAAAGTCTACCACTTGTTTTCATTTTAAAAAGCCCTATTATAACTTGGTTTTGATTTTCTTAGTATTTTGTCAATACTCTTGATAAAATTATCTATCGATTAAAAAAAAATTCAACTCTACAACTAACCGTTTAGAAAATAGCCATTTTTTTGCTATGTCATTTTACCCCTATTTACCCTATAAAATGTTTAAATTTCGAAAAATCCCTTCTTAGTGCTCGATATACTTAATTGAACCTCATTGTCTTGGATTTACACGTCATATGTTTCAATAAAGTTAAAAACAAGAAATCAAAAAAAAAGTTACGTATACACCTAGGTGTTCATAAAAAATAAATCAAATATAGATATGGAGCTGTGTTAACAATAGTGGTGGACATTGTACAACCTAAAAAGAGAATTATTTTAAATTCTATCAAAAACATACAACCAAGCCCATAAAGCTTATAAAACCGTTATAATAACTGATTGATAAATCAAAAACAAATTTGTCTGATCAACAACCACGATAACGACTTCCACGACGGTTGGGTCAACTCAGAAATCACTTTTTGAATGTGAATTAAAAAGATAAATAAAAAATATTCTTCAGATTCCTAGGTTAACAATGCCAGACGTTACACCACCAACAAACCATTGTAATCGTAGTCATCATTTATATTTTGAATGTTTTTAGTTTTTTTTTTCCAAATTATTGCAAAGACAGTGGAACGTGCCACCAAAAGAAAATAAACATAAAATAAATCTTGAAAATTTTCTTGTGAAATTCATATCAAGGACACACTATGTCTGGTCTGTGTTCTTGTCGACCCTTCCGATATGACAACATTATTCCTCTCTCTCTTCTTCTGAGGTCTCAGACAGACAATAGAGTTTGCCGCATGGCCCGATATGGCGACTCAGCAGTTAGCAATGTGCGAGGCGACATCTCTCATAAACTATCTACATACTCGCCCAACAACAACAACAACAAAAAAGTTGATGTGTATAATTGCGAAGCATGTTTTATAGGATATATGGGACTTGTTCCTTCATGCGAAGGACCGCATGTATCCTTGGCTTAAAGGTTGCGTGTTTTTGTTTTCCTCACTCTTCGACCCTATCTTTTGCCAGATCCACCGCGTCCATTGATGATATAGGGTCGTGAGTATGAGTAAGTCGTAATGTGTGATTTCTAGACTTTTTAAAAGCCTCGAATCTAGTTCCTAAGTTAGAGTGTGGTGGTGTTATAGGAATGATGACGATGATGATGGTGGATTCTCCCTAACTAGTGGCCCAGAAAGAAATATTTTCAGCCTTTTTTTTTCATTTTTTTTATTTTTTTAATTTTTTTTTTTTTTTCGTCCTCATTAGAGAGAATTGAAACCCACTCAGCATCTTTTAGTTTAGAGTAGGTATATATTTTTATATAGACACAGGCATATGGAGTTTAGCTTTTTTTATTTTTGTTGTTTTTTTTTTGTTTTTTTCGCGCTGTGTTTATAAATGTTGTTGGAAATATGGTGTTTTCTACGAAACCAACCTACTTTATAAAGTCGTTGCACGAATTCAGGGACATCCCCACAAAGGCCACTCAGAGTTTAACTGAACTGGTGTTCTGTTCTCTGTTCTCGGCAAAGTGAAGTGTATTTGAATTGAATAAAAAAAGAGAGAAGAAAAAAAAAATAATGAAACTAGTGGAAGGTAAAGTGGTATAGTGCTATTTAAACCAGAGCCAGACTATGACGATGACGGCGACAACGACCATGGTATAGATAGTTTCTTACACTAGGAATGAAATAACTGCCAACTTAAAATATATATTATATACAGATACACGTTTAGAGCAATGATTTGCAGAACAATCCTTTTGTTTTGTTGCGACTTACTGGGGAGATATTATTATATGGAGGTCGTTTGGTTTGGTGTAGGTCCAAAAATTATTTGAGTTTTTTTTTTTTACTTTTTACTTAAAATAATGGATTTTTTTTTATGTGAAGAGTTTATTGATATATATATATGTATATATTATAATCTGTATTTAATGTAGTGCTTTATTAACCAACATTATATTTAACTGTGATTTTTTTCTTTTTATTTTCAGGTAAGTTTGAAGAACTCCTAATTTTTGTGTTAAAAATTTGGTGAGATTTTTTTTAAAGTTACTAAATATTGGGAAAGTAAAATATTCATACAAATTTATTAAAAATGTCCAGTCAAATAAAAATTCAACAAAGGTCTATTATTTCCATGTGTTCTATTTTTTCAGCAATCTAAACCAAATTTTGAAATGTCTTTTTTAAAACAAGGGTTGGTAAAATGAAAGAAATTTAGAAAAACAAAAAAGTAGTTAATAGGCATCAGAATCGTAATTTAACCCCTTGTAACCCAACATTGTAAATTTTAAAATTAATAATGTCAATCGAAAGGGCTTAAGCTATAATAAAACACGTATTTTTTTAAAAATTTAATAAATTCATTATTTTCATTCATGTTATTTCGAAATTTAGTAAAAAAAAAGTTTAAATAATTTATTTTTGTATATAAATGCAAAAATTCAAACACAAAGTTATCTAATATTTATTTTTAAGCGCATTCCTAAAATCCAAAAATAAAACCCCGTTAGTTTATGCACGAAAAATATTTTTTCTGAATTTCGTAGTTTTTATATACATACCTAAATTTGCTTGTTTTCCAAAAAAGCGGAACTTTCAACATTAACTGCCAATTAAAAACTATTGGTGCTATTTATTAGAAATATGGCGCAATATTCTAATAAAGCAATTCTTAAAGATTGTGTAAGAAGCTTTAAAAGAATAAAAATATGTTTTTTACAGCTTTATAGAAATATAGTGTTTTTTAATCAAACTTTTTAAACCCAAAGCTGACACCAAACTTTGGGAGTCGATAACAAATCAAGGCGATTTAGGCACAATTTAACTTCATACTCCCAAAAGTCCTTGAAATTCTACAAGATGATCAAAAATGCTTAGCTATGTCAACTATAACGTTGAACTTAGTGCATGGTCAAACAGTCAAAATTGTAAGAATTTAGACGAATTAAAAAAAAAAAATATTTAATGCACACATTTTGAATTGAATTTTTTTTAATATAGCATTTTTTTAATGCAAAACATTTTTAGTTGCAACAAATATTTTTTTTTAATGCAATTTTTTTTTTTATTCGCATTAAATAATTTTGTTTGAATGCAATTTTTTGCATTTGTAATAAATATTTTTTTTTTTAATTTTGATGGAAGGAAAACAATGCATTAAAAAAAAATATTTTTTACAACCCTGCTGGAATGGTCTTGATAAGTGTAGTAATTATTGGTATTACGTGCAGGAAAAAGATGGAGACAATAATACATTTTCTTAAATAAATTGATAGGGTATATTTTTAAAAGAAAAACGTCAGTAATTACTTTTTTATTCCATATTAAATGAACAAAAAATTAAACAAAAGAGATAACGATCTTTTAGAAAGATTCAGTTATTCTTTAACTTGATTTCAATTAGACTAGGAAAAGAAAGTTGGGTAGTTGTGCCCTCTACAAATTATTATTTTTTTCTTAAAAACATATCTGCTATCAAATTATTTATTACATCTATGTATACCTCGAAATCGTTATACGGATGGATACGTTAGAAATTTATTCATATACCTAGTAAATAAAATGCACGGCTTGGTCTCAGGAATTGGATAAACATTTTCTAAACTAATAAAGAGAAAAAAAAAAAAAAAAATTTAATTCGGTCTCCTAAAACAAATAATTTCTTAAATCTCAAAAACTTAAAGCTCAAAAAATTAAGTAGTTTAATGTCTTTTCAGAAAAAAAAAATCGAAATCGTTAGAGCCGTTAAAAAAATTTTTTAAGAATAATTTTTTGAAATCCAAAAATGTATTTTTAAAAAATCCTTGTTTTCATTTAAATATAGCAAACGGTTTGAAAAAAATCGAATTGAACGATGGTTCTATGGGAGGTACCATTAACAATGATTTAAAAAAAAAAAATTCTTCTGATCAAAAGCTAGGCCTTGTCAAAAATAATTCCTGAATTTTTTCAAAAAAATCTTCTTAACCGTTTTTAAGAAAATTAAACTTTTTCAAAATTGATATATGGGATGGGAGGTACCGTTTTTTTTAACAAAAAATATTTATTTCAAAAACTCTTCACTTATACAGACAGTCAGACAAACATTCTAAAAAAAAAATTTGTGGCACTCGAGGACTGCCTATATACTATAACTATAAGTTGCTTATACAATTATATTTATTTATTTTTAATCTATGCAGTATTTTTTTTTTTTATATTAATTCAAGTTTTTTTCTTTGAGATTAATTCAAGTTACAATTAATATCGAAGAAAATAAAAAAGTGGTTGTCTATAAAATCGGTTAATGGGCGATAATTTAACGTGAAAACGTCATAATTTAAAATTTTTGAAGTTCAATAAATTTATTTTATAAAAAGTGACAAAAATTAATTAAAATTAAAAATAAGCATTTCTTACTATGTTAATTTTTTTACCTATATGCAAAAGTATACAAAAAAAAAAGTAATGCCTTCAATAAGCTTGATATCTCTTCTAAAGAAAAGTATAAAAATGATTTTTTGAAAATCGCACAGTTTCCATGAAAAAAGTGAAAAAAAATAACTTTTTTTCTTTACACATCAAATTGTCAATATTTTCAAATAATGACAACCTATAGTAAATTTTAAATCGTCTGAAAGCTTATTATTTTAATTTTTTCAATATTCTTATCAATCATGTTGGTACGACATCTAGAAAAAAAGCTGGAATTTTTTTAATGCAATAAAAATTTAAAAAAAAAAAACTTTTTTTTCTTCCATCTCGATTTGGTCCATTTTTTTTTTTACAACTTTCATATCATTTAAATGCTCATAATTTCACCTTAACCATATCTCTGCGACACCTACAAAAATAGTTACAATTTTTTAAAGACAACCATGTCAAGATTAAAACTGAGATTAGGTACTTAGAGAGGCACTGGTGTCCGAAAACGATCTTCCACAGGTCTTTTGTTCTCGTTCGTCTTGATTCGTGTAAGTTTCGTACAGTACAGAACCACCCTAATGCATGGTGTTAGAATCTATAAAATAGCTTAAAAACAAAAAGGTGTTGAACTGCATTTCTGAAATTCTAGAGTTATTTAGAATGCATGCGACTGAAAGTTTTCAATATCTTGACCACGATTATGAAACCTCGTTGTGCAACCGATAAGTATTTTTGATTTATCATACAAAAACTGTATGGCATACAAATTCAAAAATTACGTTAAAATTAAAAATGTATAAACTATGGTTTTGAACGGAATGTTTTTGGTGGATTAAATTTTTATAACAATGCAAATTAAAAAACAGAACGTTTTTTCTAGGATATTCGAATCTGTAACATTATTTTCCTATTTACTCAATCAAATGTTACTACAAGCTATTCAACGTCAAGTGATAAAAACACACCAAAATTCAAAAAAACATCGAAATAGTTCAGATATAATCTACAAAGTTTAATTTGTATAACAGTCTGAAAATAAAAAGCCTCCCAAAAAAGCTCTTCATTTAACAAGAATCTCACATAAAGCAATGACACAAAATTCAAGCTTAATTCTGCACACAAAACTTTTTTTGCAGAAACATAAAAGACTTCAAACCAAATTAAAAAAAGCTCATGCGATGTTTTTATATCTCATATTCTTCTTTACCATTTTGTTTATACTTTTTCTCTTGCTCTCGTTTTAAAGTTTGAACTTATCAAAATAAAATCAAGTAAAAAAAATTGCATAAAGCGCGCACACGATTTAAGTTGACATTTCACAGCTGTTCCTGTTTACAAAAGACACTGCAAATTCAGAAGAAAAAAAAAAAAGCTTTTCCTCATGTGGCCGTAATTTAGTGCGATGGCGGCATCGCATCGTCAATATCAAAATTCATTCTACGTTAACGTTACAAGATAGCGAACACACTCTGTGGCACTCTACTAGCAAATTGGCAAAGCAACGTGCTTCATAGAAAATTCTTGATGAAAGCAAAAGTGTGTTGATTTCACATTAAAAAAAAAGTTGAGACCTTATAAAAAAAAAAATAATTTTTTTTGCGGCAAAAACCCCTTTGATAAGAAAATTTATTAAAAATTCTTGTGAATTAGGTTGAACATTTTTGTGGGTCTTTTTGTGTCAGTTATTGTGATTTTGAAATATTTCAAATGACCGCCAGACTCGAATCGTGAAAATGAATAAGAACCTTTTCAAAAACACTAAACGAAAACAGTCTAGTAGTAAATTGGTTATCATTACAATTTTGTGATAATAGTTTAAAATTTTTAAATTTTAAACTTAAATATTTTTATTTAAAATAAATTTATATAGTTCAAATTGATTTTATTTTATTTTTTAAGTGAAAGTTAGTAAAATTTTCCAAAATTCTTTTGGTGCCATAAATTTAATAAAAATTATAATCTAATTGGAATTAAATTAAACAAATTAATAAAAAAAATTTAAACAATTAACAACAATTTGTGCCGTAAAAAAATAGAGTGCCAATAAATAGAATAATTTATTTTATAAAAAAAGTCTCAGTGTATTTTAAAAAAATTATTGTTGTTGTTGGACTTGTTAAAAAATTGATAAAATGACAGTTGGAAGTCGTGAAGATCTATTTGCAAATGCACGGCATATTGATGATACTGAACGTCTAATTGGACGTGTTTTAGCTGGTAAGTTTTTCTAAAATTTGTACTGAAAATACAGTACAAAATATTCAGTACAAATTTCAAAATTATGATTTTGAACAGAACTTTTAAACATGCTTTTGTTTATAAAAAAAACTTATTCAATAAAGATTCTATTTTAGACCTTTCCATAAATGTCAAAATCTTTGATGTACATTCATATTGAACATTCATATTGTACTCTTTTTTACAGTACGTTTTTTATTTTGTTCCCACTTACAAAAAATTATATGTGTCTAAGTAAAATCCGACAAGTGAATTTTTATTTATTATCACACCAATCTGTTGGTTAGCGGTCAGTGACCGTATTAACCTAGTTTTTCCCATACTCAAACTCAATACAACACAAAACATACCTACACTCTCACTTTAATGTGTACATCAATTTTGTTTTCAGCTTTTTGCGGTTTCAATAAAAATAAAAAAAAAAATATGTGAAACTTGTGCGTGTTGAGTTGAGTTGAGTAAAACACAAAAAAAAGCTTTCGTTTTCACACGAAAGTGCGAGTGAAGAAAATTAAAAGATGTTCAAGTTTGTTGGTGATGGGGGATGGGGTAGCTTCACTGAGGTGAGCTGAGAATGAAGGAAGGTTGGAAAAGTAGAGCATTTATGTGATAATTTTCCATAGAAAAAACACCTATTAAAATATTTTTAAAATTCTATTTTAAGGGTTTCTGGTTTTCTCAAAATTATAAACAAAAAATTACAAGCCTGTATTCTAAATTCAGCTTTTTGGGTCTAAAGTCTAAACACTGACAAAGCTCAAATGACTAAGAAATTACAAGATTTTTGGTTCTATGTAATTTATAAAAAAAAACTCAATAGGTAGGTAATAATTGACGTTTTTGGATTTCGAAATCAAAATATGTTTTAATTAGGTGTCTCATAAAAGAAATTATTGTATATAAAATATGGATCTATTTTTCTATTATGATTTATGAGTAACTTTTCCTTCATAAACCTTTAAAGGAAATGCAAAAATAATATTGTTGCCATAGAACCGTTTTTTTTTTTTTTTTTTAAGTCCTACTTTCTCGTAAGCTACATGACCGATATCAATGAAATTTTATGTATTTAGTAACTCTAATATTAAAATTAATAAACATTTTCAAATAAGTTCAATTTTTTTTTTTTTTTTTGAAAAATACATTTTTTGAAAACGGGCCAATGAATTATATAGAAATTTTGTTTTTAGGTGTCGATTAATATTGTCTTTGTAATAGCGTAACTACCAAATTTTTGTTTGAAAATTTGTTTTCATTTTTTTTTCTTTGTCTTAAAAATTCTTTTCTAATAATAATAATAAAAAAAAAACTAAGTCTTTTAGGGCCATTTTTTTCACTCGGAGTTGAACATAACTTGAGAATTTTTATATTAAAAATGACATAATCGATTCCAGCAATTTTTTTTTTGAAAAATCAATTTTTGAAAAAAAAAAATGTATGGATGTCGATGTGTAAATGGCATACCAATTTTTTTGACACATTTTTTTTAAATTTTAAGATATAGAAAAGTAGGTAATTTAAAAAAAAATTTAAAAAAAATCGACTTTAAAAATTCAAAAAAATGTTTGCTATACAGGAACTAAATTGCATTGCAATTTTACAGAAAAAAATGTTTAGATCCAAATAATTCAGCAGTCAAACCTCTAAGAATCATTTAGTTTTTAGTTATGAATAGAGCTTAAAAAGACCTTTCTTTTGGTGTTTCACTCGATGATTTTTTAAGAAGTTTCTTAAAATCCCTTTTTTCAGAAAGGGGTTAACCTTGATTTTTTCTCGAAAATCCAAAAAAAAAAAATACATATAATTTTTTACCTTAAATGCGTAGGCCTGTTCAGTGTGAAGTCATAGGTATCTGAAAACCAAAAATTGTTTTGAGACTTTGGTCCATAAATATCTGCCTCCAAATGATTCGTAAATACAAACAAATAAGTTAAAACTGAAATTTTGGCGGACACTTGTCAAGCTATTTTTGGTTTTCTTTCGAATAACATACAAATTATTTCTAATACTTATGCTGATTTTTGGTGAATCATTTTTCAAACGACACAGTTTTCAATAAAAACTCATAAAACTCGAGTTGTAAATTGTTGACACTTTTGGTTTGTTTACATTATTACATAAATATATATAATATCTATCGGTTCCAATATCGATCTTCTGTTTATGACTTTTTGTTTATGAAAATAAGATGGAACCATCGTTTAGCTCATTCAAATTTCTCAAAATCCTGAATATTGAAATTTTTCGCGAAATCAAAAAAAAAAACCCAAAAAAAATTAACTTTAAGTGTGGTAATCATATGCCTCGACAGGATATCGCCAGGCAACCTATGTGCAAACTGTTTCCTTAGGAACAACATTTAGGAAAATATAATTTTTACAAACCAAAATGGTCGTAAGTCACTAGATCTTAACATTACATGGGTAATAACATTTCATTCCAGCTGAAAAAAAAATGATTGCAACTGAAAAATGATTGCAACAAAAAAAATATTTATTACAACTAAAAAATTTAAATATTCGTCGAATTTTTCAACTATTTCAACCTAATGTACAATCAACATTGTAAGAAATTCGACGAATATTCAAAAAAAAAATATTTAAAGCATATTTTGCATTGAATTTTTTTCAATGCAGAAAATATTTTTATCTGTAAAAACCTTTTCTATAATGCAAAATATTTTTATTTTCAATGCTAGTATTTTTCATTTGCAATAAACATTTTTTTTATTAGAAATTTTTTTCAGTTGCAGCAAATATTATCTTTATGCAACAATATTTTTTTTTGTAATATTTAACATTTTATTAATTGTAATTTGTAATGGAAAACAAATGCCTTACACAAAATTATTTTTTACAACCCTGATGTAATGTCGCGAATTTCCTCTCTCCGAAACAAAACAAAAGTGTTTTTTTTTTTCGTTAAACTCGACTTCCTCATAATCGACTAAGCCTATTTTAGAAAAAAAAAAATTCTTAATAAAATAGCAATATATTTTTATTCTGTTGGTATATTTTTTCTTTATGCTTCAAAATAATACCTTATTTTAGCAAAAAAAAAAAAAAAAAAATTTTCCATCAGCCAAAATTCCATTGAATATAGTTAAATGAGTATTGAACATTTTTCTTTTAGATTGACCAAACTAACCTTATAGATTCATCAAGTTTAATTAATAATTATTCTTCAAAGTTATTCATTCACCCATAAGACAAAAATTAAATTGAAGAAAATCATTTTAGTTTTCTATTTTCACATAATATAAATTTAGGTTATTTTACTTAAAAGCTTTTTAAACTTTATTTAAAAAAAAAATAAATAAATAATAAAAATAACGAAACATTCATCACCACAAAATACAATACGGTTCGTTTGCTTAGATATACTTGTTTTTTATGTGGAATTCATCAAAATTTCTAGACCACTAGGAATAAATAGAAACAAATTTTTGTACGACTTCTAAGATCCATGTTTTTTGGAGTTAACTGGGTCTAAATTCAATAATTGACTGTTAATTAATTCAGGATTGAAAAAAAGGCGTTAAGAAGAAAACAAAAATCTTCCAAAATTTCAAGTTCAAAAACTTCAAGAAATTTTTTTTCAATCTTAACTAATCAACATAACCACACTGTAACTATGCCAAATAAACCAACCTAGAAAATTTCAAAAAAAAAAAAAAAAAAAAAATTATTCACCAAATAAAAAAAGCCTCCCTTCTAACTTCTCTAAAACTTTTAGTGGAATTGAAATTGATAGAAAAAGTTCGCTTTCGATCTAGTTGTATGAATACAAAAATCTATCTGAGAAAACTTGTGAGCAACAACACACAAACACATATAAAATGTTGTTGGCATGCCCATTTTTTCGCGCATACTTCCACACCAACACACTCTTAAAAACACACTAACACATTTATACTGTGATATAATAAACGAACTATTTCCTGTAAAGTAGGCCATGGATTCGGCCGGTCGTTGCTCCCGTTTTTCTCGATTTCGTTGTCGCTGTCGTCGTTTGACGTTTGTAGTTGCCTTTAGGTTATAAATGAGACACGGGGTAAAACGTGAGGGTGACATCTCGTGCTGTTTATTCAGAATAGAATAGAAGTCTAGGTAGGGTAGGAGCAGTAGCAGTGGCAGCCGCCTAATATGAGTGCGTGGTGATGGTGACGACGGCCTGCACTATTCAGCTATGCTTGCTGCATTTGCCAAAAACTCATGTTTTGGTTTCGGTTTCTATTTCGACAGCGGTTTGAACAAAAAAGTGAGAAATATGACGACATTTACCTAGTTCCAGAGTCGGTATATTTATCTTGACACCAGGAGGCGAACCCAATTTATTATTGTTTTTTTTTTTGTTGTTGTTGTTGTTGGTTTTTTGCAGCATGCCGCCTCCTAAGTAGCAACTAGGTCTTTTTTAGATTTTTTGGGAGGTGATTGTGTTTTATTGTAGGTAGTTTGCCAGTTTGTGCAGCTGACAATTATTCATATAGCTATATGGAAACCTACAGCTGTTTGGTTGTTTGGGTGCATGTTGCATTATGGTCTTTATAGTCTCCAATGAATTTACATATTTTGTTTTTTTACCTTCTATTGTTATAATTTGCAACAAACTGATCTAATCTTTTTTTTTTTGGTGTAGGTACCTAATGTTTTTGTTGTTGTTGTTAGGAGTTAGAGTTGTTGGTGTGACACAGATCAATGTGCATCGAGTAGTATAACACAATTAGAGCGGCAATAAATTAGAAAAAAAGGTGTAAACAGGATTCCGATTACGAAATTCAAACAAGTGTTAGAATGTGGAACAGTGGGTTTTAAGGGAGTGTTTTTTTTTGTTTTGTTTTGCTGTGCATAAATATTAGTTGGTTTGAGTTTTGGATAGGATTTTTAAGATTTTAAGAATTGTATCAGGTTTTAGCAATATGCATAAGAATTAGAAACCTACTTGTTCTTTTTTTATTCCCTGGAAAGATATTATACACATTTTTATTTGCGTTTTAACAGACCTTACATTCCCTTATGTATTAAGAACAGATAAATGATTAGAAAAACTGAACAAAAAAAATATGAACCCCATAGACTAAATGTACCAAATTGAAATTTGTATTATATATTTTTTGTGTATACCTACCAACCAAGTCGTACTTTGAGTGAAAAAAACTTAAAACCAACGAAAATCACTTTGATTTAACTATTTTTCCTATTTTGATTTTGCATCGAAAACGATAATTTTAAAATCGAAGTAGAACCACGTTATTTTTAAATGTTTTTCAAACAAAATACACACAAAAAAACACACAAAAAAAATTGTTAAAAATTTCATTTGAGACTTTAATATCAATATACATCGAGCTGTAAATAAAATTGAAGAAAACCAATTTGAAAATTTTACCAAAACATTGTTGAAGTAAAAATATAAATTCAAAAAGATACATTTGAAATAAAAAATAAAAATATTTATTGACGAACAATTTTGCATTAAAAAAAAGTTATTGTAAATTAAATTAATTAGTTTTAAAAAAAATTATGGAAAATACAAAATTTTCTCTACTAAAAAAAACTAATTATTTTTCAAAAATATTTTTTTTTTTTTAAGAATTTTGTATTTATATGAATCTCAGGAAAAATACTCCATTTTTACTTTTTTTATCAAGAAAATAAATTCAAATTGTTTGTTGTTAAAAAATACATATATATTTTTATTAAAAAAGTCGCAAACCTCATTTTAGTGATCACTTAACTTAAAAGAAAAATATTTTTTTATGTTTTTGTTTTAAAAAAAAACCTACAAATGTATTGTATTCATTGAAAAGAATTTTTTTTGAGAAATGTTTTTGAACAATTATTTTTTTGAAAAAAAAGTTTCATGTCTCTTTGTCTCGAGCTACGGCAAGAACCAATGAAGGTTGAAGTTTCCTTAGATTGGACATTTTTTTTTTTTAATTCATAGATATTGGGTCAAAATTTGGTTTCTTTTGTCCTAACAATCTCTTAAGCGACTCGTACGAAAAAAAAAAACTAAAGAACAATTATTTTTTTGAAAAATCAATTATTCGAAATGAATGTTTTTATTTATATTTTCATAAGTTGATAAATAATAACTTCTAAAGAATTGCACACCTCCCAATTTTTTTAAATGTTTGAATTTTTTTGGTGTAAATTATAACCCAAAATGCATTAAATTTAAAACTATGTTTTTCAATAGCTTAGAAGAATCAACTTTGTTTTAAGGTATTAAGTAGATATAAGCGTTAATATTTAACGAATTGAAATTAATCAAATCATATAGATTAGGGTGTCCCTAGCTAACAGGTATTATTTATTTAATTTTTTTAAATAATATCGAAAGGATCTTTAAAAAATCAATAAATGCAGAAACTCTGTAATTTTTTTTTTTTTTATAAATTGTTTAAAGAAGTGTAAATATTTTTTTTATTTATTGTCACTGTCCTAAAAATATTTGCAAAGTTTGAAGATTTTCTCCTACCAACTTTTAGAATTTTACCAAAAACACTACTTGGAATTTATGTTATTTTTTTGTATTGAAATATTAATACAAAAAAAGTCGGGTCACTTTAAAATAAAGATAGGTAATTGAAGCTTGTGAATATTTTTTCAATTTTATTTCGAAAATTTACCCTGTATTCTTATAAAATTTGAACAATGTCGTAAATAAGGAACACACTAATAAGATAGCTACTGTTCCTGATTTTGTTTAATGGCCCTAATGATTTTTAAAACTTCTAACAATTCTTTGTGAAGAATTGGAACAAAAAGCAAAAGCATACGTTGCCAGGCAATTTGAACAGGCATAAATGCATTTAGGTAAAAAAAAATATATAATTTTTTTTTCTGGATTTTCGACAAAAAATCACAAAAAAATCCATAAAAAAAAATTCCTCCAAATTCATTGAGGTCTCTTTAAGCTCTTTTTTGACTGAAAACTAAAAGTTTCCAGGATCTCTGGTTCCTGAGATTTTTCAATGAAACATTTAGTTTTTTTCTTTCTTTGTCTTTTTTACCTTCCAAAGGCAATATCTTTTGACCAAAGTCTCGAAATTGATTTTGAAATAAAGGTATGAGTTTATAATCAACAAGCCTATACATTTATTTAAAAAATTATTTTGCATTTTCGAAACATAAATCGTACTCTTTACCTACCTATTACATATTTAAATTTAAAAAAATTCCTCCAAATTCATCGAAACGTTTTTAAAACAAATATTTTTCTTCGATATTCTGATAACTAATATGTATAACCATTCCACTAATGTACTTTGATCTTCCAAAGGATTAAAATTTTCGCAATTTTGGACATTCAGTTTTCTAAAAAAGTTTTTTAAAAAATCAGCGAGTTATTTAAGCATTTTGTTTAGAAATTTTGTAAAACTCCAAAATAAGAATTCTTACAGCTCATTATTTTTATTATTTGTATGTCTTAAAAGATTTTAAACTTCTTTGAGAATCATGAAAGATTTATTTCTTGCAGTTTCTACAAATAAAAAAAAAATGTCTAAAAAAAATAAAATATTTTTTTCATATGCATAATTCACATTATGTCAATTAAGAATAAGAAATAAAAAGAAATACATATTTTAAAAATTCACCGATTGTTCTAGATTTTTCTAAGAAAAAATTCATATTCAAACAAAAGCATAATGATAGATATCTGAGAAGAGTGTTGGGGAGGATTGCAAATGCAAATGTAAACATTGCACATTTTCAAGATGTTTGCTTTAATGTCTACTCACTCACAACTATACTACGAGTATATTTTTTATTCTCGTTTGTAAGCTAAAACTAAAAGTAAAATATTGTTGTTATTTTGAACGAGAGTGCGAGTGTTGGCCTTCGTTTCTCTTTTAATTCACAATCGTGCATTGACCTCATGTCACTTACGACCTACTTATGCGCTACACTCATAGTTGTAGAGTAGACCTGCTGCTGCTGCTATTCTGCTACAAACTATAATACGGTAATGACAAAGGCACACACAAAAAAGCTCCCCCTCATTTTCATTTTTTTTTTAAATTTTCATTTATAGTTTAAAACTATCTATAAAGCTTAAGCAAGCAATTGAGTTCTTTGAGGAGGCGAACAACGTTTAATTGGCACGACATTATAGTGACGGCAACGACAACAACAACAACGACGACGATATGAAATAAAACAAACAAAATTTCTTGCAATAAAATCTATTGGAATGAAAATGACTGGTACCTAGTAAAGATTAAGTTTAGAAAATACCACTTGATAGCTGAAGTTTAGTTTTTTGTTCTCAATTGATTTTAGGTATTAAATTTTAAAATATTTTTACGTATTTGTATTAGGTAGTATTAAAGAAAAAATTTAAAAAACAAAAACAAAAAAAAAAGTTATTCAAATTAATAAATTTTTTTTTCAAACATTCCTTTATTTTTTTAATTTTTAAAACATATTCAACGATATTTTTTGAAACCCAAAACTCTTAACATTATAAAAGTTCTAGTTAAAGGCCATAGTGTTTCCATAATTTAATTTTTTATATATAAAAAAAAATATATTTATAATTTGCGTTTATAAGAAATTTAATATAAAAACTTAAAAAAAAAAATTAACATAAAATTTGTTATTAAAACTACAAAAACATCTTTTTAAATGATTTTAACTTTCAAACTTATTATGTAAAATATTTTTTTTGAATGACTACAAATTTTAAGAAACAAATCTTTAAACATTTTTGAAGCCATTTTTTTAAAGTTTTTATACACTAGCCCAAAAAATTAAGAGAACAAAAAAAAAACTAAAACTTTTCATACCATTTTTGGATATTTTTCCTAATTTTGAAAATGTTTGATTTTCTTTGGTTTATCTAAAATTGAAACGATATTTATTAAAATTAAGTTTTTAAATGTATCCTTGAATTTTCTGTAAGGTGATTCATTGTTAAGATATTGATAGCCAAAGTCAAAAGTATGGGTTTTGCTTTAATGACTGATATTGCAGTCTAAAATAAATCGTAAAAGTTTGAAACAAAAAAATTCTTGAAGCCAAAAAAATAAACTTTCTAAAAATAATAATCATTTCATCACACAAAATTTTCCCATTACACTGGTCAACAAAATTTAACTTTTTTTGCCTCAAGAACCAAAATATACTTTTCTAGTAGTTTTTGGGGTGCTGAATCCGAATCTGAAGTCAGAAAAATTTGATTGGCCTCCGTTATTGAAATATTGCCGTTATAAAATGCTAAAAAACGTCATTTTGGCTGTTTTCGAGGTTCTGTTTTTATGTGGGGTAGTTCATTTTAAGCAAATTTGTAAAGGTTATTATAAGAACAGATATTCTTCTTTCAAAAACTGTTTAAATTTTCCCGATATCTCTTTTATTGCTCGAGATTTCTTAAGTTTCATTTAATAAGCCAAAGTGAAACTAAACTTAATCTAAAGTTTAAGTCACTGGTCACAAAATTTTTGCCACAAGAATCAAAATATACTTTTCTGAAGGTTTTTGAGTTGCTGAACTCAAATCCTCTATCGGAAAAATTCTATTAGCCTCCGTTCTTGAAATATAACCGTTATAAAAAAAAAACCTTGTTTTTTCATTTTATTTATTTGGCCAGTGTTGTTTCTGATTCAAAGACCGCTACTTAAATTTTAAATATCTCGGGAAATAAAAGAGATATCGGAAAGATTTAAACATTTTTTGAAAGAATAAAAATAGCTCTCATAGGCACCGTAACAAATTTATTCATAATGAATTACACCACATAAAAACATAACCTCGAAAACAGCCAAAATTACGTTTTTTGACATTTTCTAACGGTAATATTTCAAAAACGAAGGCCAATCAAATTTTTCTGACTTCAGATTCGGATTAAGCACTACTAGAAAAGTATATTTTGGTTCTTGTGGCAAAAACCTTGTTGACCAGTATTATTATTAGAAAATTAAATGGTTTTTGAACAGTTCCAACGATTAAGCTATTTTACCGTTAGAAATAAAATATTTGGTCATAAAAACCTAAAACTAGAAGAATGTAGCTTTCACGTGTTTTTTTGTTTTTTCATGATGCGATCATTTTTTTACTGAGATACAGCCTATCGAAAATCACTAAAAAAAAATAACGATTTTTTTTTGTTCCCTTAATTTTTTGGCCTAGTATATTATTTATAGGTAAGAAAAAAACAAATATGTATTTCGATAGCATAATTATAATCTGCAAAAAAACTTTTGGATTTCAGTTATGAAAAGATCTTAAACAGGCCTTTCTTTTCATGTATCACTCGATGAGTTTGCAGACTTTTTTTTAAAATGAATTATTTTTAGGCAAGGGGTTAACCTTGATTTTTTCTCGAAAATCTTAAAAAAATAGATTTTTAATTTGTTTTACCTTAATGGATATGCCAATTCGTTGTGAGCTCAGATATGTATGTAAACCAAAACTTGTTTCGAGACCTTGATCCGAACATATCTGCTTCCGAATGTAGTAGGTACATTATAAAAAATTCCAAATTTCAATTTTTTTTTTAAACTTAAAAAAAAAAAAAAAAAAAATTGATAGGCTTTTAAAATTAAATACAAAACGAGAAATAAAAACAAAATTACAAGAAAATGGAAAGGTCCGTTTTAAATACTTTTTTTGAAATCCAAAAATCGTTTTTTTTTTTTTTTGAAAATTTTCTTAAACTTTATTTAGGATTGTTAAAGTAAAAATTCATAATACATTATAAAAAATTGCAAATATCAATTTTTTTTTTTAAACTTTCAAAAAAAAAATTAATAGGCTTTTAAAAGGAAATACAAAACGAGAAATAAAAACAAAATTACAAGAAAATTGAAAGGTCCGCTAAAAAAAATTGTATTATCAAATATAAAAATTTGAATAGGTACTTTTTTTTAAATCCAAAAATCGTTTTTTTTTTGAAAATTTTCTTAAACTTTATTTAGGATTGTTAAAGTTAAATCTTGTTTTCTGTTACAAAAACTATCGCTGAAATCATAAATTTCCGCCTAACGACTAGGTATTTCAACGAGCTTTATAAATCTATTATATATATTAAGGTTTGGTTTTGTGTACGTTCGCTAACCGGCCTCATCGGCTGACTTATTTTCTTAATTTTTTTTTTTAAATCAAAGAGGCATAAGAGGAGAAGGTTTAAGGCAAAAAAAAATTTAAAATTTTATAGAGTAAATAGGGGTAACACGACATTGAAAAAAGAGGCTATTTTCTAAGCGGAAAATCGTAAGGAGTTGAATTTTTTTTTAATGATAGACAAATTTATTCAAAAGTTAAAAAAGGTATTGAAAAAATTCAAAAAAAATTCAAAACCAAGTTGTGAAGGTTTTTTTTGCAGTCATAGACCTTCAGCAAAAGACTAATTAAATGTACGAAAAATTTTGCACAGAAATTCGAGTTACACCATGAGAAAGATATTAAAAAAAAAATTAGGGGTCTAAAACGGATTTTTTTCATAGACCCTGTATTTTGAAATACAAATTTTTGAAAAACAACCTAATTTTTAGGGACATTTTTGAGTAGTCTTTTATTTTTTTTTTGAATTTTTAAAAGTCTACAAAAAATCTCAAACTTATAGGAAATATAGGTTTTAATCATGCGCATGCAAGAGTATTTTGCATAGGCCACTTTTGCTAAAAGTTTAAAAGTTAACATTTTTAAACTCATTTTATGAACTTTTCAAGTTTTTATCCTCTTTTTCATTTGAAAATTAACTAATTACAGAGTCGAAAATTAGAAATAAATACAAGAAATGGCGGAACGAAGTCCACCGGGTCAGCTAGTAAGGTATAAATCGAAAGTTTATTTAACTTTTCTTTTTTTGAAAAAAAATAAATTTTTGAAAATAGAAAATTAAACATTTTTGAATTTTTGGTTCAAAGTGTTGATATAATTTACTAAAATATAAAATATGTAGGTACCAACTTTGTTTTATATTTTTTTTCGAAAAATAATTTTTTATTTTTTTAAATTATTTGAATATTAAAAAAAAAATTAAGCAAGTTGCGTTTTAATTTTTTGTTCAATTCAACACATAAATTTTTTTCTTAAAAAAATTTTAAGTATTTTTTGATAAATAGGTAATAAATAATTAATAAAATAAAATACCTTCGTAAAAGCATGCAAAATTTTGGCTTAAAACCCTAAATTTGAAAGTAGGTTATGTAGGTTCTTAAATGTCAATACAGTAGAATTTTTTGCAGGGAATAAAATCCCGTTATTTTTACAGGCAGTTTAAAAACAAAATTGACGTACAAAACTTCTGAAACTAATTTTATAGATATTTTTAATGAATGTAGAATTCGTGTCACTGTTTTTTTCTACAAGTAAAATTGTGCTCTAGCCCAATAAAAACATTTTAAATAGGTAGATCATAATTAACTACATATATCTTAAAATTTTTGAACAAAGACTTACTGTGATTTGTAGTCTGAGTTAGTACTTAGTACTTAGTTTTTAAGAATAAATAAATTTTAGATGAATATGCTACATTTCTTAATAAGCATAGTAAACATAAAATAAATGAAATATTGCGAAAGCGGGAAAAACAATTTTAGAGTTTAATTTTCTCAACCAAAATTATTTTAATATAAATTTGTTTGAAAAAAAAATCTTCATTTTTCTAAATCTATTGTGTTCTTATGGAAGATAGACATAACCGATATCCTTAGTTTTATTTCGAATAAAAAACTTCGTCCTTCATGTCTAAACATTATAGCTATATTCCAAATCTTCTATATTAAATTCTTTAGAAACCTGTGCCACCAATTAGTATCAGAGAACTTATATAAACAGGTCTTTTTTAAATAAACTTAAGAAAAAAAAAAATAAAACAAAGTTTTAACCTTCTACAAATTTTCAGGCCAGACGACCCCGTTTTTTTCATTCTATACTTATTTTTAAAATACCTCCATAAAGGATAGATTTTTTTTTCTTTACATCTATTTACACACTTGTGAAAGAATATTTGCAGCAAAAAAAAAAAATAGAAACAACAAAGAATCCTTTTACGTATAACATGTCTACTAGCCCCAACAAATTTAGTTCAAGATTTCCATTTCCAATAGAAGTTTTCTTGATGAATGTATAACAAAAAAAAAAGAAAGGTACCCCCTACCTATATATCTAGACCACTAGAACGAGTGGCTTTTCAAATCCGCCGCCATAACAAGGATAAACATTCCATTTTTTTTTCACAATAAATGGATGAATGAAATGCAAAAAAAAAAAAAGAAAAAAACAAGAAAAATACCAGAAAACTCGATGAAAGGAAAGCAAGAACTCATATTTTATCCTTGACTGAGTTATTTTTTTGCTCTACACAGTCTCCTATTGTTAACATGTTCCAGTTTAGCTTAAGCGATTTTCTAGGACTAGGCTAATTAAACAGAAAAAATATTATATTTTAATAGGGAAGAGAAATGAGAAGAAAAAAAACAACACATTATTCATCATAAAATTATCAAATGGAGGTTAATATTTTTGCAGACCAGGATCTAAGTGATTGTAGGAAAAAACATAGAAAAACATAGAAAAACATAGAAAAAACATCGCATCGAAAAAATGCATTTTACTTCACGCTCTTATCAAATTCAAGTCAATATTATCAAGACTAGGCATTTGTGTGAGTAAAAAAGCTTTTGCGATGTTGTCATAGAAAGACACAACCAAGAAAAACTAGATGCACATACACAATAGAGCGATATAGTTGATAGAGAGATAGATTTGAGGGGAGACAACCAAGAGGAACAAGTACAACTTTCTGGGGTAAACGTACCAGGCCAATGTACGACCTTCAACGTTAGAATCGTGAATGGGTTTGCACTCCGAGCGGTGTGGTGGCGCGGCGGCAGCAGGCGCTCGGTGAGGCAGCAACGGACTAGGGTACCCTTTTGCATAGAAACAATATTATTACATGGTTTTGCATTGAATTGACTTGCTGTATCTCGCTTTTGTTGTTTATATTTACATTTATCGTTAGTTGTCAAAGAGTGTTTGTGGGGGTGTATGGTACACAAGACACTGTAATATGGCGATGAAGTTGATTTCGCCTTCGGCACCTTTTGCCAGCGAGAATGTAAGTGTTGTATTCTGTGTTGAAACTGCTGCTGTTGCTGATCCATCTTAAGTAATGATGAAGGCGATGATGGTGTAGGTAAAAAAAAAAAATCTAATTTTAAGCATAAATGAATTGTGGGCCTGGAGCATATAGAAAAGATATGGAATTGTTTAGTCCAAGGTTTTGTACAAACTTCAAGATTTTCCAAAACAAACTTTTTAAGAGCATCTTATTGTGAGATGTCAAATTAGTGAACAATAAATTCGACAATTAATAATCTGACAGATAATAATATTTCGGTTGCAATTTTATAAAAAAGAGAATGGGGATGAGATGTCCTTAGATATTATTTACAGTTCAACAGGCTGAACAATTGATTTTATATGCCTTTATTCTAATTCAGATCATACACAAATGTTTATTTATTTATTTTTTTTTGTGTTTATAATTCAATTTCAATCGTTTTATTTTTCACGTGAGAAAAAGAGGTCACGAGGGGTTGTTTCATGGTAATCAAAAGCGCGCATGGTGGATGCTAAAAATGTGTATCACGACTTGTAGGGTGAATAGGTGAAGGTCGGTTAAACTGTCGATGTTGGTCGGTCGGTTTAATTGAGAGGGAGAAATATGCATTTCTAAAAATAAAAATAAAACTTTTGTAGATTTTGTTCATCATTTTTATTTTTTTTTTTTTCACTTGCACAATGGTGCTAAGAATATTTTGTATAAAAATGGGGGACTTCTCTTGATTTAAAAATAGAATATTATTGAGTACTTAATTAAGAGAATTGAAATCTGAATTTTTTTTAGATGTCGATGTCTATGAAATATTATACGGGAATAGAATCAATATTTTGTTTTACTATTAATGATGATTGATGTCATTTTTTTTAAATGGGGTTTTTTTTTAATCTGCTGAAAAATGTTTGACTATTAAAATTTTTTTTAAATATACTATCCGTTCTAACCTCGAGTACGATTTTGAATTTAATCAGAATCATAAAAGATATTTAACACCAACAATCTGTAGGTATTATTATTTTTTTTTAAGAAAAAATTGTATGCAAAAAGGATTATACTAAATGCATTTTTGTATCTATAATTCAAAATTTCCGACTGCACTTGATTTGTTCCCTGTAAATGAGACCGACGAATTTCTTTTTTCATTTCAAAAAAAATTATAGGTAGTATTGGATGGAAACTTATAATTTTGAACCTTCCAAACCCTCATAACTCTTGTCATTTTTAATGAAACTAGCCGACCCCGCACTCAAAATTCGAGTGCTAATTGTAACTTTTAATTTTATGCTCAAATAAGCACACTATATAAATCACTTTATTAACTACTAAGAATATGCAACAATTAATTTTATTTGAAATTCGAGAATGTCTTCGAAGGTTCTCGTCTTTACTTTTAGAAGTTTCTACTTCCACAAGGGAGAGGGCGTGGTTCAGAACATTTGTTTTTGTTTTTTCCTCAATTTTAATTTATTGTTTTTATCTATTTCGGTAAAAAAAAAATAAATAATGTTTACATTCTGCACATCTATATAAAATTTCCTATCGTTCGGTATATAATTTATGCCCCTTCGGTTTTTGTGGGCCGCGTATTTTGTACCACAAAATAAGTGTTTGCCGTTTTATTATATGATGATAAACATTTATAGGTTTGAAATTTTATCAAAAAGTAGAGAATGCTGAATAAATCTCAAAAGGTTTTAGTTTTTATTACAGCTCTAGCGATTTTTTATAATTTCTCAAAGTATAAACGGTCACTGTGGCGTATGTGTAACATTTTTTTTTTTTTTAATTTTATTGCTGCACAACTCAATTTTTTTTGGCCAAAAACACGAATTAAAAAATAAAAGAAAAAAAGTATTAAAAGTTGTTTTTTAAACATAATAATACTCACCTGTAAAAAATGTACACCATTAGATTTCTTGAATAATAAAGAACTTTAAACATTTTTTTTTTTTTGAAAGTTTTTGAAGTTGTTTTTTTTTTTAAACAAATTTAATATGGTTTTCTGAAGAAGAAAATTCATAAATCTGTTTTGAAAAAAAAAATGGTTTTCCAAGAAAAATTATTTTTTTTTATACAATTTCGATATTTTTGAAATTTTTTTCTGGTTTTAAAATTAAGATGACTACAACACTTTTGTACCTACATAAATTTGCGTGGAAATCACTTATGTCAAGAAAAACAGAAATCATAAAAACTATTTTGTCAGTTTTAACTATATACAAACTAAAAATTCAAAGCTACTTGTGTGATGTTTAGTCACGCAAACAGTCATTGGTTTATCCTATAAAAGAGCAAAGAACAAAACATTCAACAACGCTTCTTATAATAGTGGTAAAAATTTGTTTATCAATTTAACTTTTACGGTCACTGTGGTGTATGCGTAACTTTTTTTTTTTGTATACTTTATTTTACTATGCCAATGAAAGCAGATAACCATTGTTTTATAAGAACAGCTGGCCCTTGTAAAATTGTTTGTCCAAAATTATAATCTTTCCCGATTATTTCTCCAAATCTGTCGTTATATCTCCCCAAAAATGATATTTATTGCAAAAACAAACTAAAACAAAAATAAATATAATAATAATATTCAATAAAGTTGGATTATTATTGTATAGTTTAAGAACGTTAGTCAAGGTTTTTTAAAGTGCGACCTAAAATTTTTTTAAATAAACTAATTCGTTTGTCAAAATTTTCGTTTGCACACACCTTAAAAAAGAGTCAATTTTTTTTATAGGAAGTTTGATAAATAAAAAGTCGTCCAAGACACTGAAATTAAAAGACCTATAAAACTAATTTTAATAGTTTCTCCATCTCCGTTTAGGAGATATTCACTAATTTTGTATTATCAATCAAGAACTCGAGAATATTCTACAACATTTTTTTTAAAGCGTGTAGAAATGAATTCAAAGTTCTTATTCCTGTTTTTCTTCGTTTGAATACTTAAGCATAGATTTCGAGAGAGTAAAAATAAGCCATATTAAGAAAAAGTTGTTATCTTGCTTCATTCGTACCAAAATGATAGAGTATTAGTACGAAACTAGTATTAAAAATCTTTGACCCACATTTTTCGGTCTCTGAAATGGGAAACCGACGAAGTTATGAATACCAGAGTTATGCGCGTCAAAGTTACGTAAAATCGAAGTTACGTAAAACCGAAATTATGAAAGACCGAAGTTATGAAAGACCGTCATTTTTTTTAGAAAATCCCCCCGTCCCAGCTAAACGGAGGGGAATAGACACCCCCGACCCATACAATTTTTTCCTTGCCTTGACTCAACCTATACGCTCTAGCTTTTTGGCACGTTCCTCCCGTATATCCTTCATCTCAATGGTTGCCAACCCAAAAACCACGATTCATAGCTTTGGTGTTCATAACTCTAGTTTTTCATAACTTCAGTTTTTCGTAACTTCGGTTTTGCGTAACTTTGACGCGCAAAACTCTGGTATTCGTAACTCAGTTACCATTTCCTCTGAAATAAGTGTACCAATGTCAAATCCTATGGTGTTTTCTATTAAAAATCAAGACCATTCTCAATTATAAAAATATATATTATCCGTGAGGTTTTAAATATCTTAGCCATGAACCTTCCAATCTCCATGAGAAAAATATATATTTTCTTTTTTTAAATGATAATACACAAAAAGTCCTTCTTCGGTTAATATCTTCCTTCAAACAATATAAAAAATAACTTAGTAGACAAATGTATCCTTGATAAAAGTTAAAAACCTTTATATATACAAAAATCTAACCTTCAGTAGAAAAGAAAATGTGTTGCAACAGAGAAACGTTATATCCAAAATTGTTTTATAACCAACAATTTTAAACTCATGTTTTTTTTTGTTATAAAGGTTGGTATCTTTCCACCTACATAGATAACACACACTAACAAACAAACAAAGAAACAAAAAAATGTAATTCCAAACATTTCCTTGAAAAAAACTTTTCTATCTTTTTTTTTCTTTTTCATATAAAATACATATCTCGAAATAGGGCAACGACTTATTCTAAGGACACACACTGTATCTCTAGCATCACGAGGTTTATCCGAGGTGCATTTTGTGAGGTTATATACGAAAAAAAAAAACACATAGAAATTCCAATGATACCTAACCTACCCACCATCATACCTTTCTTCCTACGTTATCTTTCGTGTTTCCAAAAATTGCATAGAAACAAGAAACCTTCAAAAAAAAATATCTAAAAAATGTCCAAATTATAAAAATAACCAGACAATTGTGTACAAATTTACTCAACAAAATGACTTCGAACGGCATGACGATAAAAATGTAGGAGAACGGTTTTTATATAGGCACCAAAAAATGCATCCATCTTTACCTCACATTTGTATCGTCTTTCTTCAAAGTGCAACAAAATAATAAAAATCAATCTTAAATGCACTCTGTTCCATCTGAAACCATTGCCAAACCGAAAAAAAAATACCTACTTAGCTCGAGTAGGTTGATAATACTCAACTCGTATCTAGATCCACACAAAAGTGAAGGAAAAGAAACGAGGTGCATCAACAGCAACAGCACCAACCAATGCATGCCCCAACCCAGCCAAGTCAACAAGACTCTGAAAACGATAGGGGAGAAGGGGGCATTACTATTTTTTTTTTTTTTTTGTGTTAAGAAAATGAGAACTGCTTAAGGTTACCCGAAGCAGGTCAATTTAGTTCATTCGCCTATCGAACTTTCAGTTCACGTCACGGATAACTTCAACCTTGCACATTCGAATCAGTGTTGCACATACAAAAAAAAAAAAAAAAACATTTGTATGAAAAAAAAAAAGCTTAAAAGCTCACGTCAAAATATTTTTACCGTTGTATACAACTGAACAAAGTGTCATACACAAATCTTGACGACTTTTCCACCAATATACCAACAGACACATATAAAAATACCAAAGGCAGTTGAACGACCGTCAACTCTCATGGACATTTTTTGAGAGCTTTTTCGATAAAACACACATATTTCCCTTGAAAGCTTTTATTAAATTCACTCTCACACTCAAACTTTTAGTTGCAATAAAACATATGCAAAAATCAGACTGGCACTGCACTTGCAGTTTTCAGTGAGTATGGAAGCTTTTCCTGTCCCCTTATAAATTTCAAAATGATTGTATGAGAGTGTATTGGTAAGTATATCTAGTTTTATGATTGCAATTTTTGTATCTGTGTGATGCTCTGAATATTTTGTATCTAGCAACACTATGGTTTTTTTTTTCGGTTAAAAACTATAATCACACACACACACACATCATAATACAATAGATTGCGCGAAGTATAAATTTAGATCGAGGTTATTTGGTTGCAATGCTGAGAGGACGTTGACACTCTGCTGTGTTTGAGCGGGCACACAACACCGTCCGGAGCGCCACCACCACCACAAAAAGTAAATTTTGTGTACTACAAACTAAAATGCATCAAGTATGCATATGAAATTACGATTGCTCTCGAAAGCCATGTGCTTTTTTTTAACAATAACATTTTGTGTATAGTTCAAACTTGGAGATAGGCTTTATTGCTAATGTTTATTGCTAACTACTTAGAGGGTAGATTTTGGTAAAAATCTTTTATTAGGCAGTTAGTTAGTTGAAGGTTGTATAAGTTGAAAGAAAAATCTAATGCAATATAAGTCAAAATTTTTAATGGTTGAAGTTTGTATGTTGATTATGGATAGTACAATATTTTTGTATCTAACTGGTAACCTACAATGCTTGCCTAATAAAAGAGTTGCATTTGACACTGTAGATTGCAAAGCTGTCATATTAAAATTTACTGAAAAGAACGGATTTAAATGTAAAATTAACCAAATGATGGTGTACCACAAGGCTCCGTCCTTTCTCCGAGTCTTTTTTTTTTGTTATATTAATTAGTGCGTTTTGTTCTTTGCATTCTTAATTAGTTTTCCAAGTCCTTAGCTTTTCACACTTGAATCGTTTATTTCAGAAACAGCATAAGTCCACTTTTTCAAAAAAAAATTTTTTTTGGAAATTTCTCATTTATGTATAGTTATTCATCTTCTGAAAAAAAAATTAAGTATGTCAGACCCCCCAAAATACGAAAACTGAAAGAAAAGGGTTCAAAATATATGGAAAATTTTCACCCGGTGACAACATTTTTGACTGTTAAATACATGACTTTTTACCAGTTTTAAATTATTTTGGCAGCAATCTTGACACGCACCCCCTTTTGTTATATATCTATAAAAAGGTAAAGAATTACTCTATCTATATCTATTAAATTCATTAAAATTGTACTCAGGATTCAAAAGTTATAGCCAGATTTCTGGTGGTGGCAGTATTTTTAACTCTTGAATAATATGACATTTTACCAGTTTTAAAGTTTTTTGGCAAACATCATGACACGCAAGCCTTTAAGTTATACATCTATAAAAAGGTAAAGATTTACTCTATCTACTGCTATTTAGTTTATTAAAATCGAAAGTAGGGTTCAAAAACTATAGCTAAATAAAAACAAAAGTTTTACCACAAAAATTTCCTTTATTTCAGAAACGACATAAGTCCACCGACTTTAAAGGCTTAAAAACCCGCAAAGACCTAAAAAAAAGTTTATATTTTAAAGGTTTCTAAATGCATCTTAGGCTAGATTATAACTCAGCATACTCTAAATTTGAAGTGTTGTGGAATTTTAAGTAAAAAACAGTTTTTTGTTGCTCCTGAAAAGTTTATGCTCATGGACTTATGTCGTTTCTGAAACAAACGATTCACTTGTAAAGCACTAATCTATTTAAATAAATGTTTTCAAGCAGGTAGTCAAGAACTTTTAGTTACAACTAAGGACTCAAGACCCTTGCCTGGTGTACACCAAACTGTTTTTTAAATCAATTAGTTCGTTATATAAATTCTCCATGGAATCCTAATGTTTTTCCATAATGATTCTGTCGAATTTGATCTGTGTTGGACTTACCCACCAACAAACCTGCACTAGCCATCAGAAATCATATTTGTTTTTCGCAAGTCCGCTTGTCAAGACTCGTTTAATGATCTTTATGGGTTCTGACATCAGCTTAATCGAACGATAAAACAATTCATTTTATTTTTTGTTTCGATGACAAATTGAACGTTAATACTTAATTTCTAAAATAATACAAAATTTTTGGGACCAATTACAGAATTAGCTGTCTCTTCGAAAAAAAAACACCCTTTAAACACAAATTAATTTTATATGTTTTTATCAAATTTAATTAGGATGGGTTCTCATTTTTGTTTTCAATAGGTACACCTGAAAAAAAAACACCCTTTCACATGAAAAAAATGTATAAACTTATTTTATTCGTAATTCCCATAGAAAAGACAACGTTTTAATTAAATTTCGTAAGGGTAGATACCTTTTATACCATTGATTTTATGGGACTTATCGCGGATTTCCCTTATTTCCCCAAAAAAAAACACCCTTTTACCTAAAATATTTTTATAGACTGCTTACATTCCTGGTTTCTGTTATAAATGAAATATTTTTACCAACTTTCATTGAGATACAATATTTGTCACAGTTTTTGAGGTGCTAATTCTGAATTTCATCATTTCTTTAAAAAAAAAAAACACCCTTTAACTCAAGATAATTTTATAGACTTCTTAGATTCTCAGTTCTTATAGCAAAACGAACGTTTTCTTCAAGTTTAAAAAATAAAAGAAATGTAAAATGTCTCAAAAAAAAAAACACCCTTTTACCAAAAAAATATTTTTAAGACCTCCTGTCATGATTTACCGTTTCCATTTGTCATTTCTCACTTATAACTAAACAAATCACAAATCAGTCGTCATTTGTTACTTTTCATTTTTTCACTTGTCAAAAGTTAGTGGTCGTTTGTCACTAACCCACTTATTTCTTATAAACTACTTGCAGCTTCTTAAGTTCTTTTGGGATTTTGTTGTATATTTAAGTGAAAAACTGTTATACATACCAAAATGATTTGAACAAACTTGAAAACTATTGCATACCAAACAAATATTTTCTCTACATTAAAAATTAAATACAATTCAAATTCTTTTCGCAATACAAAATTTTTATATTTTCTTTCTTTTCTTTTCAGGTAAGTTCAATATTCAACTCACATTCTATTACATCTCTCTTAAACAAAATACAATAAATAAATTGGTAAGTATCCACATGAATTACATTATTTTTCGTATTTTCTCAAGCAGAAATAACGTCTAATTTCCAAGCTTCATCTGAATTTTTAAATTTTAATACACGCCATCTAACATATAACAGTTTACAAATTTATCTAATACACATTTTAAGTTAAAACTGTTCGAAATTAAAAAAGCACAAAGCTACGGTTGTTCAAATGGCTATTTTGTGTAGTACTTCTGATTTTAATCACGTAGCGCTGTAATCGTTAGATAGAAATGTCGTTTTGTCTTTTTACAGTGGCAGCCATATTGGAAATACAAGAAAGTCGTTAAAATTTAAAACAGAAATTCAAATTAAATTTTGTAATTTAAATGTTAAAAAATAAAGAAACGATAACAGTTTTTTTTAAGCTTTCAAGTTTGAAAGAAAAGCAATTGAAGTTTGTATTAATTTTATACATTTTAAAATATGCATTTTTCGTTATAAAAAAAGTTGAAGCAAGGAAAATAAATGAACTAAGTTAAAAAACAAAGAAATAGGTACTTAAGGAAATTATTTGAGTAATGACTGAAATTTTTTCTAAAGGTTTCAAGTAAAAGAGTATAAAGTCTAAATGTTCGTTTAGTAGATTGATTTTTATATAAATTCTACAAAAAATTGAAAGGAAGAACACTATCAAGGTCTATTTGACTATGTTATCATAAGATTGTTGATTCATTATTTCCTATAATAAATTAAAATAATGTGTTAGCCCTTTTAAATCAATTTAAATTTTTTTTTGCGTAGTAGATCAAATTAATTTACTATTATTATTATATCTCGCCTACGTTAAGATATTTGTTTTTAATAAAAAAAACAAAAATAGGAAATTTCAAAAAAAAAAAAATTGTTAACTGGCTCGTGTCATGCTTACCTTGAATTTGTTTGAAAATAAAAAAAATAAAACCTATACCTTTTCCGCGTTTTCACGATTCAATTGAAAATGTGATAAGATAATAAACCTTCATTTGTTGATCTGCGTTCATTGATCTCTCTCTCTTTTAACTTGTTTAAATTTTATTATCATTTAACCTCCAATGGAACTGGTTTATTTAAGTGTTTAAGGTGTTTTTACTCACCCACAGTATAAAACAGTAATGTTTAGAACATTACCTAATTAATTATCACAGGTCATTTACACTAAGTATTTTTTCGTAACATGTGCGCTCAAAACTGATGAGGTAATAATAGCTTATTATCATTATCAGGGAAGAATTGATAAGATTTTGACAGTTTAATACAAAAAAACAAAAAACCTTTTCAGAACTACATTAATTCTTGATTTTATTTTTAAATATAAATATTCGAATTCTAAATAATAATTCTTAATAATAGAATATAAAAAAAATATACCTAATGTACACATTTTGCTTTGATATTTTTTTTTTTTTTTTCAAAGCAGAAAGTTTTTTATTTGCATTAACAGTTTTTTAATGCAAAAATTTTGTATTTGCATTTTAATTTTTTTTTTTTAAATTTTTAATGGAAAACAAATGAATTAAAAATAAAAGCACGACCAAATCGCACGAACTTGCTCTTAGAGTTCAAGTTGCTTAAATTTTTAAGACTTTTTATATAAAAACAAAAACAAATTAAAAAAAAAATAAAATTCGTTTTTCAAAACCTAAAACAACATCTGAAATCAAATTTCGCCACAAAACAAACAGGTATGCAGTTTTATTTGATATATTATTAAGATGCATTTTTAGAAAAAAAAAAATTTTAAATCGTTAGAGCAATTTTTAAAAAACAAATTTTTTATAAATAATTTTTTGGAAAAAAAAGTTTTAAAATAAAATTTGTATGCCATTTTGTAGAAATCACTAATCAATATCTAAAACCAACATTTCAAAAAAATTCAACTTTTCGTTTTCGAAAATTTGATTTTTCAAAAAAAAATCAAATTTTCTTAGAAATACAAAATAAAAATAAAAAATTTCGTTGAAATTGATTTAGTATCTATGTAGTTTGGCAGAAAATCAAATTTGAAAAAAAAAAAAAAACAGTTCTATGACAGGTACCATCAAAAATGATTTTCGAAAAAAAAAAGTTTTTATCGTTAGATTGCTCTTGCCAAAAAACTAATATCTGAATTTTTTTGAACAAAATCGTTGAAGCTGTTTTCGAGAAATTAAACTTTTCCGAAATTTTTATATGACAGGTCCCGTAATTTTTTTCCAAAAAAATTAGTTCCAAAAACCTTTATGGAGAGTCTCCAAAAAATATTCTAAATACCAAATTTGAAGTCAATCGGTTTATCCGTTCAGGCTGTACGTTCTTATACAGATAGATAGAAAAACTGATAGACAGACGGACTTCCGGCACCCACTGTTTTGGCATTCTCTATCATCGTAATGTCATGGAAAATTGTTATCTCAACTTTTTTTTGTACCAATGCATAACATGTTTTATAGTAGACCAGTGCGAATAATTTTTGAAAATAAAAAAAATTATAAGCAGCATATGGGTGGTTGGAAAATTTAGGATAAATTTTGTATGAAAGGGGAAAATTGGTGGAAAGGGGGTGGGTGGGCAAAAAAGTGGGGTGGGTGTCAAAAATTTTTATTTTTTACGATTTCTGTCAAAAGTAGACCTCCTAGGTATCAAAAAAAGTTAAATGCAAATTTTGTAGATCTTAAAAGTGTCCACAACTTTTACTCAAATCATTTTTTTTATATAACCTCAAAAATATTGCAAAAATAAGATTTTTTATTTTTATCTTTAACAAAAATGGTTGGATTTTAACAAAACTTGGTCAAAAATGTTTTATTGTTTTATTTTCTATCTATTTAAAATGTTTTTTGAGCAAAAAGTTAATTTTTGGATTTTTGACGAATTTAATTAAAAAAAAAAATAGCCTATTTTTCAAACAAAAAAGTTACCGAAAAAATTTTTGATTTTTGAAAAGTTTGGAATGCAATTATTTAAGATTAAAACCTATTATTTAAGATTGTGTGGAAAAACTATACTTTTGTTTTAGAAAATATTGAGAAAAATTGAAAAAAAAAAACAAAAAAAAAACGATTTTTAAGATCGATTTTTTCGTAAATGACAGTAATATTGGCGATAAATAATTTTCCATTGAAACTCAATTATACTTCGCTAATGGGCTTTGACCTTCTTAATTTTAATCTAGATTTGCTCTAACGTGAAAAGTTTTTGAGATATTGAATTTTGAACGTCCAAAACACTACTTTTGTGATGTTTTGCATGGTAATATCTTAAAAACGTGATATGATAGAATTTTTCTGATTCGAGATCAGCGCACAAAAAACCATTACAAAAATATATTTTGATTTCTACAAAAAAAAAAAAAAACTTTTTGACTAATGAAATCGAACAGGGCAGAAAAAATCGAATGCCTTGTTTTTTAAAATTATGGTTCTAGTTCTTTCTTTGAATTGTAAGTAGGTCCCTACTTAGCCCAAATTTAGCTGTCAAATTTAAACAAAGAACCAAAAATAGAAAAAAAAAAGAGACTACCAAAAAAGATGAGTTCTTATAAGAATAGCCTGTCACAATTTATTAAAAGCTTAGTATTATGAAGTCATCTCAGAAATCCACCAGTGAGTCGTCCAATCTTTTTTGATTTATAAAATATGCCTAAGACACTTATTCATAAACCTAAAAAAAAAACGAAAAAAAAAAAAAATATAATGAACACCACTGACAAAAAAAAAAAATTAAATAGGTAATGTACTGTGCGAAATTCGCTATCGTTTATAATAAATTCAAAATCTGAGCCATTCTATTTCATTGATGGAGGTCAGCAACACGAAGTTCTCTATACATTTTTTGTTGTTGTTGTTATTTTGTTATATAACCAACTACTTAAAAGATTTGGCTCTATCCTATATGAAGATGAAATAATATATCTTAAAAAACCCTCTCTCTTTTCCAAAAAAATTCAACCTCTACAAGTTCTTGACTTTTTATACCTACCGACTCTTCTGTCGATGCCATGTTAGATAATGCGTATGGTTTGATTTGGTTTGGCTTGATGGGTACGTTTGTGTGTTTCCTGTTTGTTTGCCATTTTTTTTTCATTTTGCAAAATTAGCGTAATAAAAACAAAAATGAAGAAAAAAAAAAAACAAACAACATTAAACAAATCCAACAGAACGTTTTGCGTGTAGATATTGTATCTTTTTTAATCAGGGATGGTATAAGAAATAAAAAATATAAAAAAAAAATTGTTTAAACTAGAATAAAATATTTAAATTTTTAATACTTTTTTTGCTCCATTTTCTTAAAGCGAAACAAGTCTTATTTAAATACTAAATTTCTTGATCCTTGACCGAAACACGTTTGCGTTCACTTGAATCTGAGTTAGTTCTAGTATTTTTTTTTAAAACCTTGTTTATCAAAAATGTAACATCACTGCGTTAACATCTCAATTTGTTGTTTGTGGAATAAAATTTGTTTTGAGCTCATTTTTTGGTGTCCGCTTGTCCCGATAGAATGATGTATGAACTGTTGATGGGCCAAAGTCAAATATAAGAATTTTTTTTTTCTTTTCTCATCTTAATTTTGTTGTTGTTCTTGTTGATATACCACAAAGGAGGGAAGTTTGTAAATTTTGCAGAGAAGACAAAAGAATATTACGTTAAATAAGAGCGAACAAAAAGAAGAAGTTTGGGAAGTTCGAAGAAGAGGAATGGCAAGAAGGGTTCTCGCGTTCTCAACACCATGATTATCTTATTTTTTTTTTTTTTTTGTTAAAAGTAGGTATTACCTATATACGACAACACAAAAAAAAAATAATAATAAATGAATAAAAGTAATTTTTAAAAAACGCTTGCCTCGATTTATAGTTATGGTTTCTGATGATGAAGATGATGGTGGTATAGGGATGTGATGAAAAAGAATCTCTTTCAAGGTTAGTCGGACATTGACACTCTTTTTCGTATCTTCTTCTTTGTACCTATATCCGAAAATTCGGGTTATATTTAATATTGGAAAGAAGGATTTTTTTCTGATTTTTTAAGTTAGAGGTGTCTGTATTTTGAGATGAATCAAGTTTTTTTTTTCTTACTATCAAAATGGATCATCTGTGAATTATTTAAACTTGAAAAAAATCTGAATAATTTTTTGAACTGGTTTAACTTGCTTAAAGTCAAGTGAGACGTCTAGCATTTATAGTCAATAAAACACAACTATTAATAAATGTCAAAATGAGTCTGAGTTAAGTTTAAAGGGTTGTTAAATCGTGTTTGAAAGCTCATGTCGAATAAGAACGAATTTTTTTTTTTTTTTTAATAATGGAAAAAAGCACTTAAGTAAGATGTGAATGAGAATGAAATTCTTCTTCGAAAACAAAAGTGAACGAAAATTTGACGAAAGGTTACACAAATTCACTCAGTTTTTTTTTCTACCAGTTACGTGTTCTTTAGACTGTTTTTTTATTTTTTTAAATTACACTGGTCTGTAAAGACATACTCTTTTCATAAAATTATACTTTTGTAAAGCGTTTTTCTTTAGATATTTTCGTTACAAAACCGCAAAACCCCACTTTTTTGATGTTTTCGAAGTTAGGTAATCTTCAATTTCAATCTTTTTAACCCTTAACCTTTTCGGACCCAGCGTTACTCTCATGTAACATTTTTTTAAAAATTTGTAAAAAATATTAAATTAAACAATTTTTTAGGTAACGATGGCTTAATTGAAAGATAATAATGCCTAACTACCGGATTATTACAAAAAGTTAGTCAAATATCATACCTTTAATTTTTACTTGCGATATAGGTACTATAGGGCAAGTTTAGGATTCGTAAAAAAAATCGAACTCGAGATAACAATTTTAAATGACATTACGATGATGGAGAATGCCAAAAAAGTGGGTCCGGCAATTCTGTCTGTCTGTCCGTCTGTCTGTCTGTATGTACCTCGAGCTACAGCCTAAACTATTCGAGTGATTTTGTTCAAACTTGGTAGTTAACAGTTTTGGGTGATTCCCTAGAGGACAAATTGAAATTTTTTTTTTAGGACCAAAACTAACGGTACCTGTCATATAACGGAAATAGAAAAGTTAATTTTTTTCAAAAACGGCTCTGTATGTGAGTGAGTGTAGTATTACACATAAAAGCCAACTTTCTAAATTAAAAAAATATTTTTTTTACTGTTATTAACGGTACCTGTCATATAACGGTTTTTTTTATTTATGAATATCTCGTTCAAGAATACCCCGATTTCAACGAAATTTTTTATACATAATCGTTTAGGTAAAGGTAATATTAAAAATTTAGAAAATTTTCAAAAAACTCATTTTTGGATTTTTAAAAAATTTTTCAATTTTTTTTTTTGAAAAATCTATTTTTTGAAAACGTGTTTATGAAAAATTTTGAAATTTAGTTTTTATGTGTATATAAATTATTACTTCAAAATGGCATACCAACTTTTTTTTTTGAAAAATGTTAGAAAATTTTTATACATATACAGGGTGTCCCACAGTCACCGCCCCAAATGAAAACCATAGATTCCTGAGGTCATTTTAAGTCGAAAAACTTAAGAGGCAATTTTCTCGTTTTCGTCCCGTTTTCGAGTTACCACGGTTTTTATGATTTTTGCTCTCTTGTCCTTTAACTGGCCATATCTTTGCCAAACAACGTTTGATTTGAAAGATTTTTTTTACAACCAATCAAGAATTTATTACAGTTTAAGTTTGTCTCAAAACTTTTTTTTCTGCGGATAACCGTTTCTCCGCCATTTTGCATCAAAAACAATTTTCTTCGTTTTTTAAGTTGTTGTTTACACTTTCATATAAATTAAGTAAAAAAACACGTTAATAAGTATTAATTTTTTGTGCTTTTTATTAAAGCCCAGTTTATTTCCATAAAAAAAAATAAGTTTCATTTCATAAAAAAGGCTACTGAAAGTAATTAAAAAAAATAAACAAACTGAGTGAATAAAAAAATAAAATAATTTTTAAATAAAAAATTAATTTAAATGAATTAAAAACTTTTTCTGAGCTATTGTGGTTAAGAAAAGAACAAATAGACAAAGCTCAGAAAAAGTTTTAATTCATTTAAATTATTTTTTTATTTAAAAATAATTTTTTTTTATTCACTCAGTTTGTTTATTTTTTTTTTTTAATTTCAGTAGCCTTTTTTATGAAATAAAACTGATTTTTTTTTATGGAAATAAACTGGGCTTTAATAAAAAGCACAAAAAATTAATACTTATTAACGTGTTTTTTTTACTTAATTTATATGAAAGTGTAAACAACAACTTAAAAAACGAAGAAAATTGTGTTTGATGCAAAATGGCGGAGAAACGGTTATCCGCAGAAAAAAAAGTTTTGAGACAAACTTAAACTGTAATAAATTCTTGATTGGTTGTAAAAAAAATCTTTCAAATCAAACATTGTTTGGCAAAGATAAGGCCAGTTAAAGGACAAGAGAGCAAAAATCATAAAAACCCTGGTAACTCGAAAACGGGACGAAAACGAGAAAATTGCCTCTTAAGTTTTTCGACTTAAAATGACCTCAGGAATCTATGGTTTTCATTTGGGGCGGTGACTGTGGGACACCCTGTATAAAAAATTATTATTTTTTAAAAAACGGCTGGGTTGGGGTCGAAATTCTGTATGTTGCAAAATTCTGTATTCAAAATACTGTATGCCAAAATACTGTATGTCAAAATTCTGTATGTGCAAAAGCTGTAGGAACAAAATTCTGAAAGTCAAAATTCTGTGTAGCAAAATTATGGTTGGTCAAAATACTGTATTTCAAAATTCTGTACATCAAAATTCTGTAAATCAAAATTCTGTAAAAATGCTGTAAAAAAATATCGTTTTGATAATGTAAAAAAGTGCGCGCGCACTTTTTTACATTATCAAAACGATATTTTTTTCCAGCATTTTTACAGAATTTTGATATACAGTATTTTGCCGTACAGAATTTTACAAAACAGAATTTTGCATGTCAGTATTTTGTTCATACAGTATTTTGACGTACAGAATTTTGTATTTACAGTATAATGACGTACAGAATTATGGTATTACAGTATTTTGACCCCACAGAATTTTGTCGTACAGAATTTTGACAAGCAGAATTATGACCCGCTCCCAAAACGGCTCCAACGATTTTCGAAAATTTTTTTCTAAAAATTCCTTTTTATAAAAGAAGTAAACTGATATACTTGTTTTTTTTTTGTGAAAGATCATTTAAAACGGTATTTAATTAATTATAAAAACAGATTTTATTTTTTTTAATTTCTTAAAAATATCATATTTTAAATTTTCTTAATTTTCTTGAATAAAAAGCTTTAACATTAGACTAAACTTTAAGCATAAGAGCAAGTACGTGCGATTTTCTAACGAGTAAATCTCAAAATCCTGACGTGATAAAATTTTTCCGACTTCGGATTCGAACTCAGCACATCAAAAACTATATAAGGACAAAAAAATCTGAAGTTTTGTAAAACAGTGTATCGCATGCTTTATCACTAATAAGATATTTCTTAATAGCAAAATATTACATAAAATTATTAAATTTTTTAAAAATTTTATTCTCTTTTTGGACTTCTTATATTTGACGGGCTTTGAGATTTTACATTTCCTCTAATTAAGATATTTCTGTTCATGCAGGATTTACTAAAAACTGCAGGCTTACAATATTTTTGCAGTTTTTGTAAATCAGTATGTATTTTAAAATGTGAGCAAACATTAATTTACATATAATAGCATATTTGATGTCATTTGATAGATCATATTATGAAAAATAAGTCCTTAATACTTTAGCTGAATATAATTATAATTATATTAATTTTATACAAGGTCAACCGAATCAAAAAGGAAGTTTTCTAAATTACTCACATTTTTCAAAAATCATTTTTAAAAAAATGGTACGTCCTAGAAATTTTCTGAAAACAGATTTATGTATATTTGGGAAAGTCCAAATCCTTCATAATATCGAAAAATTATTTGAAAGAGAAAAAAAAGGTTTGCAGACCAGTGTTATTAGTTCTCACCTGTTTACACCCCAAAACTTATTGCATTACTACCCATCATCTTTAAATGGATTCCCTAAAAAAATCTTTCCCCTAAATTTTCAAGGATAACCTAATAACCTACATTTTTGTAACAAACACCAATTGCACCAGATCTCCATCAGATGTTCAAATCAAATAAAAGTTCTATCTATTATATAACCCTCATCTTTCTACTCTATATCACCTAAAAAGATTACATAAAAGTTGAATATCAACTTTCTGTTTCGTATACAAAAAATAAAACCTTTCCTCCAAAAAAAAAAGAAAAAAAAGAAAGAAGAAGAAAAAAAAGAAGAAGACCTAAACTAGGCCTAAAATTCTTGTTTTTTTTTTTCTTCTTCTCGAAGATTAAAAAAAAAAAACAAATTCAACCCATTCGTGGGCTTAAAATTCTATCTAATTCACTTTTTTTTTATTCGTTGGACTTTTAACATTCCTTTTTTGAATGCTTTCATAATGTGCCACAACAACACATCATCATAGGGAACGAAAAAAATTAATGTTTAAAATAGTCAAAAAAAAAAAAAAAAAAAAAAAAAAAACCAGGTGTATGATGGTGTTTGTTAAGAAAGAAATGTTTAAATATATTCGTATAACGTATAGGTACCTACTTAAACTCTATCAACCCATTGTGTGTCAATAGTCCTAATTTCCGTATTTCATTATCATCATCTATCTTTTAGGCGTATGTCTTTTTGTATATAGGATAGGTAGGTACATTTTTTTCCAACTGACTGGCTGGCACTTTGACTAGGAATAGATAAATAGCAAACAGGGTGTTTCGAAATAATAGTCATTTGAAAAAAAAAAAATTCTTGGTAATTTTTAATTTAATTTCTTGATTTTCACGATTATTTCTATAAAACAAAAAACTTAATATTTATTTATTTTTCAAAAATATTTAACCTTTAAAGAATGAATATAAGAAATTAACAAAATTAAGTGAGTAATCAGATAAGCAGAAAATATTTAAGGGTTTACAAAAAAAAAAAAAGAGTTTGAAAAAATGTCAAAAAGCACACGCTGCTGTGTGAATTTTGTAAAACAGAATTATGTAAAGTAGAATTCTGAAAAACAGAATTTTGAAAGCTAAATTTTATAAAAAGAATTTTCACCTTAACCCAAGATAACAAACAGAAAATCTAAATTTTTTTTTTGTCTGGTCAAAAACTTTTTTTATTCTTGCAGTGCTTTGAAATAGAGTATTTTAAAAATAGTGTTATGACCCTGATAGAATTTCGACCATAACCTGTCATCGCAATATTTTGTTATGAGATTTTGAATGTATGCAGTAAGCACCCAAATAGGTCAGGTACAATTGTCATTATGATAATTTTAGAAAAAGTACGTTATTTTAAAAACAATTTTGATTAAAAAAAAAAATTATTCATGAGTGCATCTTTAAACAAATTCTAGTCCCATTTAAATGAAATGTTTAATAGAAATGCTAATCTATTACATACATTTTTGAAGACTTAACTATCGAAAAGTACATTTTATGAGTTTTAAATAAAAAATTCCTTTTTTTTGAAAAATCAATTTTTTAATACTAAAAATGAGTGTCCAAATTTGATTTTTTCATGTTTATGTAAAAAGAAAATCAAAATAATTCTAACGATTTTGATTTTTTTACTTAAATTGTATCTAGTCGTCCATCTTACTTTTAATTTTAAGTGACAAGAAAAAACACGCTCTGGAAGTACAAATAATTTCTAACACTCGTACATATTTATATAATTTTTTTAAATTTTTTTTTCTGTCTTTGAAATTTTAGTTTTATTTTAAAGATTAATAACGAATTTTTTTGAAAAAATGTTTAGAAATATTTTATGTTAGGACAAACTTTAAAGCAAATATTTAAAAGTTTTTTTTTTAAACAAATATTTAAAAAAAATAAATTTCTATTCTTTTTGTTTGTTGTATAAAATTTTCATTTCTTGGAAATTTTCAAAAAAAAAATCATTTTACCTAATAGTTTTTGTTTCTCTTTTTTTCTTAAGATTTGTGTTGGTTTTTGATTACAAAATATATATTATATGAATTAATTCTTCTCAAGTTTTAAAACTTAAAAAAAAAAAAAAAATTCAAATAATGAAATAAAAACAATTAATTATAAAACAATTAAAATTTAATTAAATTTTTGTGTAAAATAGAAAAAGTTTTTTTTTTTAATATTGCTCTAAAATAAAATAAGTTTAAATTAAAATAAAAATAAAATTAATTTAGCTGTAGGTACTAAAGTTGTCAATTTATTTTAATAAAGAAGACAATTTTGTTTTTGTTCTTTTTTTTTTTTAATTAGGTACTTAAATATTGTAAAATATTAAAAACTTTAACTTTTACATTAAATTAAAATATGTAAAGCTAGTTTTGTATTTTTTATTTTTAATCTTTTATTTTATCTATTAAAAAAATTCGAATAAAAAGTCTTTATTTACAGAAAAATCAAAGTACAAAATGAAAAATATTTTTTTACTATCACCTTAAAAAAATAAATTTGAAATTTTATAAAACACCCTGTATAAATGATGTGAATAAATAGTTCTTCTTCGTGGCACAATCTTATAATCTTGTTCTGCCCTCATGGCTTCTAGTATAGTAATTTATCATTTCATCCTTTATTTTTTTTTCGTTCAGTTATTCTATTCATTTCTATTTAGTGTTGTTTTTTTCTTTCTTCTAATAATATACATTTTTTTTTTTCTATGTACTTAGAAACCAAGTTTACTGACCTTGAACTTCTTCATATATGAATGTTTTTTGTGTGAGTTGTGTGATGTGAGACTTTCCATAGAAATGATCATTAGAACATTTTAGATACTTGGCCAACCACAAAGATACATGGGTTTTATTCAAATTGTTGTCTGTCTATTCTCAATCGAATTCTATTAAAACTATTTTCATTGTTGTTGTTGGATTGTATCTTGAAATTTTTTGTATTCCATTTACTTTTTTTGGTTAAATTATTTAACACTTTCGGTGATTTCAAGTTTTTTTTTTTTTTTTGAACATTGTGGGGGTGAATAGAAAGGAGAAGGTTTTATATAGAAGAAAGAAAAAAAAACACTAAAAACTTTCCTACTTGTGGCATTTAAATTTTGAGTTTTTTTTTATTTAAAGGTTTCGGTACAACTGCCCTTAAAAAAAAGATATGTATGATTGTATGTTGTGTATTTTTGATGGTTTTCCTATTTGTTTACCTCAAGAAAACGATGATATCATGTGTTGAAGTTGATGATATCAAGACCTACTAATGTATTTTTTTTTTTTTTTTTGGAATTGGTCGGTAGGACAGAGGATTTCAGAAATAGAAAAGAGCATTAATATTTTATGAAAAAAAAAGGTGAAAAGAAAAGATATATTGCTGGGCATGTTAATTTTCTTGATAGCATTTTATGTTGTTATAGGTTATCTTTTGTTATGTTGTTGTTAGATTTCCTTTTACAATTTGATTATTTTTGAAAAAAAAGTTGAATGACCTTTAAGTGCACAACACCTATACTTTTCTACCTATACTTAGCTTGATAAAGAATTGTTAAACATTTTTAGGTCTCTATACTATAATTGCAAACCATGAAAATTGAAGTACCATTGACGTAATAGCTAGCGCAATGCTGGAGGTCCTAGGTAAAAAATTCAGCCACCTTAACTGTTTGAATTTAATGGGGCCAATGTAGCTGAAACTTGTAGAATTGTTAAAATTGAAAGTTTTGGAGAGATCAAAAATATTACAAAAGCGGTGAAAATTTAGTCTTCGGCTGAGGTAAAGCTACAGGAGACAACTCTCTAAAGGAATTGCCCTTTCGATAAAATGAAAAAGCCTCAAAGATTATTATCGGACGCATCAAACATTTTAGGTCCCCTTAATTTATTCTACATGGGGTAGAGGTGTTCTAAAGAGCTATTTTTAAAGAGCAGTGATAGCAGACAACAGCATGTTAAAAAACACAGCTATTAATAGCTGCTATTTAATCACTCTTTATATAGCAGTTTAAATTTCTTTCTGATTTGAAATATTATTGAAAATATTGAATACAAAATAAATGAAATACAAAAAAAAAGAAATCCAACATTTTTAATAAAAAATAACTCCTCGAAAGATTGCGCACTGAAACAATGGTACTTCAATTTGGTCTAAAAATAATTTTTTATAAATAAAAATTTTCTAACATTATTCAAAAAAAAAGTTGGTATGCCATTTTGAAGAAATAATTAATTCACATATAAAAACGAAATTTAAAGATTTTTCGTCAAACCGTTTTCAAAAAATTGATTTTTCGAAAAAAATATTTTGAAATATTTTTTAAAAATCCAAAAATGTGTTTTTTGAAATTTTTCTTAAATTTTAATACAACCTTTACTTAGACGCTCTTGTATAAAAATTTTCGTTGAAAACGGATTAGTCTTGTACGAGTTATTCATAAATAAAAAAAAACCGTTCTATGACAGGTACCGTTAAAAACGGTACAAAAAATATTATTTTTATTTCAAAAGTTGGCTCTTATGTGTAATATTTCACACAAAAATTTTAATCAATATCGTTAGAGCCGTTTTTGAAAAAAATTAACTTTTCTATTTCCGTTATATGGCAGGTACCGTTAGTTTTGGTCATAAAAATAAAATTCCAATTTTCCCTCTAGCGAATCACCCAAAACTGCTAAATACCAAGTTTGAAAATACAATTTCCGCTTAATATAAGTGGAATCCACTTAAATTTTTTTACTTTTAAGGTGAACATCGTTTTTACTGTGAATTTTCCTATCTTAAAAACTGACAAAAAATTAAAATTTTAAAATTACAGCCAGATTTTGGATTGAATTGCAGTTTATTATTCATATTTTCAAAACAGTGAGTTAAGTGGACTTTAAATCACTCGCCTCTTGACCCGACAGTTGTAGGTTCGATCCCCAGTAGATGCAATTTTTTTTTTTTTTAATAAAATGTTTCCAGATAAAAATAAGATGACTTTCAGCTTAAATTAAGCGAGTTTCTTTTAAATTTGCGCATTCAAGAAATTAAGAAGGTTTTTCCGCTTAATTTAAAACGGAGATCATCTTGGCAAAAAAAATAAGCAGAAATCCGCTTAATTTAATGTGGAATCCGATTGTTTTAAAGTGGTCTTTTTTCTCCATATAGTAAACACACTACTACAGAAGTTCCACTGCTTATTACACATCTCCTCCCCCGATTAGCCTGATTAGGAAAAACTTCTTTAATCATGACAAAACCTTCAAAATAAGGCTTCTAGTAGATTTCAACAAAGATCAGCAGAAAATTAATAGGTTTCCGCTTAAAAGTTCCTTATTTCATACTCTAAGAACGAAGTAAGCAACCAAAGTTATAGTCAAAAAAAAAAGGTTTAAAAGTCGTGGAAAAAACAATTACCAGAAACCTATACATTTATGGAACAAAACTGATTCCGACTAGGAAGTCATGAGTTCCTTCCTGTCTAAAAAGTTCTATTCCCAAAGAAACACTTGTGTGCAAGAAAAGAAACTAGCTGTAAGCCTATCCCATCCGTCTTCTTTTTAATACGTTGTGTAGGTGCCTCAAGTTTCAAAAAAAAAAAAACAGGTAAAATGACTGACTCATTAGTAGCGGCGCGTCATTACACGAGAACTTAGAGAAATTCCTTGAAGTCCATTCCACATGCACCAGGCACATGGAACGACTACATGCACTACATCTATCGTTCTCTATGTCTTTTGCGGGTATAGTTAAATACTGGTATCACCCGCTACCATCATCATCATAATAATCAGAATGATCATCATCCAGCAAGACCGTCATTTCAGCCACCTAAGTTGCAAATGATGATGCAACTTTACTCAACTATACCTTCGCTACTACACATTGCACTTATACCTAACTTGCATCGTGATTAGAATTGAAATTTTCCACCATCTAGAAGAGTTTTTTTCCACCACATCAACCGAACGTACACTGCCTTTTTGCCTACCACCCGGGAAAAACTGTTACGTTGAACTCCAATAACTACCTTAGCAATTATGACTAAAACGAATGTTAAAGAACTCCCAGTCCCAGTCCTATCATCCTCAGAGCTCTCCCCAGTTAGAGGTTGTTGTTGTTGCCACAAGAGTGCAATCACCTATTATTGTGGATTTGGATACCTTTGCAATATACTACAACAAAATAATATGTGCAGCAGCAAGCAAGCCCTAAAGAATAATAATAAAAAAAAACGAAAAAAAACCATACCAATACCTTTTTGCCTCGTCGTTGTTGTTCTCTTTCATCTTGAAACTTCTATATAGCTTCTATGTGAGTACTATGTGAGTACTATGCGAGTTCTTCACGCACTGCGGAACTAATTTCCCATTCTTCTCACATCCTTTGGAATTTAGATAGAGTGTCTAACCAAACCACACACCATAATATTTGAATAAAATAAAATTTTAACAAAAAGTTATGGAAAAAGAGGCATACAAAGAGGCAGAGGGTGAATTTCAGAGTTAAATGGAAAGAAGAAAGAAATGAATAAAAATGAAGAAGAAAAAGGTCGGAGGAACGCACCAACACCAACCAGCAACAACTATAAGAGCCTCATTATCATTACCATCATTAAGTTTTTTTTTTTTTTTTTGTAAATCCCCTCAGGGTGGACCCCAACGTATTTTTTTTTTTTTTTTTTTGTGTTGTTGACGTTTGACTTTTCTTTTTCTACGTTTGTTATACTCTTATTCTTCGTATTTAGCTACGTAGACTCTTCATTCACATGTTGTTTTTTTTCGACAAGTTATTACGGCAAGGCAACAGCCATACAGCGCCTTTAATGAGTGTCAACGATATTGTTTTTGAAACTTCTAGATGGGTCTTTTGTTTATGATAGAAAAGTCGAAAATGAATAATAAGTACAAAGACCCCAGAAGTAATAAGCAACATGACTTTTTATACTGCAGGACTTAGTAATTCAAATGGATCTTTAGGGGTCTTAATGAGAGTTATATCCAAAATTGTTTAAAATACGTAAGTTCCAAAACTTTAAATTACAAAATATTGGCTTAAAAATGTTATATCAAACAATTTTCGGAACTTACACTTTCAATCATCTTTATTATTCGGCCAGGAGTAAAATGAAGGAGAGCTACGATTGTCAGTTATTCAAAAGACTTTATTAGCTCTCAATAGGAGGAGACTTCAGTTTTCTGACAAGTCCTTAAGGATAAATTTGAATGCCCTTATTTATGGCAATGATACTTTTGTAGGCTTTTTCAACTCCTCAAAAGATGCAATACTTCCTACAAAATTCAAAGTGGTAGAGGCTGTGCAGCTGAACGCAGATTTTTTTAATTTTTTTTAATTTTTGATCCGGTTTTTATTATCAATCTTCCGTTCAAGATCGCGATACAGAAATCTTCAAAACTCATTTACTTAAGACTTCTCGACAGGTCCTATTTGCAAAATTTTGAAAGTGATGAGTGAAAACGTATTTCAACACCAACAAAGTTGCATCTGAATTCTAGTCCCGAAATGTTGGAAATTCAGGACAAATCATCCCACTTGATTTTGATAAAGACGCTGAACCCAGAATATAAAACCGGCTATAGGCGGGAGCGGGTCAAAATTCTGACTTCAAAATTCTGATTTACAAAATTCTGCTTTTTTCCTATTCTATCTTTCAAAATTCTGACAGCATTCTTTTTACCAAAACAAAAATTCTGCTAATTCTGCATATGCGTTTACTATGGGAAACCGACGAAGTTACGAATACCAGAGTTACGGGGGACAGAGTTACGGGCGACAGAGTTACGAGCGTCAAAGTTACGCGAAACCGAAGTTACGAAAAACTAGAGTAACGAATTCTTAAGTTATGTTAAGCTATGACATGTGATTTTTGGGTTGGCAACAATTGCGAGGAACGATATGGAATTATGGAAATACAAACAAGAGATTAACATTTTTCTCATGTCAGAACTAAATGAGTAAAGCGAAAATGGGTGTTATTTAATCTTGTAAAACTTTGATTGGTTAGGTATAGATATATACATATATGGTTTTGTTTTTGTGAGAAGATCGCAAAAACGTTGAAATAGAAAAAAAAAAACATAAGTATACCTATGTAAGTTTGGGGGACATAATTGAAATGAACTTCTTATTTGTCCAACTAATATTGCACCTACGTATCGATATTCTCTTATTTATGTTTCCATAGTTCCATATCGTTCCTCGCAATTGTTGCCAACCCAAAAATCACAAGTCATAGCTTAACATAACTTTAGAATTCGTAACTCTAGTTTTTCGTAACTTCGGTTTCGCGTAACTTTGACAGCCGTAACTCTGTCGCGCGTAACTCTGTTATTCGTAACTCCGTTACCATTTCGTTTACTATACCAAAATACACCTCATTTTTCTTATAACTCACATCTATTCGACAATACTGTTGAAAACTAATTATAGAAACGATGTTGTGTGATAAAGTATATACCTTTTCTTATTTAATGGTTTGAATATCAATTTTTATTTGACTAATTAAATAATGTTCAATTATTATTTTTCGAAGATAATTATCATTAAAAACCTTTTCTCAATATTTTTAAATTTATTGATTTATCAACAAAAAAAAATGAATATTACAAAAAATGGACAAAGTACTATAAGTAAGTAATCTGAAAAAGCCAGGCAATTAACCTAGAAGATGATTTTACAAAATTATGTCAAAAATTTAAAATGCTCGCGCTTTTTAACATTTTCCAAACCCTTTTTAAATTTTTGACAGAATTTTGTAAAACAGAATTATGAAAAGTAGAATTTTGAAAGCAGAATTTTGAAAAACAGAATTTTGACAGAAGAATTTTGACCCCGGCAGAATTTTGACCCCAACCCGCTATAGGCATCTGACGGTTATCGAAATTAAGTTCAAACTTGTTTTGTGCAGAATGGTAACCTGCGAGACGAGGTAGCGATTGAATGACGTCGTCTATTATAATGTTATAAAGTTTACCCGAAACCCCAAAAATATTGGAGGTCTTTGTATTTCCCGATGAGGCATTTAAATCAAGCATTCAACAACAACAACAACAACCTGTTCCCAAAAAATCTGACAGGAATGTCCATCAGAAGGGAATCTTCCTTACTGCAAAACATTGTGACTTCAAAGGTTTTGTAAATATGTTTTCTTTTTTTCCTTTTCCGAAACTAAGGGTTTCTGGGATTCGAAAATTGTTTAACCATTCGTGAAGGGATTTTATCGAGTTTGGAGCTTGACATTAATATTCAACAACTGATCAAAGGAAAATTGGATGGTCATATTAAGATTATTTCATTTACACATTTACCAGTTTCTTCTGAAATTTACCAGATACAGCTTGAATTTGCCAATTGCAGTTGAGAATTACCAGTTTCAACTAAAATGTATGAGTTCCGACAGAAATTTTCAGGTTTTCGCTAAGATTTCTTAACTCTGTTGAAATTTATGATAATCGGCTAAAATTTTCTAATATCGTAGCAGATATTTCAGAGTTTCAAGTGAGTATTAAATTGATTAGTTCCGGCTGAGATACACCAGTTTTGGTAAAGGTTTATCTATTTTTTAGTAGGAGTTAGCAATTTTGTCAAATTTCTCCACTTTCAGCAAAAATTTACAAGTTTTAGCTGATAATAATTAATTTCAGCTAAGATCTACCGATTTACTAAAGGCAACTGAAATTAATCAGTTTCAGCTGAAGTTTAACAGTTTTATCAGATTTTTCGTTACAGCTGAGACTTTCGAACTCCACTGAGATTTAACATTTTCGAGTGAAAGCTAATAATGCAATATTTGAGGTGTGATTAAAATAAGCAAGTTTCACTAAGAATAAGCAGTTTCGGTAGAATTTCTCCACTTTCAGCTAAAATTTACGATTTTTCGGCCATATTTATTAATTTTAGCTAAGATGCCTATACCAATTTCCAATGAAAACTACCAATTTTAGCTGATATTTATCAATTTTAGCCTTAATTTTTAGTTTCAGCTGAGATATACTTCTTCTGGCTTAGTTGAAGCTGATATTCAAAACTTTCGGTCACAGAGAAAAATATGACCCGCTAAAAACTAACAGATTGCCATATTGTTTTACCGTTCATACATTTCATAAGGAAATCTTATTAAAATCAACGATTAATAAGGTTTTTTTAAGGAGATTTCTTATTATTTTTATAGAGAAAATCTTATTAAAATTTGACTGAAAAGTTGATTTTTTTTTGCAACTTAGCACTAGAACAAAAATCGCGATCAATATTTTCATGGCAGGTTGGTTCAGGTGGTAAGGTGGGCGACTAATGATTTGAAGTCTCCAGTTCGATTCCCAGCCTGGTCATCGTTTTTTTAATTTTTTTGCAGATTTTAAAACAATAAGGAAAACCCGATTGTTTTAATAAGGTTTCCTTATTGGATGAAAACCATAGAGAAATCTTATTGTTTTTGTTCTATTTTATGTGGTCTATTTTTCTCTGTGGTTAAGTATTATTTACTAATTTCGACCAAAAAATAAAACGGTTCGCCAGAATTTCACTATTTTCATTTGAAAATATACTAGGTTTAAGCTGATATTATTTGATTTGATTTGAAAAGTTTTTCTCAAAGTTTGAAAAATGAAATAGAGGAGTCCAAAAAAATATGAATAAACCAATACTAAAAGCGATCATTTTCTGAAACTGCAATATTCAGAATGATGGATTCCGCCCAAATGTTGTTAGACTAAGTTTAAGTTATTTCTTCTTAAACAAGCTAAACCTCCTTCCCATTCCATATTCCACTCTACCACTTAGTTTCCATTATATTTCAAGTTCAAGAGTAAAAATACCTACCACAAAAAATAAACTATACCATATCACTTAATTAAATTTATAATTAGGTTTAATTACTCATCCAGTCAGTCAGTATTATGTGGAAAAATTTCTGGATTACCAGCAAAGAAATAAACAAACCAAAAAAAAAAGAAAAAGTTAAAACAGACAACATATAGAATTTGTCCAAAAATAACAAACAAAAAAAAAATGTTTTTGCGTCGTTCTTTTCCGAATCTAGGCCATTGCGTCGGAAAGTGTCGAAATTTATACTCGTACTTATATATTCTTCTTTTTTTTTTTTATTTTAGTATTCTATTCAATTTGGTTGTCCATTGTGTATACCAAAATTAAAAAAAAGAATTTTAATCGGTGTTCGTATGTCCATGGCACACACACGCATGTTTCAAGTTCATTGTCAAATTATTATGTTCAGCAGAGTGTTGTTTTTTTTTTGGTACCTACTTAATTTATTTATTTTTTTTTTTTTTTTGACCGGTGGTATTTCGTGTTTAAAAGCTATACATGCGTATTGGTGTGTGTATTTGTCGACGAATATAAATCATTTATGCGTTGTCGTTTTTTGCTTTTCCTTTTTATACAATTTTTTTTTTTGTATCGTTTTTTTTTTGTGAACATTATATTATACCATACTTACATAAATATACGTTTGTATATAGAATTTCAAAGTTAAGTACCTATACTGAATTTTTTTTTTTTTGCCAAATTAATACGTGAGCATCAAACTACAGTCAAAAATAAAAGGAGAGGGATCAAAATTGAGATCATATCGGGCAGGTGGTATGAGATGGGAATGAATAATTTTATTTTATATTGCTTTTTTTCGAAAATTGTTACATTCATGAATATATTTTTGGCTGACATAATGTATGTACATATTGGTATTTACTTTTACCAATTCCTACAGTATTGCTGAAGAATTCTTTTAAGTTAAATGGATTTGAGAATTTGAAATAAGAAAACGAAATTATGTATTTGGGCTGTCTAATAGAAGAAAACTTAAAAATTCAAAAAAAAAACTTATCAAAGTTGAATTATGTCAAACTTCCACAATTAGATGAAGTTTATTATAAAGACGGAAAATTAAGTTTTCAAAAATATTTTAACTTCCATCTATTTAAAATAACAAGATTTCTAGTAAAAAATGAATGAAATCCGTACAAACTTTCTTAAAATTTGCAGCTAAAATAAGTCTTAATTTAGCGGACAAAATCTGAAATGATACTAAACAATAAGTTTGGCTGGCATCCAAATTTGTAGATTTTTGTTTGTTATTTTTTTCAAAATTCCGATAAAATATGACTGAAGTTAGAGAATAAAAAGTTATTATTTTTTGAATGTCTAAAATTGCTAGTTTGCTATGCAAAAATTAATATTGCAGCTCATATGAGTAATTTTATATTTAAATGTTAAGTTTAAAAAAAGTGCACTCCACTTGCAAAGCATGAAGAAATATATAAAAAAAAAAAAAAAAAAAAAATAGTTTAAAATTATTTTTGTAGCTATTACTTGTCAATTCTTTTTTTCAGTTTCAAATTTAACAAGAAAATCCAGTTAATTTAATGCAGATTCTATTTACTTTTAGCATGTATGTTTCTTACAGCACTTCAAGGTACTTCTTAGGACTGCCTGAATTGTTTTAGAAATTAAAATTAGTTATTACTTTACCGAAGAAAAAAATAACAAAAATAATAAAAAATTATTACAATTACTTTGAGGTCACTTGAACTTATATTGAGTTATTACTTTACTTTATTTAAAAAAAGAAATTAAACTTTTAACGTGTGTAGGTACTTATTTAACATCAAAGCTTGTCAAATTTTCATGAGTTTTTATACTCTATTAAAAAATAATAAAACTTTCTGTTTAAGATTATTATGATATAAATTTTTGTTGATAAATTCTAAAGCATTAAGAAGAGAAATACAAACAAATTTTTTCATTAGCTGTTTTTTGGAATAATTTATTCATAGTTTAAAAATCTACCTGTGCACTTTTATAAAACTTATAGGGAATCTACAGAAAAAAAAATGACACGCATACGCCCCAGTAGCCCAATATTATCTGAAGCTTAATTAAAACAAAAATTTGGCCAAAAACCCTATTTTTAACTTCATTAAAATTCAAAGCAATTCCCTGATCTAAAATATTGAAAACTTTTTACATTCAATGATCCAAATGGTTTGTGTGCAACTCTCACTCGCTTCCTTTACCCTCCATTATCAGTTGTATATTTAATTTTTTAATAAAATTGTAAAATATCGTAATTACTGACAACCATAATAATACCCATAGAGAAAACAAAAGATTAATATAGGTAAGTGAAACTAGGAATATAATTTTTTTCTGAAATCGTGCACTTTAGTTTGATACATATTTTTATGACGTCATCAACTCTAAAAGCCTTCAATTTAAAGAGAAATTATATAATCTCTAACCTTTAAAAAAAAAAAAACAATCTTAAATCTCTCCTAATTTTTCCTGACCCGACCTGCTAATGGGTTATCCTGCGTGTAAAACAATATGATACAAGAAAATAGGCCGTGCAAAGCAACCCATAGTTTATCATTTGTCTATCGATATACAATTGGATAACAATATTAAGAATTTTTTAACAAGTGTGTTGTTTAACATTTAAATTACTTTTATTAATTTGAACATGTTAAAAATTGTTTTAAAGCATTTTATTTATTTTAATTTTATTATTTTACTACTTCTAAAATGAGTTGGAAAAAGAGTCTCCAGGTCAAACTGGAGTTATGAAATTTTTGAAACACAAAAATTCAAAAAAAAGTCCTCATTAAGGAATTTCATTATTTTTGAAATGGAAAACGTAAAAAAAGTTTCAACTTAATCAAAAATGTGTCGATCAGAAAGTGGAATACCGAAAAATGCTTGTAACACTTTAAGTGGTAGAATATAAAAAATCTTCAATAAATATGAATAATACGCTGGTGATTTCTTTATTTTGCTTGAAAATGATTATTTCCAAAAAAAAAGAAATTGACTACACGTTTGATGTACATGCAGATCGAAAATTATTCGTTCATCATTATGAAATACATCTAACAATATTCAAAACACCAAAAAACAAGCTTTCCTTGACACACCTTCTTATAATATCGAAAATAATTGTGTCGGTCATGTACCTTTCTACAATTTAATTGATAAAACAACTTTATTATTTTTTAAACAATAAGTTCACTGACTCGATAAATTAAAAAAAAAAAAAAAAACAAAAAAAACTTAACAAAACCAGTCCATTCAGGAAACAGAGTCAAGAATTCCTCAAAATAAACAAATGAATTCCATTGACCCAAAAGTGCACTGACATGATTGATTTTAAACAATTTATAAAAAAAAAAAAAAAAAAAGTAAACAAAAATCAAGAAATAAAAAAAAATCAGCATACTTTAACACTGTTAAAATAAAAAAAAAAAAATTACAATATTTCAAGTGAACTTCACAGAATATCATCTGTTCAAAAATTGTGCAAATTAACTTTGTACATTGTAAAAAAATTCAGTCAATAAATAATAAAAAAAAAAAAAATATTTCAAGTTTAAAATTAAAGTAAACAATTTCGGTGAAAGAACGCATTTAAGGAAATAAATAAATGCAAAATGTTTTTTTTTTTATATATTGAAAGAGGTGAATGTCACGATCAGGATATAATGAACCAAAAAGATTGTATAATATTTTTTTTTTTTTAAATTTTGCAATAAAAAAATATAAAAAAAAAACTCCGATATGAGCGGGAGTTATAAACTCGTGCATTTCGCAATGAGTCACAAAAATGCGAAATGTGTGCTAAGTTCAAATGATGATCGCGTATAAACGAATAAATGAAACGCCCATCCGTTAATGATTAAATCGCATTGCCACCAACCAATACTATGCGTCTCGTCGAGTCGTCGTCGATCGTGGCAACGATACAATTTTTTTTTTTTTATTTTTTATTTTTATGATGCAAAATGTTAATGAACTTTGAATAAGCTGCGTTGTGTGGTAGTGCAGTGATTTTGGCCGATTATACACTGCACATTCATACAGACGAGAAAGGCGAATGGTATTTGTATTTTTTTTTTATTAAATTTATTTATTTTTATTTTACGTTACGTTAAGTAAGTTTTTGTAATTTTTTTTTTTTGTTTTTCGGAACTCGATTTTAATTGGATTTCTCAAATAAATCAGGTTCAAAAGTGTGATGATGATTGTTTTTTGGGATTTTCGAAAGAAATATACAAGGGTCAATTTGGTTTTATTTCCTATTTGATTCTTATCAAGATTATCAGGCAGTAAGTCAATAAATCAAAAAGAGAATTGAACTTGAAAAAGTTGGTTTGGTTTGGTGATAAAAATTTTAATTGGATATATTTTTTGATTATTGAGAACGAAGTATGACAAATTGCACAACTGGTTTAAAAGATATCATTGATATTATTTCGCACGTGGATGTTTAATTATGTTGAAATGGATTTTCAAAGGTTGACATTTTTTGAAATTATTATATTCAACGGAATAAAAAAGATTTTGCCATAAAAGAACTTTGAACTTCTAATAATAGAAATTATAAGCAGATGTTTTAAGGTCTAATACTTAAAGAAGATCCTGAAAAAGGGTTTCTAAGTTCTGTATAATGCACAAATTTAAAATGGACTTGATCCTTTATTCGGAACGCTTAAAATGTTTAAGTCTGTTGTTCGTATTACAACAAATAAGGTCTTTTTGGAGGAACTGCCTCTATTACACTGGTCGGCAAAAAACAAGAACGCTGTAAAGGTTGTGCTGAATTCAAAAGTGTTCACAGATTTATTCCATCACGTCTAGTTTTTGAGCTATACTCATCACTATTTTCGCTAAAAAGTCTCAAAAACTGATTTTGAATGAAATTCTTTTTGGTGTTTGGTCTAAAATATATATTTTTCAGTAATATTTTGCTTTTTTATCGAAATCAAAAGCCGAAAAATGGAATCAAATGTGCTTCAAAAAAGCATAAGTTAAATTAACCACCAAGATTTTGAGATATCATAAATTTCTATTTTAAATACTTATATTAAAAAAAAAAATTTGAAAAAAAAATTTTAAGACGATAAAATATGGCAAAAACAAAATTAACGGTGGTGTAATTCGACGCCAAAAGTACCAAAGAAACGCGTTTTTGACCTGTTAATATTCAAATATTTCGAAAACATGAACTGCCAGTGAAATTTGGTCTTCGGATTCGGAATCAGCTCTATTTTCGTTTCCGACCAGTGTTATTATAGCCGTTTGAGTTCAATCTAAAATCTTGATCCAATCATTGTTCAGAGTGTAGGTCACTAGACCCTCATTTCCAAGTATATTATATTGATATTAAAAATTTTTTAAGACTTTTGGTTGCACTTTTTCGATAAAAGTAAGTTGTCCTCTTTAATTTAAATCAATGGCTTTAATTTTCTTAGAAAAAGTATTCAGCTACTCAATTAGATTCGATTCGATTACTTATTTAGATTCTACTGATTGATTCTGCACATCAAATGAGTTGCCAAACATTAAGTTAACAAGTTTCTGTAATTAAATCGCTGAGTTACTTCGTTAAAATTAAACAATTGTCCTGTTAAAATAAACAGATGATGAGTAAAATCAAAAACTTGTTCTAATGAATTTGAAGAATTTGCTCGTTTAAATAACATGGAATCTCTTCAATTTTAACAGATTGTACCTAATAGTAAACTTAATAATACGTTTTAGCTGTAAAAGTAATGGAATTCTTCAGTTAAAGTGAATCTGACTAGTTGCCTACAGAATACTCTGGTGAGCAAATTACTCCGATAAAATTAATTGACAGCTGCGATTAAAGAGAAAATTTCTTATGAATATGAAAGTGCTAAGCAGAAAGATTAAGAAATGAATCCACAGAATTCATGGTTAAATCAAAAAGTTGTTCTGTTAAATTAACAAAGAACTCCAGTGTTATGGAACTTGAACTAAAGTAAAAGTGGCGAATTGCTTGGTAAAATTAATGAACTGGCTGAGTTGAATTGAAGAGATGCGCCGCCGGCCGGTACAATCAAAGGGTAACTTAGTAAAATCAACAGATATTTTCATTAATCTGACCAATTGCTTAGGTTTAATCAGCATTCTTCTCCGGTTAAGAAAATAAATTGTCTAATTCTAAAATAGAAAACTATCGCGACTGATGATGACTATGAGGTGAGTGATGACTTAGCCATGGAATAAAAAATCAGTGCAAAATAGATTTTTCGAGGTTACAACACCGGGTTAATATTGACTTCAAGATAATATTGTTCTGAAAAATTGAACGTTATACGTTTTATGGATGTTGAATTAGTGGTTACTCAACTCAATTTTCCATCTTAGTTACTCATGTTCCAGGAGTAAAACTGATTCGAAACATATGATCATGTATTAAATTGGGTTTAATCCCGAGAGTAGAATGCATTTTAACTAAAAAAAATTATAATTCATTTTAAAGCAATGTTTATCCAGTTTCATATAAATATGATTTCTTAAACCAAGGTTTGGGTGCTAGTCTAGTCTTGTGTGAAAAATTTTGTTTGTTTTTGTCTAGAACTAGTTAAGCTACTGATTCATTACTGACCTCGTTTTCTTTAAAAAAATATTTAATAATAAGAAAACCAGAAACCTTTCGCTTACGCAACCCTTTCCCAAAAAAAATACTTAAATTGCGCAGCATGTTCTTTATGATTTATGTATTGTTTTGTTATTTATTTGGATCTTTTTATTTTTCTTCCATTGTTCTATTCTTCTTTTGTATGAAAAAAAAAGAAAAAAAAAACCTTTCTACTCTTACTTAACTGTCTATTTAAATTTGTTTATTACCATCTTTAATTATGAAATCTTTTCTAAGAAGAAGAAAAAAAGTTACATAAAAAAAAGTTCTCAAGTTCAACACCAAAAAAGTTGTAAACAAATTTGAAGGTGAAAGAAAAACGAAAAGTTACTTTACCAAAAAAAAAAATCTAAACATTAAAAACGAAAACAACTTTGTCCCAAATAAACAAAATAATTATAATATTCTTTCTTATTCTTTTGTGGTTTCTTTTACTTTAATCTTTTAACCATCATCAACATCATCATCATTACTATTCTGGTTGTATTTTATAGATACACTCACTCACATACCATTAATCACATGACGAAAGTCACTTTTTCTTTGAAAAGTCTTTTATTTTTTTTTTTTTTGGTTTAACATTTTTTTCGTGGTTCTTTCATTTTCTAGAACAACTTCTTTTTTGGAATAATAAAAAAAACCAACTCCTACCGGTTAGCTAAAAAAAAAAACAAAAAATATACATAAACTCAGCTTACTTTTCCAAACTTACCCTCTTAGGGGCCTTAAAGCAGATTAAGCTTTGGGGCCCTTAATTTGCCAATGTCATGAGTTATCAAAAGTCACTTATTAACAGTTCGATTTAGCAGAAGTCACTAAATAACAGTATGCGTTACTAAGACCTCCTGTCAGATACAGCAGAAGTCACTTACTAACAGCCAAAATTAGTAAAAGTCACTAAATAAAAGTCCGAGTAAGCAGAAGTCACGCAATATCAGTCCGAATTATCAGAAGTTATTAAATTACAACATGCGTTACCTTAGAACCTCATGTCAGATATAGCAGAAGTCACTAAATAACATCCTAAATCAGGAGAGGTGATTAAATAACAGTCCGAGCTAGCAAAAAAACTCAAAATAACAGTCCAAGTTATCAGAAGTCACTAAATTACAGCATGCGTTACATTAGGACCTCTTTTCAGATATAGCAGAAGTCACTAACTAACATCCCGAGTGAGCAGAAATCATTAAAAAATATTATGCGTTACTAGGAACTCCTGTCAAATATGGTAGAAGTCACTAACTAACAGCCCGAGTCAGCAAAAATCGCTTAATGATAGCATGCGTTACTAGGAACTCCTGTTAGATATAGTAGAAGTCACTAACTAACAGCCCGAGTTAGCAGAAATCACTAAAAAATAGTATGCGTTACTAGGAACTCCTGTCAAATATGGTAGAAGTCACTAACTATCAGCCCAAGTCAGCAAAAATCGCTTAATGATAGCATGCGTTACTAGGAACTCCTGTTAGATAAAGTAGAAGTTACTAACTTACAGCCCGAGTGAGCAGAAATCACTAATTGATAGTATGCATTACAAGTTACTCCTGTCAGATGTAGTAAAAGTCACTTACTAACAGCCCAAGTTAGCAGAAATCACTAAAAAATAGTATGCGTTACTAGGAACTCCTGTCAAATATGGTAGAAGTCACTAACTATCAGCCCAAGTCAGCAAAAATCGTTTAATGATAGCATGCGTTACTAGGAACTCCTGTTAGATATAGTAGATGTTACTAACTTACAGCCCGAGTGAGCAGAAATCACTAATTGATAGTATGCATTACAAGTTACTCCTGTCAGATGTAGTAAAAGTCACTTACTAACAGCCCAAGTTAGCAGAAATCACTAAAAAATAGTATGCGTTACTAGGAACTCCTGTCAAATATGGTAGAAGTCACTAACTATCAGCCCAAGTCAGCAAAAATCGCTTAATGATAGCATGCGTTACTAGGAACTCCTGTTAGATATAGTAGAAGTTACTAACTTACAGCCCGAGTGAGCAGAAATCACTAATTGATAGTATGCGTTACAAGTTACTCCTGTCAGATGTAGTAAAAGTCACTTACTAACAGCCCAAGTTAGCAGAAATCACTAAAAAATAGTATGCGTTACTAGGAACTCCTGTCAGATATAGTAGAAGTCACTAACTATCAGCCCAAGTCAGCAAAAATCGTTTAATGATAGCATGCGTTACTAGGAACTCCTGTTAGATATAGTAGATGTTACTAACTTACAGCCCGAGTGAGCAGAAATCACTAATTGATAGTATGCATTACAAGTTACTCCTGTCAGATGTAGTAAAAGTCACTTACTAACAGCCCAAGTTAGCAGAAATCACTAAAAAATAGTATGCGTTACTAGGAACTCCTGTCAAATATGGTAGAAGTCACTAACTATCAGCCCAAGTCAGCAAAAATCGCTTAATGATAGCATGCGTTACTAGGAACTCCTGTTAGATATAGTAGAAGTTACTAACTTACAGCCCGAGTGAGCAGAAATCACTAATTGATAGTATGCGTTACAAGTTACTCCTGTCAGATGTAGTAAAAGTCACTTACTAACAGCCCAAGTTAGCAGAAATCACTAAAAAATAGTATGCGTTACTAGGAACTCCTGTCAAATATAGTAGAAGTCACTAGCTAACAGCCCTATTCAACAGAAATCACTAAATGATAGTATGCGTTACTAGGAACTCCTGTAATAGAAGTCACTTACTAACATCCCGAAGTTGTAGAAGTCTGTAAATTATATCCTTATAAAAAAAAATTCACTACATGACAGCCAGAAATATAGCAGAAAATATTTGCAAACTTAAATTTCAAGTCAAAACATGGTGTGAATTATATTATGGCAGAAAAATTACATTTACATTTTGGTCTGAAAATATGTGAAAAATTCTTAATCCCTAAATAGTCCCTGTCAAAAAAATTAGAACAATCCAGTCCTGTATAAATTCTGTCAAAAAAAATTAATTCGGGAAGTAGTGCGTCCGTCCATCAAAAACCGGGACCACAATTTATTCTTGCTTACCAACAAGTTACCAAACAAAAGATACTCAAAATTTTATATTTGACGATCCGTTTCTTAATTTTATGAATTTTTTTGGTTCTTTTTTTTTTTGTCTCTTGTCTAAATCCCAGTAAGGAACATATAACATTTAAAAAAAGATAAAAAAAAAAAATCGAAATGGAATTTAAAACGTTCCACAGGTAAACAGGTTCTTCCTTCAAACGTTTCCATATGATTTTTTTTTTTTGTTCTTATGTTGTTCTAACATCGGGCTGCCGTATGTCGTCGTCATCATCGTTGTTCTTCTTCGTCTCTTCATCAATTTCAACACACATCACACACAAGTTCTTCTTCCAACACTCAACACTCTTTTCATTCGTCCGTCTTCGTCCACACCAAGGGTTTTCGAAAAAAAAAAACAAAAAAAACATAAAGAAATCCACCGAGAATTTAATGCCGGTTAATGGAGGTCATTCACTTTCGTACAAAACTCGATGTTCTTCTCTTCAATGATTGTAGATTTTTTGTACAAGAGTATTAGTGTTAAACACACAGATACTTTGATTTTTTTTTCGATTTTTTTGTTTGTTCTTTCACACAGGTGACATCCGCGGGTGATTTTTGCGTGTTCTTTTGTATACATATTGGAATTTTTGTCTTCTAAGGCACGTCCGCGTATATAAGTTTTTTTTATTTTTTTTTATTTGAAAACCTTTGTTATAAGTTCTTTTGCCGAAAGAGGAAAAGAATTGATCGTCGTCTACCAGGAGGGATCAGTAGATAAATTTAGGCGCTAATAATATATAATGAAAGGTCAGAGGAAGAGAGGCTTTGACAAAGTTTTTGAATAAATTGAAATATGAGTCCTTTATAACGCACAGACCGACCTAAGACCCATACATAGAAAACTTCACGCAAAACTTTTCGTATCGTGTTTTTGAGTTCTCTTCCGTCATTGTCAGGGTTTATTTTAGCTATATCAACGTGGAAGTGATGACGCAAGGAATGTTTCCTGTAATGTTTGTCTTCAGTCATAGGTATAGTCTTTCTTCCGGATTCTTTTAGAGACAGGTATTAGGATTTTGTGTGATTGTTAGTAACGCGGATGATGTCATTGGGTAAGAAAATGGATTTTGAAAATTTCAGTAGGTATTTAAAAAACTGTCATTGAGATATTAAAAAGTCAGCAAATTGAAGAGATCATGACTTGATATAACATTTGCGGTGATGTTTTCAATGATATTTCTTTATTTTATGGCTGCGTTACTTTTTTACAATTTTCAGTTTTTTTTTTTGTATGAATTCGTATTAATAAACTCTCTATAATGGCAATTTCAAACTTAAGTAACAACGTTAGTCTGCCATAAAGTTAAATTGCATCAACATATATTTCAATTAAATATTCTTAATGGTTGATTTCATTGCGTTACTTAAAATAAACTTGCAAAATAGTAACAAATTGTTGGTTCATATACTATAGTTAGATGCTTGAATTTATGATGTTCAAGCTGGACGTAAGATGCTAAGAAATTTTTGAATTATCAGAAGCCCAAATAAAGAAAGAAATGCCACAAAAAACTGGTGACAACAAGTAACGCGGGGTTAATCTTGGAACCAGATTATTATCTTATATTAAAACAATTTCTACTTTCATTTTTTTAAATTTGATAACTTAAAAATAGATCTAAAACATCTACTTTTCCAATTTTTTCTTTATGGTAACGCAATAAGCCAGTAACGCAGTTGGAAATATATAAATATTTCATAAAAATGAACGTATGTAATTGAAATACAAATTGCAAAAAAGTTGTCACTGTCAAAACTGTTAGCATAAAAATTCTGTATAAAATTAATCATAATTAAAATTTCGTCTAAATGCGGTAACTCAGTGGTAACGCAATAAACACCTCTCACCTCTTCCAGTAACTTTGAAGCTATTTATTTGTCTAGCTTATTCCCCTAAACTTATGACTACAATTTATTAAAATAGTCAGAATAAGTCGAATTTAATTAAACTACAGTAACTTTATGTTTTATTTTTACATAATAACGCAGTTAATATTAATTTTATGTGAAATAAAATATTTATTAGGATTCATAACATTGAAAACTCATTAGGTACATTTGGCAGCAAGGATTAAGTACATTAAACGAGATATTATGCTTGAAGTTCCTCTTTTTTATTATGAGTCTGATGCTCTGGGACAAAAAAATTTTGCGTTACTAAGATAGACCACAATTTTACCATGATTTGCGAAGAATTCAAAATATAACTTAGATAGGTACCTATATTCTATTTTGTTTGAAATTTTAATCCTAAATTTCACGTGAAAATTTCATCTAAAAAAAATTACTTTTTACTGTAAATTTTTATTTTTTGTTGTAAATTTCGGTCAAAAAGATGTATTTGAACAAAGTTCCAGTGAAAAAATCGGTAGGAATTAGTTAATTTTTTAGATCGTTTATTTCCAAAGAAAGGATCATAAAGCTACAAATTTTTAATACAAAAATTTCACGTGAAAGAATTTTTAAATCTTTCATTTCCACTCCAACTAAGCTTTAAAGCCTAAACAAGTTACAATGCTTAAAAATTGACATTGAAAATCTTTCCCTCTTGTATATTTTGTTTACCTTCTAATTATCAACAAAATAACAATTTACCTATCAATTTCACAAATTCCCATGACATCGAATTGTACAGATAATCAAATAAGAAAGAGAGAGAAGACTAAATACCTGAAAAAAAAAAAATGAAAGTGATTGGATATCATAAAGTGGTTATCTTTGTGAAAACTGTTCCATCTGTAAATTTCATCATAGCCCATTCAACTATAAGGACAACTTTCATTGGCAACAACAGCAGTTTACTATGGTGGGTTAAAGAAAACATAGTTTGTCGTTGATCGTCCTCTTTCCCTTCACATTTCCCTTGCTTACAAAACATCAAAACCAAAATGCAAAAAAAAAAAATCACTTAAGTGCATTTTCAAATGCTTGCAAGTTTAAATTTTGTATAAGGCAATTAGCCAAAAAAAAAAAAAAATAAGTGACTTGCATTGGGAAAAACTTTCTTTTCGTGCTTTGCGAGTTTACTAGAGTCAGATGCTCTCTTCTTCGGGTCTTGGGTTTTAACGAGACATTCGCTAAGTGAAGGTTTTTGTTTCTTTTACTATGCACAATTTTTTTTTTTTTTTTTTTGTGGCATGCAACAACTGGTGTAAGCTGCACCCAGCCACCGCATCGCGGCGCGCTTGCAAAATATCCAACACAGGTGATTTGCGAGAGAGGTGATTGAACGATGCGGTGCGGTGTTCAGATCGCATCACATGAAGGTCAGTAAACTTTTCATTTGATATTGTTGTCAGTCCGTCTGTCGGTCGTCATCATCGTCAACACATGCCACCAACCAATCTACCACCACCAAGCACCTCTTTGCTCTTGGCACCAATGTCGTCCCACTGCATTACTTACAAATTTGTGAAGTGAGAGTTGTTATTTTCACCGAAAAATGTTTGCCAAGTTACGAAAAAATGTTTGTGCATTTGCATGCGATCTTGATCACTTCTTCCAATTTTGTTGTTGTTGTTGTTGTTTTTGTTTTGGTTTTTTGGTTCCTGTGTTAATAAGTTTGAAAGAAGATAAATATTTACGTTGCCATTGACCTTTTATGGTTTTTTTTTTAACTTGATACAGATAAAGGGTAAATAAAGAAAAAAAGGTGGGTATATGAATAATTTACGACAAATCGGAAAAGGATCAGGAGGTTAATAAAAATTCAAATTTTTTGAAGATCATCTTTTACATATCACATGCAGAGAAAGAATAATTGAGGAACGAAGTCATAAAGTTATTTTTAAGGAATTTTGTTTAATAGCTTTGAAAAGGCTAAAAATAAATTTGTTTGTTACACTGTTAATACAAAAATAACTTCATTGATTTAAGTTTAATAATAACGGAACTAGAGCTGTTTGAGGAATTTACACTTCACGATCTTTTCGACTTAATTCAAATAAAAGTCTTTAACCTTCTGACAGTTGACTTTTTTCGAAGTGTATTTCCGTTTAATTTTTTGAGCAAAAAGAGCTCGAAAACGGCGTTTTTGACGTGTTTTGCACATAATTAGGTGCTTCTAGACCTTTCTTAATAGTTTTTTAAAACCTTCTTAAACCTTAGTTTTAGATTAAGGTGTTTACAATTTTAAAAACACCTAATAATGAGAATTTCATAAACTAAAAACTGCGACTTTTTAAGGAACAAATCCTTTATTGAAGATGCGACTTTAAAAAATTAAAAGTCTTTATGTTGTTTGAGAACTTCGCAACTTACAGAGTTCAAAAATTCTTCATTGAAGATGCGACTTTAAAAGTCTTCATGTTGTATGAGAACTTCACGAAGTAAAAAGTACGACTTTTTGAGGTCGAAAACCTTTCTTTGAAGATGCGACTTTAAAAAACTAAAAGTCTTCATGTTGTATGAAAACTTCACGAAATAAAATGTGCGACTTTTTAAGGTCCAAATCCTTTATTGAAGATGCGACTAAAAGTCTTCATGTTGTATGAGAACTTCACAAAGTAAAAAGTACGACTTTTTAAGGTCCAAATCCTTCATTGAAGATGCGACTAAAAGTCTTCATGTTGTATGAGAACTTCACGAAGTAAAAAGTACGACTTTTTAAGGTCCAAATCCTTCATTGAAGATGCGACTAAAAGTCTTCATGTTGCATTAGAACTTCACGAATTAAAAACGAGTCGGAAAAAAATGTCAAAACCTGCAAAATTTGAGTTCTTTCTGTTTTCAGTCCACATTTTTTTAACAAATCGAAAAGTTTAGTTGAGCTATCTTAAGTCGTGTGTAGATTTGAGTCGGGTTGTCTCTAAATGAGTTGTCTTGAAATGAGTTGTCGTTAAACTAATAATTTTCTTAGGTTAATAAACTCAACGAAGAATTTTATTTCACTATTTTATCAGGTTTTATTCCTTTGCAAATTCCTAGTCTTTTAATTTATAAACTGCATAATTATTGTCAAGAGACATAAACACACCTAAATATCTCTCCATTTATAAAAAAATTTAAAATGCCTTTTTCAAAGTCATTTAACTTTCTTACCATATTCATTGATTCCCTTCAAAGACATTGCCCTCTTGAGATAAATATTTCAATTTTCTCAAAACCTCCAACAAACTCCAAACCAAACCAATAAACAATAACAAGAAGCAAAAAAGAAAAAAAAAAAAAAAAAGAAAAACACATTTTTCATTTTCAATTTCTCCAAAGTGAAACAAGTCAGTCGCCTTGCATTTGCCTCAACATTTTTCTATAGTCTCTATACCTACACGTATAAAAGTATAGATGCAATCGAGAAAGGGTTAAAGACCTCATATTTCGATGCACTACAGAGAGGAGCTCTAAACACCATACACACAATCGAAACAAGATTTCCACCATACAACTTTACGTGCATCAATGCTGCCATACCACAAGTGGAAAAGTGGAAAATTCCAAAACGCAAAAATAGAAGACATTATAAAATAAAAAAATGTATGTTTGTTCGTTTGGTTCATGATGATGATGGTTTGGCTTATAAGACTTATTTAGGGAGGGAAAAAAAGGGAGTTAAAACTTACATACATAGATTTTATATAGGTAAATAAATCGTGTATGGCAACAGGAGCACATAAAAATGGGAGTTTCTGTATGGTGGCATGCGAGCACATATAGATTCAGGAAAATAGAACACATCTTTATGAGCATGGAAACAACCTACTTTGTGCGGTTTTGTAGTTAGTTATCTATTCCTTTTACCCATTTTAATATCTGACACAAGAGGACAGGGTTGCCATGGATGCAATTCAATTGAAAAGTAAGAATTTTGAAACAAAATTCTTGGAAATGTCTTGGAAAATCTGTTATGAAAGTTTAAATTTCATGACGAGGTACATCTGAGGCAAGTTTTTTGTATGGAGTTTTTCTTGCTTGCTTTATTTAACTGTCAAAATAGATTTTTGCCTTACCCAACGAGCGAAGCAAGTTTTGACAGGTAAGTTTAAATACTTATAAATGCAATTTTATAAATCACTGGTAGCGCTAAAAAACGAGCAAGTTAATAAGCCAGTAATTTTACATTGTTCTGACATTTGAACTTGCATGCAAGTTGGTATTTAAATGACGATCCACCAAAGTCACAATTTAAAAGTACTTACGTGCATGCTAAGAACTTGCAACTGTGAAGAGGTCATATTACAATTATCGACCGCCATTTTTTATTTTGTAAATCTCATTTTGACATTTATATTTTGACAGATAAAATTGCCTGTCAATACAAAATGAAAGAAATTGCAGTTTTTCGAGAAGAATCCTCACACAACGGCAACCCTGCATAAGTATAAACCTGCATTGCCTTGACTTGCTTGAATTATATTTCAATGTCGTCAGTTTCATTATGATCCCTAACTAAATCGATTAATGATTTTACAAAGATGAAGATGCACGCATTTTGTCTCGTTTAAATGCACTTCATTCCCCAATTGTGTATGGATATACGAGTAATGTAACCTATACAATTATATTTTATCAGTTCACGCATCTAACTTCTATAAAAAAAAATGAGCTATCTATCCCCTTTTTAGTCTTGATGAATAGATGCAATTAAATCGATTTAATGGAATTCATCAACCAACTTGAAAATTAAGAAATTTATCTTAGCGGGCTAACAAAAGAAGAGTATGGTTCTCATTTAATTGATTGGAAGATAGATTTCGGGATAACAGATGTTTATTTTGTTTTTCGGATTTAAATCGACTTGGTGCATATACAAAATTTTGACTTAAAAAGATCCGAAAATAAGGATAAGGTGTAAGAATTCATCACTTCTTCTAGAATCATTGCTTTAGTTCGTAAATTGTGCGTACAAAAGTCGTCTCAAAGTGGATGTGGATCTTGATGATAACGCTTTTTTATTGTTAAAGCTTCAAAAAATCTTGTTGTGAAATTCCTTAAGAAATTTCCAATGTAATTTTTACATTTTCATGACAATGTTGGTAGAAATGACGGCCTTTAGAACACCTTCTTAGAGAAGCCCTATTAGCCCTGAATTCTAAAATTGATGTTATACGCCGTTATACACGATGTGGAACTCATTCATTTATCATTTTTTTTTTGAATCTGAGTTAAAACCGTACTCAAGTAGTAAAACGTTTCATTTACTAAAACTAAGGTCTATTACTAATTTTCCGTGGAATCAAAAATTATCATTATACGGAAGTTGAACACCCTCAATGTGGAACATAACTTGAAATGGGACTTATTCACACTTTATTTATAAAATGAATATGAATGCGTTCCACCAAAATATTTCTTGGTATTTTACTGCAACGAACTAAGTAATTAGGAAAAAATTAACGTTTTCTAATCAGATGTCTTTAAGCCATGTATTTTTTTTCTCGTGAAATGAAAGAATAAATGGGTTCCACAGTTAACACAAACGCAACGTATGTTACCATTTTTTGATTTTATAATAAGAAACAAATCACTGTTCCTTGGTAGTAAAATTTGAAAGTTGCCAACAAAAAAAAAAAAATCAACTTAATTAAAGCTGGGTCCACATTTGCTTGATCAACACGTTCAACATTCGTTCCTAATCGAAATACTGAATAGTTAAACTCTTTCAATTTATTTAACTGAAGCATATGTGCTATATCTAAGCCTAAACATAAATTTCGCAAGTTCCGAATGGTCTAACTATTCACTATGTCGATTTGGAACGTATGTTGAACGTGCTGATCAACCTAGTGTGGACAATGCTTTAAAAATACAATTTGCATAATGTAATGTTGAAATTTTATAGGAATATTTCATAATACATAATGCACTTTTGCACTTTTAAAAATAGTGGAAAATTTATTTCAAAGATCCGTTCCACATCTTGACTTGTTGTGAAGTATTTCATTTCGAAAAAAATGTCCAAACTAAGCAAAAAATTTAACAAAACATTCGATAAAAATGAAATTCTACTCGAACTTGCTTATTTAAAAATAAAAATCGCTGTAAAAAAAATACCAAGATTACTTTCCACAGTTTGTAGAAATTTTATCAAAACTTGAATCGATAGTGATACCGAAAATATTTCAAAATATTAGGTAATCTCACTACCTTGATTGAGGACATTCCTTTCTTGACAAACCCTTCTATCTTTTAACAAATCTGTTATGATAATGCGTTCCACAAGTTTTCACAGATCAATACAATCCATATTATGTAATTGTCATTTATACAAACAATTTTAAATGAAATAGAAGCAGTGGAATGTAAGTTATTATGTTATGGAACGTATTTTGAAAGTGTGGATTGTTGAACCGGCTCAACACTTCAACAGTTCAAAAGACATTTTCAATTTTTTTTTTTTTCATTTTTTATTTTTCGCTTTTCTGGGAACGCGTTCCAAAAAATGTAGATTTAACTTAAAAACCCAAAAACAATAATCGAAACAAATTTTCAAAGACTTCCATATGAGAAAATCACAGTTAAATATGCATATAAACATGACAAAATAAATAAACAAAATAAACTCCTTCATTCTATTCCCTTTTTGTATCTGAATTATCATATTGACATAAATAATATTTAAAAAATTCATAAGCTGACCAACAGATAGCTGTTCCCGGCATTGTATACAACACTCTTGCTGTCAAACCCTTCCAAAAACCATTCGGACCAGCAATTTTATAAATCTGTTTAATAGCATCCATCATTCCACCGGTATAGCCAATTTCTTGAGTATTCAACAAAGTCTTAACAACATCTAGCGGTGTTGTTACAGCAGCAGCAACAGCTCCAGCTGTTCCCCCAGCAACAACATGCACCAAAGGACTATACAATCTATCTGGATTCATTAAAACTTGAACATATTCATATGTTAAAAAATGTATCGCTTGAAATGGTACATTCATAAAAAGTTGTGTCGCAAAAGATCGATAAAATGCCATTAATCCTTCATCTTTATAAATTCCTTTCATACACGTAATAACTGATTTATATGGTGAATTATACATTTGTAATCGTTGTTTGATAACTTCAGTTGGATTTGATATGGCATCATGTAAAATTGTTGCAATTACAGCTGCTGTCATGTAATTGATTGTATTGTGTGTGGAAAGCTTCGATAAAGCTTCTTTAGACATTTCATAGGAGCTAAAGTAGAGCGCGTGGGCTGGAATTGTTCCAGCAATTACAACTGATACTCCACGAACAGGTCTGAGAAGGCCTTCAGACTTAATCATGTTCTTAAAGGTTCCATAGATGTTGGCACCCGAATGTTCTGGTGACAAACTTTGCATTCTTGTTCGAACTGAATCCAATGGATACATCAGGCCGAATTCGATTATGCCAGCAGCAGCACCGGAAAACATGTTGATGGCAAAACTTGAAGTTGGTAGTTTTTCATAGTTGTCATGGTTATGATTTTCCATTCTCACAAAATTAATATTTTTCTTCAGTTTTCAATGACAGATATTTTGATATTTTTATAAACCTTATAGAATTCTCAAAGTTTAATTGAGTGATACTATTTCTGACTTTGTAATTAGTTATAAAACCTAAGTTGGTTCTGCGGGTTGGATATCCAGTTGCTACTTAGAGTTCGATTCATCTCAACTCCGGACAACTCATCCCGCTTCTCATTTAACTTTAAGAATTCTTGTGGAAGGTATTTTAATGTGAGGTTGGAGTGTACTAAAATAAGTTGTCCTGACTTGAGTTCCCCTCTGTTCAGCTCATTTCTGTTCAGTTCAGATTGAAGTAGTTGAGGCTTTTATTTAGATACATCTCAACTCAGGACAACTCATCCCGGCTCCTTTTTTACTTCTAGAAGCTCCCTCTGATAAATTCAACTCGAAACCTTGAGTCTCTGAGTCGAGATGTTCCGAGTATGTCTTGTGGAAGGTATTTAAATGCAGGGTTGAGTTGTCTGGAATGAGTTGTCCTGAGTTGAGCTTACCTCAGTTCAGCTCATTTCTGTTCTACTCAGTTCAGCTTGAAGTAGTTGAGGATTATATTTCAATTTCAATCTCAACTCAGGACAACTCATCCTGGCTCTCATTTAACTTCTAGAAGCTCCCTCGGATAAATTCAACTTGAAACCTCGAGTCTCTGAGTCGAGATGTTCCGAGTAAGACTTGTGGAAGGTATTTAAATGATGGGTTGATCTGACTGTGTTGAGTTGTCCTGAGTTGAGTTCACCTCAGTTCAGCTCATTTCTGTTCTGTTCAGCTCTCAATGACCAGATTATTAACTCAAGGCCACCAAACTTTTCGCCTTGATTGTTTATTAATTTCTGTCAAATATATTTTAAGGCGAAAAACTCAACAAAAAGAAAATTATGAAATCCCGGATCAATAACTCAAAAACCCGATTTAATAGCCTACCTCAAAACAAGCTATGTGTATACATTTCTTTAAAATTTTAGAAATCCCATTCAATGTAAGTAGGCATAATATAAATCGCAAAAGCCAACAACCCCACACAACATTCCCCGAACAATCTGGAAAACTCCATCCAATCCGTGAACCAAACAACGTATGCACAATCGTCTCACAATTCTCTCTCTCTCCGGACCCTTATCCTATAACCCCTCAATCACTCTTTCCCCATTTTACAATTATCAAAAGTCACATGCTGCTGCTAGCTGCTAAACACTGTGCACCAACAAACGTCATCATTGCCATCATCCATGATCATTGTCGTCGTATAGTCGTCAAATAAAATTTATTTTTTTGCGCGGGGCAACACTTGACTTGTGTGTACAATTGTACATATATAAATTTTCTTTCATGGTTAGTTACCCCGCTCGGATGGCAATGAACCAGAGAACCATTGACCAGCTACAACATCGTAGAGAAGTGCAACAACTCCAGGTTTATGTTTAAATGGAGAGAGAGAGATGGTGCGGTACACACTTGATGGTCCTCCCAAGTAGCCTTGCAAGTGGTTCAAAAAAGGGGGTTGTTGAAAGAGAGGAGTTAAGCTAGTCGTCATCGTTGTGGACGATGAACGACGACGTTCACGTAGTTAACCATCATCATGGGAGAGAGTTGAAGACCAAACCAAAGAGTGCATTGATCCACTGCAGCTTTTCACCATTTTTCCAGCTGGCTATGCCCGTTTTGTCCTACGATTGAAAATCTCTAGAGAGTTGTGTGTGCAAATTCTATTATGTAGTTTTACTGCAGCAGTGCCCTCCACAGTTTTTTTTTCTTCTACCCATTCCCTGTTTATATGCCTAATGGGTAATCTGGCAATGCCACTTATACACACAGATGTTTTTCCTCTCTCTCTTTTTTTCTCTCTTTTCATTTTTTTTTTTTTTTTTTTTTTTTTTTTTGAAAAAAAAGTAAGTGCAATGAACGAGTCAATAGCCGAGAAGGCATTGCAATGCAATTTCTTCTTCTTCTTATTTACTCTCTCCGCCCCGAAGGAGACCGGAGTTTCGTTTGCTATTATTGTGTGTGGAGCTTTCTGTTTTTCTTTTCTCCCTTGAGGCAATTTTCAATTGTTTTTTTTTTTTTTTTTTGCAGTGTTTTGTTTTATTGCGTGTTTCCCTCGTCTTCGCGTTGTAATATCAACGCCAAATTGTTGTAATCGCTGTTCATTTCGAGTTGCACGATTTTTAAAAGTTAAGGTGAATTTTACAATGGAAGTGTTTTTTTTTTTAAGCTGTCAAATTGACAGTTTCGCTTGTTGATTTTCCGAGTTTACTCAAATATTTCTTAGAGATATTCGTTGTTTTGCTGAGTTTTTTCGTTTATTTGGCAGATACGCCTACTGATTTGGCGTATTTGTTGAAATTCTAGGTTCACCTGTTAATTCGCCGAACTCGTCCATTATTTCGGCAGACTATCCTCTTGATTCTCCAGCTTTGCCTGTTGATTTGCCATATTCGCCTGTTGATTTACCAGTTCACCTGTTGATTAAATAGGTTTGGCTGTTGATTTCACAGGTTTGCCTGTTGATTTACCAGATTCTCATTTTGATTCGCCACTTCGCCTGTTGATTTGCCATTTTCGCTTGTTGATTTCCAAGATTTGCCCGTTGATTTACCAGGTTCTCCTGTTGATTTGCCACTTTACCTGGTGATTTTCGATTTTCGCCTGTTGATTTTCTAGGTTCGCCTGTTGATTTACCAGTTTCACTATTGATTTTCCAGGTTTGCTCGTTGATTTTCCAGGTTCGCCTGTTAATTTCCCAGTTCGCCTGTTGGTTTTCCAGGTTCGCCTGTTGATTTACCAGTTCGCCTATTGATTAACCAGTTTCGCCTGTTGAATTACCAGTTCACCTGTTGATTTTCCAGGTTCGCCTGTTGATTTACCAGTTCGCCTGTTGATTGACCAATTCGCCGGTTGGTTTGCCAGGTTCGCCAATTGATTGCTAAATCAATTTGACAGGTTCGCTTCTTGGTTTTTCGGGCTCTCTTGTTGATTTGTTGAACTCGCCGTTGATTTTTCAGCTTGTCTGTTGATTTTCCAAGTTTATCAACTGACTTGTTGGGTTCGCCTGATAATTCGCCAAATCCAAACAGAAGACTATAGCTGAAATCGATGATGACATACATGAATTGTGAAATTCCCCTAACACAATTTTTTTATTCAAAGCAAAAGAGAAATGCCAATTGTTGATTGTAACTGCATGGTGTAATAATGTGTGTTGCCATTTGCTCATGTTGGATGTCATAGACCTACGATCGTCATCCATAACAACAACAACAACAACAATTATACAAAATGAAAACTAGTAAATTTGTATGATCATTGCATTTGCAATATCAAACACCAACCAAACAACAACAAGCAAGCATTCTTTTTTTTTTATTTCACCAAGATCAAACTCAATACACAGTCGCAGTCAGTTATAATGACTTGAGTGGCGGCCAGCGGGTGAGTTGACTGACACTGATCGTCCTCAACGTTTCGTTATAGTGTCGTTGGCTCTTTTGCCTTCGCGTAATATGGATGGTGATGGTAGTAATATCTAAGCTCTGTGAGAGAGCTAGAAGAGAAGATAGCACTATAGCGCTTCTATAGCACTCGTATAATGATGTGTTTGTGGGGTAAAACGATAATAATGAAGTGAAGGCGAAATAATACCACAAAATCACTGAATTGGACTCCCTCTCTCTTTCAGTAAAACATTTTTTCTAGAAGAGTCTTTTGGAGGTTGTGTTGCATTAGATTGTTGAGAGAGATGTTGGCGTTGGTCAGGTTTGTTTAGGTAGTTGTTTTTTTTTTTTTAGTTCTGTTTGTTGACAATTTTTGCACCGATTGATAAAGCGGGAGGTATAAAATGCAGATCAGTGGGAGGTAGGTATAATTCTTGCAGTATTTTTTCAATTTGCTTATCAAAATCTCTTATTCAACGATCGTGTAGTTCTGGGAGGTTGTTGTGTCTTTTGCAATGCAAAAAAAAACACGAGGGGCGAACAAACTCCACCATCTTTCACCAAGTCTCGAGTCGAGTCGACTGGTGTGAATGACATTTCATTTTCATTTATTTATGTGCATTTTGGTATGGAATCTTATTTTTCCTTCTCTTCTTCTTTTTTTTCTTTCTGCTCTTTTTATTGAAATATTTTAATCTTTTTTGTTCTTCTTCTGAGACTGCATTTTTTTATCTCGTCTCAGACTGTTGATTGTACTTTTCATTTTTTCCCTTTTTTTATACATTTTTCTGTAACACTCTGAATGTCATTTTTAAAGAAAGAGTCAGAAGAAAACGATTTTTGTATATGACTTACAAAAGTAACTCAGCTGAGACTGATGACAAAATGACCCTAGTTTATTTTTTTTTTTCGGTTTTTTTTTTATGTTGGTTTTCGGTACCCATAATGCAACCCACTCATTTTCTCAAATAATCTATTTCCATTCCCTTTTTCTGGGTTTTTCTGAGATAGTTTTTTTTTTTTTTATTTGGGTTGAATAAAAAATGTAAACACAAACAGACAAACAAAAAAATTGTAATCAGTTTTGTTAACGGGGTCAGTAAACTATTTTTTCTTGATTCAATGTTATCAAGTTGAACATGAAAATACCGAAAAAGTGACTCAGAAATGTTTTATGGGCTTCTTGTTGAAAAGAGGGGAAAAAAATATTCATGGAAGAATTTATATTGACTGATCAAAAATTAATGATGTAAACATACTCTTTTTTTGAACTTGAAATTGAAAAAAAAACAATCCTATTTTGAACTTGAAATTGAAAAAAAAAATATTTGCTTATTATCGTTTGATTCTATTTTGATCACAAAAAGTCTTATCAATTTTTTCCGTGGATAACTATAAATATTGATTAATATTTGATATTTTATGGAAAATTACGTTCCATTGTTCAAATCTCAACAAAATAAATTGGGTGGAACGAAATAATGCAAAAGTTCTGAAAATGAGGTTGAATTTTTCGGTTTGGAAAAGTTGTTTTTAACAATACATATATTAAAATGTATGACTTCTATGAGTATCTTCAAAACGTTAAAAGTTGTAGGAAGCAAGGTATAATTCTGTCTTACAGCAGACTACATCAAGGACTTTAAACATTAGTAAGTGCGGCCCATTGGTTTTCTTAAATTTTTTTTTTTCAAAAATATAAAAATGAAAGACCCGAAATCTTATTTTTGACCTGTCATCTTTTATTATTTAATTTTTAAAATTAAAGTTTTTTAAAAACTAATTCAGGATTTGAAAAGTGTTTTAAACCGTTTTATAAAATTTTTGACTCATATTATCGAAAATAAAATGTAGGACAGGATCGCACGTATTTACCTACTCTTTTAAGTCAAAGAACACAAATATTAACTAACCTTTAAAAATTCATCAATATCAGGAAAAAAATGTATGTTTAAAACGATATTTTTTAAATTTTATTAAAGAATTTTTTTTTGAAAATTTTAATTTGCAAATCATGTAGAATGATAAAAAATATCTATCTGTTAAGTTTAAATTAAATCCTTCCAACCTTCAACGAAATATAAGTAAATAACCAAAATTTTAGTTTTCCCCTAAAAATGGCAACGCCATATTTTCACTATCCGAATTTTTGGCCCTACTTGGCCAAATGTTAAAAATGCTTGGAATATCAAAGCCTTTGAAAACTGCACAGACGAAAATTTGATTTATCTACAAAATTAAAAAAAAAAATTTAAACAAATGATTGGTAGGTATGCTAATCGCACATACAAATACAGTTTCAATGAAATTCATAGGTCTGTTTTCAAAAAATTGATGTTTAAAAAAAAAAAATTAACATTTTTTTTAATTTCAAAAACAACTTTTTTTTGAAAATTTTTCTTAACTTCAACATAAGAGTTACTAAAACGGTTTTGGCTTCAAAGTTTTTATTGAAATAGGTTGTGCCGTTTATGAGAAAGCCAAACATCAAGAACCTTTATGGCAAATAACGTAAATAACGGCCCAAAATATATTTTTTCTTATATCAAAAGTACTACCTTCCCACCTAACATGTATATTTTTAAACCAAAATCGTTAGAGCTTTTTTGGAGGAAAACAATCATTTCCAGTTTGGTCATATGACAAGTACCGAGGTCTTAATTTTTCCCCATAGTACATAGAAGTTACGAAAAGTACATAGTAGTTACGAATAGAAGTCTGTGAAGCTACCCACTCTTGTTCTTGTTTATTTAAATACTAGTTTTTAGAAAATTATAGTCTTAGATCCATTTTAAGACCAGTCCACTATTTATCAAAAATGTGTCTTAAAAACATCTTTCAGTTTGTAAAAATTGTTTTAGTATTAACTTTTGTACTTATGAGTTCAATGTCTCTAAAGTTATTTTTAAGCTTTTTGAAGTGAAAACTTCTTTAGTATCGTAGTGATTTGAAACAAGATGAAACGAAAAAGCGATACGAAAAATCAATTGATCATAACTTTTTTGTTTTAATAGATAGATGAATGAAATTTATACAGTAGATAGGTAATTAAATAAATTAGGATTTTGCAAAATTTCAATTAATTTCATATTCAAAATTCTGAGATAACGGTGAAAAGATGTTCTTTTTCTAAACACCTTATATCTTTTGATCTAAAGCACATAACAAATTTATTTAACTTTAATATGCTGATAATATTACATTTCATTTAATATATCACACATAACGGTACGTACTCTACAAGTTATATAAATCTTTAATTGAAAAACTTGAAAAATACCTCAAAACACCTGTGAAGATTTGTTGCCGATGACCAGCCAGCAGTAGAGGAAGTACCGTAATCTCAGTTTGAAATTTTGACATTGTTGGCTTTAAAAAATTCTTCCTTTTTTTGTAGGCATGGTAGAAATATGATTGAAGCGTCATATAAAAAAAGTGAAATAATAATAATATAAAATTTATTATAGGTTGTCTTTTAAAAAATGGATTTAATGGTGCTAGAAGAGAAAAGAGATTGATTGTTTTGCTTTTTTTATGAAAACTAATTGGGTTAAAAAAATTCTAGCTCTTTTTGTAGATGTTGTATAGACATGGTCGATATAAATATTTTGAGCTGAAACAATAAGCTTTCAGATGGTATAAAATTTATTGTAGGTTGTCATATAAAAAAGTGATGGAATAAAAAAAGTTATATTTTTTCGATTTTTTTAAAATGATTTTTAAGGTTTCACTTCAACCACGTGTGAATTGCACACATGATTTTTTTTTTTTCTTAAATATTGTCCATGCTGAATATAATTTTTTAAGGATTTTCAACTCAACTAATCATAGCACAAGTCATCATATGACAGCCCATCAAATTATAATTAAACACAGGGAACATTTCGTCAAAAAAAATGTCCCTTTCCATATTTGTTTCAATTGAATTTTTCTGTAATTTTTCTTGTGATAAGTTGTCCTATGATGATAAGTGCCGTGATATGTTGGGTTAATCCTGTTTGAAGGAATTACCAATACATTGTAATTTTGAGCATAATTTTGTATCAACTCAAAAACGGATTGAAAAATACAAAAAAAATCGAGTTTATACAAAATAAAAATAAATACATAGTTTTAAGAACAAAAAAAAACAAGATGTCAAAATCGTTGTATTATTTTGGGGATTTTACATAATATTTGCGAAGCCACTGTATGATAAATTTTGTTTAATTTTATGACTTTTTCCTCTAAAGGGACAATTGAGTTGTTTTCATAATTTGCTTATTATGGTCAAACAGGACTCCTTTTCAAATGTTCATCTGTAAGTTCCTTTTAGTGACCACTTGAACAGAAGAAAAATAATTTCAAAAGAATGGTCAAAAAGGTAACTTAAACTTCTTATTTATGTATTTTGCTTCCAGAGGGCATTATATCGACTATAATGTGATGTCACTTAGCCTATAACCACCGACCAAATAAGACGTTTCCAATGATACCTCATTTGTGCAATTCTGAAAAGTACTTTAGAAGTTATGAGGGAACAAATTTACACTTTTTCCAATTTCCACACCCATTTTGTTGCAAAATTTATATTAAATTCTTATTTAAAGCTGATCAAAAATATTATCGGAAGTAAATTATTCCACCAACACTCACACACACTTAAGTTTTATACCAACAGTATATGTTTACGAACTTTAACTCAAGGGTGCATCATCCTATCAGTCACATGCGCTTGTCTTCATCGTCGTTGGCAGTCGGGCACGTCGTCAGCTGGTTGCTCTGCTACCCTAATCAACAGTTTTGTTGTTGTTTGTCTCTCGCATTTAAATAAAGTGGGTGAGTGTGTTAGCAGCAATCGTCGCTGCTCTTATCTCTGCTCGTTTGCTGTCTCGAAATATCAACAACCGCCACCAACAACAACACCAAAACCAAAAAAAGTCTGATTAAAACCCCACACGGAATCACTATATGATAAAAAAAAAAAAATGATGATCACATACAAATAAACTACAAACATACCTACATTATAATAGCCGCCCCATTATGCGTGAGTTTGCGACCTTCAATGATGACGAGTTCAGGGTTGTTCATTCCACTCAAACTATGAGTGTATAAAAAAAAATAGTAGAGGAAAAAAAATAAAGGCACGAGGCACACTCATAGCGATGTCATTTAAAAAATAAAAAAAAAAAAAATTAAAAAAAACTGCCAAATAGATATTTTTAGATAATATATTTTTGGCTAAAAAAAAATCTATTACCACAAACAACAAACAAATTTATTTATTAAAAAAAAAAAAACTGCACAATTATACGCATGGAAATGTGTGTTTTTGTGTCGATAAAAAAGAAGATTCTTAATTTTTTTTTTTTTTGGAATTGCGGAAAGTCCTCCATATTTTTTTTTTTTTTTAACTCGTCTGTATATCTAAAGCGGAAGTACTCGATCACAAGGAGAAAATACTTTAATGTCATTAAACTTTGTTTTAAACTTTTGGGGGTTAAATTAAAGTTGATATATAGAGAGACAACAGGTAGGTAAATAGTAACCAGGTAGGTGGTGATAAAAATTTTAAACAAAATTAAAAAAAAAACCTGATGATCTTTGTGACGATGACTATTTTTTAAAATGTTCTCTCATAATTGTGTTTATCAAGGAGAAAGTTTATGACATTTAAAAGGACATGACCATCATTCATCCATGTGTGTGTGTGATAATAATTTTTTTATATAAATTTGTGAAGGGTGTAAAAAGTTTTGTACATTTTTTGATTAAATCAACTAGCCTCACTCACACAATGATAGAATTTTGAGAAGGCTGAAATAAATTGATAGTAGAATGGCAAAAAAAAAATTAAATAAAGAAGATAAAACATGCGAAAATATTATTATTATTTGCTTGATTTTTTTTTTTTTTTTTGTCAAAATGAAGGTTAAAGTTCATGTGCGAGTGATGGAAAGAAACATTAAGAAGTTTATAATATAATTAATAAAAAGTTTTTTTTTTTGTATTCTTTTGTTTGTTTGATAGTTTATATTTTGAGAGTTCTCTTATGTATAGAAAAAGTCAACTGGTGTTGCGGCAATGATGATGATGGTGATTTTATTTGACTTTCGTTATGAGTATTTTTCAACTGAGACAAGGACACTGCTCTGACTTAATCACTGTATTTTATAGCCCAAACTGTGTGATTTATGCTTTTGAGTTGGGGGTTATTGGGTAGAGATGATATTTTAGAATTTTTTTTTGGCTATTTCCGGTTTGGGAGTTTTGATTTCATAGAATAAATAAAATGCACGACTGGGGTCGCACGTACTTGCTCTAATGCTTTAAGTTACTCTAATGTTAAAGCTTTTTATTCAAGAAAATTTAAAATTTGATATTTTCAAGAAATTAAAAAAATAAAATCTGTTTTTTATAATTAATTAAATATAGTTTTAAATGATCTTTCACAAAAAACCAAGTATGCCAGTTTACTTCTTGTATAAAAGTGAGTTTTTAGAAAAAAATTTTCGAAAATCGTTAGATTTTTTATATATAAAAATTTTCTGACATTTTTCAAAAAAAAAGTTGGTATGCCATTTTGAAGTAATAACTTATTTACGCATAAAAACGAAATTTCAAAATTTTTCATAAACACGTTTTCAAAAAATTGATTTTTCAAAAAAAAATTTTGAAATATTTTTTAAAAATCCAAAAATGAGTTTTTTGAAAATTTTCTAAATTTTTAACATTACCTTTACCTAAAACATTTTGTATAAAAATTTTCGTTGAAATCGGGGTATTCTTGAACGAGATATTCATAAATAAAAAAAAACGTTATATGACAGGTACCGTTAATAACGGTAAAAAAAAATATTTTTTTTATTTAGAAAGTTGGCTCTTATGTGTACTGCTACACTCAAAAATTTTAATGAAAATCGTTTTTGAAAAAAATTAACTTTTCTATTTCCGTTATATGACAGGTACCGTTAGTTTTGGTAGTAAAAAAAAAAATTCAATTTGTCCTCTAGGGAATCACCCAAAACTCTTAACTACCAAGTTTGAACAAAATCACTCTAATAGTTTAGGCTGTAGCTCGAGGTACATACAGACAGACAGACAGACAGACAGACAGACAGACGGACAGACAGACAGAATTGCCGGACCCACTTTTTTGGCATTCTCCATCATCGTAATGTCATGTAAAATTGTTATCTCGAGTTCGATTTTTTTTACGAATCCTAAACTTGCCCTATAGTACCTATAGTAAAAAGGAAGCTATATTTAATTTCATTAAAAAGTCAAATAGCCTATAACCAGGGGACTAAACGATACCCCATTTGTCAAATTATAAAAAGGAGTTTAGAAGTTATGAGGGAACGAAGCCCATGTTTTGCTTTGCATGTCGTATTTGGGTTAAAAAAAGGTGTAATACTGAAAAAGGAAGAAAGTTGCTTAACTTCATTAACGCTCAAAGAATAATTGTGTTTTTAAATATATTATATGTTCACCTGTTCTTACATAACTTCTAAGCTATTTATTATATTTTGACAAATGAGGCATCGTTGGAAGCGTCTTTCTTGTCAGTTAGTTATACACTGTACAAAATGAAAAACATAATATCAAATCCGCTCTTAGAAGTATGAAACAGTAAAATATTCTCATTTTATGAACAAACTATCTATGCAATATTTTTTATGTTCTATCAAATACATAAGCAAGTCTAATACTAACTAGAGCATACTGACTTATACTTAATACTTTCAGACATGAAGGTGATTAAAAATCTCCTGCTAGAAACTCTATTACGCGCTTTGCAACTTTTTCGACAGATAGTCTTACGTCACTCCATAGAAAATTTTAGGTCGTATATAAAGAGTTTAACTTGACTACAATTTTCAAACACAAAATTTAAAATTAGAAATCAAAAAGTAGGTACTCTTAGAGCATAAAACTTTTAAGAATTTGGTCCATAACATTAGAATTTCTGAACTTAAAAGACCAAAAATTGTAAATATTGTTAAATTAATTGAGAAAATAGTCTATAAACATACCTATTCAATTTCATAGCCAAGCATTAATTACTCCTAAGCAGGGCTGTAGAAGTTCGTTTTTTTAATGCATTTGTTTTACAAATTTAAAAAAAAAAAATATTTTGGCTTAAAAAAAAAATATTTATTGTAACTGAAAAAAATTTGCTTTAATAAAAAAAACAATTTGTTTGCGAGCGAAAAATATTTACTTCAAAAAAAAAAATATTTATTCCAAATAAAAAAATTTTGCATTAAAAAAATGTTAATGCAACTGAAAGATATTTGCATTGAAATAAAATTAAAAAAAAAAAAAAACTATTTTAATTGCAACTGAAAAATATTGCATTACAAAAAAAAATAATTGCAAATAAAAAATTTTCTGCACTAAATAAAAATTTCAATGCCAAATTTTTGCATTTAATATTTTTTTTTTTTAATATTGGTCGAATTTTTGTACAATTTTGGCTTTTCTATCATACATTAGCTATATTTCAACTATAATATTGAACCTAATATAAGGTCAAACAGCCATAATTATTGTAAAAAATTCGACGAATATTAAAAAAAAATGTATTGCACACATTTTTGCATTGAAATTTTTTTTTATTTGCAATAAATATTTTTTTTAAATAAAAATTTTTTTCAATTGCAATAAATATTTTTGTATGCAATTTTTTTTTTTATGGATTTTTGTTTTTTTTTTTCAATTCATATTTTTACAACCTTGGTCCAAGCAGCATGTGTTTTGCTTGCAGGAGTCAACTTCAACAAAACTTTTTACGTTTTCTAACCATATAAACATCAATCTTTAAAATAGTCTAAAAATTGATGTTTTAGTATAAACTTTTTTAATTGGATGAAATTGTATTTACAATCACAAACACAGTTTGACATTTTTAAGAAAAGTGTAACGATGCAAATTGATATTTTATCTGGAGTTCCACAAGAAATCCATATTAGACCACTTTTTTTTTACTATACATATTTCTGTCTTGTATTTTTTTAAGTCCAGTTAACAGAATTTTTGAATAGAGCAACAGAAAAAGAATAGAACTTAAAAAAAAAAGAAGTGCAAAGTAACGTCCTATTCCAGGAGCACGAACCTGTATTTATCTTGTTATTTTGTAGACGAATTGTCAAAGGAGTTGAGAACTTCAATGATTTGAGAGTTTTCCAGTGCTTATTTAAATCACCAGATTTATTGAAAATTTGTTCCATTTTTTGTGAACGGAAAAGGTTGGCTTAAGCCTACTACCTTAACGGAAACAAATTCAAAATCATTTTTTCAAAATCACTGAACTAAAGGTTTCTTTCTAGTCTCGAATATTTCATGTTTAAAAAGAGAGTACTTTAAAAAAATATCTTAATTCCTCAATCTATTATATATATTAAAGTTTGGTTTTGTGTACGTTCGCTAACCGGCCACACCGACTGACTTATTTTCTTAATTTCTTTTTTAAATCAAAGAGCCATAAGAGGAGAAGGTTTAAGGCAAAAAAAAATTTAAGATTTTATAGGGTAAATAGGGGTAACACGACATTGAAAAAAGAGGCTATTTTCTAAACGGTAAGTCGTAAAGAGTTGACTTTTTTTTTAAATGATAGACAAATTTATTCAATAGTTAAAAAAGGTATTGAAAAAATTCAAAAAAATTTCAAAACCAAGTTGTGAAGATTTTTTTGCAGTCATAGACCTTCGACAAAAGACTAATTAGAGGTACGCAAAATTTTGCACAGAAATTTGAGTTACACCATGAGAAAGATATTTAAAAAAAAAATTAGGGGTCTAAAACGGATTTTTTTCATAGGCCCTGTATTTTGAAATAAAAATTTTTGAAAAACAACCTAATTTTTAGGGACATTTTTGAGTAGTCTTTTATTTTTTTTGGAATTTTTAAAAGTCTGCAAAAAATCTCAAATTTATAGGAAATATAGGTTTTAATCATGCGCATGCATGAGTTTTTTGCATAGGCCACTTTTGCTAAAAGTTTAAAAGTTAACATTTATAAACTAATTTTATGAACTTTACAAGTTTTGATCCTCTTTTTACTTTGAAAATTAACTAATTACAGAGTCGAAAATTAGAAATAAATACAAAAAATGGCGGAACGAAGTCCGCCGGGTCAGCTAGTACTTTTATAAACAAAAAGAGAAGAAAAATTTAAAAGAAGTAAACCTTTCAGAAAATACTTCCAGCCACAATTATTTTAGAACTCTATTTTAGCAATATAAACCTTTCAAAGTTCTTCATATTTTTTTTTTTAATCCAGAAATTTCTATTGACTTAAATAATTCCCCAATAAACTATTTTATTCCATACATATTCACTAACAATTTTTGTCTTTCCCTTCTCTATCCCAATAAAAATTTATTATACACACACACAAAACACAATCTTCAAAAATAAAACTCACTTCCCTACTCTAAATAACAAAGGTCTAGGTCATTCCTCTCGTTTCAACTTTATCTCTATAAAGTGCATTCTCTGAATTGCCCATATTCCCTCCCGACTGCAAATGGAAATACCAAAAAAACAACAACAACAAAAAAAAAATTTTACAAGCTCTCAAAGGAGGATTTGATCAAGAGGAGAAAGAAGCAAAAAAGATAGAAAATTTTCGGGTCTAAAAGATACAAAAAGAAAAAAAGTAAAAGTGCATTATCCTTCTCACTCTTTCTTCATACATTTTATTCCAACAATCTCTCGCCCACCATTCACCGACCGTACCGAGCCATCACCATCAAACTCTTAAACGCACCCCAAGATTGAAAGTTTTCACTTCACAAACTCGCATCTCTCTATTACCATCTATTTCTTTCGAGATCTCCCCAAAGACATCAAAACAAAAAAAAACCTCATGATCACCTATACAATCATAAAAAACAAAAACCCACACACTCTTGAAAAAAACATTGCATGAAATCGATGATATAATTTTATATTTACAAGGGCACGATTAACGTTCGTTGGCCGCTAGCGCTTAACTCTCAGTAAATTCCTTCGCTAGATGTCGCCTCGATCCCTCAAGTCCCCCCATCTCCCATCGAACCTCAACTCGAATTGTGGTAGTCATCGACTCGTGAACTATAAGCAAAAGAGCGCCAGACCGCGCGAAATTCAAAAATTCAAATGATGACGCGATCATTTGCTCTCTCTCTCTCCCAACAAGTCTCCTCTTAATACACAAGCAAATGAATTTTCAATGTTATTACTAAACCATTGAAACATGCGACGAGTTTAAAGTAAAAGTACCTGTTATTTAATTTTATTTCACTCTCTCGAATCTTGCTCTCTGTCTACATTACCATTACCAGTCAGCCGAGCCATACACGTTCCTTGTATTACGCTCCTATACTGATCGCGAGAAGTAGTTTTTTTTTTTTTTTTTTGTTCAATGTTTCGTATCTGAAAGATAAAAAAATGTATCTACACATATGATTTTCTCGCTCCCCTATTTTATTTTATTAGAGACATATAAGAATGTATTAGAATATGTTGCTTGTCTATGTGTGTGTGTGTATTTGTGAGAGAGTGGAGTTTTTACTTGTTTTTTTGAGGCAGGCCTGGCTCGATTCCGTGGTTGTGCGGTTGCTTTTGCCAATGAGACCAGATCCAGCGATTTTCCTTTCATTGACAAAGTTCGCCTCGATCAGAGAAGATCATTTTGTTTCGTAGCTCTGTTTGCATCCTCACAATTAAAAAAAAAAATATATATTATTTTGTTTGTTCTCGTCGCAGTCTATTCGCAGGGTTTTTTTTTTATTTTTGTCTTATCGGAGTTTTATACAATTTCTATAGAAGCAAAAAAAAAAGCGTATTTTGTTTGTGTCAGTTCGTATGGGGGAGGAATATTTTAAATCCTCGCCACAGTGCGTTCGCTAAGTGGACATAAGTCCACATTATAATTTGATTTAAACAAAAATTGATTAACAAAGTTAAAATGAAAATGCTTATGTCAGCTGACAGCTCAGACTGTCCAACATCAAGCAGTTCAAGTGCTCAAGTGTATAACAATATAAATAATAGTGGCACTTCGGTAATATGCATTCCATTTCCATCGGATATTAATTCCCATCAGCAACAACATCATCAACAAGGATCTGTTGTTTCGGCTTCATCGTCTCAGCAACAACAACCAATAACAACAGTGCGTTCTCATTTAGAAAATGCATTAAAACTTCCACCAAATACCAGTGTTTCGACTTATTATCAAAATACAAAACTTCATAGTAGTGTCAAATTGGAAACTGATACTGCTATTGTTATTCGTAATAGTACCAATCCGTCGTCGTTATCGTCGTTACCGATGCCCTCATCATCCGCGTCGTCGTCGTCTAATTCGTCGTCGTATCCGATAATGCATCAGGAATATCGTAGATACAATAATAATACTGATGCATTATTATCACAATTACAAGAGAGTAATAATACCACAAACTCATCAACATCGGCAATAACAACAACAGTGATTGCTCGTAAAGTGCCTCACTCGAATGTGATTTATGTGAATAAAACTTGCAATAATTCAGGTTCAGTTCCTTCGTCAATAATTACAAATTGTAATCAACAACAACAACAACAACATCAGCAACAACTTCAACAACAACAACACCAACAACAACACCAACAACATCACCAAAATATTCACAATAATAATAATGAAAATAAATGTAATATTAAAATTGAAAATGGTAATTTAAATTGTTCAATAAGTAACAGTGATTTTGTAAATCCGAATATTAACAGTACTGCCAACAGTCAGGCAGTCAGTACAAGTGATATGAATGTTTTAAATGGTAATAATGTTACTTGTGGCAATAATTTATATGACAATAACAATTATAATAATGCAAATATTAATAATTGTCGCGGTAATATATCACAACAGCAACAATATCAAAATCAACAACAACATCAGCAACATCTTCAGCAACAACATCAGCAGCAGCAACAACAACAACAGTTGGATTTAAGACCCCAAACTCCGGAATATATTAAGAGTTACCCTGTTATGGATACAACTGTGGCCAGTTCGGTCAAAGGGGAACCCGAGTTGAATATTGGTATGTTTCGCTGAAAGACAAAATTATATAGACATAATTTTCAAAGCCCATTTTGATGAATTCGATGACAAACATTTAAAAAATTCTGTATAAGCCAGCAATATATTGATAATTGTCTTCTTAAATGCAAGGTTGAGGAATTTTTTTTAAGTGGCGCCCAATGCGAAACAATTTTTTTTTTTTTAATCTATTGATATCTTATATTTTAAATCAACAATTTAATGTAGGTTTTTTTATACATCAGTCAGTATAAAAACTTAAAACAGAAAATACAAGATAATATTTAACATTTAAAAAAAATCAGCATTTTTATATAAGAAATCAAAATCAAGCTTTCTTGCATGCTAAAAAACTAGTAAATCATTTTGATCTATCTTCTGTTGGGTGTCATTTAAACAATGAAGACAACATTTAATTTTTGTTTAGCAAAATTGATGATAAATATATAAAAAAATTTAAATTTAAAAAATATAACATTTTTATTCCAAAAAACAACAAAATTGACAAAAACAGTCCAGGCTTGAAGTAAAATTATTAATTATATTAAAAGCAAATAAAAGCAGTCATTTCGTCTTTACAACCAAAATTTATTTTTTGTTTTAATAAAAAAAAAAATTGTTTAATAAAAATTTTTTTTTTTTTTAATAAATTTTTTTTTTAATAAAATTTTTTTTTTTTAATAAATTTTTTTTTTTTTTAATAAAAATTTTTTTTTTTTAATTATAATTTTGAAAGATTAAATTTTTCAAAACAAAATTCAAACATTTGAAAGGGTTTTCGTTTTTGTGTAGGAACCAAAATTAAAGTTTTTCAAAACCGTCTTTTATACAGAAACAGAGTAAAATATGGCAATGTATAAAATCTTTTTTTAGTTAGAAAAATTTTAGAAAAAATAAATTTTAAGAAATATGTGCTTATTTAATACTATTTTATTATTAAATTCGTCCGATTACCTATGAAATAAATGTTTGCATCAGTTTTCAATTCATGTACGACCTTCACATGTGTTTGAGAACAATTTTTATTTTTTAACTGGCTCTTTTTTAACTTACAAACCTTTCATTCTGTACAAAAAAAAATTAATTTTCTTGCAGTTTATCCTCATGAATTTATATCGAACATTATTTAACTGGTGCCCAATGTAAGATTTTCTCCAATTTTATAACGCCAGCCAAATTTCTTACAAAAAAGAATTTATTCCATTTTTTTATATTTAACTGGCGCCCAATGTGAAATTTTATTTTAGTTTTGATTTACCTATTTTAAATTTTTTTTGGGCACCAATGCGAGGCCTTAATTTTGTGAATAAGTTTACCAAAATAAACATCCATTGAATCCTTTTAAAATTAAAGACGGTTGTAGAAAAAAACAATTCTAATTTTTTATAACTGGCGCCCAATGCGAGGCCTTAGTATTTAATTTGTATAAAATAAATAAAATAACATACTTACAATAAATGAGATTATATAAATTAAGTTTAATTGAACTTAGAGAAAATGATAAAGTTATTTGCTTTTTGTTTTTAAATGGCGCCCTATGCGAGACCTTTAAATTTGTTTAAGCAATTTTGCAATAAATGAAAATTTTGATGGAATTCGACGCAAACACTAGAACAAGATTGATACAAATCATACTCTGCGAGCCGAGCACATACATTTATTTTCCTTAAAATTATGTATATTTTTAAAGAAAAAGTTTTGTATAACATTTGTTGGTCAGCAATTTTCTAATTGGAAAATCCATTAAATTGCTCCCTTAACGATGTTATAGTACTTTACAACGAAAGTTGATTTAAATTATTATTAACTAAAATTTATGTCAGAAATAAGTCCTTTACCGATTTGGCTTTTCACTAAACATAGTTTTTTAAGTCTTATTTACAGAATATAACAGTTTTTACTATTTGAAATATAACACATTTATCAAAGTTATATTATTTTTGAGACAGAAAATTACCCATGTTCTTTTGTAGAGAATTCACTATCCAGTGTTATATATAGTTCAGTGAGTTCAAGAAAAAAACTGTTATACAAAACAGAATAAATGCGCACTCTTTATGAAAAGGAAGACAAAAAAGTTAAAAAAGAAATTATAAAAGAAAGGGTTATTTATTTATAATATTATGTTATAAAACAACTATAACTTGGTATTCTACCTTAATCTTTAAGAAGCAATTTAAAAAAATATTGACATCAAAATGACATTCAACTATACTTTCAACGGACAATTATTTGATTCTTTTAATAAAACGCGATTGCATCATACAAAAGTATCTTTAAGTTCTATGTATGGATGATTTTTTGACATTGAAGCGTTCATTCACCTCTCAACTGTCAAATGTTAATCTAGGTACAATATTGATATGTATATTAGGTTTAAAAACCTTGGAACTCGCGACGCGGCGAGGCGGAATACAACAATCACAAACTTTCAAATAACAAACCTCAGATCTAGCTCAGACCTAAAAAAAATACAAAATATTTTTGCCAAGAGATAACTATCAACTATTTTTTTAACCTAAAGAAAAAATATAAGAAATTTAAATATTAAACCTCTAAAATTTAATTCGCATATTATATAAATCGAATAATGTCATTGTTTCATCTCTCTGTCTCAAGTTCAATGGCAAATCTATTAAAAAAAAAAAACAAATAATAATTTAACTACATAATATTCATTTTTAAATTTCCGGAAACCATGAAAAAACGACTAGTTTTTTTCTAGTTTTTTTGACAGATGAATGAACTTTTAAATGCCCACCTTGAAAATTTGTATACAATTTTATTTAAAACTTAAAAAAAGCAAACAAACAGAACTATCATGTACGCATTATTTGTTAATTACACGCGCTCGTAGGCCTATTTTTTCGTTCAAAATGTATACTTTGTTATTTGTATGTGTCAAAACGCGCCAAAAAAATTTATAATTAACATAAAAAGGTTCAACTTGTAACCTTCTAGGTAATTTTGAAGATCAACTCACCGTGTGAATAAATAGATGTGTAAAAAAAAACACACAATACAAATAGTTAATAGCTGTCAGTTCAACGTAACGAACATGGTCAAGGTGAATTGACATAATGATAATAATATGAGTGAGAGAGGAATGACAGAAGGTATGTTAATGTGGTAAATTCGAATCGTAACCTCAACTAAGGTCATCTTCCACGCGAATTTGTTTCGGGTGGTTAACTTGGTTAAAAATTGAACCTTGTTCAAGAATTTTTCAGGGGGCGTTCCATGATCAAAAAGGCCTATATTTTGACAGTTGTATGAAATAAAACAAATGACACAAGTGTGGTGAGTAGAGTATTATATTCAACAGTTCATTTTCAAAGACACTTCCGATTGTTTTCAAAGTCGTTCTGTGTCTGTAGGCCTTTTTTTTATTGATATATAAAGAGGAAGTCCCCTTAAGCATGCAAATCGGTCATTAATTTACCATAATTATATACACAATTCAACTTCGATTTATTGAATTTTTATTAATGAGAGTGTGGAGTGTCGGTGAACTCGCACGACCATCACACGAGATGAATGCTCGTTTTCAAGAGCAATCAATTAAACTTGGAGAATCCGTTACAACGAGTTTCTGCTATATTTTTTATTCATCGAATATCATTTTGATATTTGTTTTCTTCTTCTTTTTTATTTTTTTCTGTATTTTGCATGCATGCACATTCGCCTTAATAAATTTGATCTGTTCGTTTTTTTTTTTTTCTTTCTTCGATCGACCAACGTCGTTGTTGTCGACGAAAGTGCGTTCATTCAACGTATCGCTTGTTGCGCTCGCTACTCTGCTCTGTCAGTCTCTCGTTCATGTGTCATTAAACTTCATTTCTTTAACGCATTTTTCTTTTTTATTTTTTCTGTCTGCTGACTGATCTTCTATGCAAATGTATTATCTCTTGCATTTATTTTGCATTTTCCGCACTGATAAGACTAATAAAAGTGATGGAAAGAGAGAGAAATTGAAATTAAAATTACAAGGAGAATGACATATGTCATTGCACTTGTAAAGTCATCAGCCAGATGGCACTGGTTTTCATTTGATTTGACACTTTTCCTTTTTTTTTCCATTTGTTACTATAACAACCGTATAACAGTGGTATAAGCTCTATTATTTTGCAATGTCTCTTCGGATGTTGATGATGATAATAATGATGATGATGGCGGTGCCAGATAGAAAGTGAAAACTATTTTCATTGTTCACGAGAGAAAATGTTTTGATTTTTACTTGTAGGTAGTAGAGTTGTATTAGAGGTACACTACGGCACGATGATGATGATGATGTGTGGTGGTGTTGAGTATAAAAGGGGGGAAAAGAAAAGTTACTATCATAATAAACAAGTTCAATAGACTAGCGGCGTGCTAGTTATAGTAAAATTGCTTTTGCTATGATGTTGTTAGTGTATTTTTTCTGTTTTTAGATTATGTGTCTCGTTTTTTTTGCCTTTTGTGCAAAATTTATTGAATGTAACCTACCATGGGTATATGACTTTTGATTTCTATTCACCTTTTTTTTTTTTGTTGCTGTTCAATGAGATTATGAAGTAATATTATAACGAAAGTGTTATTGGCATCAGAAAGCAACAGAAATTGAAAATAACCAAACTAGTTAGTTTTTTTTCGTTTTTTAATAAAATGGTAATGTGCATCAAGGCAAGACAATTGAATTTAGAAAGAGATAAATAAAATTGTGGTAGGTTGGTAGATTTGTGTATATACAACACATATGTATGTAGGTGGTGGGTTATAGTTAGTAGATTTATAAGAGTTAATCGAGCGAGTGAAAGCGGCTGGAAAGGAAAAGTCAAGTACGGTGACGAAGTAGACGACCGACGACGACGATGTGAGATGTTAAACACTTGATTTAACGGAGATGGTTTGTTTATTGCAAAACTTGTGTGTGCAATTTGTTGTTGGAAAGTCTATTACACTCACTTAGAAAAGTGAAAACGATTTTATTGTTTATTATTTTTTTCTCTTTATGGGCAATTTGCAAAAGAAGTAGCAATGAACTTTGGCGATTTGAGAAAGGTTTATGGTGACTCTTGGAAAATAATTTTAATTGGGTTTGGAAAGGTTTTTGACCTAGAGATGAAAGTATAAAGTTTAGTAGGTACTGTCTCAGATTAATTGTTTATAGGTACACTTTTAGAATTCTAATTGAGATCGGTGCATTCAGTGTATTTACAGAGCTTTTATCAGCAAACCGTATTGTATAACAAAACTTTATTGTAAAAAGCGCTTGGAAAACTTAAGCCAAACTGACGTTTAAAACTGACATAATATTGAACTGTCATTTTTTTTTTAATTATGATCAAACATTTTGATATAAACATTTCCATGCATGAGAACTCTTAACAAAGTATTTATAGCTTCTAATATCCAACTAAACTTAAAATACAAACTTTTATAACCTAAAAACGATAAGTTAAACTGTTATACAAAAGGGTTTACTCATATACCCTATACAGAGTTGTGTCTTTATCATATTAAGAATGATAGGATAGGAAAATAACTTTTGCTATTCTGTTATACTGGTATACTGTTATACTGGTATACTGTTATACAAACAGTTCTCACTTCATCTAAAGAGTTGCTTCATAATCTTTTTAGAAGCAAATGAAAACAATAATAGAGATTACATTAACTATAACTCTTTTGTTATACAATTGTATCTCCTGAGTGATTATCTCACTTTATACATATACAACATACATATATATAAAGAAAATGATAGAAGGAGGTACAAAAATACACTTTGAGAATGGTTTCCACAAAATTCATTGAAATTGTGAAAGTAAAAAGTAACTTAGAAAAGTTAAAGTTGACAGCTGAAAAAAACATGCTTTGAAAAACATAAAACAAGAAAATTTTGTTTTCTAAAAATGTTATACTTTTACAAACTATTCAATATTTGTATCGTCTATTAAATAGAACACTAACAAAAAACAAAAATGTTTAATGTACCTAATGAACGGTCACAAATTATGTAAAAGCGCAAAAAGAATCAGCTGATTCACCCCCTTTTTTTCCCTTAAACAACTGGCGAGTAAACACGTCTTTTTCCAATATGTGTCATTAGTTTGTTGACAACTTTCGAAATCTATCGGATTGTATTGCTTCGATTAAATATACTTAATTGGACATTGTTCTCTCCCAACAATACTGGTGACTGATTGGTTTATCAATGGTTATCGTGGCATCTATGTAATTAACTTATCGACGTAACATATAGTTTTGCCTCACAAAAATAAACAAGCATAAATATAACTTCTATTAGTTTAGTGCGTAATTTATTTAATTTTAACAAGCAAAATATATTTAGTGGATGCTCATAAAAAATGTTGACCAAATTTTGATTTCTTTATGAATTGTTGACGTTTTATGTTCTTACCAGTCATCTGTCAAAAACACTGTATAACACTTTGAACGCACATGAACGTTATACTGGGAAAAGCGGACTTTCCTGTCTGATCGTTTTGTGGGTGGTCATTTATGACAAGTATAACTGTTATAATTATTATCTTTAAAAGTCATTTTTAGCTTAAAAAAGTTCAAATTTGCAAAAACTATGACTATGAGATGTAAAAAGTAAAAAAACTATTCCACATTTTTGGAGAATTTGCGTCAAATGTCATTTTTGTCTTTAAAATGTGACTAGCGATTACAAAACAAAACAACAAAAAAAAAAATGAAGGTATGACATTGAAATATTTTTGGTTGCTTTTATTTTGAATATTCCAATTAACTTCAAAATTCTCTACAAAAATCTATTCTAAATACACAACTATAAATTTTTCTATTCCACCCACACACAAATAAATAAAACTACACCACTCACAATCATCAGAGATACAAATTGTTATATTCCATTAAAAAACAAAATAAACACTTTTCAATTCTCTGAAGAGGCCTCGCATATTAATGATCTTTCAATTTATAAAATCACTAAATACCCCAGAACATACATTTATTTGTCTCGAACACACTTCACGATGATGACGATGACTCGACGACGAGTTCGCTCTCATGTGAAGTTGTGTGACCTTTCGAGGACTCTGAACTCTCAGAAACCGCTTCCAAGTATCTCTCAAAAAAAGTATTTCCGCATTTTTTTTTTTTTTTTTTATTCTGCGCAAATGTATTTTTATTTTTATTTTTTTTTCAAAAGTAAGGTTACTCTTCGTTCATCAATTTAATTTTAAGTTGTAGTTGTGATAAATTTTCATTTTTATTTGTTTTAAATACTTGTGTATGTGTGCACAAGTGTTTAACCTTGTAAAATCAATTTCCTTAATTTTTCACATTATTAATTATTTAAGTTTAAAAAAAAAAACAATATGTTGAGTTGTATAACCCAATCAACACAGACGAAAGCGAATATTTTCAAGGGCAGCTAAATTAAAAAAATATAAACAAACAAAAAAAAATACTACACGTTTTCCACCCCAATCATATCAATCGCTAAATAAATGATTAGTTTAAAAAAATCTATTTATTTATTTTTTTTATTCCGTGTGTTACTGATAAAAAAAAGTTCATATCATTTTGCTTGATTTTTTGTACAAGCCTATGTTAATATGAATTTTTTATTTTTGCTGGAGATTGTTTTGGTATAAAAATAGATTAAAAAAGAATGAATGACAACAGCAGCTGCTTTGAACTTGAAAAATAATAAAAATAAATACTCGATAGGTAATGAACATGAACATTGAAATATAAAACCTCAGAAGAAACTTAACCTAACCTAACAAACACGACAGATTTAAAAAATCACGAAAGTGATCAATCTTTTCCCTTTATTCCATTTTATTCGTTATTTTTTCTTTTATCAAACCTTTTCTCTATGCACACAAGTTGTCCCCCATGAATCCCCCTATTTTTACCACCCAACTCACACATAAATGAAGAAAATTTTCACCAAAGTCTATACCCTGCACAATGGCAACACTTACAAAAAAAAAAAACATACACTGCATGCCAATAAAAAACATAGAAACAAGATCTTCTTGTGTGAGGTTGAGGTTGTAATGGCTTGAAGTTAAACTTAACCAGCTAGCCAGCCATTGCGATCGTTTCGTTTTGTTAGTGCAATGATCTCAGAGAGCAAGTGTCAGTGGCCCCTTATAGTACATAAAGCAGAGGTTATTTTTTATTTTTTTTTTTTTTGTGTTGTCTATGTGGGTTTTTCTTTTGAATTAATTTCCTTTTTTTTATTTTCTATTTATGTGTGAAGGGAAAACAATATGAAGAAGACTTGTTAGAGAGGAAAATGTCATTGCCATTTAATAGGTATGCCAGACTAGTTTTATGTATATACGAGAATTCAATGGAAGTTTAATTGTGTTGAGGGTATAAGGAATAGTGGACATTGGTATTTGACAGTTCTAATGTCATTATTTTTATAATCAGAAATTGTTTAAAATTATCTGTCAATACATCAAAATGTAATTCGCAAACATCAAGAGCATTCAATTAAATAGATTTGGCAAAGTATGCCAAATAGTCACAAACGTCAAAATCTTTACTTTGATGAATCTGACATTTGTAACTCGATTTACTTACATATGCAAGAACATTTGGTTTAAACAGTTGGCAACCATTGAAAAAATAATGACAGAATAAAATTGGCTCAAAAGCCCTTTTTAACAATCTTGTCACTTTTTATCTGTCAATTTCATCAATGTAGTGGTTTTCACTTTTGATTGAGAGATACGTTTTCCTGGCATTACCTGTAGATTCGTTGTATTTTAAAAATGATAAATTAAAGAATTGAAGTCAAAAACATTAGCCAACAAAAATTGTCACTGACAATTCTAACTCGGTGAAAATATTTCTTCTGGAGCAAAAAATTTTAAATCTAGAAGATGTTTACTAATCTAAGGCTCTGTCAATTATTTGTAAGTATCGGTTAATTTATGTGCACACATTCTCCGACTTGTATAATTTTACCATAAATTCCGTTGATTATTGCCAATAGATGAACCAAGTTCTATGTTGCCAGCAGCTGATACATAAATACAATTTTTCATGATTGTATCAAGTTGACATTTAGCAATTATAAGTTTGGAATATCTTCAAGCTTCTGAATTACTCTCTCTCGAAATAAATTAGGGGCTTTTGTACGTCTCTTATAGAACATTCAACTCACTCCGCACTCAACTCATTTTGACATTTCTCTGTTGATGTCTCAATTGCACTTTATTGTGATAAAGAGAAAGCAAAAAGAGGCAGTCAATTTTAAAAGGGGGGTTCACATTGACCAACTTACCGGACAGACCCGTTGTCATTTGGCCTGATGGCCGAATTATATTTTTCGTTCACACTCATCAGACAATTTTCATCAAAACCCACTTTTCAGCTTATTTTTAATATATCTTTACCCTATTCTGCTCTCAAATTAGAGACAATGGATTATCACTGTCTGCCGGACAGACATGTCGTTTAATTGACTAACATGTTCGTCCGACCACCAAAAAATCAAAATTTTTTGAAAACCATCCGGCAAACCGGACAGGCTGTCGGATGGGTGTTCACACTATCAAAACAGCATCAGATCAGACCAAATGGCGGCTGGTCTGTCCGGTAAGTTAGTCAATGTGAACCCCCCTAAAGACATTTAAAATCTTTGGACTTAATGTCAAAATGAGTCGGCGGTATGAGGTCAATATGAACGTCGTCTTAGAAGTAAAATTATATTTCACCAAGTTAGACTTCTGTCAAATTTTATTTTCCTTGTTACGTTCAAATTCCAAATTTCTACTTTTTGTTCAGTATGACAGTTTTGTGTGATGACAGTAGCTCAGTTATGAACACTGAGCTAACGTTCTGTAATTTTAGCAAAAACTGATTGCATTTACGGGTCCATTTGACGTTTCGAATACATTACTTGCGGGAGGGTACTTTACTCATTAAATGTCAAACGATTAAATTAAAATGTGCTTAAATTCAAGATTTTGACGTTTGAGTGAATTAAGGTACTTCAGCTTTCTGTCAAAGAGAACCACCAATCTATAAACGTATTTATCTTAGTCATTTTTCTAAGAAATACACATAGAAAAAAACCATAATAGCCGTGAGGTTTCAAAGTGTAACAATTGATTTTTTTTAATTCCTTTACTATTTAAGTCCCATAAACCGTTATCAGAATAACAAAAACTTATCACATAAACTGCATAATCACAAAAAAAAAGAAGAAAAAAAGTAATAATATTTGCTTAAACCTATTCACCACAAAATGTCAATAAAATGTCAAAAACTAATCAAATACTTCAACAAAATATTTATGCTTGCTCTTGAAAACATCACAAAAGTTCAATAACCTTAGATTAAAAATAACCTTAAACCATATCTATTGATGATTTATGTAAATAAAGAAATACAAAATCCAAAAATTCATGAACAAATAAAACATATAAAAATTGACAACACCAGATGGCTTTATGTCAGACAAAGACCAATCGAAATGTCATAGATCATGTTTAATTCAAATAAAAGTAGATAGAAACAAAACGAAATAATCATTAATACTTATACAAATGATGCATACGACCTAGCCTAACAAAAAGGCTCTCAAAATTTACAACATTCAAACCGAATTAACCACAAGACCACACATAGATACACCTATACAACAAAAGAAAGAAAAGTAAAAAGTAAAAGAAAAGAAATGAATCTATACAATAACCTACAGCAACTCCATCTGCATTGACTTTCTCCAACAATTATTTTTTTTTTTATTTCTTTTGACATTTCTTCGTCTGGTGTACGACGTCATCATTCTACACACCTCTCCCCTTTTCTTTTTCTTATACAAAAATTGTACTGTGTTTCCCTCTTTAAGTTGTTATAGCATCTGTCTCCTCTCGTGATGGTGTTGTTGTAGTTCTTCTTCAAGTTCATCGTATAGCGTGTGTGCTTTCAATGATGAAAGTTATGTAAGACAAAATTCTTGTTCTTTTTGTTTATCTTTTGAACTTTCTTCGTTGGTTGGTTGTTATTATGGCAGTGCTCTGCGAACGATCTTAACTTTTTGTGTCTGTTTTGGTTTGGCATTTTCACTTTCTTTCTCTCTTTTATGCTGGAAGGCTAAAAAAAAAACTAAGTTAGTTGCGCGCACGAGAGTTGTGCCCACAACTTGTCAGCGCCATCTTGGCATACTTTATGACAGCTGGGTGTCAAATTGCACTCTTCTCTTTTAGTACTTTCTCCGTTTGATTGAATTTATTACTTTTTTTTTTTTGTTTTCTTTCTTTTCACAAAGAAAAAAGTGAATTAAACTGATTTCTTTTGTCTCTTTCTTTATAGAATTCGATGGAACGACAGTACTATGCCGGGTGTGTGGTGATAAAGCTTCCGGTTTCCATTATGGCGTACACTCCTGTGAGGGATGCAAGGTAAGTACTAGATCAGTATCTTTAAGAGAAGTGTTATGAAAAAAAAAGGTAAATGCATCTTTCTTGTGCTGAACACGTGTTTGAAAAAAAAAATCTTATTATCATGATCATTATAATCATTACCTGGATCGCAAGGGCATACACACAATAAACAATGAAAATTATGTAAAAAAAAAAAACGGAAACGTGTGCCGCAGACTATAAGAGAAAAATGAGACGAAGGAGGGAAACCAGACAAGAACACACAATTATAATCTTGTCAATGACATTGAACTCGAAATGTGATCATGAAAGTGCGCACCGAGACTGCTGCGCTGCAACACACAATCTCGCGGGTAACCTAAAACGGACGATTATCCTTGATGTTTTTAGTTTTTTTTTTTTTTTTTTTTTTTTGGATTTTGCGCCTTATTTTATATTTGTTCCTTTTTATTCAATGAACATTATTTTGTTACCTACGACGCAAAAGACACGATGACGATGAAAAACCAAAGGGTGATCCGGTCTTGGGACGACTTATAACAACACTCGAAATAATGAAAAAAAAAAAAAAAAAAAAAAAAACTTACCACGTTTTATTTTAATCCTTAATAAGGGAGTCACACAGTGCCTTTAATATCAGACTTCAGATCGAGACCCTTATAGAAGGTACCTTTTACCATGATTATGTTTTTTGTTGTTTCCTTCCTTTTTTTATTGCTGCACACTATGCCTTCTCATCATCATGATGACGATGATCTTGATCGTTTAGTCGGGTTTCATTATTATTTGTTTTTTTTTTTTGTTTTTTTTTTTTTTTTTTTGTGATCAATGAAGACCTTGGTTTACAGGAATCACTTGAACTTTTGGCAATGTCCTTGAATATTTATGCTTTGTGTTGAAAAAGTAAACCCATTTTGGATATAAATCTACTGCGCATGCGATCAATTTTCAAAAAAAAAAAAAATTAAAAAAAAAGTGAGGGTTCGTTGACACTCTTCGTGGCTGTGTCCTCTACGTCAATGCCAATGTCAGTGTTAATGTATTTTGTTCACCTTTATTTTATTTTATTCTTTATTTGGTGTGTTGGTATTGTGGTAACATAGTTATTCGCATAAAATTAACATATTTTTCGGATAGGTACTACTCTTTTCAAAAACCAAAAAAAAAAAAAAAAAAAAAAAACTGAGAGTGATACAGAGGCGAAGAGAAGAAAAGAGAAGAACCAAAAAATGTATATTGCGTGGCCCTTTTTTGTACTAAACTTAACATATATCAAATTGAAAGAGTGAGAGTCCATCCTGATATAGGTATTATGAAGTTTGTAGTTTGTTTAGTTTGGCATCAAAAAAAAAAAAAAAAAAAAAAAAAATTGTTTGAAGTTCAAGGTTAATTTCCATCTTTTGTTTAGGTTTTACCTGGCTTAGCTTGGATTGGTCAGAAAACCTGTCCCAGATTCTCAATATTTTAAACACAGACAAAAAAAAAATTAAGACTTCTAAATAGTGGATTGGAATGAGAAGAAGGGACATAGGTATAGATAAAATTTGGGCTGGTTTAAGAGCTTATGTTTTATTGAAGTGGCTGTTGTATGGTTTGATATCATTATTCATTTTTTTAGTTTCTTTGCCAAAAATAGGAACTAAAGAACAGAAGAAAAGAAGAAAAAAGACCTTGGTTTTGTCTATTGGCCTTTGAATTTGAGACCCCCTTAAATGATTGCTTTGAATTTGACTATTTTTTTTTTTTGATAGCCTAGTGAGTGAAATTTTTGTTTCTTGTGTTTGTATTTGCGCATACGAAAACAAATTAATGGAATAATTTTAAATAATTTTTTGACAGCGGGTAGGCGCTTAATTTTTTTTTTTTTTTTTTTTTGTTAAATGTTTTGTCCATGACTTTGAAGAATAAAAAGTCTTGACGTTGAATTTTTTTATTTCTATTGTCATGAAAATTTGAAGTCGTTTTTTTTTGCTATTGAAGCTACCTACATGTCGTTAAAATGTCAGTTACCTTTAAAAAATGGTGATTAAAGTAATTTATCTAGACTGTGGTGAATATTTAATTAATAGGCAAATGAAAACACGTTTTTTGGCAGACAAAAAAAGAAAAATAAGCGTGAAGAGAAGAATAATTTGTTTAAAAGTGTGTTAAAAAAAACTCATTAAAGTAAATTATACATTTTTGGCAGTTTTTTTTTCAAGAATAAATGACGCATGATGACTTAATCCAGTAAAAATCAGTAATTTTTTTTTAAGCACAACTTTATTGCTGACCGAATTAAATTTGTGTTGCCACATTTTTTAGTAAGAAAAATGAAATTAAAAAGCTGCAAGTTTAATACAAACACTTAACTTTACATTAATGACTACACTGGTTTACAAAATTAAACTTTTTTTTTGTTGCCGGAACAAAAATATACTTTTCTGAAGGTTTTCGGTGTGCTGAACTTGAATCCGAAGTCAAAAAAATTCTAGCAGCTCCCGTTTTTGAGATATTACCGTTAGAAAGTGCAGCACTTCGGACCTTATTCTTTTATATAAGGAAAATTGTTTTAGCATATTTAGTAACGGTTTTTATAAGAACTATTTACCACCTTTTTAAATCTGTTTAAATCTCTCCGATATCTTTTTTACTTCCCGAGATATCCTCAGTTGTTTGATATTTTTAAAAATTTTATAATGTCATTATCTTCTTTATGATATATGAAGCCAAACCCACTGACTTCAGTTTAAGATATCTCGGGCAATACATAAGATATTGAAAAGATTTAAACAGGTATCGAAAGATGGGAAATAGTTCTTATAGAAACCGTTACTAAATATGCTCAAACAATTTTCCTTATACAATAGAATAAGGTCCGAAAAACTTAAAAAAACGTTTTTTTTGCATTTTCTAACGGTAATATCTCAAAAACGGGAGCTGCTAGAATTTTTTTGACTTCGGATTCGAGTTCAGCACACCAAAAACCTTCAGAAAAGTATATTTTTGTTCCGGCAACAGAACCCTTGTTAACCAGTGCTATTAATTATAATTTGTACGGCATTTGCAGAAAACCAAATACGATATTGCTACGTCAAATTGCAAGTTTCTTGTAAAATGATGTATGGCGTATGAGTGTTTTTTTTTTTCTAAAACGGTATTTTTAATGCTTGAAACCGAAGGCATAGGTAAAACTCAATTAATAAAAGCCTCAAGAATGTTTTCAATGAATTTTAGAATAGAAAAGAATTTTAAGGTGAAAAAAAAAAAAATTTTTTTTTGGTAAACTTTTTTTTTTTTTGTAAAAATTTTTTTTACCTATAATGTATGGTGAAATGAATCTTCTCAAAGATTTTGTTTACATAAGTTCAAAAATTTCAATAAAAAAAATGAGCTTGTTTCCCCAAATTTCGCCTAATGGTAAAAGTTCTTGGTACTAGTTTTGAATTCATTGATTTCAAACGTTACAAAATGTGTATAAATCTTTGAAGTTCACATAATTTAATAATTAAAAAAAAAAAAAACAAAATTACAATAAGTTGTCAGCTTTGTGTGTGTTTATAAAAACTAATACTAAACTAAACTAAACAGAAATAATATTGTCAAAGAATAGATCAAAAACGAAAATTAGGATAAATTTGTTATTTTCTATTTTTTTTTTTTTTGTTCAATTGAAAAAAAAAATTTTTTCTTATTAGTCAAACAAAACTTAATTAAGTCTTGTAAATCCTTTTCCTTCAAAAAAGTTCATGTTAATATACGAGGATGGCTCTTTGTTATCATCTCAATAAAGAGAAGTTTTACTATTTCCTTAAATGGCGCCCAACACTTCAAATATTTTTTTTTTTTTTTTCAAAAATAACCCTTGGCCAAAATGTTTGTATTATACAACAGTAAATTTTATGTTTTACTAATAAAAACTGCTCTTTTACATGCAAAACATATTTTCAAAGAATCATTATAAAAAAAAAAAAATGAAAAAAAAAATTTTTTTTTAAACAAACTGAAGTTTTTTTAATTCTTCTTCTGAACCATAAAATTTGGAATAAATTTACTTTATCATATAAATTTCTTGAATGGCGCCCAATAATTATGGAAATTTGTTTTGATATTCTTTGATTGAATTCAACTTTCAATCATACAAAACTCAACACTACTTACACTATTCACCTACTAATTCTATCAATTTGATCTACATTATGTCATTACCGCTTTGTTATATGTAACTATATTTTTTTCAACTGTCATAATTTTTTCAATTTATCTGTTTATATTTTTCTAAAGCTGTCATTAACTAAATTAATGTAGGTATAGATCAAGATCTGTGACATAACATAAAGCAAAATGATGATATCATTGTAAAACTCTTGTTAAAAAATGTTTTGCGTATAACTTCCTTATTCAGTAAATTTATTAATAATAAAATAAATAATTAAATAGGTAGATATTTGGTTATAATTAACTTCATAATGTTGTTTTTCACCTTGATTTTTTTTTTTTTTTTGTTTATACAAAAAGTATCCTACCTACAATCTCTTCCTCTATTGATTGGTATTATATTTACGTGTGTATATCTACAAATCATGCGTAAATGTTTAAAAATATTTAAACTTAAATGATTACATAAATCATTAAAAAAAAAACACATCATATTTGACAGATGTCAAAAAAAAAATTTTCTCAGAATTGAGTATTTAAAAAAAAAAAAAAAAAAAATGAATCATTGTGTTTTTCTGACCTCTTTTTACGTCAAACTAACATTTTTTTTTTTCATTATTTATTCATGCAAATTTATTCTTTCTCCTTGGTTCTTTATGGCTGACCATAGCCTGTCTTCAAAACTATATGTATTGCCTAAATTTGCTTCATTGTTATTTCATACTTTTATGTATTTATTTATTTTTTTTTTTTCAAATAATAATCTCTGTTTCAAGAGTGATGGGGAGAGAACAAACAACAAAAAATACGCATCAAACATATTTTTCACACATATATTATCTAAAAAAGCAATACTTACGCACTCACGCAACGCACACACAATCTATTTTTTCTTGTGTTGTGTGTAGATTTTACACACATTGAAAATGAGATAATATATGTGCGGTAATTGACCAGGAATAATGTGAATGAACTCGTTCAATGTCAATTCTTCTTCCCTGCTTCGTATTTTTTTTTTTTTTTTTATTTTTATTTTCTCTTCTTTTATGTTCGAATTTAAAAATCATTCTTTTCTTCTTTATGTTGGGTTTTTGTTTAGTTTTTTTTTGCTTTTTTGTAGTCTTGTTTTATTCTCTCTCATTCCACTACTATTTTTACTTTTTTTTTTTATTTCTTTTGAATTTTTATTTGTTCTCGTATCTTGGTTGTAGGAGAATATAAAAAGCAAAAAAAAAAAAATATATTTAGTTGTTCAAAGAAATGGATGAATATAGTACACGAGTATAGTTTTATAGGAAGGTAACGATATTTACGAATGTTAAGGTGGAAACGAAATATATATGTGTCATTATTTTTTGTTTGTTCTTAACTTTTTTTTTACAACAAAAAACTATAAAAAAAATACTCATTAATAAAAAAAAAAAATATGTATGTTTACTTCCTCGAATAATACTTGGGTCAACATTACACACAGAGTTGGTAGATAGATGTAATTTATGTGGGTAATTATATGTTATGTGTTTTTTTTTTTTTTTGTTGAAATGAGGGCAATAAAACCTGTAGGACCTACGCAATCAATTATCTGAGATAATAGGGTTTTTTAATAAGTTGTGGAGGGTAGCCAGTATAATGTGTCAAAAAGTGAATGTTTGTCTGCTAAAAAGGTAAGCTGTCAACTTAAAATAACCAACCAGACGTTTTAAGGGTCATTCTTTTTTTTTTTTTGTTGAGTTTAGATGAACTTTAATGGTAGCTGGAAGAGGAAGTTGGTTTTAAGGTTGAGAAGTTTATTTAATATGATAAAATTGTCGTTTCGTATTCAGATTTTGTTCAATTATAATATAGGTAAACATTTTGAATTGGTTTCTTAAATGGCGCCCAACGGATTTGATTTTTTTAATGTTAAATGTCATGGTTTGTTGGAAAAAGCCATTCTTCATAAGAATTATTTAAAAAAAAATTTATATTTCTTCCAAAACGTATTTCTAATTTTTTTTTTCACAATAATTTTAAAATCAGTAAATCAAACATTATTTTTTTCAAAAAGTTAAATACGTTTTTTTAAAAAAAAAAAAAATTAAAATTTTTTTTTTTTGCAACTGAATAAATGTTTTTTATCCTTGTTCTTTTAAACAACAATGTTTTTAAGTAGGTACCTACAAGTTCCAAAGTTTTTTTTTAATTTAAGAAACGTCATTTGTTTTGTTTATTTTCTCAAATGGCGCCCAACGAAAACAAATATATTTTTTTTGCAGATTAAAATAACTAAAACTTTTTTCTACTTTTTTCTTAGTTTTTTTTTCATCGTAAAAAAAATTGTTGTTTTTTAACAAAAAAATTTCGCATTATTTCAGAATATTTCAGTGCCAAATTTCAACTTTTGGTGGCGAGATTGCAATTATTTTTTTTCCGAAAAATTTCAACGAAACATTGCAAAAAAAAAAATGTTAAGCAAATTTTGTTTGTTCTGTTTTTGTTTTTTTTTGTGTTTTGTTGTTTTTTCGGCTAACTAGTGAACATTTTACTCCTCATTCCTTCACCAAATTTTTTTGTTTTATGTATGCACAAAATTCTACATTGTAGAAGTTGATTTTTATTAAAATTATTTTCTTAAGTGGCGCCCAACGCCAATTTTTTTTTTTTCTTAACAAACTTTGTTATACTTTGTAAAACTTTTACAGCCTTATTCGTAGTGAATATTTTATTTTAGAATTATTGTCAGCTTATGATCCAAAATGGCGCCCAACAAGAACGAACTTAACGAATACGTGTTAGGTTGTCAAACTTGGGTTCCTGTTCCATCAAATCTAAACCGATTGCTAAAAATTTCATGAATTTTACAGAAATGAAAAAATCACAAATCAAGTAAACTAAAGTTCAAATCGACACAACAATGAAAGCCTAAATTCTAAAACTCAAACTAAAAAAAAGTATATTTGTATACATTGACTTGATCTGGAACCTTCTTTTGCCTTTCTCTTTCCATTGCTTTGCTCTACGATAAGAGTCATTGCTACTCGTTTTCATTATTATTTCTTTTTTGTATTTTTTTTTAACAACATCCCAATGCAATGCAATATCGTTATCAAGATTAATGAACTCCCAATGACCGCGCTGATGGCTGCCTCCAGGGGCAAATTCGAAAGATGACAATATCGGAAAACACACTGAGACTCATTGTCGTTACATTCAGCAAAAAACAAAAAAAAAAAACAGTGTTAATTTGACATCTGAGTCATGTTAATTTTATATTCAACCTTCTATAGTTCGAACCTAGCCTGCCTATGCCTACACTCGTTCCGGAATTGATTTTCGATAAAAAAAAATTCATTCTATATCTTCCCTTTTTTTACTACTTCCCGTTTTTTTTTTTTTTCATTTTCAATCTAACCTCAATCCTGATTACAAAACACAAAAATACAACAAAAAAAAAAAATGAGGTTGAGTAGGGTTTTTTTGCTTGCATACAAAAGGCATTATAATCTATGCATCCACTTCACAATATACACAAACTGCAAATCACAGTCAGTTATAATATTTTTGCTTCTCTGCTCTCTGTGTTACTATAGGTACTGAGCTGGAGCTTGCTGATGCCCCTGTACAATTTTTTCGAGTTTATTGCACTTTCAGTCCAGAGAGTGAACCATTCTTTTGGCTTGTTTGTACTTTATGTGAATTATCAGAAAACAAAAAAAAAAAAATTTTTTTTTTGAAAAAATTTTTTTTTTTTTGTGGATGAAAATTCGCAAAGCATTAAGAACTAAATTCGAAAAGAACAAAATCAAAGGGGGGAAGAGAACCTCTGGTGGCGGCCGGCAGGCTGCAGCAATAATTGTAACATCCAGGGCATTGTTGTTGCTCAATGCAAGCAAGAAAGCCAGCAATGAAATACACTGCATTCTCCAAATGACTGCCTTCTCATTGTGTGTGTGTGATTATCAACCATTCCAATCGGCGAAGGTCAACGTCATCGAAAATGTTGTCTGACTGGATGGATGGAATATACATGAGAATGCACGCAACACAACATCTTCTCTCACTCGTCGCATGTGAGTGAGTGTTTTCTGTGTGCATCGAATGTGCATTGCCCCCACAACTATCTCATTCTAACCACACACACAAATTGGATTTCAATTCCTTCTCATTCTCACGCTCACTCTTTCTGAATTGTCAGTTGGTCGATGTCGATGTAATATGGGGCCTCATAGTTGTGTGTTATCTTCTTTTGTATTTTACTCTCTATCATACGAAAAACCCGAGACACAAACCCTACCAAAAGTAATAATAATTGTGCAGGCAGGGCAAGCAGCATGGTTCTTTTTCTTCTGTTATGATATTTTTATACCACCATGTGCTGCCTTCAGAGTATGATGATGATACAGAAAAAAATATTGAAGAAGGTGGACATGGAGAATAAGATAATGAAGAAGAAGAACTTGCTTTAACACAAAAATGAAAAAAAAAAAAAAAAAACCTTTGAGTGAAGAGTGCGAGTGCATGTGTATGTTTTGTTGCATTTTTATTTGGGGTGAATGCTCTCGATTGCACTTGAACGACTGACAGAGTGCATTCATTTCTTTCTGTTTCTCTTTAGTGTGGTGGTGTTGCTAGTGACTGGTGGTATTCCTCCTTTTTGTAGGTACTTTCTGGAACGTTTTTTTTTTTTTTTTTTTTTTATTTCTCTGTGTAATTTTGTTTCATCGGGCTGGAACGGCTCTCAACTCGGCCCCTGCTAAAGAGTCCCATGGTGATGATGTTGATGATGACGATAATGGGGGGTTTTATGGTTTGTTTGTGTAAGATGGGGGTATTTTTTTTTTGTTTTTTATTTTCCTTTCTTGTTTTTATTACACGTATCAATTTTTTTTTTTTTTTTTTTGTATATTTCTTTGCCCTGAAAATAGAACATTGATAGAAGAAGGATTAGGTATAGATGTGTTTATTTTTTTTTTTAAACATAAGGAAGTTGGTTTAACGAAAATAAAAACATTAAAACAAGGGGGTTGAGTGTCGACGAGGATGCCAATGAACCCACATGAACTTGTGTATACTACTTTGTGTATGGTTGTTTATTCTTATTCTTTTTGATACATGTGCTGTGCATACATAGTGCATTCTTTGCATGGGTATAAGAAATATTTATTTGGATAAGGCCATTTTCTGGTAGGTAGGGTATTCGATTTGGAAAGAAAAAGTTGAGAAGAAAATGATTGGAATATATATGTTATGTTCGAAAAATAACCAATGTCATTGGCGGAGTTTCTTTTAAATAATATTGAATTTGAAGGATGTTGAATAAGAAAAAGGATATGTGTATGAGTTTTTGTTGCAAATTTGTCAGTTGTAAGTTCTTTTTTATTGACTTTTGGGGTCAAAATAGAAGTTTGTAATGGAAATTTTCTTAATTGGCGCCCAACGGTCTAAGAAAATGTTTAAAACTTATGTTTTTTGGCGCTGATTTTGCATTCGTGAATGTAAATTGTTCAATCTAATCAACAAAAATCATATTTACCATAATTAGATTCAATTTCAGAGAATTAGAACAATTTTAGTTTTCATTACTTTTTCAAATGGCATCCAACGATTCAAGAAATTTCTGATTTCTACCTTATTTAATTTCTTGCCTTAATTTTTTGAATTTATTAACATCTAATGTCATATTTTGTTAACAGAAAAAAAAGCAATTGGGGAAGAAATAATACTTTCAAAGATTAAAAAAAAAAAAAAATACAGAGCTTAGTTTTCTATAAAATTAAGTTTTTTTATTTTATATTTCTATCAAATTTGAATGATGGTTTTTTCAATCCTCATTCTTTAATAAAACTTACTCTTAAATGTGTTTAATGTAACCAATTTTATTCAATCAAATGTTTTAACTTTTGTCACTTGCTTATCTAAGTGGCGCCCAACAATGAAAGAAATTACTTTTAAATAAGCTGATCTTACTTAATATGCATTTGTCAATGTTTAATAGGGGTTTTTGGCAACAAAAAGTAGCATTTAACGAAAAAAAAAACCTTTTCGAAAAAAATTTTTTTTTTTTTAAATTAAATTTTTTTTTTCAATGCACTGAATTTCATAGCCAGTTTGTCAATTTTTGGCCTGTACTACAAAATAATGTATACATGATGTTAAATTAAGAACATTGCTTGCTCGATTATAAGTAAAATCTTGTATTGTTTTCTTAAATGGCACCCAACGCTGAAAGGCACCATTTTTAAAATTTTTACTGTGAAGTATTTTGCTGAGGGAAACATAACCAGCTCTATAATTATTGCCAAATTTAAAGGAGAGATCTTGAGAATCCCGTAGAATTAAGAAGAAAACAAATTTTTTTTTTTAATTTAATGGCGCCCAACGTAAACTATAAAAAAAAATTTCAAGAGTGAATTTTTTAAGCAATCAATCATAAATGCAAACTATACTTACTTAGTCTTTGATCCAAAACATATTGTTTGTTCAATTTTATAAAAGAAAAATTAGTTCATTTCTTAAATGGCGCCCAACGGTGGTAAAAAAATTATTCCAAAATGAATGTTTATAGCATCGTTTTTACATTTATCAGTATGAATGGTATTGCTTGGTTCAAAATGTTAACATAACAACAATACCATAATTAATAAAAACACGAGTTTATTTATTTGGTAAATGGCGCCTAACGAACAAAAGAATACCTAGGATCTACAAAATTTTAAATAAAATGGCATTTACCTTTTATTATGAAGGTCTGTCACAAAGACATAAACTGGTATAATTTGTATAACTGTTATACAGCAATGAATTTAATATTTTAAGGCTCTTTTTTTCAAGTTTCCAAGCCATTTTTATAAAGTAAGTAACTTTTTTATCTTCTCATACCCTTACCTACCAGGTTTTCGTAAATTTTAACTCACTGAATGCACTCAATTGCACAGAAAGAAAAGAAAACATTATAATTTTAAGTCACACATCAAAAATTTTCTAATGTCAATGACCCAAACTGCACATTACAATATACTTATACCTACATTCCCATAATGTTCTCATACCTACACTCATTTGCCGTTAATCTATCCAAACGACAAAAAAAAAACGTCCACACACCATATAAATTCGCGTGTGCAACCATACCTACCTAATTTTCAACCTCCAATATTATCGAGAGAGAAGTAGAATAAAAATGCATTTCAAAAAAACTACAAATGTTTAAAGCCCAAAGGATATTAACCCTTTTGTTCTATGAGTGCGCTCAATTGAAATTTTGGTATTCCATACAATTGGCGCAATCGGCATGCACACACCTATTGTTTGTTGTTAGGTAGTAGAGGTATTAGGTATACAAAATGTAATTACAAAAGCCATTCGTCCAAACGACCAATAAATACGAGTTCAACCGACCACAGAGCTACCTACCTTTTTTAACATGTTATCGCAATCCTCACTCATTAGAATTTATTGCATGCGTGCTCACTCGTTGTTGTATTGTGCGCGTAAATTTGCATGCCCCCCACTTTTTCGTCGTCGTCTTCTTATAATTCCTCCTCATCATCATGTCGTCTTCTTTTCTGCCTGCCTACTTAAGTCCATTTACCCAGAATTTTTGCAGCACACACTTGCCCCCATCTCCCTACAAAATGCATGCCTTTTTCCACACCTCAGTCATCGACGTCGTCAATTCTCAGACACTGCGAATAGAATAAGTCAACTGAAAGAAATGAGCTCTATGCTGTGTGAAAAATCGAGAACAAAACATTAACCAACTCAACTAAACACAAAAAAAAAAACCTTCACTGTGCAAAAGAAAATGCAATTCTCTTCCTTTTCCAGCCGTTGTCGTCCCTGTTCCCCTACCTCATTTTGCTGCAACTTCGTCTCATTCCACTTTTTTCTAAGAACCACCATCACACAAGAGTCACACAGATACAGGTCATCGCACCCAGCTATTTAGGTCATCAACCTCTCTTATTTAGGTTACACGCCGCCGTGCTTATGTGCAACACAACACCAACTTCACTCCAGTGTTCCTCATTTTTGCAATATGTGCAAGCATATACTACATCACCATCCCTGGATATTCTATTGTTATCTCTCTCTCTCTCTTTTAACAACGCAACTTTTGCATGCATTTGTGTGAGTATGCTCTCATTTTGCACACAAAAATTCACTTCTTCTGCAACATACAAAAAAGTAGGACAGATAGAGAAAAATATGCAGCGCCAATTGACGTCATTAGCCTAGTGAATATGCTTTACCTACTCTAATGGTTGAAAACAACTGCGGAAAATAAAAATGTAGTCTACTTTTAGGTAGCATTACATTTTTGTATGAAGCACCTTTGAGTATGCAGTGAAAAATTTTCGTTAAAGCTTGTATGAATTTCGAAAAAAAAAAGCTTCGCTACATGTTGCTGGAACACTGACCGAATGACGTCAAAAATAGTGTGCTTTTTCTCATTCTTGTCATGGTGAAAAAAAGCTAGCTAGCTGTCATGGAGAGAGAGTGTATTTATATGGTTGTGTTGAAAAATTCAAAAACCAAACCAGGCTATTTGGGTGGCTGATTGTGATAGAGAAGGTGGTTGGTGTGTGGACTCCAGCGAGTTGAATAAATCTTATGTAGGTATCCATTTACACCTTGCACACCGCTCCAACCCTCTGTGTTGGGCTTTGTGTCGATGACATGTTTGTATATAATATTTTTGTTTTTAAGGGTAGAAAGAGAACACATAGTACAAAACAGTGTTTGGAAGAATTCTAGCTGCATTGAAACTGGGGCGAGGGCATAGTGCAATGAACTGAGCTCTCAGTTGTCTTGTCACAAACGATGTGTAGTTTCAATGCATAGATACATAATGTAGAGAAACAAAAAAATGGACACATTATAGAAATGTCAGTTTTAGAGCGGGAAATGAGAAATTCTACTACAATTGATAGTGAATGTGGTGTGGATGGAATGAGGATGGTATAAGAAACACATCCGGGAATTTGTAAGTCCTTCCCACTCATGTATCTATACACAAAATTTTGTTCTGGACACACAAATCTATTCTCGAGGTCACAAGAGGCTAATGAACTTGTTACCCAGTTTTTATATTCTCTTACCTCAGTTGAGCACACAGCAGTACCTACTTCAGTAGACACAATTCTCTATTTGACATTTCGAGCTGTCAACACCTTTTATAGCAATCAATCAAAAATATAAATACAAAATGGAGAACAAAATACACAACACGACGATGGACGATGAACGATGATAGGGTCAACGTTCCTTTGTTCGATTTATTTTATTGTTGTGGTTCAACAGCCAGCAAGAAGCACTCAAAACAATAATCATCGTCATCATCAGCCAGCCAGCCATCAAGAGCCACCACAAATCGGCTACCTGTTCACGTGCAAGAACTCGATATAAAAAGCAAGGAACGTGAACGCAACAGAAAAGACAGAAACATACACACAACACACAGCGAGGCATGCCTCCGGTGGTGCTGGTTCATTTTCGCGAAGAGCCTCTTTTTTTCTCTTCCTCGTTTCTATACTTACACCTTTTTCCCTTGCCATCCCACTTCTGAGCTCTGACTGACTCTGTTTTCTTTGTTTCTCAGTTCTTTTGCTTCTTCATTTTCTATGTCGTTGTTGTTGCAAAAAAATCTTGGTGCAAGCTGGTGTTGTGTGATGATATGATAACGATGATGATGATGACGCGCGGGCGAATGGCGGCGATGGATGATGTGCAAGAGAATCCGATGTTATAATAATAATAATGCACAAACGTGTGTGCGCCTTAATAAAGCCATATAAGGATGAGAGGGCGAGTGGGTGAGTTCTCCACCAGAGGGGGTTCAAAGCGGGAACCTGTATCTCTGCTGGTAGCCATATGCAAGAGTGAATGAACTCTTATGCATTTCACGAGGTTGTATGTTTATCTTTTTTTTTTGTCTTTTCTTCTACTCAATTCTTCTTCTTCTATTTTCTTTTACAAAGCTCTTCTTCTTTGTGCAAAAAGTCTCTTTTTTTGTTGTTGTTTCGTTGTGTGTTCTTGGTATATTATAGGCCGACTGCATGCGAAAGTCGTTGCACTGTGCGGTACTTTCGTTGTTGCGAGGTCGATGACAGCAGTGCACACAGAAGAGTTCCATGGAATGCATTTTCTTTTTTTTTTTTTTTTTGTTGTTGCTTATTTTCTCTACTTTACTTTTATCAAATCTGGTTGTCCACCTTCGAGCTTGAGCGAGGTGTGTTATCATCATAATTTTTGTCGCACGGAAGAATATTATACGATGATGATGAATGTTGGTTAGTTAGGTGAGTCATCAACACTGTGAGTGTTGTGATATAGTGCGTCATCATCATCATCATCGACATACAAAATGAGAACAGGAAATTCCCCATTATGATATGATGTGTTGTGTTGTGTGTCGTTTGTCTGAAGAGAGTAGCCATAAGTGACAGATGGGAAACAATAATATAATGTTGCTACAAATTGCTCATCATCACACATCATTATCAACATAATCATCTTCATCTGTCATAAAAAAAATTCTTCGCTCAAATATGGCTGACTAGCATTTATGACAGTTTTATTTTGTAGTAGATTTTTGTATATAGACGTTCTGTGCGATAAGTAAACAAATAAGGAAAAACTCACAACAATTGAGTAAAGTCATAAAGAGGCCATCAACACACAAAATGGTGTTGTTGTTTTTTTGTTTGTGTTGTTTAAGTTTTTGCGAATGAGTGCGCTTGATAATGACGTTTCTTTTCTCGCCCAAAGACAACGCGCAATCCGAAATGTCATTGACTTCTACTACTTTAGATTCTCTTTGGCATATTCAAAATAGTATAAATAGAAATTATTATTTTTATTTCTAAAAAGAAAATATAGATCATACAACATCACAAAACTAAATCTCTCCAACACATGCAGTATTATGATAATAATGATGATGATTATTGTATAGTAAAGTGATGTGTGCATCACCTTAAGTGGCCTCATGTAGCGCACGAATTAGTTATTTGCGGTGCGTGCAATATCTGTCATTCTCGCCAATTGTGTATCTATGCAAAAATCCAAATGCAATAGATGATAGAGAAAAAAAAGAGAGAAATAGAAATGGCACGTAGATATGGTTGACTGCACAATTTTTGCAGAAAATAAATTGGTGACGGAAATAGCCGCTGCTTATACACATGATGTGTTGTGCACTACTGTGTGTGCAGTGCACACAAAACGGCTAGTTTCGTTCGAGTTGAAATGTGTTTGCGCTCCCTCATCATGATTGTGATTGCATAATTGATATGCATTTGGTATCGTTGTGTCTCCTCTCTCATTTTTACAGCACCACCCACCCGCTCTTGTTGACTTTTATGTATTTTTTTTTTTTTTTTTAATTTTCTGGATAAACTTAGAAATTCTAATTTGCAATTTTATGTAGGTAGTGCATAGGTATGGGCACTTTGAATTATGTGCTATGAGTGTCTATGTTTGATTTTTTTTTTTTTTTTTCATTTTGTGTAACCTACGAGTGCACATTAGGTACTATACATACTTGTTAAATAACGGTTTAAGATATTTCATAGAAACTAACGGCAGTAATTTGTTCAAAGTTATTTTTTACATAGCTGCATATTTGCTGATTCATTGCTGAAATAAGTTGTTATAGGTTTAATAAAGACTGACCACGATTGATCCCGCATTATTGAACGAGAATAAAGTTTGCCATTTTTTTGAATAGTTTAAGTACCTAAAAGAAATCATGTAGGTCATTTAGGTGACACATCAAAAATTTGTCTAGAAAACTTAGTTGGTAACTATATATTTTTTTTCGACAGGTGTGAAATCAAAAAAAGCTTCCAATGACATGGCCTCACTCTGTGGGCTAATTTTGACATTTCTGTGTTGATTTATGACTTTTCATCAGGATCACGAATCGTAATCCGTATAAAAAGCAAGATCACGATTGAGGATCCTGATGAAAAGCAAGATCTCATGTTGTTGTTGTAATACGTGTTAATTAATGATCTATATGGATCATGTGGGATAATAAAAAACTGCTAGTATAATAAAAAAAACTGCTAGTATAACAGTGCATTTAATTTTATGTCCCTCTGCTATGCACTATTACGCCTAAGCTAAGTGTCTATTGCGTTTATATTTGGGTTATCTATAATTTTCACTTTGTTTAAATTTTGACACTTGCCTGGTGAATAGCTATAACCAGTGCCGAAAACACTGGACAGTGAATTTATGTAAAAATGTTGATTCTAAGTTAAAAAATATCATTTATATAACAGTATAACAGTACAATAATTTTCTCCGCAATGCGCTAGTTCCCTTAGTTCCCTTTTCAATTGCGTTTAAAATTGAGTCAAAATTTTCACCTATGCTAAGCTTTGACACTTGCGTGGTGAATAGAGCTTATCCTAAATTTTAACGCAATTGACCATTGGACTGGATTACTTGTTCTGTTAAAAAATACCGGACAGTTGGTTTCTTATGCAAAGTATTATGTTGGAATTAAAAATGACAATTAACCTTTTTGTCCAAAAAATATGAAATCAACGTATTCAAAAGAAAAGTAGTAGATCAAAGTTATAACTCTGTAAACCCACCAAATCTTAAATAACAAATGTCAAATTAAAACTATTCTTTTTAAATTATTGTGACAGTTGACCTATAATATCATTTTACATTACAACTGTCAAAGCTGTCAATATATTTTCAAAAAAACATTATTTCTTTTCTAAATCATGTTAACTAACTATCACATTTATTTCTGCCAAAAACAAAAAATTTCGAGATATATGTTTTTCTTGCTTATTTTTTATTTTATTTTATTAAATTCTTGAGAGATGTTAGCATAAATATTTACTTGACAGAATTTGTCGCGTCCATTTCTTCCTGGTCTATTTTTTTTTTTTTTTTGTTCTTTTTTTTTATTGCACTGTGTGCTATATAGTCTTAATGTGTGTTGTACAGACTAATCTCTATGCATAAAACATATTCATATAAAAATATATTTTTATCTATTTATCTACTCTTAATTCGATTCTTTTGCATATGTGTATTATTTTTCTTCCGTCATGTTGTTAATGTTGAGACATTTGACAGCAGGCTATTAATTCTATTTATAATTTTTTTTTAAATATATTAAATAGACAAGAATTATTTCAGTAGGTAGGAAGGTACATTATGCGAAATTAGTTTTATGCCTGTGCATTAGATTTCACAATAATGTTGATTTCCTTGAAATATTTGACAAAAAGAAGAGATTCAAATAAGAAAGAAATATGTTTTTTGTTTTTTGAGAAATTGGCTACTCTTCATCTCTAAAAAAGCTTCTTAAGGCTTGGCCACATTGGAGGGTATGCGGTAGCGGTACGGGTAGCGGTGAGGGTACTTGTATGAAAAAAATTCCAAACTGACACATCAACGTTCAGGTGTGGAATTTTTTTAGTACAATTATCGTTACCGCTATACCGCATACCCTCCGGTGTGGCCAAGCCTTTAAAGATTTTCCAGAATGTTGCTCATTTGAGGTGAAATGTGCTCAATATGACAAATGCCATTAAGTTAACAATTTTAACTCAAACAGAACTAAAAATCTAAAACAAAAATTATAATTGCAAAAGATATTGCACCTTTTTTCTCATCTAGTACATTGGTTAAGCAACATCCGCTGCACAAACAACCGCCCTTTTTTCACTATTCTTATATCTACAATAGATACTCAGCTTATCGGTTGTTCCAAAAAAAAAACGCAAACAGCCTACGCAAAACTTCCATTTACCTTCATTCCTCTTCTCTTCTAACAAACTAACCGAAAAAAAAACATTCTAAAATCGTAAAAAAACAGCCTAAATAAGGCTCTATACATTTATGTACAAGCTCCTAAACCACACAATAATGTGGTGAATTATTAGCATGCCACAACCTCTTTCCCACATGGCATATAAACTCTAAACAACACACTAACTCTGAACTAAGCTTATATGCGATCTGGAGTTAAAGTCAAGCGGGTTATTCCTTCTCTCTACAACGTGCAAAATTTCGAAAATTCCAGATAATAATATAATACAACATTCCCCACCATACACCCTATTTCACCACCATCACCCCACACACACACATCACATTCACCAAAAAAGACTTACCTACCAACCTACCGTTTGTTGCAGCAGCAGCTACAGCAGCAGTCATCAACAAAGGAACTTCAGAACGTACTAGAAATAGGAGCAAATCAAAAAACCAACAACAAAAACAACAGCAAATGCGAAATCACAAAAAACAAAAATAAACTAAAAACTTCACCAACAAGAAAAAAACAAAACCAGCGACAAGAATCGAGTGCAACAACGAACGAAACAAAAAAAAAAAAAAAAAAAACGAATGAAACAAACCTTAAAAAAAGTGCAGCCAGAGCTACGGGTTGCATTGGTTCAATGCCCTTTGTGGCCCTGTTTGAACTGAATTTTCGCGCACATTATGACGCGCGAATAAACGTACAAGCACACATTCTGTCGTCCGTTGAATGTTCTTTAAGCGTATTCTGAATCTACACATGAAACATATATATTTTTAAATATATATACCTATATTTAAAATGGCATATACACATAAGCAACATATGCATGGACTATTGCGGCGGCAATTTGTGCGTTCTAACACCATTAAATTGGGGTAAGTGAACGCACGCAATGCAATGCACAATTGTGACGTTCGTTTCGCGAATATTCGTTTGTTGCTGTCATTTTCATACGAAAACGTATAGTCGTCTTATACCTATCTACCAACTTGTGATAGCTTTTTTTTTTTTACAAAGGCCAACCCACTGAGAGAGTGTAGAGAAGGGGAGCCTTGGTGCACAGAGAATTATATGCACATTGCGAGTTTGGGTCGGTGCCGTTCACTCACCTCACTAATACATTCAAATGTAGCTGTCATTCGCCATATACACATACTATACACACTCACTGACAGTTTGCAATTGGAAAAGTGCCTGGCTGAGGCTGCTGCTGCTATCGTTGTTGCTGCTGGCTGCCTGTTTCTTGGGGAGCACATTCTGTGAATGCAAAATAGTTTGCTTCGTTTTTTATTTTGTGTTGTTGTTGTTTCTACTTGGTTTTTCTTCTTATTCTATATTCTTTCGTTGTTCTTTCGATCGCAGTCGTCGTTGTCGACGTCGTCGTCGTCCGGAGAGGATTCCCCAAGCCCCAACCTACCCCAACCAATAGATTAGTGTTTGAAGCGGGAGTCGTCAAATCTTGTGTGTGCATAGTATAGGTAGAGTTGTACTTGCAATGAGTTCGAATGAAATGCAAATATTGCATAAAAGTGCAGTGAACTGTCAAGTTGTTCTACTGTCAGTCGTTTAGTCGATCGGTCTGTCTGTCGGTAAGTTAGGTTAGCTCAGTTTGTTGGGCTGGTTGGCTTTGGCTCTGTTTGATGTTTGAATGATTGTGTCGTCGGTCGTGCCGTTTTGTGATAGATGGAACGAACCGAACGAGCAAATAAAATATTCTGATTAGGCGTTAGTTTACAGCTAAAATAATCTAATTTTATACGATTCTAAGAGAGAACCGTTTTGTTTCTATAGGTACCCTATAGTGTCTCTATGTGACTATTTTTTTTGTTTGTTTTTTTTTTTTCTCTTGTTTCTGTCATTATAGGCTCTGTTTCGGTTGCTGAATGTGCAATTGCTGTTGCTTGCTTGCCGCTGGTACACACATTATTGCAAACTCTTTTTCTAATGCAGCCGCCCTCTTAAGTTCTTTGTGTGTTTTTATTTTTTTCTGGTGGTTTTTTGCACACACTTAAGTGGAGCTTGGAGCGTCAAATTCGTCGTCTTATGTCACCCGTCATCGTCGTTGTTTTTCTTCGTCGTCGCCGTCTTTGTCGTTAGGCTATATATCAAGCTAAAGAAGAGAATCACACATTAACCACTTCTTTGGTGTGTTTGATTGTGTATACGATGATGTGTGCATGTTTTATATATTTTTATTTTAAGGGGACTAAGGGCCGATGACCGATGGTTAATTAGGTTGCTGCTTGCATTGATTCGGTCCGTCACCGACTACGACGACGACGAAATCCAATGAATATATACACACATCGGGTGGTGAGGTAGGTAGGAATACCTATCTACTCACAATATTTTTTGTTGTTTTGTCTTGAATTTTTTTTCGTTTCGTGTTTATTTTAGCATGATTGTTGTTGTTTTTGGTTGTTGTTGATCATTTTGGCCTGGTTATCATTTTTGTTTCTTTTTTTTGGCTTGGGTTAGTGGCTGATGATGACGTGATGATAATGTATAGGTACTAAAAATTGTTTTATTGATGTCTTACGAATTTTCATGTTTGCTAATGTTTGCCAATAGTTTTGTTGTTGTCTTTGTGTTAATTATTAACAAATTATGACCTCATAAAAAAATATTGTGCTGGTTTTTATTATCATGACATTTTATTGTTCGAATTTATAAACAATGCTAAGTAGGTACCTACCTTTAATTCAATTCAGCGAATTGTCAAACAAAACAAAGGGAAGAAAAGAATTTTATGACAGGACCTATCCCATTGTTGTTTTGAAAATTCGAGCAGTTTTGGGTTTTTATGGCGGAAAAAGGTTGCTTATGACTTATTGTTGTCTTTTATTGACAATTTGTTACTGATTGTTACTGATTCGTTTTCGTCTGGTTCGAAGTTAACAATGAACTTTGTTGTGGTGAACAAACAGAACTTTCATTATGACAGCTTACCTTTTGATGATTTAGCTTGGAAGAACAATCTGAACAAGGCTTTTTTTTCATTGAGTTTTTTTTTGTTAATACTTCTTTTGTGAACTGTAAAAATAACAAAAAAAAGATCTGTTTGTTTTTTAAGTCACATGATTTAAAGAAGATTGAAAAATTATTGAAACTTGCCTTAATTTTAGTTTAGATCAATATTTGACAGGTATGAGGTAAATAATGATAAGAAAACGTCATAAAATCAAAATTAAACCAAAAATTTAAAAGCAATAATGATTGTGTAGTAAATTGTTTGAATTTAAAGATTCTCGTGAAAATGTGGTGAAAAATGCAAAAAGTTGCTTAAATTGAATGGAAATTATATAAAAAGCTATTAGCAATGTATTAAAAATTGTGGCGAATTCATAAATGGGTTAAAATAATATTCTCTACCAAATATTTTGTAGTGGAATTGTAAAAAATGCAAAGAACATTCAATTGTGCCCATTTGTGGTGAATTCAGGCAAAAGGTACACTGGCATCCTAAATTTTAACAAAAAATCTTCCTATAAAGTTGTGTGTTGCCTATTTTTCATACAGCCATTTATGCCATTTGATTTCTGACAGTTGTTAACGTTCTACCTTGAGTTGTTCTGTCAAATATTGATAAAACCAAATAGACTCAACACCTTGTGATTGATGACAGGATTAATTTTTCACAAAATATGTATTTTTATCTGGTTGAACTAGTTTCGACCATGAATTTAATGATAAACGAAATAATTTAATCTGACATGGCCAGACATTTCCGCTATTAGCAACACACACAAAAAAAAAATACATCGCAAACATCAAAAAAACAAATTTAACAAAAAAAAAAAAAAAAAAAAAAAAATGACCTTATTTTTAATTCTGATAATAATTTGCAATACATTTTCACACTCAAACTTTCCTATACCTACTTTATGTACCTTAAATATAAAAACACACCTAAGCCCACAAAAATATATTCATTTGGTTATTTATCAAAGTAAGTATGTTATTTAACTAATTTTGTGCAGAAGCAAAAAAAAATTAATCTACAAGGCAAACAACATAAACTCAAAAAAAGCCCAGTAAAATAAAATAAATAGAAAAAAAAAACAATATGTTCAACACAATCATACACTTTGAGAGTGCTACAAATTAAAACAACTATCGCAGATAATCACAGTAATAATAAAAATAATAATTGAAGTGAGTGTCGTGTGGTGGTATGGTGGGTTGAATGACGGTTCAATGAACTTTTCGAGGTGACTTCTAATTCAAGTGAATTGTGTGTACCTATGATTGTGTTTTTGTGCGATAACTATTTGGTTTCAAATGCAAAAAAAAATACGATTGTTTTAACTGAGATATGAGGTCTTTTATTTTTGTCAAATTAGAAATAAAACAACATACCTACATATTTGGCAGGTGGGTTGTTAGATAAACTCTTATACAAAGAAATCTTGTTATAAACTTTTATACTCAAACTTTAAAAAAAAAAAAAAAAAATAAAAGAAATAGAAGTAAATAACCCAATTTGAACCCACTTGAACAATAGATAGAGTGCGGCAATAGTAGCACACGTTTTTCAAACAACAACACTTTTGGGTTTAATTATATTTATTTTCTTATTCTTTTTTGGTATACTCGGGATAAACCAACCAAGCCAGAACTGAATAATAATAATCTTATTATAATATTTTTCTAAAAAAAACCATTATCCATTTAGAGGGCGTTCAAGTGTGTTGGACTACGATGACAGGCACGTTTAAACACAAAAACAAACAGAACAACAAAATAATAAACAAAATATAAGAGAAACAGGACTTATGTAATGGTGATTACAAATGTCACTGCACTTGAATATCAATTAATCTATTGGCGGTTTATTCCATCATTTTTTTGTTTTACTTTTTTTTTGTACAGGAAACTAGCTATCAATTTGAATTAATCATTATTATTTTGTTAGTTGTTTTGGATTTTTTCAATCGTATATAAAGAGTCAATAAACCGTTATTGTGTGTTTGATTCTCCCTGTGGGTGGTAGATTTAATAGTTTATCATGGCTATATACCACAAGAGTTCATTCGTAGGTTTACCTTTTGTGGGGAATACAAAAATTTAAAAAAAAAAACAAAAATTGCAATTGGAAGTTTGCAATTATTGTTTTATTTTTCACTAATAGTTTTGTGATTTTCTTTTTCACTTTGTGTTCGCAGGAATCGATTAGAAATTGATGATGTTTTATGTTATTCTTATTTTAAAGATCATTTTGACAGAAACTAGCCAATTCGAGGTGAATTTAAAACTTGGACTGTGAAATCATGTTTCACGTAAGACAGTTAAAAGTATGGTGGGTATTCGAAAATCCACTAAAAATTGATGCCCCATAGAAAGTGTGGTGAATTCTTAAATCATTTCTTTAAGAAATGTCAGCACTGCTATAATAGTGGTATAGTGGTGAATAGTGGTGCCACTTAATAATATCTGAAAAAAAAAATTGGAATAAATGGTAGCTCCTAAGACATTCTGATTAAAAACAATCAGCTTACGCTAAATAAAAATCTTTAGAAGTTGTGGTGAATTTCCAAATCACCTTATGTGTAATAGCAGATCCTCAGAAATTGTGGTGAATTTACCATAAAAATCAGTTCATGATGCTTAAAAAAATTTTGGTGAATTTGTCAAAATTCAACTTATACTTGGTAGTGAATCGGTAACACTTTTGTCAGTTCTACATCCATGAATAAAAATATATCAAACATGATACAAATGTCACATGGCTCGATATGTCAACTGTCAAAACTTATATTTTATTAAATCGTGACGTTTTATTGAAAATTCTGTAGAAAATAATAAATTAATGATCAATAAATCATAAAAACAAAATCCATTTCTAAATCCTCCCAAAATGTGTCATAATAATTCCCCATAAAAAATTAAGTCACTTAGTGCCAAAATATAAAATCAAGTAAAAATAAAAAAAAATCCCCACACCTCATACCTACCACCTATATCAACCTATATCGTTGTTCGCTGAATGGCTGACTCATAACCCAGTCTTGTGATCCCAATTATTTCAATTTTCAGTTCACCTCTTGTATTACTCATATTATTTTTCGAAAGAAATAAAATAAAATTTTAAAAACAAGTTTGACAGCCGCCCAGATATTTATTTATTATTATTTTTGTTGTTCTTTATAAAGCTACCACCACGACCGACCATTCGCTGGTCATACCCCGAACCTAAATATCGATCGAAATTAATGAAAAAAATGAACGAAACAAAAAAATTGATATTAAAAATGTATGTGGACTCGAATTTTAGTTTGACTGTTGTGTGTCAAATTATTTTTTCTCAGGCACACAAACAAGCAAACATGTTTACACGACTTTGCCAACCCAAATGGCACACACAAAAATAACACTCGATGAACTGTGTGCGCGCTGCATTCGCCATCGCCATCCATGATTATACCCATGATACAACGACCGACGAACGACAACGACAAACGACTACGACGACGATGTCTTTGAGAGAGTTCACTGCACTCACCTGTGGCGAGGCAATATAATAAAACAAAAAAAAAAAAAAAACCCAAGCACAAAAAAAATTCTGTAACACGCAAGAAAGACCTTGTTGCCTGGCTGGGCTTAATTGCAACAAAAGACCTAGCTCTAGCTGCAGGCTGCAGCAGCAATTCTTGATTCAGTTGCATAGGCTCTTTGATCATGATGTTGGAGAATGGTAACCGGCTTTAGACCAAAAGTGCAAGAAACTTTATCGAAATCTATAACAAAGAACGGCATAGGTATAAAGCCAGAGGTAAGGTTTTTAACCACCATGCAGCAGCAACCATCCATCGGCAACGGCACAGCACACAGCTCTAAAGAAGGCAAAATATGCAAATGGCCATGATGGAATGGGAGCTCAGACATTACAAATAAGCAGTAACCAACTCAATTCAATTCAACTCTACTGGCTTGTTGCTGTAGTAGCAGCAGCCAACCAGCTGAATGAATGATGGATCGGCCAAATAATGTTCTTTTTTAGATTCTAGTCGTCCTCTGAAAGCATTATTTGTATATGTTTTTCGTGGAAAATTCTATTGAAATGACATTTACACGGATCTCCGTAAGTTTCTCATATATAAACATAAAACGTCAATTTGACATTTAGCCATAAATTTCAAATTCTGACATTTTAAATGGTATTCCATTGAAAACGGACCATATCACCATCCACATATAGCAAAGTGCAACGACCTTTTTTCCAACGATGTCCACACACAGCACAAAATATTTAGGTCTATACATAATTTTCGGGGTATACAAGAGTGTGTATATGTTGGAAAATAGGAAAAAAGCTGGGGTTGAACTCCAAGTGGAAGAAGTTCGCTGAACTACAATTAGGTCAAAGCAAATCACAACCCCTGGCTGAAATCGAAATTTGGAACAGGCGCGTACCCATGCATATATATCTCTATGTACCACACTACCCACCCTCTCTTACATTGAATTTCTGTTTGGTAGGTTTGCAAAACGACAACGAAGACGACGATGTCGGATATAAGCAGGAAGAAAGCGGGAAATAGGTAGGTATCTGAATGGAGGAATCTAGAGTGAGAAAAAGAGAAGTTCCCATAAAAAAAAAACAGAACACAAAACACCACCACCTGCCGTTAAATCTGGAATACTCGTACTTTTGTGTATATAAACCAACGAACCCAACAAAACTCCCCACACATACCCAAACTCAAAAATCCCAAACCCACCATGCCACTGTCAACCCTGGATGTGACCCAATTCGAGGGCGTTAGCATCACAAGTTGCACACGTTTTATGGTGCTGCTTGGGTTCCACTTGTTCTTCATCGATGATGATGATGGTGTGTACATTGTACATCTCACCCGTCCCTCCCCTACCATCTACAACCATGCTATAAAATCCTTTGGTATAAGGAAAGAAGGATAGTGTGTTGGAATATAGGAATGCGGACGTGAAACGATACTCGTTGGGTTTATAGTGATGGTATACGACACACGAACGAACGAACAACCACTTGGTACTTGTTGTTTTTTTTTCCTCTTTCTTTTTTGTTCTTTTTTTTGGGGTGGTTATAGAGAGAAAGTGCTTTCCTTGTACGCGCTACGTAAGGTTACTGGCGAACGTTGACCCAGTTTTCCCTCGCAGCAGCAGGAGCAGCAGGCTTTTTTATATAAATATGTATATGATTTTGCTCCGACTGATGGGTGTTGAGGAATTGGCCCTCCTGTGCGCGCACACAGGATATAATTATAAGGGGAGTTCTAGATATTTCCTTTATCTTTTTTGTTTATAGGCTTACAACCCTTGATATGATGGCTAAATTGTATTTGATTGCTTATTGTATTAACCCAAATATTTTTGTTTTTCTATTGATTTGTTTTCCCCAAAAAAACAAAAAGGAGGAAGGAAAAATTACACAAAAGTTAAGGGGGTCGTTGAGTGTGGTGAATACTATAATTACCTCTTCTTTTGAGAGAAATCATAACCATTTTAACCCCAAAATAACAATGAATAAAAGTGTGGTTATTTTCCGCGCGCCAATATATACTTTCTTCGGGAGAGAGAGGAAATGTTGTGTGTACTTATTCTCATTTTTCCTTGAGTCTTTCTCTATACCCTCTATATGAAATGGACGGGTGTAAAAAGGTGAATGAACTTTTATACCTACCTACAAACATTCTTATACTGGAAAGCACGTTGTATGTTGTGACGTCAATTGATTTGACACTAGGTGACATGAGACTCTACTATATCGATGGGGGGTTAGGTTGAAAGTTCACCCCATTATTATAGGTATTTCTTTTTTTTTGTGGTTTTATTCCGGACAGATATTAGATAACCCTCCTACTACCTCTACTCAAATAAATTTATTATTGGTTTTAGTGGTATGTTGGTATGTCTGTATAACAGTTATTGGAAACGAATTATTATATAGAGAGAGTGAGCGAAATAAAGGGATTAAGGACGTTGATTGGATATTTGTTCAGAAGGATTTTTTTTATTGTTTTTTGATTAATAGGGTATTGGGTTTTATTTTTTTTTTTTTGTGATGGTAGGTATATAGCCTTAAGTCCTTCAATTGTTGGAAAAAGTTTATTTGTTGGGTTTATTGCCACTTGACACAAATCAATGAGGAAATGGAAAATGTCAAAGGAATTGTTATTATATTAAAACGGTAATTGGAGGGATTTTTTTTTTGTTTTTGAAACGAATTGCCATTTTTTTGCTGTATTTTGCCTAGGGTTTAATGCTGGTTTATTTGATTTAAAAAAATCATTGAAAAGGTTCACTGACAGCTGTCACTGTCATCTTGACTTGGAGTTAATTTTTTTTATGAATACACTTTACAGTGTTTCCTAGAGATCTTCTTGGCTACTTAATTAATCTGTCAAAAGATCCCTGAACTTGATCAAATAAAAAATGTTTCATCTGTCAAAATAAAAGTGAAATGAAATGTCACCTTTTTTGGCCATCTTTTTATTACTTTTTCTATCTTCTAACTAATCTTAACCGAGCTTTATAAAAACTCCAATGAAAGTCAATAAAAATATCACAAAACAAAGTAAAAATAAAAACTGTGCAAAACTTCCATAAAAAAGAAATGAAACCGAAATCTTGTTATAAACCAACTGACATTTCTTAGTTTAATGACAAAAAAAAAAAAAAAACTATTCTAAATACAACACCTGTTTCCGAAAAAAAAAAATAAAAGTGAATGCACATAAACACTTTAAAGTTCAATGACATTTACTTGTCTTCTTCTTTTCGAATGGCGCCTACTAACTTCCCCCTTTTGTTTTTCGTAAGTTTACTCTATTTTTCTCCATCAAAGTGCTTCTTTTTTTTCTTGATGGGTAATCAATTAACAAATGCACTATGGAGCTGATTGTGTTTATACAAAAAAAAAAAACGTGTGTCTATATTTTGATGGAAAAGAAACATAAGAGGCATAAGTGAGAGTGTTGTTTATTTTTGAAATTATGTAGAACGTCAAACATTAAATCAAATTGAAAGAAAAGTGATTAGAAGATTTTGTTTACCTCGTTTTGTTGGATTGATTTTTTTGTTAGTTTTTACTCACAAGATTTAATGAATGATAATAATATTGAAATTTTGAGTTTGAGAGTTTTTTTTTTTAGTTTTAGGTAATTTTGACAAATCACAGATGTTTTGTTGGGAAAATTGGTTAAATTAAATCCATTGATTAGTGCTTTAAGTTAAAAATATACCAAAGCGCTAAGACCACATATTTATTTGACTCACCTCACTTGTTCCAAAATAAATTATTATTGTTGTTTTCAAACTCTTCGAAGTAGAATTTGACGTCTAGCTACAGATCCCAAACACTGTCGATTTAGTTTGAGCCTTTGATTGATTTTTGACGTTTGTTATCTCAATTTACTCATATTCACCTCGCATGTGTCAAAATGAATTAGTTCATTGAAAGGCAAATTCATACCATAAATATTTAGATTTGACAGTTCATAAGTCATAACTTGGATTTTATTTCAATAAAAGACTGTTTGACATTCTGTAGACAGCAGCGTGTTTTAAAGAGTTACCATATGCTTGGTTCTGATAAAAAACAAAAATAGATAACATTAGTTAATATCCAAATATATGTCCAATATACCAACCCAACTCACGACCTACCTCACTTTTAAAAAGATTGAAAACAAAGGCAAACAAATAATAATTATTATATTTGATTCGATTTCTATTTCTGAACACTCCCCAAAGATAAATCTTTTAAACAAAAGCCAACGCTTGGTAAAAAATACAACAAGAAAAAAAAATAATAAAACGATGACTGTCATGTAATATCACAATTTATGTGCAATTCCCTCTCACTTTCGTTCAAGAAGAAAAAAAAAACTCGTTTCATCTGTTTGCGCTTGCGTACACTAGCACAACAAACTCCACAAAACGTCAACGAACTCTCCAAGACTCTGTGTTGTATAGTAAACAGCCTTTACTATACCAGCCTTGTTTTTTTTTCTTTCGCTTTTTTTTCTCATTTTCTATGCCAAAGATATGTATTTTTTTCTGTCTTTATCTTTTTTGGTATAACACCATTTTTGGTGTCTATATCACACAGTCAAGAAACCGCCATCACCAGTTTATAAAATCAAAAAAAAAAAAAAACTTATAAAACCCACTCTATGATGCAATCGAACAAAATGCGTTACGCATATAAGACTCCTATTGCATCTTATCGAAAGGCAAAATAGCGAGAAAAAAAAAACTGTCAAATTATCCAAATATAAATGACAAGAGGTATTTTGACAAAAAAAAATATTTTTTTCTATTAGTAGAGGCCCAACCCTCATAAAAACTCACAACAAGCCAAAGAATAATGCAATCGCCTTTGTATTTTCTAAAAAAACCCAAAATAAATCTAAAGCAAAAAATATAAATATTTCGCAGAAAAATATCCACCTCCTGTCACATTTATGCCCCAACATAAGTCCTTGCTATTTTTTCAACACACACAATTCTTTCCCTTCCAAAAACCCCCTCAATCATAGTTCTATACACACTATCATCGACGACAAAAACAACAACAACAACAACAAACACGACACAGAGAGCAAAACGAGATGATAAGAAAAATATATACACACATACAGCTATATATGTATACAATACAGAAAATAGTAGAAAGACAGCATGAGCTCCACATTCGGTTCGAGGTAGGTGACCGAAAAGTGGGTCACGACAATGGCGAGTTCGTTGAACTGGCTATGACTCTATGAACGCACTCACACTACATCGCAGCGCCATCATCATAAGCAGCAGCAATAGGCAGCTCTAGTGTATATTTACTCGAGATACAAATTCGCGGGATACACAGAGAGTGTACCATGAAAATGAGTAAAAGAGATAGAGACTATTAGCAAAATATATAACAACACTAAAGCCAGAAAGAGAGGGTTAATATTGTTTCGAGAATCGATTTCGTTTTTTATATTTTATGTCGTTTCATTTTGATAGTTGCTGCTTTTTGCACATCGAGTGATTAATTGCTTAAAACAAGTAGAAGAGGAGATGGCAAAAATACAAAACATAAAAGAAAGAAAGAGACGAAGGAGAAAAATAAAATTTAAGAATGATGATTGTCAATAAAGTGCAATGTACCCTGTCTCTTGTGTGATGCATTCGGCATTCACAAATGTGAACAAACGAATGTCCTAATTTTTGACAGAGCAGCAACACAGCAAAGAGACTTCTTATCTTTTTCTATTCGCGAGAGTTCGTTCAATGAACTAACAAAAATGTTAAATCGCGATATAAAAGCGAAATCTCATCTGACAGTTCCATTTTCATCGATCAAAACGCACGTACAGGTGGATAAATGGATGACAGATGACAGTTAATTGGAATCAAATCAAAAAGTAGTCCCCAAATAGGTATTTTGACATAACACAATTAAATGCCTTCTCTTGATGATGATGGGGGGAGATTAAGGATACAATTTTGTAAACCCACCATCATCACCTACCTACCTCTTAACTAACCTACCATATCTATCTACTACCACCGTCCACCCTCACCTCCAGCTCTCACACGCACCGCACTCTTACTGGCTCACCTTCCATCCACATTCGATAGATTCGGTGTGAATGACTTCAATTACCCCACAATCTATGTAGCGCGAGGTTGGCGGCCATCAAAGAAACAACCTCACTCACCACACACATATACACCATAGCACAGCACAGTATAGAGTCAAAAGCGAATTCGAACAACGAAAAACAAAAATTACGAGGGAAATACGCTACAAAACTAGTGTTTATTCACTCTCCATCGTTGTCTATACAACATTGCTCTCTCATTCTAAACACATTTTATCACACACACTAGCTTATTTTTACCCAAAACTAAAATGGAATGTAAAGCGAGACTCGTTAGTTTTACTCATTGAAGGCTCCAACATCGACTGCCACCGCCGACCAAACCGAACTTACCCGCGCTCGCGCCAACAAACAGAGAAACAGAGAAAAATATTTTCACATTCGAACGAATAAACAGTTTGACGTTGGGGCCAGCAATCATTCGCAAATTGTTTGTCAAATGAAACGGTTATAGAAGATTTTTGTGTGCGCGTTTAATTCATACAAAAATTTTTATATTTGACATAAACTCATTGCAGTTTTTTTTTGTTTTTATTTTTTTGAGATAATTTAGACAAAAAATATAACGGTCGTGAGTGGATATAACAGTTTGAAGAATAATAAAAAAAAATAAAACCATGTTCCTTATACAAAAAATATAATACTTACTGGGATTAATTTAAAAATAAGAAAATCATTCTCTCATTTTGAAGTTTGACAGAACTTTTTTGGTGAATTAAGTTTACTACCTAAAAAAAAAAATAGGAATATAACAAAAAAAAATGGGTTGTGCAATTCAAGAAATCATAACTGATAATCAATCAACCAAATCAAATCCAAATACAATTATGGATAAATCAAATCAAGTTTCAAAAACAACCGTTACCAAAACAATTGTCATTGGTTTGACAAGTGACAAATTACAATCACCACCAGCAACAGCACCACCTGTGGTGAATAATAATGTTAAAAGTCAACAATTAAAAGAATCACATTCGGCGTTAGTTAAACTCTTAGAATCCGCGCCGATAACAACAATTAAGACAACAACAACCACCAATAATAGTAATAGTATTAATAATATTAGTAATAAGCAGGCAACTAGTCCAAATGCACATTATGTCAGTCAAATAGTAGTACAACATCCACAAAATATGTCATCGGATCGAAAAAGACTGAAGTCGATATCGCATCAACAGCAAATGTCAAATTCACCAACAATGACTTTACAAACGGCATCAACGATATCGCCAACAGCGACAAATATGTTACCACCCCAAGATCAACATCATAATGATAATTTTAACAATAGTCATCATCACCATCATCAACATCAACATCATCATAATAGTATTAAAGTGCGTAAAAGTGACGCGAATCATCACCACTGTCAAAATCAAATTCAAAATTCTTTACAATCGCATAGAACAGACAATGTAACGCCTTTGTCGGTGACGACGGCGGCGACAACGGCAACGACTATGACGACGGTGGTTATTGATAATAATCAAGGTGAGTGCGGTAAAAATGACAGTGGTGAAATGAATAATCATAAAAATAGTAACAAAATTGTTACAAATCAAAGCGATAATAATCAGCAAACAATGATGATGATGACCTCCTCCGCAGGTGGCAATTACGAATCAACGTATCAGTGTCCGTGGAAAAAGATTCGTTACGCTCGCGAGTGGAAGCAGAAAAAACATCAAGAACAATTGCAAACAACACCAGCAACTGTCACCGATAATTTAGATAATTTAATAAAAAATGTCAAAGATTCATCGTCTTCAATTCAAATGTCATCTCAGAACAAATGTGATGACAAAATTATCACTGCCGCCACCACCGCCATATCGATAGATCGACAAAATTCAGAACTAGCCAAACGATTGGGTATCATTCCCCATCATCATCATCATCAAGAAGATTCTGCATCGCACAATCGTCGTGACAGTTCGGATAGTAATTCGAGTATGTCGAGTTCATCAAGTCTTCAATCGACTGCCTCATCATCAGCATCATCGTCGTCGGTATTATCTTCATGCACCTGCACACCACAACAATTAAAATTAGACCAAGAACCACCATGTCAATGTAATAATTGTCAAGCCATGGATATGGATTCGGGATGTGATGATGAAATATTATCTGATAATCAGCATCAGTCGATAACAATGAATTATTTGTGTCAGAAATTTGATGAGAATTTAAGTAGCAATAAAATTAGCGATAAGAATGTTAAAAATGAGATTAAGACAGAGTGTAGTCAGCAGCAGCAGAATAATGCACCTTCAGCACAGAATTTAGCGTCGGGAACAAGTGATGTACGTTTATCATAACACTTTTCTTCTATTTTTATTTATTTTTAGCTGTCAAAATTTTGCCCATCACTATATGTATGTACCAAAATCCCATCACTAATCCATTTTTTTGTGTTTTTTTTTTTATATTTTCAGGGCTTTTTCCGACGTTCCATTCAACAAAAGATTCAATATCGTCCATGTACAAAGAACCAACAGTGCAGTATATTGCGAATTAATCGTAATAGATGTCAATATTGTCGCCTGAAAAAATGTATAGCTGTTGGAATGAGCAGAGATGGTGAGTTTATATATTTTTTTTCTTATATGTTTAGGCATTCGTTTTTGGAGAAAAAGTAGGAAAACAGATCTAAAACTTAACTCAAATGTCAAAATATTGCAAATTGCATTTGCTTGTGGTAGCAACTTAAATATTCTTCAAATGTCAAAACTTCGAATTAATCTCCTGTCGCAAACTTTTTTGACATCAACTTAAATCTTCCCAAGGATATTCGAGTCATAATAAGTTTTGATAGACATTTAGTAGTAGATTCACATTTTCATATGACATTTTCACCCACCTGTCAAATTTATGACATCTGATTAGAAGACCTGTTTGATACGAACATTTTTCTATTTCAAATTCAAAATTAACCTCCTTTTTTGTAAAATAAGTACATAATACTCAATGTCTCTGCAACAAAATTGCGAAACATAATAATTTTCTCATTCACACACAAACATACACACACATAAAATAGATAGGCTCAACGACAGCCAAAATCTCAACCCACCCACCATATTTCACCTTGTCATTTTATTTTATATATATTTCTCTTTCTTTCTCGCTCACTTTTGAACTACATTTTTTTTTGTGTTGTTCAAAATGTTAGTTTAATAATAAATAAAATTAAAATACGAAAACCCTGGTTTTGGTATAGTAATAACTTATCTCACCACACCGTCAAAAATCCATCATTTTCATAGACCAATTGAGTGAGATAAGATTACAACACATAGAAAATTAGTTCCCTCCGTCCGCCAACACCCTATTCACCACACACCACACAAATACCCACACACACACACAAAAATACACTTAAGAAATAATCTCTCATAATCGAACGAACATGACGAACAAACATGTTGCGAGCCGAGTTCAATGACCAGCCATGAACGAAATTTTCTGTGGCTCTCGTTGTTGTTGTTGTTGCTTGAATTTATACTCTTTTTCGTAACGCGAAACAACAGAAATGTACCCTTCACTCGAGTTCCAGAGTATTTTTTTTTTTTATGTTTATGTGTATTTTTATTTTTGTCATAATGGTAGGTAGCTTGGCCCACTTTCGTTCAATTTTTTTTTTTTTTTTTTGGGGGGGCTTATAAAAAAGTCACACTCATAAAAGAAGAAATGCAATGATTTTTCGTAATAAATTTCCTTATCGGTTGTTATTTAATTCGTTGTGATGTGATGTGTGTTGAGTGTTTATTCACCACACTCAGCTCTCAGCACTATAAGACAAAGACAAATCATTCACCATACTGTCATTATTTCCATACGATGAACGACAGACAGTCGGACGAACGAACGACAAAAATAACGAACCGATAAACAAAGACACAACAAACAGTGCTGCTTTGGGTTTGTTGCTCTGTTTCATTGTAGGAGTAGAGCCGAACAAACGAACGATCACAGAAGAAAAACCTGGCAAAGAGAGGTGAGGTGGTGAATATGGGTAGAATCATTGTGGAATTGTGCTACGAGTGGAATGACCGGACTTAACCCAATTCGTGAACGACGAACAATTTTTGCTGTGCTGCAACACACAGCACAGTACACAGCACAGAGCACACAAAGACGTCGCGGCGCGGTGAATTTTTTTTTTTTTTGTTTTTTTTTTATTCAGTTGAAGTATACACATATTATAGCAATTGAGTTGTTCGAAAAAAATAGAACAGCAAAGGGAAAATAAAATAATAATAAAGAAAAAAAAAAAGAGGCCAGCACAGGAGTGACTGAGATAATAAATTAGCTCACAACAATGATGTTACAAAAAAATAAAAAAAAAAAAAAAATACTGGATGGGGAAAGATACACAGAAAAATGTGTATGTTGGAGATGTTATATTTTTTTTTTTTTTTTTTTTTTCAAACGAAAAGATAGGTGGCATGTCTTGAGTATGATTGTTTTTTGTATCAATTAAAGTAGCACATAAGCTGAAACTTTGTCCAGAGGCATCTAACAGCAGCCACTACCGCCGCCGCTGCTACCACCGTCATAGTCTGTGTCATCTACATGATGGTAATTATTGAAGTCATCATCTACACGATTCAGTGTGAAGACAGACAAAAAAAAAATAATATAAAAAGAAAGACGAGAGGAATATATGTTTATTTAAGCTAGGCCGATGACTCTAGTAATGAAATCGAAAGTTGTTATTTTTTTGTTTTTTTTTTCTGATTTCTTGTGAAGTCTCATACTAAACAAAGAAATTCAAGAAGTTTCTATAGAGAGCCAGATTGATAGAAACATAGTGTTGATTCGAATTGAGTTTTTTGATGATTTAATTGAAAGATGGAAACAGTTATTTGAGAGGGAAATTGATGTTTAGTGAAAAGTAAGATAAATGGCGCCCAACGAAGGATTTTTTTTTTAATTAAAGCACTTGTGTACAAAATCTCTTTCAAATTCTTAGTGGTAATAAATGAAACATTTATAAAAACTTATGAACAAATAAATGCATGATGGATTAAAAAAAAAAAAAAAACAAAAAATGGCGCCCAACAAAGAATTTTTTTATTTTTACTCAATTCACGTTTGAATTATTCCTCCCAAATTCGTACTGTAAGGATACCAATAGACCCAATTTCTAGCGAACTAAAATCACTGTTTTGCTTTATATTAAAAAAAAAAAAATGGCGCCCAACGCAAGAATATTTTTAGGGTTTTTGACAATATTTATGAAATTTAAATGTATATTCAAAAAGGGCAAGTTTTACAGAACACAAACCAAACGAGCCTGGATTCAATTTCTTTCTTTTATATGAAAATGGCGCCCAATGTAGAGTGTAAAGTTACCAAACTAAATAAAATGTAATGTTTTTGTGATTAAATCATGGGTTTTTTTTTTAATAAAATCAATCTCGTAACTCTTCTGAACTTATTTTAGAAAAATAAAATGGCGCCTAACAAGAGATTTTTTTTTTATTTTTACAATAAATATATAAATTATTTACCAACAAAGTTGAAATTCCTTATAAAACCACGAAATAAAGTCTTGTTTGTTCAAATTATTATCTACTTTGCAAAAATTTACAAATTACTTTGTAAATGGCGCCCAACATACACATTTTCTTAACAAACTCTTACTTCTAATTGGTAGAAAATCATTTGCAATCAAAAAATCTTTGAAAAAATATATTTTTGCCATAAAACAATAAATTTGTTGATAAAAAAATAGAACATAATTTTTTTTTTTTTTAATTTGAACAAACACCCAAAATATATTCTTATCGCACTGTTCTAGTTTTCTGCAACTTTATCTTTATTGAATTAAAAAAAAATTTCTTTTTTTTATAATTTCTCACCGCACACGCGAATTTAATAAAAAAAAATAATAATCAGCTGAAATTGTTTTTGGCGAAAATATTTTTTTTTTTTTTATTTATTTAATCTATTGAGAACAAGGTTTTTTATTCAATTTCTCATTTCTATTATTAGCTTTACCTTCTGGATTCATATAAAAAAATTTTTATTTGTTTACCTTAACAAACAAAATTCTGTTCAATGTTAAATAGAAAATTGTATCTAATCTTTCACCGGAAATTGGTGGTTTTTGATTTTTTTTTTTTTTTTTTTTTCAAAAACATTGAGTAAGTGTTTAGAAACTTCAATATCAAATTAATTGTTCTACTACATTTTTATTTCTCTCTTCTGTCATCGATGACATTATATTCCATCAATCTTAATTGTCAAAGTGATGACTATTTCCAAACCTTCTCCAGAAGCTAATGTCATACACACATCTTCTCTATGTTCGGATATTATGACCCAATTTCGACACAATATCTCTCTAGTTTGTCTCGTATTGTAATATGGCGCTTCACAAACCTATTATAATAAATCCATTCATCCTTGACCAAAAAAAAATCCTTCAAAATGACTCTCAAACATAGATTTATGAGTGCGTATGACATGACATTATATGCGTATATAATTCGATCGTCATCCGACATTGCTTTGTTGTCCACTGTGTTATTTTTTTTTTTTTTTTATTACAATTTTATAAAAATGACCGTGTTCCCCTTTTCATTATCTTTCAAGGAAAGAAGAGGTTACTTCACGTTAAAATACAAAAAAAAAAAAAAAAAAAAAAAATAATAAACAAAAAAAAAAAAACAGAGAGGAAAATAAAAACTTAAATAAACTGACCATCGACCTAGAAAACTGAAAAATTTATTTCATCGATTAAATAACATACATACCTACACACAAACATAAACGAAATGAAACCGAAAAAAAAAGTGTGAAATATTTTTTGTTTGTTCCAAAAAACATACCTACCCATCCATCGTCTCCTCTATCTATTTCCTCATTTTCGTTTATTGTTTTTTTTTTTTTTAATAAAAAAGAATTTGGCATTTATCTGGCAAAAAAAAATTATGTATCAAAATCATATCTATATTTTTTTTTTTTTATTGAATACACGCAACACAGTTTAATTTTTTTTTTTTCGTTGAAAACGAAACCGAAAGAGCAAATCTACACCTCGCCATATACACAACAACTATACACACAGTACGCATGCTATCAGTCGAGGCTGAGTTCATTGACCGAACCAAGTCTGACGTTCATAACGTCGACAAAACTAGGTCACCCATAGCATTTATTATATAGCATATATACACAATAATATCTTTCGTGTATATTTGTGTTGGTATAGCTCTTAAACTAATTCAAATACAAAAAAATACACACTCTGACAGTTAGCAGAAGCAATATAGGAGCATTATAGGAGCAGTATAACATTAGTTAAGCGCGCTTATCAATTTGCATAAAAAAAGTTCAGTTCGTTTGCTTAATTTCCAGACAGAGATGCATCATGATTTTAAGGCATAACCACAATGGATTTAACTAGTTATTATTTATTCACCACCCACCCTCGTCGACTACTTGTCATATGTCAAATTTAAATTTTTGCATATTTTAGTGTGTCTGGATTCCAAAAGTGGATACCTAGCAGCAATTTTTAGAAAGATGAACAAACAAAAAAAAAACCACATGGCAGGGGGTCTATTTGATTCAGATTTTTTTTTTATTTTCTAGTCCTTCAAGCCTCTGTATCTTCCCCCTGTTCCTCCTGGCATCCTACACATGATATACATTTACAAAACATATTCATACAACACACAAACTGACAGACATTTTTTTTTTTAATTCGCATATTGCCTAGCAGCGCTCACTGACAGTCGACGGTTATTTTAATTAAAATGAACTCAAATTAGCACGAGGTTAACCAAATTGAAAGTAAATTTATTTTATTGCGTTTTTATATGGTCGTGTATTATTTTGTTTGTTTGTGTGTGTGTATAAGTTTGTGTGTTTTGATTAATTTTCTAGGTCTTTCAATTGTTGAAATTGTTGGAATTTTATGCAACTTGTAGACAGATGTGTCACTCACATTTTATAATCTACAAAAAAAAAACTAGTATACTTTTGTATAATTTTAAATTAGAAAAAAAAAAAATCTAGTCTATTGTCGTCTACACATTCACTATGTAGAATTATTATGGAATGGATGCTGGTGGTGTTGTTTGTGTCACTAGTCAGCCAGCAGCAGCGCGCTAAAAAAGGGGGAGTAAAGTTCATTTAAAAATGTTGAACTCTATTCAGGTCACATCCAAATAGCAGTTGTAGTTTGAGTGTGGATATATACATACACGCAGCAGCAAAAGTACCAGAGCAAAAGTAGAAACGAACAAGTCTATATGAGACTTAAGTGTCGAGGTGGAAAATTGATGAGTTATGAAGGGGAGGATAGAGAGATACATTTTCCCTCTTTCCATAACTCAAAACACTTTTGTCATCGCTCACCCACTTGACATAAATATAAATTGTAGATATGCAAGCAAGTTTTTAGGTATGTTCGCCACTCATTTCCTCTATTTAAAAAAAAAAATGCGGAAGCGCTTTTTTTTCTCCTTTTCTCCTTTTCTCCTTTTCTTCTAATAAATCCCTTTTTATAGATAATTTATATTGTCTTTAGATACTCTCCTGTCAATTTTGACATCCAGGTATCATTTTTAACGGCGCTTGGCATCTGTCAGTTTATAAACAGCAAGCAACAAGCAAGTGATTACAAAACCACAGCGAGGAAATAAATAAACAACACATCACGAGCAATCGAGCAAGTGATCCCCCAAATAAATCTCTATTCGCTGTTGTTGTCTTTGCTGCTTCTACTACTTCTGCTGCTTTCTATTGCATAACGAGTGAAATTTCATTGCGTTACGTAAATAAAAAAAAAAAACAAGCAGAAAGACAAACAAACGAGAGTGAGGAGAATAAATAATAATAAATTGTAGAGCATTAAAGAAAAAAAAAACTCGTCAATTGCAATAAAAAAGATTGTACATGTCAATTAACAAAAAAAAAGATATATCCACCTCTCACCTCACCTCACCTCATCTATTCACCATTGAGTGGTAGTTTTGTGGTGTATAGAAATGAACCTTCAAAAGGTTGTTTACCTCTTGCTCAATGAACTGACTTTAAATTGTGCAGCAGCACATAGCTAGTGCTAGCAGCAGCCGATACCTACCTATATCTCATATATACCTTCACGTTTTAGTATAGTTAGAACGAAGAGCAAGACTCTCATTTAGTCCGGGGTCATTTTCATACAAACAATTCAAATAAAAATATACACCACACTATTCCACCACACACAAACACTATCAATTCTCAATTTCGATACTCGAACTGTGAGTATACATCTATCTCACTTGCTCATAGAAAAATTTATTGAAAAAAATTTACTTTCATTTTTCAATGACTTCTAGTTTATATTATAAACTCTCTTTGTCTCACTCTAACTTATATACTCTATACTAAAACATCTGGTGTGTATCCCCACAATATGAGCTCCGGTCAACGACACCAAAAATCTACACAACCCATATATTTCCCCCCACACACATCTATACACGACACACAATCATAAGAAGTTTCTCGAAGGTTTTTCACTTCGAATGTGCATAGAGAATAAATTGTGTATATGTTTCGCAACATTACACATACGCCATAGTGACCGAAAGAGAATGCAACTTTTTTATAATTTCGAAATTCGAATTTTAAATATGAAAAATTCTTCGAATTTACTAGATAGAGATATTATTGAGGATATTCTCTCTGTGTTGAGTTTTTTCTTCGGATAAATGTGTTGATTGTGTGTGTGTGGTGAGAATGTTGCGAGATGCATATTTGCATGCACCCACTTTTATAACACTTTGTATCAGTGTGTTTCTGTGTGACTTGAAGCAAAAATGAATAAAAAAAAAACAGAACCACCGAGTGCAGCGACACAAATTTAGGTCATGCTCGGTCATTCACTCATGGCTTCAATAAAAAAAATGTGAGCTCGCTATATTCTGAATGTTTGCGAATGTATGCGCGCCTTTAAATTTGCACTCTGCACTCGATGCATTACATAGCAGCAGTGTTTGCCTTCTCTTTTCATCCTTGGTCATTGCAATTTGTTAATTTTATATTGAATTTTTTTTTGTATGAATATATATTTGACATTCCCTTGTACAATAGAAAAAAAAATAAATAAAATTTGTAACAATAATCGCACATGACTTTTGTGACAGCTTGAGTTAAGATAGGGTGACGGTTATGTGGTGAATAATCGTTAATAATAATCATAGTGGTGGTTAGTGGGAGGTCAGTTTTCTATACTTATTTTTTGTTGTTGTTTTAATTAATTTAGGTTAAATTTAATTAAACTTAGACTGATGACTATTTGTCTTACAAAATTACAAACGTCAAACTTCAATCATCTCAATCTAACACAAAAAAAAAAACAAAAAAACAAACAACAACCTAGTTTTTTATGTAATTGTTGTTTGTGTGTTGTTTTGCTATGAGTTCGTAACGAGTTCGATGAACTCGTTATATGATGGAGGTCTCTCGTGCTTTCCACTTTTTTTTTTCTCTAGCCTCTTGAGTCTTGATGCGTGCAATAGGCAAACGAATGTGTATATAAAGAGAGGGGAGATATAAATGTTTTTTAGACAAAAAAAAAAAATGTATTTTTTCAAGTGAAAGTGATATTAAGAAATTACTCGTTACTCGCTAAATCTTACAGAGCGAATAAATTGATAACAATTTTAGATAGATGACAAAATCTACTCACGAGGCGCACGATTAGTTTCCCGGTTTTGACATCTCGAAGAAAAACTGGAGAGGGAGTGATGTCTGTGGAAAGACAGATAGCTAGATGTGCCTCCACCAACTCTAGCTTCTGTCAGTTAGATATTGCGCTAGTGCTACTTATGCACGTTTGGCATTTCCTGATTATTATGATGACACAAAAAAAAACAAAGCAAAAACAACAACAAAAAAGAGAGATGCAGAAATAAACCGTTATGCAATAGCAATATCTCTAGAGATTTGAGATGCACAGCATAGCTTAAAGATAGTAATGAGCGCAAATTATAAATTTCATTTTGAGAGGAATAAATTTTCTTGTTGTTTTTTGTTGATTTTTCCTTTCCAACAACAACAATTTATGTTAACTTTCACTTTTCATTTTTATTTTTTACAATTTTTTTTCTTGCGAGCCGTGAGTTTGAGTTTTGCTTGTTTTGTTGGCTCTGGTTTCGTTATATATATATTTTTTTTGTTGTGTGTTTGAGAGTTGTGGCGGGTTATTGTATGGTTATGTTGTTGTCCCATTAATAGTTCAACGACTTGGAGTTGTTTGTTTTTATTTTTAGGTTTATTTTTGTTGTTTGACGTTAGCTGGGTTTCTGATGATTTTTTCTGCGATTGAACAAGACTTTTATTGTGTGGGTAATGGTAATGGGTTAGCATAATATGCTTCAGGGTCTTTTTTACTCAATTTAAGTCCGTTAAGAGGATTTATTGCGTTACTAATAATATTTTTTGGCATAAATATAGAGTGAAGAAAAGAAATAGATAATATGAGATGTTATGATGCTAGCACTTAGGATGATTTGCTGTATGATGACAAAGTGTCAAGTGCCTACCTTTTTTTCAATTTTTGGTGGAAATTTAGGCCAAGTATGGTGAGTAGGTGTTTAGATCAGGTTTTTATAATAAAACTAGTGTCATCCGAGGTTAATTACATAAAGTTTATTTTATGTAAATTCAAACTTTAATTTTTATTTATTAAAATTATAATTAATAGTGTAAACGGAACATTAGCAATTTCCGGCTTAGTTGTCAATATAAACACGATCGTATATTTAACACGATTTTATTAAAATAAAATATTGATTGCTGTCAAAAAGTGGATAATGTCAAAATGTTAAAACAAACAGATCCCACCACAAACTGTCAAACATTTGCGCTGTCATTCTTTTGATTGAACGCTTTCATTTGTAGAAATAAAACAGTTTGCCAACTAATTTACAAAACATCTTTGCTTTCAATTAGGTTTGTTTGATGGAAGAAAATGGTGAATTTTTTAAGTTTAATATGACAGTTAAGACAAATAATTGTAAATTTAGTAGATTTATTACCTGACATCTCTTACTTGTTTAAAAAATGTTTGATAGGAACATTGGAATAAACAGAGCTTATCAAACATATGTCAAATTGTTTTAAGGTATATACACAATGTTTCATTTTGACATATTTGACGTTTATACAAGGAATGACATACATATCTGAGGTGAAAAGCCTCATAATAATGAAGAAATCAAATGTAGACTATGTTGAAAGAATTTGACATCAAAACTAAATTTCTGTCAATGCATTTTCTGTCAAATCAAGCATTAGAATGTCAAATTCCTTAAATCAATAACCTCCAAACTATGTTCCCATAATTTAAACAACATTCCAATAAATAATATCAAATTTGAACTAAATTTTAACCTTTATTCTCAATTATTACACATTTTTTTTTTATTGTTTAAAATGTCACTGAACGTCAATTCGTTCACCTCATTCTCAAACTCAAGGCAAAAGCTCTCAGTTCACTTGCTTGCAAATGTAAACGAACTAACTCAATAATAAATTAACTGTCAATAAAAGTGCAATGATTTGTATTTGTTTCTCGTTCTAGTTTTTCTCTGTTTTTTTTTCGTTTTGTCAAAAACATATTTTGGCAAATGCATATAAAATAAATTATGAATCATTTTTTTATTTGTACTACAATGGCATCAAATATCACACATCAATTGAATGAGTGTAAATGACATACATTTATTAAATGCATCGTCTGTCAAATGTTTAAACACCAATAAAAAAAAAAAGATCTGTTTATTTACTGCGAATTTATTTGTGTATCATTTTGTAAAGTATCAGCGTCTTGTTACGTGCTAAGGTTGTGCCCTCTTTTTTTTTTTTGTTGCACAGTTACAATAACAAAAAAGAAGAAAAAATAAAAAGAATATTTAAATAAATACAAAAAACCAATGAACTTTTGGGTATAGGTATTTTTTTTATGCGCAGTATAGTTGTTATTTTTGTAAACATGAGAACAGATATTTGAATATTCTCGTTCAATTGAAGTTCAAGGTTAGTACATTTTGTTGTTGTTGGTTGGTTCTGTTTGTCAGCAGATTGGGGAGCAATGCATTTTAAGTTATTTTTTTTTTTTTTTTCATTTTGTTAAGAAAATTTCAAATTGCAGTTTATTCAATTTAAAGAGAAAATAATACCCCAAAAAGCTGTGCTTTTTTAAGAGAATATTTAAATTCACCACATTTAAGCAAAAGCTGTGTGGTGAAAAGTTCTTTTAAGAGAGAAAAGTATCTACATTTTGCCGGTTTTTACACTAAAAAAATGAGATAAATTCTCTTTAAAATGCCAAACAGAATGCGGACAAAAATTCATGATACACACAGAGTCCTCTAGTTTGAGTTTCTAGAACCCTATCTCGCAAAAAAGCTCACAATGAGTATCTCCCCATTGATGAAAGCTCTTAAAACCTTTTATTTTTGTATTTTGTTTTTAAGAGCTCCCCAACAGATTGGTATACATACCAAACCAAAGTATCTGGTAACTTGTGCTGCCTTTGATATTTCAATCTTTTGTTGACAGTAATTGAGAGCGGTTATTTGGTGGAGATGTGACAACCAACCAACGATACACTAAACCCTCTCTTTATTTAAGCGGCTTTTTCTCGCGCTATCGTGTGTATTTTATTTTTTGTGCTTTTTTGTAAGCCAATGAACAGAAGAAGAATATTCACACAAAACGAAACCAAAAAAAAAAAAAAAAACTCTGTGGTGCTCTAAAAAAGCACACAACTGTGAGCGACTAGCGCTCAAATTGTGAACTACACTCGTCGCTGGTATACCCCAAGTGGTAGATGTGTATAAAGACGACGGTCTCAAATAATATAAAAAAAAAATTTGTATCTTGTATCTACAACACAATACACAATCTTTTTGTTTTTTGTTGTGTGTGATTATTACCTATATTCGTAACGTGCTAGCAATTTTTACAGTTAGTCGCGTTCAAGACCTTGTCGAGTTTTGTCATGTTTGCATTTGCACAATTAAATCAAAAAGAAAAGAAAAATCATAACACAAAAAAAAATATTCAAATGAAAAATCATTCATTCATCGTTCTTAGTGCATAAATAACACAGATGTGGTGAATTAAAAAAAAAAATTATTTAAATGAAAACAAGAAAATAATTTTCGACAAACCAAGGATTAACCGGAAAAATAAAAAAAAAAAAAATATTTATACCAAAAGTTTATTAAACAAAAAAAAAAAAAAAACTACGCGAAATTTCTACAAAATGAAAAATTGTGATGAAAAGAAAGTTCCTTCAACAAGTTTAAATTTTTTCTAAAACACAAAAAAAAAAAAAAATAAATAAAAAAAAAATTTAAGAAAAAATTTATCAAATACAAATATTGAAACAAAAATGAGAAATATTTGTGAATTGTTAAGTGAATCAAAACAAAAAAAAAGTGGCGCCCAATGCAAGATTATTTATCAATTATTTTAATTAATTTTGTTTATTAATACAAAATTAAAAATACTAAACAAACATAACTTTTAAATAAAAGTTAAAAAAAAAAATTGTACCTGAAAATTCAAAAAAAAAAAAAAAAAAAATATTTCACTGTGATTTTTGTTTAAGTTTGTTTTTTTTTCTGTTGTTTGTTAAATTTGTTTGTTATTATAAAAAAATAAAAATACACAACAAAGTGCATTTAAGTGCCAAAAATTAAAAAAATAAAAAACACAAAATTTTGGATTACGACTACTTGCCGCAGTGAATACAAAACAAAAAAACATAAAATAAAAAACAAGTCACAGTACCTTTTTTGATGCCGTCGCATTATTAAACAATTAAAATCAAATAAACTGTGGATTATTATATGATTTTAATTTTATTTAAATAATTTTTATCAAAGTTTTATTTGAAATAAAAACAAAATAAAAAAAACAAAACACAAAAAATGGAAGAATTACCAATTTTAAAAGGAATACTTAAAGGAAATGTCAACTATCACAATGCCCGTACGTATTTATAAATCAATGTTTTTTTTTTGTCTAAAAAACCTAACAAATAAAACTCGGGAATATTGAAAAAGAAAACACTTGCCTATATTCTTACTGAACAAAAAATAAATGTTTGTGTCTTTTTTTGTTGCACCAATTAAATTTTGTCGACTATTGAAGTTTGAAAATCTTTAAATAAAGATTTTCATTAATTATTGCAAAAAAAAAATATTTAACGAAAGATTTTTATGTGAAAAAAAAACTTGACGAAAGTAGAAAAAAAGTAAAACATGATTGGTTTTCGTGTTATTAGTGTAGGTACTTGATAAATCCATACATGACAACCCTCCCGACTTTTAATCAAACTTAACGAAAGTATCAAAAATTTCTTAAAACATAGATAAAAACTTTTTAGTCAGACTATCCATTCTTTTAATCTTTTTCGTTGTTTTATACAATAAAATTGTATTTTCGTTAAAAAAAAACTTAACGAAAGTTGAACTGAAAGTTTGATACAAGCTATCTATTCAGATAATGATAAATACAAAAAAAGTACTTTTTTTCAAAGATTTTGTGGTGCAGAAAAGTTACATTCTTTAAAAATTTAAAATGACAGTTTACTTCCCTATGTAGATATGTCTCATTTTTTTTACCGTCCATGAATAGGTATATTTATTTTGAATTAAATAAAAATGCAGAAAACCCTATTCAGGGCTTTAAAAAGATCAGATTTCAAGAAAAATTCACATATTTCAAAATCTGCAATTTGACACAAGTGACATCTGTCATTTTCTCTAAAGGTGTCAAAAAATACTCAAAAATGTCTAACAATTTCCCTTTATATGATCCAAATAATTGCAAAAAAAAAAGAAATGTATGCCAAATAGATAAAACTCTCCACACTCACTCACCTACCTAACCTAACCTACCTAACTATCTAAATAAAGCGGCGTATGCACTTTCTTTTTCAAAAAGATATTTCTACATACTTCACGTAGAGTTGCGCGCCCGCCGTTCGCATATTTGCTTTCGATTTTCGTTAAAAAAAAAACATCCGATCGGGGGATAAAGCCGACATTAACTAACCCACCAACCTACAGATAAAAAAAAATTAGAGCTCATAATTTATGCACTAAGCCTGCATGCACCAATAATTTTTCCAAACTCCATTTTTTTCTTCTGTTCGTTTATACTAATATACCTACTTACTCTTTTTTTTTACTTAATTCTCTTTGCAATCAATTTCATTTTGCACAAAAAAACTAAAAAGAAAGAATGAATACAAAAAAAAATCAACACACTTTTTCGACCTCTTTTTGATTTTCTCTCTTTCTCTTTGAAATTATCTTCTTCCTCATTGCTATAGGAGTCTTATAGAAAAAAAAAAAATTTTAAATGATCATGCTACCATGCTCATCAACAAACAAGATGCGGCCTTAAATGCTTGTATATCTTTTGGACCACTATACTATTGGGCCATCTCGTTGTTGTCATTCTCTAATTTCTTTCCATGTTAAACACAAATAAAGAAAACATAAAAAAAAAGAAAGAAATGAGGAAACTAGGTGGCGCTCTCATTTTCGTTTTCATGATGATATTTTCTGCGATATTGTTATTCTAATCACAATTATCCGCCGAAGCCCACACCGCATTATAGAAGCGCTAAAGGGCGTTTAAGTGGGGTTATGGCACACCAGGTGATGTTTGGCGCGAGCTACCATATCGTTCTGTTATCAATTTGACACATCAATATTGACAGTACGATGATATTAACTGTCACACAGATATTTTAGTGCAATATCACCTTTGTGTGGCTTTCTCTTTCATTCATCGTTCGCATTATTTCGTTTTAACAAAGAAGTATGCTACTGTCACACTTTTTTTTTTTTTTATTAATTTTATCTCGCACTCTCTTTTTTGTTTGTAGGTCATGACCTCTTAGATATAACAAATAAAAAAAAAACAAAATGAAAGAGAAGATAGACAAGCGCATCTCGCGTTTTACCTACTCCAAAGTGAAATTAATAGGATTTTGCTTATGGTTGGTTAGTGGGCCTTCTTTCTGATTGACTTTCGATGTAGACTCGGCTTAAAAAAGTTAAAAGTGTTACACTTCTCACTGACTTGGATGAATGGCTTTGTTGGAGGAGATCTGGCTTTTTAGTTCTGTTTGTGTTGATTTTCTCTCTCTGTTGAACTCAAAAAGTCACCGATGAGTGAAATGAGTGGGAGACGACGACGATCAACGATCCCGATGTACGATTTCATTAGAGTTCATGATCGTGATGCGCGTTTTTCTGTTTTTTTTTTTGTGTGAACGATGAGAAAGTTCACCCACATTTTTGTTTTACTTTTGGGCATATAAACTAAATGATTAACGAGAAAACCCTAGGCCAGACAGAGAGTCGACTCTTTTTGGAGAAAGTGTAACAGTCGCCTTAATATGATACACACAAGAATATTGAGAGCAAGCCAATAAAAATATCATTATGCTTGCACCCGAAAATAAAATAAATGAAAATACAAAAAAAAAAAACAGAGTGACCTACTTAAGGGTCTGTTTTGTGGCTCTTTTAAGGTTTTTGCACATTTTTTTTTTTGTTGTGTTTTCATGTTTCCACTTCTGTTATTGTTTGTTTAAAGGGGGAAACACATGAGAAAAAAAAAACGGTGTCCTTCCCGGCGGCGAAAAATTATACCTCTTCGTTTGTGTGTGTGGTGAAAATTGGAACACACGTACGAGTAGAGTATAGCTTCCGACACCTGGTGCGATAATGCCACCTGTCTGTCTGTTTTAGTCCTGTTCTTTTTCTCCAATTTACATTGCACATGTCAATTATTTACTTTTTTTTAACCAATAATTTGTAATTTAACTAATCATTTTGTCTCTTTCTTTTTTTTTCTATTTATAGCTGTGCGATTTGGTCGCGTGCCGAAACGCGAAAAAGCGCGCATCTTAGCAGCCATGCAACAAAGTACACAAAATCGCGGCCAACAAAGGGCGTTAGCCACAGAGCTTGACGATCAACCTAGATTGTTAGCCGCTGTATTGCGTGCTCATTTGGAAACGTGTGAATTTACCAAGGAAAAAGTTGCTGCAATGCGTCAAAGGGCACGCGAATGTCCATCATATTCAATGCCTACGCTATTGGTGAGTTTAATTTTGTTGTTTATTTTTTTTTTTTCTTATATGAATCAAATCGAGTAGCAAAAACTTAATTTCTGTTAAACGTCAAGGTGACAGTTTTGATGCATCATAAAGTTAATTCTTCCTGTCAACATTGTCACTCCCACAATCAATTTAAAAGTAAACAAAAATAAAGCAAACAAACAAAAAAAAGTATAACTATGCCCTTAAGTTTTGTACTTCCTCTTCCATACACTTTGACAGATAATAATAATTTGTCCTCAACATTGAGACAGAGACATATGTACATATAAATGAGAAGTGAAGTATTAGGTAGGTGTGTTTGTTTGCTAATTGCTTAATTTCCGGTATTTAACCTGATGAATATGTCTTTTCTCCTCCTCAATTGACCTTTGATTTTGTTTTATTATTTTTTATGTTTCATTCGATCTGACTTTTTTGTGTTAGATTATAAAATTTTTAATTGTGATGCAAGGTGAACTTGTCAAATCATTTTAAAACATATACAATTTGTCCATGGTCTTTGGCAATTTCCTTTAAAAAAGATATCATTGTGATATATGAGAGTAAGGAAAAATATTGACAAGAGAATTATTGTGATAATTATATTTTAGTACAAACAGACCTTGACTTTTCTTTTTTTTTTTGTACAGTGATCTTTTCTCAACTTGTTGGGGGTTTCTTTTGTATGCATGCACGCCCTCTACACAATAAGTTATTCATTTTTACACAGTAGTTAGTTTAGTTTTATGTCACTCTTTAAAGCTCTGTTTGTGATATATAAAAAATTACAGGTGATAGTGTGAAATGTTGAGTGTTTTATAGATATATTTACAACTATTGCGTGTGATTTTTTTTTATAGAAAATAAAAAAAAAGTTATAATAAACAAGGAAATGTATTTAATAATTTATTCAAATTGACATTAAACTGTACTTGAATAATGATAATGAATGCATATTAAATGCTACAGGAAAAATACTTACTTTACTTACTTTGACATTATCAAATACATATTCGAGGTGAATACTTATTATTTTTTATTATGTACTTTTATATTATTTTCCTTATATTATAATGACAAGTCAAGGTTGGTTTTTCTTTTAATAAGGTGTGCTAGAATAGACCAAGAGAGATATAATCGCAGAAGCCTATGGTTTTTGCTAAAAATCTCACGTTGGGCGCCAGTTTGTTTTTTATTTTGATAATTGCCATGTAAGGAGTTCAAAGCTTCTCTATTTTTTATTGATATATTTTTGGGTGACATTTAAAAGCATCTCAGATACGTTAGAATAATTTTTAATTCCCGCGTTGGGCGCCATTTTATTAAATTTTCCATAATTTCGATAAATGACGACAATTTCTAGTATATTTCATTTTATGGTTCAATTTTTGTTAAGCGCTATTTAGAAAAATCCCAAAACCGTTTGGAATTTCAAGTTTAGTTCTCACGTTGGGCGCCATTTAGCAAAATGCTGATTTTTGCACGAAATGGTTGTTAATTTTTAATAAATTTGTACTTAGTGATAAGCCCAACACTATTCGATATGAATTCCCTCCCTTTGCTTTAAAACAATAGTCGAGACAAAACAATCAGCAATAAAAAAAAAACTCAACAATAACAACAGCAATAAATTGCGCGCATTCCTTTTATTTTTTTGCAAAATATTCAATCGCAATTTAGTTCCTTTATCACATTTTCAATGTCAACCATACTTATTAATATGATATCATGCACACGCTTAACACCTCCGTTCAATGTCAAAGTTAACAAAAAAAAAAAAAATATTTTTTTGAATCATACATAATGGTAAAAGTTAAGATAAATTCTTAAAAAAGAAATCGCAAAATATCTATACGTGATAAAGCAAATAACATTACCAAACATTAAAAATACAAAAACAACAAAAACATTAGCACGCACATTAAAAACGATAATGTCAAACGTGTCTTTTACTATACACCCTCACACTCTCGCATGATAAAAACCGATAAAATAAAAAAATATAATAATAACCAAAATTCAAATCATCCTTTTCAAAAGTAAGTGGCGCGGTGGTGATGATTGGAGTATAGAACCCCCAAAAACACACCACCAATACACGCGCTTTACCATACAAAACAAAAATCGGCATCAAGGTTACCGTGTTTACTGGTGTTTTTTTTTTTTTTTTTTTTTTCTTCTAAGAAGTAAAGCTCAAACAATAAAAATGATAAAGTATTGTTTTTTTTTATTATTTTTATATTCTTTTCCATTCAGCTGGAAAAAAAAATATTCCATGATTCACACATAGCAAATGTCAAGGTTGTTCTTCTGTCACTTTGTTAATCCTAACCAAAAAAAAAAAAAAAAAAAAAAATGTCCTAAGCAAAAATTTTTTTTTTACAAAAACAAATTTCCGGTCATCTGATCATATTCAAAAAAATAATATTACGCGCCAATTGACAAGTCTAGGAGTTAGATTTGTTTGTGTAGGATACATACCTACTATTTTTTATACAAACAATATGTGTGTTAGACAACAACAACAATAAGAATAAGAAATTTATTTAAATTAATACCAGAACGAAAGAGCAAAAATATTATCAACAAGCAAAAAAAAAAAAAAAAATGGCATACGACCTTGTATCGAGTTATTTTTCAACCTTGAAATTATAAACGAGCAAAGCAACAGCTAATAATAAAAAAATATACATACGACGACCGAGTACTATCGACTAAGACAAGAATTTCTTTCTAATAAATATGTTTGTATTTGTGTTTAATTCTGACAGCAAATAGAAATGGTGGTAGTGGTAGGTTATGATAATGGTGGCAACCCCATTATTTTTCACCGCACCACACCACTCCATAATAGATCTTGACAGAAGAAAAGAAAGGGGTGAGTATGGGATTCCCACCACCCCCGCCATTTTTCTATACACATCCAAGGGATGCACATTTTTTATTATTATCACTTGACAGTTGATCAAACACACCACAAACTCGCCAGTTGGCGCGCAATTTATAGCAATAAACAACATGGCGCGATTAAAAACTGCAACTTTGTTGTGTCAAACCCCAAACGTCATCCCTGCACTCTTCACCATACTCTTGTAATTTGGTGAAATATTGAAAATTAGAAAGAAAATATTAAAAAGCTTAAGCAAACACACGTGCGCTGCCGATAAACGAAAAACAGTTTAAAATTATATTATTTTTATTGATCCTCATTTTTGAGAGAGTGTGTATATACAAAAAGTATAAGCTCACACAAAAAAACATCTAAACTTCTAGACAGACGACGTCATTTGTGAACGACCTTGTGAAATACGAGGAAATCATTTTTTTTTTTTTTTTTGTTTAAATAAACGTCTCTCACAGCTATCGTCGAGAGATGGTGACAATGTATTAGTAACACATTCTGACAGTTCATTCAAATTGTTGTTTACTCTGTGTGTATTTTAAACTTCAAAAATTAGTTAAGGTTAAGGCTAAGTTGTGCGATGATGATAAAGACATTCGTTTATCTCCAAAATAAAAAAAAAAACAATGTCATATACCAGATATTTGTTTAATGTTTTTATTATTTTAGTTTTTGTCATTGACATTGACAGAAGGTAAACATTTTGGTACAGCGATGGTGGTGGCTGTTGGAACTAAATTACTGTCACTTGAATTAAGTCTCGTCGTCTGGCCAATATAAACCTGCTAAGTACTTTGTATTAAATTCAATGTCAACCATATACACATATTTACCAGAAATAAAAAAAAAATGAGTAATGTACAATGAATGTTAATAATTTGTAGAGGGAGACAGTGTTGGCGGCGCAGCGCGTCTGTCTGAAATATAGATACATCAAAGTTTGACATTGACTGTTCTATTTGCACCTAGAATTATTATTGCTTCCTAGTTGTGTAGTAGATTACTCTCTCTCTCCCAATCTCTCACACAATTGTTATGTGTGTACAGCACACAAAATGGAAATACGTAGTTTTATATTTTTTATTATTCACCACGACTATCTATCTACCTACCTCCCTTTATGTCAGTTTAAGGTAGTCGATGTCGTTTTACTAATGTGAAGGTCAAATAAAATCATTGCGCGCAATTAGTATTATGCGCATTTGAGAAAAAAAAATTATACAAGTAGATAAATCAAACAAACAGCATGTGTGTCCAGCCTAAAGGTTCCTAAACTCACCTCACACCTATCAAAATAAATCTCACCATAGACAAAAAAATTCAACTATTTTGCCGGTTTTTTTTTTTCTTTTTTTCTATAATTAAAATTTCGCATTCAAGGTTATCTCGATGCTTAAATTGAATAGAAAAAAAAAAACAATTTCACGAAAAATAGCTAAAAATATCTCCCTCTAATAATGGCGGCGCAGATGGTCGACCATAAGTCGGAAGCTATAACATAGCCAAACGGTGGTTGTGTTGTTGTTAGAATGGTGTTGGCGTTTTGTTTAAACCACGTGGATTCTAATGTTAATATGACATGCAAACAAAAAAAAAAAAAAAAAAAAAAAAAAATGGCGCTGCCAGCGTCACATGGCGGATAAATAAATTGATCATTTCTCTACGAACCCGGTAGTTTAATTACAAAAAAGCACCGCTATACACATTCTCAACCTCCCCCATGTAAATGTGCTCTTTTGCAAAAAAAAAAAAAAAAAAAAACAGAAAAAAGCTAGTTTTTCCCCACACTCACTCAGTTTTATAGTTGGAGGGTAGTTGTGGTGTATATATAAACTATTCTCACACTGTTGATAGTTTAAGCTCTTACCGCAGGCAGGCAGGCATACCGTTCAAGAACCTTGAACTCTGGTTCGTCGACCTTGACGTTAATGTCATTCTACTCTATTCTATCATTATTATAACTATATACCCCAACAAACTAGTCAGTGGTGGTGGGTATAAGTGAGGCGACAAAATGGTCGGTCCTCTGAAAGTTCTGTTTGATAGTTTTTATAGCTTGGGGAGAAAGCTTTTGCGTTTTGTAGCCGGGTGAGAGAGCTTTCGATGACTTGTTTTCACGATAATAGAACAGGAAGAGAAAATGAAAAAAAAAAAACAACAATGAACTTAAACTAGTTTACACTTGAGGTAGAAGTGTGTGTGGTGGTGGTAGAATTATTGATTTTCCCCATGTTTTGCTATTCGATTTGACCTTCGGGTGAACTTTTCCCTGAGCTCACTTGAAATAGAAAAAAAAAAAACAGTTAAGCTGATTTCTAATTTTTTGTTTTCTTTTTTTTTATTTGTTTTTCTCTTAGGCATGCCCTCTAAATCCTGCACCGGAGCTACAATCTGAGCAGGAATTTTCACAGCGTTTCGCCCATGTTATTCGTGGTGTAATTGATTTCGCCGGCATGATACCCGGCTTTCAGCTACTCACACAAGATGACAAATTCACCCTACTCAAAGCAGGCTTATTTGATGCGTTATTTGTGCGACTGATATGTATGTTTGATTCATCAATTAACAGTATTATCTGTTTAAATGGACAAGTGATGCGTCGCGATGCTATACAAAATGGAGCGAATGCACGATTTTTAGTTGATTCAACATTTAATTTCGCCGAACGAATGAATTCTATGAATTTGAGTGATGCTGAAATTGGTTTATTCTGTGCAATTGTTTTAATTACCCCAGATCGACCGGGCTTAAGAAATACCGAGTTGATTGAGAAAATGTATTCGAGGCTAAAGACATGCCTGCAATCCATCATCAATCAAAGTCGCCCCGATCAACCTGAATTTATGGCGAAATTATTAGAAACAATGCCAGATTTGCGTACATTGAGCACCTTGCACACAGAGAAATTGGTAGTTTTTCGGACGGAACATAAAGAGCTGTTGCGTCAGCAAATGTGGTCAATGGAAGATGAACAGCCTTCGAAGAGTCCAGCTTCATCGTGGGACGATGTGAGAATGGATGATGTGGCGAAATCACCATTGGGATCGGTTTCGAGCACTGAATCGGGCGATTTGGAGTATTCATCACAATCATCGCTGGCGTCGTCAGCACCATTGTTGGCAGCTTCGCTGTCTGGTAGTTGTCCGTTGCGTAATCGTGCCAATTCGGGTTCGTCGGGAGAAGATATTGATATTGTTGGCCCACATGCTCATCTCACACAAAATGGTCTGACAATCACACCGATCATTCGATCGCATTCCCATAACCAGCTGCACCATCATTTGACATCGGGCACTACGCATCATCATCGCTATAGAAAGCTAGACTCGCCGACAGATTCGGGAATTGAAAGTGGTAATGAGAAGAATGAATCATCAAAGACAGTTAGCAGTGGTGGCAGTTCTTCATGCTCCAGCCCTCGATCAAGTGTAGATGATGCTTTGGATGCTGAGACCTCCGCACAAAGTCTATCGACGACAGCTGCTGCAGCAACCAGCAGCAGTACTATTGTAGCTTCATCGGCATCTCCCTCAACCGCCATGGCAAGTTCTTCCTCGTCATCGTCATCTTCGCCGTCGTGTACATCAAGTGCGGCCATGAAGAGACAGATTGTTGAAGATATGCCAGTTTTGAAGCGTGTGCTCCAGGCGCCACCATTGTATGATACAAACTCGCTGATGGATGAAGCGTATAAGCCGCACAAAAAATTCCGCGCTCTCCGTCACCGCGACTTTGATTCGGCCGAGGCTGATGCAAGCAGTACACCGGGCTCAACAACATCGTCGGCAATGCCAGGAGCATCAAGCCCGATGCAATCGTCAGCAATGCCAGCGCAAGCTCGGCAGCATCCACAAAGCCCACCACCTGCAACATCATCATCAACTGCATCACCATCACACCATCATTCTCTACCACCGCATCAACATCAAAGCCAGCTTCATATGCATCTGACGCGCAATACCTCCACCAACAACAACAATGGCAGCAGTAGTCGCGACAGCAGCGCCAGCAACGGCAATTACCAACAACAACATTCAACGCTGTCCAGCACACACTCTGTGCTCGCTAAAAGTCTTATGGCCGAACCACGCATGACTCCCGAGCAAATGAAACGCTCCGACATCATTCAAAATTACATCATGCGCGATCAGAATGCAGGTCAATCTAACGGTCTGCTTGTTTGCACGGCGAATTCCCCAGCACCACAACATCACTATGCAAGTTCCGGTTCGCCAAGCTCAAGTTCGAACTCCAACTGTTCATCACCCTCAACGACGACAGTTACACTCGCCTCCCCACCACCATCGTCATCGGCGGCGCAAGCGTCATCATCATCGTCAACCCTCCATCCACCAGCAGCTGTCACACCGAACGGTATGCGGTGGCAGGGCCATTCTGTAATCACCACCACCACAATTCGCCAACAATCAGTGTCACCGAATTCGAATGGCAGCAGCAGCAGCAGTGGCGGCAGTAGCAGCAACTACTTTCAATCTCCCCACTCAACATCAGTTTCACCACCACGCCCTTCCCCGTCGGCGCATTCACCACGCCTGCTAGAGCTACAAGTTGATATTGCCGATTCCCAGCAACCGTTAAATCTTTCCAAAAAGTCTCCAACACCCCCACCGTCAAAAATTCAAGCTATGGTCGCGCACAAATATCCAACAATGTCAGCCGATGTCACAGTGACAGCGACAACAACAGCCTCACCACAACAACCTACCACGCCACAGCAGCAGGTGCACAAAGTTCTTCTTGAAGCGTAACATGTGGCTGCACGCAATAATAGAGCCAGAGACAACAACAACGAATACCGTGCGTCAAAAATAAATGCTGCTTCTTCTACAACAACAACAATAACTACAACTGTCAAACAGAAGTTAAACAGAAAGTAATAGATGTCGTTAGTAGTAGCAGTTTTATGTATATGACAAGTGCATCATGTGGCGGTGACGTTTTGTAAATAGTGTCATTTTGTTTTGTTGGTTCGTTTCCCTGTTTTATCCCTGTACAAACACTCCAAGAAATCAAACAAAAAAAAAAAAAACAAAAACAAACACACCTTATAAATTTTAAAAATTATGAGATGGTGCTCTCCAGTGGCTGACAGATGAGATGACAGATGATGAATACAAAATAGAAAGAGATGGAAATATAGAAACATCGATTTATTTTGAGACAAAAAATTAAAAAAAAACTGACTAAAAAAAAATGATAACAAACAAAAACAAAAAAAAAAAAAAACATTTAACAAAAAAGAGCGAGACTGAATTACATTTAGGCATTGGGATTTGGGAAGGGATGACAATTTTTTGAAAAAAGGGGACAAAAAATTATTTAAAAAAAAAATAAACAGCGAAAATTATTTATTTTCATTAAAAAAAAAAAAAACAAATAAAAATACAAAAAAAAAAAAAATATAAATTTTGGGGATAATCGTAGAAAAGGATGAAGAAGGTGACATAACATTGAATGTTGTACAAATTGTATTTAAAACAAACTATAATAAAAAACCGAAATTAAAAAAAAAATGTCCTTAAAATTTAAGTGAGATTTTGACAGAACACAAAATAAATGTATTATTTAATTTAAAATTAAAAAAAATAAAATCCTTTAAAAAACAAATCACATCTCTGCGAGATAATCATTTAAGAAATGACATCGGACAAAACGGTTAAAATAAAAAATGGGTGGATTTATTTGAAATTACAAAGAAAAAGAGCTCTAAGCTAAGCATCATAAACAAATGAAAGAAAAATATAAAAAAAAATAATTTAAATTTTAAATTAGTCCTTAAGCTGTAAATAAATATGCAAACTACTTCATTTTAATTAAAACAAAAAATAAAATAAAAAAAAAAACTACATAAATGTCTTAAAAGATTGATATAATTTATAAACAAACACACAAATTTAAATTTTATTGCTTAAAGTTAAATTTAAATAAAAAAAAAAAAATTATTATTTTTTAGAGATCTCTTTTTTTTAAATATAAATTCTTTGTTAAATTTTATTTTTCCTTTTTTCATTGTCATCTTAAGTGTGAATGAAAAATTATAACAAAAAAACACAATACCCCCTCCCAAAAAAAAAATACAAAATAAAAAAAAAAAACATGAGAGATTTTTTTATTATTTAAAAAATTAAAAATTGTTTTTTAAAATTTCTTATTTGTAATAAGTATGAACGAGAAATGAAGTTGTTTTCTAATTTTATTGTGAACGTGAAGATATATTTAAAAAATAAAAAATTAAGAATTTTTTTTTTTAAATCATAAACATTATTATTATTAAATTTATTATATTCTGTATATATAAACAAAAAAAACACAAACAAAAAAAACTGTTTTCTTATTCTCTTGTGTATTCTAGAATTTACTATTGTTATTGAAAATAAAACAAAAAAAAAAAACTATAAATATAAAAAAAAAATCATACAATATATTATCATTATTATTATTATTATAATTATACTATAATTATTATTATTATATAAAGAGAAAATAAAAAAAAGAAATATTTCATTTTTATTGAAAAAAAAATTTTTTTGTTTTTATTTAATTTTTTTTTTAGTTTTGTTTGATTTCACTTTGGTTCTGCATCCTCTTTGCTTTATTTCTTCTTCGCATGCGATCCGCTTTTATTTTTTCAGAGTTTCTCCTTTTCGTTGGTTGATTTTTCGTTCTTTTTTTCCACAGATTTTTTATTTTTTTTTTTTTTTTCAGATTTATTAAACAAAATAAAATTGGAAACACAAAAAAAAATAATAACTCCGATTCTGTTAGAATCCTCGTAGTTGGTTAGTGTAGTTTGAATGTCTGTATGAAAGTAAAAAATAAAAAAAAAAAAACAAATAATTTCTTAATGTTAAAATTAAGTGTATTTGTATTTACATGATAAAACATTAATTATATCAAAATTATTCACTGTAAAAAAAAATTAAATTAAATTAAATTAAAAAATAAAGCTCACTCAGTGAAGCCACAGAAGAAAACCAACCCCATCAGAATAAGATTAATCTAAATTTTAAAAAAGAAAATTAAAATAAAAAAAAAAAACAGAATCAAATTTTAAATTTGAGATGATTGTATAGTTAATAATAATAATAAAAAGACAAATTAATGATAACACTTATATTACAAAAAAAAAATAAAAGAAAAAAACAAAGTAAATACAAAAAAATAAAAATTGTATGTATTTTGTCCATAATTTTAAATAAAAAAAAATATTTACTTAAAAATGCAAAAAACAAAATAAATGAACAATTTGAACAATTACAATGAACATAAAACTAAAAAAAATGAATGAATTAAATAAAAAAAAAAAAAACACAAATGTTGATGAGTGGATTAAAATATGCATATACATTATATTATAATATAAAAAAGAAATAAGAAAAAAAAAAAGAAAAAGAAATAAGAAACAAAAGAAAATTATCATAAATAAAGAAAAACAATTTTTGTTTTAAAAAATAAAAAAAAAAATTGTTTTATTATTTGGAAGTTATTGGACTTTTTCTCAATTTTCTGGAGATGACTATGGAGTTTTGCAGATTTGTTTTCAGAACCTGGAGTTATGCAGCTATAAACTCCTGCTTTATTGGCATATAGGTAACCTTTTGTGGGTTTGTATTTAGAAATTGGACGACGATTTAAGGAATTAAGAAGAATGTTCTTAGAACATTTTTGGCGTTAACCCAAACCTAATGTCGGGATAATAAAGCACTTGTGTTGGGCGCCATTTTGAGTAGAGAACAGAAAACAGAAATGCGTTTTTTCCAGCGATGAATTGCTTTTGGCGAAATAAATGCGTCATTTTAAATAATAATAAGCAGTATCTTTGGTGGAGTGTGTGGACACTAGTCACTGGGCGCCATATAGAGAAAATCTTTACACTAAAAGAAAAATATTGTCGGTTAACGGACGATAATCTTACGTGATAACGTCATAAGAAAACATGTTATTTGTAACAAAAAAAATAGTGTGTGTACACATGTACACGCGACTGAAGTTATACTTCTCATTCAGTATATGTAAATGAATTTCATTTGATATTTTTAATTTCTATTATTAAATTAATTAATCCACACTTCGTTTTTTTACATTTTTATGAAGTGAACAATAAATTAATTCTTTCATCCTCCTTGCTTCCATGCTCAGCTCGCAGCTCAGCTCAAATTTTGAGCTAGATCACTTTTGAGCTATGTACCATAGCTCAGCTCATTTGAGCTAAGCTGAAAGTGAGCTGAGCTGATGGTTGAGCTGAGCTGTTGGGTGAGCTGAGCTGTTGGGTGAGCTGAGCTGTCGGTGAGCTGAGCTGAGCTGTTGGGTGAACTAAGGTAAAGTGAGCTGAGCTGAGCTGTGATGGGTGAGAGGATACATTGATTTTTATTTGGAAAGTATAATGAAATATGAAGATATTTTAAACTTTTATAAAACACCATAGCTTAAGATGTTTGGTTCTAGTTCTAGTTATTAATGGAATTATTTTAACACATGGATATTTTTATAAATAAAACAGATAATTTTTCGTGATTTTTTTTCTTGGTTTTTTAATAGTAAATATATTTCTATTTTTTTACTAAAATATTTATTTTTTTATCATAAAAAAAAATTCCGGTACAATCCGGTTTTTCGACTTTTTTTCAAAATTCCGAGAAAATCGTTTGAAAGTTGGGGTACATTTTTTTTTCGAAAAATCCCCGAATCTTTGAACGCTCCTGGAAGCTAAACCGCTTGAGAGCAATTTTTGGGAGTGATGCCAAATGATAGCTTGTGTCATGGGCCTCCGCTTTGCACATTGTCAGATTTTTAAAAAATCGCCTTCCATGTTAAACCACCACATCATGCCTTTTTTTCCAGAATCGTGCCTATATTTTTTTTACTTTTAAGTTCACCCGGTTTGAGAACGCGTGGACCTACAGGGATGGGAGCTGTACCCAAATGTAGGTTAGAGTCCCCGCTACCTTTTGGCATCAAAAAATTGTTTTCATTTTCTTCAAAATTCCGCGATATAGGCGTTCGAACGCTTTGATCTAGAGACAGGGAAGTGGTGCAATATGAAAGCTTATATCCTCACCTACCCGATAGTGGTATAATCCGGTTTTTCGATTTTTTTCAAAATTCCGAGAAAATCGCCTTTGAAAGTTGGGGTAAAATTTTTTTTCGAAAAATCCCCGAATCTTTGAACGCTCCTAGAAGCTAAACCGCTTGAGAGCAATTTTTGGGAATGATGCCAAATGATAGCTTGTGTCATGGGCCTACGCTTTGCACATTATCAGATTTTTAAAAAATCGCCTTCCATGTTAAACCGCCACATCATGCCTATTTTTTCAGAATCGTGCCTACTTTTTTTTTTACTTTTAAGTTCTCCCGGTTTGAGAACGCGTAGACCTAAAGGGATGAAAGTTGTACCCAAATGTAGGTTAGAGTCCCCGCTACCTTTTGGCATCAAAAAATTTTTTTCATTTTCTTCAAAATTCCGCGATATAGGCGTTGGAAGTTGGGGGCGCTCACTTTCAGCTTAGCTCACTTTCAGCTCAGCTCAATTGAGCTGAGCTATGGTACCTAGCTCAAAAGTGAGCTAGCTCAAATTTGAGCTGAGCTGTAAGCTGAGCTGACATGGAAATTACCACATGCAACTTACCACACGCAACTTGCCACATACAACTTGCCACACGCAACTTGCCACATGAAACATGTAACTTGCAACGTGTTGTGTGTTTTATGTTTGCCGTACTGCGGTGTACTGCATTTTTAAATACTAAAGTACTGCCTACTCTAAAGGTGAAACGACAGCCCTGCTACACAGGGTGATCGCGTCATAATCCCTTTGACATTCTTGTCAAAAAGTAAATTTTCATACCCACCCTCCCATAAGAAGTATAACTTCAAAAATAAATAAAATAAGAGTGAAAAGTGTATTGTGCTGTCCTAAGATTCGAACCCCGAATCTCTGGTGCGAAAGCCAAACCGTTTGAGTGTTCATCACGTCAAAAAGAATAATAACAGTTTAAGATTCCGCACACCTCACATAGTAAGGGCATCCAGTTAAGCATAACATAATAGAGTTGCCGCCTCCCATTCATTAAAAATTTTGTTTGAGTTTGAATATTTTTTTTTTTTTTTGACTATTGATCTTAAAATAAACAAGGGAAACATATTTTCTACTTTAGCTAAAAGCAGTCATAAAGTCGCATTCTCAATTTACCTAATTTTCCCTTGTTTCGAGGTCAGCTAAAAACCTCATATACCACATTTAAATTTCTTGTCGCATTTTTTTTTTAAACAACATGCAGCAACCCTACGATTTCATTTTTCATAAACAAATAGTATTACTTACATTTATGCGTTTAATGTCTAATTATGTCTATGAGAGCAAAAAAAAACCCTTTTTAATCAATGATACATAAAACATAAATATGAGATGGCAACCCTAGCAAGTTTTGTTGAGCTCAACTACTAAAGATATTCATACAAATTTTTGATTCCAATTGAAGATGAAATTGTACCTTTTTCCTAACTTTAATTTTCATATTTCTTAACATATGGCAACTCTGGCTCATGCATTGTGAAGTGATACGGTGTCTCATAGTCCAAGCAGTGACCGTTGAGTTACCTAGCACATTCGATTAAAGATTAAAATTGGTGTCAATAGATAAGTTGATATTGAAAATGAAAAATTAGTGTTGCCACTTTCAAAATGGCAACACTATTAGGAAAAATAATTTTGTCAAATTTTTTGTAGTTTGATCAAATAAGAAAATTTTTTGAAACGTCAAACAAAAACCTAAAAAGTACAAAAAATAATAATAAAATAATAAAAGAAATGTAAACTTCAAATATGGCAACCCTTTTCGAATGATAAAAACCCTACAAAATATCTTTTTTTTGAACAAAAGTAGTGAATTTACTATGCTGTGTTTTATAAAAATCACTTGTGCCAGCATTGATGGCAATTCCAACGTTGTTTTAGTTCGAAATATAAGCGTTTGTACTATGAGTATAAGCGTTTGTAATATCAGTACAATGTAAAAACTGTTTAACCCAGATAGATATGTCCACCAGAAGCTAAATCCTTCTATTCCTTCTTAATCCAAATTTGCTACATCATCAACATCTCTCAAATATTATTTATAATTCTAAGAAATAGAAATATGATCAAGACCACATTTTGTAGGTTTTATCAGGGTATATTTTCTTCACCTATCTCAAACGCAAACTTCAAAAGCTTGGGAAATAAAATTCCATATTTTTTTCAACCTTGAATATTCTTTGTTTGTGTCAGGCATATCTAAATGTATTTATGTTCATACCTTGGACTCATCATTATACTATGCTGAATCTAGGTCAGGAACTTTTGGATTCATGTGAAATTCATTCCTATTTATAAACTATATGTGTACATTTGCGTTAAATGCTGATAATCGGCTTAACGCGATATAAACATCACAACGGCAACAAAAAAAGGGTCACACAATCCCTGGACAGTCATCAAGGAAGATAAACATAAGTCTATGTTAACAAGGTCGTAGCTATAAAAATATCAGCGGGGGGGTTAAAAACTGGAAAACACAAGTTTGGAAAACGGGGGTCTTACTTTTTCGAAAACTTCAATTTTTTATTTTTCTTCAAAGCTTTTCATTGAATTTTGTTAGTCATGGCACGAAAGGGGAAGAATTTAAGCCCCCTTACATTGAACTCTCCTTATGTTACGCTCCTGGTTCATTTAGAACATAGCAAAAAAATAAAAGGACAGGCAACTTCTTCGTGACACTTGGTATTGTCGTCAGTATAAGCATAAATGGTGAAGTTCTGGAAAGGAGATGGGGCAAAATTATATGGGACCTGGGCCATGAGCGTACATTAATGAGACTAGTCTCAAACTGAAGCTGGAGGTTAGTATATTCAATCTATGATTTTTTTTTCAAATCGTAAGTCAGGGTCTTGAGATGCAAGGCTCCAAAGTTCGTTCTAATAACCCTTACTTGTCCCTTTTACATGCAAATATCATGAGAGCTACAAGAGAAATATTGATGTCAAATGAAAGGTTTTTAAGTACTATGTAGTTAAAGACTAATCTTTTAAACAATATAAAATATATATTACACAAAACGAAGAAAAAAAATCGATTCATGTTCGAAATTAATGGCATTTATTTTCAAATTAAATATGCTTGCGATCGACACGTACGCATGTTTAGTTATAAAACTGTTATAAACTTATCAGTTTATTATAGTTTCAAAAAGCTCCAAGAAATATATTTTAAACTAAAACTGGGACAAGAGTGGATTTATCGAAAATCTTCTTTAGTATGTATTTTGTAATCTAACATAATTTGGTCAAATAAACAAGCTTCTAATCCGCATTCTAAAAAATTCAAACAGTTTTATAACTATACCTGCGTGTTGATTGCAAGCATATTTAAATTGAAAATAAATAAATATTTTGAACAAAAATCGATTTTTTTAAATAACATTTTACTTTTCTTTATTTGTTCGCCATTTCTTTGTTTTCTGTAATATGTATTTTATATTGTTTAAAAGGCATTAAAACAACCTTTCATTTGACATCAAAAACATCAATATACCACTTGTAGTTCTCATGATATTTGCATATAAAAGGGATAAGTAAGGGTTATCAGAACGAACTTTGGAGCCCTGTATCTCAAGACCCTGACTTACGATTTGAAAAAAAAATTCAAAGATTGAATATACTAACCTTCAGCTTCATTTTGAGACTAGTCTCATTAATGTACGCTCATGGCCCAAAAACGCCCCATCTCCTTTAATACGATTCATTATAATTATATAGCTGATGTGTGTGGGATAATGTTGTGTATAGGGAAGAATAACAAACTCGTGTTACTATTAAAATACAATTCTTTTGTGGGTAAAACTATTTTTGTTGTTGCTAACGTTTTTGTGGCGGGACTAGTGATGTGCCTCGGGTATATACCAATCGGGTGGGTATTTATAAATGGGTATTTACCGGGTTTATACCGGGTAAATACCCAAACGGCGGGTATATACCCAAAATGAGGGTATTTACGATTTACAGACGAAAATGAAAAATCCCACTAGGGGGAGGAGTGATGTCAAGAAATATTTTTTACATAAATTCCATTACATGCCCTTTAGAACGTTTTCAATCAATACTTGTATTTTTAATAAGCTTTTATTAGCTTCACTTGTAACAAACAAACTAACTAGCAATGTAATAAAATCGAAGAAGTTAATTTTGACCGACTTCCGATTATCGTATGAAGCTGAAACTTTGTACACATATGTAGTTCAGACGTCAACACAATATTTTGGTTGTCAGGGGAGGGGCGTGAGTGGGTCGAAACACCCCAAATCAATTTTAGCCTTCAACTTATTGTAACAAACGGAAGCTTAAAAACATTGAAACATTCCAAATCAATTCTTCTTCTTCCTTTTTCTCGGCGCTGTTATGATCTCGATGTCGAGGGGATCATAACTATCCCACGTAACTGCTTCACACTAGTGATCCGCCTGTGGGGTTCGCCGGGTTGACCTCAGAAATCGGCGGCAAGCCTCCCGGTTTTGTATTGTTCCATTTCTAAGGCCAACTGAATGCTGGTGGTTTTGCATTTGCTTGTACCAGGAGTTTTTAGGCCTACCTTTCTTTCTATTTCTACATTCCAAATCAATTAAATGGAAAAAAAATCATGGAGGCTTATATAACATACAATTTATGTAAGTCGAATACCTTCAATAATGATAAGAATAATGATAAGAATAAAAAGTAAAATACATAGTAAAATATATACTTTTAAAAACAACGCTTTGTTCAAACTTATTAATAAAACTACACACAACCGCTGTACGCTTTTTGATCTAACCATTTGATATAAGTTAGCGCCTGATTATCCCGATAGCAACCAAAAGCACGTTTTTTTCTTGATTTTTCCATAAATTGCAAAAACAAAAAATATTTTTTTTAAAAAACCCACTAGATTTTTGTATGAAATTTATTGAAGATTTCAAAACACTCCTTTTCTTGTGCAATCAGCGGATGCTGATTTATTGATCTAAAGCCAAAAAGATCCTTTCCCGTTCTAAAATCGATATCTCAGCGTCGAAATCAAACTTTAAAAAAGAAAATTTAAGCTGGATAAACAAGTTATCCGATCCATATTGGGGTTAAGCTGGAAAGAAAAAATTTCCAATTTTCTTTTTTTTGGATTTAATAGGATTGAGCCGAACATGTAGCTTGAAAAAAAATCATTATGATTTCTCAAAACTAGAAACTTTGAGCTTTATCTTGTTTAAAATTTTGGAAATTTTTCTTTTAATCCGTTAATTTTTTCCGCTAGTGTCTTTAATTAAATAAAACTTTTTTATAAATAGGGCCGTTTTCAAGCCGTTTCAATTTAAGCGGATTTTGCTTAAATTACTTTTTTCTTGCTCATAACGTCATAACTCTGAAAATATCATTTAAAACTATACATCCGTTTTTGAAAAACAAACACTAATAAACGTGGGTGAACAAAAAAATTAATTGTTTTTTCCTCCAAAATTTAACACAACAAAATAACCTCAATCAAGAAGACCGAACAAGTGTGCCCCTGTCATTTTTATATAATATAAGGAGCCTATTTCAGAGCTTAATACACTGTTTACATCAGCTACATCAATGACTTTAAACATTAATTGCGGAGGCCTGTTGGACTTCACGAAGCATTTTTTGAATATTTACACTATTTAAACCATATAAGAAATATTTCCCGAATTTCAATCGGACTCAACTATTGGCTTTTGAGGTTGCTGATGTAGCTGATGTAGTTGATGTAGTAGCTCTGAAACAGGGCCGTGATGACAAACAATCGAATTTGTAGCGATTATAAGTAAATACCCGTTTTTACCCTCGTTTTGGTAAATACCTGGTATATACCCAGGGTATAAACCCACAAATGGTATATACCGGGTATTTGCCCATCACTAGGCGGGACATTAAATTCATTAGTACTCAGAATATATATATGACGGGTAGAAGGTATAAGTCGCAAGAGTTAGCAACAGTTGACCTAATTTATTGTTTGTTTGTTTTTTTTTTGTTGTTGTTGTTGCTTAGATAAAAAAGGGGACTTTCATGATAAAAATAAGTATTAAGGAATTCTTTTGATAGAACAACAACAAAAAACAAGGCTAAATTGAGGGTAATTTTTTTACTTGATTGAATTCAAAACAACCTTCAAATATTATGAGTTATTGTTTATTAAAAGAAGAAAACATACAAATTGGGGTTTTCCAGCAGATAATTTTTATGTTTCTTTATAATAAAAAAGATATTAACATGGAAGGTACTTTACTGTTAGGTTATGCATTTGTAGGACCTTGTGGACCTCAAGAAAGAACAAGACCCCATACAAAATTCGACTTCAAGAAATTTAACGCCTTCATAATGTATGAGGATCTTATGAAATAAAAAGTGTGACTTCATAAAAGAATAAGACCTCATACAAAATGCGACTTCAACAATTTAAACGACTTCATAATGAATGAGGACTTCATGGATTAAAAAGTCTGATTTATTAAAGAATAAGACCTCATACAAAATGCGACTTCAAAAAATTTAACGCCTTCATAATGTATGAGGACTTTATGAAATAAAAAGTGCGACTTCATAAAAGAAATGACCTCATACAAAATGCGACTTCAAGAATTTAAACGACTTCATAATGAATGAGGACTTCATGGATTAAAAAGTCTGACTTCATTTAAGAATAAGACCTCATACAAAATGCGACTTCAAGAAATTTAACGCCTTCATAATGTATGAGGACTTTATGAAATAAAAAGTGCGACTTCATAAAAGAAATGACCTCATACAAAATGCGACTTCAAGAATTTAAACGACTTCATAATGAATGAGGACTTCATGAATTAAAAAGTCTGACTTCATTAAAGAATAAGACCTCATACAAAATGCGACTTCAAGAAATGAAACGCCTTCAAAATGAATGAGGTCTTCATGGATTAAAAAGTCTGACTTCATTAAAGAATAAGACCTCATACAAAATGCGACTTCAAAAAACTTAACGCCTTCATAATGTATGAGGACTTTATGAAATAAAAAGTGCGACTTCATAAAAGAAATGACCTCATACAAAATGCGACTTCAAGAATTTAAACGACTTCATAATGAATGAGGACTTCATGAATTAAAAAGTCTGACTTCATTAAAGAATAAGACCTCATACAAAATGCGACTTCAAGAAATGAAACGCCTTCAAAATGAATGAGGTCTTCATGGATTAAAAAGTCTGACTTCATTAAAGAATAAGACCTCATACAAAATGCGACTTCAAAAAACTTAACGCCTTCATAATGTATGAGGACTTTATGAAATAAAAAGTGCGACTTTATAAAAGAAATGACCTCATACAAAATGCGACTTCAAGAATTTAAACGACTTCATAATGAATGAGGACTTCATGGATTAAAAAGTCTGACTTTATTAAAGAATAAGACCTCATACAAAATGCGACTTCAAGAAATTTAACACCTTCAAAATGTGGAATAAAAAGTGTGACTTCATTAAAGAACAAGACCTTATACAAAATGCGACTTCAAGAAATTAAACGCATTCATAATGTATGAGGACTTTATAAAATAAAAGAGTGACTTCATAAAAGAATAAGACCTCATACAAAATGCAACTTCAAGAAATTAAACGACTTCATAATGAATGAGGACTTTATGAAATAAAAAGTGTGACTTTATGAAAAAAACAAGACCTCATACAAAATGCGACTTCAAGAAATTAAACGCCTTCATAATGTATGAGGACTTTATGAAATAAAAAGTGTGACTTCATAAAAGAATAAGACCTCATACAAAATGCGACTTCGAGAAATTTAACGCCTTCACAATGTATGATGACTTCGTGGATTAAAAAATGTGACTTCATAAAAGAACAAGACCTCATACAAAATGCGACTTCAAGAAATTAAACGCCTTCATAATGTATGAGGATCTTATGAAATAAAAAGTGTGACTTCATAAAAGAATAAGACCTCATACAAAATGCGACTTCAACAATTTAAACGACTTCATAATGAATGAGGACTTTATGTAGTAAAAAGTCTGACTTCATTAAAGAATAAGACCTCATACAAAATGCGACTTCAATAAATTAAACGCTTTCATAATGTATGAGGACTTTATGAAATAAAAAGTGTGACTTCATAAAAGAATAAGACCTCATACAAAATGCGACTTCGAGAAATTTAACGCCTTCACAATGTATGATGACTTCGTGGATTAAAAAATGTGACTTCATAAAAGAACAAGACCTCATACAAAATGCGACTTCAAGAAATTAAACGCCTTCATAATGTATGAGGATCTTATGAAATAAAAAGTGTGACTTCATAAAAGAATAAGACCTCATACAAAATGCGACTTCAACAATTTAAACGACTTCATAATGAATGAGGACCTTATGTAGTAAAAAGTCTGACTTCATTAAAGAATAAGACCTCATACAAAATGCGACTTCAATAAATTAAACGCTTTCATAATGTATGAGGGCTTTATGAATTAAAAAGTGTGACTTCATAAAAGAATAAGACCTCATAAAAAATGCGACTTCAAGAAATTTAACGACTTCATAATGTATAAGGACTTCGTGGATTAAAAAATGTGACTTCATGAGGAACAAGACCTCATACAAAATGCGACTTCAAGAAATTAAACGCCTTCATAATGTATGAGGACTTTATGAAATAAAAAGTGTGACTTCATAAAAGAATAAGACCTCATACAAAATGCGACTTCGAGAAATTTAACGCCTTCACAATGTATGATGACTTCGTGGATTAAAAAATGTGACTTCATAAAAGAACAAGACCTCATACAAAATGCGACTTCAAGAAATTAAACGCCTTCATAATGTATGAGGATCTTATGAAATAAAAAGTGTGACTTCATAAAAGAATAAGACCTCATACAAAATGCGACTTCAACAATTTAAACGACTTCATAATGAATGAGGACTTTATGTAGTAAAAAGTCTGACTTCATTAAAGCATAAGACCTCATACAAAATGCGACTTCAATAAATTAAACGCTTTCATAATGTATGAGGGCTTTATGAATTAAAAAGTGTGACTTCATAAAAGAATAAGACCTCATAAAAAATGCGACTTCAAGAAATTTAACGCTTTCATAATGTATGAGGGCTTTATGAATTAAAAAGTGTGACTTCATAAAAGAATAAGACCTCATAAAAAATGCGACTTCAAGAAATTTAACGACTTCATAATGTATAAGGACTTCGTGGATTAAAAAATGTGACTTCATGAGGAACAAGACCTCATACAAAATGCGACTTCAAGAAATTAAACGCCTTCATAATGTATGAGGACTTTATGAAATAAAAAGTGTGACTTCATAAAAGAATAAGACCTCATAAAAAATGCGACTTCAAGAAATTTAACGACTTCATAATGTATGAGGACTTCGTGGATTAAAAAATGTGACTTCATGAGGAACAAGACCTCATACAAAATGCGACTTCAAGAAATTAAACGCCTTCATAATGTATTAGGATCTTATGAAATAAAAAGTGTGACTTCATAAAAGAATAAGACCTCATAAAAAATGCGACTTCAAGAAATTTAACGACTTCATAATGTATGAGGACTTCGTGGATTAAAAAATGTGACTTCATGAGGAACAAGACCTCAAAATGTATGAGGACTTCATGGCATAAAAAGTGTGACTTAATGAAAAAACAAAACCTCGTAGAAAAAGCGACTTCAAAAAATTAAAAGCATTAAAAATGTATCAGGATTTAAGGGAATGAAATGTGTCATGTGTGACTTCATTAAAGAACAGGACCTCATACAAAGCGTTACATATTTTTTTTCGATTTCATTTGCCAGAGATCATAACGACACGCTTCTCAAATTAAAATATAAATGCTTTTTAAAAAATTAAAGTCAAAATCCGCTATATCGTTGTTTGCGCGCTCATTTTTGGTTTCAATTTATAAAAAAAAAATTAAAAAAAAATAAAACAAAAATGCCATGTGTATATTTTTGTATGCAACTGATGCAATTTAAAAAATCTATTTCATCAATCTGTGTAATTAAGAAAGAGCAAAATAAATTAAAAATTCTTATTAATCAAGGTCAAGTTGAAAGTATATTATTTCTTAATATTTTAATTCTTATCGTTTTTTGTTTTTTTTTTTTACAAAATTTTGGTTTTGTGTTGATTTTTCAACAAACCAATGACTTTGGGCTAATTCCACGCAAGTTGACCACTAAACGACAAAAAATGAAAGCAAACGTATAAGAAATTTAATGATGTTATTTTACTTCTTATCCTTTTTATTTTAATAAAATTTAATATTAGTATATTATTGTATAATATACTACAATCTAAAAATAAAAAAATATGGAAATATTTGATTATAAGATGAGTAAAATTAACACTCTAATAGTTTTCAAAGCAATTACTATTTTAAAAAACCTATAAACTGTTCTTCTGGTTAACGTGCATTTTTATCTAACATTTAAATATTTTTCCCCAAAAAAATCTCGAGTCAATTACATATTCTAATACAGATTCTGACCCTAAAAAAATTATTTATTTTGTAAATCGTGGTTAAATATTTTAAATATGAAGTTACTGATTTTTTCTTTTGATTGTATATTGTATAATACGTATTTTCCTACAATGTCACACCCGTTACAAAATTATGTCACACCCGTAACATTTTTTAATGTTTTTTTTTTTATAGATTATTTTCAAATACATATATTTACTGGAAACGTTATAAAATTTCCTTTCATATTAGATACGATATCCACGACTTTTCATTCAAAAATCTACAATATATGGCTTCTAAGAATCACCGAAGCAGACTGAATCGATTTTCTAACGTCACACCCGTTGCATCTAAGAGTCAGTGACGTTGAAAGACAGGTTAAAAAAGTGTGATTTGAAAAATATATTAATAACTTAGTGGTACACCAACCAGGAACAAGAAATGATGTAATTGTGTCACACCCGATACTATGGGAATACCCTTTGATTGCAAATGAAAAGTTAAAGTTTTTCAAAAAGTGCAATATTTTTCCAATTACAAAACAAAGTTTTTAAGTTTTTACAAGGAAAATGTTCATTTTCGGTTCAACATAAACATTTTAAGCTACTTTTAGCCCGTCTTAGGGGTTGTATGTTCATATGTTCTTTCATAACTTCTAAACTACTTATCATAATTTGACAAATGAGATTTCGTTGGAAGCGTCTTAATTGTACGCTAGTTATCTACGTCACTTGTTTGATTCAATTTCAAATTCCCAATTAATATTGACAAAAGTGAGCTTCTCTACTCCAAATGAAAATGTTGAGAATTTTTCCAAGAATTACGGAAATAATCTTTTCGAACCGTTAAATACAAGTCTTCTAAGTAATTATACAAAAATTGTTTACCTATGTATGTAAATAAAATACATACATATTTACTAAAGCCCTTTCAACATTTCCAAGTATTTACTTAAAAGGTCCTCCCATGATTAAACTTCCCTCCTGTATCATTTGTTTTAATATCACTACGACGACGATGTAAAATTCCTATTAACACAATAATTGAATAACTACTTCCTTCCCTCAGTCCTACAGAGAGTAGGTAGAGAGAGATATTTTAAATAATTCCTGCTAATTGTACTTGAGAACATTGCAAAACGCCCTTGTTTTACATAATGGATCCTCTCTGTCTCTATAGATTCTCCCTGTTACACTCCTACCACCCCTTTTTTCTCCCTAAAAGGACATTTAACAACCAAAGACAAAAAAGGCCAAATGCAAATTAGATGAACCTGTGAAATAAATTGATTTAAAAGTTTTACCCCTCCAACTCAACTGTGATATGAAAATGCGAGTTACTTTTACTATGACGTTGCCTATCCCAATACTATAAAAAAGGGGGGCGATATTTCTATGTATGAAAACGATTGTGGGGTGGGGTGCGGAAGTTAACACGCGCGCACTCATACCATCCCCTAAAAACAGAAATAAAAAAAAAATTATAATTTAAACAACAGTTGTTGTTGTAGAGAATCGCTAGCAAATGCCGGGTGTGTTTCGTTTACATTCTATTCTTTACGCGCTTTTTCACTCTTTCTCCTTCACATTGAACTTCAACTTAACGCAAAAAAAAGTTGAATAAAAACAACAAAATGCGAAAAAAACTTATTTTCGTTTTATATATAAAATTTTGTGTTGTTGTCGTGTGCGCTAGATTTTTTTAGCACTTCCTCATCATCAACATCATTATCATCATCATCATCGTTTTCGTTCTAAGTATTTGTTGTTGTTGTTATTCAGCTTATCGTTGTATTTGTTAAAAAATATAATTATACTTTTTTGTTTATCAGTTTGTTCTAATCAGCTTTATAAAGCTTTAGCAATGGCATTGAAAATATAAACAAAACAAATTGACTCAGGAAGAGAGGGTGATGAAATGATGATGAACAAACAGGCGAACAGTTAAACGCGAGAAAACACCTATACAAATACAAAAATCTGCTATATAACAGTGACCCTGAAATTGCGCAAATTATGGAATGGTTTACGCACATTTTTCTTATCGCACACGCATAAACAATTTGGTATAAAAAAAAAATATTGTAGGTTTTTTTTTAGATTTTTTTTTTTGTTGTTTAAATATTTTTGACTTCTCGACATGGTGACGCTGAAGCACGAGTTATTAACAATTGTTTTTTTAAGAATATGGTTCTAGAAAAATTTTTAATCTAAAAATATTTGTCTAAATTTCAATGTCAAGATTTTGATAGAGAATCTGTGAGATGACGTAGAGAAAGACAAAAATATGTAGAATTATTATGTCAGTAATTACATAGTGTTACAAAAATGAGGTTTCTACTTGGGCGCCAGGATTTGATAACAGGTTTTTGTAGAGGAGCTCAATACAAACATTTTTTTCTTTGGGAGTGGGTCTATCTCTCCCCGTTTAGGTGGGAGGGGCATTTTTCTAAAAAAAACATTATCAAAATAAAAAAAAAATTATTAAAAAACAACGGCAACACTTACAGTAATAAATGATACAATTTCCGAAAGGCAAAATTGTACATTTGATTCTAATTTTTAAATCAATATTATATAACCAATAGTTTTTGAAATAATCGATTTCAAAGTTAAAAATAGGTGAAAACAAATTTTTTAAAACTCATTTTATACTATTTTTGTCCAGACTGTGAATTTTAGTAAAAAAAAAATTAATCACACAGAAAACTACCTCAATTGATTCCTTATCGAACAGTGAAAACTATATGTTTCTATGTCTTCTAGTTTATGAGAAAATTGAAAAATAAAAACAAATAAAAACAAAAAATATTTTGAAAAAGAAAAAATCTGATAAAATAATTTTTCAATTTTCTCAAAAACTAGAAGACATAGAAACATATAGTTTTCACTGTTCGATAGGGAATCAATTGAGGCAGTTAAAAAATCTATTAAAGTTAACTGTCAACTGGTGAATAAAATGTTATTGAAGTTTAAATGTCGAAAATGCAGGTTTTTCATATGTATATAACTTTTAAACAGGGGAAGATATCAAAATAAAGTATGCGAAGGATTTGTAGGTATTGTAAATCCCTAAAAAAAATATATCGATACTTTTTTTTCCACGACCACTCGCTTAGATATCATGATTTTAAAATGTCAAATGTCAAAAATAACGGATTTTTGACTATTACTTTTTAATTGTGGGTCCTATCGAAGAGTTGTCTGTAAAAATCTAGTAGATAATGTGGTTCTCTATATGAAAACATTTTTTTATTTTTTCGTGAAAGTAGTCGTTCAAAAAAAAATTTATTTATTTGGTCAAATTTTTGTACCTAGTTTCTAAAATATAAGTTTTTTTGAAATATGTATATTTTTAACACACTTCATAGACTATAACGTTTAACACAAAATAGATTAAGATATGTATGTTTTAGTAACACTTATTGTTAAAACGAAACTTAGGGTGGGCTAACGAAAAAAAGTGATGTAATTTGATGATAAGTTGAGAAAGGTCTAAAAAGTAGATACAATTCGTGTACTGAAAAAGAATTCACCATTTTATATTTGTTGTTACCTTTGAAAAATGTTTGAATATTTCCATTTAAGGCGCAATGGAACCAGTAGATTTACTTTTTCTAAATTATAAATTAAAAGGGTCACTGTGGCGTATGCGTACTATTTTTTTTTGTGAGGTAAATAAAAAATTATGCATCTATAATTTTTAAACTAAGGGTAGGAAAGCGAAAATAAAAACTGGGCTTTCCTGGGCTAACCTTGGGCAAACAAAACCACAGTGCAAAACCAACAATTTTTATAAAATAAATTATAATATTATAATATATAATAATAAAATTATAATTTTAGAACTAAGGGTGGACCCAAAATAACTTTGGGCTATCCTGGGATAACCTTGGGCAATCGAACCAGGCAGGTTTGAAAAAAAAAAAATTAGCATTTGGGGGTGCCAACTTCACATAGCCCAACTTGGCAGAAGAAGAACTCATCTTAGTTTGCAAGCTCAAGTGAAGAATAACCTCAACTAAATGGCATTGATATCTGGAGGGAGCAAGCTAGCGACCGAACTGGCTTTATCAGGAAAATAGAAGTTTTGGCCCCTGTTCAAAAATGCATAATTTGCGCTGGTTAATAAAGTAATTAATATAAATATGAGTTTAAAGTAGACGTTTTCTTTAAAATCCTTTTTTTTTTATTTTATATAATCCTATTGTCAATACCAAGGATATCAGTGCCATGACATTTAATGTATTTAATGTATTAAAGATGAATTTTTGCAATTCCGTATTTTACAAAATTTTCGGTTGATTTCACTCCATAATTAGATTCTTTTTCGAGTTTTATGTACGCAGATATCTGCTTCCCAATAATGAAAATAGAAAAAAAAATTGAATTTCAAATAAATCTGCAACTTGACCTCAAAGAAGCTTTTAAGTTTCATGTACACGTATTAATAGAGCCTAAAAAGATCTTTTTTTTAATGCCTCAATCAATGGATTTGGTGGACATTTTTTTAAGTGCATTTTACAGATAAAAATTTTACAGTTCGTCTAGTTAAAAGTCTGGCTATAATTTTGCATTTTTCAAAACCGGTTTTGGAAGATATTTTTTCTGAAGTTGAAAAAAATCTACGACGTCACGTTTTTGAGATATAACTAGTTCAAAATTAATTTGTATCTACGAAACGTGACGTCATAGATTTTTTTTGACTTCAGATTTGAATTTAGAACATTAAAATCTATTAGAAAAGTATATTTTTGTTCACAGAAAAAATAAATTCTCAGTTTTTATGGACATTGAAACTTTTCATTATATCATGTTTTCTAATATTTACTTAAAAACATAGTTGGCAACCATATAACCGCAATATTTTCAATTTTCTTATGAAACATAAATAGAAGAGATCTTAAAATTGTGCTAATTTAAAAAAACAATCCATGAAATAGCGTAATAAAAGGTCTTAAAATGTGTTTTACTAATTTGGCATTTTTTGGACTATGTTTTTAAAATTTTTGATTTTTTTTTAAAGAATATGAATCTATGAATCCTAAATCTAAGATCTGACACCTTTTTGTTATGAATTTAGCCCAATTTCTAGCTTATATACTGATTTGAAAATGAAAATTCTATTTTAACGCCCATTCTTTCTCCATACTATTATCATTCAGTGTATCAAATTTCATAACTTTTCGTCCAGAAATGGCCGTGCAAATGAATTTTGACGCCAAAAACGACCAATTGCATCACTGTGCGGCGACGTGGCTGTCAAAAAACCGGTGCGGTGGTGGTGCGGCGGAATTTCATTTTTACACGGGTATGCACTACAAACTCGTAACTTAAAATCAAAACATATTTTCAAGCATCAAACAACTTGACTTACCTAACTTTAGTTATTGTTTCTTAACAAAAATTCCTTCCGACTAGACATAATATTATATTCTTTTTCAATTTATTTTCAATACAAAGTCATATAGAAAATCCTTGAACCATGATCTAAGATATTCATATATAATAAAATAAAATCCAACCACTAATTACACTGGTCCACATCACCTTACAGGGGCGGATCCAGGATTTTTTTCTGGGGGGGGGGGGGCACAAGGGACGGATTGGCAAAAAAAACAGCAATAACAGTTAGAAATAAAGTGAAGTACCATGCGACTGACTAACAAGCAGAAAATTTTAACGACCCACAGTGGTCTAAAACCTGGCCAAAAATATTTAGGCACATTTCCCACATCAAATAGGTACCAAATGACCAAAAAGTTATTCGGAAGGAAAAATTTTCATTTTCTTGTTACAGTAAAAGCCACTTAAGTGCTAACCCTCTTACTCCTGGATTAGCCGGAAGAAAAAAAATATAAAAAATCAGAAAATGCACGTACAATTCTTTATTTAATTTTTTGACTTAAGTTGTTTCACCAAATAGTTTTTGAGAAATTAAGTTTTAAAGATGAAATTTTGAAAAAATAATGTTTACGTTTTTTAATTGATTTTGTATAAAATTTTGCAATATTATGGACATAATTATACCTACCATTAGTTAATGACCTAGTAGTTTTTAGTCAAATACTAAAGACTTCATTCTAATAAATATTAAAGTTCCTAAGAATAACAAAAAAAACTGAATCATACTTTTTTGCCGGGAAACCCAGTTTTGTTTTTTTTTATTTGCATTAACCTTTTGTAACCCAAGGTCGTAAATTTAAAAATTAATAAGTCAATCGATTGGCCTTTATCTTTAATAAAACACGTATTTTTTAAAAATTCAATAAAGTCATTATTTACTTAGTTATTTCGATATTTTGGGAGTAAAAAAAAAGTTTAAATAATTTATTTTTATATAAAAATGCAAAAATTCAAGCAAAAAACTATCTAATATTAATTTTTAGGCACTTTCCTAAAATCCAAATAAAACCCCGTGGGGTTTACTAACAAAAACTATTTTTTTTCTGAATTTCGTAGTTTTTTTACAAATTTGCTTATTTTCAAAAAAAGCCCAACTTTCAACATTAACTGTCAATTAAAAACTATTGGTGCTATTTATTAGAAATTTGAAGTACTATTTCGATAAAGCAATACTTAAAGATTATAATATTAGAAGCTTCAAAAGAAAAAAAAAAATAGTTTGTAGAGCTTTTATGCAATCTTTTTCGGTTTGTTACAGAAATGTCACATGGGGCTACAAGGGGTTAAATTGTTTTATACCTCAAGAATATTGTGTTCAAATCGTAGGTCTCTTGGAGCCAAATTGATCAAGTTATAAGTATTTTAATACTACCCTTAGGAACGTTTTAGTCTTTTAGTCCAGAGTTCAAAACTTTAAATCGTTATCCCCACAACTAATGTTTTCAACGCCGGTGCTCCTCATAACTTCAAAACTACTGCACCGATTCTTTTGAAATTTGGAACACTATTATTTTTACATATTTTTAGAGGTATCCCTGGAGAAATTTTCTCAATAAAATAATATTTATAAAAATCTATAAGTAAGGGTCGCTTTTGAGGAGTTTTTTTTCAAGGGGTCTTTATTTTCGGGGTGCAAACTTGGGAAATCTTCTGAAATGCAAGTTTGTTCTACATATATAGCAGTTCTATAATGTATAGTTTATGCAATTTTGTGACGTGTTCCGCTATTTTAAAAACACTAATGTTGAAAAAAAACAACGAAAAAAGTGCACATTTTTTAACCCCTCTGTATGAAAAAATAGAGTTGCATATACAATTATTTTTTTTATATCATTCAATGTCATCCGATGTCCATATCAAAATTTTTCACCAAAATCACTTTGAAAATTCACTTTTTTTTAAATCGAAAAATCGTTTATTTATTTGTGAGGTGGAGCTTTTCATGGGAAAGGGATGAAACAATCAACAAAATTCGCATTTTCAGCCAGAAATAGACAAGAATTTCACTCAAGTTCTTTCTGTTATTATTCATATATTTTTAAAACTCTTATAGTTTGATTTCCTTTAAGTATGAACTTTAAGTTCTGGGGGGGCACGTGCCCCCGTGCCCCCCCCCCCCCCCCCTGGATCCGCCTATGTCACCTTACAATAGCATTTAAAACATTCAAACAAAGTGCGATGTACTTTCATAATTACAAAAAAACAATGCATCATTTTTTTTTTTTTACTACATCGCCATTGTTATCTAATCAACATCTTACGAGTGAAATTATAGGGAAAATTGAAAAACAATAATAATAAAAAATGAGAGAAAAACATAGGTTAAGTAACAGCCATGAAAAAAACTTCAAGGTCTCCCCACTTGTAAAAAATCCAACTTCCACATGACGTTTTATACGTGTTCAACAAAAGTCTCATAGTCCAGTAATTTTAGGTTTTATCTGCGGAAAAATTCCTACTGGGCTGAATTTTGGTATACAGCTTAATGACGGCTTTGTTATGAAGATGTGAAAAATCGACATTGATATCGTGTCCGCGTTAAGAGTTATAGAGGTCAAAAGGTCACAAAAACTGGTTTTTCACGATTTTCAGCAAAACGGTAAGTCTTATCAAAAAATTTTCAATGCAAGAATAGTAGACCAGATTATTATATATAAAAAGTGTCATGACACTTTTTGTCCTAAGACCCACCGTTTCTTAGGTATAACGATTCAAAAAGTTGAAGTTTAGTTGTAATCGTCATAATCCTTTTCCTGAAAAAAAAACTCCTAACTGAAAAGTTCCTGAAATTTCATTATTTTTTTAGCTTGAATTTCGTTCCTCAACTGTTAAGAATATGGGGAAACCAAAAAAAAAATGGAAATTTTCGCCATTTTTCCGATTGGGGCCCTTCTCCCGAAACCATTTCCCTGGGAATTTTTGTTTAGAATATGTCTGAAAATATACAGGGTGTGCAATAGAGAATGGACAACCCTAAAACAGCTTATAGCTACACTTATGATTGTTCTAAAAACAGATAGAAAAAAGTTCTATCGCAACCAGTTCATAAAATATGGACTTTTTTTCGTTCAGTGTATTTTAAATTTTATCATCTTATGTTTTCGTTCACTACAACCACGAATGAATGAATTTTATTTATTTCTTTTTTTTATAATTTTCTACAATAATTGGATGAGTACATAAGCACTTTAATAATTTCATAGCTATTGCACATTTTCGTAAAAAAAAAATTTGAAATCTGTTTTTTGATGCAAAATGTAAAAAAAGTATTTTATGAAAAATTTTAACCACCTGTGGTATAAAATAAATCTATAGAAACCTAGGTGGCCATCTTTCTTAAAAATATTCTCCTTATACCAGAATATTTTTAAGAAAGTTGGCCACCTAGGTTTCTATAGATTTATTTTATACCACAGGTGGTTAAAATTTTTCATAAAATACTTTTTTTACATTTTGCATCAAAAAACAGATTTCAAATTTTTTTTTTACGAAAATGTGCAATAGCTATGAAATTATTAAAGTGCTTATGTACTCATCCAATTATTGTAGAAAATTATAAAAAAAAGAAATAAATAAAATTCATTCATTCGTGGTTGTAGTGAACGAAAACATAAGATGATAAAATTTAAAATACACTGAACGAAAAAAAGTCCATATTTTATGAACTGGTTGCGATAGAACTTTTTTCTATCTGTTTTTAGAACAATCATAAGTGTAGCTATAAGCTGTTTTAGGGTTGTCCATTCTCTATTGCACACCCTGTATATTTTCAGACATATTCTAAACAAAAATTCCCAGGGAAATGGTTTCGGGAGAAGGGCCCCAATCGGAAAAATGGCGAAAATTTCCATTTTTTTTTTGGTTTCCCCATATTCTTAACAGTTGAGGAACGAAATTCAAGCTAAAAAAATAATGAAATTTCAGGAACTTTTCAGTTAGGAGTTTTTTTTCAGGAAAAGGATTATGACGATTACAACTAAACTTCAACTTTTTGAATCGTTATACCTAAGAAACGGTGGGTCTTAGGACAAAAAGTGTCATGACACTTTTTATATATAATAATCTGGTCTACTATTCTTGCATTGAAAATTTTTTGATAAGACTTACCGTTTTGCTGAAAATCGTGAAAAACCAGTTTTTGTGACCTTTTGACCTCTATAACTCTTAACGCGGACACGATATCAATGTCGATTTTTCACATCTTCATAACAAAGCCGTCATTAAGCTGTATACCAAAATTCAGCCCAGTAGGAATTTTTCCGCAGATTGGGCTTAAAAATGACTAAAATGACTGGGCTATCATATAATTTTACATAACACTTTCCAACTGATGTCGAGATCTGCGAGATAATTCATATAGAACATTACCCTCTCACTTCGAAGTCGGGCGATCGGGGGAAGTGAGAGAAAGGGTGAAGTGCAACTAAAATGTAATATTATTTTCACTGTTTTCATACAAGTCAGCCTCAGCTACTAAAAAGTACAGGTATAGTTGTAATAGTTATAAGCTCCAATTATATATGACAAAGGGGGTATAAAAGGGGTATACAAAACTGTCAGAATAAGATTCGTGACGAGCGATAATTGATTTTCACAATCAGTTTGCTTCCCCCTCGCAGTAAACTGACCTTGAAACAAGCAAACAAACAGTTCTACTACACACGTTTTACGATGAGCTGAGAGCTATATGAAGCTATGATAGCATTTCGCCGAAACAATATCAGTCCGACACTTTTTCGGTATGGCCATTGTTTTCATCGTGTCATCGCCTGGTTGTAAAAATATGGTTGTGATGGAAAAAAACATTCGTCAGAGCAGCCAGAAGCGGTTGAAGCTTATAAACAAGCTATAGATAAGACCTATCTAGCCGATACAGCCTATCTTTGACAAAGTCAATGTCAACGGAAATTTTGATAACAAAACGTGGGGATGTTTACTTTCTTTCTATATCTGTCTCTGTCTCATGGTGAGTAAAAAAGAAGGTGAGCGATATGAGTTTTCATTCATAGAGAAGAATGTGTCTGTTATTTGATAGGGGTAACATACTTTGAAGAGGGTTTTATTTCAACAACACCGCATTTTGTTGTCTATATATATGAGAGGTATTTTGTAATTTATGGAATGATGATGATTGGGTAAATTCTAATAAAACTTTATCTATCTTTTTTGCAAAATTCTAAGAATTTTGATATGACTTCATTTGTAATTATTTTATTAAACCAGGAAGCTACAATATAATAATATTATCAGAACATTTTGAGATGATTAATATCAACTATACTTGAAAGACAATCCATTTGATAGTTTATTAATTTAAACTTATTTTAAAAACTTTTGATAACACCTCGATTAGATCCTAAAAAATTCTACAAATGGGTTCCTTACCACCCTTACCCATACAAAAAACACGCCATATATTTTAATCTTAAATGGAGGCAACATTTCGTCTGCGGATTAATGTTGTATCTAATTTGCTAAATCTTATCGTTTATGTATTGAGCTCACGATAAGGTTTAGGGAGTTTATTTCAAACGTGTTTTATATGATTATTTCAGATATGAACTATCGATTGAAGTGGTTATGATATACTTATTTAGTACAAAATTATTATGAAAACACAAAAAAAGTTTTGCTTTGAGAAGATATGAATATAATTTTTGTTATATGGAATTAATGAAGTAATAAGTCTAAGAACTTTCCGAAGAAAATTGGCTGTTGTATTTGGCAATTAATAGTTGTCTGTATTTGAAGAAAATCTTTTTTTAAATGCAATCTGTTTTTCATTACAAATTTTTAGAAATTATTATTATATTTATTATTTATTGCAAATAAATAAAATTTGCATTAAGAAAATATATTTTTTGCAAATTACATTCGTAAATTTTTTTTATTTCAACTGAAAAATATTTGCATTAAAAAAAAAATTACTGCAGTGAAAAATATTTGCGTTGAAAATAAAATTTGTATACAAGTTAAATATTTTGCATTAAAATAAATTTTTTTTGAAAATAAAAATTTTTCTGCTTTCAAAAAAAAAAAAAAAAATCAAGTATTTAAGTATTATACTTAAACAAAAAATTCTTTCAATTCTGTTTTTTTTTTATAGCATATGCGCTAACTAAAGAAAAATACACCTCATTAATGTAATTCAACATTGGTACTTTCCTAAATTTTTTTTTTGTTTAAATGTCGCAAATATTTTTAAAATAAATTCTATAACTTATTGAAACCGATGTTGTTTGATACAAAATATTCCTTTTCTTATTCAAATTTTTGAATATTCATCTTTTTTTTAAAAATTAAAAAATTTTGAATTATTTTCGGAAATGATTAGTATTAAAAACCTTTTCTTAATATTTTCAAATTTATTCATTTATAAAACAAAAATTAATATGCATTCAAAGAATGACAAATTACTAAGGTAAGTAATCAAATAAGCAGATAATTTTTCAAGAAGATGATTTTACAGATTTTGGAAAACCCTTTTTTAATTTTTTGCAGAATTTTGAAAAACAGAATTTTGAAAAGCTGAATTTTGAAAGCAGAATTTTGTTAAGCAGAATTTTGAAAGCAGAATTTTGACAAAATTACACTGGTTTACAAGGGTTTTGTTGCCGAAACAAAAATATACTTTTCTGAAGGTTTTTGGTGTGCTGAACTCGAATCCGAAGTCAGAAACAACTAATTAGCTCCCGTTTTTGAGATATTACCGTTAGAAAAGGCAAAAATACGTTTTTTTGAATTCTTCGGACCTTCTTCTTTTGTATAAAGAAAATTGTTTTAGCATATTTAGTAAAGGTTTCTATAAGTACTCTGAAAAACCCTGTTTTGTTGAATTCAAATTGTAATATTTTGCGATCTAACTGCAACTTTGGAAACTTTTATACATTTTTGAAAACTACAATAACAGGGCAACTTTTTAAAATATTAAACCATTCTCACACCATAGAAATTTTTTTTGCGGTGTTGCTCTCAAATAAAAGTTAAAAATTGATTTTTTATAAAACTTGAAACTGTTAGTTAATTTGCATCGAAATGGCTTATGGAATAAAAAATATTTTGATTAATTAATTGTTCCTAATTATTTCTCAATGTTTTAGTAAAAGAATTGTAAAAAACAAAAATCAATAATGGCAGCAGGAAGCAAAATACTGTTGCAAAGTCGAGATTTTTCGAAATTTCACAAGAATTGCATTAAATCGAAAACCGTAAGGATTTGGGATGAACAAGTTACCAAATTCTGAGAGCCCTTAAGATCCCCTATTAGCATACTTCGTTTGATCCATTACTTTTGGGACACCCTGTATAAAAGAATAAGGTCCGAAGTATTGCATTTTCTAACGGTAATATTTCAAAAACGGGAGCTGATTAATTTTTTTTGACTTCAGATTCGAGTTCAGCACACCGAAAACCTTCAGAAAAGTATATTTTTGTTTCGGCAACAAAAAAAAAGTTTAATTTTGTTAACCAGTGTAATTTTGACCCCTGCAGAATTTTTACCCCAACCCTATTTTGTTTAATGTAAAATATTTGATTTACTTTTCAGTTGCAATAAAATTTTTTCTTTATTTCAAATTTTTTTTTTTTCAGTTGAAATAAAAAAAAGTGTAGGTAATGCGAATTTTTTCATTTACAAAATTTTTTTTTTTTTCATTTCCAATGAATATTTTTTCTTTAATTTCAAATGCATTTTTTTTTTTTTTTTTCAATTGATATTTTTACAACCTCGTTTCATAGTAACATACATATTGTCCGCAAACATAAGATTAAACTTGATAATAGCTTAATCTTCGAAGTCGGTAGAATGGCAGTGTAAGCGTTGTTACTTTTTTTATTATTATTATTATTATTATTATTATTATTATTATTATTATTATTATTATTATTATTATTATTATTATTATTATTATTATTATTATTATTATTATTATTATTATTATTATTATTATTATTATTATTATTATTATTATTATTATTATTATTATTATTATTATTATTATTATTATTATTATTATTATTATTATTATTATTATTATTATTATTATTATTATTATTATTATTATTGGTCTAAGGATGTTTTTATATTTTTTGAGGGGTTGAGTTATGTGTGAGAAAAATTCCTGACATATTTTTTTTTATTTTTGTAACTTGGCGATTGTAATAAAGAATTTAAACAGTCTTCAAAATGACCTTGAGTAAAAGAGTGTTTTTTTGGGTTGGGGTCGAAATTCTGTATGTGCCAAAATTCGGATTCCAAAATTCTGTATTCCAAAATTATGTATTTCAAAATTCTATAAATTCAAAATTCTGTATTCTAAAATTCTAGTCATGGGAATTATTACTTAAAATTTTGTATAGAATATTTTGATCCTTCATCCTTTTGTTGCAAAAAGAAACTGGGAGCGGGTCATAATTCTGCTTGTCAAAATTCTGTACGACAAAATTCTGTGGGGTCAAAATACTGTAATACCATAATTCTGTACGTCATTATACTGTAAATACAAAATTCTGTACGTCAAAATACTGTATCAACAAAATACTGACATGCAAAATTCTGTTTTGTAAAATTCTTTACGGCAAAATACTGTATATTAAAATTCTGTAAAAATGCTGTAAAAAAATATAGTTTTGATAATGTAAAAAAGTGCGCGCGCACTTTCTTACATTATCAAAACGATATTTTTTTACAGCATTTTTGCAGAATTTTGATATACAGAATTTTGATGTACAGAATTTTGAAATACAGTATTTTGACCAACCAGAATTTTGCTATACAGAATTTTGACTTTCAGAATTTTGTTCCTACAGCATTTTGCACATACAGAATTTTGACATACAGTATTTTGGCATACAGTATTTTGAATACAGAATTTTGCAACATACAGAATTTCGACCCCAACCCAAAGAAACTTTATTCGTGAAGGAAACAATTTTTTTTTATTTTTTGTAAAATTTGTGTAGCTTTTGAAAATTTACAAAAAAATATAAAATACTAATACTACGGTTAATAAAAGGTCAAAATAAGCATTGAAATAGGTTTAATCGAGTTACAGAACCAGAAATCATGAAAGCGATTTTATGAAAGTAGTATCTTTAATAGAAAATCCAAAATTCCAATAAAAATGTAAAAAATGTATTTTTTTCAAAATCATTTCCAGCAAAACATTTTTTTGAATCTTCGCATGTAGAGTTTTATTATTTCATCTTTTAAATAACAGAAAACAAGTAACACGAAATATGGCCATAAAATTCCTATCCAATGGATGACAGAAAAAAAAACAACAAAAAATGTCCATTTTTGAATTTAAATATCTTTTGCACCTGCATTTATTTATTTCGTGTCCAAAATATTTAAATAAATATTAACATTCATATAAAGCCAATCACCTCAAACTCAAAAATGTAGGTCAAATATGTCAGAAAGTTCAATAAGTTTGATTAATAACACTGAGCTGTCATCTAAAAAAAAAACCGAAAGAGGAACCATCGCATCGTTTCCACAAAACTGTCTGTATTTAACTGCGTTGACAGTCAATTTGAGGAAATAATAATAATTCCATTTGCATAAAATATCAATTAATTAAAGCTTAACTACTAACTTATCTTCACCATCATCACACTCCACTTGGAGGTGAAAAAAAAAGCGAAAGCGAAAGGTATAAATTTATGTTTCTTTTTTTTTTTGTTTTTATTTTTTTGTTCGTCCGCCAAAAAAATAAAAAATTCAGCATGCACTGCAGCATAAATATTTTCTCTTATTTCACTTTTACCTTTTTTTTTAACCATCAATGGTATTTATCGGATTCATTGAACCACGGAACAGCATATCTAAATTCCTAAAAAAAAAAAAATTTATGTTCAAGACGACCCTGTATACATTAACTATTACAATCCAGCTATCACCACATAACAAGATTCAATGATGTCTTCTTTTACAATTCTTCAACTTTTCGTCACTTTTCTTATTTATATTTTTTTTCTTTTTGGCTAAAAGTGAGCGATGGTAATCTTTAAGAGAAATTTCATGCAATTTGGGCAACTTCATTTTTATCCAACCTCGCTAAAGGAGGAAAAGGTCACAAACCTTTGGGGAAACACTTTTTTAAGATGTATTTTGTCTATGAATAATGCGAACACAATTCATGTCGGATGTGAAACTTTATTCAAAGTATATTTTTCATAGAGATGTTGGAAGTTTTTACGTGAAGATGACATTTTCTATTGTTATATTTCTTAATTGTTATTTTTGTTTTGGTGACGATCTGCATTCATTTTTGGCTAAACTGATTTCACTTATCTCAATCATGCGTGTCACACGCCTAGATTCTTTGATAAAAAGTTCACGACAAAAGACGAAAGCCTAAATTACAAATTACTCTGAGGTTACAAATAAACTAAATTAGATTAAAAGTAAGTATTTAAATAACTGTTTTGTGAAACAGAAAGTTATTTATGGGTAAAAAATTAACCAAATTTGATCTTAAATTTTAAGTCTATTTTAAAATTTAATATTATGAAAGTTTTTAATGGTTACAATTCAACCAAAATTAATCTAAAGTTTAAAATGATATATTTAATTACAAATTTTTACTATGAAAATTGTTTAACGGTTACAAATTAACCAAGAAACTTTTTATTAACCCAGTCATTTTAACCACATTTTAACTTAACCCTATACAAATTGAAGAAAAACATTCCGCAAACTAGCATTCTAATGTTTTGCAAACACATCCCCGGCAGTACAAATTATTTCAATTTTGTTAAAAGTTTAAACAAAGTATGTATTTTAATAAAATTTTTTTTTGAAACAAAAAATTATTTATGGGTTTATAAATTAATCATTTACTTTACAGAGAAAGTTGTTGACTGGTAACAAAATAATTAAAGTTTGAAGTAAGCTTTTAAATTACTTATTTTAACTATGAAAGAGGCTTGTAAAAATATTTATTGCAATTCAAAAAAAATTTGCATCGAATACAAATTTTTATAAAATTTTTATTGCAAATAAAAATATTTTGCATTAAAAAAAAATGTATTGCAAATAAAAAATTTTTAATGTGTGCAATAGGTAAATATTTTTTTTTTCAATATTCGTCGAATTTTTTAACAATTTTGCCTGTTTGACCATACAAAAGGTCCAATATTATTGTTGAAACAGCTAACGTATGATTGAAAAGCAAAAATTTTAAGAAATTCGATGAATATTGAAAAAAAAAAATGGTTAATGCACACTTGCACACATTTTGCATTGGATTTTTTTTTTTAATGCAGACATTTTTTTATTTGAAAAACATATTTTTTTAATGCAAAATATTTTAACATTTTTTTTAATGCAATTTTTTTTTTACTTGCAATAAATATTTTTCAGTTGCAAGAAAAATTTTTCTTTTTTATGCAAATTTTTTTCAGTTGCAAAAATTTTGTATTTGCAATGAATACTTTTTGCTTAAATTTCAAATGTACTTTTTTCAATTGATATTTTTACAACCCTGCTATGGAACTTGTTTAAATTATTTTTTTAAATTACTTATTTTTACCATGAAGGTAGTTTAACGGTTTCACATTAACCCAATATTTTTAATTTTGTAATCCTTTTGATTTGTATTACTTATTTTATTTGCTTAACAGTTACCAGTTATTTACATTATGTGCACAATAAGTAAATAATTACACTGGTCGGCAACGAAAATAGAGCTATGCTGAGTCTGAATCCAAAGTCAAAATTTCACTGGCACGTCACGTTTTTGAAATACTTGAATATAAACTGGTCAAAAACGCGTTTTTTGGGTACATTTGACGTCAAATTAAACCACTGTAAAAATTTTTTTTTGCAAATCTTCTTATGCAATTTTAAAACGCAATATTTTATTGTCCAAAATATATTTTATATTTTTTCAAAATTAATTTTTTTCTCAAAGATATTGCAAATAGAAATTTATGATATCTCAAAACCTTAGTACATATCATAATGAATGGTTTTTTGATCCAAATTCCAGTTTGCTGCTTCTGATTTGGATTTTAAAAAGCAACATTTTAAGAAAAAATGTATTTTTTCGATTAAATATCAAAAAGAACTTCATTGAAAATTAGTTTTTGAGACTTAATAGTGAAAATAGAGATGAGTATAGCTCAAAAACCAGACGTGATAGAACAAAACTGTAAACAGTTTTGAATTCAGCACACTAAAGTCAATTAAAATCACCTTACAATGTTCTTGCTCCCGACTTTTTTTTTTATTTTTGCCGACCAGTGTTATCATTGTATTCTTAAAATCGTAAAATTTTGTTTAATATTTTTTTTCCAGTAAACAAAAAAAAGTGCGCATACGCCACAGTGAACAATATAATTATTTAAATAAATGAAAAGCGATCATATTACTATTGCTTATAAAATAACGAAATCAATTAAACTTTGATTTATTATCGTTAACTGGCTTTTTATAAAAATAAATGTATTCATTAATTTTATATCGAATTGTAAGATCAAAAATGTTTCAAAAATTGGTCTCTCAATTTCAAGTTCTAAAATTATTTCATTTTTTTTCCGAAAAATTCTACATGGATTAGTCATAGTTTTAATGCTATTCCATACTAAAACGCTAAAAAATCGGTGTTGAAATGAATTATGAAGAATATTAAAACAAAACGGCAACACTATTCAATTTTCATCAACTAAAATGTTATTTTGTTTGCTTTTAGCTATTGTTTTTTTTTACATTCTCTTCCAGAAATCTGAGGCCTAAGCTAATCATCATCAAACATTGAGTAGCTTATTTGTACTTTTTTTAGCTACTACACTCTCATATGCCAGCTCCATAAATGCCATTATACTGTTGGCAATTCGGGGAATTTTTCGTTAAAAACATAGCATAACATCATTTCGCGTTCAATGACTAATGGCAAATTTTCCTGGCACGTTCCTAACTCATGCCTCCATAAAAATTGAAGGTTAAACTAATATGGAGCTGGGGAGGGAAGAAAAAAACATTTACCCATCTCTCCCGATAAAAATACAATATACATAAAAGTTGAGTATCCACACAAAACGTGTGTGTGTGGGTTGTGCGCACTGACCTTTGACCATGGAACCAGGTTCATGTTGGGGCCACGTTCAATGTCACTTACCCTTACTCTTGTATACATAAAAAAAAAAAACACAACATACATCAAAAAATACACCACGTTTACTGCTATATATTTTTTTCTCTATATCATTCTAGAGCACATGGGCTTTTAGTGTTGCTCCACACAGAAGCTTCTATTTAATCTATTTCTGTAGGTAGTCAGTTTAGTATAGAAAAAGAAGTGACTAATTTCCATTAAACCATCAAGTCACGATGAAGACGAGGGTGAGGTTTCGAGGGCAAGGATTTTTTTTTTTAGAATGATATGGAAATAAAATATACATACAATTTCCTTTTCTGATGGAATAGAATTATATTCTTTTGATTATAAAAATACTAGAAACGCGGGAAATACATAATAATAAACAAATTATATATATGACTTTGGGATGGGAGCGTTTAAAAGACTTAAATGACGTCATTGGGGACTTGACATGAAATAATTATCATTGACCTTTCATCGAAAACAAAGTACGTCACCGGAAATTAAAAATAGTTTTGGAAAAAAAAAAGAAGCGAAAGTATAGTTAAAAGGGGAAGGTTAGTTCTAGTAAAGAAGAAAATAACAAGGCATATTTTTATTCATATTCATAATATTGGAAAGGTGATTGTTTACTAACAAATTGAATGGAATTTTTTTTTTAACACCTTCAACGTTCAAGGTTAAGAATTTTTGTATTGTTTCATTACGCTCCGTATGTTATTAAGTATAAATGAATGTATAAAACTATAAACCTGTAGGGAAAGTTTTGCATTTTTAAAATATTACTTAATAAACATTTAAAACGGCTATCTAAAGTTTCAAAAATTCTATTTTTAAATGTCTCTTTCTTAATATACAACTCAAGTTTATCATAGTAAATAATGGTTTTAGGTGAACCAAAGTGTTTAAGTAAAGGTAATATGTATTAAGATTTTAGAAAATTTTCAAAAAAACACATTTTTGGATTTTAACCCTTTCGAGCCCAGGGTTACTCTCATGTAACATTTTTTTAAAAATTCGTAAAAAATATTAAATTAAACAATTTTTTAGGTTACGATGGCTTAATTGAAAGATAATAATGCCTAGTTACTGGATTATTACAAAAAGTTAGTCAAATATCATACCTTTAATTTTTTTTTATTTTTTTTTTATCTCGGTTATTTATGGATTATTCTCAACAATGTTATACCATTTTGAAAAGAGAATTGAACACACCAACTTTTAAGGTAACTTGCCGAAACATCGTAGTGCATTTTTTTTACACTTCGGTTCATTGAATTAGAGTCATGTAAATTGTTTTAGTACTTAGTTGGGCAAAAAAGTAATATTTTATTTAAAACTGATGCAGCTGAGTAAAAATTTTTGAATGCATTTGGTAGCAGGGTTATTCAAGGTTCCGTAACAAAAGAAAAAAATAAGAAAAATTAAGATTTGTAGTCACGGCACATAAGAAGCCGTCACAGGGTGACTATTTTTTCGACTTTTATTCAAATGCCCATAACTCACAAAATATATGGCTGAGATTTTTTTTATTATTTTTTTGATAACTGTCACCACCTACCCTATCTACCGTTTTCGTTTCAACGTAAACTTTTGGGACACCCTGTATATGGTCATAATTTTGAAAAAAAAAGATATAAAAAATGTTAATGCAGAAAGTGTTTTGTTTTTTTGCTTAGAAGAAGTAGCATACATTTTCTCAGCTCTCCGAATTTTTTTGGTGGTCATAGGCAGTGCATGTAACTAACATGTAAAATGAGAAAAACACATTAGTTTTGCTATTTATTATTTTGGAAAATAACTTTTTGCTATTCATATTTCTTAGTTGTGATGTTTTTGACCCGATAATACCGAAAAAACATTTTTTAATATTGATTTTCATAGCTTGGGTTCGAAAGGGTTAAAAAAAAATTAAAATTTTTTTTTTTTTCAAAAATAAATTTTTTGAAAAAGGGTTCTTGAAAAAATTTGAAATTTCGTTTTTAAGTGTAAATTAATTATTTCCTAAAAATGGCATACCAATTTTGTTTTGAAAAATCATAGAAAATTTTTTTATACATATATTTAAAAAATATTTTTTTTTTTTTTCAAAAATATTTTTCTAAAAATTCCTTTTCATACAAGAAATCAGATGACATTATTTGTTTTGTGATCAAAATCATTTACTCTCTGTCGGCACACGGATGCAAATTTGGCTGGACAAAATTTTATAATTAAAAAAGGTCTTCCAAAACATTATAATTATAATGGTGACAGTATATTTTTTTAAGAATTGTGACTACAATATTCGAATTCTTCGGAAAATTCTACGTCTAAGAAAAAGTACAAACCGAATTCGCACTCGTTTGCCTTTCAAGCAGGGTGTGTCGCCCGACAAACAATTTTGGTTCTATAAAGCTTTACAGATGGAATTGTTGCTTCTGTAAAGCATTATAGAAGCAAAATTGTTAGTAGGGATGTACAGGGTGTTTCATTAATTATAAAACAAATTTTATGTATTTTTTTAACATTATCGGAATTTTTTTTAATAAAAGATGTAAAAACTACTTTTACTTTAGTATGGCTGACCCAGTCGTGCATTTTTTTTTTTTTAATAATAGCGTCCCTACCTAATGTAAATTCTTAAAATTTTTTTTTTTAAACTTTTTGACGATTTGGTTTCAATTTTAAGAAAAATCCTTGCATGATCTAGCAAAGCTTTAAAAACTTACTTTGTTTTAAAAAATAAATCATGCTTTTAATAAAAATTTTTTTTTTACAAAATTCGTTTGTAAGAGAGATATTGAATAATAGTGAACTCTATTTGAAGTTTTTTTTTTTTTAATGCATTTAAACACTCTTTTTATATATTACTATTAAAGGAGTTGACATTATATGTATGTAAGTTCGAAATGGATATTTTTCTTGATTTTTCCATTAAAACTTAATTTTTGGTTTTTTTTTTTATCATATTTTATCTCATTTGTTAATCTGTTTTAAAAATATTGTAATACGTATGTTATGTATTATAAGTTTAAGCAAATACGCGGAAAGCGTAGATTTCGAATAATTTTGCTGTACATACGTACAAAGCTTCCAATTAAGTAGTTTCTTCAAATGTAACTTCATAAGCAGTTCATAAAATCTTTGATTTTGAACGAATTCAATAATTAGTGTTAGTAGTTTCTCGCTGTAAAAGTAAAAATTTTCAAACCAAAAAGCTCAACTTGAAGAATAAAGCCAAATCGTCCTTAAACAGCTCACATAAGCTGATTTTATTCTTCAGAAGTTCCTGCCAGTATTGATCGAAGCAGATTAAAAAAAAAAGGTGCCAAAAACTTGATTTCCAACAACTGAACAATAAAACTTAAACATTTAAATAATTTCAAACAAATCTTATCCATATGACTATTGGCTACGCGTGACGAGGCTTCATTTACAAAATCATTGAGTTCAAAAAATCCATAGATGCAACCTACATTACTAACACAAGAAACTTAGATCATAATAACGATTTAACCAACTTAAGAAACCTCAGTTTAACATACTTACTATCATTATCATATTGAATTAAGAAAAAAAAAAAATGTGACCAAGCATGTGAGTAATTTTTCTCCCATCGCATCTCATCGTATAATAAACATGACACTTTCACCTGCCCCAAAGTCCAATTCTCATGTGGCATTGATGCGAACATCCTCTTTGCAAATCGACCAAGTCGACTATATCGGTTCGAAAACTTGTCTTCCTTTTGCCTACAGGAAACAAAATGACGAATGACCAAGAGAGACCAATGCAAAAAAAAAAAGGGTTGACTTTCACATATAAAATCCACAATTTTATATCAGGTTGCATGCCAAGCCAAATTACCAACAACGACGACGAAGACCGTTGTTATCCTCACCTTAACCGAATTAATTTCTTAACTCGATGATGGTCGATGCGTGTCCATTTCATACTATTTCCTCCATCAGCTTCTGTGTCGTCGTCGTATCGGTCGGTCGGTCGGTCGTCGCCATACCACCGACCAAGAGCCAATCAACTTCTTCTACATTTTCACCATTCATTTTGCCTTCAATTAGCGTTCACTGACCTCGGCATCAAGCAAACTACCTAAGCTATATAAAACGCAGCTCTACACTTTCATTTAAAACAAAAGCCTATAAATCGACTTTTTGGTGCCAACTTACATACAGTTCAGCCGCAGCACCTATTTATTATATACCCGCCCTTATCCACATTATTTTTTAAGCTCTCCGTCTCCATATAGTCAAGTCAACCAAGAGCCACAATACTGACGATACTGACTACTGCCACTGTCCAGCTGTTCGACCATTTGCCCAATTAAAAGCAACTTTGGCGCAGCTGAAAAAAAAAGCAACAACAGCATCTCACTATCGGCCTGGTTAAATTGACGGTGGCGAGGCGATATAATGATGAGGGGCTGTGGTGTAGTGGTGGTCGAAGAGTGGAATCGAATTTTCACTCTTGACGACCATATAGGTTCAACAAACTCGATGAACTCAATTCCGTTCGTTGACTTCGACCCTAGCTATACTATAGCAAACGGAGTATATTGATAGTGAGCGAGTGAGTGAGTGAGTAGTTGGTGATGGTTGGTATGACTAAAACACTAGAGGAGCTACTTTCTGATTAAAACAAACAGTCTGTAGAAAAAGTTAAGAAATATATACGTCAAAACTTAATTCACTTGTAAAATGTACCATGAGAAAATGATATAGTAAATCAATATTTTTTGAAAAGTCATCGAAAAATCCAAGCTTGTTTAAACTGCCAAGGAGAAAAATTGGGTACTTATTTCGCCTACACTCAGCTTATATTCGAGTCTTTGTTTTTACTAATACAGATCTTTAGAAATTTTCCTTAGCAAGTCATTCAAATAGGCGGGTAAGAAACTGAATTATTTGCGGGTCACTGTGGTGTATACGTACTATTTTCTCATAGGTATAGTAAAAACACGAAATATTCTAACCTATTTAGTAATTTTCTAATCTTTTGATGGATGTTTATTGTTGTTGCTCCTTGATTTTATAAAAAAAGGACATACTAGGTGGAATATTTTTTTAAAACACATATAAAAATGGGGGGGGGGGGGCGGATATTAACGGATGATTACACTGGTCAACAAGGTTTTTGCCACAAGAACCAAAATATACTTTTCTAGTAGTTTTGGATGTGCTGAACTCGAATCTAAATTTTTTAAAGGCCTTCGTTTTTGAAATATTACCGTTAGAAAATGCAAAAAAACGTCATTTTGGCTATTTTCGAGGTTATGTTTTTATGTGGGGTAATTCATTATGAATAAATTTGTAACGGTGCCGATAAGAACTGATCTTATTCTTTCAAAAAATGTTTAAATCTTTCCGATATCTCTTTTGCTGACCGAGATATTTAAAATTTAAGTTGCGGTCTTTGACTCAGAAACAGCACTGGCCAACCAAATTAAACTTTTTTTTTCACAAGAACCAAAATATACTTTTCTGAAGGTTTTTTGGTTGCTGAATTCGAATCCGCAGTCAGAAAAATTCTACTAGCCTTCGTTCTTGAAATATTACCGTTATAAAATGCAGAAAAAAGGTTTTTTTTTTTTAAACGGTTATATTTCAAAAACGGAGGCTAATAGAATTTTTCTGACTGCGGATTTGAGTTCAGCAACCCAAAAACCTTCCGAAAAGTATATTTTGGTTCTTGTGGCAAAAATTCTGTGACCAGTGACTTAAACTTTAGATTAAGTTTAGTTTCTCTTTGGCTTATTAACTGAAATTTAAGATATCTCGAGCAATAAAAGATATATTAGGAAAATTTAAATTGTTCTTATAATCACCGTTACAAATTTGTTTTCAATGAATTACCCCACCTAAAAACCGAACCTCGAAAACAGCCAAAATAAATTTTTTTTATCATTTTTTAACAGTAATATTTCAAAAACGGAGGCAAATCAAATTTTTCTGACTTCAGATTTGGATTCAGCACCCCAAAAACTACTAGAAAAGTATACTTTGGTTCTTGTGGCAAAAAAAAATTAAATTTTGTTGACCAGTGTTATTAAAACAGAAAATCTTGTTTTCAAATTTTTATTAATAGCAAAGTTTTGAATAAGTGATTTGTATCTAAAAATCAAATAAAAAGAAATTAAAATTATAAAAGCTGTTAAAAAAAAAATATTTATTAATAAAAAAGCATAAATTTGATATTTGTATTTAAATCTTTATTTCATCACCAATATGTATAAACTAGGATTTACATTTGTTACTATCAGTTGACTTTATTTTTTTAATAGAACGATCTATAATTCACATGAGTCATTGTTTGTTAATTGCATTTTGTTAAACTATAATTTTAATATATTGATTGAATTGGTATTTATATTCTCAAACTAATTTATTATTGTAATTTGTAGCTAAATAAATAATTAAATAAATAAATAAATAAATAAATAAGTATTGTCTAAGAACTTAATCTCGAAAAAGGCAATGCTTTTAAAATAATAAGATTTCTAATAAAAATAAAAGAAATCTGTTTAAACATTGTCAAAATCAAAAACAACTTTATTTTATTAGGTATAGTTAAAAATTTCATCATTTTTTGCACTTTTGTGATATACATTTTGAATATAAAAAATATACCATTTTCTCGTATATAAAAAACTCCACTAGTTAAAAAAATATACCGTTTTGGTTGATGTCATAATCGAATAATTTTATGCGCCATTAAACTGAGTATCGGTGTATTTTTTGCACGGAATCTTAAAAAAATGTTGGAATTTTGTACAAAAAAACACAGTGCCATAATTTTTATACCACTTAATTTTTGACAAATACCTACACCATATTTTTTCAATTTTCTCAATTTACACCAAAATTAATGAATTTACACCAATTTATACACCAGTGTGCTACTTGAGAGATTCGTTGACCTTAACAATCTGTCGGCACACGGGTGCGAATTTGGCAGGACAAAAATAAAAAAAGGTCACAAAAAAGTGTCTTTATGAGGGTGAAAGTACATGTTTTTGGAATTGTGAATACAATATTTGAATTCCTTGGAAAATTCTACATCAATTACATATATGATTCTCTGTAAAATAATGAGACCGAAAAAAGTTCTAGCGACATGAAAAAGTATAAACCAAATTCGCAAAAAAGTGGTGTGCCTACAGAGGGTTAATTTAAAAAGATTCTTTTTATTTAATACAGATTCAATTTATTTTTATAACATAAAATCTAGTTTTTCATTTAATGAATTTTTTGAAAAAAATTAATAGTCAATCCAGCATTAGTTCTCATAAAATAGTGATTTGGGAGTTTTAAAAGGTTGCGTATTTGGTCCAATTGTATCCATTTTGAATATTTATTCCCATTTTCAAAGAAAAAAAGAACCAAAAATATGAAAATTTTTAACGGTTTATAAAAAATATGGCTCTTAGAATTATTGTTTAAACCAAGATTGACCTGAGGACTGAAACGTCAAATATTTATCTATGTATTTATATTTGTCTTTAAAACATCATTTGGGGTTCCGTTACCATCCCCGCAGAAATATTTATAATGCTGTTTATAAGCTACATCTTGGGAAGTCATTTGAGTAATAATTTGAACGATTTGAGGGCATCTGTGGCGTATACGTAACCTATTTTAAAGCGAAACAGTTTTTGTCGCTTTTTGTTGCTCGTCTTGGAAATTCGACGACATTTGAATTTGTTCTTAAATCTGAGAAATATCCCCCTGATAAAAAAAATATCTGGTGATAACTTTTCGGTTTGAATAATTTTGAATAATATGCAGTTTTGACCAAAGCAAATATGTTAATTTCACATAAAATTTTTCAAATATAAATTAGGTAGATAATAATTATCACTTTATTTGTACCACATGAGTAAGAATATATTTCACCTTTAATCAACGTACACTTTTTTTTGCGATACAATAAATAAATCAAATACCTACTCCTACATAGGTACAGGTACAGAGAGATCTGTGAAAAAGATCAGGCTTTTTCAAAACATCCTAAAACCCTTCCTTCTTCCTCAAAAAATGGCTCCCAAGATTTTAGTAAAAAACTATTTTTATACGTTTCTTTACGAGTAAGGTGCTTTTTTATAATAAATTAACGCAAAATTAACAAAAAAAAAAAGATTTTGAAATTTTGAATTAAAAACTTCTTTAGTATCGTAGTGATTTGAAACAAAATGAAACGAAAACGCGACACGAACATTCAACTTGGTATAACTTTTTTGTTTTAATAGATAGATAAAATAAATAAACTATAACTGTTCAAAATTTCAATCAATTTCATATTCAAAATTCTGAGATAACGGTAAAAAGATGTTCTTTTTCTATACACTTTATATCTTTTGATCTAGTGCACATACAAATTTGATTTAACTTTAATATGCATGCTGATAACATAACCTTTTATTTGATATATTACACATAACGGTACATGCTCCAAAAGTTATACAATTTTAAATTGCAAAAATTTCAAAATACCTCAAAACACCTGTGGAGATCTGTTGCCGATGACCAGCCACCAGTGTAGGAAGTACCGTTATCTTAGTTTGAAATATCGACATGGTTGGATTAAAAAAAAAACTTACTTTTTTTGTAGGCATTGTAGAAATATGATTAAAGCGTCATATAAAAGGTGAAATAATAAGGTTTAAGATGATATAAAATTTTTTATAGGTTGTCATATAAAAAAATTTAAAGGTGATGGAATAAAAAAAAGTTAGATTTTTTCAATTTTTTTTTTTGCAAGAAAAATGATTTTTTAAGGTTTCACTTCTACCACATGTGAATTGCTAAAAAGTGATGTAATTTGTTGGTTAGTTGAGTAAGGTCTAAAAAGTTCTATTTCTGTACTGGATTAAAAGTTATACAATTTTAAATTGCAAAAATTTCAAAATACCTCAAAACACCTGTGGAGTTGCCGATGACCAGCCACCAGTGTAGGAAGTACCGTTATCTCAGTTTGAAATATCGACATGGTTGGATTAAAAAAAATCTTACTTTTTTTGTAGGCATTGCAGAAATATGATTGAAGCGTCATATAAAAGGTGAAATAATAAGGTTTAAGATGATATAAAATTTTTTAATAGGTTGTCATATAAAAAAATTTAAAGGTGATGGAATAAAAAAAATTTAGATTTTTTCGATTTTTTTTTTTTGCAAGAAAAATGATTTTTTAAGGTTTCACTTCTACCACATGTGAATTGCTAAAAAGTGATGTAATTTATTGGTTAGTTGAGTAAGGTATAAAAAGTTCTATTTCTGTACTGGATTAAAAAAAATCTTACTTTTTTTGTAGGCATTGTAGAAATATGATTAAAGCGTCATATAAAAGGTGAAATAATAAGGTTTAAGATGATATAAAATTTATTATAGGTGGTCATTTAAAAAATTGATTTAATGGCGTTAGAAGAGAAAAGAGATTGTTTTGCTTTTTTTTATGAAAACTAATTGGGTTAAAAAAATTCTAGCTCTTTTTGTAGATGTTGTATAGACATGGTCGATATAAATATTTTGAGATAAAATAATAAGCTTTCAGATGGTATAAAATTTATTGTACGCTGTCATATACAAAAAATTGATGGAATAAAAAAAACGTAGAATATTACTGAACTTCATGGTTGGAAGTAGAAATTAAGTTTGACCATTCTATAAGCCTTCCTTCTGTTGTTTTTATACTTGTCAAACCTACTGTATCATATTTACAAAAAAAAAAAAAAAAAAAAATATTTTGCCATTCAATCTGCCTTCCAGTTGCAACCAAAAACAAAAAGCCATAACAGTCACCCCGTTTTTAATATTTCGGCAAAACTTTTACTTGCTGCACGACTTTAAAAGAAACAAGAAAATAAAAAAAAAAATCAAGAAAAAAAAAATAGAAAACTAAAATGAAAACGAAAACAACAAAGTCAAAAAAAAAAAAAAAAGATACGCGAACTCGCACTGAAATCGAAAAGAAATTTCCAGGTGAAACCGAGAGTTTTTTCGTTCGATATATCGCCCCTCTCACGTATCTATCTTTCTTTCTTGGCTAGTTTCTTCCAGTAGCTTTTTATTATTTTTGTATATTTCTTTATCTTTTTTATGCTTTGCTTTAGTTTGTTTTTATGTTTTTGTTTTTTTCTTGTTTTTAGCCAACAAAGTAACAAAAAACGATATGATTCACATTCCCAATGGGTTTAGTGTGAATAAAAAGATACAAAGATACAAAAATATCTAACAATACAAAACAAACCTATCTGCATATAAAAAAAAAAGATAGTGCGATTTTTTCGGCGAGGGGATGCAAGGGTAACTTTCTTTTTCTTTATAAACTTTTGAATACAGTTAGTTTAAGTCGTAGAGGGGGCATAATCTATCTATCTATCTCTTTGCCTACCTAATTCTGGCCAAAACACTTTTTCTTCAACAAACGACTTAACCAAAAAAAAAAAAAAGACAGACATTTGGTCTCGTGCTACAAAGATGGGGACCCAAGACGCAAAGAGACGTGATGTGTCTGTCAGTCTTCTTTCTATACGAGAATACTAATTCGAATTCGAAATGTATATCTGGCCCGCTTCGCTAGCTGCATACGAAACGACCAAAAGAAAAAGTGAAAACGAATTACACTTTCGATTATAATGCGTCTAAAAAATGACGAGTGGGGTATTTGGCTAAAATTATGGTAGAGGGGTTCATCTTATATTTGGGGGAGGTGCGGTTTTACAATGATTGCTTATAAGAGGGACCGAAAAAATTGAGGTCAATCTTGAGTGACGTGAGGGGGATTGTAGGCTCTTTCAGCTATGGGGCATTGACTTTTTGATTTTACAGCTTGAATGACACTTTGTCATCGATAGAGCCAAAAGAAACTGAAGGAGAAATCACAATTTACAAATGAGTTGGAGTTTTTTAGGGCAGTGGGGGGGTTGGAGGGGGTACTTTGAGCCTCAGAGCAGCAGCGGTCATCTGTGAAAAAATAGCACGGTGTCAATAGCCTCTTGTAAATTTCTTTTTCCGATACAATCTGTTTTTGTTATTTTTGGTTTTGGTATTTTACCCACGACCGAGTTGGTACCGTAAAGCCGCTTTTTTACTTTCTTCGACATCAGGCTTATTATTGGAGTAATAATAGCTTTTTGTGACTGTGGAATTTTTGTCGGTTTGTTGCGCATACCTACTTTTTTCAGGAGGGGGTTACTTGTATTTTTTGCCAATAATTTTATTTTTTTTTGTTTGTTTGTTTCCCTCCATGAAATTGTGGCATTACAAAGAAATCTCAGATCAAAAGCCTTTATTTGGTAGCAAGCCCAAAGAAAGTTTTGTAATTTTTTTTTTTTTTTTTTAGTTTTTTGAAAATGGTACTTGTTTTGCCTATGTAATCGTGGTTTTTGGGAAGGGATGTGGTCAATGAACTTAACAACTGACGACGACCGACAATGACGAAGTCGAACGTCAACGAAAATACTTGGGGGAAAGAGTTTAAGAGTGCGGTTTGATAAAATTATTCAATTTTATTTATACAGGCAATAGTGAGGCAACGAAGTGTGTAAATTAAACTCATTAAGAGGGGGAGTTGAAGAGTTTTGTTTTTTTTTTGTGTAAGCGTTTGTAAATAATATTGTTTAATTGATGTGAAAGTTTTTTTTTTCATTTTGATTATGTAGGTATTTCGTGTTATTTCGATTTGAAACATTTTTTTTTTTTAGGTACCTATGTCTAACTGAGGTCATTGGCATTTGATGTGTAAGGTATAATGTAAGTTTGACGTAAGAAGGTAAAAAGTTTGACAAAATTTTATATATGTATAAAGAAATAAATTTCTTCGACCTGAAATTTTCGATATAGTTACATGCGAAGGTAAATATGTAGACACCACTAATGAGTTACACTAAAGTTACATGGAGATGTAGGTATACGCTTTAATAAAAATGCATACAAAACTTAACTAAAAAGTTTAGACCGAATGAAATGATGTTTTCACATCAATCTTCACAGATAGTTGTTACTCAATACTCTTCGAAAAAAAAAAAAATATAAAAAATTATAATTTATTTATTTTATTGAAGCATTTCTGATAATGTAAAAATGCATAATATCTGTTTTTCTAATTTAGAATACCTTTTTTAATGATTTTTATCACAAAACGAAGTATGCCATCTTATTTCATGCATGAAAAGGAAATTTTGAATTAAAAAAAAATTAAATCGTTAGAGCCGTTAAATAAAATAAGTTTTTATATCTACATTTATTTAAAAAATCTAACATTTTCAAAAAAAAAAAAGTTGAAGAAATAGTTAATTAACACTAAAAAACGAAATTTCGAAATATTTCACTAACCCGTTTTCAAAAAAAAAAATAAAATGCACGACTGGGTCGCACGAACTTGCTCTTAGAGTTCAAGTTGCTTAAGTTTTTAAGACTTTTTATATAGAAACTTAGGGAATGTAAATATATAAAAACAAAAAAAAAAAAAAAAAAAAACAATAAAAAAAAATAAAATTCATTTTCCAAAAAAAAAAAATTATCTGAAATCAAATCGCCCCACAAAACAAGTACGCAGTTTTATTTGATATATTAAGGTGCATTTAAAAAAAAAAATTTCAAAATCGTTAGAGCAGTTTTTTTAGAAACTAATTTTTTATAAATAATTTTTTGAAAAAAAAGTTTAAAATTTATTTAAAATTGGTATGCCATTTTGTAGAAATAACAAATCAACATCTAAAAACAAAATTTCAAAAAAATTCAATGTCGCGTTTTCGAAAATTTGATTTTTCAAAAAAAAATTTTCAAAATTTTTTTAAAAATCCAAAAATTATTTTTTTCCAAATTTTATTTTTTGCTTATATTTAAAGTATATAAATGCTTTTGTATAAAAAATTTCGTTGAAATACAATAAGCAGATTGCAGAAAATCCGATTTGAAAAAAGCGGTCCTATGGCAGGTACCGTTAATATTGATTTAAAAAAAAAAATTTTTTCTTCAAAATATAGACCTCAAACTAACATTTGAATTTTTTCAACAAAATCGTTGGAGCCGTTTTCGTGAAATTAAACTTTTCCGAAATTTTTGTATGACAGGTACCCTTATTTTTGGGCCAAAAAAAATTAATTCCCAAAACTCCTCTGGAGAGCCTCCAAAAAATGCTACATACCAAGTTTGAAGTCAATCGGTCCATTCGTTCGGCTGTAGCTCCTTATACAGACTGACAGACTGACGCACAGTGCGTTGATTCAGTGCAAAGTATGGAAAAAATTCAAAACAGCCTAATTTGTATGATCTTTTCTTTTAACATTATTTTTTAGTCTCATGGCAAGTAAATTGTGTATAAAAACATTTTTTATTTCGGTTATAAGTTTTTGTCATATAAGTACACTAAGGATTGTTATTTTTATAACTCAAAAAGTGCGTTTTTCATACAAATTGTGTGTAAAAAGGCTTGAAACAATCAGTCATAGCTAGCAGGGACGCGGGTGGACGCGGATGAATGATACCTTTTTGGAAAGGTCGTATAAAAAAACCAATAAAATATATTAAGCTTACCCTTCTTACGAGTATCCAATTAAAAACCGGTTTAATTGGAGCAATTTAACTCCGTGGTGCAGCTATTCGTAAATCATCACTAAATGGCCTACTCTTAACATGTTACCTTTAAGAGGTTGTGTAGCTTGCTGTAGTTACATTTTACAAAAAAAAAATTACAGTTCACCTAGTTAGACATCTGGCTATAATTTTGCATTCTTCAAAACCGGTTTTAGAAGGTAAAATTTTTGACTTTTTTCCACTGGTCGCCGCACTGTGTGACGGACAGACGGCTTCCGGGACCCACTTTTTTGGCATTCTCTACCATCGTAATGTCATGGAAAAATGTTATCTCAACTTTTTTTTTTTACGAATGCATAACTTGATATATAGTACCTATATCGCAAGTCAAACGATTATATTTTTAAAAATTCAAAAAATTGTTTTTTGAAAATTTTATAAGATTTTAATATTACAGTTACTTCAACGCTTTTGTAGAAAAGTTTTCGTGTACGAGGTTTTCAAAAAAAAAAAAAAAAAAAATAGTTATATAGGTAGTAGTAACCGTTAATAACGGTTCAAAAATATTTTTTTTTTTTTATTTAAAAAATTTTAATCAAAAACGTTAGAGCCGTTTTTGAAAAAAATTGTTTTTCTATGCATCCCTTATATGGCAGGTACCGTTAATTTTGGTTCTAAAAAAAATCAATTTTCCCTCTAGAGAATCACCCAAAACTGTTAACTACCAAGCCGGACTTTTGAATTCGTAATCGAAATGCAAAAGGCTATATAAAACTGAATACTTACATTTTGGTTATAGGTACTCATATCTTGATTTCTAAAATTTTCTGTGAGATCTAGGCTTATAATGTTTTCATTCTTCATTTTAAAATGCAGATCCGTAGATTTATAAATATATAAATAGAATAAAACACTTTCTGCCCTAGTTTTAGGGAAGTTCTAAAAATTTAAAGAAAATATTCAAGCATGAATAAAATATTTTAATGATTAGATACACCGAAAAAAAAACCAATATCAATTTAACATTTTTTAAATATCAAATTAACATTTTTTTAAAAATCAGCCAAAAATGCTCTATAAAATGGGTTTTATGATATTTAAAATGTTAAAACAACATTTTTATTATCAGGATGATATTTAAATGTCAGATTTTGGAAATTTTTTTTGATATTTTTTTTATCATTTTTTCATATCAATTTCTCATTCCAAATTATTGAAAAATATTAAATAAAAAATTCTTAATGTGTACTAATTTAAATGCGCTTTGTGTTTTTTCGAAGTAAAATGTATGATTTACTGAGAAAATTTGATCGGCACTAAGATTTTACTTCAAATAGTTTGGGAGAAAATAACAAAACAATTATATCACCTATAATAGAAAAAATATTATCACCATTATTTTGTAAAGAATATTCCCTTTCAGTAATTTTTTTGAAAAAAAGAAAGAAAATTCTTAAAATAATAAAAATGAAAAGGAAAGAAATAGGTTTCATTATAATAAACTAAAACGTAAAATCTAGTCAACATTGACATTTTAATTGTCAAAGTGAAATTTTCACTATCCCACCAAATTAAAAAATGTCAAAATGATATGATAAAATATCAAAATTGATATTTTAATTGTTGGACGACTTTTGTCACTGAAAATGTTAATTTGATAGCTGTTATTATCAATTTTTTTTTTCGGTGTACCTACTCTTATTTTGATTTCCAAAGTTTTCTGTGAGATTTAGGCTTATAATGTTTTCATTCAGTTTTTAACTTATTTTAGTTTATTTTTTAATAGCTTTAAATTATTTAATTATTTTAAAATGTAGATCCGTAGATGAATAAATATATAAATAGAATAAAACACTTTCTGTCCTAGTTTTGTTGAAGTTCTAAAAACTTAAAGAAAATATTCAAGCATGAATAAAATATTTTAATGATTAGATATAATTATTATTATTTTTTTAATTTAATATTTTATAATCTAATATTTAATAAGTATAGAGAATTAAAACTTACAGGATACCTATACTGAGAAAAAAAGGGCACCTTAAAATAAGATAATGAACACTTTAAATCCCACCACCTGAAAAAAACTAGAATTTCCGCTTAAAATAAGTGGAATCCGCTTGAATTCTATTAAATTTAAAGTGAACATTCATTTGCTTTTTATGTAAATTTTCATTTAAAAAAAAAAAACGCCTAAAAATAAAAAATTAAAAATTCTAACGTCAGACGTCAGTTCGTCATTCTTATCTTTTCCCAACAACGACTAGCCACTCGCCTAGTAACTCAAGAGTTGGAAGATCGATCCCCATTGGCTGCTGTGGATTTTTTTTCTTAATTTGCACATTAAATAAATTAAGTAGATTTGTCCGCTTAATTTAAGACGGAAGTCATGATGCCAAAAAACCATGCAGAAATCCTCTTAATTTAATACGGATTCCGCTTGTTTTTAGATGGTCATTTTTTTCCATATACTTGATGATAATACTTATTTTGCTTGACAAGCAATGTGTGACATACAAACGTTTTCAAATTCTGTCCTACGTCTTTTCTAGATTAAAAATTTAAACTAAAAAATTAACACCCAACAGTTTCCTTTCAAATATCCTCCAGACAGACGTTCATCTTTTATCTATTTTGCAAGTAAGATTAAAAATAAAAATATAACACGAGCTTGAGAGTTCGGCCCTGAAACAGGTCCAAAGTAGCTACTTTTTTGTTGTTTAAATATCGACTTCAAGTGCAAACTGCTAAACAAAAAGACTGAAAATAAACAAAAAATACATACACTTTAATAAAAATCTAGATGACATCTCAGCTGACAATGTAAATTTCGTCCCCGACAAAAAAAAAATATCTCAATTTATGATAATAATGTCAAAAAAGCAAAAAACTAACCCCCAGATTCCATCAACACCCTTTTAAGGTTAACACAAATTCTTTTGTTCCGGTTGTCATTTTTGAAAAAAAAAAAAAATGTATCAATGAAGGAAACTTTTATAATTTTAGACAACTCTCGCTGTTGCTATACATCGCGTGTGTTGAATATGTCAATAAAAAATGACATAAGATCACGATGACACCGCGGAACTAGAATTTATATTTGCATGCGCCTTTGCAAAGTTTAACCCTGGAATTTTTTCGTGTTCGTTTTTGCTTTACTTAAATCAACTTCAAAATTAAAAACACAAAAACGTCAGAGAGACGTCAGACGTGACAGTTTGTGTATATAATTTTTGTTGAATTTAACCAAGTGACTTTTAAGGAAGTCTCGCTATGTTCTATCTTTATCAATTTAGCTGAACGCTGGAACAAGGCAGCAACACCAGTGCCAGCAGCAGCAACAGCAGTAGCACTGGCGACGGAAGGTCATTATGAAAAAAAAAAAAAATGAGAAAAAAAAAATTTTTTTTTGTTTGTTTTTTTTTTTTTTTTGAGAGTCTGTGTTTGCATTCTCAAGGTAAAAACATTAAATTCTAATCTAAACATTTAACAATAAAAATACAAAAAAAAAAAATAAGGCAAAGGTATGTTAATTTTTTTATTTCAGTTTCTAACACCTCCCAAACTCTTCGTTCCGCATTTCTGGACTTTTTTTTAATCTGTCTAAACACACCTATTGAAGTGTTTTTATAGCTGCTTAGTCAATATTACTTTTTAGAACATGACTTGGGTAGTTGGTATAAACACAATTTTTTTTTTTTTGTTTTGTTTTTGGCCAATTTTGACCTTGGTTTGGATTCTTGATTTAGCGGCATTTTGTATCATTATGTTTTTTTTTTTTTGATAAATTTATTTATTCATTATTTTTGTTCTGAACAAATTAGTTTATCGATTAAAAAATTTTCGAGGTCATTTAAGCTTACGAGTTATCAGTTGTTTAGCAAATTTGGTAACGTGGGTGTAGAAAGAGACAAATGCAAATCTTTTAGACCAAATTTAAATATTATTATGCTTTTTGTGTTGTGTATAAAGAAGAAGTGACATGAATTTGAATTCGTTGATTTTTTTTTTTTTGTGTTTAAACTTTATTCTCTTTTTTTTTTTTTTCTTTTTACTTTCGGTTTTGTAGGTTTTTAGAGCACAAGAGAAAGTAAAAACTACTTTTTAATGCAGTTTGGAAAAAAGAAAGACTTTCGTTTTCATTTTTGTGTGTTTACTTTCGTTCTTTCTTTATATAGGAAGTTGAAATTGGAAGACAACATCAAAAAAAAGTTTCTATTTTAAGATCTAATAATTTGAATTGTTCTTTTTTTTTTTGTGGGTTTTTAAGAATTTCTAATTAAGGCATTCATCAATTTATGATTGAACAGTTTTAGAAAATAGTGAAAGAGAAAATAATAATACAAAGGAAAATAAGAAAGGTTAGTTTTCACTTAAATGGGAAATTGACTTTTTTGGCAATTTAAAACAAGGTCTACTTGGGTGTACAATTATGATTGTACTAAAAAGAAGAAATCGATGAAAAATTAATAGACAAATATTATATTTGAAAAAACTTTGCAACCAAAAATTGGTAAGGCTCATATCTTCTTTTTTTTCGTTTTTAATGCATTAAAAATGCACACGGTGCATTATATGTTCCAAATGAAAAATCATGAATATTTGTTAGGGTGTCCCTTATATTGAACGGGTTTCATGTCTCAATCATTATATTATGCCAATTTAATTTTTAATGTTTCGATACAAAATACCTATAAATAAATTTCAGGTAGTTTTGACGTGTTTTACTTAAAATTCGGTAAAACTGTCAAAGTTGATAGAAATTTTTAAAAAAATTGAAAATTCACGAAAAGAATATTTTAATTTAAAATAAATTCAAGCCATTGAAAAATAGTCGTCAATATCATGAAAACAATTTTTAACATTGTTTAAAAAAAAAGTTAAAAGATGCAAATTTCGAGAATTTTCTATCAAGTTTAACAGTTTTACTAAATTTTTTAAAGTTAAACAGTTCAAAACTTCCTGCAATTTTTTTGATATTTTGTATGGAAACATTGAAAATTAAATCGGAACGGGTAAATGTAATGATAAAGGTTTTAAACTTTGGGAATATTTTTTTTTTTTTATATACAGTTGAAACTCGATTAACCGGGATGGTCGGGAACGAGCCCATTACGGATAATCGAAAATCCCGGATAATAGAACTTTTTTTTCAAGAAAAAATGTATATGTTTTTAAGTTTTTATTAAAAAATTTATTAAAAAAAAAAAGAAAACAATTAAAAAATTATTCCATAAACGTAACAATTCATATTTTTGTTTGAACATACATTACAATATCACGAGATTAATTACGAGTATTATGAACTTTAAGGAAAATTAAAAAATTGTTGCATGTTTAGGTTTTTTTTTTATTACCACCGGGCTTAGCTTTACAAAAAAAGCGCAGTCAGGGCTAAGCAATTTACATGTTAAACGCAGCAACACCTTAGCCCCTTGGGCTTAATTGTTAAGCCCGATGATATCCCTGGGCTTAAAGGTAGAACTATTGACTGAAGCGTCCGATTCAACAGAATATAACAGTGCTTCCAACCGCACTCGACGGATGAATTGGTTTACAAACGGGAAAATTGACGTTTGAAATGACAAAATTTATTTAACTAGTTTTGCTTGCATACATTTTTGTATCTCTTTGTAAAACATACAAGAAAAATACAAGAAAACCCGAAAGCGATAAATATGAAAACTCTAAATTTTCTTTGTGGCAGTGCTGCCAAGATTTCCGGTTAAGCCCCGAGGCGTTTTTTTTTTGTCCAGCTAAGCCCGGTGGTAATAAAAAAACACACCTATTGTGTGAAATTTAAAATATTTTGTTAATTTTGAGTGCTGATTTTGTATTTTTTAGTAGTTAAATTTTCTTCTTTCCTGTTCTCATATTACGGATAGTAGAGTTTTTTACGGATAATAGAGTTTAAATAAATAAATTTTGTTTATTGTTGAGAAAGAATTGCAAATATTTTCATCACGGATAATAGAGCGTCCCGGTTAATCGAATCCCGGATAATCGAGTTTCAACTGTATTTAGAAACTTTTGAGTACGTATACTCATAAAAATTTAGCCGTGTTTAATAAAAGAGACAATTTAGTGTCTATGTAAAAATATAGACAAATGCCTGAAATGTCAAATAAGAGGCGAACTTAAAATTGAGATGAACTACCCGTTTTAGACGAAAATATTGATACAAAAGCGTCTGAGTAGCCATAATATCAAAGTGTACCTATTTTACAAACCCTTAGTGTTTTTCTTTTTTGAAAAATATTTCAAAATTTTAGAAATTTTTTAATAAAAAAAAAACTTAAAAAAACGCTTTCTAACATTTTCAAAAAAAATTTTTTTTTTTTAAATTCTTTGTCCTACAGGCAAACTTTATTTGGAGATTTATAGATAATTTCAAAAAGTGTTTTTCTATTAAAAAAAAAAAAAAACAATTTTGGATCCTTTTTTTTATATTCATCATAAAGTTAATGATAAAAATAAATTAAAGTTATATCCGATATATAATACCTACCGCCATTCTGTGATATTTATGTTGTGCGTTCAGATGTTAAAAAATTTTTATTGTTAAATTGTGATATTATTAATCTATTAAATTTTATGTTAATATATTTAAAAATACTTAAATTTTGTTAAAAAAATAAAAAATATATAAAAATGCAATAAAAACAAAAAAATAATGCAAGTAAAAAATATCCTAATTGTAAAATTAAAACATATTAAAGAATTGCTATTTTATGTATGTATGTAGACGTAATAATAAAGCGCCCATGAAGATGCTGAGAAACTCCAGCGAAATGTGTCGGGACAAAAATTTATGTTTTAATTTTTTTATTTAATAAACAAACTAAATTGACCTTAAAAGCCCAATTAAACTACTTAAATTATAAAATTATAAAGAATTGGTTACAAACACAACTTAATATTAAAGTTTTTGTTTTATTAATGCCGCACAAACATTTTTAACATTTTAAGCAACTTTTACTATTATTGGAGCAAGTACCAGTGCATTTTATTTTTCTGTGGATTTGTTTATTAAAATCTGACTAATCAATAAATAGTTTATTTTTTATTTTATGGTTTGTTATAAGTATTTTTAATTTGTTTCATTGAAAAAAAAAAAATTATGTTTGGAGCTTTCTTTTTTCGATAGAATATGGGACAAATTTATTTTTTTCATAATTATGTCAGAAAAAAAAATCGTTTAAAAAAAATTCACATAATTTCAAAATTAATTACATTACGCTAAATAAAATTTTGACTCTATTAAGACTCTATTTTTTTAAACAAACAAAATAGACCAGTAAATAAACTTCTAGACTTTTAAGAAATCTTAAAACTATAACTCGATTAAACCAAACATTATAAACAGGGGCGTACGTTGAGTTGTCGGGGCCCCGGGACAAGACTAAATTTTGGTGCCCCTTTAATATAGAAAATAAGAATAAATAAAAAGTTACGTATACGCCCACTTATTTTTTTTGGAGCCCCTCCAAGTTAAAATTTTTTGGGCCCCAAGATAATAGGTATGTAATTTTTCTTTCAATAGCAATTTATTTTTTTGGGACCCCTTAGTTATATATATTTTTTTAGATGAAATACTATGTGGCTGGCTACCAATTCATTGAAAAATATAATTTGTCCCTCTTGTGTCCGAAGTGATTCATCCCTTACAGGGCCCTGGCGTGTTGGGGGCCCCGGGGCACCGCCCCACTTGCCCCAATGGTGTGTATGCCCCTGATTATAAATGCGATCAGTTCAAAAAAAATTATAGAAATTTCTATATAAATAAATGCTTTGTTTTTGGTTCTGTCCACCGGCCTCCATAAATTTATTTTTTTCGATAATCACATCTATCGCATGCCAAAGAGACCAATATCAAAAAGTCATAAAATGTTTAAGTGCCTTAGACATCATACAAGATTTGATAGCTGTTATTATCAATTTTTTTTTTCGGTGTACCTACTCTTATTTTGATTTCCAAAGTTTTCTGTGAGATTTAGGCTTATAATGTTTTCATTCAGTTTTTAACTTATTTTAGTTTATTTTTTAATAGCTTTAAATTATTTAATTATTTTAAAATGTAGATCCGTAGATGAATAAATATATAAATAGAATAAAACACTTTCTGTCCTAGTTTTGTTGAAGTTCTAAAAACTTAAAGAAAATATTCAAGCATGAATAAAATATTTTAATGATTAGATATAATTATTATTATTTTTTTAATTTAATATTTTATAATCTAATATTTAATAAGTATAGAGAATTAAAACTTACAGGATACCTATACTGAGAAAAAAAGGGCACCTTAAAATAAGATAATGAACACTTTAAATCCCACCACCTGAAAAAAACTAGAATTTCCGCTTAAAATAAGTGGAATCCGCTTGAATTCTATTAAATTTAAAGTGAACATTCATTTGCTTTTTATGTAAATTTTCATTTAAAAAAAAAAAACGCCTAAAAATAAAAAATTAAAAATTCTAACGTCAGACGTCAGTTCGTCATTCTTATCTTTTCCCAACAACGACTAGCCACTCGCCTAGTAACTCAAGAGTTGGAAGATCGATCCCCATTGGCTGCTGTGGATTTTTTTTCTTAATTTGCACATTAAATAAATTAAGTAGATTTGTCCGCTTAATTTAAGACGGAAGTCATGATGCCAAAAAACCATGCAGAAATCCTCTTAATTTAATACGGATTCCGCTTGTTTTTAGATGGTCATTTTTTTCCATATACTTGATGATAATACTTATTTTGCTTGACAAGCAATGTGTGACATACAAACGTTTTCAAATTCTGTCCTACGTCTTTTCTAGATTAAAAATTTAAACTAAAAAATTAACACCCAACAGTTTCCTTTCAAATATCCTCCAGACAGACGTTCATCTTTTATCTATTTTGCAAGTAAGATTAAAAATAAAAATATAACACGAGCTTGAGAGTTCGGCCCTGAAACAGGTCCAAAGTAGCTACTTTTTTGTTGTTTAAATATCGACTTCAAGTGCAAACTGCTAAACAAAAAGACTGAAAATAAACAAAAAATACATACACTTTAATAAAAATCTAGATGACATCTCAGCTGACAATGTAAATTTCGTCCCCGACAAAAAAAAAATATCTCAATTTATGATAATAATGTCAAAAAAGCAAAAAACTAACCCCCAGATTCCATCAACACCCTTTTAAGGTTAACACAAATTCTTTTGTTCCGGTTGTCATTTTTGAAAAAAAAAAAAAATGTATCAATGAAGGAAACTTTTATAATTTTAGACAACTCTCGCTGTTGCTATACATCGCGTGTGTTGAATATGTCAATAAAAAATGACATAAGATCACGATGACACCGCGGAACTAGAATTTATATTTGCATGCGCCTTTGCAAAGTTTAACCCTGGAATTTTTTCGTGTTCGTTTTTGCTTTACTTAAATCAACTTCAAAATTAAAAACACAAAAACGTCAGAGAGACGTCAGACGTGACAGTTTGTGTATATAATTTTTGTTGAATTTAACCAAGTGACTTTTAAGGAAGTCTCGCTATGTTCTATCTTTATCAATTTAGCTGAACGCTGGAACAAGGCAGCAACACCAGTGCCAGCAGCAGCAACAGCAGTAGCACTGGCGACGGAAGGTCATTATGAAAAAAAAAAAAAATGAGAAAAAAAAAATTTTTTTTTGTTTGTTTTTTTTTTTTTTTTTGAGAGTCTGTGTTTGCATTCTCAAGGTAAAAACATTAAATTCTAATCTAAACATTTAACAATAAAAATACAAAAAAAAAAAATAAGGCAAAGGTATGTTAATTTTTTTATTTCAGTTTCTAACACCTCCCAAACTCTTCGTTCCGCATTTCTGGACTTTTTTTTAATCTGTCTAAACACACCTATTGAAGTGTTTTTATAGCTGCTTAGTCAATATTACTTTTTAGAACATGACTTGGGTAGTTGGTATAAACACAATTTTTTTTTTTTTGTTTTGTTTTTGGCCAATTTTGACCTTGGTTTGGATTCTTGATTTAGCGGCATTTTGTATCATTATGTTTTTTTTTTTTTTGATAAATTTATTTATTCATTATTTTTGTTCTGAACAAATTAGTTTATCGATTAAAAAATTTTCGAGGTCATTTAAGCTTACGAGTTATCAGTTGTTTAGCAAATTTGGTAACGTGGGTGTAGAAAGAGACAAATGCAAATCTTTTAGACCAAATTTAAATATTATTATGCTTTTTGTGTTGTGTATAAAGAAGAAGTGACATGAATTTGAATTCGTTGATTTTTTTTTTTTTGTGTTTAAACTTTATTCTCTTTTTTTTTTTTTTCTTTTTACTTTCGGTTTTGTAGGTTTTTAGAGCACAAGAGAAAGTAAAAACTACTTTTTAATGCAGTTTGGAAAAAAGAAAGACTTTCGTTTTCATTTTTGTGTGTTTACTTTCGTTCTTTCTTTATATAGGAAGTTGAAATTGGAAGACAACATCAAAAAAAAGTTTCTATTTTAAGATCTAATAATTTGAATTGTTCTTTTTTTTTTTGTGGGTTTTTAAGAATTTCTAATTAAGGCATTCATCAATTTATGATTGAACAGTTTTAGAAAATAGTGAAAGAGAAAATAATAATACAAAGGAAAATAAGAAAGGTTAGTTTTCACTTAAATGGGAAATTGACTTTTTTGGCAATTTAAAACAAGGTCTACTTGGGTGTACAATTATGATTGTACTAAAAAGAAGAAATCGATGAAAAATTAATAGACAAATATTATATTTGAAAAAACTTTGCAACCAAAAATTGGTAAGGCTCATATCTTCTTTTTTTTCGTTTTTAATGCATTAAAAATGCACACGGTGCATTATATGTTCCAAATGAAAAATCATGAATATTTGTTAGGGTGTCCCTTATATTGAACGGGTTTCATGTCTCAATCATTATATTATGCCAATTTAATTTTTAATGTTTCGATACAAAATACCTATAAATAAATTTCAGGTAGTTTTGACGTGTTTTACTTAAAATTCGGTAAAACTGTCAAAGTTGATAGAAATTTTTAAAAAAATTGAAAATTCACGAAAAGAATATTTTAATTTAAAATAAATTCAAGCCATTGAAAAATAGTCGTCAATATCATGAAAACAATTTTTAACATTGTTTAAAAAAAAAGTTAAAAGATGCAAATTTCGAGAATTTTCTATCAAGTTTAACAGTTTTACTAAATTTTTTAAAGTTAAACAGTTCAAAACTTCCTGCAATTTTTTTGATATTTTGTATGGAAACATTGAAAATTAAATCGGAACGGGTAAATGTAATGATAAAGGTTTTAAACTTTGGGAATATTTTTTTTTTTTTATATACAGTTGAAACTCGATTAACCGGGATGGTCGGGAACGAGCCCATTACGGATAATCGAAAATCCCGGATAATAGAACTTTTTTTTCAAGAAAAAATGTATATGTTTTTAAGTTTTTATTAAAAAATTTATTAAAAAAAAAAAGAAAACAATTAAAAAATTATTCCATAAACGTAACAATTCATATTTTTGTTTGAACATACATTACAATATCACGAGATTAATTACGAGTATTATGAACTTTAAGGAAAATTAAAAAATTGTTGCATGTTTAGGTTTTTTTTTTATTACCACCGGGCTTAGCTTTACAAAAAAAGCGCAGTCAGGGCTAAGCAATTTACATGTTAAACGCAGCAACACCTTAGCCCCTTGGGCTTAATTGTTAAGCCCGATGATATCCCTGGGCTTAAAGGTAGAACTATTGACTGAAGCGTCCGATTCAACAGAATATAACAGTGCTTCCAACCGCACTCGACGGATGAATTGGTTTACAAACGGGAAAATTGACGTTTGAAATGACAAAATTTATTTAACTAGTTTTGCTTGCATACATTTTTGTATCTCTTTGTAAAACATACAAGAAAAATACAAGAAAACCCGAAAGCGATAAATATGAAAACTCTAAATTTTCTTTGTGGCAGTGCTGCCAAGATTTCCGGTTAAGCCCCGAGGCGTTTTTTTTTTGTCCAGCTAAGCCCGGTGGTAATAAAAAAACACACCTATTGTGTGAAATTTAAAATATTTTGTTAATTTTGAGTGCTGATTTTGTATTTTTTAGTAGTTAAATTTTCTTCTTTCCTGTTCTCATATTACGGATAGTAGAGTTTTTTACGGATAATAGAGTTTAAATAAATAAATTTTGTTTATTGTTGAGAAAGAATTGCAAATATTTTCATCACGGATAATAGAGCGTCCCGGTTAATCGAATCCCGGATAATCGAGTTTCAACTGTATTTAGAAACTTTTGAGTACGTATACTCATAAAAATTTAGCCGTGTTTAATAAAAGAGACAATTTAGTGTCTATGTAAAAATATAGACAAATGCCTGAAATGTCAAATAAGAGGCGAACTTAAAATTGAGATGAACTACCCGTTTTAGACGAAAATATTGATACAAAAGCGTCTGAGTAGCCATAATATCAAAGTGTACCTATTTTACAAACCCTTAGTGTTTTTCTTTTTTGAAAAATATTTCAAAATTTTAGAAATTTTTTAATAAAAAAAAAACTTAAAAAAACGCTTTCTAACATTTTCAAAAAAAATTTTTTTTTTTTAAATTCTTTGTCCTACAGGCAAACTTTATTTGGAGATTTATAGATAATTTCAAAAAGTGTTTTTCTATTAAAAAAAAAAAAAAACAATTTTGGATCCTTTTTTTTATATTCATCATAAAGTTAATGATAAAAATAAATTAAAGTTATATCCGATATATAATACCTACCGCCATTCTGTGATATTTATGTTGTGCGTTCAGATGTTAAAAAATTTTTATTGTTAAATTGTGATATTATTAATCTATTAAATTTTATGTTAATATATTTAAAAATACTTAAATTTTGTTAAAAAAATAAAAAATATATAAAAATGCAATAAAAACAAAAAAATAATGCAAGTAAAAAATATCCTAATTGTAAAATTAAAACATATTAAAGAATTGCTATTTTATGTATGTATGTAGACGTAATAATAAAGCGCCCATGAAGATGCTGAGAAACTCCAGCGAAATGTGTCGGGACAAAAATTTATGTTTTAATTTTTTTATTTAATAAACAAACTAAATTGACCTTAAAAGCCCAATTAAACTACTTAAATTATAAAATTATAAAGAATTGGTTACAAACACAACTTAATATTAAAGTTTTTGTTTTATTAATGCCGCACAAACATTTTTAACATTTTAAGCAACTTTTACTATTATTGGAGCAAGTACCAGTGCATTTTATTTTTCTGTGGATTTGTTTATTAAAATCTGACTAATCAATAAATAGTTTATTTTTTATTTTATGGTTTGTTATAAGTATTTTTAATTTGTTTCATTGAAAAAAAAAAAAATTATGTTTGGAGCTTTCTTTTTTCGATAGAATATGGGACAAATTTATTTTTTTCATAATTATGTCAGAAAAAAAAATCGTTTAAAAAAAATTCACATAATTTCAAAATTAATTACATTACGCTAAATAAAATTTTGACTCTATTAAGACTCTATTTTTTTAAACAAACAAAATAGACCAGTAAATAAACTTCTAGACTTTTAAGAAATCTTAAAACTATAACTCGATTAAACCAAACATTATAAACAGGGGCGTACGTTGAGTTGTCGGGGCCCCGGGACAAGACTAAATTTTGGTGCCCCTTTAATATAGAAAATAAGAATAAATAAAAAGTTACGTATACGCCCACTTATTTTTTTTGGAGCCCCTCCAAGTTAAAATTTTTTGGGCCCCAAGATAATAGGTATGTAATTTTTCTTTCAATAGCAATTTATTTTTTTGGGACCCCTTAGTTATATATATTTTTTTAGATGAAATACTATGTGGCTGGCTACCAATTCATTGAAAAATATAATTTGTCCCTCTTGTGTCCGAAGTGATTCATCCCTTACAGGGCCCTGGCGTGTTGGGGGCCCCGGGGCACCGCCCCACTTGCCCCAATGGTGTGTATGCCCCTGATTATAAATGCGATCAGTTCAAAAAAAATTATAGAAATTTCTATATAAATAAATGCTTTGTTTTTGGTTCTGTCCACCGGCCTCCATAAATTTATTTTTTTCGATAATCACATCTATCGCATGCCAAAGAGACCAATATCAAAAAGTCATAAAATGTTTAAGTGCCTTAGACATCATACAAGATTGACGCCTTCGAGGTCTATTTAATGAGGGTCAAAGTAGGCCGAATATAGTGTCTTTATGTGCATGTTAGAAATAGTCTAGGAGTTTGTGTTGGAAATAACATACAAATGACATGTTCACTTGTATGTGTTTAATACTGGAATTTTAACTGAACAATGTTTGGGGTCTCAAATACGACTTTTTTTTTAATGAATAAATACATCATATTTACTGGAGTTTGATTAAAAATGAAGGTAGTAAAGTTAGACTAAAATACAACCCTACTTCACCGACTTTAGCCTTTTGCAATGATCTTCAAACGTTTAATGTGTCTTTGAAAAGTAAAAAAAAAAAAAAAAAAAATCGTTAATTGTTTGGATAAACATCTTTTCTAGGGCGACCATCAGAGTCAAAACTATTTATTGTTCATAAACAATTTATTTCTGATCGATGAGCATTTATTGGCTGGCGACAAAAAAAAAACAGAGGATCTTTCACACAGCATCTTTGTATTATAAAGTGTACCTACTTTAAAGCTGTTACGCTGGCTGTGTGTTGTTAATTTAATGTTTGCATGATGTTGCGAACGAACGTTTTTTGACATCTCCATGACCTTATTTAAATTAATAAGCGGGGATAGTAATTTTATTGTTGTTATGATGGTGAATAATATTTTTTTTTTTTTTTTTTTTGAATGTCCGGCTCCAGACAATAATGACACACACAAATAACATTGTTTTCTGTCATTGTCAATAGTTCTCGACCCTTTATTATCATCGACACAAAAAAAAAACAGACCCTATATCGACAATATTCAAATTTTTGTATCTTGATTTATGACCTAAATTCATAAAATCCGCTCTAATTTTATTTTGAGGTCAGGCAATATGGAGTTTTTTGTATTTTTGTTTGTTTGCCCAAGGCAAATTTTCCAACAAATATGGTCAGCATCATGTCGGATATATGAATCAGTATTTATAAAGCTAAAGACCTTTAATTAAGAGGCCATAGCATGAATATAGTTTGTATTAAACCGAATTGAATTTGGGCGAGGGTCAGGGTGTTGCGTTTGGTCCACACTCACAAGGTGATGCTTCTGTAAATACATAAAAATTTGTTTTTGTGCAAATTAGTAAATTTATTAATGGGTCGGTTTTTGGTACCTGTATGAATAGAGTTTAAGGTGAGACCATAAGCATTATTGTATAGTGGCAATGGAAAGCAGTTAAATGAATTTAAGGTGAAATGAAGGTTTCTCTGGTTTGGGTAACAATTTTGTTAAAATGTTTGAATACAATGAAGGTATCTAGAAGATTTTGACTGGATGGATAGGAAATTTAATTATCTACAAACAATTACTTAATAAAAATTTTCAAATTCGGCTTCGTTTTCAAGTTATAGTAGTACAGGTAAAATAGTACATTAAATCAACAAGTAAAAAAAAAATTGTTACACTCATAAAACTTGGCAAAAAGTTTGCTTTTTGGGATAAGAACCAAGGATAAATAAAGTCTATAAAAAACAGTTTTGTGGAAGGGTGTTTTTTCGCGGACAAGAGGAAGGGGGTTAAGCTCAAAAATATAGTGAAAAAAATTGTTTGTCGAATATCATCATATGAGACATGTTTTTAAGGTATTTTTAGATGCTGAATCTAATGACATAAAAATAAAGTCAATACGATTGCTCTAAAAAAAGTTATTGGAGATTAAAAACAAGGGTGCTTGTTTTTAGACCTCAACAGGTAAAATATAACCGAAACCCATGTGAAAAACATGTTACACTGATGAAATTTGAGATGAAGGTTTTAGATAAAGCAGGGACAAAGAATTCATATATTTTTGGTGAAAGGGTGTTTTTTTTTTAATGGGTTCAGTTATGTGTGGGAAAAGTATCATAACAGCTGACTTAAATTTTATTAATTATTAAAATTTGGTGAAAAAGTTTTGTTTGTAATAAGAATTAAGAATCTATAAAGTGTACAAAATTATTTTGAGTGAAAGGGTGTTTTTTTTTATTAAGAAATGATGAAAATCGAAAATATGACCACAAAAACTGGGAAAAAATTGTTACACCAATGAAACTTGGTAAAAATGTTTCATTTATAACAGAAACCAAGAATCTAAGCAGTCTATACAAATATTTTATGTTAAAGGTTTTTTTTTTTTTGGGAAATAGGGAAAATTAAGTCCGATAAAATCAATGGTAATAATGGAACCCTTACGAAATTTATTAAAAGTGTTGTCTTTTTCATAGGACTTACGAATAAAAGAAGTGTATAAATTTTTTCATGTGAAAGGGTGTTTTTTTTTTAGGTGTAGAGAAAATATGGGTATTTGAAAAAAAATGATTAATACAAGAGTAGTATCAGTGGTACCCTATTGAAATTCAGCAATTATGTTACTTTTAAGATAAGAAACAAGAGTTTAAAGTGTCTATAAGAATATCGTTGTTAAAAGGGTGTTTTATTGAGTGTAAACAAAAATTAAGGGCCACCCTAGAAAGCAAGAATAAAGAGTTTTCATAAAAAAAATCTAAATGAAAGGGTGTTTTTTTTCGAAGAGACAGTCAAATCTGTAATTAGCGAAGAAAATTATCTTGTTATCTTTGTCAGAAAGTGCACTACATATAAAAAATATAAAACTATGAGGATTCAATAGATTTAGATTTTTTATTTCAGTAAGAAGTTTTTTTTTTTGGCAAAAATTTCCTTAAAAAAATCGATTTTTTAAAAATGTTTTGATACATTAAACTTAAACATCTGGAGTGACCAAAAAAATTATTCCAAAGTTTGTTGCTTATTTATTCAGCTTTCAGATGCCGTCCAAATACTAATTATGCTGGAAAAAAAAACGAAAAAAAAAAACTTTGAAAAATCATATCTCGAAAACCTAACCATAAACATTTTGTTTGATAAGATTTTCGAGTTTCCTGGGCTCAAATCTATATGAAAAGTATAACAGCACTTGGTGTACAAAAGTTTTTTATTTTTTTGTAAACTAGTGTTATTAACGATCAGTATGTGAATCATAACGAAAGTACCAATTCAAATAGTGAAAATGCTTCCAACGTTGGGCGCCAGATTTTGCGTTGATCTGAGTTAACGACTCATACACGTAACAGAAGTATTTACTTCTGAAAATTTAAAATAAGTAAAATAATAAACTTGTATTAATTTTGGTATCGTAAAGTGACTAAGAAAGTAAGTTTCCCACCTTGGGCGCCAGCTCACGATGAAATATAATTTTCAGAAAAAGGTTCTACGAGTTTATGGAAGACTGGTTAATACTTTGTAAGAATATGGACTGGTTAAATAATTATACGTAACTTATATTAAACGACTTATCTTGCCTTATAAAATATGTTTTCCCACGTTGGGCGCCAAACGTGGTGACTCTTATAGAATTAAAAAAAAAAACTAAGCCCTCAATGTGTTATCCTTTATCCTCACTTTTTCTTAAAATGACGATATATTTTGAAATAGAATAACCTTTTCTACGTTGGGCGCCACTTAAAAACAAATATTTGAATTTCGTATAAAACTTTTTGTAATTAACATTATTCTTGTTTAAAAAGCCGCAAATATTTATATGGAATAAATGTGTCTTTACGGTCAAACTATTGACAGCCAAAAAGTAAAAGATTAACCATTTTATTAAATACAGTTAAAATTAAGAACTTTTGATCCTCAGTTGCTCGCCATTTAAAGAGAATGTGTTTTTTAAATATACATTTTTTTTGTATATACAAAAAAGTGATAGCAATCCAACTTATGAGCCTATTTTATTAATACTGATGCATAAGTATCATTCTCCAGTAACAAGACAAAAGGTTCAAAAACCTTTTATACTGCTTCATCATGCGCTGACCTAAATATATCTCCCAAACAACAAAAAAAAAGTTTGTAAGAGTTTCACTAATCTACCCATAATGAGGCTGCGCGCCGCATGTTGCCTTGACAGAGAGCAGTTCCCCCCCCAAAAAAGCCAACATTCACTTTATAAAAAAGTATAATAATACTCGTACTATGGTTCACTACGTCACTATACAACACATAGTTAAATTGAATGTAAAACTCTCTCGATTTCATTTACATACCACAATTTTTGCCATGAATATAAACTGTGACTTCCATTTATTGGTACTATACATCTACTATAGACTGCAGCATTAAGTAGCGAAATTATAACATGAAAAAAAAGTAATACTGTAGTAGTTGTACTATAGTTGGCTTATAGCCTCATTTTTGACCTCAAAAAAATGCCTCTGAATGCGCGAACGCGCAGACGACGACAAAACACGAACGAAAAAAAGTGCCTACTTTCGCTCATGAAATCGAAAGTCATCGCACTTTCGTTGTAAATAAATGGAGTGGAGTATAGTATTCAAGTAGCATAGTAGTAAAAGAAATGGTGGCTTGAAGGCAAGCTGTTTTGCTACTCAATATAAGGCTGGCGATATGCTGTTTTGATTGAGCTATGTGTGAAAACTCTAAATTTGGTCTCTAGGATGTTTGCAAAGATTAAAGTCGTGACTTGAGAGCAAGTATTTATCACGTCAGGTTATATTTTTGTATAGTCAAATAAAATCAAATAAAATGATACCTCAAGAGCTCAAGAGTTTGAACTGAGGCGATATGCCCAACGGCACTGTCAAAAGTTGGAATTTATATGAAGATAGAGATATTGATGAAGAGAGTTGTTGGTTTGGATTTTCGGGAAACTAATTTTTATTTTATATTCAATTTTTTGAGAACTGGCAAAGATACAAGAAAAAAACATATGTCAAATAATGAGTTCTTTTCGGATAATCCCCAACCCATTTACATTTTTTTGTGACTTCATATAACCTATAACCAAGGGATAAACAAGACAATTCCAAAAATACCTCGCTTGACAAATTATGATAACTAGTTATGAAGTTATGATGGAACACAACAACAAACCTTCTCGTTTTTGTTTAGCAGCAGTCGCGTAAAAATTAGCATTCTTTGCAAAGTCATTGTTCCCATATGCCAATTTGTCTTATCCCTTTTCTCACTTAAAATAGATACTAAACAATACTGGCACCCCAACGCCAACGTGGGAAAACAGTGTAGGTACTACGAAAAACTGTTATACTGTACAAAAACAGTTTTGCATTCTTTATAAGAAATTTGAGTTTTTTTTTTTATTAAGTAAAAATCAAGCGTCTGTGAAGAGTCTCTCACTGGAAATTGATCAAAAACGTTAACTGGCGCCCAACGTAAAACAAAACAGCTAATACTAAAAACTGTTTAATTGTTCTAAGTGAATTGCTTCTTACTATTAGCAAATCCTAATTATTGAAAAACTAATCTTTCAATTAGAACCTCTTACTCTAAATAATTACTAAATATTAACTGGGGGCCCAACGCGAAGACCCGAAGACTTTGTTGTACAAAGTTCTTTTTTTTTTGTAAGCAAAATATTGTACTGTATTGTAAACAAATCTAAATTTTATGACATCAAAAAGGCAATTAAATAGGTATATATGGAGTAGACTGGATGGCGCCCAACGTGGGATTTATTTAGTTTTTTTTAAATGTTTTTTTTATTTGCCAAAATGTTTTCTACTATTTAACTAGTAACTGTCTGAGAAGGTTATTACTTTTTTTTCGTTTAGAGCCCCTCACTGGAAATTGTTCTAAGACGTTGGCTGGCGCCCAACGCTGGAACAAAATAATTTATATAGCTAAATTGTTTAATATTAACAAAAAAAAAAAAAAAATTGCGTCTTACTTTACAGCAAATCCTCATTCTTTAGAGTTAAAAATTAGTCTTTCTTTTTGAACCTCAACTAAAAATAATTATTCCGTGTCAATTGGCGCCCCACGTTCGGCCACATATATGATTTTGTTGGAATGTTTTGTTTTTTTTTTTTCTTGAAAAGAAATATTGTGTCTTTTCATTTAAACAATTCTTATTCTGATGAAGAAAGAAAATCTATTACAAGTGGAGTTTTTCGCTCAACTTTATTATTAAATAATGCTTACTGGCGCCCAACGTGGTAATTATAATTTTTTTTTATATATTACACATTATTATTTGTTGTGAGGCAATCTGAGCGGCGCCGCGGGGCCCCCAACACGCCAGGGCCCCGACTGGAGACAATGCTGAAAATGCAACGTATTATTAAAGTAACGAAGCAAAAAGATAAGATATTTTTCATGAATCACTTCGGACACAAGAGAGACAAATTATATTCTTCAGTGTAATGTATAATGATAGCCAGCCACATAATATTTCATCTAGAAAAAAAAAAATCGTCATAAATCGGTTTTTCGAAAGAAAAATTATATATTATCTTAGGGCCCCAAAAAATGTTATTAGAATAATCTTAGCGACCAACAAATCATCAGGGCCCAAAAAAAAGTAGGGTGTCTGCGTACTTTTTTATTTGCTCTTTTCATTATCAAAGGGTTGCCCCTATGGAGTCCTAAAATTTAGTTTTGCCCCGGGGCACAGTGGTGCCATTCTTCGTTTTTGGCGTCAAAATTCATTTGCACGGCCATTTCTGGACGAAAAGTATTGAAATTTGGTACACTGTATGATAATAGTATGGAGAATACAAAAACGCTGCCAACTTTTTTTATTCAAAATGGCGGCTCCAAAATGGCGGAAAGAATGAGCTTTAAAATAGAATTTTCATTTTCAAAACAGTATATAAGCTAGAAATTGGGCTTACCTTTTTGACATAAATTTAGCCCAATTTCTAGCTTACATACTGTTTTGAAAATGAAAATTCTATTTTAAAGCTCATTATTTCCGCCATTTTGGAGCCGCCATTTTGAATAAAAAAAAGTTGGCATCGTTTTTGTATTCTCCATACTATTATCACTCAGTGTACCAAATTTCATGACTTTTCGTCCAGCAATGGCCGTGCAAATGAATTTTGACGCCAAAAACGAAGAATGCGGGGCCCCGGCCACTCAACGTACGCCTCTGTTTACTATCCCTGATTCTGTGAAGGTAAATACTATTTTCGTTTAAAGAAACTCACTCAAAAGAGCTAGTAAATGTTGACTGGCACCCAACGTGGATACCATTGATGTAGTAAAAATCAATTATCCTACACACATTCTCTCGGGAGCTCTTTTAAATTACTTCTAAGTTTTATGATTAACTACAACTCACTCATATCGCTCGGTGAAAATAATTTCTAAACGTTAACTGGCGCCCAACGTGGATTATTTTTTTTAAATCTCTTATTTTAAAATCGTTTACTTTTTTTCTAATTTTCTTTCGAAAAAAGTAAACCAGTTTAGATGTTTATTTTCATTTCATTTATCGCACTCAATATAACTGCTAAATGTTGACTGGCGCCCAACGTAGAAATTATCGATATTGTAAAATTAAGCTAACTCAAATAAATTGTCTTAAATATTCTCTTAAGGTACTTCATATCTTAAGGATAAAAATAACTCTCTCATATCGCTACGTAAAAATAATTGCACAATTTTCAACTGGCGCCCAAAGTGGGACAATAATTTTTGTTTTAATCTTTTTCTTTACAAAAAACTTTCTGTGTTTCTAATTTTTATTCTGATAAAATGTAACTACTTTTTCGTGTAGGTATAGTCTCTAACTCAAAAAGAAAAATTAATGTGTCGTCGACTGGCGCCCAACGTGAGACAATAATTTTCTAAAGAATCTGTTCTTAGTATTTAACTTATTCTTATTTTATCAGGCTAATATTAATATTTCTTTTTGATTCTCAATCTGAAAAAGAATGTAAATGACAAACTGGCGCCCAACGTGAAAAACTTCAAATCTTTAATTAAACTATTTTACATAAAAAAAATTTATTGAATTGTAAAAAGCAAAATTTCCAAATACAATTTTCTCAAGAAACAATTAAAAACCTAGTGATACCTTGGGATCCCAAAACGAAGTCAATAAATTTAACTTTATATAAAAAAAAAGCAAAACATCTACCATATCCATGTTGACCTAGAATCAAGATAAACAAACAACCGCAACACACATTTCTTTCACTTAGTAGGTCGGTGAAAAGTGAAATGATTTTCTTTTTTATACATATTCACATTCATTCCCATGCGAGAATGTATGTTGGGTACCAAATGTAGCTCTTCATTAATTGAGCGCATTCTATGCGTGATAGTCACATAACGACCATTATAATGAGCAAACATTAAAAATTGAACCTCTTATTACCCCGTCATCTTGACGGTTTTAAGAGGGGAAACAAAAATAATACAGAAAAATCATAAGATAAACAATAGATCGTACAATAACCTCTAGATAAAATGTGTTCGAGCTTACGAATACCTCTCACAAGCTTGAATACTTTTATACCAGCGCCATTAAAGAAACCGAAAAAATCGCAGAAAACCTTTTGGAACCGCACCTCTCTAAAGTTGTATATAGGTACCAGCTGGCCGTCTGGCTCCAATTTTTAATCAAGCTCCACATACATCTGTTTGCTGTCATTTCTGCCACACCAACTAACCTAAAAATGTCACTTAACAACTCCCTCCTCTCTCTGAGTCAGGCTCTCTCTCCAAACAACAACAACAACAACGACGACGCCATTTTTGTCGTATAAAAGCATATAAAGTGACGACGGACGATGATGATGATCGTTATAACTCGTCTCAACAACTACGTCGATGAAGAAAGTGAATTTGGCCTAAATGTAGGTCAGGCCAAAGTAATTATGTCGAGTAAAAGTGAAAATCAGTTAACACGGTTTCTACATCACGCCTGCGTGCCGTCGCCGCTGCACACTCAAACATGCGATTCAGGTTTATTTTGAAGTCTTTCTCCATTCAGCCATCAGCCGTAGTGAGTGAGCACAGCAGCAGCGCCAACCTAGTGTTCCAGTTTCGTTTTCGTAGCTATATTGGCATAGAGTCAGAGTCAAAGTAAAATTCACAGATGAAGCGATTGAGGTTTTTCGTTTAAGCTTTTTGACGATGACTTCTTATCGAGGTCTCTTCATCGTCTTGTTAGTTGCTAGTTTTGTTCATTATTTAGCTGTACGATTTTACGGCTCTGAACTTCCGGATACACTGATGTTGCCTATTAAAAGAGAAGTCATAAACGAACGTCTATCCATCTCATGTCATTTTGTAGTGTGTGTTTGGTTTGGTTGAATGGTAGGTAGAGGTAGGTTTTTTGGTATGGTTTTATGGATGTTGGACGATGATAGTTTTGGGTGATTCTAGGCCAAACAAGATCGAAAGATGCACACAATTTCTGTATGCGAGAGTTGGAGTTTATGGTTTTTTTTTTTTTTTTTTCAGAAATTAAAAGAGGGCAAGCATTTATTTTGTCGAGAAATTTGGCACAATTTGTTTGTTTGTTTTTTATTTTTTTTTTTTTTTTTTTGTGGGAAGTGTGTATAGAAAATAGAAATTTGAGATAGTTCTGAACAATTTTCAATGATTTTGGAGAAAAGAAAACATTTGTTTTTTTTTGGAAGTAAGGAATGCATTCAATTTTGAATAAAAATTGTTATTTGATCTTTAGCTTCTGATATAAAATGTCAAACGATAAACATTGGTTTTACTTTTTCTTGTTTCTGAAGGGCATTATGGAAGATTATAAAAAAAATAAATAGCAAAGTGGCGCCCAACATACTGTCGGATAGTTCTAATGATTGCAGAAAAAAACACACTTACGCTTCAACGAATAAAAATTGTTATATTTCAGAGCAAACGGAATGAATATTTTTATGTGGAACTATTACAAAATAAAAGATTTATAAGATACATTTTTTAACATTTTCGGAATGTAAAAATGATATTTCTTAGGACTGTCAGCATTAACAATTGATGCAAGGAAAAAAATGATAGTTACTTTTTTGCGAAGAATCTCTCGCTCAAAACGGTTGTTAAACGTCGATTGGCGCCCAACGCAGGAAAATATTATTTAAGAAACTGTTACTGTTACTGTACCGTATTATTTTTTTTCATAGAAAGTCTTAATTTCTATTAATTTAAAACTTGTTTAGAGACTCTAATTTAAAATAATAACTACATAAATGTGAACTGACGCCAAACGTACAAACATACAATTTTTTATATATATTTTTTTTTGTTCTGTCCTAAAGTAAGACTTTTATGTTCATATTTGTCAATTTCTTTTTTTTCTCATTTTTAATGCATTAAAAACTACACAACTTATTTTCGATTACCATATGGGTTAATGAGAGCTAAGAGATCTTCGATTGGCATACTATCAAGTCATTTCTTGAAAATTAGGGTACTCTGGAGAAGAGCGGGTCACTGTGGCGTATGTGTAACTTTTTCTAATTAATTTGTTTTGGGGTATATTTTTTTTTTTAATTATTTCACTGTTTTTATTAATTTTTTATTTTGATACTTGGTGGTCTTATTAGTTTATAGTCAAACATTAAAGTTCAACACAAAAAGGTAATGAAAAAATTTAGTTTAAGCATTTATGATTCATAAAATCAGATAAAAATGTCATTGTCATTGGTAATATTAATTTAGTACTTATTCAATCGAAATCAACTGTCTACTAATCTGTTAAGTTTTAGAGCACAAAAAAATGTCAAAATAAAAAAATATCAACAGCTGAAAAATATTAAATGGTTTTTTAAATTGTTTTTTGACATTTTCGGTTTTTCGCATAAGTATATTTTTCAATAGCTAAAAATTAAAAAAAAAATATCCTTGTTTGAGGAAAACTATGAAAATATCTAAGGCCCATTTGCTGAAACTAGTCGTAAATTTTGATCTTAGCTAGGCCGAACATAGCTCTTATGTTTTACTTAGTTTATTCTAAGTTTCTAAAAAAATTGTATGTTCAACCTAGCACTGATTGACTTTCATGCGAGAAATCCCTGAGAACTTCAAATTAATTTGTCAAATCGATATAAACGTCAGTTAGTTTTTATTTGTTTTTGAGAAATTTTAGCAATACAAATTGTTAAGAACGCCTTTAAATTAATGGAAAAAGGTAAAAATAGTGAAAGACCAGTAAAACTTGCGTTTTAATTAATAAATGGAATAATTTTAGTGAATGTGTTTGTGTTTTGTGAACGTATGTGTGTGTCAAAATAAGTGTTGAAAAAAAAACAACAAAAGGGTGAACATTCTCTCAAAAAATTTTTCAGAGAATTTTTTGCGTTTGCAGATGGTTAGGATTTATAAAAGTAAGTCAACTCATATTGCTATACTTAATTTTTGTCCATTTTGGTACCAACGCATCATTTTTTGAGCTATATTCTCTCTTTTTTCTCAAATAAATATGCTTAAGTAGAACGAAAACTACTTATGATCTACTATTTCTTCCCCCTAAGTTATGTTTAACTTAGAGGAATTTATGACCTAGTTTAAAGTTCGTGCAAACCGCAATGTAGAACTTAGGGCTTTGCGATTTACTTAAATATTTAAGTTCCGTTTCAGCAAATGGGCCTAAATCTGATAAATTCATACAAGGGTGGATTTAGAGCTTCTACTCTACTCAGAAACAAGTTTTAATGTAATGATCAGTCCTCAAGTTTTTTTTAACCCTCTACCGCATACTAACCCATAGATGGTTTATCGACTTCATATCGATTTATTCCCGTTATATTGCACCAAATGTCAAAAAGAAAAAACTTTAATAAAACTATGTCTATTTTTTTATAATTAACCGGTTTTTATTATCAGTAAGAAAGTCGTGATTCTGAAATAAACTCATTGTTTCAAGAGCATGTCTAAAGTGCAAATCAGTGAATAAAAGTGTGAACTTTTCAAGTGTTTTTTATAATAAATAAGTAAGTTGCATCCAATTAAAAATAAGTTTCGTATGAAATTATTATACTTTTATATGTTTACGAAGTTTGTTTTTTGTTTTTTTAATAATTTTTGTCTTTTTTTTTGCGTTTTTTCCAAAACACCATATATGGGTTATCATGCGTTGGCGACTTACATTACTGATTTTTGTGGGAATTTAATTTTTTTTGTAAAATGAATTCGAAGACTTTCTATGGAAAAAATAAGTGTGATAATGCTAAAACTGGTGATGGCTTTCGAAGTGATGACGATCTAGCTTCAGATTCTGACCCTTTTTAACATCAAACAAGCCATCTCCGAGCATTTTTGCAAATCTGTAACACCTACAATGTCACGAAAAAGGGGAGGCCCTTCAGCTTTGGCAGGTGATCAAAGCAGAGATGGAACAAAACAAAGCTGAGGGAGTTATATACAAGTCACGGAAGTCCAGCCCCATCTAATCCCGAAATTTCAATTCACTCACAACAACCAAGGGCCAAAGCCGTTGAATTCAATGCTAACTGATTTTTTTTTGAATCAGTCTTATGTTTATGGCTTTCTTATACCAGGAAGTAAACTTAAAGCCTTTTTTTATACTAAAAGCCTTTTAAAATTATGTATTAATTTTTCTTAGTTACATGGATCAATTTTCAAAAACAAAGTAAATAATTCCAATGAAAAGCTGCTAATTTCATACACAATAAATTCTTGTTAAATTTGTCCTTCAAACACCCAACAATCACATAAACCCTAAAAATATATCCCCATCAGTTAAAAAAAAAACCTAAAGCATCAATAGTTTAAGCATCACTTCGTTTTGAAAATGCTTCCTTTTCATTCCAAATCTGATAGTGGTTGTTTCATAAAGACACACAGCTTTTCCTATATATTTATGTACCATATTTATGTATTTCTTGCTCCATTGCCCTTCAAAATTTTGGTAAATAAGACGATACGCACAATACCTAATATCCAAATCGCTTATGTTCTTAGGAAAACTGACAATCATCAAGCTTCCTATGTATAACTGCTGCTCATCCTTATATACAAATAAAATGTATTTACAGCACCTATGCCTAAAATATACAAAAAAAAATATATTTACCAAAACCACAAGAGGGTGCGGAATATTCCGAGAGCCTAAATACTTCATGTGTATATGTGTCTATATAGAAAAGATATTGTGTATTAACTTTGACCTTGAGTATCTGATGGCGTTGTTTACAAAACAAGCCCTAATACATAATAACACAAGAATTTCTACGGCGTAGTACGCATTTTCTCCATTTTAGTTGATAAGATGATATTTTGGCAAAAAGCTTTTTGTGTTTCTGCCGCCTGTTTTTTTGTATCTGGTTCTTGGAATTGAGCCTATGCCAATGCCTGTAATCTACCCCGCACACGTGTGCTAGCGGCAGGCAGAAAAGCAGGCAACCTGCTTTGTATTGTGTATCCCTGAAAATTTGTTATCAAGAACCCTCGCAAGCAAGCAAGAACCCACCCTAAGGCGAATACAATTGTGTACCATCATCAGAGTGTTTTGTGTGTGTATTCTCGCAACTCTCAACTTAACTCCCACACGTGCAAGAAACAATGTTGTCCTTGATTTTCCCGAGGGATGAAAAATTCCAATTCAACATGGCTACGCGTTGGAGCTCTGTTTTTCAGCACAAAATTCCCGCGCAAAATGCCCAATTCCTTTCAAACACCATGACAATAAAATATATTATTTTTTTTTTCTTTGAATCTGTATCTCTAAATGTGTACACGTATTTGGAGAGAAAAGCGATGGCGAAGGTTTTTTTTTTTTGGTAATGGGTTGATTCAAAGACACGCATAAATGCGTACATTTTCGGGTTAACTACATGTGTCAAGGACATTCTCGTCGGTTAGGCTTATAAAAGTTAACTTTTGGTATAAATGGCAATGAGGACAAACGAGTTTTCATCCCCGGGCAAATAAGAGAGAGAGAAAAAAAAAAAACAGAAAATATAAAATCCACCCTCTAAATTCTCAACCTTTGCACAGATCCCACGCCTTTTGTTTGTTTTACTTTCGTTTCTATTTTTTTATTTTTGACTTGAGATATAGGGTCTGACAAAGGTAATATAAGGATTCGTTAAAAGTAGGTAGATAGTTGATTTGATGAGAAGGTTTTTGGGTTGACTGTTAAATGGCGCCCAACGTGGAGACTTGCTTTTGATTTAACAACTTCAACAAAAAACTTATTTTCATCCATGAATTTGAAGAATTTAATACAATATTTAGACTCCCAGCAAGAATTTACAACTTATTCGTGTTCTTTTTTTTTTTAAACTGGCGCCCAACGTGGAGATGGATTTTGATTTAAAAAAAAAACTTTAGCAAAAAACTAATTTGTATGAATTAATTTCAAGAATTAAATTCAACATTTAGTCTGCCAGCAAGAACTTACAACTTATTCGTGTTATTTTTTTTAACTGGCGCCCAACGTGGGGCATTGATTTTTATTTCAAAAACTTCAACAAAAAACTAATTTTCATCCATTGGTTTGAAGAAATAAATTCAATATTTGATTTAATAGCAAGTCCTTACAACTTATTCGTGTCCTTTTTCTTTCTTGAGATTTTATTTTTAAGATACCTACGCGTCTTGAAGAAAAAATTGCGTCGTATTTTTGTACCAACTCCAAACACGGGTATATGCGTACTTACATTACTATTACACATAAATGCGAAAATCCTTGAATTAGAAATATTTCGGAGCCTAAAATTTTTGCGCGGGCATCTCTCCCTCGCAAAATTCGTGGTATTATGCGTCGCACTCAATTTGGAGGGATATATTTGAAAACAAGCAAAAAAAAAAGAAAAACGTGAGGGTTGTTGCTGTGTTGGAATAAAGTAAGCGTTATGTTGTAGTACCTATAGAAATAAGTTATTTTTTTCTTTTTTATACTGTTTTTGGTTAGAGAGATGGCCCTGAAAGTTTATTTTCTACGTGACGTGCTACGCGTTCTGTTATAAGCTATATTAGTATGTAGGTTTTTTTTTTGGAGAGTGTACAACATACGCCGCCGTCGAACCTTATGAGAGCTAATTTCTTAACCGAACGAGAAATGTCGTTCTTAACATAGAACAACCACAAAAATTGGCAAAAGGGAGGGGAGAATATTATATTTGAATATCTAATAACAACAACAAGGAGATGTCCTTGAGAATACGAAACAAATAGGTCCTATTATAATTTAACACACTTGTTTATGAAGTACGTTAGAACATAACAAAGAGGGTGATGGTTTTTTTCTTTTTAAGAAAGTTGCCGGTTTGGAAAATTATATTTATATTTATGATTATGATATTATTTTTTTTTTTCTTCTTTTTTATTAAAATATGGTGATTTTTTCAAAAATAAAAAAAAAATATAAAGAGAAAGTCTTAATCCTATTTATTTGGTTGAATAAATTTGTAAATCTGTAAGTGTGTATCATTTTAAAGATGATGAGTGATTTAAAGCAGTTGATTTGGAAAACAGATAGGAAAATACATATATTTTAAATTTTATTGCTATCAAGAACCCTCGCAAGAATTTCGTTTTCTTTACTTTCCTTTGGATTATCACTCTGGAATATATAAGATATTCATTTAATGTACTATAAATATTGAATACCTTATATTATATAACTATTTGATATGAGAATACTTTCTTGTTATTTTATTATTTTTCAGTAGTCAGTTTTTTTTTACCAACATTTTTATTTAAAACAAAAATTAAGTTTGGGCGATTTGCCTCTAGAGGGCAGCATATTCATTTCAGTGTTTCATAAAGCGACCTATAACCAGCAGGTAAGAGATCCGTTTTCAACGCTACCTCATTTTTTAAATTATGATAAGTAGTTTACAAACTATGCAAACATGCATGTCGGTCAAAACCAGAATACTAGTTTTTCTGCACCGCACAGTGATGTCTTTGGTGCTTTTTGGCGCCTAAAACCATTTGCATGGCCGTTTCTATATGGAAATTCATGAAAATTGGTACACTGAAGCATATTAGTATGGAGAATACGAAAAATCTTCAAAATGGTGGCTCCAAAATGACGGACAAAATAATCGTTTTCAAATAGTAAATAAACTAGAAATTTACTTACACTCATGACGCAAATGTGTTCGATCCAGAAAAAAATTTAAAAATATTCAAAAATGTTTAAAACAATGTCCAGAGAGCGCCAACATAGTAAAACAACATTTTAGGACATTTAATTATGCTTGTTTCTGGGATCTATTTGGTGATAAATTGTTGCCAACTATGTTTAAAAAAATATGAAATAATAAAAATTTCAATGTTCAATAAAAGCGTTTTTTTTTTTGTGGAACCAAAATATGATTTCTAAAAATTTATTAATATTCTAAATTTGAATCCGAAGTAAAAAAAAATCTGAAACGTCACGTTTTTGAGATATAAAACTTCAAAATGAGCTTTTATCTTATCGAAATGTTTAGACATAGATTTTTTTTAGAATTTTCGAATCAGTCAAAATCAGGGATTTTTTTCTTAATTTTTAGCTATCGTATACTCGAATACATAGAAAAGTGTTTGGAATAACTCTGCGAATCATTAATAAAGTTTATTTTATTTAAAAAAAAATATTAGGTATAATTATTTACAGTATAGATTTTCTAATTTTAACCATAGAAAAGTTATTTCTGCAAAGACAATTCACACATGTACTGCTTGTTCCAAAATATTTTCCCACCCGTGACATAATAACTATTAATTCGCTTTTCATTAAAGAAGATCACAACAAAAACATTACTGTTAAAAAAAGAGCCAAGTTCTCCTATGTTGAAATTATGCTGGCACAAAAAGTACTGAGATGTAAAAGTGTACCAATTTCTAAAGTTTGGGTTCAAATTCGTATATATAAAATTTTGTGATTGTTCTCTTGACAATTTTTCTTTTAATTACCGATTTTTAAAGTTATTTCAAAAATTGCCAAATAAACAATCAAAATTTTATATATACGAATTTGAACCCAAACTTTAGAAATTGGTACACTGTTACATCTCAGTACTTTTTGTGCCAGCATAATTTCAACATAGGAGAACTTGGCTCTTTTTTTAATAGTAATGTTTTTGTTGTGATTTCACTACTTTTTGCAAGGTATGGCTATAGAATTGAAAATCTCTATATTTGATGAAAATTCAGTGAAAATGGGCGGTTGCCACGCTGTCTAAAATTCTCAAATTTTAAATTTTTTCCTTTGTATAAACTACCAGCTCTACCATTCTACCAAATTTCAATATTCTACGATAATCAGAAGTGCTCTATAATATTTGATGAAAATTCAGCAGAAATGGGCGGATGCCACGCCCCTTAATTGAAAATCTCAAATTTTCGAATTTTTCCCTTTGTATACACAAGTCCTATCACCGTGTAAAATTTCAAGTTTCTAAGATAGCGGGAAGTTATCCATAATTTTGATGATCTGTCAGTGAGTCAGTTACGGTTTTTGCGATTTTTGAAGCCCTACATCTCAGAAACTACTCATCGTAAGAAGCTAAAATTTTGTTAGAAGTTTGGTTTTGACCAGCTCAACAAATGTAACGAGCTTGAAATTTCTAGCATCTTTGGTGTGGAAGTTAGAGGGGGTCGAAAATGGCCTAAGTGGGAGCGGGTCATAATTCTGCTTGTCAAAATTCTGTACGACAAAATTCTGTGGGGTCAAAATACTGTAAGACCATAATTCTGTACGTCATTATACTGTAAATACAAAATTCTGTACGTCAAAATACTTTATGAACAAAATACTGACTTGCAAAATTCTGTTTTGCAAAATTCTGTACGGCAAAATACTGTATTTTCAATACAGTATTTTTTAAGAAATTTCCTTTGATAAAAAAACACGAAATAGTAGCTTTAAATATAATTATTGAAAGTAAAGTTGTAATTTTATACAAACATAATTATTAAAGTAAAAAAGTAAACTAATTCTAGCAACACAAATCAAACTTTTCTTAAACATAAAAAATACATTTTACAAAATGTCAAAATGAATATAAATTTAATTTTTTTTTTTCAATCCGTTTTAGGTATGCAACATGGTTTAATTCAGATTGTTTTTTTTTTAAATAAGTGTAGTTTTAACGAAGAAAAAAATAACAAAAATTATAAAAAATTATTAAAATTATTTTTAATTTTTATTTTTTGGGCGAAACGCTTTATAAATTTTTGGAGTTGAGGTTACTTGAACTTATATTGAATTAAGTGTAGTTTTGTTTTCTCTCTCTTTTTTCCGTAGCTCCTAATAAAGTACCTAGATTAATCAGCATTAGAAGCTTGCCTCTTTATTAAGTTGATCTCTTAGAAATTCATAGTAAACCCTCTTTTAAATATATCTGTATTTCAAAATTCTGTAAAAATGTAAAAGTGCGCGCGCACTCTTTTACATTATCAAAACGATATTTTTTACAGCATTTTTACAGAATTTTTATATACAGAATTTTGATGTACAGAATTTTGAAATACAGTATTTTGACCAACCAGAATTTTGCTATACAGAATTTTGACTTTCAGAATTTTGATCGTACAGCATTTTGCACATACAGAATTTTGACATACAGTATTTTGGCATACAGTATTTTGAATACAGAATTTTGCAACATACAGAATTTCGACCCCAACCCGGCCTAAGTTGTTTCATGTAAATAAGGGTTTAGTGCCAAAGTTGCTAGAGAACTGGGCTGGGCACTACCGTGCCCCTTGATACGTTTATTATTATTTGTTAGAACATACTCTACATCAAAAGTATCATATCCATGAAAGTTGAAAACTCTGTCTATTTTCTAAAATAATTAAGGGGGCATAGCTGTAATTACTTTATGAATTCGACTGTTAGTATACTATTATGACGTTGAATGTTAATAGATTTAAATAAGTTACTATAGAAATATTATAATACATTTGCTATGAACACATATTCGTTTTTAAACATGCAAATGTTCCACATACGCCACAGTGATCGCTTAATCGTTTAATTTAAAACATTGAGAGTAAAAATGCATTTTTTGACAAAATAATGAAACCAATTTTATTGAAATTTGTATAATGAAAATTTATAAAAAAAAAAACCATTTACTCAGACCAAAAATTTGGCTAGCGTTTTGTGAAATAATAAAATTGCTAAAGTTTAGATTTATCTAGAAATTCATAAAACACTAAATACAAATGAAAAAATAAAACTTTATTTTCTTTGAGTGCATAGCAAACAAAAAATAAATTGAATTATCTAATTTGCACATTCAAAATATGAACTTTATCACAAATTTTTTTTAACTTTATTTCTTCGAAATCCTTACTATAGGTACTATATAACCTTTGAATTCTCAGAAACCTAAAGATAAATACAAAAAAAAATAGAAAAATCCAAACCAACATTCATTATATACCTACTATTTTATATGCAGAAAAGGATGATAATTCAAGGGCAACGCAGTTATATGTATGTATATGAAAACGAGTCCCAGGATTTCCGTTTATTTTGATTGCTTACACGTGCCATTGGGGATTTCATTCAAATAAAATTGTATCCCAAACATAGGTTGGTTATAGTCACCTCCCGGGATTAACATTAAAAAAGAAAACAGAAAAACCCACAAAAAAAAAAACAAACAACAACAATAACAAACATGGACCCTGAATTACGCAAATTGAAATACACAATTTCTTATATATACTCAGTTTTTGGCACCTGGAATCCGTTTTTGTAGACTTATCTTATTGACAGTTCAACTTTTCACCCCCGCACACATTTCCGGGCTTCGGAAATTTTGTGTGTATTTTATTCTTTTTAGGGATTGATTGAAAATGACTCCTCCAAGAAAAGTGCTCTTCTAAATCATTTTTTTTCTTCGAATATTCTCGAAGCCTTAGAACCCTTTAAAACACTGGAAGGATACCACCCTTCTTACTTAAACCGCGAATCAAATTTGAATTGAATAAATTTCATTTCCAAAGTTGATGTCGTTTCGCTTCTACCTATAATATTAAAGAATCCATTTTTAATATTAAGGAAACGGATGTAAGTACCTTTTCTATGGCACGTGTTTATTATTATGCCAATTTTTGTTGAACTTCCTCAAAGGACACAAGGAAAATACAAGAAAAACTCTTCTTCATTTCGAAACGTGCTTTACTTACGAGTATAACTAAGTTCAACATTCCGTGTAAAAATGAATTCTTTGTTGTATAAAATGTTGCCATTATTTTGGCAACTTGACATCTTTACAATTTTCTCTAAAAAATAATGATAATCATTATTTCTCTTTTTTATATACAAATTTTTTTTTTTGAAATAATTTGTAGGCTTTCATCTTTTTTTTGGTACTCTTCTTCTTTATCCTCTTACAAGTACAGATATAAAATTTTTCGTTTAAAAATTATTCTTGTGGAAAATATGAAATATACTCGCACAAATGAAAAGCTTTGCCTTAACTATTTTAAGGATTTCTATAACATACAAATCTAGCGAACCGGGAAAACCTTTTATTTTACTTTTATTTACTTTTCGCCCTCCCTGATGATGATGGTTGGTCTTAAAAAATATAGAGGATGATTCTCTTTCTCTCTAGGTTTAGCGTTTAGGTTTATTTAAGTTGTGTTAGGAATTTGTAAAATCATTGCGTGATTCTTATGTATAGAATGTAATATTGTATATATGCCACTTTCAACCTTGAATATAAATGAAGGGCTCCTTTTATTTTTTAATGTTTTTGTTGTCCTACTTCCTTGTTTGAGTATTATGTTTTTATTTTATAGGGTGTGTTTGGTAATAATTGGCACATTTTCAAGATGTTGTTCTTTGATGGGAACTAAATTTAAAATGTTTGATTATAAATTTTTGTTTTTTTGTTTTTGGTTTTTATTTTATTTTTTTTAGACTAATAAAAACCAAAAATTGAAATCTTGAAAGCCTTTAAATAAAAAACTAGTATGTAAATCAAAAGAATTAAAAAGTTAAGTGTAAAAATGCCATCTTCGAGTAATTTTTAATGGACACAAAACAAAAATTAATAACAAAAATGGTTAAATTTGTATTAAAAAATATTATATTTAATACAAAAAAATTTATTTCTAAAATTTTTCGTTATTTATAAATGCATAATAAACAATTTAATTAATTTTAATTTAATTTAATTAAATTAAAAAATTTTTTTTTTAAATTGATATACAACCTTGGAAGGGAATTTGACTTGAAATTTCTGTATTTGTAAATACTATTAAACTACATAATTTTCTGAAAATCGTAAGTAAATGTATAGCTTTAAAATTATACGTACATTGTGGCGTATGAGTAACATTTTCTTCTACTAAAATTTAAGCTTAATAGGGGTAAAGGGGCGGAATATTCTATTTCAAAATATTTAAAAAAAGCATGGCACAAGATAACTAGCTATAAAAAATAAAATTTCATTTTTTTCCATGCCAAGTTGTTGACAAATAACAAGTGCATATTAACTAGCTAATTGAGCCCGTTTTTTATTTGTGATACAGGTAGGATAGCATTACTACAAAAAAGAATGCGAAAAAAGTGGGTTCCGCAGTTCCGAATATATGTCTGTTATATAGAAATACAGGCTAAACGGAGTGAACGATTTACTTCGAACTTGGTATAAGGCTTTTTTTGGAGATCTTACAAAAGGGTTTTTTTTAAATTAATTTTGTTGCAAAAAATCGTCGTTTCGTTTACCAATTTCAAAAAAGTTTAATTTCTATAAAAGTCTCCAAAGATTTTGTTTTTTTTTTTTAAATTAATTTTCTTGAAAGAAATCGTCGTTTACCAATTTTAAAAAAGTTTAAGTTCTATAAACGGCTCCAAAGATTTTGTTAAGAAAACTCAAATGTAGGTAAGTATTAAGACAAGGTCCATTTTTTGACGAAAATCAATTTTGTAATTAAAATTCAACAAATTTAAAAAATATTTATGCGATTTTCATAGTAATATCAAAAATTAAATTTTGAAAAACAAATTTTTAGACTTTTAGAAAAATTGAATTTTTTTTTTATGTTGAAATTATTATTTTTTTTTTTAGTTTTGGTTAAGGTAATAATTGCTACCAAATAGCAAATTAAAAAAAAAAATTTTTTTCAAAAATAATTATAAACAAATATATTTTTTAACGATTTTCTAAAAATGCTTTTATAAAATAAATCAAATCGCATACTTGTTTGGAGTTCAAATTCATTTAAGATTTTTTTTTATTCTTGTAAAACAAATTTTATGCTTTTTTTTATTTTTTTTTGTTATTTTTCTTATAATATACATAGGTACATTTACCAACATTAACAATTTTTTTATTTAATAGCGAAGTATTTTCTTTAGGGAATTCTTACGAATTCGTAAAGAAACTGAAACTCGAGCTAAAAACCAGCCAATGCACATGCTATTATTATGATAGAAAATGCAAAAAAACGTTTCAAATAAACAGTTCTTTTTTTTTTTGGAAAACTGGTTTGGTAAAAATTGAGCTATTACATAAAAACGATTCCAACTTATTTTCCAAGAATATCTTAAAGATAAATGAATATATGTTATTGTTCTTCATCAGAAGAAAAAAAAATTTACTCAATTACTCTTTTTGTGAATTATATAATGTTTAACTAAAAAAAGTAGGAAAAAGAAAAACATTCAAAAATGATTAAAATGCTCTTTGATAAAAATTCGGCTAAAATTATTAGACGAACTAACATAAGTTACAGGCACGTCTCCAAAGAAAACCATGCATTCTTGAATCAATTATAGTTCGAAATTGTTTCGCACCATAAGAAAAACATGATGTTTTGTTCATTAAGGTCAAAAATACGAAAAATTTAAAACTGTGTCTATACCCAACTAACAATTTTACTTGCACAAGGTTAGAATCTTTAATTTCTTGCAGCTATTATCTCTACAGGGCTTGTATTTAGTTTTTGAATCGAAAATTCAAACTTCCGAGGCTTAACTTTCTTTAACCGCTCCCTAGAAACCTAGTGCAAGTGGAATTTAAAAATTTCTACAAGCATTAATGAAAACATTTCGTTTAAATTTCAATATGGCCACATGAAATTCCATTGTAGAAGCACAAGAAATAAAAGCCAATAACTGACTTCTTTTAAATGGCTTTGCAAAAGAAATTGTATTAGAACTGCTTACAAAATCTTTATGAATGCTATGTATTTTTTTTATCCAATTCGAAAATTATTAGACTCAAAAATGATTTAGGTAGGTTTTTTAGTATGGTAGAAGTACCTACAACTTATACAATTGCCTTGAATGCATTTATTATTATTTATAGTTCTATATTACCAAAATGTCAATAGTCAATTAAAAAAAAAAAAATTACGTTGAATTTCAAATAAACCGCAGTTAAACGGTTTTGCCTTTTTAAACAAATATTCCACAAAACAAATGTGTTTTAGTTACTCCATTCTAATATTTGAATTAAAAAATTGTTGAATCATTGTTTTTGATTGAAAATTATGTTTAATGTCACTTTCAAATATAACGACTTACATAATTGTATGTTTTGCATCTCTGTGTGAGAAAAAAAGAAGTTCAATTTCCGGCGCATGCGCGAAAAGCTTTTAGTTTTATATGTTTGCCTTAGCGAAGTTAGAGGATATTTATTTATATTTGTAGAAGTCCTTTAAGTACAAGCAAAACATTGTAAAAAGCATTTAATTTTATAAGTTTGCCTAAGTGAAGTTAGGCTCCCTAATTTTATTTCTAGAAGCTGTCAGGCAAACTCATGAGAATAAGAAATATTTTAATAAGTGCCATTATGGTGACCATTTTTGGTTTTTTTATTCATTGTTATAAAGAAATAAATGAAAAAGTAAATCTTTTCATATCGGTAATTGGTTTAAAATAGTGATATTAAAAATCTTTTACTGACCAATTCGGAGTTCATATTCAAGTAAGTGGAGAAGAAAGGAAAACAAGATTTTAATCTTCTCCACTTATTTAAATATAAAATAGTGATGGACATTTTAGATTTTTTATCTAAGTTCAAAACAAAGTTAATTCTCTAATTTTTAAGAAAAAGCCAAAAGCCCAAAAAAATTAAAGATTTTTTTTCTGCTTCGGGTTTGACGGCATCCGGGTGAAACCTCTAAAGTCTAAAAAAACCGAATTTTCCAGATATTCCAGAAAAAATTGTTCTTGAGTAACAAGTTATTCTCTTTCATCTTCTCAATAATGACATGGTTTGACAATCAGTATATAATATTATTTAGTCTTTATTAAATAATTTTTTACAAGATAAAAAAAAAAAACAGAAAATAACCAAAAATAATAACTTTGAAAAAAAAAAAACACAAATGGTCACCATATTCTTTAAGATAGTGCAACTCATCAGGAAGTTAAATCGAAGCCCTTAGGAAGCTCTGGTTTCAACTATTCCAAATTTGAAACTCTTTTTTTATATACCTGATTAGCTCGATGGGTAAGGTACCGGACTATCAATCAGGATGTACGAGGTTCAAATCCAGCAAAATGCCTCAAGTAAGTTAGAAGTTTTTTTCTCAATATAATTGTGTTTGGAAATTTAATTTCAGAAGCAAAACTTGTCTGGATCGAAAACAAAGAAGAAAATGAAAAAATAAAATGTAATAGGTAGGTACACATTTAAAAAAAAATAAAATGAAAAAAAAAAATATATTTTTTTCTTTATTCTATTTGGGATATACCTCGTTTAGACTTTCACAATCCTTCGACTAGTCTACTCAGAGCTTCTAAATAAAAATAAAAGCCTGCAACAATAATACACATTTTCAAATTTCAAATGTTGGTTGTTTCTATAAGGCATTAAAGACATGTTATGAGTCTCTCCAATCAACTTGCATATGACTCTTCTAAGGCCTATCAAGCTTCTCGGGTGGGCCAGATGGGCTTCTCTATGGTCGTATACAAGCAATATTTCTAAAATCGAAACAGCTTCGGTAGACCCTTGTGGAAGCAAAATTGTTAGTTGGGTAATCAATGGCTTAGGTCAGTCAAAAACTTAAATATATTGCAGATTTTATGCAATTTATTTACTCAACTGTTTGAAAATATTGTTGTAACTATACTCATATTTGACTTTTTATGCTCCCAAGAGTTAAAAAAAAGTGTAAAAACTCCCTGAAAAAAGTTCAAAAAATTATATGTTGAAAACATATTTCCCATTAAAAGAAAACTTTATTTTCAATCAAAACGAACATATTACATCGATATTTATTGACCATAAACGTGCTAATATTATTTTGAAAGTTTTCCAAAAAACTTTCCAAATTAGGATTTTCATCCATAATACTCGAAATCTATACACCCACCGGTAAGGTACCAAAGTTTATCTTATAAATGTGTCATTTCCGCCAACGCTCTATTTGTAACATTTACCCCAACCAATTTTTATATATACCTATACTGACGAAGACGACAAGTAAGAGTATATTAGACTCTCATCCCACGCACGGGTAAATTTCTTACCCTTGAATTGACCTACACGTTTGAATTTAATATACCTAAGGCATCTTCAATCTTCATAAATCAAGACACCGAGCGAGCGTGGACAAATCTCTCAAAAAAAAAAAATGCCGGGTAAATGAGAATCTGCGCACAAGTGAATAACCTTCGCATCCTCAATCCTCATATCCACCAGCCCCATTGTCGCCATCAGGAAGCGGCAACATAAAATTGAATGGGGAGGGCATGCAATCCTATCATCTCCACCATCATCATCACCATCTTCATCATCAGCTCACAAATGTTTTAGAAGAAAACGCCAAAACGCGTTACACGCGGAGATGATTCGATAAAGTTGTTCCTTTTCGGGTTTTGCTTTCTTCCGTTTTGCGTGTTACTAATGGCAAAGAAGAGTTTGCGTTATCGATATCAAGTAGGTGTAGGAAGAAGGAACTTTTATTTTTGGAATAAAATTCATTCGCAACCTTTTACACGAGGAGTTTTTCTAGCGAACGCATAATAATTCCAAGTAAAAGTAATATCCTTGTCAAGGCTTAGGCAAAAGCTTAAATGCGTGGGAAGAAAAATACTTAAATACTCTACGAGCAGGTATAAACTTTTTTGTTTTAAAGGCATTTCTCACTGAACGCCGAACGTGTCTAAAGAACAACAAATGGTTTGAAATAGAATGTCAAGTCTGAGAGTGAGTGTGTTGGTGTGAGAGCTTTCCAAAAAAGATGTTCATTTAATACATACAAAAATACAACAACAGGATATTAAATTCGAGGTCAATGGTATAGAAATTCTTGTATGTACCTACTCTCCTATATTCGTATAGTGAGAAAGAAAATCCAATAATTGAAACAACTGTCACAAGGATATGGATTGAAACTTTTTTTGGGTTAGAAATTTTTGCGTGATATTGAGACGGAGTCAAGTGTAATAATTGAAGCACATTTTAAAATTAATTTTGCAAGTTTTTTGTACAATTTTTGAATATTCTTAATTTTTGAAAATTAAAAGTTACGTATACGCCATACAATAATTTAAAATTTTATTGATATTGGAAATTAAGAAATAATAAGAAGAGAAGCTTATAAATTATGTATGAACAAATTGCATTTAAATAAAAAATCTTTAAAATCAAGAAAAAGGTATTTGGGACCTCTATTCGAGAATAAACTAATAAGTCCAATTTTTGGATTATCGAAAAAATAAAAGGTTAACCCCTTGACGAATAAAATGCGTTTTAAAAAAATTCCTCTAAATCAATCGAGTGAGACCTCAAATGAGAGTTCTCTTAAACCTCAATTCGAGAATAAAATTACAATCCATTTTTTTTTTTGGATTTTCAACATAGTCGCAAAAAATGCGTTTTAAAAAATTTCCTCCAAATCTATCGAGTAAGATCTCAAAATAAAGGTCTTCTAAACCTCTATTAGTTAGTAAAATTACAAATCCATTTTTCCAGGATTTTGCAAAAATCCAAGGTCCTTGCCAAAAATATAATGCATTTTCAAAAATTTTATCCAAATTCAGCGAGTGGGACCTCAAAAGATAGGTCTTTTCTCTTTTGGACCTCTATTCGTGAGAAAAATTACAAATCCATATTTTCGAAAAAATCCAATATTAACCCCTTGCCAAAAAATAATGCACTTTAAAAAATTTCCTCCAAATGCAGTGAGTGAGACCTCAAAATATAGGTCTTTTGGACCTCTTTTCTTGAATAAAATTACAAATCCATATTTTTGAAAAAAAATCTAATACTAACCTCTTGCAAAAAAATAATGCATTTCAAAAAAATTAATTCCTCCAAATTCAGTGATTGAGACCTCAAAAGAAAGGTTTATTAGACCTCTATTCGTGAGTTCAATTACGAATCCATTTTTTCGAAAAAAAACAAAGGTTTACCCCTTTCAAAAAAATAATGCATTTTAAAAAAATTCCTCCAAATTCAGCAGGTGAGACCTCAAAAGAAAGGTCTCTTTGACCTCAACTCGAAAATAAAATTACGAACCCATTTTTTTGGATTTTCAAAAAATAATACAAAAAAAAGCATTTTAAAAAAAGTTTCTCCAAATCTATGAGTGAGACCTCAAAAGAAAGGTCTCAACATGATTTTTATCTTACAATGTCCTATAGGCCGACAAGACTTCATTTTCTTTGATATAATCAAAGAAAATCTGAAATGTGCTTCAAACAAAATAATTTGCTTTGTTTTTTTTTTGTTGTTTTTTTTTTTATTAAGCATCAAAAAAAAAAATCTTTGAAATCAGGATCATACACACACATATAAACAATCAAAAAATTATACATACAACTCATCTCCATCTATTGAGGTTTCAATATAAAATACAACAACATCACAAAAAAGAGAACACAAAAAAAGGAAAAAAAAATATATATATATGTACATAATTTGTATTCAAGGTCGAGCCCGGTCAAGGTTACATTCACCCCGTAAAAAGTCATAGCCTCGTCGTCGTACAACACTATACAAAATACTACTACATCGATTTGTTGTGTTGAGTGTACGCGATTCGGTGTTTGATGCTGATGGCCGTCGTCGTCGTCTTCTTCGTCGCAAAAAGCAAAAACTATCCTAACCACCTACCATTTTGAAAAAAAAGCTCATTTTCAATCCCACACACATATTTATTTACATATAAATTCTCGTAAAGTACAAATATGTATACGCCAAGGAGAGACAATGCTACGCAGTAGGAAAAAAAGGCTCACATAATAAAACGTTCCTATACATTTTCCGACGAAACCGATTTGTTTTTCTGTAATTTTTCGGGCCGAATTAAGGGTTGGGGGAAAAAGCTTTTTCCAGCAAAAAAAGCTCAATGTCATTCACTAGCACCGTTTTCAATATCAAAATACCACTACAATCTCGCAGAGAGCTTCTAACAGTACCTCGACCTCGAACTTCATGCACACAAGTGGGCAATGTTCGTTGCTTCATTGAGTAGGTACTGGCGGGCTTAGCAGCAGCGGTTTGAGGTAGGGAAATGAAAATCGTTAACTTGGAGGGTAGTTTGGGTCGATGATGATAATATGGCCCACTTTGATGGGTGGTATATATGGATTACTTGCGCAGATGAACTTGAATAAGGCTTTAACTTTTTTTTCTATAATTCTTATGGATTCTTTAAGAATCCACACGGTATAAAGGACATTGGAAGAAATATGCTGCACCTGTGAAATAATAAAAAAAAGTGTGAAGGGTAGCGGCGCGTGTAGGTAATTTCGTAGGCAACGTTAAATTAATTTTCCATAGGTTGACGATATTGGCTAAAAGAAGACGAGAGCCTAGAGTTCGTTCAAGTAGATTCCTTCTCAATTAGATATGATGAAAAAGGTAGAGCAAACAAAATCCTAATTGGATATCAGGCAAAAACGAAAGACGTCAAAGTTAACGAAGAAATGGAAACATAAACATGTCCTTAATTGAACTCGCCTCTTCTTCATTTTTGTTCTTGATTTAAGCCTCTTCTTCCATCATTTTTTTTTTTTTCTTTGGCACATTAACGGTATTCGAAGAAGAATTAACTTTTGTATTGACACAGTGTCTCCCTCTGGTGGGTAAAAAGGGAAGTTTTTATTCTTCGTTGTGTTTGAATGTGCGTAAAAAGGCATTTTAACGAAGACACACCATCTCTCACTTTTATTGGCGGTGTGATGTTATTATTGCGTGTGGTTGATTGTGTGTCAGAAGATTCAAGGTGAAAACGAAAAAGTACTCAAAGATTTGTGTTGTTATAGTCCTTTTGCACACAGAGAAAGTTTGATCTTGAAGCTGAGTCCTGCCTCTGCTGCCTCTTCGTTTTATTCTCGTTTACATAATTAGATTTTTTTCTGTGCGATGATTTTGCTTTTGTTATTGCGTAGGCACAGCAACAGAGCAAGATGCTGTGTGAAAAGGTTTTTTTGGGTTTTTTTTTTTTTTGGAAATAAATTTGGTGTCACAAAATTAATGGAAATGCTCTCAAGCAAAAATTGCAAAGTTGAGGTTTGGCTTCTTATAAATACGGAGAAAGCAAAGAGATTATAATGGTTAAGACCAATTTTTATTTTGTTAAAGAAAATATTTTGATCACGATTTTTGATGTCGAATAATAAATGGGAGATAATTTTCAGAAAAATGTTGGCTCAAGGTTAAATGTAGGTACATAAGTTAGTAATAATGCATGGCAAGGTGGCTTATTCTTGCCATATGGTTTGTTTCTATAAAAATGAAACATTCAACAACTAATCAAGAACAAAAGTTTTACGAAGGAGTCAAATAATCCTTACCTGCTCTACATTCTTGTTATAAGAGCAGACTTTAGTTAATCTAAATTTAGAGGTTTTCAAAACTGTGGTATAGGCTGACAACAAGGTTTTTACAGAGCAAATTAATTCCTTAAACTTGTCAATTTCTAAAAGTACACAATATGAACCTATACAGTAGCGAGCAACAAAAATGCAAACAATAAAAACATTTGCATTTTTTTGCTCGTCTATAGACGCATATTTAGGTAGACTTTTGACCAAATAATGGTTTTGGAGTAAAATATTCCACAAATTGACTCTGTTTAATGAAAATAAAACAGTTTCAATATGCCAAATTTGGTAACTTAGTTCTTGTTCAAAACTCTTTAAACCTCTTTGGTTTGCATTTTTTTTTGTTCGCTATACTGTATATTGCATATTGTGAAAAAGACGTTACCTATATTTTTCAAAGGCACAATTTTAGCATTAAATTACTATATATCAAGTTATGCATTCGTACAAAAAAAAGTTGAGATAACATTTTTCCATGACATTACGACAGTAGAGAATGCCAAAAAAGTGGGTCCCGGAATTCCGTCTGTCTGTCTGTATAAGGAGCTAGAGCCTAAACGGATGGACCGATTAATGTCAAACTTGGTATGTAGCGTTATTTGGCGACTTTCCAGAGGAGTTTTTGGAATTAATTTTGTTGGACCAAAAATAATGGTACTTGTCATATACCAATTTTAGTAAAATTGAAATATTTCGAAAACGGCTCTAACGATTTTGTTTAAAAAATTCAAATGTTAGCTTTAAGCTAAGGTCTATCTTCTCATGAAAAATTTGTTTTTGGAAAATAATTATTAACGGTACCTGCCATAAAACCGTTTTTTTTTTCAAATCCGATTATCTCCGAAACTGCTTATTCGATTTCAACGAAACTTTTTGTGAGGAAGCATTTATACAATTTATATATAAACCAAAAAATAAATTTCCAAAAAAATAATTTTTGGATTTAAAAAAAAATTGAAAATTTTTTTTTGAAAAATCAAATTTTCGAAAACGGGACATTGAATTTTTTGAAATTTTGTTTTTAGATGTTGATTAGTGATTTCTACAAAATGGCATACCAAATTTATTTTCAAACATTTTTTCCAAAAAATTATTAATAAAAAATTAGTTTTTTAAAAAACGGCTCTAACGATTTTTAAAATTTTTTTTTTTTAAAATGCATCTTAACATATTTATCAAAACTGCATACTTGTTTTGGAGGGCAATTTGATTTCAGATTTTATTTTATTAAAAAAAAAACGAATTTTATTTTTTTTTTTCCAAATTTCTATATAAAAAGTCTTAAAAATTTAAGCAACTTTAACTCTAAGAGCAAGTTCGTGCGACCCAGTCGAGCATTTTATTTTTCGTTTACTTTTTTTAAACGGACCTCGGATTCAGTATTAGTATTTTGATAGAAAACATGGATCCTAAACTCATATTTGCAATGTGAAATTCACACTGTATAAAATGATCCATAAAGGATCAATGAAGGATTAATTCCTTTATTAAAAAAAAATAAATCAAAATGGGAGCATAACCAACCGATTTTCTCTTTGAAACTTTTCGTATTAATTTTTGCTAAGAGAAATTACTTGTTGACAATTTAAGTAATAAGTTCGAAAAATCGGAAACAAATAAGCCAAGCAGAAAACAACTCAATGGCATTCTGGCAATAATTTACTTTTTTTTAATTACGACTTCTACGAGCCCACAGCGCCCATAGTTTTTTTTAAATATGTCTAGTTTTCTCCCAAACAATCAATCGGTTGAGTTTAGACTAAACTATACTTTTTATTTTTAAAAATTTATGTGTGCTGATTCGGAATCCGAAATCAAAATTTTATTTTTTTTGAAATACTTGAATTGTCAAAAAAAAGGAATTTGTGTACTTTTGAAGCCCAATTACATTACCTACCGTTAATTTTTGGACATTCGATATAGGTACTAATTAACAAATCATGCATTCGTACAAACAAAAATTTGATATAAATTAATTAATAATTATGAAAGACAATATGAAAAAAGTGGGTATCGAAAGTCAGTCTGTCATTCTGTCAGGATGTCTGTTGGTCTGAACAGCCTAAACGGATGGGCCGCTGTACTTCAAACTTGGTATACATTTTGAGCAATGTACAGAGGAGTATTCGGAATTATGTTTTTTTACCAAAAATAACGGGACCTGTCATATATATATCAATTTTGGAAAAGTTTAATTTTTTCAAAAACGGCTTCTACTATTTTGATTAAAAAATTTAAATATTAGTAGTTTTTAAACAAGGTCTATATTGTAATGAAAAATTTTGATGGTAGGGAAGAGCCGATATTCAGGGCAAAGTTTTGTTAAATGAAAATATTTTTTTTTGTTATTTGACTTTGGCAATCTCAAAAAGCTATATTTTATGGTGTAAAATATGTATAAGTACATACATTTTTTTCTGAAGAATTTTTTTTTTTAAAGCAACATATTACGGAAAAATAGATATTTTGGATTCAAAATAAAAAGAATTTATTAAAAACTAGCTTTGAAATAGTTATAGTTTTGCGTTTTAATAATAGAGTTCAGTATTCTAAAGTCGATTTAAATCACTAACAGAATGACTTTTTTTTCCCGACCATAGTATAATTATTAAAATAGTTCTGTTGTGGCAATGCCTAAAACAGAAATATTTCTACTTTTTTTCAACATTTTTAACTCGATTCCTTTTTGACAAAAGTAGAAATATTTCTGTTTTAGGCAGTACCAAAAAGACCTTATATGGCATACCTTTTTTCTGACATTAAGAAAAGAGTATTTCTTTGAATTTCGGCAATATTTTTTTTTTCTATGACAAAAATTTACAAATAGTTATAATTTGATTTTAGTTTCATTTGTTTTTGTTTTTTTAATTACCTATTTTAAAAATAATTTTGACAACAAAACGCAGCAGAATAAAAAATAATTTTTAAAATCAAATCGTTTAGAAAAAAATTGTATACCTACATACAATTTTTTTTTTTTTCAAAATATAAGTTGGCATTGGCATGAAAATTTTAAGAAAATATTAGGTATTCAAGATTTAAAATTAAGTTTTCTAACAATGCTTAAAAAAAAAATTGGAGTATTTTAATAAAAGTTATATGGGTCAAAATCATGGAGGTGGGAAATTTCGATGACCGAATTCTTAAAAAATCAACTTTGTTTTATGATACAAATTTCATGCTCAAATGTTCGCTTTAGCCATACTTTGTCGGTTCATGAACGGGCAGAGCACAAAAATGTATATTTTTCAATTTACCGCAAAACCCCAAAAATTAGTACTAGAAAAACGTTCACGGAAATGATGATATACTATTATATTAAGGTAGTAGGTCATAAATAAATGAAATATAACTTTATTTCTTGGGACAGAGACTGATTTCTACAAAAAAATGCTTTTACGCACGTCAGAAACACTTAGGCCATAAGTAATTTTTTCTTTTGTTTTCTTGTAACTTTTTTGATAAAAGTGTATATTACAGCCATACTTAGATAGACTACTAAGTAAAAATACCCAAAAAATGCAAAATTATGAGTGTTAGACTACATTATTTATTCAGATTCTAAGAGCGTTCCCGGAAATGACGTTCCCGGAAATGACGTTTTGACCTTAATTTATTTTTATTTTTTATGTCACAAAGTTAAACGAAATATTTTTGAGTTTATATTGCAGTGGCCTCGATTTTCGATTATAATATCACCAAAAAATTAAAATTTCAATCTAACTATACCCCAAAAACAAGCGTTCCCGGAATGACGGTTAATTGATGTATGCTACTTAAAAATGAAACTAAAACTAGCTTCTTACATATATTTTATATATTTATCCATAAAAATAAGCGTGGAATGATAAATCTATATAAAATCAACTTTAAAAACTGCTTGCAGCACAATTTTTAAGTTAGATGATTAAAATATTGATAAATTAAGAAATGTTGCTTTTATGCGTCATTTTTTTGGGACAACTTTTATTAATGTATACAAAAACAAAAAACTTAATTTTTTTGTAAGAGATGTACCAATTTATAAAAAGTATTGTTTATATGTAGTATTTAGAAAAGAAATACTTAAAAATAATTGACTTTAATGTGATTTTAAGTCATTTGAATATCAGTTTTTGAGTTATGGACATGTCCGGGAACGCTGTTTTTGGGTATTAAAAATGGAATAAAAAAGAAATTTAAACTTTTCTAACAGAAACAAATATATTCGTATATGCGTGCCTACTATTTTAATTGGTAAATGAGAAAAAAACTTTAAATAAATGTTATTTTGATTAAAAAAAATGCCTGGACATCAAATTTTCCACCTCCATGATTTTGACCCATATACCTTTAAAATTTTAATCCAACGGTTACAATTTTTTATTGAAAGTCGCTTAGGAGAAATGCAGAAATACAATAAAAGTTCTTTTGCAAGGTAAGTAAGGTTAATAAAGGTTCAAAAATATTTATTTATTTTCAAAATAAAATATCTTATTTGCCACACAAATTTAAATCAAAATCAGTGTAACCGTTAAAAAAAAATTATAATAATTTACAAACAAAACAATTTAAAGCAATTTTATTGTGAATAAAATCATGAGCTTGAACAATCATAAAACAAAGATCTATTTTCAAAACCTAGCTTCTACTCCGATTTACTCTTGATCTTGTTGTATATGTATTATTTCCAGAGAATTTCAGCTCATTGTAATAATTTTTCATTGGAAAAACCTTGAGACCTTGAAGAAGTTCATTATCTACAAATATCCCACGGACTATACTCAATGCTCATGCTCAACTACTGTCTGTGTCCTACTTTAGATCAACAACAAAAAATTAAAACCCTCACACTGCATTATATTGCAATGAACTTAAACATCGTTTAATAGTTCATTATGTAGCATCAAGTGCAATATAGTATTGTACAATGTAGATACTCATTTTTCAGTTATTGGATATAAATATTTTATTTACATCCCACTCATTTTTTTAATAGAAAAACAAATAAAAACGACTTATTGAAAAGGGATTAATATTTCTGTGAAGATATGATGAACTCATATCTTCTATATGCAAAAAGATTAGTTGAAGATTCCATTGTCAACAAAGGAATCGTTTTACTTTTTTTATTCTCAGCAATTTTTCGATGTTTTTATTGTTCTTTTTTTTCGTTTTGTTTTTTTGTGGTGCCATTTTTTAACCTTTGTTTCGTTTGCATGCATTGGGTTAGCGTTCCAGATTTTATAGTTTATGGGAACCCATGCACAACCGCAAAAAAAAAAAAAAATTATTTATATGTTTATACGAATGTAGATATATGTGCATTTAAACCAATGTTTCATTTCAAGGACTGACCGCCTTTGAGGAGAAACAAAGCAATCAAAAAGGTGTGAAATGACATTGAATGATTTGTGCGATTCTCACAAGCTTACAAAATTCAAGGAACAAGAAGATGAGTCTGAGTGTCTTTTAGTGTTGGTCAATTTGTTTTATGTGAATGAAACTTACATGTAGGTTTTATAACAAATTCAAGAGAATTACATCCTCTTAAAATATAGAAAAGAAAAGTCCTTGAATTGGTCAAAACACATTTGTTTAGTTTCGATTGAGACAACCTGTGTGGATTGTTTTAATATTTTTAGAGATCAAAAGAGTCAAAATTATTTATTGAAGATTCAAAATAAAAAAGGCTTCATATTGTATGAGAACTTAACGAAGGTCAAAATCCTTCATTAAGAATGTGACTTGAGAAAATTGAAAGACTTTATTTTGTATGAGAACTTGACGAAGAAGTAACGACTCTCGCGGTTCAAAATCTTTCATTGAAGATGCTATTGTATGAGAACTTAACGAAGGTCAAAATCCGTTACTGAGAATGCGACCTGATAAAATTAAAAGTCTTCATTTCGTATGAGAACTTGACGAAGTAAAAAATACTACTCTGTCGGTTCAAAAACCTTCTTTGAAGATGCGACTTTAAAATATTTAAAGTCTTTATTGTATGAGCACTTAACGAAGGTCGAAATCCTTCATTGAAAATACGACTCGATAAAACTAAAAGTCTTCATTTTGTATGAGGACTTTACGAAGTATAAAATGCGACTATCTCGGATCAAAATTCTTCATTTAAGATGCAGCTTAAGAAATTAAAAGACTTCATATTGTATAAGAACTTAACGAAGGTCAAAATCCTTCATTGAGACGGCGACTTCATAAAAATAAAAGTCTGCATTTTGTTTCAGAACTTGACGAAGTAAAAAATACGACTCTCTCGGTTCAAATTAATTCATTGAAGATGCCACTTGATAAAATTAAAAGTCTTCATGCGACTTGATAAAATAAAAAAGTCTTCATTTTGTATGAGAACTTGATGAAATAAAAAATAGGACTATCTCGGTTCAAAATCCTTCATTGAAGATGCGACTTTTAAATATTGAAAGTCTTCATATTGTATGAGAACTTAACGAAAGTCATATTCCTTTATTAAGAATGCGACTTTAAAATATTTAAAGTCTTCATATTGTATGAGAACTTGACGAAGGTCAAAATCCTTCATTGATAATGCAATCTGATCATATTAAAAGTCTTCATATTGTATGAGAACATGACGAAGTAAAAAAATACGACTCTCTCGGTTCAAAATCCTTCATTGAAGATGCGACTTTAAAGAATTAAAGGTCTTCATGTGGTATCAAAACTTGACGAAATATTAAGTTCGATGTGTTTATGTACTCCAAGTTACACAAGTCCTTTTTATAAATTAACTTGTAAATAAATAATTGACAAACAAATTGGTAAACACGTAAGCCTATTTTCTTTTTTGGTAACCTTTGACCTTTTTTTTCGAAAACAAGGTAGCCATGTGGCAAAAACTTCTTTATATCTATTTGTTAATTGAAAGAAAAATTACATCACTCTATTATAATCTTTCAAACAAATTGTTCTCTTCAGCACCTGCTTATACATTATATTCACAGAATCCAACAAGAAAAAAAAATAAAAAATAAGACGCAATAATGAAAATGTTATCATAACACGTGATTGACCTTTCTTTACTTTTTTTTCTAACAAAAATAAAAATAAAGAGGAAGAAATTTTATCGAAAAACCTTTGACATTTAATACAAAAAATAAAATAAAACCTAAATGCGCAATAAGTCCTTAAGATCCTTCATCATAATAAAAAGCCATTTGGCATGTGGGTGTTTATTTTTTGAAGGAGTAAATTTATTCAAAGTTTTTTTTATTATTTTATTCCTTTTAAGAACCTTAAGAACCCAATCTGTCAAAATGAAGTGGATAGATACTCATCAAAATGAATTTACACTCAAACTCCTACGCAATTATACTATTTTTTTTTTTTATAATTCCAATTATTTTTCATCTCAAAGTCTAAGAATATATCAAACCTAACTATTCTCTTATAGAACACAATTCTATTAACCCGTTGATGTATACCTACCTTCACAACCGGCGCCCAACGTGTGGAAGGGTGGAAACAGGAAATCATCAGTTAGTTGGAAAAAAACTCCCGGCAACGCGCCTCATACCACCATTTTACTAGCCCATGTATACCTCCCATTCTATTATAAAACCCCTACCAGGGATGATATAGAGGTCCCCCACTTGCCACTTGTTTAGTCTGATATCTGAAGCCATCTCTACCTACTTTTTACATACATATAGCCGCCTACGATATAGTGAAATTGGCCCTGTTCAATGGCAAACGTCAACAAACCCCGGACAGACTTTTTTTTTTTCTCTGCAAGCAAATTCCTAGAGCTCCCTCTGGAAAGTTCTTACAAAAGCTCGGGAGGGAGAGTAACATTCTCTCAGTTTCTCTCTCTTCTTTTTCTCCTTTTTTTTGCAATATAGAATTTTTAATTCTCTTCCGGGTTGGATGCAACAGTTACTTTCTGTAGCTAGAGCTAATTAACGTCCCAGGAATATTGTCCTAGTGTGTGGAATATTTTCAACACATACTCGAACAATTTGAGCCCAAGGATTTTTATCAAATATAAAAAGAGTAGTAAGAGAGAGAGAGAGAGAGGAAGAGAAAGAGAGGGGTTATTTTTTTCAGGCCCTAACTGAATTCTTTTTTGATATGGCGATGATGGCGACCGACCTTCTATCGAAACTCAATATCTGTCCAAACTGCCACCCTCCTTTTCACACTATCATGGCCACTCGCCGTTGTCGTCCTTTCTACCTACACTTACTTCCAATCGGAGGATAAACAGTTACACATATAAGAAATAACAATAAAAAAAAAAAAAAAACAACAACAACAAATGACAGCACAGGACCTCGAAACGGTTAAGCCAGGCAGAAGAAAACAAGCAGAGAGAATCAAATTGGAAAGGCAACCGGACGATATGTACTTGAAGACTGGGCAAGGACACAAACTTGGAGCGCTTGGTTAAGTTCAAGGCTAAAGATACAAGGATTTGAGAATTTTTTTTTTTTTTAATTTTTTTTTTTTTTATTTCATCATGGTTTCTACTTATTTTTTTTTTTTTTTTCTATTTCGCTTGGCTTTTGTTTTTGGTGTGCTGTGATGATGATGGTGTTTTGTGGTATAATAAATTGTGGATTGAGTAGAAGAGGTTGAAAATATCCTTCAAATCTACGGCTCGTGTAAATAATTGCCTGCGAGTTTTATTCATTTTTGGGAACCTACCCTACCCTTATTTTTTTTTTCTAAATGAAAAAGGTATTTTTGGAAAGGCAAAACAAAAAAAAAGGACACTCGAAGGACATCAACAAACGATTTCAATTTCTGATATTTTGACTTGACATTGACAGAGGCAAGGTTTTTCTGTCAAATCTTTTACATTTACACGCTTCATTTCTCTTGGGCTTAAGGTTAAACAATATATCTCAAGCTATTGCCTATCATCATTTACCCTCTCTTTCACACTCTCTCTCTCTCTTTCTGTTAGATGATGGAATATTTGTAGCCGGCTTGTGAGCAAAGACGTCATATTTTTTTTTTTTAAAGGCTCAGAGTGAATGAGAAATATAAGTCAGAGTGAGTTTGTGTCCTTGTCCTTAACTTGAATGCCAAGCCGGCAAAAACACAGCCAACAAGCAATTCAGTATAAAAGTGAGGTTGTGTTGGGAGGGGGTAAGTATATTAGACACAAAAATATCTACAACAACTAACATGGCAATGACGCAAAAACCTTCAGTATTTTTGGTGCGGCTTATCCTTGGCCAATGAACACAAAAACCTATGGGGTAAGGCTAAATTGTGTATATCCCCGTCTCTACCCCCTTTTTTTTCCTACTTTGTTCTAGTTTTGTTGTTGTTGATGATGCACCTTGCTCTTGTCGATGCCGGTCTTTTTTTTTTCTACGTACTAAAGCACTTAAAGAATATAAACAGCTAAAGGCACAGAGCAGAGGCACAAGTTGTACAACAACAACGAAACTAACCTATCTATAGGCTATATTTTTATTTGATATGTCCTTCAGTGGTTTTTTTTTTGTTTTGTTTTTTATTTAGTCATTTTTATTTCTCGGTTTATTTGTATTTATTATAATTTTTTTTTTATTTCATGGGTGTCCCTGAGCATATTATGATGATGATGATAAGTTAAAAACTGTGTAAGAAATAATAATAATGATGAAATTATATATGAAAACTAGGAGAAGAGTGCAAATAAAATTGAAGGTGATGATGTGAAAGGACCACTTCAATGATGACAAATATGGTAAAACGATAAAATATCACAAGTTTGAAGACTTCTTTCAAACTTATTTAAATTTAACAAATATGTATATTTCGGGTAGCAAAAAAAAATAAAGTCGAGATTCAACGAAAAAAAAATTTGTTATCAAATTCTATTTAGTATCACGAGTTTCCCTGGCAAGTATCACAAGTTGCTTTCCCAGGTCGTCCCAATAAATATCACGAGTTTCTCCGGTTAGTATCATCTAGTATCACAGGAGGACCCAATAAGTATCACAATTTGATTAAAGAGTATCACAGGTTGCGCTTGTAAGTGTTACAAGTCACTCAGCAAGTAGGTAGATAGGTACCACGAGTAATCCTGATAAAAATAACAGGTTGTTCTACTATTCCGTTAAGTATAACAAGATTTTTTGGTAAATATCACAGAATAACTCGAAAAGTATCACAAATTGCCATGGTAAGTATAACAAAATTCCATAGTAAATATCACAGGTTGCCCATTTACATGTTGCCTTGAAGGGTTGTCCCAGTAAATATCACAAGATCAAGGATACAATTGTTGACCTGCTAAGTATCACAGTGTGTCCCAGTTAGTATAACTGTATAACTTAACTGTCAGCCCATAAAATCTAACCTAACCTAACCTATAGATTTTTTCGGTTAGTATCACAGTGTTACCCGTTAATACATCATGGATTGCATTTGTAAGTATTACGGATCATCCCGAAAAGTGTTACGAGCTGACCTGCGAAGTATCACGTACAACCCTGATAAGAATAACAGGTTGTTCTCAGTTAGTTTAACAGAAATTTCTGGTGAGTATTACAGATGGATTTGGGAAGTACCACAAGTTGCTTTAAAAAATATCATGGTATTCCCTGGAAAGTATCAGAGGTTTCCTTGTTAGGTATCACAGGTGCCTTTGGAAGTGCCATGGGTTGTATTTGTAATTGTTACAGGTCACCCCGGGGAGTGTTACCAATTAACATGTTAAGCATCATGCGTAAATGTGATATGAATTACATGTTGTTCTTATAAGTATTACGATCTGTGACTGGGTGTAGCAGCAAGTAAAATAGGTTGCCTTGGTTAGTATCACAGAGTAACCCGATTAATATCACAGGTGCGTTGGAAAGTATCATAGGTTGCTAATATTAGTAATTAGTTGACCTGATAAGAATCACAAGTTGTCCAGAAAAATATCACAGATTATTGCTGTAATTGTAACATAATACTCAGATAAGTATCACAGGTTGATTCGGTAAGTATTACAAGTATCACAGATTGATTAAGAAATTAGAGGGCTACTTGTGACACTTTTCTGACTAATATTTGATACTTTCGTTCTGTTAAAATTACCGGGGCAATGTAATGGGTTTTTCTGCAAAATCATGCATTAATTTAGACACAAAGGTATCACAGGTCACTTAATGTTATTACAAATTGTCTGGTAAGTATCACGCTGCATTTGAAGAATTATTGAATTGTATCACAGCAGTTTTCGCCAGTTCATATCACAAATCTCTTCTGTGAGTATCATGGATTTATTTTTTAAGTAAAACCGAATTCCTTTAGTGGGTTTTGGTGTATTAGGCTGGGTCAAAAATGTATGAAACAATTTTATTATCGAATTTCAAATCCTTCGAAAAATAAATTATAATTTTTGTAGCTCTGTAGTAAAGTCACTGTGGTTCTATGCCACATAGATACATCTCATATCTCTCCGCTTGCCAAAAACAAAACCCAAATTCAGTAAAAATTTTTCCATCTTTTTCTTTGAATCCTTAAAGTTAGTTCTATAGATTTTCAAATCTTTCAAGTTATGTTTATTTATAGCAAATCAACTACACCATTTTATTTCATCAACACAGTAGGTAAATCATTTTTCCCGGGCGCCATTTTTCATGAAACCTAATATAGAAATAAAATCAATTCTTATCACTCGAATCAAAACCATCTCATATTTTTTATTCAAATTTGTTAAATCTAATTTAAAAAATTGTAAAAATATATCAAAAGCTTTCATCAAAAGAAAATGTCTTTGACAACCATCATCCTCTTATTCCTTTGCTACCTTATAATATTAACCCGTTTTGGCGGCGTCATTTTTTGTTTGTCTGTTTATGATGTGCCATTAGTGAAGTGCCAACTCAGTACCACGCGTTGCATTTTGCATTTTTGCCTTTTGCTATCCTTGTCAATAAAAGCATACACAATACATACATACATATATCTATAAATAGAATTTTAACTCTGTCAAAAGAGCTTTTATATCAAGGCGAAGGTTAACACGAGCCCGTTTATTGCCATTGCCATTGCCACCTCTCCACCTACTCGCATACAGTTCAAGTGCAAGGGTTGTCAATGTGCCATGATGAAATTAAGCTGTATTTTTGTATGTACAGTAGCGAGCAAAAAAAATGCAAACGAAAAAGTCTTAAAGAGTTTTTAACAAGAACTAAGTTACCAAATTTGGCATATTGAAACTGTTTTATTTTCATTAAACAGAGTCAATTTGTTCTATATTTTACTCCAAAAACATTATTTGGTCAAAAGTCTACCTGAATATGCGTTTTTAGACGAGCGAAAAAATGCAAATTTTTTTATTGTTTGCATTTTTTTTGCTCGCTACTGTATGTTATTACTTTACCTCTCTTTTTATACCATTACATTGCAATTGAAGGTCACCTATATAAAAACATTCACACACACACACACATCAACAATAAGGATTTAATCAGCCGCACGAGCATCGTCCTTTTGCTAGAATATCTGCCTCCTCTTCTTGTTGCCTTTGTAAAAATCAACGGGAAGAGATTTTATGTTTGCAGGACGAAATGGTGTGATGGGAGGTTCAGGACGATTGAGAGTGGATGGGTTTTTGTGTGCGTTTCACATCAATAATCAGCAAGTAAACTGTATTGTCTACCCAACGACAACCACGAAGACGATGAAGACGAAGACGAAAATCATGATGATGATGATGATGGTGACTAGGAGTTCATAATAAAAAGCTTTTCAAGGACAGTAATTGAATCCCAAACAACTTTGTAAGGCAAGGATATATTCCACCTTCGCCTTATACACTCAATGTCAGAAATCAATCCTTTTTTACATGCTTTTTGTCACAGTTAACTTTCGATACAACTTATAGTTGTAGGTTTGATATCTTGTAGCTTTGTAAAAATTGTACAAGATCCTGGTAAAGTGCATTAATGTTGATCTTTAAATTGCTCTAATTTTTCAAGCTTCTGTCAATCTTTTCCTTTTTTTTTTTTGAAAATTTTTGCAATTAATCAATTGATCTGGAGTGTTGAGAGATTTTATATATAGATTGTGATTGTGCGAAGTTGAATTATTGGAAGGTCAACACGCATTTGATATTCTCACACACACCAAAAACAAAAGGGGTTTGGGTATTATAATCTTTGATGGCAATTTCTTTTGTTTCTAATTTATTTGTAGAATTCTATTAGTATAGAGTCTGGATAAATGACGTCTGTTGGATGAGTATAAAAAAAGAATTTTGTCATAAAACTTTGATGGCAAAGGTTTATAATTGAGTTTTCTTCTGAAATCGAGTTAACTTGAGTAACGAATATAAAAAAAAAAATAAAATATTCAACTAAGCAACCACTGAGACATGTCCGATGAGACATGTTCCGTGAGACATGTCAAATGAGGCATGTCCCATGAGACATTTCCAGTAAGACATATCCTATGAGACATGGCTCTCCCGTGAGACATTTCTCTCGAGGCAATTAACGTGAGACATGTCTCATGAGACATTTCCCGTGAGACATTTCCCATGAGACATGTCCCATGAGACATTTCCCGTGAGACATATGTCTCATGAGATATTTCCCGTGAGACATACATATGTCTCATGAGACTTTTCGCTTGAGACATATGTCTCATGAGACATTTCCCGTGAGACGTATGTCTCATGAGACATTTCCCGTGAGACATATGTCTCACGCGAAAAGTCTCATGAGACATGTCGAAAATCTGAGTTTAATTACAATTTTTTTTTTGAAAAACCCTTTAATCAATTTACTTAATTTTAATTTTACAAATATGAATAAAAATGTATATTTCAATATTGTAGGTGTTGCCGTTGTGATCAAATATTTTTGTGTTTGAAGTCAATTTTTGAGAAAATCCCATCTATAGCTTAAACGATGGAAGATTGTCCCTCACTCCTATGTATTTTTTTCTTTAATTTCCTAGACAATCTTGGCATCAATTAATTTATGCATTAAAGCAAAAATTTTTTTGTTCACATAAATCTTCAATTAAATTTCAATTAAATTTAAAAAATCAAAACGGCAACAGCGTCAATTTTTAATCTATAGGGGTTAAAGTATTTTTAATTACTGACGTCTGAAAAAAAAGATCATCAAAACAGGAGCTGTTCGGCCGAGTTCCTTAATATGCCCATTTTTCGAGCTTTAGTTACTCCACTAAAAAGCAATATAAACAAATAGTTCATAATACCAGTTTTTTTATGATCTTAACTAAAATTCCCCAAAATTCACTGTTTTTCCCAACATCATTTTTAATGATTCATCAAAAGAATGAAAACATTTAACTCTTATCGTTCACAAATGTCCGACATTGAACTTCATTCTGTGCGTTCATCATATTGACGAGTTCATAATATACAACGATCCACTTGGATTGGATCAATGACCATTTAATCAAACCAAAGCCACAGATCGTCATGTAATCTCTTCGTTAGCTCGGGCAAACAAAACAAGCCCTTTGTCATTGACACTGGTCTTTGCACTGATATACTGAAGGGCATGTGCTCGTATGCCTACGCCATCACAGCGCCCACCATATACACCCTTATGGACAGTCTTCTTGTTAATACAAATACAATTAGTACATTTCCATATCAGAGCATCGTCGTTATGATAATTAAATTGAACTCCTCTTGAGTGCTCCCGACTGGCAATTGATTAATAACAAAAGAAAGTCCATAGAGTCAATAAGAAATAAGCTAAAGGGATAGAAAGTCCATATTTTGGGTCGTAGCTTCTTGCTCATATCCCAAAACTCGAAAAGAAAAAGTTACCAAAAATTCAATTAAAGTACTAAAATTTTTATAAAAAGTATTAACAAGATCAAAATGTGCTAAAATATTCTGAATTCTATACAGAATTAAATCTAAGAAATATTGATTTAAGGACGGAGGAGGGAGGATTCGTTTTTTTGACATACAAGATTTTAATTAAATTTAGTACTTTTTAGTACAATTAAACAGTTTCGGATGGAACTACAACTAGTACCTATGTAATAGTAACCATTTTCTCAGGTATGAAATTGTACTTTAATACATTCAAGACAAGTACTAAATTTTTTATGAAAAGTACTAAAATGTTCAAAATGTGCTAAAATATTCTGAATTCTATACAGAATTATATCCAAGAAATATTGATTTAAGGACAGTGCTAAAAATTTCGTTTTTTTGGCATTCAAGATTTTAAACCTATTTAGTACTTTTTAGTACAATTAAACGACTGGTATGTAAAAGGAACTATTATCTTAGGTATGCAATTGTACTTTAATACATTGCCTTCTAGGGATAGCAATAACCTTTTTTAGTACAATTTTTATGAAAATTACTAAAAAGCTCAAAATGTGCTAAAATATTCTGAATTCTGTACAGAATTATATGTAAGAAATATCGATTTAAGGACAGTACTAAAAATTTCGTTTTCTGGCATAAAAGATTTTAAACTAATTTAGTACTTTTTAGTACAAACAGTTTCGGATGGAACTACTAATATAAATGATTTTCTCAGGTATGCAATTGTACTTTAATACATTCCACTCTGGGGGTGACCAAAACTTTTTAGTACAAAATTTAGTGCAGTCTCTTAATTACGTACTTCTTTTAATTTTCAATGAAAATACTACACCTGCCTTTATGGTTCATTTATACCAAGTTCAAAAGAGAAAATTCAAACCAAGACCAAAGATGAAAGAAAAAAAAATTACAAACAAAATTCGTTCTTAAGCAAGGAACACCGAAAAATCTCTTGTCTGGAATAAAATATATAAAAAAAAAAATCATATAGATACCTACTCGACTCTCGTATACATTCCCAGACATCCTCTGATTTAATTTATCCCTCAAATGAAAGAAAAATAAAAAAAGAACAACAAATCTGAAGGAATATGCAGAGTAGTAGACATTGAGTCATTTATATATAATAATAATATAGGTATGCATCACAGAGACTTCTCCATCGATGACCTTGATGACTTAGTGGTATTCCTCAGTTTTTTAGTACATTATCGTTTGCTCTTTTGTTCATTTTGTCGGCCGATTTGGTCTTGGCCTCGTTCATATTGCAATGACTCTCGAATGGAAATACAGTCATAATGCAGACTTTATAAGATGTTCATAGGTTCCATTTATCTGCAGATAGGTAGAGGTATGTGAGTGTATAAAAAGTCTGGAGTTTAATATTAACTTGAGTCCTTGAGAATTGTGTTACTCTTTGTCACTTGATTTGATATATGTAATTTTGTTTTACATCAAATTGAGATGTAAACACCTTGTCGCTTATATTACAGGAAATTAGATCACCTGAATAGATCGGTTGACCAATTATTACAACTATATCATACAAATAATCCACATAAAGAAAAAATCCAATATCTTTCATATTCAAGAAAGTGGACACACTAAAACGATTTTGTATCGGCCGAAAAAAAGTTTGTTGTGGTACATCAAATTTCATAGTTTAGAGTTTTCCTAGAGGGAAAATTGGTTTTTTAAGCACCAACATTTACGACACAAACAACATGGAAAAAGGTGTTTTACTGACTAGAAAACAGTTCAAATGATTTGTATTTAAAAAAAATTCTTGTACTTATTGAAAAAAATTACAACAAACAAAATGTTTTTAAACTTTTAATATCGGTAGGTACCTGCCATAGACCTGTTTTTTTGGTGTCTGATTTTCTCGTAAATCGAGTACCTACATTCTACATAGTAACCGATTTCAACAAAAAAAAAATTGTACAGAAACGTTTTCGTAGCCATACAACAACAAAATATTAAATTTAATAATGTTTTTGTTTATAAAAAAATTTTATGGCGTTGTTTAGAGGTCAAAATACACTTAAAGAGATGTTATCGTAATATTTAAGCTTTTTTTTTAAGTTTTTAATACCGACATTTCTTTTAAAATTAAATAAAAAATATTTTTTTAAGAATTTTTAAAAGCCTTTCATATTTAAAGAATTATTTTCCATGGTGTTGATGTGTTTTCTTGGTGTTGATAACAGTTCAATATTTTGTTTTTGTACATAATCTTGATTTTTCCAGTTTTTTTTTTTTTTTTTTTGAAAAGTTTATATTTTATTCAAGGTTGCTTATTTTGTCTTTATAAAAGATATTAAATATTTTTTTTTTAAATGTGAGCAATAATTAATAATAACTATTATATTTATAATTTATAATTAATAATTTATAATTAATGAGCCAAAAGTAGAAATCTGGGTATACTAACTCAACAAACAATTTTTCAATATCGATCAGCAACCCTTTCCTCAAAAGATAGGAAACTGAAAATTTAACAGTATGTTACCACTTTTTGAAAATTGTATTTTTCTCATACAAGCAACAAGAGTCTAATCCCCTCCATTAAATCAAAAGGTGGAATCTTCTAAAAAAATTGAATTAGTCTGGAAAAAGAAACATTTAAAATCAACTGTTACACTTTACCTTTTTTAAAGCATTTAACATTTTTTTTATATTGTAATGGTTTTAAAAAAAATTATTTTCAAACTCAAAATTTCGAAAACTTAATTTGCAACAAAAAATTTGATCAAATTTTTTTCTAAATTTAATTGGATTAGGTAGGAACTGAATTTGTTTTCGAAATTCAATGCTTTAAAACTGTTTGTCGATTTAAAAAAAAAATAAATTTTTTTTTTTAAAACCTTAACTTTTTGTTTTTTTCATAGCTGGACTTGTTGGTAGATAGATACATTTATGAAAAATTAACATTTTTCTATTAATTTTTAAACAATCAGAGTTGCATGAGGATTTAGGATATATCTAATAAAGTGACATAGTAATGGATTAACACTGATTTAATCATCTTTTTTTTTTTTACTTGCGATATAGGTACTATACATATATCAAGTTATGCATTCGTAAAAAAAAAAGTTGAGATAAAATTTTTCCATGACATTACGATGGTAGACAATGCCAAAAAAGTGGGTCTTGGAAGTCCGTCTGTCTGTCAGTCTGTCGGTCTGTCGGTCTGTCTGTCTGTATAAGGAGCTACAGCCTAAACGGATGGACCGATTACTGTCAAACTTGGTATGTAGCGTTATTTGGCGACTCTCCAGAAGGGTTTTTGGAATAAATTTTGTTGGACCAAAAATCACGGTACTTGTCATATACCGATTTTAGTAAAATATATGTCAAAAACGGCTCTAACGATTTAAAAAAAAAAATTCAAATATTAGTTTCAAGCTAAGGTCTATCTTTTAATGAAAAAAAAATTTTTTGAAAATCATTATTAACGGTACCTGCCATAGAACCGTTTTTTTCAAAACCGATTATTCCCAAAACCGCTTATTCAATTTCAACGAAACTTTTTGTGAAGAAAAATTTCTATAATTTAAATATAAGACAAAAATAAAATTTTGAAAAAAAATTTGGAAAATTTTTTTTTTTGAAAAAATCAAATTTTCGAAAACGGGACATTGAATTTTTTTGAAATTTTGTTTTTAGATGTTGATTAGTGATTTCTACAGAATGGCATACCAATTTTCTTTTAAAAATTTTTTTCGAAAAAATTATTTATAAAAAATTAGTTTTTTAAAAAACGGCTCTAACGATTTTGAAATTTTTTTTTCTAAAAATGCATGTTAATATATCAATCAAGACTGCATACTTGTTTTGGAGGGCAATTTAATTTCAGATTTTATTTTATTTTTTTCCAAATTTCTATATAAAAAGTCTTAAACATTTAAGCAACTTTAACTCTAAGAGCAAGTTCGTGCGAACCAGCCGTGCATTTTATTTCTTAATAACGCCTGAAAAACTGACCTGTGAATTTTTAACTACACTTTGCACTTTGTTTGCAGCACATTTCACCTAATAAAATTAATATGTGCATATAATAATTGAAAATCCAAATTCATCTAACAAATTATTCAGACAAATTTCTTCCAAATTTAGTATAAAAACAAAATCATTAAAAAATTGTTTAATGATAAACAGGTGCAATATTTTAAAACTTCAATAACTACGCAAGTAATTTTACTAATAATGATAGAATAACAAACTATAACAATGAAAACCAACATAAACCTACCTTAAACTTCCATTAAACAAGTAGTTTAAAATATTTCATGTATAAATAAACCTTCATTCTTAAGCACATCCCCTTGAGATTGCCGGTAGGAAGTATTTTTTTTTTTTTTTGTTTAATCAAAATTCTAAAGGCCAATGTTATGGACACATTAAGATACCTATTCAATATCATATCATGTTTTTAATTCAAGTGTTTGTTTTCCCTTTTCCGCTTTTTTTGTTTGATTTTTAATTTTGTACTTTTTATAGTTTAGTTTTCAATTAATAGACCTTCAAAATGTCGTTCAATTTTTTAAAGATTTATTTCTTCTCGTGCAGTTTAGCACGAAAAACATAATACATACTCCCAAACAATAAATCTGTGAAATAATTTGAAAAGCGGTCATTGTATAATGGTATGACACAGTTTCTTATTTAGTGAGATGTGTTCTTGACCCACTTTGACTCTTATTTTTTTGTAGAGATATTATTTACCCATTCGCAACAAATGGCCATATCATGTCAGTGCTGTCGTTTTATTTTTTATTTTTGACGTGATAACGTCTTATAAATCGATGAACCATGGCAGCCACCACAAAAAAGTGACGCCATTTTCTCCCGTTCCACTCTCGCACTTTCGCAGTGCGCGCAAAAATTTCAATTCAAAATTAAAAATAAACTATTAGATATTCAAAAATCTTCTATAGCTTATTTGAAAGATAATAATCTAAAGCTTAATCCAAATGAAGGATTTTTAAAAATTCCGTCATTTAATAGGGTAAACAGGGGTAAAACGTAAAGATGAAATTTGGGCTAAAATCTAAATGCGAAGTTCTAGAGAGTTGATTTTTTTCTATAGATAGATGAGACTAATTTAAGAATAACTACGTTTATGAAAAAATTCTAAAAAAATTGGAACTAAGGTATAACGTTTTGTTTGAACATTGTACCCTTGTTGGGGTTATGACAAAATGATGATTTTTGGTAGGGAAAATTTTTTTTGACAATTCTTAAGGTGCCAGGTGAAAGATGAGGGAAAAAAATCAGGTGTCCAATACGGATTTTTTTCCATCACTCTGCGTTTCGAAATATGAGTTTTTGAAAAACACCTTGTTTTTTAGGGGTATTTTTGGGTAGTTTTTGATTTTTAGCTTGTTTTTGGAGCATTCAAAAAATCTCAAACTTATAAGACAATTAGTTTTTGCCTTATTCATACATGTGCAAAAAATTAGAATTGTTTTAGTGAGTTTTGACTGAATAACGAAAGAAACAAGTTTTTAAAAAACTCGTTTTTTTACCGTTTTTAACCGATTTTCATCGTTTTTTTATTTTTATCTTTTTTTCTTTAATAGATACAGGAATAAAGTATACGGAGTAATGATAGACCATGACTACGACTAAATTTGTGCGAAGAATCATTTTCGTAAACACAATTTTGAGATAACGGTAAAATAAAAGGTTATAACTTTTGACCAAGAGTAGATAAAAATGTTATTAAACTTTTATAAGCATCCTGATACAATTACCTTTCATTTGGTATATCACACATAACGGTTGACTAACTACAAGCTACACAATATTAAATCAAGAAACTTGCAAAAAAACCTCAAAACACCTGTGAAGATCTGTTGGCGATGACCAGCCACCAGTGTAGGAAGTACCGTAATCTCAGTCTGGAAATTCGACATGGTTGACTTTAAACTTCTCTTGTAGGCATCTTTGAAATGAGATTGATACGTCATATGAAAGGTGAAACAATAAGCTTTCACATGGTATAAAATTTTTTACAGGTTGTCAAACAAAAAAATTGATTTAATAACATGAGAACATAAAAATAAATGTTTTTTTTTTTGCTTTTTTTGATGAAATTTCATCGAGTTTAAAAAATTCTAGCTCTTTTTGTAGATATCTCATAGACCTAATCGATACATATATTTTGAGCTTGGACAATAAGCTTTCAGATAGTATAAATTTTTTTATAAGTTGTTAGGGAAAAAATTGCATTTAATAGCGTGAGAAGATAAAATTAGGTGTTTTTTTCGCTATTTTTGATGAAAATGATTGTTTTCAATAAATTATTTTTATACTTTTTGCACATTGTAAAAATTCTTTTATATGGCTTTATTCTTAAGGAAAATTTTGTAAGCTTTTTAATGGTTTAATTTTTTTTCAAAAAAATGATTTTTTAAGGTTAATTGCACACATGATTTGTTTTTCTATTTAAATTGTTAAACATAGAATAACGACACCACTGCTTCTTGCATCAAAGGACCAACATGTTACTCTAGTTTCAAGTACCATTTTCGAAAGCAGTGCTAAGTACCTACTTCTTCTTCTTCTTCTTCTTTTGATTTTGTCTGGTTTATGGATCCTTGTTTTGTTTGAAGATAAAAATCGAAATGATAGAAGAAAAAAGTAAAAAAAAAAAAGATTCAATGTCATAATTTTTTGTATTAGCCAACCGAAAAAGCACACCATTCCAGACACTCTGAGTTGGTTCCAGGAATTTTTGCTTAAAATGATTCAAATTATGTGATGAGAACGAATGTCACCTTTGGCTCTTTGACAGTCCAAGCAGAAAGCGTACACTTAGCTCATCATAATTTCGAGGTTATAAAAGAAGTTCGACTTGGTTGTAATCGAGAACACAATATGATTTTTTGAAATTCTGTGTGGAGGATTGTGACACCAAAATGAGAAAAAATAACACCATCCTCTCAGTAAAGCGTAGAATCCATCAAAAAACCTAAAAAAAAAAAAAAGTTCAATATGATGATGATGTTGATGACGAACAATCTGAGACGTATGGCCCAGAATAAATTAGTGAATGACTCCTCCTGTTTGATTTACTGGCATTTTAGGAGTCATGGTCACAGTGCGGTCGTTCAAGGTAACATTTTACTGATAATAATAAAATTAAAAAAAAAAAGAAAAAAAGAATAAATACATATAACGTCTGGAATTGAGAGGGTATTGTTTTGTTTGTTGATTGTGAATTTTTTTTTCGGTTTTTTTTATTTTTTAGTACAAAAATAGCAAGAAATTTAAATGCGTTTTTATTTGGAAAACAATATTGTTTTTATTTTGTTCTTTTTGTAAGTTTATTTTGTTGTTTGTTATTTTAGGCTTAGACTTGTCTTTTATGTAGACAGTTAATAATATCCTTTTGTTATTGATGGATTCCTGGAAATTCAAAGTACGTCAGAATTTTTGTTTAGATTAAAATAAATCTAGACTGCAATGTACAAAATATAACAAAAATAATCGAGGACATAAATTAGCGTTCACTTTATCATCGACCGTTGCTATTGAATTAGCTTATATTTTGCGTTAGTGACGTCAAGGATTTTTAATTATTAGCTTAAAACCCAAATTCCTATGCTACTTCCTACTAAGGCTACTTCCCTGTTTTTATTATTCTATGTCCCATTAAATTATAATATCTACGGAATGAATTTTTTTTTGACAAAAACCGTTTTCAAATTCGGAAAGAGCACCCTCAAATTAGTAAAACTGCATAATTAACTCATTTTTGGTAAAAAGTGGATTTAGAACAATTTTGCCATACGCCGACGATATCTTAATCGGTGCTAAATAAATCAAAAATAATTTTCTCATTAAAATAAATTTTATCAAATATTAATTGCCTTCCAATGCCATATTTCAATTAAAAATTGACTTTACGAATTTTAAGGATTTTTGGTGTTTTCAGAAGTTTTTTTTTACTCAAAAAGAAATTTTAAGCTGATATCACCAAACCTATCACAATAAACCCAATAGTTTTTTAAAATACAGATTTCAAAAGTCTGCCAAGTTTTTGATCTTGAAATATTAGCGGTGTATTTTTACATTAAAATAGCTTTTGATTTACAGTTTTATTATAATAAAACAAAGTAAAAATATTTTCCTCGGAAATTCAAGAAGAATTTGGTTCTTTCAAGATATCAACCTTACCCAATACAACATTTTTCGATATATCAAAATATATGTAAGTATTATGAATATTTCCATTTTGTTACAGTTAAAAAAAAAATTTTATCAGCTAAGCAAATTACATTAAAACACATTGCTTAAATTTCAATCTGAGATAGTTTTAAGCTTTCAGGCAGGCTTTTGAAAGTTGTATCTTGTATTTTAAAAACTACTAAGGCAAAATTTTTACATAATTTAGTTTTCTTTCAAATGTTTTCACACAGTTATTACAAAAATCTTTTCTCCAGTGCAAATAATAATTAACAAAAACTAAAAAATGGGAAAAATATCCTACTTTTTTTTAAACTTTTTATGGAACATACAGTAGAGGAAATTCCCATAAAAACACATGGTTTAATTCATTTTTTGTTTGCTTAGTGCAAGTTAGCCATTCATTTTTATGAAATATTAAAATGTACTTAAAGTTGTTAAGAAAAATATAAATGTATTCACTTTTAACTAAATTAAATAAAAGTTATTAACAAAAAACAAAAATTAATCAAAAAAAGGAGGAAATTCCCATAAAAACACTTACATTTTTATTAAAAAATAACGGTTAATTGGTGATAAGAAAAGTGTTTTTGATAAAATCAATATTTTGTAGAGCCACCACTTGCTCTTACAATCGATATCATTCGCCTTTGCATGGATTTCACAAGCCTTTCTAGTTCCGCGGTTGTACACCGAAAAAAAAATTTGATAATAACAGCTATCAAATTAACATTTTTCAGTGACAAAAGTCGTCCAACAATTAAAATATCAATTTTGATATTTTATCATATCATTTTGGCATTTTTTAATTTCAGATGGGATAGTGAAAATTTCACTTTGATAATTAAAATATTATTTTGAAATTTTTTTAAGTTTAAGTAGATAGTGAAAATTTCACTTTTACAGTTAAAATATCAATGTTGACTAGATTTTACGTTTTAGTTTTTTTATAATGAAACCTATTTCTTTCTTTTTCTTTTTTATTATTTTTATTATTTTAAGTGTTTTCTTTCTTTTTTCAAAACATTAATGAAAGTGAATATTCTTTACAAAATAGTAGTGATATTATTTTTTCTATTACAGGTGATATAATTGTTTGGTTATTTTCTCCCAAACTGTGTGAAGTAAAATCCTTTTGCCGATTAAATTTTCTCAGCAAATCATACATTTTACTTCGAAAAAACACAAAGCGCCTTTAAATTAGTACACATTTAGAATTTTTTATTTAATATTTTTCAATAATTTGGAATGAGAAATTGATATGAAAAAATGATAATAAAATATCAAAAAAAATTACCAAAATGTGACATTTAAATATCATCCTGATAGTAAAAATGTTGTTTTGACATTTTAAATATCATAAAACACATTTTATAGAGCATTTTTGGCTGATATTTAAAAAATGTTAATTTGATATTTAAAAAATGTTAAATTGATATTGGTTTTTTTTTTCGGTGTAATTGCTGCCCATTGTTCAATGATTGCGTCTCGAAGCTCTTGAACGTTGTTAAATTGGCGCCCGTTGTCATAAACACGCCTGGCTAGTATTCCAGAGAGATTCTCTATGGGATTTAAGTCGGGACTTCGAGACGGCCAGTCGAGAAATGTTATTTGTTTATCCTCAAACCAGTCTCTGATTCTTCGAGAGGCATGGATAGGAGCGTTATCCTGCTGGAATATAAAGTCAGATCCGCAAAACTCTTCAGTTCTCTCAACCATAACTTCTTCTAACAACTCAGCATACATTACTGAGTTCATCCTTCCAGGCACCAACGCACAGTGGGCCCATATGGCCTTAGGCGTCTCAAAAATCTGTAACTTTGTTGTCTTTTGTGATAATTGCTTCAAATTTGGAATATAATGCCTTTGATATCTAACGAATCATTCAACTTACTTTTTCTTGAAATTAAAATTGTTTTTAAGGTTTTAAAAACTAGTCAAAGTTCAAAAAGTTCGATTTTCGCTTGATTTGGGTATTTAAAAATATCTGTAATAATCTTTAATGTATCAGAAATCATTGAGCGTAGTTTTTTTTGAATGCAAATTTTTTTTGAGCTTTGAAAAGCTAGGAAAAGTTCAAAAAGTACAATTTTGGCTCGACTATGGCGTTCCAAAAATCTGTCATTTCTTCGAGTCTTAAAATAATTAACTCAAATTAGGAATATATTACATGAAATGTTTAATAAATTATTTGACACACTGTTTTTTTAGCTAATATTTTTATTTAAGTATTAAACGTTTATTCAAAGCTAAAAAATACGATTTTGACTAGGCTAGAACGTCTCAAAAATCTGTAACTTTTGTATCTTAAAAGATTATTTTCTCAAATCTTGCAAAATAAGATAAAACTGGTTTCTTAATTTTATAAAGACCTTCCTTTCGTGTCTTAAAATTACTTAATTATTTTTATGAGTATAAAATAAAGAAAAAATACATTTCAATGTATTTTGTTTGTGTTACGTTATTTGAAATTAAAGATATTTTATTGAAAAATTATAAAAAAAAATATTGATTACACTGGTTTACAAAGGTTTTGTTGCCGAAACAAAAATATACTTTTCTGAAGGTTTTCAGTGTGTTGAACTCGAATCCGAAGTCATAAACAACTAATCAGCTCCCGTTTTTGAGATATTACCATTAGAAAATGCAAAAAAACGTTTTTTTGATTTCTTCGGACCTTATTCTTTTGTATAAGGAAAATTGTTTGAGAATATTTAGTAACGGTTTCTATAAAAACTGTTTTCCATCTTTCGATAACTGTTTAAATCTTTTCAATATCTTTTGTATTGCCCGAGATATCTTAAAATTAAGTAAGTGGGTTTTTCTTCATATATCATAAAGGAGATAATGACGTCATAAAATTTATAAAAATACCAAACAACTGAGGATATCTCGGGCAATAAAAAAGATATCGGAAAGATTTAAACAGATTTTAAAAGGTGATAAATAGTTCTTATAAAAACCGTTACTAAATATGCTCAAACAATTTTCCTTATATAAAAAAATAAGGTCCGAAGTACTGCATACTCTAACGGTAATATTTCAAAAACGGGAGCTGATTAATTTTTTTTGACTTCGGATTCGAGTTCAGCACACTGAAAACCTTCAGAAAAGTATAATTTTGTTTCGACAACAAAAAAAAAGTTTAATTTTGTTAACCAGTGTTATACCTACTCATTTTAAATAAAGTCGTTTGTAAGGCAAAGTGAAATAGTAGAAAAACAACGCTTTTGAGAAAAGTGCAAAAAAAGAAATCACAAAAAAAAACTGGTTGTCAATTTTCACGAAAATCCTTCTTAATTAAATACTTTAAACGGCTCTTTTGAAAATCTTCGAGTATAATCAAAATCAGTAAATAAAATCTCTATGTAATTTTTTCCATAGATGAAATTTTTTTCAACAATTACAATATTAAATTCTAACATTTTTCTGCTACGTTAGACTTTTTCTAATAGTACAATGAAAGCATTGTTCAAAATACAAATATCTTCAATCTCGGGTGCATATACTAAGTCTAACTCACAAAATGTGAGTATGCAGTTTTATAGCCTTATGCGTTTTAATAACGAATTCAAAAGTCTGGCAGCTTTAAATCACGACTTTATATGGTTTCCGAGGGGTTAAATATCTCGAGCTTTCCAATTAATGTGAGTAGGCTAAATTAACACAAAATCACATTCTGAATGTAAGAACTGATGCTCTGTCATTTCCCCAAAGCCTGAAGACATCAATCTTGACAGTGCGATCAATAGAACTCAAGATATGTATTGAAACAGGTCAGGATGCACCAAAATACGTTTTTTTGTACTATGTCTTTCGACAGATATATCGTTCTCTATCAAAGAAAAGCAGATAAAAGCAGCCAATTCTTTTTGAATATTTTAGTACATAAACCAAAGAACAAAATTGTGAAAAAAGTAGACAGCGGAAGACAGCGGAAGACAGCGGAAACATTTAAAACTCAATTCGAAATTAAAAAACTGCATATAAAAGCTTATTGTGTGAAAAAAATAATATTAATTAAAAATATATTTTTAAAAATTTTTATTTTCAGCAATATAAATAGCAGTTAAAATAAGCTTTCCAACGACATACAACACTTATATAATTTATTCAAATATAGTTTTGAAAACGTATCGTGAAGATTTGGTTTATTTTGATACTCAAACAAAGTATTTTCAAGTGGAGACTTCAGATACAATTTTGTAATAGAGGAACTCATTTTAAAAATCAATTTTCAATGAAAATATATAGATTAACTTTCCCTTGATTCATTTCCGTAAAGAAATTACCAAAAATTAAAATTTCATAAAAACCATTTTTGAGACGCAAATGGTCCTTTGGGCCCATTGTGCAACGCCTGGCTTCACCTTTAGATGCAGCCCATAACTCAGCGAGGCTGCATTTCGCTGAAAGTCACATAAGCTGGACCGAAGAGTGGAACAAATGTGTTTAGTGACGAAAAATAGTTCAATTTGGATGGTCCGGATGGATTTCAGTCGTATTGGCATGACAAACGTCTTCAAACTGAAGTGAGAATGAGTCGCAACTTCGGTGGTGGTAGCGTAATGGTTTAGGCAGCTTTTCCTGCAAATGGAAAGACTGAAATTGCGTTTGTGCCTGGAAGGATGAACTCAGTAATGTATTCTGAGTTGTTAGAAGAAGTTATGGTTGAGAGAACTGAAGAGTTTTGCGGATCTGACTTTATATTCCAGCAGGATAACGCTCCTATCCATGCCTCTCGAAGAATCAGAGACTGGTTTGAGGATAAACAAATAACATTTCTCGACTGGCCGTCTCGAAGTCCCGACTTAAATCCCATAGAGAATCTCTCTGGAATACTAGCCAGGCGTGTTTATGACAACGGGCGCCAATTTAACAACGTTCAAGAGCTTCGAGACGCAATCATTGAACAATGGGCAGCAATTACAACCGCGGAACTAGAAAGGCTTGTGAAATCCATGCAAAGGCGAATGATATCGATTGTAAGAGCAAGTGGTGGCTCTACAAAATATTGATTTTATCAAAAACGCTTTTCTTATCACCAATTAACCGTTATTTTTTAATAAAAATGTAAGTGTTTTTATGGGAATTTCCTCCTTTTTTTTGATTAATTTTTGTTTTTTGTTAATAACTTTTATTTAATTTAGTTAAAAGTGAATAAATTTATATTTTTCTTAACAACTTTGAGTACATTTTCATATTTCATAAAAATGAATGGCTAACTTACACTAAGCAAACAAAAAATGCCTTAAAACCATGCGTTTTTATGGGAATTTCCTCTACTGTATTAAGCACATATTAATAACTTAAAGGTCTTCAGATTAATTCAAAAGGTCTTAAAAAAAATGTATTGCAAATAAAAAAAATTGCATAAAAGAAAATTTATTGAAACTAAAAAGTATTAAAAAAATTTATTGCAACTAAAAATATTTTGCACTAAAAAAAAATTTATTAAATGAAAAAAAAAAAATTTGCATTGAAAATAAAATTTTTATGCAAAAAAAAATGTTTTGTATTGAAAAAAAATTTGCTGCATTGAAAATGCGAAATGTGTGCATTAAATATTTTTTTTAAAACAGGTCGAATTTCTTACAATTTTGACTATTTGATCTTGTATTAGCATCAATACAACATTTCAATAAAATTAAAATAGCCAATGTATGGTCAAAAGCCAAAATTGCAAGAAATTCGACGAGAGTTAATGCTCACGTTTTGCATTGAATTTTCTTTTTTCCAATGCAAAACATTTTTCATTTGCAATATAATTTTTCTTTAGGCAATGCAAAATATTTTTATTTGCAAAATAATTTTTATTTTCAATGCAATTTTTTTCATTTGCAATACCTAAATTTTTTTTTAATGCAAAATGTTTTAAGTCGCAGTAAATATTGTTTTTCAATTCAAATATTTTCTGGTTGCAATTCAAATTTTTTTTTTAATACCTACAATTTTTTTATTTACAACAAATATTTTTTTAAAAATTTGTCAAAGAATGCAAATGCATTAAAATAAAATGATTTTTTATTGCAGCTCAATTTTTGTTCACAAAAAATGTTAAATTAAAAAGAAAAAACATTTCATACCATTCCTGGAATTTTTTTTTTTAATTTAATGGATATTTTTTAAATATAATGCTTAAATAAACTTGAGAGAATTTTACTTTGCTCTTGTAAAAGTGATTCGAACTAAATCTTTCTAAAAAAAATAATCATTTTATCAAATACAAATTGTTCTTATAAAAAAAAATAAAAACAAAAAAATTTAAAAAAAAAATTATTTATGTGCAGTCACAACATTTGAAAACAAATATCGAAAATCTCTTTAAAATTCAAAAATGTTCCTATACTTGTTTGGCTAGTGTATATTCTTATACAACTAAATTAAAAAAAAAACAGCAAAAGCAATATATGAACATATGTTGTACTCGATTGGATGATGAATTAAAAACAAGTGGAATTAATGCTCTTTGTCAACATCATCACAACAGTTTCCTTATGCCAAAGAGAAAATCTTTAGTTGAACGACCGAAAATTGATCGCGCACCCACTGCATAAAATTACTCTCCATTCATATGCATTTCCTCAATGCATTTTGTCTCAAAAATATAATAAAAATTCATTCAAAATACTTCATTTATAGACCTTGAATAGGCTTCAAGACTATAGACTTAATTTTTGTCAATTTCCTGATTTCATATATAAAAATACAGAAGCCCAACACTTCCTACACATAATTCTTAATTTTTCGGGGGCGTTCTTGGTATCGCTTATACAAAAGTTCGAGATCACATTTTAGTGATGATCATTGAAATTAAACAAAAAAAAAAAAAAAAAAAATATCAAGAAACTTCCAAGATCATGGCTAAAATATATGCAAATCACGTTCGCAAATAAAAAAATTAAAAAAAAAAAATATATTCAATCGCAGACTGCCCCTCAAAAAAGTGATTAATTAAAAAGTTAAATGACGACTCTTTGCTGCCAGTTGATAATCTGGTAGGAATTTCTTGTTGTTGCTGATTATAAATTGACAGCAATTTTGTTCGACACGACATTGACAGTGAACTGACAGAATGAGAGGTTATTTTTGATTTGCCAGAGAGCAATAGCACAGCAGCGCCACCACCCGGCACATCATCGCCTTGATGCGAGATCATCGGACAATGTATTGTCATTTTTTTTTTATTGTGAATGAAAAATGAAAAAAAAACTCGCATTCGCAACACAAGACAACAGAAGATAAGAAAGCTTATTCACAGTGAACTGAGAGCGTATAATAAAGAGCGTTCAATTTCAATGTCAATGCGATCGGCGAGTGATGGTCAAGGTTCATTCAAAAGCTGTCAAAAAAACAGATACAAAATAAAAATGTTTTATTGTATATTAATTTAGCGTTGTCAACGCTATTTGTATTTGTTTGTGCTCGCTGCCGATCAAGTTGCAGCACACAAGCTAAATATGACAACGGAAGTGCAAGGGGAGCTTCATATGATTCAGTGCAATACCGGGCCGCAATATTTTTGTTTTGAATATAGCCTGTTAAAAATATTTTTGTTTATTGCGGTTGATTTTTTTTTTATTTGAACGAATCGATGTGGTTTTTTTTTTTTTTTGCTACACAAATACTCACAAAGTCTAGCAAGCAGACAGAACGTTGAAAAAAAAATATAAAATAAAATACCTATTACATTTTTTCAAGGTTGAGGTTATATTAAGTAGCGACAAGATCAAGGTGAATATTTTCGACGTCATTTTAAGTGTGTCCCACAGAGGCTGAATGTTGAATTCTGGGGGCAAATAGCTCACAAATTGGTTTAAATTTTTATTTTTGTAATGTTTGTACATATTGTCACTGTCAATGGCTATATTATATAGACGTGTTTAATATTGTGATGTGGGATTGACCCTCTAGTGTTAATTGTTCTGTCATATAAATAGACCTCGACGCAGAGAGAGATTCGCAGACAAGGTGACGCATAGCATAGTTAAATGAGAAGAAGGCCCTTTTGCGTAGCGAGAGAATGGCAGTTTGATTAATTATTTTATTTAAACTATAAAGTTGATTCAGGAAATCACCATGAAAATGAGAGGAAATCATTTAAAACAATCGGAGTGTCTTAGTAGTTGACATTTGTCTACCCTTAACTAGATTTTCATTAAAACTGAAAAAATTTCAACTTTAAAGTGACAGATTCCAATTAAATTACATGTCATTCTGATAACTTAAGCTTTCGGTCCTTTTGTAAGGTCTGTCATATCAACTTGTATTCGATCAAATTATGACATCTAAAATCGCTCGACTATTTTTTATTGCAAGAAAAAACATTATGTTTGGTCGAAAAAAAGTAGACCGTTTTTCGATAAAAAAAATGCTTCATCTCAAGATCAAAAGAGCCAGGAGATACTCACTGTTCAAATCTAATGGTCAAATGACCGCAAAGAAAACAATCACGAAATCCGTAATGGAAAATTTCATACAAATGGTATCTACGATCGGATTTTATGTTAAGGTGAATTCATGAAACGGTGGTAAAGTAATAAATGTCTCAAAATTTGGTAAGGGTTTGACAGCTTGTTTACCAGATTAGAAATAGAAATAGATTCTCTGCAATGTGTATGTTTGTTATAATAAATAAATTGCACGACTGGGGTCGCACGTACTTGCTCTTATGCTTAAAGTAACTATAATGTTAAAGTTTTTTATTCAAGAAATTTAAAATTCGATATTTTGAAGAAATTTCATAAGTAGTATAAAAAAATTAAGTCTGTTTTTATAATTAATAAAACTCCGTTTTAAAATATCTTAAAAAAAAAAACAAATATGCCATTTTATTTCTCGTATAAAAAGGTATTTTTAGAAAAAAAATTTTGAAAATTGTAGGAGCCGTTTTTTAAAAAAATAATTTTTTATATATAAAATTTTTTTAACATTTTTCAAAAAAAAAGTTGGTATGCCATTTTGAAGAAATAATTAATTTACACATAAAAACTAAATTTCAAAATATTTCATTGATCCGTTTTCAAAAAATTGATTTTTCAAAAAAAAATTTTGAAATATTTTTTAAAAAACCAAAAATGCGTTTTTTGAAAATTTTCTAAAATTTTAATATTATCTTTACTTACACACTTTTGTATAAAAATTTACATTTAAATCGAGTTAATTTTGTACGAGATATTCAGAAACGAAAAAAACCGTTCTATGACAGGTACCGTTAATAACGGTACAAAAAATATTTTTTTTATTTAAAAAGTTGGCCCTTATGTGTAGTATTACACACAAAAATTTTAATCAAAATCGTTAGAGCCGTTTTTGAAAAAAATTAACTTTTCTATTTCCGTTATATGGCAGGTACCGTTAGTTTTGGTCATAAAAAAAAATTTCAATTTCCCCTCTAGGGAATCACCAAAAACTGCTAACTACCAAGTTTGAAGAAAATCACTTCACTCGTTTAGGCTGCAGCTCCAGATAGAGACAGACGGACAGACAGACAGACAGACAGACAGACAGACAGAAATGCCGGACCCACTTTTTTGGCATTCTCCATCATCGTAATGTCATGTAAAATTGTTATCTCGAGTTCGATTTTTTTTACGAATCCTAAACTTGCCCTATAGTACCTATATCGCAAGTAAAAAAGAGAAGGTATGATCATTAGAAAAAACTCTGTATCGAGAACTGTCAAAACTTAAAAATGGCTACTTAAGGTTTTGACAGCTGCCCACTGAAATGTTTGTTGTAAACAAATTTCTCTTGGAAATTGTTGTTGCTTTTGACTTTGCCAAATATTACACGTCAAAACCTTATTACCCCATTTTGTAAGATGGCGGCTCTAATGATCATACCTTATCTTTTTATACCATGTATGTTTGTATCTTATTTTAGGCCCCACGAGTACCATTATTTCACCAAAGCATTGTATACTCATTCTATAGTACTGGGTAAATTTCTGAGGGTCTTTTCTTAAATTTTTATAAATTTTATGGAATTGTCCTTTTAAATTTCCTATCGTTTATAAAAAAAGAGCCACTATACAACACTTTCTAGTAACATCCATTATTGTTCTTAAAATAATTGTTCCAAGTATCGCACGTGTGGACAGGTGCATTATATTCTGTATAACATATCCTTATGTGTAGCAAAAAAAAAATCACGAAAAATAGAACCGGATCCATTTTTTTAAACTTTGCGATTTTAAAATCGCAAGTCTGTGTGCTCTCATTTAAAATAATGTGTTTCATTTCTTGCGTCTAAAAAATCGAGTGGTTGAAAATCGCATGTGTGCGCATGATTTGGCCTCTTTGCGACTGCTACTTTTTAGTCGTTTTCGGTTTAGTCGCAAGTGTGTGCATAACTATGCTGGTCCATTTGTTCCATTTTAATTTGCGACAATCGCGTGGCCAAAAAAAATGGGACAATTTTCAATTTTTTAATCGCTGCTATTTTTTAGAAGCATATGTGTTTACCGGCATTGAAATGCATGTGATCCATTTTTGCGACTGAAAAATCGTGCGACTAAAATCGCATGTGTGCGCCTAGCCTAAAATAAATGACTTGGCTAGGCGCACACATGCGATTTTAGTCGCGCGATTATTCAGTCGCAAAAATGGATCACAAGGATTTCAATGATTGTGAACACACATGCTTCTCGCGATTAAAAATTTGAAAATTGTGTCTACAGTCATTGAAATTCTTGTCATCTAATTTGCGACTGAATAATCGCGAGATCAAAATCGCATGTGTGCGTATAGCCTAATGTCAATTTTAGACAAGTAGACAAGTATGTCAAATTTGTCAGTAACTGTACCTACATAGAAGACATAATTCTTGACATAATAATTCACTTGATCCTTTGGAACTTATTTTATGAATGGCTTACTTTTCATGCAAAAAAAAAAACTGTTTAGAGCTCTTAAACTATGTACACTCCTGCTCAAAATTGACACATACCTTTTTACTTTTAGAGATAGACCCCTGTATCTTATTTGGCTTTGAGATTTTTGAGTAGATAGAGCTGAGACTGCTAATTTCAATCAATCTGCTCTTTCACTTTCACTTTCACAGTTAACACTTGCGATTGCTCTTCAATATAGCTGCTCACTGCTCAGTCCTCAACAATCGAATTTGATGTTTTTTTTTTTTTCTTATATTCACAATGATAAACAGAAAGCGATCAAGTGAACAGAGAGAAAAGTAAAAATGATTGATGCTCGTAAAGATCTCACTGTGTTTATATGCAAAACTGCTCTTTGTTCTTTGTAACTTCACTGCTCTTTTTCATAAAATATTCTCGACTCTTAACTGCTTTTTTTGTGAGCAATCTGTTCTTCATCTAATTATTTGATTAAAGATAAAAAAATAAGCAAAGATATAAATAAAAGTTTATCATGATGATGATAAAACAGAGAAGTTCTATTTGAATTACCATTGTTTTAGTGCAGGCACTCAAGGCGTTATTTCTTATTAAAAATTTTATCGTAACTTACATTTTATTTATTTTGTATTCCATATTTTCAATTATACTTCAAATCATGAAGAAATTTAAAGAGTAATTTGGGGGCTTTAACTGTTGTTTCAAGAGTGAATAAATAATCACTGCTTTTCTTATGCGGCTCACTGCTCTTTAAAAATGGCTCGTTAGCACAATCTTATTTATTATTACAATCAACTTGATAAAAATTTAACAATTCTTGCTCTGAAATCTCATATTGATATAATTTTTGATTTTTAAGAAAAAATAAGAAATATGTATGTTAGAATCAAATGGCAGTTCTCTACAGTTTTCGGAACTGTGGATACTCTTTCTGCTTACCATGCCCTCCACGGTGGTCTTGAAAACGCGGCAGGTTTTATAAAAATGGACCCCAAAAGTAATGATGCAGATTTGTTCGAAATGATCTCAGGATTGCAAATTTGTAAATTTCAAAATCGTACCTGATCCCTTTTTTGAGTTACAGGCATTTTACATATACCTATACACGAGGGAGGGCATTTGGGAAAAAAATTTAAAATAAAAACAAAAGCCACATTATAATGTCCTATACTTTTTTGAAAAGCTAAAATATACTCCTTGAATTTGATGTTTATATGAAGTTGATTGAGTAAATAGTTTTTGAGAAATTTAATCTTAAAGTTATTATTTTAGAAAAAAATATTTTTTTTTTTCTTTCAGTTTATTTAATTCAATTGTTTTTAAAAAAAGGGTACAATTTTTCTATACAAATCAATGCTCTCGTTGATTTTAAGCCAAAAACAAAAGAACCGCATGTTAAAAAGTATCTTAGTTTTCGAGATTTAAGGAAAAATTTAAAAGATACATTTAGAAAAAAATGCGCTTTTGCATAATTTGAGCATTTAAAACAGCAATAGAGATATTATATTAATATTTGATCATCTTATGGTTGCAGTTAACAAAAAAAGTTATTTGGTTTTTTGGCAGGGGAAAGGCTGAAAAAACTAGCTTAAACTTTCATTTTCTAAACCAGGAATTAGACATAGAATATTGATTTGTTTTGTTACCATCATACGGTTATACCTAACAGAAAATAAGTTATAGGTTTTTATTAGAAAAATGCACTTAAAAATGCTTTAAAGCGGTCTGGCGGGGGGAAAGCTGAAAAAGATCACTGCCAGACTTTTTCCATTGACATACTGTGGTGCATATCTAGATATGTACACACTCGAATTTCGGTTATATCAAATCTGCCAAAATATGCTGCCGGCTCTCGGTCTATCAGAACGTAATAAAAACAACAAAAAATATAAAAATGAAAAAAAAAAAATACAAAGCTCTAAAAATGGCAAAGAAAAACATTTAAAAAACAGCAAAAATTAACAAAAAAAAACTAAAAAAAAGGAGCCAAAATACCACTTCGTTCTTGGGTTTGATTCTGAGTTACACTAAGTGTGATTACAACTTACAAATCTGTTCATTAAATAACCATTAAACAAATTTTTCCTTAGGAACAAATAAAACAAATATAAAAGTGTCTATCTTTTTTCCCATTTTTGAAAAACTAGAATAGTTTTTTGCATATATTTTTAAGGATTTGACTAAGAACTAAATAGAACATTAAATTTTGAAAAAAACTTGTACCTTGTAATTCAAATTAAAAAAAAAAAATTAAATTAAATACAAAAAATTATTTTTTTTTTAATTTTGACTTTGAAATTAATTTTCTCAAAAACTATTTACTCAATCAACTTCAAATGATCATCAAATTCAAGGAGTATATTTTAGCTTTCCAAAAAGGTATAGGACATTAAAATGTGCTTTTGTTTTTTGTTTAAATTTTTTTTCCAAAATGCCCTCCCACGTGTATATATGTAAAATGCCTGTATCTCAAAAAAGGGATCAGGTACGATTTTGAAATTTACAAATTTGCAATCCTGAGATCATTTCGAACAAATCTGCATCATTACTTTTGGGGTCCATTTTTATAAAACCTGCCGCGTTTTCAAGACCACCGTGCCTCATCATGTCATTTTGCTTCAATTCTGATTATTTGAAAAAAACATTATAATAACCTACTTGTGAATACCTAAATATCTAAAGTAAAAATGTTGAGCAATTCAAATTCTATTAAACACCATAAAAATCATTTTTCCAGTGAATTTGTTTTATTGTACAAAAACGTGCCAATTTATTAAAATAATTTATTTCAAATAAACATCTCCGCTACCGCCCGGCCGGCCAAAACCATTAAATAGTTTGGCAACTATTTATTTAATTTTCTCTCTATAGATCGTTCAGATTTGTGTCCTTCGTTCTCATAATATATTTATTTGTTCATTTTCGTTCATAAATTAATTAATTTTTTTTTTGTTCCCGACTTCCCTATAATAACTATAAAGACTATGAGCGCCTACATCATGTTTAAATGGCAAACGTTTTTATTTATTCTATTTTAGTAATTATATCATCTTAAACAATTGGACACACAGAATGGCTCCCTATGACGTGACAAAACTTTTTGGTTTAGCTATTTTAATTCAAAGGTCATAAACTTGAATACCAGAAAAATTCCACAGATGTCTAATTAGTGCCCCTAAAAGAACTATATTTCTTTGTTTTTTTTTTTTTTTTTTCTGATTGCTCCGATCAACTTAATCTAAATGACGATACGCTAAAAGCGTATTTGTATGTGTTTGTTTTACAAGCAATTGAAGACGTGAGTGAAATACTGATGTAAACATTAGATACCCGAAAAATTCCGGAAGTTTAATTTCAGAACTATTTTTGGCTTTAAGTTTTTCAGTTTTGTTGGTTCAATTTGCCGCAATTTGTATTCACATATTGTTGTCAGTTTTTTAATGTTATGGGCACTATTTGGCACAAATATAAATGAAAAACAAAAACAATATAGTAGATAATTGTGAACTATAACTTTAATTGAAAGTACGAGGAATAGTGATGAGTATATTTGAAAGCGATGTCTAGCACGCTTTTAAGACGGAAGACGCAGAAATGAGTATACTACTAATGTAAGCAATTTACCACTTATCATTGCTGTCCAATGATTTTTTTTTTGTTTTGTTTTTGCTTTAAAAACATAGATTTATTTCACTTCTTGACATTTTGATTTCATTTTTATTGTGATCGTTTTCTTTATTTGGTTCATTCACAATGTCTTGGATATAACTAACGAAAAAATTTAGGGGGCTTAAGTGAATAATTTAACATTAAAATTTAATATGTTTGTACTACTTTTCAATAAAAGTTGTATTAAAAAAAATTCAGTTTAAATTAAAATTTAATAACAAATGTACTATATTTTAACTATTGCATATTAAAACTTAAAACTTTTTATATAAAAATTCGCAAAGGCAGTATTAAATTCTAATATAAATTGTATTAAAAGATAGTACAAAATTTTAAACTAACAATTCAACGAACTGACTTGAATTTAAGGTTATAAAAAAAACTGAAAATCACACACATAGCAACATCAAGCAAAACTGAATTTTTTTGAAGGTTTGTTTCGCATTTCTTATTTCGGTTTTTGGTTGTTTCGTCTAAGGCTAGGCGCACACATGCGATTTTAGTCGCGCGATTATTCAGTGGCAAAAATGGATCACATGGATATCAATGCCTCTGAACACACATGCTTCCCGCGATTAAAAAATTGAAAATTGTGTCTACAGTCATTGAAATTCTTGTCATCTAATTTGCGACTGAATAATCGCGCGTTGGTCTACAAATTTGATTTTAATATTTTTTTGGATATTCATCACCAAAAAATAGATAATGTCAAAAAAACAAATCGCATATCGTAAATTTTTGACTTTTTTTATCGATATCTCGAAAACGGTTCATGATAAGCAAAAAATGTGTATGCATGAATTGTAGAACATGGTAAAAGCTACAAAAAAGCACCTTGTAAAATTTTCGTATCTCGAAGGATAGCCAAATTATTGTCAAAAAAGTTATTGCGGGAAAAGCTCATAGGAAATCTTGGTCGAAAACTTCAAGTTAAGCTTTTTTAAGCATCCCCTACCCTACAACATATCCAAAATTTGGCTTTCTCGGTCATTTTGCATTTCGAAATGTATGTATATAATGACTGGACCAGTGGCGTACGTTTAGTCACCGGGGCCCCGGGGCAGGACTAAATTTTGGGGCCCCTTTGATATTTGGGGCCTCTTAGATACAAAAAAAAAGTACGTATACGCCATACATTTTTTTTGTATGGCTTATTTATTTTTAGGTTTATTTGAATGTTTTAATATGTTCGTAATCCACTTTGCTATACATACTTAAAATGTCTATCATAAAAGTAGTAAATACTTGTACTAGGGGCCCCAAAATTAAATATTTAGAGACCCCTAAAATTAAATTCTTTTTAGCTTAGAATTGATAGTTCTTGGGGTCTCTGTTATAAAGTAATATGTTCTAATTTGATTTTCCATCATCAAACATACAATTTTTTTTTAATTTAATTTTTTTTTGACGGCCTGAAGTAAAAGCTTTTGGGGCCCCTGGCCTGAATTTTTTTGCTTTTTTGATGCCCCTAACTTATTGACTTGAAGTAATATTTGGTATGCCATTAACAAAGCTTTTTCGGGTTGCAACTAATATTTTTTGGGGCCCTAAGATAAAATTATAATTTTTCTTTTAAAAAAGCAGTTTATTTTTTTTGGGGCCCCTGGGGTAACCTTTTTTTAAATCAATATATATTGTGTGGCTACCCATGCATTATACATTACACTGAATGACATAATTTGTCTTCCTTGTATCAAATTTATGCTAACAGTTTCCTTCTCTGCATTGTCTCCAGTGGAGGCCCTAGGGTCGGTCGTTGAGCCGCCCCGCTTGCCCCAAGGGAGTGTACGCCCCTGGACTGGACTATATAGGCAAATGGCGAATAGATCTGGGATACAAACTATGGGGTGGGCTAGCGAAAAAAAGTGATGTAATTTGTTGGAATTACCATGGTTAATTGAGAAAATGTGTAAAAAAGACAATTGGTGCTTATATAGAAAACCGAAAAAAATTAATGATTTTTACACTTTGTATACATATTTGTATTTTGTGGATTTTAAGGTGAAATGAAACAAATCAACCTAAGCTTTTTAACAAGACTGTTATATGGCCTACATTCAATCAAAGTAGAATTCTAAGTCAAATAAATAACATTTAAGGACATACTAAAAATTGAAAAATAAAATTAAAATGCTAAAAAAACAGTTCTCACAATTTTGATTAAAAAAAATTTTTTTAGAAGTTATTAACAGTTCCTATTATGCTTAATTATTGTTTAAGACTTAGGAAGAAATTTAAGAAACAATTTGTAGGTTTTAATTTTAGTTATATCTTTATTTTAGTTTTTTTGTGCTCTGAGGGCCATTTGCTGAAACGAAACTTAAATAATTTAAATTGAACATAAGCTCCTATTATCTACTTTTTCCTCTCTGCGTAAACTGTCACATATTTAGAACATAAATGCTTGAGTTTCGATTCAGCAAACGGCTCTGAATCTAATAATCGTAAACCCCAGGAAATTTTAAATATATTGCACAAAACGTTGAAAACCGTATATTTTTTATGTATTTTCGATTTTTTTTTTTTAATATGTAGGTAATTTCAAACTAACGTCTGATTTGAATTCATCGGATCAAAATACATATTAAAAAATACGGTTTTTAAAAAAATCTTTCCATTTTTTATTATAATCTGCTTTTTTAGAAAATACGTTTTTCACATTTGCTTAGCTTCAAATTGCTCTAAAAAGTTTATTAGGACGAACTAGGATGAGATTTTTGGTGACAAATGTTGCTGAGATTTAACACTATCATACCAACCCCACAACTGGACATCCGGGTCTGAACACCCCGAGGACAACCTAGTCAGCAGACTTTAAATTAAGTTTATCCATATATAATATTTATTTATATTTTATAACTTAGTCATTGTATAAGGTTAGGCCCCCTCTGTGCCAACAAAATTTTGTATCTATCAATGAATCTTAGACATAAGTTAATTTTAAGTCAATTGTAAATAACAAGTTCAATAAAAACAAAATTGAATTGAATTTAACACTATCATATGATATGAGCCCGCCCACAGAGGCAAACAGAGGAAGCAGTTAAAACAATTTTTGAACTCAAAATTCCGGAAAATTATAAGTATTCTTAAAATGAAAAATCGAAAATTTTTTTTCCGCTAAACTTGTAACTGATATTGTTAAACTGTTTATTTTTAATATATTTGCAAAAAAAAAGTTTTTGAAAAGTCAAAATTTAACTGATTTTATACCATTCAAAAAATACTCATATTTAAATCAGTTTTCAAAATTTTTCAACTTTGAATACAAATTTCCATATCTAGAAATTTTTTTTGAAAGAAATGCTTTCACATCCTGTTTCTACAACATAATTACTGTAAGAAAAACTTCCAACATATAAAAAAATCCAGCTTTCACACCAATGAGTTTTGTCCACTTTTTTCCCACTGTGCGTCGGTCTGTGCGTCCATCTGTACATCCAGCTAGGGCCTAAACGGATGGATGGATTTGCTTGAAACTTGGTACAGATGATTTTTACGTAATTCCCTAGACCCGTTTTTTTAATTTTTTTTTAATATCACTTTTTTAACGCATATCTCCCATATAACGTTTTCGAGGTATTGCAACTTTCTCGAAAACGGCTCTGACGATTTCGATTAAATTTGGTATACGTAATAATCTTATTGATTGTAACAAAATTGCGTTTTTTGTTTTTCCCAAAAAATTCGGAGAACGGAAATATGGAGTTGCCGTTTTTGAAAAATTGACATATTTTTTAAGTTCATATATTTCATCAAAGCATAAGTCAATTTTATTCAAAATTTACAGAAATCATTTTGAAGTGTCAATTGTGAAAAAAAAAATAAAAAAGTTTTTGAAAAAAAATTTTTCTAAAATGTTTTTGAAAAAAAAATTTTTAACCCTCTACTGCATGAATTATGAACGAAGTGATATAAAAATTTTTTTTACAATTTTTTAGTTTTATTAGGGGTTGAAAAAAGGTATTACATAGAAATTTTTATTTTTTTACATATATGTACATACATTTTTAGAAACATAAACCATATATGGGTTAGTATGCAGTAAGGCGATTTCCTGCAGAAAATTAATAACCCATATATGGTTTAGTACGCATTCAAGGTATGTTTTGTAAAGTATGTTTTTATTACAATGGACTTTTCTTATTCATGGAATTTATTCAAACTCTTTGTTTTATCATTGTAGCAGAAGAACACATTCCATTTTCTACACATTGGGTACGTCTTTATTCCGTAAATTTTATATATTTTGGCGTTTTTTTTGCCATTCAGGGATATGGTCGATTTTTCCAGTTCGCACTGAATTCAACGACTTTTGCCCTTGGTTGATGTTGTGAGTGAATTGAATTTTCGGGATAAGATGGGGATGGACTTCCTTGACTTGTATAACCCCCTCACCTTTGTTCTGTTCCATCTCTGCTTTGATCACCTGCCAAAGTTGAAGGTCGTCCTTTTTTTAGTGACGTTGTAGGCTTTAAAGATTTGCATAAGTGCTCGGAGATGGCTTGTTTGATGTTAAAAAGAGCCAGAATCTGAAGCTAGATCGTCATCACTTCGAAATCCATCACAAGTTATAGCATTTAGACACTTATTTTTTCTATAGAAAGCCTTTGAAGTCATTTTACAAAAATAAATAAAAATCTCACAAAAATCAGTAATGTAAGTCACCAACGCATGATAACCCATATATGGTGTTTTGGAAGAAACGTCAAAAAAAGACAAAAATTATTATAAAAACAAAAAACAAACTTCGTAAACATATCAAAGTATAATAAATACATACGAAACATATTTTTAATTAGATGCAACTAACTTCTTTATTACAAAAAAACACTTGAAAAGTACACACCTTTATTCACTGATTTGCACTTTACACATGCTCTTGAAACAATGAGTTTATTTCAGAATCAGGACTCTCTTACTGATAATAAAAACCGGTTACTTATGCAAAAATAGACATAGTTTTATTATAGTTTTTTCTTTTTGACATTTTGTGCAATATAACGGAAATAAATCGATATGAAATCGATAAACCATATATGGGTTAGTATGCGGTAGAGGGTTAACTTTCAATTTTTTTTCTTTTTTAATTTTTTTCTCGACACTAAACAAAATCTTAAATTTCCAATAGATATTTAAGATAAAGATACTTTGAACTACAAGAGCAAGTACGTGCGACCCCAGTCGTGCATTTTTTTTTTTTTGTGAGGTGAATAAAAACTAATGCTTCTATAATTTTTTAACCAATCGTAGGATAGCGGAAATAAAAGTTGGACTATATTATATTCCTAACCTTGGGCAAACTAACCACAGTACAAAACTAACAATTTTCACACTGAATAAAATGAAATTATTTTTTGTGATTTTTGAGGTGAACAAAAATAATTTCGTTATAATTTTAGGTTTACTAACGAAAAAAAAAATTAGCATTTGGGTGTGCCAACTTCATATAGCTGTTAGTTTTTGATAAATTTCTATTATATTTTAATGCAATGATATTAAAATGTAATACAACAATATTTCAATCTAATACAGCGGTATTAAAATTCGATAAAAGATAGTTTTTAATATTTATAATAGTAGGTTATTTTCTAATAATTTTTGTATTACAAATTGTAAAATTAATGCTTAAATATTTAAATTTAATACAAAAAAATAAATTTAAAATAAATTTAATATTTTGAAAGTATTTCAATGTTATATTTTGTGTATTGCATATCACTATAATACAAGGGCTGTACGACAAAATTCTGTGGGGTCAAAATACTGTAATACCATAATTCTGTACGTCATTATACTGTAAATACAAAATTCTGTACGTCAAAATAATGTATGAACAAAATACTGACATGCAAAATTCTGTTTTGTAAAATTCTGTACGGCAAAATACTGTATATCAAAATTACTGTATTTCAGAATTTTGATGTACAGAATTTTGAAATACAGTATTTTGACCAACCAGAATTTTGCTATACAGAATTTTGACTTTCAGAATTTTGTTCCTACAGCATTTTGCACATACAGAATTTTGACATACAGTATTTTGGCATACAGTATTTTGAATACAGAATTTTGCAACATACAGAATTTCGACCCCAACCCAAAAAATACTCCAAAATTTTCAACCGTGTAGTTTGACAGTCTGGGGTTGGGGTCGAAATTCTGTATGTTGCAAAATTCTGTATTCAAAATACTGTATGCCAAAATACTGTATGTCAAAATTCTGGATGTGCAAAATGCTGTACGAACAAAATTCTGAAAGTCAAAATATTGTATAGCAAAATTCTGGTTGGTCAAAATACTGTATTTCAAAATTCTGTACATCAAAATTCTGTATATCAAAATTCTGTAAAAATACTGTAAAAAAATATCGTTTTGATAATGTAAAAAAGTGCGCGCGCACTTTTTTACATTATCAAAAGTGCGCGCGCACTTTTTTACATTATCAAAACGATATTTTTTTACAGTATTTTTACAGAATTTTGATATACAGTATTTTGCCGTACAGAATTTTACAAAACAGAATTTTGCATGTCAGTATTTTGTTGATACAGTATTTTGACGTACAGAATTTTGTATTTACAGTATAATGACGTACAGCATTATGGTATTACAGTATTTTGACCCCACAGAATTTTGTCGTACAGAATTTTGACAAGCAGAATTATGACCCGCTCCCGACAGTCTGGAGTGTTGTCAAATTCTTAATTTGTAGAGGTTAGTTCAAATTTTCACCATACAACGAGCTCCTACTAAATGAAATAATGGCAGTTTTTATATTTGGTTATTTCGTAAGGACTATATACTTAAAGCTTAACTATTGTAAATATTGTCTCCGGGAACATATTCTTCGAAAAATTTCTAAAAACGAATAAAATCGTTCCTGTGTTCATAAAACTCGAACAAAAAACCCATATTTTTCTTTTGTTGTTGTATGAAAATTTGACTCATAACATCAATGAATCAATAAATTTTCAGGTTTCAACAATTCAACAAGATTTTCAGACATCTTAATAAATCTATCGAAGATCTAAAAATGAATATAATTTAATTTCAAATTTCCAAAGAAAAGCAATAATACTATCAAATTTTTTCTCTCTCCCCCAAAATAATAATTCAAAAAAAAATTTAAATTTCAAAAAAAAAAAAAAATATCACAAAAATCACACAAATACATTTTTGTGCAGTTTTTCATTTTCATTTTGCAATAAAAATCAACAAATACTAAATCGAATCATCGCCCCCATTTCACTGACGTGATTTAATCGTGAATAAGCTACCAATTCCAAAACAAGTGCAGTTCACAAATATAAAGAAAAATGTAAAAAAAAAAAAAAATTAAGAAAAAAAAAAAAACGAAAAATAAAATCACGCAATTATTTATGACTTGCATGAACTTTTGTTTGGCCGGTAAAAGCGATAACAATACAACAACTCATTCCCGCTGTCTCAGAATATACCAACTTCTTGCCTCCAAAACCTCTCTCTAGCCCTCACTTTTTTTACAGGAGGTATACATGTAGTCGAATTGGTTGCATTGTTGGTTTCACTCTTGGAAAGTGCATTGCAGTCATGCCCTGAGTTCATGGATAAGACTTATACGACTACATACAACAACGACACTCTGCGCTCGTTCAACGGCTCTATATAGAGTCTCTGTCACTTGAGAGGCCTTGGGGGTCAATAGTTCCGGAATAAATGTCTTTATAATTGCAACAAACAATTTTTCCGCTCAGACATTTTTAAAGAAGCACTATAGGAGTATAATATTCTACGGTAGGGAATTTAACAAATTTTCCCCGAGTGGACATTAAATTAGGTACCTACAAGAAATTTTTCTTCTTTCTGTTGTTTCTTCTTCTGTCAGTGTCATAATTTGTCCAACAATTTGACAGATCCTTAATGGTTTACATTCATTTTATATACTCTTCCTATGTTTTTTTTTGCAAAATGCTGATGACTTTTTTCTGTAAATAAAATTTTCATTTTCTTTAATTTATGTCGCTTGTTTAAAGACATTAACCGGAGGAGGTTAGTGACCTAGTGAAACTTTTTCATCCAAGACCAAAGCGAAAGTGAAAAATATGCAAAGCATAATCTTTGTAGATAGTTAGTGGAGCATTGACGTTCCATTCTATAGTCTGAGGGGCTAAGTTGAATTTTTTGAAAAAAAAAATCTTAGACCATTTTTTGTCATAGCGAAGAAGTAAAGTGTTTAAGACCAGGCTATACAAAATTAGAAAACGAACTATTAGACCTGTTTGGAGAATGCATTGTCTATTGTTTAAGTTAAAAAAGAACTATATTTTGACATTCGCTGTTTGGTCGCTAACAATATTGAGAGTCTGACGAACATTTTTAATGATCTTTTTAAAGTTTTTTTTTTCTAACTTTCTATTTAATTAGCTATTGAACAACAAAAATGCCATCTTCATGAAATATTTTAATATTTTAAACTACAAACTTGAAGTTTTTTGCTGATAATCTGTAAAGAAGCTCAAATATTTGTAAGCTTTTCTAAAGTTCTTTGACTTCAATAAATTTTTACTGACTTTTAAATTTTTTTTCTACAATTTCGGCAGATAATTTAATTTAAAGCATCCACGAAAAAGTGACGATATTTTTTCCTGTTTCTCCTGGCAATTTTAAGCAGTGTGGCATAAATTGCAATTAAAAATAAGCTATTCTGTAGCTTCTTTGAAAGGTTATAACATAAAGGTTAATTTTAATAAAGGATTTTCAAAAATTCAATTATTAAATAAATTTTTAATCTATAGATAAATTTATTGTTAGGCTGATAAACGTATTGAAATAATTCTAAAAAGTTTAAAAATCAAGTTACAAAGTGTTTTTTAAAACAAAAACATGAGGTAGACCCAGTGCCGGATTAACCATGTCATGGGCCTCTAGGCAAAATAATTCTTGGGCCCTTTTCCTATGCTTTTTCAATATCATAAGCTATTTTTAAGTTTGGTTAGAAATTTGTGCAGGTAACTTACTAGAGACTAATCGGATATAATCTGGTGTCCTATCATGTCATTTTATAAATGTAAACTAAAAGTTTTGAAATAACTATAATAAATATTGTAGTGATATCTCAACAAAAAAATTTTAGCAACTTGATGGTTCACAGATAATGTTTATTAACGATAAGTTATTAGAAAATATATTAGATTCAAAAGGTATAAGTAGGTATACCTATCCCGACTTTTCACGAGTCGATTTTAACCACATGATATGTCTCACGGCTTAAGTCGACTAGGACTCTAGTATGGGGATTGTCACTTTAGTCGCGTGCGGCTTACGTTAACACGACTCGACTGACGCCAAAAAGCTTCGCCGCACGGCGAAAATCGACTCGTTATAAGTCGGCATTACGGTTTCATTATAAAACTGGAAAGAGAAATCATACGAAAATGTTTCAATTTTGATTTTATTATTATTATAGACAAGGCAAATTACACAAAACAGAGATCCGCAAAACAGTTCCAAAGCCGGAACGAACATGGAACGGTTCTTTTTTCGGTCGGAACAAGTTCTTGGAACTAGTTCCGCGGAACTATCTAGAATTTTAGTTTTTTTTTCAGGAAAATGCATCAAAAAAAGAAATAGTATGATATTGAATATTTTTTAATGATGGCCGTTTAAAGCGGCCAGAAAAACTTATGTCAGTTGAAACAAACTTAATCTACCTTTTAAAGCGGCCAGAAAAACGTATGTCGGTTGACACAAACTTAATCTACCTACTAGTTCCTGGAATTAGTTCCGCAGAACTATCTAGAATTTAAGTTTTTTTTTCAATAAAATGCATCAAAATAAGAAATAGTATGAATTTGAACATTTTTTAATGATCCTGGAACTGGAACTATTAATGTAGTTCCATGTCCGTGAGCATGATTCATAAGAAAGTAGTTGTGGTTTTGGTTTGTGAATTTTTGGCGCTCAACTCGTTCGCATCCATGTGTGTTGGCTTTGGATGAGAATTCTATGACATGCGTGTGTGTATTGTGTATTTCAAACAGAGACAGATATATATTCGCATTCATTTTGTTTCTTGTTCCTCTTCTTCTTTCTTTCTTTTGTGTGTGGCTGTGTCTGAACGATGGAACTGTTTAAATTAATTTTGGGGAACTAGTGGAACTAGTTCCGAGTGAGGAACTAGTTCCAGGAACTATTTGGCTCCGGAACTATCCATCACTAGTCTGAAACGCGTCCAAAACGCGTCTGAAACGCGTCCGAAACGCGTTTGAAACGCGTCTAAACGCGTCCAAAACGCATCTGAAACGCGCCTAAAACAAGCCTGAAACGAGCCAAAAACGCGTCTGAAACGCGTCTAAAACGCATCTGAAACGCTTCCAAAACGCATCTGAAACGCGTCCAAAACGCATCTGAAACGCGTCCATAACGCGCCTGAAACGCGTCCGAAACGCGTTTGAAACGCGTCTAAACGCGTCCAAAACGCATCTGAAACGCGCCTAAAACAAGCCTGAAACGAGCCAAAAACGCGTCTGAAACGCGTCTAAAACGCATCTGAAACGCTTCCAAAACGCATCTGAAACGCGTCCAAAACGCATCTGAAACGCGTCCAAAATGCGTCCAAAACTCGTCTGAAACGCGTCCAAAACGCGTCTGAAACGCGTCCAAAACGCGTCTGAAACGCGTCCAAAACGCGTCTGAAACGCGTCCAAAACGCATCTGAAACGCGTCCATAACGCGTCTGAAACACGTCCGAAACGCGTCCAAAACGCGTCCAAAACTCGTCTGAAACGCTTCCAAAACGCATCTGAAACGCGTCCATAACGCGTCTGAAACACGTCCGAAACGCGTCCAAAACGCGTCCAAAACTCGTCTGAAACGCGTCCGAAACGCGTTTGAAACGCGTCTAAACGCGTCCAAAACGCATCTGAAACGCGCCTAAAACAAGCCTGAAACGAGCCAAAAACGCGTCTGAAACGCGTCTAAAACGCATCTGAAACGCTTCCAAAACGCATCTGAAACGCGTCCAAAACGCATCTGAAACGCGTCCATAACGCGTCTGAAACACGTCCGAAACGCGTCCAAAACGCGTCCAAAACTCGTCTGAAACGCTTCCAAAACGCATCTGAAACGCGTCCAAAACGCATCTGAAACGCGTCCAAAACGCATCTGAAACGCGCCTAAAACAAGCCTGAAACGAGCCAAAAACGCGTCTGAAACGCGTCCAAAACGCATCTGAAACGCGTCCATAACGCGTCTGAAACACGTCCGAAACGCGTCCAAAACGCGTCCAAAACTCGTCTGAAACGCTTCCAAAACGCATCTGAAACGCGTCCAAAACGCATCTGAAACGCGTCCAAAACGCATCTGAAACGCGTCCATAACGCGTCTGAAACGCGTCCATAACGCGTCCAAAACGCGTCCAAAACTCGTCTGAAACGCGTCCGAAACGCGTTTAAAACGCGTCCGAAACGCGTTTGAAACACGTCCGAAACGCGTTTGAAACGCGTCTAAACGCGTCCAAAACGCATCTGAAACGCGCCTAAAACAAGCCTGAAACGAGCCAAAAACGCGTCTGAAACGCGTCTAAAACGCATCTGAAACGCTTCCAAAACGCATCTGAAACGCGTCCAAAACGCATCTGAAACGCGTCCATAACGCGTCTGAAACACGTCCGAAACGCGTCCAAAACGCGTCCAAAACTCGTCTGAAACGCTTCCAAAACGCATCTGAAACGCGTCCTAAACGCATCTGAAACGCGTCCATAACGCGTCTGAAACGCGTCCGAAACGCGTTTGAAACGCGTCTAAACGCGTCCAAAACGCGTCCAAAACTCGTCTGAAACGCGTCCGAAACGCGTTTGAAACGCGTCTAAACGCGTCCAAAACGCATCTGAAACGCGCCTAAAACAAGCCTGAAACGAGCCAAAAACGCGTCTGAAACGCGTCTAAAACGCATCTGAAACGCTTCCAAAACGCATCTGAAACGCGTCCAAAACGCATCTGAAACGCGTCCATAACGCGTCTGAAACACGTCCGAAACGCGTCCAAAACGCGTCCAAAACTCGTCTGAAACGCGTCCAAAACGCGTCTGAAACGCGTGCGAAACGCGTCTGAAACGCGTCCGAAACGCGTCCAAAACGCGTCTGAAACGCGTCCAAAACGCATCAGAAACGCGCCCAAAACGCGTCCAAAACACGTGTGAATCGCGTCCGCGTCCAACACGCGTCTGAAACTTGTCCAAAACGCGTCTGAAACGCGTCCGAAACTCGTCTGAAACGCGTCCACAACGCGTCTGAAAGGCGTCCGAAAATCGTCCAAAACGCGTCTGAAATGAGCCCAAAACGCGTCCAAAACGCGTCTGAAACGCGCCCAAAACGCATCTGAAACGCGCCAAAAACGCGTCCAAAACGTGTCTGTTGTGACCCGCAGTCCCAACCAACCTCAATCCCATACAAAACCTCTTTTTGTATACATTCCATATAATCCATACGCGCATGAAACCACCCAGAAACCAGAAACACCTTGACCATGAATAATAATCCATACTCGTCATAATTATGTAAACAAAACAAATACTAATTATAGAACATTGGTTTGCCTACACAACGTAAACAAAACAATGCGGTTCTTCAAAGTGCATTGTGTAATGTGACACCTGCGAACTGCGATCGATTATGACACACACCGAAGTAAAAGTAAAACGCGTCCAAAACGCATCTGAAACGCGCCTAAAACAAGCCTGAAACGAGCCAAAAACGCGTCTGAAACGCGTCTAAAACGCATCTGAAACGCTTCCAAAACGCATCTGAAACGCGTCCAAAACGCATCTGAAACGCGTCCATAACGCGTCTGAAACACGTCCGAAACGCGTCCAAAACGCGTCCAAAACTCGTCTGAAACGCTTCCAAAACGCATCTGAAACGCGTCCAAAACGCGTCCATAACGCGTCTGAAACGCGTCCGAAACGCGTTTGAAACGCGTCTAAAACGCATCTGAAACGCTTCCAAAACGCATCTGAAACGCGTCCAAAACGCATCTGAAACGCGTCCATAACGCGTCTGAAACACGTCCGAAACGCGTCCAAAACTTGTCCAAAACGCGTCTGAAACGCGTCCAAAACGCGTCTGAAACGCGTCCACAACGCGTCTGAAACGCGTCCGAAAATCGTCCAAAACGCGTCTGAAATGAGCCCAAAACGCGTCCAAAACGCGTCTGAAACGCGCCCAAAACGCATCTGAAACGCGCCAAAAACGCGTCCAAAACGTGTCTGAAAAGCGTCCAAAACGTGTCTGAAACGCGTCCAAAACGCATCTGAAACGCCCCCAAAACGTGTCCAAAACGCGTGTGAATCGCGTCCGAAACGCGTCCAAAACGCGTCTGAAACGCTTCCAAAACGTCTCTGAAACGCGTCCAAAACGCATCTGAAACGCGCCCAAAACGTGTCCGAAACGCGTCCAAAACGCGCCTGAAACGCTTCCAAAACGTCTCTGAAACGCATCCAAAACGCGTCTGAAACGCGTCCAAAACGCGTCTGAAACGCGTCCGAAACGCGTCCAAAACGCGTCTGAAACGCGTCCAAAACGCGTCTGAAACGCGTCCAAAACGCATCTGAAACGCGCCCAAAACGTGTCCAAAACGCGTGTGAATCGCGTCCGAAACGCGTCCAAAACGCATCTGAAACGCGTCCGAAACGCGTCCAAAACGCATCTGAAACGCGTCCAAAACGCGTCTGAAACGCTTCCAAAACGTCTCTGAAACGCGTCCAAAACGCGTCTAAAACGCGTCTGAAACGCGTGTGAATCGCGTCCGAAACGCGCCCAAAACGCGTCTGAAACGCGTCCGAAACGCGTCCAAAACGCGTCTGAAACGCGTCCAAAACGCATCTGAAACGCGCCCAAAACGTGTCCAAAACGCGTGTGAATCGCGTCCGAAACGCGTCCAAAACGCATCTGAAACGCGTCCGAATCGCGTCCAAAACGTCTCTGAAACGCGTCCAAAACGCGTCTGAAACGCGTCCAAAACGCGTCTGAAACGCGTCCGAAACGCGTCCAAAACGCGTCTGAAACGCGTTTGAAACGCGTCTGAAACGCGTTTGAAACGCGTCTAAACGCGTCCAAAACGCGTCCGAAACGCGTCCAAAACGCGTCTGAAACGCGTCCAAAACGCATCTGAAACGCGTCCGAATCGCGTCTGAAACGCTTCCAAAACGTCTCTGAAACGCGTCCAAAACGCGTCTGAAACGCGTCCGAAACGCGTTTGAAACGCGTCTGAAACGCCCCCAAAACGTGTCCAAAACGCGTGTGAATCGCGTCCAAAACGCGTCTGAAACGCGTCCGAAACGCGTCCAAAACGCGTCTGAAACGCGTTTGAAACGCGTCTAAACGCGTCCAAAACGCGTCCGAAACGCGTCCAAAACGCGTCTGAAACGCGCCCAAAACGCATCTGAAACGCGCCAAAAACGCGTCCAAAACGTGTCTGAAACGCGTCCAAAACGTGTCTGAAACGCGTCCAAAACGCATCTGAAACGCCCACAAAACGTGTCCAAAACGCGTGTGAATCGCGTCCGAAACGCGTCCAAAACGCGTCTGAAACGCTTCCAAAACGTCTCTGAAACGCGTCCAAAACGCATCTGAAACGCGCCCAAAACGTGTCCGAAACGCGTCCAAAACGCGCCTGAAACGCTTCCAAAACGTCTCTGAAACGCATCCAAAACGCGTCTGAAACGAGTCCAAAACGCGTCTGAAACGCGTCCGAAACGCGTCCAAAACGCGTCTGAAACGCGTCCAAAACGCGTCTAAAACGCGTAAAAAACGCGTGTGAATCGCGTCCGAAACGCGCCCAAAACGCGTCCGAAACGCGTCCAAAACGCATCTGAAACGCCCCCAAAACGTGTCCAAAACGCGTGTGAATCGCGTCCGAAACGCGTCCAAAACGCGTCTGAAACGCTTCCAAAACGTCTCTGAAACGCGTCCAAAACGCATCTGAAACGCGCCCAAAACGTGTCCGAAACGCGTCCAAAACGTGTCTGAAACGCGTAAAAAACGCGTGTGAATCGCGTCCGAAACGCATCTGAAACGCGTCCGAATCGCGTCCAAAAAAAAAGAAATACAAAAATGATACAAAAACAACCACCAATTGATTTGGAAAATAAAGGTATGCTGATTATAAAATTGATAAATTATAAAGTTGTTGATTTTTCTGTCTTTTAGTGGCGATCAATTCCAGACATCATTGACTGAGTTTACAGCAGCTTCAGCCTTGAGCATTTAGAAAAAAAAATCAAAACAAGATACAAAAACTACCACCAAAGTGCAGACTGCAGACGCAGAGTATTTTTTTCTTTTTCATTTTTTTCAACTGGCCAGGCCACAGTCGCGTGCCCAAGGATCTTTTTTTTAAGTGTATTTTGTTTTCAAAAAAAAAAACTATTTTGTGTTTTTCCAATAAAATATTAAATAATAGTTTAAAAGAATTGTTTGTTTGTTTTGAAGATTTTTTTATTTTCAGATGAAATTAAAATATGGATTTTAGCAGTACCTACGCATATAAACCCATGAAAGTGCTCCAAATAAGTACTTTAAAAGTACAAGTTTCAGTGCTTTTTCTGTAGGTAAAAAAGTACTGGAAAATGTATATCAGGACCACTTCCAGAAGTGCTTCGCTGATGCACAAAAAAAATTAGTAGTATGATATTTGACTAACTTGTTGTAATAATCCAGTATGTAGGAATTATTATCTTTAAATTAAGCCTTCGAAACCTAAAAAAAATTTAATGGAATATTTTTTACGAATTTTTAAAAATATGTTACATGAGAGTAACGCTGAGTCCGAAAGGGTTAAACGAATAGATGATTGAAATTGAAATTGTGACATGGTTGGCTTTAAAAAAAATTACCTTTTTTTTTAGGTGTCGTACAAATATGACTGAGACATTGCATTAAAGCTGAAATAATAAGCTTTCAGATGGTATGAAATTTATTATAGGTTGTCATATAAAAAAATGGACTCTAAGCTGATGGAAGAAAAAATAGTTCAAATAAATCATTTTTTTTATTTTTACGTAAAGTTTACATAGACTCAAATTAAGTTTTATTCTTTAGAAGACATATATATTTTTTTCATGGTATAATTTTTGTGTAAGCTTTGCATAAAAAAAATTGATACAATGTGAAAAGAAAAAAAAAAATTTTTTTTGGTTTTTTCTTGTACCAAAATTATGATTGGATTCAAACAATTGTTCTGTTTTCCAAAAAAAAAAATAGATTCAGATATATATATTTAAGGTCTTAATCTTTAGCTTAAGTATGTACTATTTTATGAAATGGTATTATAATTTTTTTTAACAAGAAAGTTGATAAAAAAATAATTTAAACCTACACTTTACAGACCACCACTTTTTTTACTTACATACAACTGAGCCTCTCAAACTATATTACACAATTTTAAACTTACTGGGAAAGTCAAACTATGAAAGGTCTATTAACTCTGTTTTTTTTTTCTTTTTTTTTGTTGTTGTTATATTTTCTTGTTTCTCAGCTCTTAAATGGGTAAAGGTATTTTTTTTCTGTGAAATAAAAAAAAATTTATCATTTTCATGTATAAAAGTACTTACAAAGAAAAAGGTATAAGCTTATACTTCGTGGTATTCCAAAATTGGAGTCAAGTCAAGTTCAAAAAAGCATTTTCGTGCTTCATAGAGTTTAGTCATTCATTGTGTGGAATCGAAACGTTTCTCGTCAAGAGAAAGTGAATTCACTTTTTTTTTGAATTTAATATGCTTGCACCCAAATGGTGGTGGTAGATGTTGGTCCGTGCGTCAATAGCGATATGAATATATAGGCAACATGTTGCATTTTCTATTAATACTGCAACAATAATAATAATAATAAAAGCAGTGCCCTGCTGCACTAAATACAAATTTAAAATGCAGTTTTGTGTGGCGCTAAATTAATGATCCAATGATTTATTTTTGGCAGAGGTATAGGTATAAAACGACTATAATTGGAAGGTAGGTGGGTGAATTTAGATATGGCAGTACTGAATAATTAATAATTGCCATGGGCTTGTTGAAGTGAAAATAGCAGTAGAGAAAAAAGATTTAATTTGAAAACATTAATTTATGTTAATTTTTTTTTTTTTTTTCAGAAGAAAAAAGAATTTAATAATTATATCTTAAGCTTTTGTTGGTTATTTTTCGTTTTTAAAAGCAGATCAGGGCACATAGTTGTGGGGCATTTTTGTAATTACTTTATCCTCTTTATGTTGGTTTTGATGAAAAATTGTTTTTTTTTTTCGTCAAAACAAATACTTTCGATCATATGGGAAGTCAAAATAATTAAAAAAAAAAAAAAAAAAAAAACAAGTATACGCAACAGTGAACATTAATTTTTATTTTTTTTTTTTTGTTATAATGCAAAAAAATTATACTAACACTAAAATTTAATTTCCATCAGCAATTCTTCATAAATGACATGCATCACATTTTTGATACTATCTTTGGAAAAGTTTTAGTTTAACTATAATTTCCTTATACACAATTTGAAACTGAAAATATAAAGATAAAATGGTTTCATAAAATAAAAAGAAATACTTGTGATTTAAGCTCAAATCCTGAAAACCGCAATTGGCATAATCCAAGGTTTGGCATATCATAAACGACCAAAACTCATACAGGGCCTTGTGGTTACCAAAACTAGTAGTTTGATTTGATAATAATTTTTAAATTACATAAACATAAAAAATAATTTCTTTCATTGTAAATTGTTTTTATGTATGAATTATATTAAAGTTGTCTCGTTTCGTGGGTTCTCAAAACCTTAAGTCCTTTTTTGGGTCTTTTAGATCGTTCATGCAACTTTGTTGCTCCAGTTATGGTATGTTAAGTCGCAAAACAGGGTCCTTATTTCTAGTATAAAAAATAAAACAATTTTCAATTATAAACATACCTAGAATTTTTAAACCTTCCATTGTCACTATATTACAAACATTAAAAAAAAATATGAAAAAAATACGTATTCGCCACAGTGACCTTTTTTATTATGTATTTTATATCTGAAAAAAAAAATATTTCTTGCCAATGATTTATTTAAGCTTATCACAGGCATAAGATTATGTCAATCAGGATTCAGAACTAGAAAACAATATTATTAAAAGTTGGAGCTAGAAATTTTTTTACATGTTAAAATAAAAACTATTCATGTTATTATTCTTAAGATTCCTTTTTTTTTTCAAGTTGTCCAAGCTTAGAATTTACAAATTTTAAAATATTTGAATGTATACAGTCAATTTGATAGTTTTGCAATATTCTTTTCTTTGAAAAACATATTTAGAAAATGGATCATTGTTGGTATATAACATAGGTAAGTAACTTATCTACCATCATCTTACGTAAATTTTGTAAAAAAAAAATAAATCTATTGAATTAAAGCTATAGACCAGTGCCAATAATTTTTGAAAATAAAAAAATTATTAGCAGCATATGGGTGGTGGAAAAATTTAGGATAAATGGTATATGAAAGGGGAAAAATAAATTGCCCACAAAAAAAAGGAAAGGGGGTGGGTGATCGAAAAAGTGGGGTGGGTGTCAAAAATCATGGTTTTTTACGATTTCTGTCAAAATTAGACGTCATATCGAAAAAAGTCAAATGCAAAAGTTGTAGGTAGTATAAATGTCTACAACTTTTACTCAAACAATTTTTTTCTATAACCTCAAAAATATTGAAAAAAATGCAAAAATACGATTTTTTTATTTTTTATTTTTATCTTTTACAAAAATATTAATGCTTCATCTGTTTGTTTTGAAGTGAAGAGTATAACGAAAATATTATTAATTGAGGTTAAAAAATCTAAAGTATTTAGGTATGCTTGCAAATATGTACATTTAACTGAAAACATCTAAAAATTTAATCTCACAAATTCTATAGATTTAAGAATTTTGTTTTTGTTAATAATGTATACTAATTCAATTCAAGAAGAAATTTTCATAAAAGGGAAAAGGAATTATGAAATATGCATCCAGAAATATAATTTTCATTTTAAAAGGTACGAATTTTTTTTTTTTTTTAATATAATTTTTTAGAATGCAGCAGGTAGTTTTACAAAAAATGCAAAACATAGTCTTATGGTCAAATTGCGAAAAATATTTGTACCTTTTATAAAAAAAAATGAATTACCACATAATCTTACTTAATGGTTTTGAGCTTCAAATCAAAAACGGAGTTTTTGAAATAATTTACTACAAATAGCAGTAACTCCCATATAAATGTACAAACATATTTTGAAAAAAGTTTAATTTTCTCAAAAATTTCTACTGTTTTTTTATAAGTACACTAACGCATTGCCGTAAAATAAATGAAAAAAAAAATGTTTGTTTTTCAAAATTTAAAAAAATCTTGTTTTGCGACTAACTCAAATATTGAGAAATTAAAAAAAAATTAATGCATAAAAACGTACTATAGGTCCTAAGAAAAGCATATTTATTTTTTTCCAACAGTTAAAAGTAAAACAAAATTTAGATTACAAAATTGAAAGATCATACATATTTGTTGAGAACGATTTTGTTTAATTACATACATCGCAATTTTTTGTTAACTTTTCTTAAATTTTTACTAATAAAAATTATTTAATAATTTTTGCTTTTAAAACAATAAAATAAACAATTAAAACCAATTCTTTTATTGAATTTTTAGAAAAAAAAATTAAAATAAAATTCAGTTTAATTCTGTATTCAATTTAAATATCAGCCATTTCAGCGAAATCAATTGCCAACAGATCAATTAAAATAATACTGAAACAATATTCGAACCATTTTAATGGAATCTCTTGTTTGATGTTTCACATCGAAAATGCAACATTTTTATATACCTACAAAAAAAAAAAGAAAACATCTTTTTACCCTAAATTATTTTGTAAACTCTTTGGATTATTTCATTATTACAAGTGTTTAAGATCATTCTTCATTTTTCATTCAACCAAAAAAAATTGATTCTTGCTTGCTATTTATTTAGAATTATTATAGTCGAGTCAAATTAAACATAAAATTTGTAAAACCTCGGAATCCAGGGAAAGTCGACGCATCTGAAAAACGAGTATAGGGCTGCATTACTAAAAGGTCAAATAAGAAAGTTTAAAAAAAAAATTCACCGCTCTCGATTACAACAATTTTTACGGACCGTTTACTGTCATTCCGTATGCAAGCGTTCAATCGGAATTGCTGTCTCATTTTAGATTTTGCTCAAACTTTGTAGGGATGTTCTCTAGGACTGTAAGGAAGCAAATGCATGATGATTTAATTTTAAGTTGCGTGGGTTCCCCGCTACCCGCATTCGAACTTTTTCAGAATGTCATTTTTATCTTATTATAGCTTTGCGTCTACTAAAGACATCTTTTTGTTTGAAACGGCATTTTAAAGTTTAAAAATAGTAATTTTTGAAAATATATTAAAAAATTACGTAATAATTAATTTTTGAAAAACTTGTAATTTTGCTGATTTTTCATGGTTTTTGACTGGCTCCAGAACCTTGGATATTATAATTATGTACGAGGCTTATACTTACCAAATATTAAAAACAGATATTTTTCAACAAAATAAATCTTAAATCAACTCGACAGCTATACTCCTAATGCAAAAATTTAAAGCTCAAAGTTTTGAGTTTTTTGAAAAAATATTTTTTTATACTATGGTTTTTTACGATTTGACTAAAGATAGAAACATGAAACTTACAGTGTGTTAAGTTGAAACTTTTAACTTTAAGTCCTGAAAATAAAAATTGTGTTATTTTCACATCTTCTTAGTGTACCGCTTGTTTGAAAACTCGCAAAAATGCTTAAAAGCCAAAATAACCCCTACTTAATGGTATGATTGCACTATGTTTGACATAAGATAGAAGCATGAAACTTATAGTATATTTAGTTCGTACTCTTAACTTAACACACTGTAAGTTTCACATTTCTTCCTTTAGTCAAATCGTGGAAAATGACAGTATAAAAATTAGCTTTTTTAAAATACTCAATACTTTGAACTTAAAATTTTTGCATTAGGAGTATAGCTGTCGAGTTGATTTAAGATTTATTTTGTTAAAAAATATCTGATTTTAATATTTGGTAAGTATAAGCCTCGTACATATAATATCCAAGGTTCTGGAGCCAGTCAAAAACCATGAAAAATCAGCAAAATTACAAGTTTTTCAAAAATTAATTATTACGTAATGTTTTAATATATTTTCAAAAATTACTATTTTTAAGCTTTAAAATGCCGTTTCAAACAAAAAGATATCTTTAGTAGACGCAAAGCTATAATAAGATAAAAATGACATTCTGAAAAAGTTCGAATGCGGTTAGCGGGGAAACCACGCAACTTAAAATTAAATCATCATGCATTTGCTTCCTCACAGTCCTAGAGAACATCTCTACAAAGTTTGAGCAAAATCTAAAAACAGCAATTCCGATTGAACGGTCCGTAAAAATTGTTGTAATCGAGAGCGGTGAAATTTTTTTTATTTAACTTTCTTATTTGACCTTTTAGTAATGCAGCCCTATACTCGTTTTTCAGATGCATCGACTTTCCTTGGATTCCGAGGTCTAAAGCTAATTTGACTCCACTATTATAATTCAAACAAAGTTTGAATTGACTTATTGACATAACTTGCTTATAAAATTCATGGCTTATTTAAGTACTGAAAGGCGACATTTCTCTTAAAAAAAAAAAACCTATTAACTTCTTCAATGTAACAAGCAGATCACATTTAATAACGGATAGATACCTACTCTTTAACTTATCTTTATAAATAAGGAAATAGATAAATTTAACATTTTATGTTTTCCCAATTTGTTTATACTAATATAAAGTCTTTATTGACGTATGTAGGTACCATCATAAATTACCACAAATACTTCCATTTAAACGAAACTAAACTACTTATTCAATTATTTTTGATTGTCTATAATCTTCTTTGATAAATTTTATGTTCATAATTACTATCTTCTCTTAATACGTATTAAAGTTTAACTTATTTCCTCTATAAAAATTGTACCTATAATAAAATTTGAAATAAACAACAACAAAAATCGAAATCAAACAACAAACCCATTTATATATTTTCCAAATCAATCGTCAAGTTAATATTTCTTTTTTTTTTTTTGCTCCCAAGGGGTCACTATAAAAATATCAAGGTCATTCTGGTCTTTACATAAAAAAAAATAAGCTTTTTCTTGTTTCTAAGCGATATGGCATGGTGGATGTTATTCTTCTTTCCTGGTTCCATCCAGAAACATATAAAAATCATAAAATCAAACCCACACACAAAAAATTAAACTACAAAAAAAGCTAAAGTAGAAACAAAATACAACTGCGTAGCTCATACATACCTACTTTTTGGATGAGAAAAATGACCTTGATATAAAACTAGCAAAAAAAATACATATTTTGAACTAAAGAACAAAAAAAAACTACATGACATCATGTTTTTGCAAATAAAAAAAGATTGAATGCCGGTCGAGTTCAATGACTATTAAGACAAAAAAGCCTATAAAAGACCCAATCAATTCAATCAGTCCTAATCAAAGCCTCCATCATCTCCAAAAATGATTCATTTCAAAAAAATATATAAATTTAATTTCCAATGTGTTATTAATTGGAAAAACGAGTCATTATAACCCACCACGTGCTCGAATGAGAAAATATTTCTTGAAATTTATGAAGTCAGTGAGTGAAAAATAGAAAAACTAACAAAACTTATCGTTTCAAAGATTCAAGGTTAAATAAACAAAAAAAATTAATTTTTTTTTCAAGACTAGAAAAGCTTCCCTTTAAGAAATTCTAACTATTTTAAAAGCAAACAACAAAAAAAAAAAAACATTCTCATGTAGGCTCGACAAACTAACCATACATGGATAAGGCAGAAAACACAAAACACTCAAGCCCTTCAAGGTTGACATTGAAAAAAAAAAAAACATAAAGGCAGGCACACGCTTAAGGTTGTTCCTTCTTGAAAATTATATCAATTTTCATTAATTTTTGTATCTTTTTTTTTTTAAATCAAAATAAGGAACAGAAAAATTGTTTGCTTCACACTTTTTCAAAGCTTGAAAAAAGAAACCCAAAAAATGATCACATGAAAATTCATTTGCCCCATCTTCTCGTGTGTGCCGGCAGTAATAATATATCCCGGGAATTCCAGAGCGTAAAAGAATGAAGACTTTGATTTACGCGCCAAAAAATCACCGCTAAATACCTTTAAAGAGCTTTTTAAATATACAGGAAATACGTTAAAAAAGACTCTTTAAAAGAGAAGACTCTTGAATAAAAGCTTTAACTTGTAAATCGGTCTCTTAAAGTTTTGTGTGGTGAGTTTGGATTCACTTTAGAAAGAGTAAACTTTATAGTTTCTTTTAAAAGAGCCAATTTTTCTCCCTGGAGCTGGATTTTTTCAAAACAAAAAAGCTTTTTTCTATAAGCTTCTTTTCTCCAAGTCAACTACCCTTCTTCTTCTTATTATTCTTCTTGTTCGTCATCAACAAAAAAAAAAAAACTACTACGAGTAAAGGTACAAACTTATACAAAAGTAAAGAGAGATACACCTTTTTATAAATTCAACTCATACCCCCAAAAATATACAAAAAAAAAACTTTTCGGTACATTATCATGCCTATACTTTCATATGTTAGGGCTTTTACAATGTCATCTCTCACTCTTGCACTCACAGAGCAGAGCTAACGATAGTCTCAAATATGACTCGCTTTAAGACCTTGACCGTGAATTTAATTTTAGACTACGCCATATATAATAAAATTGAAATAATTTACAAGGGTAAATTACAGAACATATACACAAAGCGGGCCTGAGAGTAGTAGAATAGTGTAGCTAAGCTATACCTCTTCTCTAGGTAAGGTATTATAGTCGGTATGATAGAATAGAAGGCAAAAGGTAATAAGAGAGAAGAGGTATAGAAAGAATTTATTGTTGTTTTAGAAAAGATAGTGAAGCTTTGTGTTGTTGTTGTTGTTGTTGTGGGGTACCCGGCTTTCAATATAGCATTTCCGTGTTATGAAAAGATTTTTAGTGTGACACTTTTTTAAAGCGAATCATCATCATCATTGGTGGCGGTCTGAATAAACAGATATGTAGTTGACATGTAAAGATGACGTTTAGGAGGCTTTTGGAAGAGGTGATTTAAGTGACTTATCATAAAGTAGTAGTAAAACTGCGCATATTACATGAGTAATGACTTTGTTAGGTTAGGTAATCTTGTACTTTAAGAATATTTTATCATATAATATTTACTTACATGATTCAACTTATCTGTGAATTTGTTATATTGTAACCGCATTTTAATAGAGGGTAGGTAGGTGGTTAGTTAAGCTTGGATAATAGATGAATTTTACTCTGTTGCCTGCCAATATTAAGAATTGCATATAAGAAAATTTCTTACACAAGCAATTCGATACTTGACTATGTAAAATTTTATTAAACCTTTTAGGATTAATATTATAAGTAATTCAGACAAAAATTTTACTTAGTGATTCAAATAAATTTACATTTTTAAGTAAAATTACATCATGAATTAGGTTCCTACTACAATGACTGCAAAAACTGAAATGACTTCATGATGTTAGAAGTCTTTATTGAATTAAAATTTAAAATTAAATGTACCAACAAGTAGACACGGGATCGGGTCATAATTCTGGCTTTAAAATTCTGCACGCTTTTTACGTTTTCCAAACCCTTTTTTAATTTTTTGCAGAATTTTGAATAACAGAATTACGAAAAGCAGAATTTAAAAAAGCAGAATTTTAAAAAATTGAATTTTGAAAAGCAGAATTTCGACAAAAGAATTTTGACCCCGTCAGAATTTTGACCCCAACCCGTAGAAACACTAACTGAACAATAGTTGTTTATTCTACAAAAAGTTTTATGAAATAACAAGTACATTGTACGTATAAAAACGAAATGGTCACTGTGGCGTACACTTGTTTTTTCTTTTCTTTTTTTTTGGTCCATACTACAAACTAGAGCCTACTATTGCACGTGTATTAAGGTACACGTGCTACACGTGTATTTAAATAATTCGTGCCGAAGCACGTGTATTTGTAAATACACGTGTATTTATATTTACACGTGTATTTATATTTACACGTGTAAATAGCGTTCGAACAGGTAGATTTGGTGGCGATTTCCTAAAATATGTATTATATTGAATGAAAAGGATATTGTTCAGGTTTTTGCGGTTATTGGCTAGATTTTCACATTGAAATTACACGGAAAATTTAACTGGAAATTCTTATTCAACCCTAGCCATATAAATCTTGGAAAAAAATTTTGACCCGATTCCCATTATCGTATGGAACTGAACTTTGTACACATATGAAGTTTGGATTGCAACGCAATATTTTGGGGTCCGAACTCAGGGGAGGGGCATTGGGGGGTTGAAACACCCCAAATCTATTTTATCCCATTCTAAATATCGCAAAAGCTTTTGTAGGTAAATTGCAAGATAGGGGCTTTGGGAGCTCATACCACCCAAGCAAATTATCATCTTCTTTCAAATATTATACGACTAAAAAGTAAAAAAATAAAGCAGATTAGATTAGATTACCAAGCAACAAAACATATAAAATAATTAAATTGACTCCATGGAGTCCCTTTAAATGCCGTCCAAGGGCTCCGGTTGTTCCACCGGGACAAGAAAAACGGTTGTTTTGTTGTGAACTACATAAGTCACAGTAGGCATTTGTCCCTTCTCGGTGGGCATATTGCCATACCCAACTCCTTGGCTTCATATTTTAGTTTTATTTTAAAATTTATTTTGATTGAATTTGTCGCTTTATTTATAAAACACCTTTTACACTTTCACTATGAACTTAGTAAACCATATGATCTTCAAATAAACGGTGATTAACAAAAAAAAAAAAAAACATGTAACAGTTGGTACACTTTCTTCTGAGAAAGACACAGTAGGCAATATGCAAATATATCTTGGAAAAATTTATTAGCTTTTTTTTAATGAAAAGGCACATCATTATTTTTAATTTTTGAATAAATTATTTATAAGGTCTTCAAAAAGTTCAAATACTATTTTTCCAATTCGAACTATTTATTTGCACAATAATCTTCAGTTGTTTAGTTTTAAAAACTTTTATTTTACCCCCAAAAAGCAAAAAAATCATTCTGTTTCGTATTTACACGTGTAAATATAAATACACGTGTATTTAATAAATACACGTGTAAATAAGATACACGTGTAAACGTTTTTAAGATACACGTGTACACGTGTATCGGGTACACGTATAATTAAATACACGAACAAAATCGTAGGCTCTACTACAAACTTACATAATTTTTACTCTCGTTAAAAATATTGATGCAACATATGAACGAGATACCTAAAAGTTGTCACCCCATTTTTTTGAAGTGAAAACTTCTTTAGTATCGTAGTGATTTGAAACACCGTGAAACGATAAAGCGAAAGGAAAAATCAATTGATTATAACTTTTTTGTTTCAATAAATTATGCAGATGAATGTATATGAAGTAGTCTTTACCACCTCAAAAAATTTTGTGATCACAAAACCTTAAAAACAGCCTATTATGGAATATTCCATTCTAAACTTCAGTATGGGATTAGTTGCTGGGGTGGTGCTACCTAACTTAAATTCAGCCTTTGCTCATTTTGCAAAAGTGTGCTATCAGGAAAATCTGTGGTGTCAACCGGTTGTATCCTTCTATGGTGCTATTTAGATCACTGAACATTCTACCTGTGAGACATTTATATTATTTCAAAGTTTCTAAAATATTCTGTATGAGATGTGGATATCTACAGAGTCCAAACTCTGGGGCCCGCAATTTGCGAAGCAACCTTGACAGCTATGTATCCGTCCCCTCATTTCGAACGACTCACTTTAGAAACGTTTACTCCATTGTGTCATATAAACTCTTTAATATGTTTCCTGAAAATATTCGTTGCATTCGTATCTTACAATTATACTTGAAAAAAATTAAAATATGGCTTCTTGAAATTGATCATTACCAAATCGAAGTTTTGTTGACCTACATCAGTTTTAAACTTAATATTTTTCTTATATAAAAAAAATAATGTAAATTTTTTCTTTTTCAATTCTTGTATTTAATTTTTTTGTATTTTCGTTATGTTAATCTTTCCCTAAAATTGTTCACCCCACATAAGTCATTTATTTATACTGAGTGCCATTTATCACTATTTAAATTGTTAAATATAAAATGTCACTATAACTATTCTTAATTATAATATTTCTTTTAAAATTTGTAAATTATCCTTTGTTACTTTTATAAATGTATTGTTATAGTAAAAATATGGAAAATAAAAAAAAAAAAAAAATAAGGGTAATAGAATTAACTATAATTCAATTAATTTCATATTCAAAATCCGAAGATAACCAGCCACCAGTGTAGGAAGTAACGTAATCTCAGTTTGAAATTTAGACATGGTTGGCTTTAAAAAATTCTTACTTTCTTCGTAGGCATAGTAGAAATATGATTGGAGCATCATTAAATAGGTGAAATAATAAACTTTCAGATGATATAAAATTTATTATAGGTTGTCATATACAAAAATGGATTTAAAGGTGATGGCATAAAAAAGGTCGATTTTTTTTATTTTTTTTTTTTTGCACACATAATTGTTTTTTACTTTTTTTTGCTTGCGATAGAAAAATCGAACTGGAGATTATAATTAGAAGTCATATTTCTATGACAGAGAATGCTAAAAAAGAAGGTTCCACAGTTCTGTCTATTTGTCTCTGTCTGTATAACTATCTTGAAATACAGGGTTGCAAAAAGCTCACATTTCAGCTCAGCTCACAGCTCAGCTCAAATTTGAGCTAGCTCAAATTTTGAGCTAGCTCACTTTTGAGCTGGGTACCATAGCTCAGCTCATTTGAGCTGAGCTGAAAGTGAGCTGAAAGTGAGCTGAGCTGAAAGTGAGCTGAAAGTGAGCTGAGCTGAAAGTGAGCTGAGCTGAAAGTGAGCTGAGCTGAAAGTGAGCTGAGCTGAAAGTGAGCTGAGCTGAAAGTGAGCTGAGCTGAAAGTGAGCTGAGCTGAAAGTGAGCTGAGCTGATGGTTGAGCTGAGCTGTCGGTGAGCTGAGCTGTCGGTGAGCTGAGCTGAGCTGTTGGGTGAGCTAAGGTAAAGTGAGCTGAGCTGTGATGGGTGAGAGGTTACATTGATTTTTATTTGGAAAGTATAATGAAATATGAAGATATTTTATTTAACACCATAGCTTAAGATGTTTGGTTCTTGTTATTTATGGAATTATTTTAACACATGCATATTTTTAGAAATAAAACAGATAATTTTTCTTGATTTTCTCTCTTGGTTTTTTATTTGGTAAAAATATTTCTATTTTTATCATAAATGAATCGGAATGGATATTAAAACAAATATATTTTTGGTATTGGGTCATTTGTTTAATTAGGGTTGAAATATTAAAAAAATTATTGAGGTGCATCTTACATCTATGAATGGGTTTTGGTGAAACGGTGTGTGATATATATTTGTTCTGGGGACTTATTAATGATGAGGAAGTTATGCAAACTGCAGGCTAGTGTTTTGTGCAATGGATTAGAAATGTTATTTAATTTATGTTTAAATGGATCGGGTTTTTTTTTATTGAGGAAAAAAATAATTTCGTTTTTGGATATTTAGGATTATTTTTTTATTAGGGGTTGAAAGTTTGCATACCCTTTCCTATCCCATCCTCTCTATTGCACGACACACAAAAATATTTTTACCAAATAAAAAACCAAGAGAGAAAATCAAGAAAAATTATCTGTTTTATTTCTAAAAATATGCATGTGTTAAAATAATTCCATAAATAACAAGAACCAAACATCTTAAGCTATGGTGTTAAATAAAATATCTTCATATTTCATTATACTTTCCAAATAAAAATCAATGTAACCTCTCACCCATCACAGCTCAGCTCACTTTACCTTAGCTCACCCAACAGCTCAGCTCAGCTCACCGACAGCTCAGCTCAACCATCAGCTCAGCTCACTTTCAGCTCAGCTCACTTTCAGCTCAGCTCACTTTCAGCTCAGCTCACTTTCAGCTCAGCTCACTTTCAGCTCACTTTCAGCTCACTTTCAGCTCAGCTCACTTTCAGCTCACTTTCAGCTCAGCTCAAATGAGCTGAGCTATGGTACCCAGCTCAAAAGTGAGCTAGCTCAAAATTTGAGCTGAGCTGTGAGCTGAGCTGAGCTCACTTTTGAGCTTTGTAGCAACCCTGTTGAAATACTAGTCTTAACTACTAAAGCGATTTTCTTAAAACATGTTAGCTTTTAGAAGAGGTTTGTGTATTTTCATACTTGCAGGCAGCTGCTTGTGTAATCAATTTATATTGAAGGTTTTGAATGAACAACATCAACTTGTGTGTGCTTTTTTTCAAAAATTCATTGCTTACAAAAATGAAATTTTATTAATCTGTAAGATTTTTGTATACGAAAGAAGCTTAAACATTCTAAGCAACTTTTAGCATAAGATCAAAAACGTTCATATTATTTCAAAGCTTTTAGTTTAAGAGCCTACAGGAATGATTAGGAGTGTAGGTCAAACAAAAATGTAGAGTATCCGTTCTTATAAAGAATGTGAAAGTGTGACCTTAGCCTACTCATATCAATTAAAAAAAAAAATCTTAAACTGAAAAAAAAAAATCGTAAAAAAAAAACAAGTATACGCCACAGTGATCGTTTTCTTTATAAAGGAGAATGGGCATTTTGGACGTTGAGCGGCCATTTATGAAATTGGTATCAAATGAAAGGCCTATATCTTAGGACAAACTTTTACATTGGATGTTTCACTGTATTGCATTTAGAATGCAAGATATTGCAATATTAGTATTGTTAATGCATCGTTTAGTGTGTGAATGAAAAATTGGATTATATTTTTATTTTAAATACACAATATGAAGCTCTGTCATTTTCCCTGACCCTGAAGACATTGATCTTAAAATCCGACCAATAGAACTCATAATACAAGATTTTTAAGCCAACCACTTTTGTTTTTGTTCGAGAGTTTTTCAAACGATTCAAACTAACAAAAAATTGAACAATAAAACTCTCAAAATAGGCTTAAAATTGTTGTTTAAAAAAGCTAATAGTTTGGGTTCTAGTGGTTGGATATTCAAGATTAAGGTCTTCAGAGTCAGGGAAAATAACAGAGTATAATAATATGCACTTTTAATACATATTAAAGATACAACATTGAGACAATCTGCATAAAGTGTTAAATGCAAAAATGCATTTTACCCGTTTCTGAAGTACGTCACAAGGATAAAACTTCTGCAAAACATATGTAAGACTTAATAACATCATAAAATAACAAATTCATTTATGGCCGCGTAACGTCCACGTTTCATACAAATTTGCCCATTCTCCTTTACATGGCGAACGAAAATGACCCAATACAATTTTGTTTGTGAAATAAGAATATCAAAAAAAAAAAAAACTTATATATTTTTTTATAAAATAAAACCTGAAAATATTTTTTTTTCTTTTTCAAATTAATTTTATTTATTTCATTTGAATTACTCCATTTTCGAAAATATCTGTAATTTCATCAAGGAATATGTGTATTATCAAAATCTTTGATATTTTTTGAAATTAAAAACAAAAAGATCTATGTAGATGCGTTTGAAATATTTTAATTTGCTGCGCGTGTAATAATTAACAACAATATTGAAAAATCAAGATCGAGCAAATAGCATTGCATACGTATGGCCTTGAACAAAATATAGAAACACTCGCACCATCAACATATGAAACACTATGCTTCCCTAATATTCTAGCTAGACTACCCTCACTCATAGTATATTATAGCAAATATTAAGACAAGCATCATTTCATGTTTATAATATGTAGCTTGCGCCGGCTACGTGACCTAACTGAGATCATTACTTTTTGCAAAAAACAAAACAAAATAACACTACAATGCACTAAATCTAAATTTAATACGCGGAAATAATATCTCATTGTTTCATTTTTGTACATTTAGGATGCCAAGGGAAAAAAAATAAAATATACATATAGTAGGTACATTATTTTAGAAAATATAAATGAAAACATTGAATTTCTTTATTGTTAGGGGGGTTTTGTGTGGTGTAAATATATTTTCGATGTTTTGACACGTTTCATCGAAAATATGCATTATGCACTTTTACAATTAAATCATGTACTTGAATTTGAGAATTTATTTTTCAATCAATGTCAAATAAATTGCTTGGAAAAAGATGAAAACCGTAAGAGCGGAAAAAACCTTCAAATTAACGCAGATTTTTTATTTTGATGGTCTTTTTTTTTTGCATAGTTTTTGAAAGAGAAACTAATGAATTGGGTAAAAGATTACCAAGCGAAAGAAAAGAAAAAATAGTTTGGAGACCATGAATTTTCAATTTATTTTACAAATTGACGAAGCTAGAGTTTTTGGAGTGGATGACGGTTGTCGTTTCTTGCCCCTCAATTCAGATTTTCGGGGTGTAGTAAAATTTTTACATCCTACTTTGTTAACAGTAGGTACACCTAGCCCTTAAGAACTTGATAGGTCAACGCTTAAAAAAAGAAAAAAGCAAAACATGACAAGGAAATATCTAAAAACAAAAATGAGTCACTGTGGTGTATACTTGTTTTTTTTTTTTTAATCGAATTTCCTACTAAAATTTATCTGTTTACAAAACTTTGTCAAAATGAACACGACACGATATGGTTCCAACTCCATATTCCTTCAGGAGTGAGATCTACCAGGCGTTTGGAGACTCGTTTTGTATCCTTATGAATTAAGTTTAATAAAAAGAAAGATAGGTGTAAATTAGTCCTTCCCAAAATTGAGAAATCATAGAATTTATGCGATTTAATTTTTTTTCTTCTACATGTTGATTGGGTTAAAATTCTTAAAAAAGAACCAACGCGTCTAGGTGGGGATGATAATTTCAATGCTACAAATAGCAATTTTATAACTATATAATTGTATTTGCATTTGCTCAGGTGGGAATAGCAATGTGAAAAAATGCAAACGTTATTAAAAATAGCGACAACACTTGCGATAAAATTATAGAACTTTTGGGAAAAAAATATGAACCAATACTCTTGTTTTGCTCATATCTCAAATTATTACAGTGAACAATTTTTAAAAAAGTAATTTCAAAAATTTAAATTTTGAAAAATGATTTTTTATAAAATGTGTAATGCTGCATTTTTTTTCGAAATTCCATGAATTTGATTTGATTTGAATTTATGCGATTTAATTGTAAAACAGTTACTTCGGTTCCGTATCCCAAAAACTTGAAGCCATGATTTTTCCGGAAAGAATCATACACGGAGAAAACAGACCACATAGGATCGCACCTTAATTTAAGCGGATTTCTGAATGGTTTTTTGCTAAGATGACTTTCACCTTAAATTAAGGTGACATCACCTTAAATTAAGGTGACATCACCTTAAATTAAGGTGACAAATCACATTAATTTCTTGAATGCGCAAATAAAAAAAAAAAAAACTGGCAGCCACCGGGGATCGAACCTACAACTGTTGGGTTACTAGGCCAGTGCCTTTTCCACTGTTCTATCTAACTGTTGGAAATGAGTATGATAAACTGCAAGTAAAGCTAAAGTGTGACTATAATTTTAATTTTTTTATTTTTGGTAGGTTTTTTTAAGATGAATATTCATATTCACATTAAAATAAAATGAAGTTCACATTAAATTTAACTGAGTTTAAGTGGAATTACCATATTTTAAGCGGATATCACCTTATTTTAAGGTGGTGAAATTTAATGTGCGCATCATCTTATTTTAAGATGACACTTTTTTCTCCGTGTATTCAATGAACTCTATGCCCAAACCGAAAATGCTGCTTTTGCACCATTGTTTTTATGAACAATGAGTATCCCTTCAAAATAACTGCAAAGTTGTGTCCTTTTCCAGACCACAATTACAGCTGGAAAATAAGTTGTATGCTTAATTTCATTTTATCTCTTACATTTAATTGCTAACTCAACTTGAACTCAATAACTAGGTACTGACACGTTTCAAACCAAACTTGTTATCTTTCTAAAATGTTTAGACCTCGAATTTAAAAAAAAAATAAATCGTTAGAGTCGTACTTGTTTAACAATGTCTTGTACCTACACATTTTGAAATAGTTATAAAAAAAAATTGTTATGTACACTCCTGCTCAAATTTAACGCACATCATATTTATTTTACAGAAAAGTCCTATTATTACTTTATCTCACAGTATCGTGGTTATTTTCTCATCTTTTTTTTTGTTGATAATACTGTTGCAGTTTATCATTTTTCTGACATGGTAAACAATAAGCAAACACAAAAAAATACAACAAATCGTCGGCACAAAGCCAAAACCGCGAATCTGCATTTTTGGACATTTTCACTTTAATGGATCTTTTAACTTGTTATCGGTCCCTCTATTCACTGCATCGACCGCAGTCCTCTTTCTGTTGATCAGCAGCTTAAACTATCGATTTCCGTTGTACGAGTTTGCATAAGATTGCATGAGGTTCCAAAACTTTGAAGCCGTTTTTCTCAAAACTACAATTTTGCAGATTCGTGGTTTTGGCGTTGTGCCCACGAAATAATGTTAAAGCCATTTTAAATAAGATGCAGGGGTATAACTAAAGAAGAAAAAAGTGTGCGTTAATTTTGAGCAGGAGTTTAGTTCTAAAGAAATTATTAATCAACATTTAAAAACAAAATTTCAAGAAAATTGTTTTTTTAATCATAAATGTGGTCTTGGTAAATTGTGGTAAATGCTTCTGGCCAAGAATTTTCGTCCAAATTTACTGAGTTTGATATAAAGTAGAAATCACGAAAATGGTTCTATGAATATCTTAATTACGATTGAAAAATACTTGTTTGTATTGAAAAAGTTGTATCTTAATTACGGCATTTCATTCTTTTTTACTTGCTCTATAGGGCAAGTATTGGTTTCGTGTAGAAAAAAAAATTTGAGGTTTTAATCAAAACCAACATTACGATGATGGAGAAGATCAAAAAAGTGGTTTTCGTCATGCCGTCCGTCGGTCTGTGCGTGTGTGCGTCCATCTGTACATCCAGCTAGGGCCTAAACGGATGGATGGATTTGCTTGAAACTTGGTACAGATGCTTTTTAGGTTATTCCCTATTATTTATTTTTTTAATATCTCCTTTTTAACGCATATCTCCCATATAATGTTTTCGAGGTATTGCAACTTTCTCGAAAACGGCTCTAACGATTTTGATTAAATTTGGTATACGTAATAGACTTATTGATTCTAACAAAACTGCGTTTTTAGTTTTTTTCAAAAAATGCGGAGAACGGAAATATGGCGTTGCCGTTTTTCAAAAATTGAAATGTTTTTTAAGTTCATATATTTCACCAAAGGATAAGTCAATTTTATTAAAAATTTACAGACATCATTTTGAAGTATAAAATGTAAAAAAAAAATATTTTTAAAAACATTTTTGAAAAAACAAATTTTTTATTTAATTTTTAAACTTTCGATTTTTTTTTCTCGACACTAAATAAAATCTTAAATTTCCAATAGACATTTAAGATAAAGATACTGTGAACTACAAGAGCAAGTACGTGCGACCCAGTCGTGCACTTTATTTTATATACCTAAACCGTTAAAGGCGTTTTTCAAAGGTACCTTTAATTTTGGTACTTACCAAAAAATTTTTATTTCCTCTCTACAAAATCACGTTAAACCTATTTTTGAAGCAAATTGCTTGATTGGTTTGGCCTGTAGTTCAAGATAGAGAGACAGATGTCTGGACAGAGTTGCTCGACACAATTTGTTGGCATCACCTATCAACGTAATGTTATATCTGATTGTTATCTCGAATTTGATTTTTTTACGAATCCAAAACTTGCCCTATATAACATAAATCACAAGTAAAACCCTTTAAAATTTTAATTAACTCGACCATGTTTTGCACATTAAAATTTTCAGGAGGATCTACATTAGGTAAGCTTGTTATACCTATGGGAGGAGCTCAGACTAAAAATTAATTTAAGAAAGAAAGAAAGAAAGTTGTTTTACATGATAAACAAAATATAAAATATTAGAATTAAGGGCATTTATAAAAATTAAATCATTTTTGCAGAACAAAATAGGATACATTTGAAAAAAACATTATATTCTTATATTTTCTAGACGAAAAATTGTAAATGATTGATTCTAAGCTAACTCAATCAAAAGTGAATGAGCATTACAACAAAAAACAAATTGTCATCATTGGAAAATTTCATTAATTTAATTTTTTAAAACCATATTCTTTTACAATCATGCTTAATTTAGAGAGTTGATTTTAAAATTATTTTACTTTAAACTTGATTTCGAACTTTTAATATTATTTCAGATAAAAAGTATGCGTTTTCATAAATATTTCTCAGAGAATATAAAATTACTTGTTGATTCATCATTGTCATCAAAACTTCAATATCTAGCCAAATTCTTAGCCTTGTCCTCTTTTAAGACTGCTTAAGTTAATTGAAATCCAATAAAAAAAAAGTCTATCATACCTCAATACAATCACAATAAATGCGTCCTCAAGGATATTCTCAACCCAAATGATATACCTTCTCCCCTCTGTTCCCATTTTTATATGAATGTATATGTCCTTTTCTTAAACCATTATTAATTCATAAAAAGACATTATTTCAATAGAAGCAACCAACCATACTCTCCGAAACTAATTTTAACCTCGAAATCATATTATTATTATATATATATTTTTTTTTCTCATAAGTGGAACGAGGTGAAAGCTTCTTAAATATTATTTCGTACATAAATCGAACCTCTGGTAACAAAAAAAAATCTCATTTTGTCCACCCCAGTTTAGTGTGTCCTTACAAAAAAAAATTAACAAACACTCTCTAGCTGAATTAAATACGAGGGCACAGACGGGCATATCGGAGGACACAAAGTGTGAACATAGAAAAAAAAATTCAAATTCCTTGACATGGTACAAATTCTCTACAATAACAACAACTACTACAAATTTGTCCCACAGTTCTAAGAAAGTCCTTTTTCGAAATAAAAAAAAAAAAATTATGAAAAAAAAAAAAATTATCCTTAATAATTTTTTTTTGCGCAGTTCACTTGTACCTTACTCTGATGACATACCTACAAACAAGACTTTATACCTACTCATTCCTCACAAAGTCACAATTTGTGATAATAATTGTGATGAAAAGTTCAGTGTCATTTTCAGGACGAGGACAAGGATCGAGGGCGCCCGCTTTTTCAGACAACACACACAACCCAAACACTCCTCAACTCAGTGCTCACTAGAATTCGAGGTTTATTTTTTTTTTTTTTTTTTTCATTTTTTATAATTTTATGGATGACTTGACTTGACTATGTGTGTAGGTACAATGCCATTCAATGAGACTGTCCTTGTCCTTCGGCGAACGAGCAAGCAATGTGATGATGGGTTGGGGGGAAAAATGCTTTGGACAAAAGGATATATATGGAATAAACATACACACACACACCCTATACCTTTGCTTTTTCTCTCTGTCTCCTCTCTCGTAGGACTATAAAGCTTTTGTTTAATTGAATATGTGCCGATGCTTACGAAATTTTAGAACATGTATGAGTCAGGGATGTTATTGCAAATGAACGATTTTAAAAGTTTTGATGTTTAATGATTAAAACTTCCCTTATTAAGGTCCAAATTGGAGACGGACATAATCTCGAAAATTTGAGTCTAGAAAGCCCAGAAGCCCGAAAATCCAAAATCCAGAAGACTCAGAATCCCGAAAATCCAAAATCCCGAAAACTCAGAATCCCAAAACCGATATCCCGTAAAATTAGGGATTTTAGGTGTTCGGAATTCTGCGGGTTCTCGCGATTTAGGGTTTTCGGGATTTTGCATTTTCGGGATTCTGCGTTTTTGGGGATTCTAAATTTTTGGGATTTTGGTTTTTCGGGATTTTGGATTTTCGGTATTTCGGGTTTTCGGGTTTTTGGGATTTTGGTTTTCAGGATTTTGGACCCAACCCGATTAAATTTTCTAGCCTTGGGTTTGTATAAATTCCTGAAGGAATTATTGAATTTCTTAAGTAGCTATTGAACTTAGAAATACATTTCTTATAACATCCCTGGTAAAAAAAAACTGACTTGGACTTGGGACTTGTAGAATTAAGGACATGCGATACCTTGTTTGAGGGTCACGCGCCGTGTGGGTTGTTCATAATTGAAAATAGCTTTGTACCTACGCTAATGCGTGAGTGATATTGGACTTTATTATAAGGATACCTATACAATATTTTCAAATGAATAAATATAATGTTATATTCTACCCTCAATTATCACTTCGTGTGTCAAGGTCTTGGACTATATTGCACAAAAACACACACACTTTCATAACAAAAAAAAAAAAAAAATACAATTGAAAATCTGTCTCAAGGCAAATTTAAATTGCCAACTGACATGACATGGAATTTTATTGTTGAAAGAATGATACGTTGTTTCCATTAAGGCATCTGGAACTACATTCATACATACCCTGCTTCTGCTTATCATCTTCACTCACTCACCTTTTTTTCCTATTCAAAACATCAACAACAGCAGCAGCAGCCGTTTTAATCGACAGTTCTAAGCTCGAAGGACAAGGCAAAAAGTTGAGGGTTAAATGGGTGGTAGAGGGTGGTTGGGGGAGAAGTGAAAAGTGTATACAAGGAGACACACAAATTTGGGTCATTGAATCTCAAAGTTTTCAATATTTTAGATTAGGCGATTGCTTTAAATTTCAATGAGGTTGAAGGTGAGGTTCTTTGTTTTTTTTTTTTTTTTTTTGTTTAATTTTGATATGGATATTGGGTTACTGGGGCGTATGTGTGTTTTTTTTTTTTTTTGTATTGTCTTTAAAAGGATATTACCTACTTTATGTGAATGATAATCGAAATTTTGTGACTTAATTGGGGATATTTATTGCAAACCATAAAACAGTTAAGCAAATTAAATATAAACAATTTTATATAATTACTTAAATTAATTGAAATAAGAAAAAAATATCACTTTAATTTCCTTAGGACGAGTTTTACAAATGAAGGGTCCAGGGGAAAAACAGTATAAGTCCATTCCAACTCATTTCGAGAAAAAAGCATTTTAAAATTTTGTTTTCGTAACAACTTAGTACCAAAAGCACAAATTTTATTTATTTTTTCAGCCCCAAATATAAAAAATTAAATATTTCAAAAACTAGAGCTGCTAGAAAGAAACCAATATGATGAGCTTACTGAATCCAAGTCTATTAAATTAGATATAAATCTTTCTGGAAAATTTTAAAAAGTTGAAAATTGTTGGCCAGTGTAATCATTTTTATCAAAAAAACAAAGCCGACTTCCATGGATCAAAACTGGGTTTATTGTTTTTCTTATAGTTTCTATCGCTATAACTGAATGAAATTGAAATGGGACCACACTGGGAAAGCTAGGGGCTATCCAATGCAAAAAGAATTATCAAAATTGGTTTACTCAGTCCAAAGTTAGGCAATGCCGTCTTCACCATAAGGGCACACGGGTCCCGTGCCCAGGGCCCCCATTTTCAGGGGGGCCCCTAAGGAACGAAAATTTCTGGCACACATTTATTCGCAAAACATTTTTGTCGTTTTTATATCGTGGGCACAACGCCAAAACCACGAATCTGCAAAATTGTATAGTTTTGAGAAAAACGGCTTCAAAGTTTTGGAAATTCATGCAATCGTATGGGAACTCGTGCTACGGAAATTGATATTTTAGGCTTTTAGGCAACAGATGGATGATTAGGGTCGAAGCAATGGATAGAGGGGCCGATGACAAGTTAAATGCCGCATTAAAGTGAAAATGTCCAAAAATGCAGATTCGCGGTTTTGGCTTTGTGCCGACGATATGGCAACCAAACAATTAAAAAAAGTTTTTTCTACACCTATACTGAAAATATATGTTTTCAAAATGAAAAAAATTATGTGGCGTCATATGCGGACAAAAATTTAAATCCAAAAAAACAAACAAACCCAAATTCAATTTTCCAAAAAATAAGACAATAATATTTTCAAAAAACAAGAAAAATATTTTTTTTTTCCATCAAAAGCTTATTTTAGGCTATGACTTATGAGAACAATAGTGGCGTAACCCATTTTGTTTTGAAAAAAAGAGCTTTTCATAAAAAATTGGTCTCTTAATATATTTTTTTTAATACAAAAATAGATTTTTGGTGAAAGCTACACTCAAAAATAGATGGCACACAAAAAATCGTTGTTTTAAAAAACCCTGATCTAAAATCTCTTGTGGCTCAAAACTGAATTTAATGGCTAACGCCACTATTGTTCTAATAGCCTCATTTATTTATAATAAAAACAACAAATTCTCTTCCATTATCTACATTCTTCAATGGTTGGCAGTTGGCACCCCAAACATTTTTTCACTTTGAATTGCGAATTGCTCTCGTATGTAATGATTGACAATGATTGCTCTCGTATTTTATGATTGACAAATAAAATTCATTAAATAACTTTAAAAAATTGATAAAAAAAATTAACTTTTTTTTTAAATCCAAAAATAAAAGATTTCTTAATTTTAAAATAAGTATAAACCGTTTTCATTGAAATCGGTTGAGTAGTGTACAAAATCGGTTCCATGGCTAGTTGGTTAATAAGGGTCCAAAAAAATATTTTTCTTATTCAAAAAGTGCGGCCTTATCTGCAGCATTACAAGTTTTTTTTTTTTTTCAAAGCAAAATCGTTAGCCGTTTTTGAGAAAATTGCAATATCTCGAAAACTTTATATTGGAGATATCCGTTAAAAAGGAGACATTAAAATAAAAAAAAAATTGCTCTTGAAAATCACGTACAAATCGTCTGTAGGTATCGAGTTTTAAGCAAATCCGTTTGAGCTCTTTTTTTTTTCAATTTTTCAAACTGAAACTTATAACGGATACGGGGTATAAGTATTGGCAGTATAAAAAGTACAATTATTGGTAGTGACATAGATTGATGTCCCAAACCCAATGTACGTATTATTAGCGCCCCCCTACCACTAGGTGTAAACTTTATATGGAACGATATACTGGCACCCCTTTTTAACCAGCCATTGCCTTTTAGCCAACTTATTTTAGTTTCCAAAAGGGCCCCAAATTTGTGTGTGCCCAAGGGCCCCAGGCTAGTTAAAGACGGCCCTGAAGTTAGGAGGTAACAAACATAAAAAAACAAAAAAAAAACATAACAAAAATACAGACGAATTGAATACCTCCTCCTTTTTGGAAGTCGGTAATAAAATTGTTAAGACGAAATACAACTTTTGTTAACTTATAATATACTGTAAAAAATATTAGATTTCAGCAGAGTATTTTTGTAGGTTTTAGCAAATTTTGATGGTTTTAGCCTCAAATTACAGTACCTTGCCATATTATTAGGCCCAAGCGAAAAAAAAATACAATTTTTCATGTTGCTGAATTTTTTAAGTTTTTGTCGTAATATCTAAAATTTCTCAATTACGTACAAATCATGCAGATACGGATTGACTTAACAAAGTTGGAAACGAGTTCTGCTCGTCTGGGATTTTACGAAAGCAAAAACAGATGATCAGCCCAGCGCAACTAAAAATTTGGCTTCTAAAAAGCTTTATAGAAGCAAAAGAAGCATGTATAAAGCTTTACAGAAGCAAAATTGTTAGTCGGGAGAGCTTCTATATTTTATGCAAGATTTGGCTTTTTCCATAATTTTAAGAATGTCTGGAAATTTACCGACCATGAAAACTTCTTTTAGAGCTTATTCCCTTTTGCAAGTTAATTTCTATCAAATTTATGAATTCTCTAACTTTTTTTAAGTCAATCCTTATCTACATGGTAAGTGTAAGTAAATGAGACAAACAAAAATTATGATATTTCAACAAAAACTTTAAAAATTCAGCAACATACAGTAAAAAAATTGTATTTTTTTTTTCGCTTGGGCCTAATAATATGGCAATGTACTGTAATAGTAACAAACCTGAGGAAATGTTTAATTTTTTTTACACTCGTCAAACAGATAAACAGAAAAGCAAAACGATACAGAATTATTAAAAAATAAATACTTTTAAATGACAATTTACTAAATTTAGTCAATGACAGAGTTCTTAAATATTTTGTTTTTAATGCATTTTATTTCCATTACAAATTAAATATTTTTTTATTTATAAAAAATTTTTACTAAAAAATATTATTGCAACTGAAAAATATCTGCATTGAAAATAAAATTTTTATTACAAATAAAAATATTTTGCATTGAAAAAAAAAAAATCGATGTTTTTTTGTTTTTCTTATATTCGTCGAATTTCTTACAATTTTGGCTATTTGACCATACATTAGCTATTTCAATTATAATATTGACCTAAATGTAAGGCCAAATAGTCGTTTCTGGTGAAATCTCCGTTATATTTTAACAATTGTTAATGTTTTCTTGATAAATTGTTATACCTTCTACTGAGTTAAAAATTATGTTCGTAATTAGCTTTCCAAAGATAAAGTTCTATACCAAAAGAGAACAAAAATATAAATCATATCTCAAGAAAAAACCACAAGAAATATTATCCTATAGGGATCACCAATATAAGTGGAAACCCAAGACCAAGTGTAGGCTGCGTAGTTGCGTGTACAAAAATATAATAAAATCCAAGAAGAAAACAAAAAAAAAAACTAAAAGTCTCCAGTGACGTTACTGCATGGCCACGAGTTGCGCTCCAAAGTAATATCTATGTATACAATGTTCACCCACATCAAAATAAAATATCATAAGGAAAACCTACAACTTCACCTTCATCTGGCATTGAGGGTTGAGGACAAACACTACTACTCTCTGGGCTCTGTGTTGTACACAATCCATGACCTTGTCCCTTGGAAAAGCTCTCAAAAGGGCATTTCAAGGTAATTGGCAGAGTAACTTATATCCCATTCAGCTATGTATACACTAATAATATAACACGACGCCACGTGGAACAACAAAATGATTTAAAGGATTCATCTATAAGCTCTCCTACACAACATCTCTGAGAGCGTAGGCAAAAAGCATAAGGAATATACCGAGAATAATGGTAATGGATTATTTGAGATATACACACTATACTGCCATTGCCATGGCTAAAATACACTGAACTAAGCTGTCAAGTTTTTCTTTTCTAGAAAAGAATCTCTATTAAAACAAAGCTAAATGCAGAAGTTTACTATATGCACGTGTAACTCTAGGTGATGGTACATTACCTTTGCATAAATGCTGTGGCACTTTTATAAGTGGAATTTTATTCAATAAAAATGTCAGTGAAAATGTCAAAAGTTCTTTGATGCTTTTAGGTGGTTTAATGTAACGGAGGTAAGAAATGCTTATTTATTTTCCACAAATCGTGATATAACCTACCGTAATGTTTTTGGACTTCAAGTAGGTTCTAGAATATAGATTTTGTTGTGGCATTTTTGTAATGCTACATAAAAGCTGATAAAAAAAAAGTCTATGGCAGGCCTTACCTGCAGTTCAGCAATAAAACTGTTCACCAACAAAAAAGTTACGCATACGCCACAGTGACCCCTTCAGAAAAACTAACAGACAAGTGGAATTGTGGAATAAAATATTTTTTTATGACTGACAATATAATATTATTTCCTCTTCATATTCAGAATATAAAGTTATGACAGTTCTTAACAAAAAGTGTTCCATTTCGATTGAATGAATTTATCAATTTCTTTTTTTTTTTTAGTTTCAACAATAATGGAGTCACTGTATGTATACCTGTTGAACCTTTTCTTTTAAATTTTGTTTATAATATTTTTTAAATTTTTTTTTCTTCTAATATTTTACAATAATTCTTCCGATATATGACCTACACTGGTTAACAAGGGTATTGTTCTCGAAACAAAATTATACTTTTCTGAAGGTTTTTGGTGTGCTAATTTCGAAAAAAACGTATATTTCATTACTTCGGACGTTATTTTTGTATCTAAGGTAAATGGTTCAAACATACATAGTAACGGTTGCTATAAGAAGTGTTTCCTTGTTTCGAGACCTGTTTAAATCTTTCCGATAAATAGATCTTTATGTTTCCAAAACATTCTTGTGCGGTGACTGACTGAAAGTAATATTTTCAATCGTTTTATTATTATTTTTAAATTTTTCTGAATTTTTTGTTTAGTTGCAGGACTTGTATTAGATAGTTGATCAACTTAACTTTCTCTTGAATTATTGCTTAGCTATCGAGGTTTTTAAACCCATCGAGAGCTCTCTTCTACATGGTGCCATTTGCCGTTTATAAGAAGTATATCTTAAGACTAGTTAGCTTATTTAAATAGATGCTTCATATATCTTTCTAGCCATGGGAAATAAAATCGACTCAAAACTTTCCGTATACCTTAGATAAATACTTTGAACTTTTGAAATGAAATAAAACACCACATTTTTGCAGCTCTAAATGACTTACTTCTAATCGCTTTTTTATGATCAAATTCAAATTCTTTGAGTTTTTTTGAACATTTTATTCATAAATATCGTTTAATAGATAAACCAAAGAAAATAAAAAAAAATTCAGAAAAAAGGAAAATTTAACTTTTTTGAAAATTTCGATTATTCTTTGGTTTATCTAGAATTTAAACGATATTTATAAAAAAAAATTCAAATAAACTCAAAAGAGTTTGATTTTGCTCATAAAAAAGCGATAAGAAGTAAGTCATTTACAGCTGCAAAAATGTGGTGTTTCATTTTATTTTAAAAGTTCAAGCCCTCACAACAGAAAAACCTGTTTCATGAATTAATCTGTAATTTTGCATATTTATTTCAAGTATAGTTATTAAATAGCGATACATTTTCTTAAAAAAAACGTAAAAGTTCCTATTTTAATAGCTTTTTTAAATTGATCTCAAATGTTAGAAAATATTTTTTTAACAAAGTAAACTTAATTTCTTAGACAGAGACTTGAATGAAGTTTTTAAATGTATCCTTGAATTTTCTGTAAGGTGATCCAAAGGTGATAGTCAAAGTCAAAAGTATGGTTTTTGGTTTGATGACTGATATTGAAGTCTAACAAAATCGTAGAAGTTTGAAATAAAAAGAATCTTGAAACTTAATAAATAGCCTTTCTGAAAATCATAATCATTTTATCAGAAAAAATGTTCCAACTTTCTTAAGAGAAAAATATAAACACACAAAATTTGGTTTTTGAACAGCTGCAATGATTTATAGATATTTTGCTATTTGAAATAAAAAGTTCTAAAATCCTAAAATTAGAAGAATGTTGCTTTAATATGCTTTTTCTTTTGTCATGATACGATCATTTTTACTGAGATACAGCATATCGAAAATCACGAATTTTTTTGTTCCTTTAATTTTTTTATTTTATATGTACTTTTAAAATAGGGTTTCCACATAGAATTTCCTATTGTAAAAGTGGTAACCCTATTTTTGTCATTTTCTCTATCAACTTATCTTTCATTTGACACCAATCTTAACCCTTAATCTTATGAGCTTCGTAACTCGACGGCCGTTTCTCCTACTTTTGCCTATTCTAACCCTGTTCTACATTATATCTATCTATAACTATTTTGTCACAGGGAATTGAAACTTGTCGATTTTTCCAAAAAATCGCAATGACTTTTGTTTTAATGTTTTATCATCCAAGTAATCTTCCATAACCTTCTTTATTATTATATAGTTCAGTTGACAGGAAATTTTAACACCTTCTCTTCTAAGCTTAATATTTGACAGTGGTTTTAAAATATGAAGTCAAAAGTATGGCTACCCAACGAGATATCCCAAAGCAAAGCTTGAAAATAATTATAACTCCGTCCTTTTTTAGAATTGAAACCAACACATTTCTAAATAAAAAAAACTTTATTTAACTCTTAATGTTTATTAATTAATTCAATTTATTTAACTCCTCTACTTCATTCTCTCTTTGAGAGTCTCTGTTAATTTCTCTAACAGCTCTTTCAGCTCTGCTAAAACCTTTTCATTTTCATCCCACTTCTCCATATCCTTTTCCACTGCTCGTATACACGCCTGCGCACTTAATCGAGCCGATGACAATTGCGAGTTAACACTTGTCTTTTCAGAATCTTCATGATTATTAACAGCTTCCAAACTATATTCACTCAAATCCTTACACAATTGCAAGACTTTCATCGAAGATGGTTGTTTACTTGCCCAAGCGAGTTCTTTTTGTGTATAAGCTCGATAGGCTCTTTGTAGTTTTTGAGCCTTATTTAGTGGTGTAGCAGCCAATAAAGCAGATAACTCCCACAATCTAGCTTCAGCTCCATGTTTAACACACTGATGGCCAAGTAAAGTATTTGCCTTTTTAACTAATCTTTGTGTTGATCTTCCTTGAGCATCAGGTGTATCTTTAGAAATGGCAGTTATGACTATCGAAAGTACTTCCAGATCAAGAAATCGATCTTTCAATTCGCTTAAACGGTTATATGAATTTATGGCATCTTCAAAATTCCCCGTATCAACACTAACCAACATAAAATTCTCCCAAACTTTCCAATTCTGATAGTTGCATTTGAGTGATTCACCCAAAACTCGATGAGCACGTTTCTTATCTCCAAGTTTAATTAATGCCTTTGCTAGATTATTCCACGACTCATAACCCAAAGGTTCAAGATGAGTATAAGTGATATAAGCATGAACGGCAATTTCCCATTTTTCCAAGGAAATTGCTGAATAACCCAATCGCAACCATATTCTTTCTTGCAACGAGTTGATTTCCACGGATTTTTCAAAATGTGGTAATGCTTTGTCATACTCTTTTCGGGCAAAGAAATAACTTCCCCAATGAGCTTGTGCCTTGGCACTTGTATGTTTACTAAATTCCCAAGCAGTTTCATAACATTTGACGTCATCTGTTGCATCTCCAAGGAGACAATAGAGAAGAACAGTGGGTTTCTTTTCCAGCTCTTGGCGAACAATTTCAGCTGCTTTGTGGCGTAGGTCTAGCTTTGTATAGCACTTAATAACCTCTTCCCAAGCTTGTATCTGGAGATAAAGGTCTAGTGCTGACTTGGTCATTCCCAGACTTACCATCAATTCACCCAATTGCTTTTGGACTTCCCATTTTGGAAGAATAAACGATGCAAACCCATAGGACAACCTCTGAGGGAGAGTAAAGGCGCTTCCATTTATCACATTGACAACTTCTTCACATTGCTTTAGACTCCTTTCAACGGTACGATTTTGTTTACATTCCTGACTGATGTTTAGAAGGAGTGTAGCCAAACGAACTGCAAGTGGACCATGGTCTTGATAGAGAAGAGTGTTGATGTAGGGTTCGATTTCTTCCTCGGCCAAACGGTCGGTAGGTTGGGAACGCTTCACGTGTTTTCTGGAAAATAGAGAATCTTAAGGAACATGAGGAGTTAGGAAGATATATCAAAGCTTACACTTTAGCCAAGACAACTGCTTGAAGTATACTGGGCAGGGACATGACATTGTTATCTTCCACGTTCAGGAAACGAATCTTTTCCAGCCTCGTGTCATCGTCGAGTTTAAGCAGTTTAGGGAGATTAGTGGAACCATTCGAAGTAGAAGATGTAGGAACTTTAAGTTCCTTGTTTTGTTTGACTTTGAGACAAAGTTGTGGCAGGGCTTTCTGTTGGAATTTGGTCCTGAGACCGAGAAGACCTGAGTGGAAAGAGAATTGTTATTAAATACATTTATTTACGTATTTAAATATGTATATTTCATCAACAAGAGTACACAGCTTTTATAGACTACTAATTACAAAATTGTATAATATACTAAATAATGAAACAATAAAATACAAATTATTGCACTCCAAAGCTAAAAAAGAAACATTCATTATACCTTAAAAACCTCTCTACCACAACATTTAAAAAAGTCAATATTTTCATTTTTACACACTAAGTTTGCCAGTCTTAAGCAACGGTAAATTGGCTCATTAAAGCCATAATTTACTCTGTGTTGAGGAACACATAAGGTATTAAACGCTCTTAAAGTATACCCCAGATAATTATTAAAACAAACTTTACTTGGCAGAAAATGGACAATCAATTTTAGAATTCATTATTTCTTTAATAAATATTGTATCAAAATATTGCTGTCGAATTTCTAGACTTTAAAGTCATAAAAGCAAAAATCGATCACATGAAGGTCGGGGAATATTCCAAGGCAAAAGATAAAACATTTTTCTAGATAAGCATTTTGGAAATCTTTCTAATCTATTTGAATGAATAGAATAAATAGACGGAGAGATGGTTGCAAGTTTTCGGACTGACTCGGGAAATGGAATTTTTTTTCATGAAATTGTTGGATAGGGGTGGGATAAGCAAATGCCAAATTGGCAGAAAGCAGACTGGATGGAATAAGCGTGGGTGGGGGCTCAAACTTGCATTTTTTTTTGGAAAAAAAACTTTCTCGGAAATGGGTGCAAAGTGGTGGAGGTGGTTGAAGAAGGTGTTAAAGTGACAATTCCAAAATGGCAGAAAGCTAAGTGGATGGAAAAGGGGTGGCAGAAGGGCGCAAAGTGGTAAATTTTTTTTTGAAATTTACTGACTCGGAAATGGCTGCCATTTTGCAAGTGTATTCCTGATGGTATGTAGTTTCTAAATTCAAAATGGCAGAAAGCAGACTGGATGGGTTCTATTTTTTTTCAATTTTTTACTTCGGAGAGTGCCAAAAAAAAACTTTTATTTTAAAAAAATATTTAAAAACAACGGCAACACCTTAAATCTTATATTATAACTTTTTTTAAAGCCAAAACCCTATTATATAATAATCTTTTTAAATAATGTTGTTTTTGTGAAAAGTTTTTGAAACAAAAATTTTTAAACTCAAAATTTTAACTTTTTTTAAATTATTTTTTTGTAACTTTATTTTTTTTTTAATTTTACACGATCAAGCTTTGCTTTTTGTATTTTTATTTAATTGTCTAGCTAATTCTCAATGAAGTGTTGAAAACCAGATGCTAAAATGTCGTATAGTTTTTGAAATAATTAATTTTTAAACTCAAAATTTTTAACTTTTTAAACATTTTTTTTCTCATTTTAATTTTATTTTTAATTTTACGATACCAAGTATCGCTTTTGGTAGTTAAAATCAATTTTAAATCAATTACTGAAAACCAGATGCTAAAAAGTCGTAAAGTTTTTGAAATAATCAATTTTTTAATTCAAATTTTTTTTATTTTTTTTTGTAATTTTTTTTCTATTTTAATTTTATTTTTAATTTTACGATACCAAGTATCGCTTTTGGTAATTAAAATCAATTTTGTAATCAATTTTAAATCAATTACTGAAAACCAGATGCTAAAATGTCTACTGCAGATAGCTTTGCCAAAAAGATCTATAACTTTTATACCGACCATTTTTTCACATAACCTCAAAATTTATGTAAAAAATTCAAATAACCGAGTTTTTGGTTTTTATTTTTATCTTTTTCAAAAAAAAAAAAAATTTCTTACCTTATTATGTCACAAATACACTGTAACTTATTTGATTTCAAATATTATTTTTTCATCATATTTTGACTTAATATCAAAAAAAGCACCCTAATTTTCAAACGAAAATTTACGTGTTAAAATACCAGCTTTTTTCAAAAAGTCGGTGGGCATTTCGTTCGTTAAAATGTCTACTTTCTGATAGTGTAAAAAAAATTTACATTAGTATACTATAGATAGTTGATATTAATTACCAAAAGCAGTGCTTGATATCGTAAAATTAAAATAGAAAAAAAAAAAAAATTTTTAAATAACAAAATTTGAGTTAAAAAATTGATTATTTCAAAAACTTTACGACTTTTTAGCATCTGGTTTTCAGTAATTGATTTAAAATTGATTACAAAATTGATTTTAATTACCAAAAGCGATACTTGGTATCGTAAAATTAAAAATAAAATTAAAATAGAAAAAAAATTACAAAAAAAATAAAAAAAATTTGAATTAAAAAATTTATTATTTCAAAAACTTTACGACTTTTTAGGATCTGGTTTTCAGTAATTGATTTAAAATTGATTACAAAATTGATTTTAATTACCAAAAGCGATACTTGGTATCGTAAAATTAAAAATAAAATTAAAATGAGAAAAAAAATGTTTAAAAAGTTAAAAATTTTGAGTTTAAAAATTAATTATTTCAAAAACTATACGACATTTTAGCATCTGGTTTTCAACACTTCATTGAGAATTAGCTAGACAATTAAATAAAAATACAAAAAGCAAAGCTTGATCGTGTAAAATTAAAAAAAAAAATAAAGTTACAAAAAAAAAATTTAAAAAAAGTTAAAATTTTGAGTTTAAAAATTTTTGTTTCAAAAACTTTTCACAAAAACAACATTATTTAAAAAGATTATTATATAATAGGGTTTTGGCTTTAAAAAAAGTTATAATATAAGATTTAAGGTGTTGCCGTTGTTTTTAAATATTTTTTTAAAATAAAAGTTTTTTTTTGGCACTCTCCGAAGTAAAAAATTGAAAAAAAATAGAACCCATCCAGTCTGCTTTCTGCCATTTTGAATTTAGAAACTACATACCATCAGGAATACACTTGCAAAATGGCAGCCATTTCCGAGTCAGTAAATTTCAAAAAAAAATTTACCACTTTGCGCCCTTCTGCCACCCCTTTTCCATCGACTTAGCTTTCTGCCATTTTGGATTTGTCACTTTAACACCTTCTTCAACCACCTCCACCACTTTGCACCCATTTCCGAGAAAGTTTTTTTTCCAAAAAAAAATGCAAGTTTGAGCCCCCACCCACGCTTATTCCATCCAGTCTGCTTTCTGCCAATTTGGCATTTGCTTATCCCACCCCTATCCAACAATTTCATGAAAAAAAATTCCATTTCCCGAGTCAGTCCGAAAACTTGCAACCATCTCTTAGACTATAAATTTATTCGATTTTCTTGTAACGAATGAACGAATCCTAACACTGAACTTGATTTCGCAAAAAGATAGTGTATGTGACTGTTAAAACTAAACTTAGTGTCAAATATTATTATAATTAGGAAATATAAAAGAATTTTTCCAACATTTAAAAAATATGCCTAACTCAATGGACATGTTGAATATAATGCCAAATGGCAAAGAACTTGCCTCTCCATTGTTTTTTAATATTATTGATGGGAAATCATCAAATCCTGCTTTTTTATCTAAAGTCAGGATTATGTAACTCTTCTGTAACTTCGTCTAGTTAAATATTCAAATTTCCAACATATAATGAACTAATAGAATTATTATGAAATGATGTTTTGTAATGATTAGGACCTTATACACGGATTAAAAAAAATTGCAAACGCTTGAAAGATCCGATGATGTAACGTTTAGATACTGCATTGTACCAAAAATATTTTCAATTGCTTTTAAGACTTGTTTCAACTTTAAAAATATAATGCTTATAAAGAAAAGCTGTGTTCCTTTGGCCATAAGTATCTACTGCTAAGCACTTTTGGTTGTATTCAACTCCATTTCTTCTATAGAAAAAATGTCTTTGAATAGATTCAGAAGTACTAAAGAAGTACGGCCAAATTTATTAAGAACTGTTTTTGAAGACAACAATATTTTTGATACAATGTTTGATAATTTTTGAATAATATACGAAATACTTTGTTTTTACTGTTATTTAAATTAATCAATTCCTTGTTAAATCATAAATGTTTATTGGGATTTTTTAAAAGAATTTTTGGAACATTATAAATTTATTGCCTCCTTTAGCTTTTAAGTAAACTTTTAACTAGCATTAAATAATTCTAAATTGCTTAAAACAGACAGCCATTTAAAGGAATAATTGATTTGACAATGAAACATAATCACCATTAATATACATAATCATAAACAAAACATATGGAGCTCTTCTCGCCAAATTATCGTAAGCGACATGTTTTTGTTTTCAGAAAAACCTCTATTTTCTTTTTTTGTTATACTTATTGGAGACAATTTTGGTTTGAATATTTTTTTGAGCAATTGTTGATTAGATTAACAACAACAAGATTCTTAGTTCTGGAAAACTTATGTTGTCTAAATTCATAATTTAATTTGGCGCTTAAGATAATCTAGCGGGAAGGGCTTGATATTGACATTCTAAGCTTTTTTTTTATAATAAGCGCGCACTAAAGGGATTAATGTACCCTTAATATGGTGAACACAGTACGAGCATTAGGAAAAAAGGGAGGGGTTTGAAAGGAGGTACCGATGAACATTAGTTTTGAAGTTCTGAGTTTTGAAATGGCATGGAAAAACGGAGGCGGGTGACGCGTTCCACATTCGTGTAGTGCGGCTGAAGAAAGAATCTCTGTTGGCGGTACGTCCGAAGTTGGACTCGAGGGTAAACAAATGAGCATTCGTTGAAGCCCAAGTACTACCGTTGAATTGTTTCGGGGAAGGAATTCAACTCAGCTGTTTCATCGAAGCACTGCTTATAAAAATAACGATAGAACAACGAAAGACATGAGACGTTACGACGACGATGCTCAATAGACGTAATTGTATCAGTTATTGATCTATCACCTATCATTTTTATAGCTCTATTTTGCATTATATCCAAGAAACTTATTGATGTTATTGGAGCACCTGCTCAGATGTGCTCCGGCCCGGAAAGTTTTCGACTCCAACCCAGAGGGACGGCGCAGTAGAGGAAGACCTCGTCTGAGGTGGCGCAACCAAGTGGAAGGGGACCTCAATCAACTTGGCGTGCGCAACTGGAAGCAGCGAGCTAAGGATAGAGCTGGCTGGCGAAGCATGTTGGTTGAGGCCCAAATCCACAGGGGATTGTAGCCGCCTTACGGCGACGGCGCTCAGATGTGGGGGTTATACGCATGCTTTGAACGAATATATCATATGCCTTATAAATAACTGCTAGATCAGATGGGGAGAAAAACTTCTTGCATCTTCGGAGGAAACCTAAACATTTCGCAGCGGATTTAGCGATGTCAAATGTGCGTTCATTCCACAGGAATTGGTTTGTAATGCACATATCAAGAACAGAAAGCTGGTCGGTTTCCTTGATGCAAGTGCCACTCATTGAAAGTGGGATGGGAGTAAGGTTCTGCTTTTATGAAAGTAAATAGCATTGTGTTTTTGAAGCATTAAATTCTATGCGATTTTTTATTCCCCATTAGACAATGCTATCAAGATCAGAATTCAATGAACTTATCATTTTAGCCATTCAAGATCCACATCCGAAGAACATGGGCGAGAATCAGGAAACGAACATGAAAAACTGAAGTTACTATCATCAGCAAAACACTTGAGTGGATTAGAAGTTTCAGACAGGAGATCATTTATATAAATGAGTAAGAGAGTTGGAGACAGAACGGAGTTCTGGGGTACATCAGCATTTATTTTGTTTCAGACTTGAATTCATTTACCTGTTTGAATTTTTAAAATAGTTATAAAAGTGTAAAATGATGGCAAGATTTGAAAAGTGGAGTTAAAGAGATAACATTTATATCATCACAAAGTTCCTTTTCGATGAAAATTAGATTAAAGATGGGATTTGAGTTTGTTGATAAAAGACTCACCTTCAACATTAAGTTCAACTTCGAGCATAGAACACAAAGTATTCAAGACTTCTTCGCACTTTTGTGTTCGATGGAATAGAAGATAGCCATATGCTATCTCCAGATACAACAAAGACTCTAATTCAATGTCATTCAATGTTTTCACCTGGGTAAGAAGGAATTCGCATGTCTTCTTAAGATCTTCATATAAATCACTTGTTAGATCATCGAGAATGTTTTGATGAACACAAATGACACGCAACTTCCACCAATTTGCAATCTGAAAACGAAAAAGATGTCAAAAAAACCGAAGTCAACTTTAAAGACAATTAAAAAACCCACAACAGAGTTTGGACATTTCTCCAAAACATTCTTCAAGAGTTCCTCTGCAATATAAAGAAACTCTGGAATTTGTACATTTGGATTTATCTCTTCTCCATTGACCATTAATTTCTTTACCGCTTCGAAATCGTTTGGAAACGTTTTCTTTGTTATTTCTTTGAATTTTTCTAAATTTTCAAAGGAACCTGTGAAATTATTTTGTACAAATGCAAGAATTAATGAAATTGATGAAAGGAATTCCTCGTGCACATCATCTTCAGTGTTGTCATTGGATTTTAAGAAATTCTGGAGAATCTTTTCGAATTTTTGGAAATCCCATTTGCATGACCAGAGTTCTTTGAGTTCGGTTTTTGGGAAATCTAGGAAAAGATTTGCAATAAATATTGATGACATTGAAAGTTTATAATGAATATTACCATTTTCTGTTGAATTATCATTAAAATTACACAAATAAAGTGGTGAAAAATCGTCTTTTAACATTTTTTTATTGGAATTGTTTTGGTTTTGGAATTGAATAAAAAAGCAACATGCCCTTCAAGCAAGAAAACTGAGTTCAACAAAGAAACTCCGACCTCAGACCGCGAAAATCGGGCTTGCACTCACACACTTGCAACTTTTTGTGTATGAACACAAAGTCGAACGAGAATCGTGGTGAAAAATGAGAAAAGGAAAAGAAAGACAAGGCCAACAAGAGCCAAAGCGTCATTTTGTTATTTTTTGTTGAAGTGTTTGGTCGCGTCGTGTCTCGTGTCGTTGTTTGTATAATGTTAGTTTATTAATTATAAACAATTTTATTAAATTATAAACAATATGGAAAACAAAAAAGGTATGTTGTATATATCGCTCAAAGTGTTTGGATTAAAGTGTTGTTTCTGCTTGTGTTGTAGATGTAATCTCTAATGATGAAGAAAAATCCAGAAGGTGAAACATGCGATTGGGTATCTAAAAAAAAACACCAACAACAGCAGCAGCATCAAATAAAATAAAATGAAAAAAATGTATTGTATTTTATATTGTATATATTGTGAAAATTTCGTTTGCCAAAATTAAATAAAAAAAAAACAGTTTCAGTAAAAAAAAATAAATCTTGTTCAAATGCGCAAATGCGATACGTCATCCCTTTTTTATTCCTCTTTCTGGTAGGTTTTCGCTGCTCCGGCTCAGGTCCGCCTTCGGCTCCGTTTTCTCGGAATGGAGATTTTCACCACACCAATACATATGCAATCGACTTCGCGGTGATTATAATTTCCATACTAATTTGAGCCGCCTTCGGACCAGTTTCTGATCCGAAGTCGGACTCAGCTCCGCCTCAGGCGGAGCGGATTCGGACCGAGGTCGGACCTGTTTGCTTGAAGGGTGGAATTTTGTCAAAAAGTGACAGTTCAATTGCACATGCTTGTTCGAGAATCGAAATTTTTTTTTTTGGTTGACAGAATTGTTTCGTTCAATGAGATGGACTCTTTGATTTGTTGTGGAATCTGATTGGGCACCTATCACACTTAAGTGAAAAAGTAAAAAAGTGAAAATGTGGCATTGGAGTATGAAAATTAACTTTTTGAAAAAGATGTGTCAAAGGGCCTGGCTACACAGTGTTGTGCCCAATCACGTTCCAATTCACATTTTCTAGGAACAAACGTCAAAAAGAGGAAAATCCTCACCCCTCTTGCCTACAAACTGACTGGTTAGGCGATTGAGAAATCACCGTGTAGCCCGGCACAAAGGGATTAACAAGTTTGACCATCTAGTGCTCATAATTGAAAGACAGTTTTGTTACGGTATGAACCCACGAAAGCAACGGCGTGACTGACTCGAGATAAAAACCCACCGAATTTCGTTCATGCAAAAATGCTGTCGGCCGCTTTTTTGACATCGATCGTTCATAGTATAGAAGTTATTAAGTTTGAAGAGTTAATTGTGTTCGACAGCATTTTTGTATGAAAAGAATTCCAAACCGGAAAGTTGACGTTCAGGTGTAGAATTTTTTTGTACAATAGCGCCGTCGGCTGCTTTTTTTCCGTCGATCATCCTTGGTTTGATGGAATCTTACTGAAAACTACAACCCTTCTTCAGAACATTCCTTATGCCCGTCGTACACCTAGCGTTCAAAGCACTCAACGCGAATTTAACAAATTAATTATAAAAAAACGACGCCACTATACGTATACTTTTTTAATTAATTCGTTTAGCAGCTATCTCCAACTGTCTAAAACTCGTTGTTTGAATATAATTGAAAGCACCATTAATTTAAGGTTTTAAATTTGCGTTAAATGCGTTGAGAGCTAAGTGTACGACGGGCATTCAAAGACTGATATTCAGCATCATGAGTCGATTTTTGCTGCACAATAAATCACACTGAAAAAAATAACTGCGGCTTTACCCTACTAACAATTTTGCTTCTATAATGCTTTACAGAAGCAACAATTGCATCTGTAAAGCTTTATAGAACCAAAATTGTTTGTGGGGTAATGTCTACTGGAAGAGTACTGGGCAAAGCTATAGCCTCGCTAAAATATTTCTCCGTTTTGTAAAAAAGCCTCCATAAGGGGGATTGTCTGTGAAGAATGGTCTTAGGGAAATTCGGTAATATGCGCCAAAATGATTTGCATTAGACTTGTCCTTCTTCTTACATAAACCAAAAAAATAGTTTGCATTAAGCCTTATAGGGTAAAGTTGCCTATTTGCGGCCGTCTCCAGTTTCCGGCCACCTTTCGGAAAATTGTTATTACTAGTGATTCATAGTAGGCTTCATTTCAAAATTTCGCTCTTATGCTGCTCTTTCATATAACTGAACATTATAAGAGCAAAATTTTGGAATAAAGCCTACGAAATCACTAGTTATAACGATTTTCCGAAAGGTGGCCGGAAACTGGAGACGGCCGCAAATAGGCAACTCTACCCTACAAGTTTAATATAGTTACTTGAGTTTTCAATCACCTAACTAGTGAGTTTTATAGGCAAGATGAATGAGGAGTGATTGGGGAAGATGCTCACGAAAGGCAACTGAAATTACTGAATGGAGTACAGTTCCATTGCATAATTGTTCCTCTTCGTCGTGATTGGGTACAACACTTTAATCTGGTGGAAAATCACCGTGTACACCAGGCACCAAAGTCATACTTTCATTTTGAACAGCTTACTTACTTACTTCCTTCTCAGCAAACGTAGAACTACAGAAAAAACCGGTGAAATATCGCTGGCTGAGATTTATAATGGTTTATATCTGCAGGGGTTTATTTATTTTTAAATTAAATTGTTTAATTTTGTATTTTTATTCTCCAAATGGAGCACAGAGAAAAAGTCGAAATCACAATTCAAAGATAATTGATTAACAAAGTACGGTTTTCCACTAAACTACCCTTCAAGCAAGAAAACGGAGTCCAGAAAAGACAGTCCGACCTCCGACCGAGAAAAGCGGGGTTGCACTCACACACTTGCAACTTTTTGTGTATGAACACAAAGTCTAAGAGAATCGTGGTGAAAACTGAGAAAAGGAAAAAAAGTAGACAGACATAGCCATATATATATAGCTCTTAAGAGCAAAAGCGTCATTTTGTTATTTTTTGTTGAAGTGTTTAGTCGCGTCGCGTCGTGTCTCGTGTCGTTGTTAATAAAATATAAGTATAAACAATTATATCAAACTATTAACAATATGGAAACAAAAAAAGGTATGTTGTATATATCGCTCAAAGTGTTTGGATTAAAGTGATGTGTTTCTGTTGTAGATGTAATCTCTAATGATGAAGAAAAAGGCAGAAGGTGAAACATGCGATTGGGCATCTAAAGAAACACCAACAACAGCAGCAACAACAAATAAAATAAAATGAAAAAAATGTATTGTATTTTATATTGTATATATTGTGAAAATTTCGTTTGCCAAAATTAAATAAAAAATAAAACAGTTTCAGTGAAAAAAAAAATAAATCTTGTTCTTTTTTTGGTCGCAAATGCGAAACGTCATCCCTTTTTTATTCCTCTTTGTGGTAGGTTTTCGCTGCTCCGACTCAGGTCCGCCTTCGGCTCCGTTTTCTCGGAATGGAGATTTTCACCACACCAATACATATGCAATCGACTTCGCGGTGATTATAATTTCCATACTAATTTGAGCCGCCTTCGGACCAGTTTCTGATCCGAAGTCGGACTCAGCTCCGCCTCAGGCGGAGCGGATTCGGACCGAGGTCGGACCTGTTTGCTTGAAGGGTACTGAGGTTTGGTTTGCAGGGTTGTATACAAAACACTTTGGTTTGGAAGAACCTTTAATTCACACAAGTATAAACAAACCCTCATAAAATCCACACAATCCACACATTTCGATTCTCGAAATTAAAATAAAAAAATATATGACATTTCTCTTGTGTTTTGACTTTTGATGTCAAAACAAAAAATTTCACAAAAATAAAAAAATATGCTTCTCTGCCGCATATCATAGCAACGCATTTTATTAATTTTAATTTTATTTTTCCGTTTAATCGATAAAACAATTTGCATTTAGTTTTTATCTAACAAATCAATCACACAGAAAAAATGAATAAACCACAAATCATTGAACACATTGCTCATTCTTTAAATTATACAATTTTCGATGTCAAATGGATTCCATGTTCGGCAAAATTTGTTGTTATTGGCTCCAAGCCAAATGGAACTGGAATTCTTGAAATATTTGAATTGAATGAAACCGATGTGGATCTAATTAAAACAATTGAAAAGAAGACATCATTTAAATGTGGCTCATTTGGTGCATCAAGTCTCAGGAATCGTCATTTAGCTGTTGGCGACTTCAGTGGACGACTTCAAGTGTTGTAAGTAGAATCGTCTCCAAAATCAATGAGACAAGTAAAATAGTAACATAAAATCCAAAAAATTTGCTTTTGGGATCAGAACAAAGGATCAAAAAAGTCAATAAAAAAAATTTAGGTGTAAAGGTGTTTTTTCGAAGAGACAGTTATACATTTAATTGGTCCCAAAAAGCCAATGATTCGTGCGACCCAGTCGTTCATTTTATTTAATTATATCTCAAGTTAGGTAAATATCCTATCATTTGGAAATAAGCGTTTATCATTCCTGTTTTTAAAAAAGGAGATAAATCCAATATAGTTAATTATAGACCCATATCTAAGCTGTCTTGTATTCCAAAAGTTTTTCAGCAAGTTGTTTGCGATAGCTTGGTTTTATACAGTAAAAGAATTTTATGCAATCAACAGCATGGCTTTATGCAAAAACGTTCGACTGTTACAAATTTACTTACTTTTTTACATAAGTGTTCAAATACGTTAGAAAGTAGACATGAACTTGACTGTAACTATACAGACTGCTCTAAGGCTTTTGACCAACTCTCCCACAAATCAAATTTAAATTTAAAACTTTAGGTTTTCCTTTAGGCTTCGTTAATTGGACTTCTTCATATCTTGAAAAAAGATCTTATAAAGTTTAAATAAGGCCTTCTCTAGCGTTGGTCAAAAAAATATCAAGATCCATATGTGACTCTTTCTCTCTACAATTCGCTGGTTGAGAATTATAGGGTTGTAATGTTGTATGTCAACTCACCTTACTTTTGAGAAAATCGATCTCAAAGTTTTTTAAGGCTGGTTTTTGGATAAAATAGTTACATAGCAGTAAAGTATTGATGCAATCTTATAAAGGACCCTACAAAAATAATAATAATAGAGTTTCCGCATACCATCCTGGCTAAGGCCAAGAGTACCCATCTTATAAATAAGATTGGGCTCTATTAGTCCCTACCACTAGAAGAGGTAATTAAAAACGAGATTAGTTAAAAAACTTTTAAATATACTATAAATTGTTAATATTTCATATACTTATGATCTTACGTGTATTATTTGTACTAGTTTATATCAATTTTAATAAATTCACACAATTTTTTTTTGAATGCATTTAAATTATTTTCACTCTTCACTCCACTTGGTAAGTTATTAAAATAGTTAATGCCATCATAGAAGACTGAACTTTGGGTATTACTTAACCTACAACGCTGTGGTCTGATGTTGGTAGCATTTCTCAAACTATAAGGCTGAACTGCGGACACTTCCACTAATCCGTCCGATAAATAATCCGGTAACATACCATTTCGTATTTTAAAAATTAAAATCATAGCGTCAAACGTCAATTTCTGCTTCACATTCATCCAACACAAGCATTCAAGTAAAACACGAATTGGAGTATATACATTCATTCTTAGGATTATTCTCATACCTTTATTTTGCAGTCTTTGAAGTCTTAGTTTCACGTCTGCATTCGAACCATATAATAAGGTTGAACAATAATTAAAGTGTGGCAAAATTATCGCGTTATAAATGAGAATCGCAGCATTGAATGTTAAGTGTTTACGTATTCTGCTTAAAAAATAAATTTTCTTTGAGATTTTTGCACATACATGACTAGCATGTTCTTTTAGATTCAACTTTCTATCTATGACACAACCCAAATACTTAATGCTTTCAACACAAATTAAAGACTCACTATCCATTTTCACATCAATATCTTCATTCATTCCAAACTTCATATATTTAGTTTTCGTTACATTCACTTTAAGCTTGTTCATTTTCAGCCATACATCAATTCTTTTTAAGTCATCATTCAATTTCTCACACATATCTTCACTATTTTTACCACAAATATAAATCAGACTATCATTCGCAAAAAGTTTCATGCTGCAATACTTCAAACATTTTTTGAAGTCATTTATATACAAAAGAAACAAGAACACTCCCAAAACAGAACCTTGCGGCACTCCCAAATTGTTTACTTTTGCATCCGATGTCACACCATTCACACTAGTTCTTTGACTTCTATTGGTAAGATAAGATTCAAACCATTTCCATTCACGATGACATACACCATATAAACGTAATTTGCTCAGTAATATTTGCCTATCAATCGTTTCAAACGCTCTTTTCAAATCAAGAAACACAGCCACTATCGAATGTCCACAGTCAATCTTCCTCTTCCAGTTCCACACAACACAATTAATCGTTGTTTCACATTAGTGTCCACTTCTAAATCCAGATTGTTCCTGTATCAACAGATTATTACATTCTAAATAATTTTGAAACTGTTCTGCAACAAATTTTTCTAATATTTTTTCACACAATGGCAACATATTTATTGGTCTGAATTCTTCACACTTGTTCGTATTATTCACTTTTTCAACAGGGATAATCAATGATTCTTTCCAACTTTCAGGAAATGTACCAGTCAACAGGGATGTATTTATTATTTTCATAAGTACCGGACCGATAATTTCAATCGACTGAAGAATCATATCTTTGTTTAGTCTACACATATCTTTCTTGTTATTTAATTTATTTATTAAAGTGTAAAGAGATCTTTCATAACAAAAACTGAAAGTAAAAACAGAATTTATATTTATATCAGGTGGGACAAAGGGAATATATGGTATCGAGGCATTTATTTCAAGAATACTATCAACAAAGTAATTATTAAACTTGTTCGCTATTTCACTGGATTGCATTGCAATTTCATCACCAAAACGTACAAAATCAATGTTGTTTGATTTTTTATTCTGCAAAACCATATTTTTCAAAATTTTCCACATTTCAATTTGATTACCCTCCTTAGCAGATATTTTGGAAATGATGTAGTCACTCTTTGCACTTCGAATTTCATTTTTATATTTATTACGTAGATTCTTGTACCTCAACCAATTTTCATTTGTTTTGTTTAAAACCGCTATTTTATAAGCTCTAATTTTTTCACTTTTTAATCTCTGTAGTTCTAAATTAAACCATTCACTGTCTTCAGATTGGGGACTTAGCTTTGTAACCGTAAACATTTCACAACATTTTTTAAGTTTTTCACTGAAAGTATATGACAAATCATTCAAGTCATTTTTTAAAAATACATTCTGAAAACATTCTTCGTTAAGACATGAATCAAAATGTTCTTTTGTGTATCGTAAAACCTTATACTCGCTTCTTTTAATTTCCGGTTTCTTTTTAATTTGCAGTTCAATAGTTATAGTTTCATGATCCGTAATTTTATCAACTGCATGTATCGCATATTTAACTCTTGACTTCAGATCATTATTTGTAATAACGTAGTCTATTAAAGTAGATGATTGATAAGTTATTCTGGTCGGTTGTTTAACAATCTGATCATAAAAATCATAAAAACACTAAAAAAACAATAATGTCACCACAAAAAAGGATTCCATGAGCATTTTTAAAAAATGACATAGAACCTTTCTATGAAAAAGTTTGTAAAAAAAATTGAAAAAGGTTCTATGTTCAACATAGAACCTATTATAGTTATAAAGAGCTTACATATAATAAATGGATTTTATATGAAAAGAAGTGACTTTATCTTAAAATAGGATTGAATTAAATTTTATTTTATTCAAGTTTTGCACAAAACAGTCAAATTCTTTTTTAAATAACAGAAAAAAATACCACAAATCACGTTGTTGCATTTATAGAAAAATTCCTGCTTTTGTTGAATTAGGTATACAGAAAAAAGACATGCTAAAAACAATTAGAATTTGTATTAAATCAATCGGATTTTTGCATGTTTTTTTTCCAAAAAGACAGTCGTCTTAAAACAATCATCTACGGTGCAAAATGTTTGCCAAAAAAAACAATGAAAGTTTGTTTAATATTTTAATTTTAATAAGAATGAACATAAAATGAATATGCAAAATCATTTCAATCTTAGCAGGTATCTACACCTAAATTTTCTTAAGAAGAAAATTCTTGTTAAAATTAAGTTCACTTCGATTTTAACAAAGTTTAAACAAATTTTACTTATTTTTATTAGAAATCTTATTAATAGAAATAAACTAATATAATTGTAAAGATGAATAACGAAGAGTTCACTTCGATTAGTAGAGTAAAATCTTGACCTGTGAAAAAAAAACTCAGTTTTAAAACTAAATACAACTAAAAATTAGTTAATTTTTTGATTTGTATTTTTGTTTTTTGGGTACTAAGGTGAAAGCTGAATCTCGTTTGCAGTTGCTTTATATCCTAGTATATCTTGCCATCAAATTTTGGTTTGTCCGAAGGTAGGTACCTTTTTGGTACTTTTTGAGTTTTGAATTTTTTTTGTTTTTGTTTGTTGCGTTTCTTAAACTTTTGGTTTATTAATACGAACTATGAAATTCCCAACCTCGATTATGAAAAAAAAAAGTTTTCAAAAAATCACTTCCAATTCTTGGCACACAAAAAACATTACTCTAATTTAATTATGATGTAAGAATATCTAGGTTAGGTAGCCCGAATGAATTATTGCAAAAGTTAATGTTGGATAGTGCATATTTTGGTTTAAAGAGTACAGAAAATAAGATACAAAAATTCTTTGCTGTTTAGCAAAAGCCCTGGAGTGAAATCCGCTAACTTGATAGTCGATAGTTGATGGTCAAAAACGACGAATTATGGAGCAAAATCGTCGTTTTTGACTGTGAACTATTGACTATTAAGTTAATAGTTTATACCCCTATTGTTCAATACCAGCAAAAACATCAAAAGATCTTTTATTTTTACTTTAGTTAAAAAAAAGATCATTTCCATAAGATTTCATTTTGAAAAATTTGCTCAAAAAAGTTCTAATCAGTAAAAGGGTTCTATGTTGCAATTTTATATGTATATATATTATTATATTAATACATTTATGTGAAATCATGAAAGTTGTATGTCTTTTTCACCTGTAACGTCGCCATTAATTTTTTTTCTAATTTTTTTTTAATTTTATCCGAAAGCCGTTGAAATTGCGAAAATTTTGGTGTATAAAACTCATTTTTTGTATTTTGTATGAAATACACCCTTATAATTCTCGGCCAGCGAATTGTTTAGTAAAAATGACATAATCTTCATTCACCAATTTATCACAGGCGTAATTGATGCACCAAATTTACTTAATTTTATTAGTTTTAACTATCGAGGGGGTGCTTATAGCCTCCGATGCTTGGATTTAATGAATATTTTACCACACCGAATAAATTATGGATTGCATGAACCTTTAACACGCATGTGAAAACTTTTAAATCTAAATTCAAACCATTTGGATTTAAACTTTAATAAAAATAGATTAAATACTGTCTTAAAACTATTTATTTTGTTTGTATTTCTTTAATGTATGTTTCATTTTATTTTGAATTCACATGTTTTTCTCTAAGTGTACGTTTTTTGTGGTTATTATTTAAGTGAGGAGCCGGATAATACAGTTTTGTGTTGGCAAATGTTCGCAAGACGGTGCTTGCTATAAGCGCTCTTCGGCTATGATCTGATAGTGTAAAGCTCTTTATTCTTGCTTTGTATCCCAAATTCAATGTGTTTACCAAATTTCCTTAGCGTGGCCCATCATTTTTTTATTTTAAGGTAGCAAGCCTTAGTTTTTTCCTTATCTTTTTCACATATTTGTGTGTAATTTTTAATTATATGGAAATAAATAATAATAATAATAAATTTTTGTTTTCACTCAAAAAAAAACATCCTTTTAACCATGATATTCTTATTGAATCTTTTTAGATTCTTGTTTTTATTCTGAAAAGTAACATTATTGCTGAATTTCAATAGGGTACCACTATTATTACTTACTTTTTCCAATATACCCACATTTTCTCTACACTTAAAAAAATAAATTTATAGACTTATTTTATTCTTAAATTTCCATGACAAAGACAACGTCTTTAATAAATTTCTTAAGGGTACCTTTTATACCATTGATTTTATCGGACTTATCGCGGCTTTTCCTTATTTTCCAAAACTGCTTAGATTATTGGTTTCTGTTTTAAATGAAACATTCGTACCAATTTTTTGTGCCTCTAGTTCCGAATTTCATCATTTCTTAAAAAAAAAAACACTCTTTCACTTTTGTAAACTCTGTTAATTCTTAGTTCTTATAACAAACATAACTTTTTCAACGAGTTTTAAAAAACAAAATTTATGTCAGCTGGGTATGATACCTTTCTCACACATAACTCAACCCATAAAAAAACACCCTTTCACCAAAAATATTTTTAAGAACTTTATGAATCCCTTGTCCCTGTGTTATCTAAAACCTTCATCCCGAATTTCATCATTGTATCATGTTTTTCACATGGGTTTCCATAATATTTTACCTGTTAGAGTCAAAAAACAAAAAGCCTTGTTTTTAATCGGAAATAACTTTTCTTAGAGCAATCGTATTGACTTTATTTGTATGTCTTAGATTCAGCATAAAAAAATACCTTAAAAACATATAGACTTTTTTGATCCATGGTTCTGATTTCAAAAGCAAATTTTTGCCAAGTTTCATGAGTGTAACAATTTTTGTTTTTAATGCCTATTTTACCTGTACTACAATTGAAAATTACATAACTGACTTTTTTTCAGAGATTTGGAAAGGCCAGAAGTTCCAGTGTACAATGTGGAAGCTCACAAAAGCATCATCAATTCATTGGATGCCATTGGTGGCAAACAAGTTGATTGTGGAGCTCCTGAAATCGTTACAGGAAGTCGAGATGGGTCGGTGAAAGTATGGGATATTCGTCAAGGTAGTGCCCCGGTTATTGATATGACTCCAGATCCTTCAGAAGGTGACGGAACACCACAAACCCGTGATTGCTGGGCTGTGGCTTTTGGGGATTCATATAACAATGAAGACCGCATTGTAGCAGCTGGCTACGATAATGGAGATTTGAAGCTCTTCGATTTAAGAGCTTTAGCTGTTCGCTGGGAAACAACCGAAAAGAATGGAATAGTTTCAATTGAATTTGATAGAAAAGACATCCCAATGAATAAAATGGTTTTGACCACCCTCGAGGGTGGTTTGATTGTCTACGATATGCGCACTCAACACAAAGATAAGGGATTTGCTTGCGTTTCAGAGAAAAACGCAGGCAGATCAGTTGGATCGAATGGTATTATTAGTGGACCAAAGTCGACTGTTTGGAGTGTCAAGCATTTACCACAGAATCGAGATGTATTTCTTACTTGTGGAGGCACTGGATCGATTCGTCTGTGGGAATATGAGTATCCTGATAAACGTCGTAAAGACGCTGGAGATGGACATGATATGGGTGTAGCTGGGAATATTGGAATGCTTAATGCTACAACCATATCCAGTCAACCAGTACATTGTTTTGATTGGAATCCGGATAAGATTGGACTGGCTGTTTGTGGATCTTTTGATCAGACTGTGCGGGTATTGGTTACTACCAAAATGAATTTGCTTTAATTGTTTGAAATTTGTTTTCTCCTTAATTTTTTTGTTTAGAATCTGAAATATATTTATTTTATGTAATGAAGAGAGGATTTACTTTATTTCAGGGTGGCAGGGTTTCCCTCCTGCATATCTCTAAGAGAAATAACTTCAAGATCAGTTTCGCAAAAAAAAAATAAAGGGCCAAACAAAAAAATATATTAACTTTGCGATTTTTGAATTGAATTAAAGAAAAAACTATTTATATCAAACGGTGTTGGCGATATAAATGAAAAATTAAACAAGAAATTTGATTCTTTAATTTTACTTGCCATACAGTTACTATAGAGCAAGTTTGGGACTCGTAAAATAACGTTTCAAACTTGGTATAGATAAGTTTTGGATGATTCCCCAATAGGGAATATGAAATTTATTTTTCACACCAAAATGAATGGAACCGAAATGGAAATGGCTGTTTATTTTTAATGGCTCTAACGATTTCGTTTAAAAAACCTACTTTGGCAAAAATAAAGTCCTACTTTTGATATAAAAAAAATACCTTCTTTCCGGTAAGTTGTTTAACCAATTTGAACGCAATTTTTGTAAACGTTTAAATTACTTAAATTTAAAATTTAAGAAAAATTTTCCAAAAAATTAATTTTGAATTAATGAATTTTCTTTAAATTTTCAGCACTATTCTGCTATTCGATTCACTTGAAAGTCTAAAATAACATGCGTTTAAATGGCGGTTAAAATTAAATTTGTACAAAAAAATTTATCTGAGGATTACTAAAATAGACAGAATCAACGTCTTGCTATCGAAAGACTTAAGTTTATCGAAGATAATTCGACGTGGTTCATGAATTAAATGTTTCGATTCACGTGAATAGCAGAATAGGGCTGTTTGTTTCAATGTGTGGATCTCTTCAGATGGGTAGATATTTAGTTCAAAATCGTTTTTGAAAAAAAAAAAAATAATATCTTATATGGAGGGCTCAGAGCTGAAGTTAACCAAGTCACATAAAGTAAATTCGGAGATATAACGAGTAAGTAAATACGTTTCCATTGAATCTTATAATGACTACTTTTTTTTTGGAACAAATGACAATTTGAAACGAAAGACTTTTGGATCAAACTAATGAAAGACGTTAGTAAAGTCAAACCTTGCGCAGGTTTCGGCACTAGATTTGGATTCTTTTTTTTTAACTTGATCGCGTTTCAGCTGCTGTGAAAAGTCTTCCTGTATTTTTGAAATTTGAATTTTCAAAAAGAAAATTCTTTTTTAATACAAAAAATTAGATTTTGAAAATTTTTATTCATATTTGAAGCTACATAAAAGCGTTTATTGAAAATTGAAAGTGGTTTGGGAGAAAATCTGGAAATTAGAAAAATGTTTCTATGGGAGCTACCGTTAGTATAATCATTTTAAAAACTCTTCGTCAAAATCTAGACCTGTTTTAATAAGTGCCTACTTAATAAGTGAGTTTTTTTTATCAAAATTCTTATTTTGAGAAAGTTAAACTTTTCCAATATACACTTCACGTCACTTGAATAGAAACAACAATTTTTTTTTAGAAAACACCGATTGGCGCTTCTGTGAGGTAACTTAGTAGATTTTTGGTTTTGCATTTTCAAAGAGGAATTTTTAATAAACAATGTTGTAAAAACAAAAAACCCAAAACAGAAACCGTATGGCTACTAGTTGCGTTTTTTCGCATTACTTCACAAAAAACAGTGTTTTTTTTTGCGTCACATGAATAGAAACAAGCTCTTAAATTAGATAAAAATGATGAAAAATCATGGACAATACTAATTTTTGTAAAGCAGTCTTAAACTTTGACATTATTTGCACATTATAACCAATTATGGGCTACGAGCTACCATTATGCATCACAGAAAATGCATAAATAGAATTAAACATTGAAAATGCACTTGTACTGTACACAATCGTGGACCTAATTGGAGAAAGTGACTATAGTGTTTGGTAACTTCTTACAAATTAAGAAAATGACATTTTCTACAATTTAAGGTTTGAATAAGTGAAATAAACTTTCGTTTTCATTCGGAATGCATCTGTTTTGTTTCTATTGCGTTGTTTTTTTCTGGAACTCTCCTTGTGCAATCTCTAAGAGGGTTGTTTTTAAACGTTCCTAAACTTCCCAAGAGCTTCTTCCATTATTTCTTTGTAAAAGTTTGCGTCTTTTTTCGAAGCGTGAAGCTTCAATTTTCCTATTGCACATCATAAAAACAAAGCGTATTACTATAACACATTTTATTGCCCTTTATTGGCGATGCGATAAAAGTTATTCTTTCATAAACCAATGAAATAGGACTAATATTAACGTGGTCCATCTGAGTTGGTATGTTTCCTTTAAAAAACCACTCTTTACCTCACTTCTTTTCAGTTCGAATGCAACTATAAAATAGTTAGGTAACTTTTTTGTAATCTTGGTAAAACTTAAAATGTTGTTATTTTGCATTTTGAGGCTTTTTTTAATGTTGTGCACCTTTTATAACTTCCATGATGGAACAAACCAACACATTACCATCGCACTAACACCACGTTTTTGACCGATTTTAGCGGCAAATTGAAGGAAATTGCTGCTAGTTTTTAAATTATTTTTTTCTCTGCTCTTGATTTGGGTCTCACCTGTCTTATTTTTTTATTCAATCACTAGTTTACGATATTTCAAAAATATTATCATACAAATTTGGCAAATTTTCCAATATCTTTCGCGATTTTGCATAGTGCAAGTGCATTTCCAGTGTTAGCTGCTATTTATGCATTTTCTGTGATGCCTAATGGTAGCTCGTAGCCCATAATTGGTTATAATGTGCAAATAATGTCAAAGTTTAAGACTGCTTTACTAAAATTAGTGTTGTCCATGATTTTTCATCATTTTTATCTAATTTAAGAGCTTGTTTCTATTCAAGTGACGCAAAAAAAAAAACACTGTTTTTTGTGAAGTAATGCGAAAAAACGCAACTAGTAGCCATACGGTTTCTGTTTTGGGTTTTTTGTTTTTACAACATTGTTTATTAAAAATTCCTCTTTGAAAATGCAAAACCAAAAATCTACTAAGTTACCTCACAGAAGCGCCAATCGGTGTTTTCTAAAAAAAAATTGTTGTTTCTATTCAAGTGACGCGAAGTGTAGGTATATGACTAGCTACCGTTATTTCTGGTTATAAAATAGTATTGTTAATCCACTACAGATTAAAAGCCCTCATAACGGTCTTTAAAATTGCAAAAAAAACACATTTGTTTTCATTTGCAGCGTTCAATGTGAAACACCCTGTATTTATGTTAACTTTTCAAAAAAAATTGTTTATTTGGGACTGACAATAATTAACCCTGAACCTATAAATTAGTACCAGTTGTACAAATATTTACATCTATGGTTTTTAGCTATTTTTCGGCGGTTTATTTGAAGTGATTCCGAAATTCTTTTTCCATCCACTCTCTGTTATGTGCATGTATCTATATTTTAATACATTCTACTTGATCTTTCCACATTCCTTTAATTTAAATCAACTTCAACTTTCAGACGTAATGCTAATGAAGTTCGTAAGTAAAAAAAGTTATAAAATAAACAACTTTTTAGCCCTGTTCCATTGGAGATGGTAGTTTACTCGTGAGTAGAAATCTAGTACAACAACTACACATTCCTATCTCCTCGAGTAGAAGATCATGTGTTAATTCTAGTACTAGATCTACTGATGCGTAAACTACCACCTTAAATGGAACGGAGCTTTTATCAAAATGATTAAAACAACACATACCACTTTTTGTTGGCAATAGCGATGGCTTCTAAATAAAAAATATCCATTCTGTTTTCACCTTAACTCAGTCCACTACAAAGAAGAACAACACAAAAGAAAAACGAGAAAAAAATCACAAACTGTCATCTTCCAGCTGTTTTGTTTTGCATACAGTTGCGCAGAAAACTCACCAAACTACTTTGTCGTTTGTCCTCCGTTTTGAACTGTCATTCTCATTATTATTTTATTCTCATTTTTCTTATTTCCACTTTTTTGCCATTGCCAGGTTCTGCTTCAATTAATTAATACATTTTAGTGGAAAAAATGCCTTTCGGCCAGTTTGTCTCTCGGTGCTATTCCGGTGTTGAAATCAAGTAGATTTTGTTCTCGCTCATCGAAACAATAAAAAAATATATTTTTTAATTGAACAACAACAAAATAAACTACCTCGAAACGAATGTTCCGTACTTAAGAAATAAAAACAACAACAACAACAACAAATGTGATCTCTGAAAACCAACCAACAAACTGTGTATTTTTGATGACAACGAAATCTTCTTCAATTTTCCTATCGAAACAATAATCAATTGATTAATAAATTCATCATCTTCATTGGAAAAGAACAACAACTGTCTAACAAGCCTTATAAATAAGTGCATAAAGTATGTTTTAATTTAATTTATATTTTTTTTGTTTTCCAAATAAATTTTATTTTTATAATCGATTTTGTTAAGTTTTTTGTTCCGTTTCCGTTTTTTTTGTGTGTGACCAAGAGGCAAATCGTTCATCTTTTTGCCTTGGTCTTGATTCTTCAGTAGCTATAAACTATAAAAACACCATTGCTGTGCGGTGGCCCTCAAGGTCAGGCACGACAACGACAAAATAAGTTTGTTATCTAACTTAAGGTAACCGCGAACGGCGATGTGTCGCTATTTTATTATTATGTGCCTCTGAGAAAGTTGCAATTCAACTAGAACCAAAACCAAACTAATTCGACGAGCTAAATCAATTATTATAAACAAAAAGCTTTAAAAGGCTATTTTCTAACAGCAGCAGGAGGCAACAGCAGTTAGCATAAGCTAAATGGCTAAATGCTAAGCTTCATAACAAACTGAATGTCGTTGTCAATCGTCGTCATTATCGTCATCGGTCGTATAAGGTTCACTCTTGTCTTGGTTTGAATTGAAAATTATTGTCAATTATGCGCAAAGTATTGTTTCGAATCGAATTCAAAATCGAACGTGATTCCTCTATTTTAATACCTACTCTTTTTTTATAAATTCTATTTTTTAGCTGATTTATGATTTCTCTGATTTTTGTCCACTTTATTAGCGCAATTTGTCATGAGTACAACAACAATTAACGCCACTTTATTTATCAATCGAAATATAGGGCACTTGATAGGGTCTGGGGGCAAGCTGAGTGGCGATAGTGATGTTTTTATTCTCTGTTTTCTTTGTAAACTTTTTTATTCCCTCTTTTTTTCGTCAAGTAATTGTAAAGGAGTCATGTGAATTATTGCTGACTGAAATAAAAAATAAATTGCACGACTGGGGTCGCACGTACTTGCTCTTATGCTTAAAGTAACTATAATGTTAAAGCTTTTTATTCAAGAAATTTAAAATTTGATATTTTGAAGAAATTTCATAAGTAGTATAAAAAAAAAAATAAATCTGTTTTTTATAATTAATTAAATTCCGTTTTAAATTATCTTAAAAAAAAAAACAAATATGCCATTTTATTTCTTGTATAAAAAGGTATTTTTAGAAAAAAAATTTCGAAAATTGTAGGAGCCGTTTTTTAAAAAAATAATTTTTTATATATAAAAATTTTTTAACATTTTTCAAAAAAAAAGTTGGTATGCCATTTTGAAGAAATAATTGATTTACACATATAAACTAAATTTCAAAATTTTTCGTTGATCCGTTTTCAAAAAATAGATTTTCAAAAAAAAAATTTTGAAATATTTTTTAAAAATCCAAAAATGCGTTTTTTGAAAATTTTCTAAAATTTTAATATTGCCTTTACTTAAACACTTTTGTATAAAAATTTTCATTAAAATCGGGTTAATGTTGTACGAGATATTCAGAAACGAAAAAAACGGTTCTATGGCAGGTACCGTTAATAACGCTACAAAAAATATTTTTTTTATTTTAAAAGTTGGTTCTTATGTGTAATACTACAAACAAAAATTTTAATCAAAATCGTTAGAGCGGTTTTTGGAAAAAAATTAACTTTTGTATTTCCGTTATATGGCAGGTACCGTTAGTTTTGGTCATAAAAAAAATTTTTCAATTTCCCCTCTAGGGAATCACCAAAAACTGCTAACTACAAAGTTTGAAGAAAATCACTTCACTTGTTTAGGCTGCAGCTCCAGATAGAGACAGACACACAGACAGACAGACAAAATTGCCGGACCCAATTTTTTGGCATTCTCCATCATCGTAATGTCATGTAAAATTGTTATCTCGAGTTCGATTTTTTTTAACGAATCCTAAACTTGCCCTATAGTACCTATATCGCAAGTAAAAATAACCAGTTCTCTCAGTTCATTAAATTGTTTGTGTAGTTAATTGTTTTTTTTTTTTTTTTTTTTTTTTGAATGAGAGTGCAAGTGGTTTGAAATTTGATGTATCTAGTCGTTAGAGCTTATCACATGTCTAACTTGGCTTGAATAGTATAGATTAGCACAAAAACTAATTAATGATTGATTGTTGGAAATATTTGAAATAAAAACTTAAATTTGTTTTACAAATTCGTTTTCTCCTAAATGATTTAGCACTTAACATTGAATTAAGAAAATATACATGACAATGGATTTTTTTTCTTCAGCAATAAATTGATAGAGCTTAAATAAATCTAATCAATTTTAAATGGATAATTTAGATAAGAGTAGATGTACTTATACTAATGGAAGTTAATTTTAAAAGAATTATTTGTAGGTACTAGCATTCTAATAGGTACGTTTTTTTTAAAATTCTATGACCAATTGGTTTGTTCTATAATCTAATTTTTATTAAAGTTAACAGGGCCGGATTTAAGGCTGTGGGGGCCCGGGGCTGCACAAAAGTGGGGGCCCCCTCTCAGCTAACTTATTTCCAAAATAGAATTAAGATTATTTTTGATAGTTTTAAATTTATCAAATTTTATGCATAACTCTTTTAAATGCCCATGATGTTTTCCATAAAAAAGATTCAGCTGTACTTTTTCATAGCTGCCATCGTTTAGAAGATATTAGCTTTCAGAGAGAGGAGTATACGAAAAAATCATGTGTTTTTTGTTTTATTTTCGACATTTAAACTTGAATAACTTTTTATGCACACATGGGATTTTTGGGGATTTTTGACATTTTACTTTTATCGATGTTGCAATACTCTGTGCAATTTTTCAGCTCTATGCGAATTTTTTCCAGATTTAACGATAGACTAAACTCAGGGCCGGATTTAAAGCTGTGGGGGCCAATTTGTTTATATTGATCAAGAAACTCGGTTAAACTTTAAGGTTTTAGTAAAATTTAACCGAGAAAGTGGGTAAGATTAAACAATTTTTAATAACCGAGTCGAATTGTGTAATTTTAACCGGGGTTAGTTTGCAAGTGCTATATTAATAATATTCTCTGTTAATTTTACACGAGTTTTACATTGTTTTTAACGGATCATTTTTCTGCGTGCAAGGATCCAAAAAAAAATCTTTTTCCTTTACTTTGTATGAGCTTATTTTTAGAAAGCCGCAAATTAATGGGGTTAGGTACTTTGGGCAAATTCAATTGCTAATTTATTTCATACATAGTCTCTATAAAATTATTTATATCCTTATAATATGGAAGGAGACAAAGTATTTCGTAATATTTAACTCTTCAAATTTAAATTGTATCGACTTAATAAAAAACTTGTTGCAAAAAAGTGTATCAGCGGCTTAGAAATAACGTAGTAATAGAAAAAAAAACTATTCTCTTCATTCTTTGTTATGAAGATGTGAAAAATCGACATTGATATCGTGTCCGCTTTAAGAGTTATAGGGGTCAAAAGGTCACGAAAAGTTTTTCGCAAATATCTCGCGATCTATTGATCGGAGGTCATCAGAGGTTATATAAAAATTGATGGTCTTGAAATTATCTACAACATATGCCTAGCACATTTTTCTGTAAGATGAACCGTTTCGCGAGTAGAGCGCAGAGAAGGTGACTAGATTGCACTCACATACGAAAATATACATATTTTTTTGGTTTATTTTGCTCGATTTTTTAGGTTTTTATCGAAGTAGCTTAAATTTTTTTAGTTTTATAAAATTATGTTATTACGTAAATACGAATTAACTAAAAAAAAATAAAAATGTACACATTGGGATAAAAAATATTATGCAAAAGGGGGAACCATGTTTTTTGGAAATGTTGTATGTTTCCCTTTTTTGTACAATAAGTGCCTTCATTATTAAGAACACACTTTTTAAACATGGTTAAATTTTAGTTTTGAGCTTGTTATCAATTTTCCAAACATGAATTCCATAGAAAATGTCGTTTGGAGCTTCTCAAGAGAAAAGTTGCAGAATACCTTATAACAGTACAAAATTAGCTGCTGAAAAAGCTTAATGGTAATTTAAGGTTTATACCAAGCTCAAAACTAAAATTAAACCATGTTTAAAAAGTGTGTTCTTAATAATGAAGGCACTTATTGTACAAAAAAGGGAAACATACAACATTTCCAAAAAACGTGGTTCCCCCTTTTGCATAATATTTTTTATCCCAATGTGTACATTTTTATTTTTTTTTAGTTAATTCGTATTAACGTAATAAGATAAGTTAATAAAACTAAAAAAATTTAAGCTACTTCGATAAAAACCTAAAAAATCGAGCAAAATAAACCAAAAATATGTATTTTTTCGATTGTGAGTGCAATCTAGTCACCTTCTCTGCGCTCTACTCGCGAAACGGTTCATCTTACAGAAAAATGTGCTAGGCATATGTTGTAGATAATTTCACCACCATCAATTTTTATATAAACTCTGATGACCTCCGATCAATAAGTCGCGAGATATTTGCGAAAAACTTTTCGTGATCTTTTGACCCCTAAAACTCTTAACGCGGACACGATATCAATGTCGATTTTTCACATCTTCATAACAAAGCCGTCATTAAGCTGTATACCAAAATTCAGCCCAGTAGGAATTTTTCCGCAGATTGAGCTTAAAAATGACTAAAATGACTGGGCTATTGTGTGCTCCACAATAAACCCAAAAAATATTAAAAGATTCTATAAAAAGTACCGTTAGTAGGATTCTTGCAATAAACGGTTTTTTTATAGAAGTGACGTAACAGATATCTTACTCGAAAATTAGCACTGATTCAGAAACAGCAAATTAAAAAATGACACTAATATAATTACCTTGTAAATACATTACATATTTCCACAGCCTAAATGATTGGACGGATTTTCATTTAATTCCGTCGTTATCAATGAAAAAAGGAATTGTGTTTCACTTCATTGTATCCTCATACAACACTGAATGTTTAAGAAATAACCTTAGAGGATATAATATATGGAGTGCTTGTTCCTATACCTAATACATTGTAACGCCATATGCATGGATAGGGGTCGCTGCCTTCGTTTTTCAGTGCGAGTCCGGTTCCGCAGCTGTAAATAAACACGCTTGTTGAAGACAGCCATAAAATGAAAATAATTTCTCGAAAACGGCAAAAAAAAATTTCGCCTAAAAACATTTTTGACAAAAAATTCTACTTTAAGTAGATAAATTGATAGCAAAAGCTATCCGGTTTATGCACCGTAACTGTATTCTCTTAAATAAAAAATATTTGATAATGTGAATATTTTGGAATAAAAGTTTGGTTGCTTAAAAGATATGAACTAATATGTATTTGCTATCCTTGTGATGTCTATACACTACTTAAAACTCGAACTATGATGAAGCCTTTTCAATATTTATGAAAACCAGTGCATAATTTTAGCTTAAAATCAATTTAAAAAGTTAGTTTTCGGACAAAATCAGTTTTTTATGTTATCTTTCCATATTAAATCCATTTTTTACTAAATGAAAAGGTTTAACATTTTTGGAACAGTAGATTTTTTCGAATTTCTCAACTTTCAATTGAATAAAGTTATACAGTTCTTAAACTAAGTGCTTCAATAAAAAAAAATATAGTTCCTACTGCAAAAAAAAAAAAAAAAAAAAAAAAAATGACTTTCGAAATAACAAAATATTTGAATCAATATTAATCATCAAATTGGGATCATTAGATCCCTTCTAGGAAAATTTTTGAATTACGCTAAAAATTTTGGGTATATTGAAATTACCCTCTTTTTTTGTTCTCAACCAAACCATTTTTTTTTTCTAAAAATATCTGAAAACTTGAGTATTACATTCAAGAAAAATACTAAAAAACATACAATTTTTTTTCCTTAATTTGTTCCTTTTTTTTACTGTAAATTATTTTATATTTCTTTTGTAAAATAATTTTTAAAAAACAATTCTGACCTTCATTCGAATGTATTTTACCAAAATGCGTAAATTATTTTATATTTCACGTGTTGGTCACAAGTTTATTTTTATACGACTGATTTTTGCCTTATCAACAATCCGGTAGACATAATTGACCTTTTAAATCGTATCGACTGATGGCGGGAATAGGTTCGTTCACTTTTCATTGTCAAGGCGCTAACAAAAACAAAAATGCTAACCTTCGCATTAAATATAAAACAAACAACATTTCCAAAGAAAATTGTATTTTCGAAAGGAAATTCTATCAACGGTTAACATAGTACATAAGGTGAATAACAAATTCAAAAGTCAACACAAAACAAAATAAAGATAAATAAATAATGAAAAAAAAGTCAGCAAATGTATAGCACCTATGTAAGTGTTATTAATCCGCTTACATAGACCTGGACAATTTGAGCCAAAAGGGGTTGTTTAAAATTTAAGTTTGTTTGTATATTTTATTTATTTTTTTTATTTCTCATCAGTCACAAATGTCGTGTTATTCTAAACAACCATTCAATTATATTTTGAACTGTGGAAAAAAAAAATAAACTCATTTCTCAAATTGCTAAATAAATTAAGAAGAGTTGAGTATTTTTTTTTCTTTTTTTTTTAACTTTTGTAGCTCACGCGAATTAGACATAATGAACGTGCAACGCTCGAATGACTTTTTTTTTTTAATACAAAAAAAAAACAAAAAACGAAAAATGCACATCGAATTGCTGAATTGAATTTAAAATAATGAATGAACAACTGTTTTAGTCGAACATTTTGATTTATTACAAAGGAAGTAGTTTTTAGTGCGGTTTTTTTATAATTAAAAAATGCATTCATGAAATATTATAAAGATCATATTTTTTAAAACACAAGTTTGCTAATTATCAAGTGGAAACATTTTTTAAGATTTTGACAAAAAAAAATATATATCCGCCATCGAAACCATAAGGATTTTCATTTTCTTACACGTAAGCTTTAAAATAAAAATTTAAAGATTTAATGGAAAAATAAAAAAAAGGTTTAAATTACAAAAATTAATACTAAAAACAGTTTTAACAAAAGAGCAATTGGAAACATCCAAAATTCGATTTGCCCAAAAAACTTACATACATCAATCAAAAAGAAACATATAGTTACGGGTGTGACAATTTTCTCTCTCAATTTTATGAATTATTCACTATACTCGATATTTTAAAAATTTAACGTAATTTGCGAATAAAATCCATGGTATTTCTTATAATAATAATAATAAATAATTAAAGTCAGTTATGTTACGGGTGTGACGATAAAAAAACATTTTTCGAAAAAGAAATCAGTGTTGATATTCATTATCCCATCAATAATGCGATATCAAACGATGAAAAATTGTCAAAAATAATATTTTAAAACTGTTTTGCATGAAGCAAGAATGTTACGCTTATTTCATCTTGAGTTTTTATTTTGTAGTAAAATAACGAAAATTTACATACTAACTTTTTCAATAAAAACAGACAATATTTTTTTTTTTTATAAAATGAGGACTTAAATTTTTTAATGTATCTGAAGTCATAAGTACTGTTATTTTTAAAACTAATAACATCTCAAGGTAGAGCGTTTGACGAATCTATAATATATGAATTACCTATCTTTATCACAAGTATAATAAATAATTTTACTGACAGTATTAAGTTTAGCACAAGTTAAATTTAAACAGGGATTATCTATAATCTTATAAACACTTAAGTGCATAAAGATTTAACAATCAATCTAAATTACTCAGTATAAATCTATTGTATAATAAATTTATAGATAGGTAATATTATTAAGTTTTAATCAGTCAAGGTCTTTTTTTTTTAATTAATCACATGTGCACTACATGCTGTTTTTTTTTTCCAAAGAGAATTAAATTTATGAGATTTTATTTGTTTTCGAATTTTTTTTTTCATGGAGTTCAGTAATACTTTTATGTATAGTTTCAATTTTATGGCACAGTTAAATAAACTCTCTGATCCATCAAGCCTTTGCTAACTATGTTAGGGACCATTTATAAAATATTTTAAATAATCAGCTTTTTAAGGTTTTGTTAAAATACCAAGTTTAATTTGAAATATACATAAAAAAAACCATTAGTCTACAATATTATGGTCACCCTATTATAGCAAGTGTATGTTTTTTTTGTAATTCTCATCACATGATTAGAAAAAAATCACAAATATGCGTTAATAAAAATTAATCGTTTAGCGCCAAAAACTTTTGTATGCTTGTACAATTTGCAAAAGTTAGTTTATGCTGTTTGGTTATTTTTATTTCTATGAATAAGTGATAACATTGAATCATGTGAGGATAAGGGAAAAAAAATCACATTTAAGTTCTGTAACAAATTGAAATCACAAGTCTTGCAAGATCTAACTTCAAGCTGAATTAAATTTAAAACACAATAAACATTGCAAACTATTGTTTCGAAAAATAGACATATGTAGGTACATTACTTTATTAATGAGCGAAGATTAACACTTTAATTTTTTATTTTTTAACAGTGAGTGATAAATGAATGATTAATTAGAAAAAAGAAGAGATAGCCATAATTGTCAGAAAATAATCCCGATAGTTATTATTATTGTGCATTTTATTAATTACTTCTTGTATATTAAAAATTTTGAATTATGCTTAAACGATACAAACTTCATAATAATTAAGATAAATGAGTTACAAGATTTTAATTAATAACTATAATAAAATAAAAATATCAATCTAATTAAAGTGAGACGAAAAAAATAAAACAACTTATTTTAGTACTACATATTATCAGAGAACCCTGATTATATAGCTTCAACAGAAATAGTATCCTAAAACAGTAAGTTGTTTTGTTTAACAAACTTACAACCCCTATTAAGTCATTTCTTTGTCATTAAAATTAACTTAATAACTTCTAAATCATTCTTTACCTTAGATGTCGAAAACTACAGATGTTAGGTATACTGTTTATTTGAAATCAGAAACAACTATTATATGGCATTATATTTATATTACATTGTGACATATTCATGGCGTGGCAATAGTAATCATTTTATGACAAAAATTGTTGCTTAACAATGTTTGTTTACCGTCCTTGAAGAAAGCGATAATTTATTTGCAAAAAAAAACATTTCAATGCTAATTTAACGATTTCTTTTTGAATTAAAATCAATATTGTGGGAAAAGAGAAATTGCATGTGCATTGTGTGCAAGTATGACCTAAACAAGCATAAGGATTTAGAGAAATGTCAAATTAAAAACGAAATGACAGTTTTAGAATAGTTACGGTTTGCTTATTCATAATATATTAGTATTGGTACACTATGGCGTATGTGAGACCTTTTTCTTTACTTAGTGAATAGCTGACGGAAATTTTAGTTGATTTTATTTGAATGCTTTTGGAAACTTATTTCTTTGATTTGATATTGTTTCCTCCACTTGCAATAAAAAAAAAGGCAATGAATGGCACCTTTAATTAAGGTTGGGTGGAATGTTTTAGCATTTGGAAGAATATTTTTGTCAATTTATTATTTTGTCAAAATTATTCCATCATTTTTGGTATTTCCAAAATGTATTGGCAAAATAAGAGTGCAAAAAATAATTTTTGAAGAATTTCAAACCTATAAAACTTTATATAAAATGATGTAATTTCTTATTCGAAAGTATGTATTTAAATTTAAATCATAATCTTCTCAAATGGTATCGAGCTTAAAATGAGATGTTGATGCATTATGAATTTTTTACTATGAACTTATGAGTAAATAAAAGATCTTTGCTAACCAAGTGGTGCTCTTAATAGCGACAAACAGAAAAAAACCCGAAAGTCATACCGATGCTCAATAACTTCAGACAAAATATCTTCATAATTTAAATAAAAATCCTCAAGTTAATAGTAATTAAAGGGACAGTATTGATTTTAACTTTTTTTTACCTCCAAATTCACTTTTTGTGACTTGGCCCAGTACAGCTGTGAGCCTAATAGGTTTTGTTAGGCTTGTTTAAAATAAAAAGCTTTCATAACCCCTCTCCTTTACTCTTTTTCTTTAAAAAATAAAACCTTCTAAGCATAACGTCTTATTAATTTTGTGTTCTTATGATGGATATAAATTGCGTATGTCATCATCATCATTAAACGTTTTTTTTTTAAGTCGAGCCGCTTTAAAATCATAAAACTATAGAATTAATTCTGCTCCACTTTTACTGAGCATAATCAAGCTAAAATTATTTTCATGATATCTGTTATTAAATAAGACTTTATATTTTACAAAGAAACAAAAATTGCAACATTTTCTTGTGTATTTTATTTATAAACATAAAGATATGGTTATCTCAAAGTATAATAAACTAGTCATAAATAATATATGTATTCGTTCATATCCAATAAAATGTCTATAAACAAACTATGTACACAAGATCAATTTCTATAAATGAGTTCGTTTTTTGATCAGAAAATAAACTTTGCCTCATTATCTTGATTCAAAAAGTGACGAATACAAAAAAAAAAAAATACAAATCAAACAATGAACATTTTCTTTATTGAGAACAAAAAAACAATCTTTAGATAAATTCATTTTGTTGTAAATTAATATTGCTGAATTCCCATATCTATAAATGAAAAACGTGCACAACACTGATTGCTAGTATTAAAAAAGAAAGACAAAAAAAAAAAAAAACAATTTTTAGTTAACAGAAGCTAACAGAGAATACTGTTTGCCAGTTGATTTTTAAGGTTTTACATAGTAAGTTGTAGATTTTGTAGCAATTTTCTGTGTTCCGGTTGGTTTTGATGGGTAAAAATTTTGAACTTATGAGACCCTTTAATAATATGAAAGGTTTATGTTTCACTAAAGAAATTTTTTATGTTTTGACTCATGTCGTTGCTTTGTGTCGTTAAAAAATATATTCCCTTACGTGTCCCTATTTACCCATTACTGAGTCTTTCATGAATATTTGATGACATAAATATGCTTTCCAACTATCTGATTGCATCGCGTGACATAAAGCTGCACAACTGTCCTTTGTAAAAAACACTTTACTTCTATATAAAAATAGAGCTATTTGTCCCTGAGTCATGATATTCCATCAAAAAGATTGTCAGACATGGTTTTCGAAATGGTCAAATCGACATATCAAAGCTTTTTTATAAACAGTCAGTTTTTTAAGACCTTGATTTTAAGCAGTTACAATACATATTCATTTGCCTTGTCAGAAAGGATTATTTATCTTCCCTATTTACCCTGCTTCCAAGATATCCTTTCATACTTTCACACTCTATAATGATTAACTTTGTTCTGGTCTTCCAGGATTGTGTTAAAAATTGTGGAATGAGCGTTGATTTATCGACCTTAAGTATGCCGAAAATCATTTTAAATATTTTTTAATAAAAAATAAATTTTATTAATTTAGAAAAGTCAGGACACTCTATTAACCGATCATTCTACTCATCACTATTCCTCAATATGGAGAAACATGCAAGCAATGAATGGGTAAATACTTCATTCATCATGAAGTATATTTGCTAAAGTTCATCATTCGCATGAGTATTTTGGTTAGAATCTCCATTAAGTAGTCTTGAAGTAGCTAGAGCAACTCCTTTTGCCCCCAATTAATCCTTTTCCAGCTTTTCACTTCTCAAAAAACTTACTCAATTCACTTTTTCTAATGAATTTCTTTTGATCATTGCAGAAATCCCCGCCGATTCTCGTTGAATTTAGACATGTCCGTAAAATTGCTCTTGAACATTTAAAAAAAATCCAACAAGGTGGACCTCCTATCGGTTGCACATCAACCAAATCACCAGCAACTTTGCCATCAACAAGCCAATACAACAACAACAATTCCAACAACCGCAACCGTAAAACAAATCCCCTTCAATTTTCAGATGTATATGAATTGGAGATGAATACTGTGGCCAAAGACTTAAGCACTGAGTAGGCAAAGTACAAACCATCTTAATATTAAGTTCCATTTGAAATAATTTCTCTTTTTTATTCCATCCAATTTATAGAAGCGAAGCTTTAACGAAAACCTTTCTAGATCAAAAACCAAAAGGTAAACCCAAATTGAACATACAACGAGATGTCCTTAACCAAGAAGCTGTTATCAAACAAACACGCTATACAGCGCGTGACAAAAGTGTCCTCTATGGATTGCGTAAATATTGGAGTACTTGGAACTTCCTCAGTTTATTCACAGGAATTGTTCCAATTATACAATGGCTACCAAAATATTCACTGCGAAAGGACCTTATTGGAGATATTATTGCTGGATTTACGGTAGCCATTATGAATATACCACATGGCATGGCCTATGGTATATTGGCTGGTGTAACAGCTAGTAATGGATTGTATATGGCCATATTTCCAGTATTAGTTTATTTGTTCCTTGGGACATCGAAGCATATATCGATAGGAACGTTTGCTGTCATCAGTATCATGACATTTAAAGTTGTGCAGACACATGCGACGGAGGATTTGCAACCGGGTGAAGAGGGTTATACGCCGTTGGAGGTTGTCACTGCCACGGCCATGATGACGGGGGTTATTCATGTAAGTTTCTTAAATAATATACTGAAGACTTATAATCAAATCGGTTTCATTAACAGTTATTAATGTCACTTATGCGATTGGGAACACTCTCAGCGCTGTTAAGTGATCCTTTGGTCAATGGTTTCACAACTGCAGCTGCAGTTCATGTAATTACAAGCCAGTTGAAGGATGTCCTGGGAGTATCAGTTCCTCGACACAAGGGTGCTTTCAAGATCGTTTATACCTTCATTGATTTAGGAAAGTCGATACCAGCAGCAAATATAACCAATATAAAAGTTTGTGCCTGTGTCATAGTCTTCATGGTAGTTATGAATGAGTTCCTTAAGCCGTGGGTGGCCAAACGCACGCGGTTTCCCATCCCAGGCGAATTGATGGCTGTTGTTGGTGGAACCCTAGTATCAAAGTATATGGACCTAAATGGAAATTATGGTGTTAATTTGCTTGGCACCATACCATTAGGTCTGCCAACATTTAATATCCCACCTTTAGAACTGTTGCCGATGGTGGCTGTTGATTCAATAGCCATAGCTGTTGTAAGTTATTCCATTGTTATGTCAATGGGATTAACATTTGCCAAGAAGCATTCGTATGAAATTCGACCAAATCAAGAGTTATTTGCTCTAAGTATGGGAAATATGGTTGGCGGATGCTTTTCGTGCATTCCAATGGCTTGTTCGTTGTCACGTTCTGTTATACAAGAACAAACAGGTGGTGCAACACAGATTGCATCGCTTGTTTCGGCTTTGCTTCTACTGGCAACAGTTCTATGGATTGGACCATTTTTTAATACTTTACCAAAGGTTAGTTTAATAGTTGTTTGATGGTTAAGTATTTTAAATTTAACTATGTATTTTGTATTGCAGTGTGTTTTGTCTGGAGTTATTATTGTGGCATTGAAACCAATGTTTATGCAAGCAAGGGAATTGAAAAATTTCGCTCAACAAGGAAAGCTGGAACTTCTTACGTGGTTTTTGACATTCACGTGCGTTGTTTTCATTGATATTGATATTGGGTGAGTGAAATAAGTTAATAAATGTAACGGCAAAACATTTAGGGAATCAGTTCCATCTATAACTAGATAACAATTCTTTATATTTATGTGTAGAATGAGCCAAAACTAGCATGTGCAATTTATCTGTAATACTAAAAATTATAAGAACAAAAATTTAGACGGTCTTAATTGGACAAACTTTGAACTTATTTCTGTAATACAGATTATATACGATTCCGATGAATAAAACTAATGCACTGGCCTTAACGTGGTGGATTGAATATAAATCCCCACAACAACGAATCTTGTTCTCTTCACGAGAAATGCAAGATTCCTTACTTTAAACCCCCGATACATACTCTATTTAATCAAGCTAAATAATATCTTAAACACTTGGGCTCATATTTCGTAAAAAAAACTGATCTAAGTGGTAAATAATCAAGAAAGAGTTAAAAATGTGGCACTCTTTTCATACAAAAAAGGTACTGATGGCAAATTGGGTATTTCTCTTAACATTGGTCAATAAGTTCACAATGTACATCTCGTTTATTAGACGAATACTTACGTACTGGGTAAGAATGGTGAAGCGTACTGGACAAAGTCCAAAAGTTAGGAAGTATGTTTATAAGCAACGCTAAGCCCGACAACACCTTCAGACGCCTTTGACATACTAATAAATCTCACACCCCTTGTCATCTACAGCAAACAAATAGCAGTAAACTGAATTACTCTACGCAAGACAACCTTACAGTGAACCATTGATAACCATTGATCATATTGGCCACACTAACATTCTCAATAACTTGCGAATCAGTCCGGATTAGAGTTACATTACACCTTATCCCAATTGGTGATTGAAAATAATTTCCAGGTATCTATTCCCTCAAGATCCGTTTCAGACCGTAGCTTCAATGCTAAAACTTCTACACTGAGGGTTGGAAAACTAATAAAAAACTGCAATATTTTCATTTATTATTTATATAGTCTTTTCTTCCCCCTACCAGATCATTGTAGTGTGCTCCAACTAAAAATTATGTCGATTAAAAAAGTCCTGTTTTTGAGAAAACGGGATATCCAACACGGATATTCGAATCTTCTCGGACAACCAAGAAGCAATAAAATCTTTTGCCTCTGTCTCTACAAAATCGATCTATTTCATAGACTGTAAAACATCAATAAGATAGATGTCTGAACATAGATGCCGGGTAACATAATGGCAACCGTAAGGTGAACGAACTCGACAAAAAAGGATTAAATACTGCTCTTCTGCCAGAACGCAACCATATAGGTATACCCATTGTTACATATAAACGTATGCTAGGACAGGACGCTTCAAAAAACAAACTAACCTTAGATAAAGTTATACCTGCCAGGCGATCAAACAAATTTAGCCATCTATAGAATTGAAATCTTAAAAGTGTTTGTTGAATTTAAATTGATTGCATAAAAGCTCCACACCATAAGTGTTCTAAAAGGACAATGTTTAATAGGCAGACACGCCAAACGACTTAACGTCTTTCTAATTGAATGAATGAAGAAGAAAAGGACACAGTTCTTCTTCATTCATCCATCTTCTTTGAACCGGCCCTGCTCTCTTTCTCTATCTCACTGTCCAATATGAAAATACTATTGATCTTGACGTAAGGCCTATTTCCTTAGGGGCCGGTTATAGCGATCAGGAAAATGCATCAGGAAACGTTTTCAAATAGATATTTTGTGATGTTTTTATTCGATTTGAAACAAAAATGACGCACCAATCGATTATGAATGACTTAAAGAACTTTTATTAAAAAAAAGTTCACAATGGAGCAATTATTTTTTTTTCTAAAATTGTATTTATTTGTTTTCCTGATGCAAATTTATTTTTCGTATCAGCTGATAGTTATATTAAACAAAATGACACAAATCGTTCCCTTGAAGTGTTTTAATTTTTTCCTGTGATAATCAGTCTGCCATCGAAGTTATCATACCTTTGTGTGACGAGCTATTAATTTTATGAATTATTCTATGGCAAAAGAGGTCTGGGTTCAAATACCAGCCTTCACCACCTTAAAACATTTTTTCAGGTGTCTTGTCTCTTGTGAGAAATTAGTTCAGCCCCAAAAAGTATCACTGCTTAGTCAACACCATCCTCAATAAAATAAATTATTGTTTTCAAAAAGAAATATTGATCTTATACATAAATTTTTTTTCTAGGCTCCTCGTCGGAATATGTGTATCCCTGATGACTCTCTATGTGAAAGGCTTAAAACCTTACAACTCGCTACTTGGAACAATTTCTGGCATTGATGGAGTCTACGTTGACCTTGGTCATCACAACGATGCAGTGGAAATTCCCGAAACAAAAATCTTCCGCTACACTGGTTCATTAAATTTTGCTACAAGAAACTTCTACAAGAAATCCATGTATGAAGCCATCAATGTTGATTGTCAGAAACTTCGTCGAGCTTCCTTAATAACTACAGAAGCTAATGGTGGTGATACCAGTATGCTAAATTCATTCCGTGTCCTAATATTGGACTTTTCATGTCTTGCCCATGTTGATATGGCTGGTTGTCGGACACTAAGTGAAATTAAAAAAGAAATGCGTCTCCTTGGAGCGAGAATATTTATTGCTAGTCCAGCAGATCGTGTTTATGATACAATTGTTCATAGCATGGCTTTGGGAGAGGGTCCTTTTGAAGTATTTGCCACATTAAATGATGCTGTTGCATATGCAAATGCATGTCGTAATACGTGATAGAAATGTAAGAACATAGAACAATAACTAAAAATCTACTTAAATGCGAAATCGAACAACTACATAACTCAATTCGATAATAAAAATTTGTTTTTATTATTTTTTTTTTTTAACAAAAATTCTATCTTTATAAGAAAAATGAAACAAGTGCCTGAATTAATGAAAAACAATAAATGTTATTTGATGTTAGAAATATGTAAAAAAAAAACAAAATGAGTTAGATGAAGGAGGATTTAAAAAAAAAAAATAATATTCCTGTAGTACTTAATTGAAGTATAAAAGTCGATACTTAATTTTAAAAATGACATTTTTTTTAAGAACAACAAAAATAATTATTAATTATTATATAAAAGAAAAGTGTTATTTAATGTATTTAAGAAAAAGTTGAACAAAAAAACATTTTTGTGATTGAATATAGAAAACCAAAAATTAAAAAAAAAAAAAAGAAATAAAATAACAAGAATTGTAAAAACGATAATAATAATAAAAAAAAGTATACAATTTTTATACAATTTTATCCAGTTGTTGTATTTATTCATAATCATCTTAAAAGGTCGTAATTCTAATTCTTAAAGAGAATAACTTTTGAAACTTACTTTTTTTGCATGTCATTTTTATTTCCGTTCAAAAACTCCAAAATATGTAAATACTTTTATCAAAATGAACTCTTTTTGTATTTAACACCTAGCCACCAACTCAGTAATACTGTCATACAAAAGTCTTCATCAAACCATCAACCATTCAAATGATATGCTTTGTGCAGCGAAAAAAAAAGAAATTATAAGATCATGGAAAAATTCAATTAAGACAATCAACAAGAAGAGGACCCATAACCACGCGTTTTTTTTTTAATTGATCCTCGATCTTGTGATTCAATCCCCACGAGATCAAATTGCTGACCATGTGTGTGCTGGAGAATTTTTCCAAGAATGTTTTTGTTGACAAAGTTAGGTGATTGCAAAGCAGTGGCAACAGTATTATTTTGTCTTTCAATTGGTGTTCAAGTATTGTATGGTCAGCTTTGGTTTCATTTAGTTTTTGTTAAATTTTACAGTGAGTTAAAATATTATTTAATTTTTTATGCACAAATAATACATTATCATGCTTAAAGATTTATAATGATTCGATAATTTTCAATTGTTAAAAAAAAAGAATTGTTAATAAAAAAAATATGTATATGCACTTATTAAATTAAAACAAAGATAAAAAATTAAATTAATTTTGATGGGTTTGAAAAAAAAAAAACAACAAATGATAAAAAGATTTGTGATCTAGTGATCAATTTTTTGCTATTAACAGATAAGTTGAATTCATATAAAAATTTTTGTTCGGGGAGCTGTTTGCGGATAATTCTTTTGGCTGAGTGCTTGAAAAATCAAACCTTTAAAAGATTCAGTTTCGGTTGTTGGGTGATATTCTATAGCAATATCTAGACGAGATCCTAGCAAAAGTTAAAGGGGTTGACAATTTGTTTTTAATTTTTGTGTTGTTGTTTACCAGAAGACAAGTAAAGACATACGATGTGTCCCTTAAGGGAGGTTTCAGAGCGCTCAGAGACTTTTTTAAGTTGGAAAAAAATCTCACCAGAGTTCTGAAAGTAATTTGTATGAAATCATTTCTAAGTGTGACAAATTTATTTTAAAGTAATTTTTAAGAAGCCCCATTATTTTATTTTTAACATGTTTTATTAAAAAAAAGTTTAAAAGCCACCGTTATTACGTAGTTTTAAGATAAATAAGAAGCTCATAACCTGCGTTGCCACCCTGTAGATAATTGAGCGCAGTATATTGAGAAAAAAATCACGTAGATTGCAATATATCGCATTAAATCTTACAATATAGGTACAACAAATGAACAAAAATATATAATTCAATCCATTTAAATAAATTTTTTGAACACAAAAAACTTCAAAAATGAACACCACAAAAAATTGAGTTAAAGGCTTAACTACTTAGGCTAAGAAATCGAAAAAGTACCAAAATTGAAAAGTTTTTAACTGATTTTTTGATAGTTTTTCTAACCGGAAAACTTACAATAATAATGGAGAAAGCTCAGATTTCGCTATAAGAAATGATTTTTGATACTATTGGGTGCGTTTAAACAGTGAACGTTGAACAAAACACTTAAAAAAGAGTAGTAGATTTGTTTTGCTGCTGATTTAATTTTTGTTCTGGACATTAGATCTTATTGCTTAAAGCAGTAACCTTAAGCAATAAGATCTACTGTCCCCAGGTTACTTGTCCAGGTTACAGGTTACTACTCCTAACCAAAAATTGAGAAATATTTTTTTTTATTTCTCAGTGCACCGACTAGGAAATATTTAATCGAGCTAAATAAATTGTTATGATTCAAAAGTCATAGCACCTTTAAATTTTCGTTTGTTTTATCGGTCAAACTTTTAAAAAGGTCAAGTTTTCGTATTCTGAAACATTTTTTTATGATAAATTCAACATTTGAGCTTTAATTTCTATCCATTTAGAATTTTTGTATTGCTATACTTTTTGGGATCAAAATGGAGGACAGTGGTTACAAAGACTTTAGGAAAAAAAAAATGAAACTATTTACTAAAATTTGTCACTTAACACCTTAATCACGTAAACGCTTGAATTATGCTCTTGAATAACATACTTTTTTAATCACAGTCACAACTCAATCATAATCGTCGTATATTAAGGTGTTTAACATGCAAAATATGATCAAAATCAAAAATACAAAAATTAATCGTCGGAACGGAAATTTGTTCGATTTCATTCGAATTGGATAGTTTTTGCTTGTCGGAGAACTTTCCGCTCCGACGAATACTTCGCTAGAGCTGAATGGGACTAAACAATCCCATGTTATTAAGTTACTTTTATTCTTAGCCGAAAGTTAGTGCCAGCCAGATCGATTTTTGTTTGCTTTTTCTGTTTAAAGGTTAAAATTAAATTGTAAGTTAAATTATACTAAGTTTCTACTTAAGATTTTTTTTACATTAAAACAGGTGTTTTTTTCATTATTTAAGTGAAAATTTTAAGTGATTTTTTATGAGAAATGATCTTTGGATCAGAACCAATATAAGGTATCAAAACTTGGCCAAACAAATCATTCGCACAAATTTTGTCTCTCATGATAGTAAATAAAAAGTTCCCCCAGCTTCCAATATTTTTTAATGATTTATTATATAGGTAAATGAGTATAATTCTGAATGAATAATAATGATGATTTAATCTCTCAGTAAATTACCAACAAAAAAAGTAAACTTTTTGTCAGTTAACTGCGCGGGTCACTGTGGTATGCGTAATTTTTTTAAATTGAAACGATTAATGGAAATTTTTTTATTAATGGGCAACTAATCTGACGAGTTAACCTTCAAATGGTTTATTTTGTATGTAAAATTTTACATATGCTTAATATACAGAAAGTTAAGTGAAACCTGCCATAGCTTTAGATTTTTAATCCTCGCGCCTCGGTTCAACGGATTTGGACAAATTTATAAACAATAACCAAAAAATCTTCTTTTTATCTTTATGTCACTCCATACGGATGCTGTGATTTTTATAAAAAAGACAAACACTTTTGATTTTATCATTGTTTTTTTTTTTTTTTTAATAGAAAGTTTAAAGTGTTCATTCAAAACAAAACGTTTGCAAATATTTGCATCAAGGGCAATTTCTTTTGATCCAGTCTTTACACATTATTTATAATCTTAGTTAAGATCAAGATTATATTTTATTTATACCTATGCATGTTCATCTCCGCAGATAAGAATATTTAAATTCTTAAGAAATATTTCAGGTAAGAAAAAACAAAAGTTTCAGTTTGAAAATTATTTCACATAAGTATACTGCGTTTCCAACAAATCGATTTTATTTGAAAAAAAAAAAAAATAAAATAAAATAAAAACCAAAAATGAAAACTAATCAATTTAAATATACCAGAATAGTGGAGTCAAAACCTCCATCTGTTTGTATAATTTTTACCATATTTGTTTTGTATTTTCTGTGCGTTTATGTCTTTATGAATCTTCTTTTTAAAACACTTGTTCTCATTAATGTATCTCATATAAATAACTATAAAAAAAAAATATGTTCAATTGCTTAGATTTTTATCTGCATATCTTATCATTTGATATTTCTTTTTTTTTTAATTTCAAAGTGTTAATTAACTTATTTATCTCTTTTGTTTTGTTAGTTTATTATTAACTTAAAGTACATTAACATTAACGAAACAATGTATAAAATTAAAAAGTGCCTCTATGAATGAAGTCAGTAGTATAATATAACCAGACTAAATCTCGCGATCGTAGGTATACTATGACAGCTTTTATATAAAAGTTTTTTTTTTTTTTTAATTTTAAATGATTTCATTACACGTGCAATTTTTTCCACAGTTTCAATTTAAAATGCTTATATTATCAGTGCTCAGAGTGCTAGTAGAAGTGTATATACCTTTTCATATTCGTAATATGAATTGCTTAGCAAATCTTGATTTGACTCCACTTAATTTACGGTTTTCGATTGGAGAACGATAGTCGACAATCGACAACTTGAGAAATCGGTATTGCGAGATGAGAGTATCGACTGCAATCGTTAATTGTTGGTCGCATTTTCGTGGTCGAGGGAGTTTTTATTAGTCGGGGGATTTTTTTGCAATCGAAAAGGTAGTTTTTTTTTTTAAATAAATATATTTGTTGAAAAAAAAAAGTTTTTAACTAATTTTATTGAACGCATTGCCACCAAATAAATAAGTGCTTTAAAAAAAATGAAAAATATTCGATAAGTTTTATACCTACTAATTTTTGTCAATGAAAGTGCAAGAAAAGTGTTTAAAGCTTTTTGTTTAAACTATATAAAACATGGGAATTAGCCTGATTTTTCAATCGTCAGTTAGACTATCAGAAGTCGATGTAAAAAAAACTTTTATTCCTAGGAATAAGCTCTAACTGAGGTTTATCTAACTATCAAAAAATTGGCCCTTAGGGACAAACAAAAATTTAAACTTCGAGTAAAAAAAATTTGTGAATATTTTAAATAACTCCCAATACATTTACATTTTCAATAATTTTGTACATATATGCTTTTTCAAGTTAAATAATATGAAATGCAAAAGAATTGACATTTATGATCGCATCAGAGATGAATAACCACAGCAAACTATAATTACAATGACTAACTCAAAACTATCTGAGTGTGATCCACGCTGTAAAGTATTTTTTAGCTTCCCAGACATGCATGTATTGAAAGGTGTTGTTCTCAAGATTTCTACTTCAGATTAGCTGATATCAGTGTAATGCACAATTTTAAGCACAAAATTGTTTTATTGTAAGTAGTTGCAATCTTGCTACTTAGTAGTGGGAAATGTTTATAAAACTGCTAGTATTTTTTATTATTTTTTTAATGATTTAGACGAGCATGCAATTTGCTAATGCAGTTCGATGGAAAAGTATCAACTTTTGTATCTTTTCTTAGTTTAAATTCAACGGTCACTGTGGCGTATGTGGAATATTTTAATTTTGTTCAATCAAATTTATCCTTGTGAAAGGAATAATGAAAAGTATTGGACTTTGTAGAGCATTTCTAATTATTCAAGGGTAGTGCGTTTAAGTTTGGTTGAAAAACCGAGAGCCCAAAGCAAATTTTGGAACTGGATGTATGTATAAAGGGTTTACAAGGGTTTTGTTGCCGAAACAAAAATATACTTTTCTGAAGGTTTTTGGGTATGCTGAACTCGAATCGGAAGTCAAAAACAACTAATTAGCTCCCATTTTTGAGATTACCGTTAGAAAATGCAAAAAAAACGTTTTTTTGAGTTCTTCGGATATTATTCTTTTGTATAAGGAAAATTGTTTGAGCATATATAGTAACGCGGTTTCTATAAGAACTGTTTTCCATCTTTCGATACCCGTTTAAATCTTTTCAATATCTTTTGTATTGCCCGAGATATCTTAAACTGAAGTCAGTGGGTTTGGCTTCATATGTATATCATAATGAAGATAATGACGTTATAAAATTTATAAAAATACCAAACAATTGAGGATATCTCGGGCAGTAAAAAAGATATCGGAAAGATTTAAACAGATTTAAAACAATTTTCCATAATATAAAAGAATAAGGCTCGAAGTGCTGCATTTTCTAACGGTAATATTTCAAAAACGGGAGCTGATTAATTTTTTTTGACTTCGGATTCGAATTCAGCACACCGAAAACCTTCAGAAAAGTATATTTTTGTTTCGGCAACAAAAAATAAGCTTAATTTTGTTAACCAGTGTAATCAATCCTAATGACGAAGTAAAAAGTTAAGACGCTTTAATTGGCATCATAATATGGTTTTTGAGGGGTTGAAAAATGTGAGTTTTTGTATTAATGTGAGTATGCTCAATTCATATTTTTTTACATTCCAATTATAAAATCTGGTGCTCTGTCGTTTTTCCTACGCATAGTCAAAAAATAAGTCATAATTTAAATTTCAATAGTAATATTATGGCTTTGATACAGTGGTTTTATTCATGTTAAAGCATTCGAAACAGTGTGGATACCACTTCAGTTTTAGAAATTCAAACAATGAATCATTCTATAATAGTTGCATAAAACAGCTTGTTAAGTTCATTTTGTTCAAAACCGATTTTAGTAAAATTGAAATTTCTCAAAAACGGCTCCAACGATTTTGTTTAAAAAATTCAAATGTAAGTTTTAATACAAGGTCTATCTTCTAATAAATTTTTTTTTTTTTTGAAAATCATTATTAACGGTACCTGCCTTAGAACCGTTTTTTCAAATCCGATTATCTCCGAAAGTGCTTATTCGATTTCAACTTTTTGTAAAGAATCATTGATATGATTTTAGTATAAGCCAAAAATAAAACTTCCAAAAAAATAAATTAATTAAAAAATAAAATGCAATATTTTGCATGCTAAAAGCTCTTTTTTTAGTTAACTCAACATAACTTACCTAAATTTGAGTCAAGAAAAATGAAACAGGGAGGTAAGAAATTTCAAGGTTCGAATAATAAAAGCTTAACTTTGTTTAAGAATAAAAATTTCATGCGAAAGTGTTTGATTTTGTGGGTAATTCTATTCATTCATTCATTTATACCCGTTTGCTGATTCGAACCTTAAGCAATTTAAGTTCTACATAAATCCTTATGTGACAGTTTATGCAGAGGGAAAAGTAGGGAATAAGAGTTTATGTTCAACATAAATTAGTTTCGATTCAGCAAATGGCCCTTAGAGCCCTAAAGCGTTCCTTCACGTAGAAAAAAAGGGCACCTTAAAATAAGATGATGACCACCTCAATTCCTATGATTTTTCTCAGTGTTGATAACATATTCACACGCACAGCCAAAATGAACACTGAAAAGAATTAATTTTGTTCGTGTGATGTTACACATCCCGATCTCGGAAATCACATTTAAAAAAAATGGATACGTGTTCGAAATACTAACTTTTAAAGCTCTTAGTAGTTTATTTATCGAAGAATGTATAGCAATCGGGCTACATCTTGAGTAATAAATGTCCATATTGAACAGAAGAACTGACACCTGAATGCTGAAGCAAGAGTTAAATTAAAGTTCTAAAAATAAAATATTGTACAAAATTCAACAAAAAGAGAAAAATACACTTTCATTTAAAGACATTAAGAATACGAAGAAGTTCTTTTATCTTTTAACATGATAGGTAAGAAAGTCGTATGCGGCAAAATTTGGAGAAAGATAAACTTTTAAGGTTTGTGTTTGTTCTTTTCTAACAATTTTTCCATTAACAAATCTTTTAACAATTGTTAATAAACATAAACAGATTAAATTTGTTTTATCTGTATCGATTTAGATTTCTGTTCTTAAAAAAAAAGTCATTTGTGCAATTCACACGTGGAAGAAGTGAAACCTTAAAAAAAAAAAATTTTCTTGCAAAAAAAAAGAAAAAATCTACCTATTTTTATTCTATCTCCTTTAAATATGTACATGTTTTTTATATGACAACCTATATTAGTTTTATACCATCTGAAAGCTTATTGTTTCAGCTCAAAATATTTATACCGTCTATGTCTATACAACATCTACAAAAAGAGCTTATTTTTTTCAAACCAAATCACTTTTCATCTAAAAAGCAAAAAAATCAATCTTTTTTCTCTTTTAACACCATTAAGTATATTTTTTTAAATGATACAACCTATAGTAAATTTTATATCATCTGAAAGGTTATTTCACCTTTTATTACTGACTTCCAAAAAGGAGGAGGTATTCAATTCGACTGTATTTTTTTTTTTTTTTTGTTACCTCATAACTTTGGACTGAGTGAACCAATCATAATTCTTTTTGTATTGAAAAGCTAGTGGGTGCCATGTGGCCCCATTTCAATTTCGTTCAGTTCTGGCCATGGGAACTATTAGAAAAACCATAAAACCCAGTTTTAGTCGGTTTTGTTTTTTTTTGATAAAAATGATTACATGACGTATCATATTTCTACCATGCCTAGACAAAAAATAAGAATTTTTTAAAGCCAACTATGTCGAAATTTCAAGCTGAGATTACGGTACTTCCTACACTGGTCATCGTCAAAAGATCTCCACACGTGTTTTGAGGTATTTTTCAAGTTTTTCAATTTAAGATTGTGTAACTTTTAGAGCTTGTACAGTAATTGTGATATATCCAATGAAAGGTTATGTTATCAGCATGCGTATTAAAGTTAAATTAAATTTGTATGTGCACTAGATCAAAAGATATAACGCGTGTAGAAAAAGAACATCTTTTCACAGTTATATCAGAATTTTGAATATGAAATTAATGAAAATTTTGTACATTTATGGTTTATTTAATTACCTATCTACAGTACAAATTTCATTCATCTATCTATTAAAAAAAAAAGTTATAACAAGTTGAATGTTCGTGTCGCGTTTTCGTTTCATCTTTTTTCAAATCACTACGATACTAAAGAAGTTTTCACTTCAAAAAGTAATTTTATTTATTTTAAATCCTCTAGTTATATAATATCATGATTTCGTAATTTGTTTCAAATTTTTCACTTAGCACTTTTGAAAATATTTGCATAAATGAAACATGCGTGAAATTAAAATATAGCTCATAACTGTTTATTATAGTACAACGTGTATAATTTTTACTGATCAAGTTGAATGAGATTTGACTTAAACCTCTTGAGCTATTATCAAAAAATAAAAAAATAAAGTTCTTTTTTAAGAATTTGTTTTATGCTTTGCAGAAACGTTCATCCCAATATAACAACAAAAATAACCATAAAACCAATACCCTCCTATTGGAGATGAATACCGTGGAAAAACAACACTTAAACACAGAGTAGGCAAAGTACAAACTATAAAAGCAATAAGTTCCATTTAAAATAATTTATGTTTTCACCTCTCTTTTAAGAAGCGAACCTTTCAAAAAAAGCTTCCTTGATCACAAACCAAAAGGTCCACCCGAAGTGAATATACATCGAGATGTTGTTGATCAAGAGACTGTTATCAAACAATCACGTTATACCGGGCGTGACAAAAGTTTGCTATATGGACTTAATAAATCTTGGACTTCTTGGAATTTCCTCAACACTTTCACAGGAATTTTTCCCATATTCCGATGGCTACCGAAATATTCCGTTCAAAAAAATCTTCTTGGAGATATTATTTCTGGATTCACAGTAGCCATAATGAATATACCACACGGAATGGGCTATGGTATCTTAGCCGGTGTGACTCCTAGCAATGGATTGTATATGGCAGTATTTCCAGTATTAGTCTACTTATTTCTCGGTACATCGAAACATATTTCGATAGGAACGTTTGCTGTTATGAGTATTATGACATTCAAAGTAGTGCAAACATATTCGACAGAAGATTTGAAGCCTGGAGAAGAAGGATATACGCCGTTAGAAGTTGCAACAGCAACTGCTATAATGACAGGAGTTGTTCATGTAAGTTTTTTTTATCAGACGATGATAAGAAAATTTCTAACCTTAAAATTTCTTTAATAGTTTCTAATGGCACTAATGCGATTGGGCACCCTATCTTCTCTGCTAAGTGATCCTTTGGTAAATGGCTTTACAACAGCTGCTGCAGTTCATGTAATGACAAGTCAGTTAAAAGATGTCCTCGGAGTATCAGTTCCTCGACACAAAGGTGCTTTCAAGATCGTTTACACCTTCATCGATCTGGGAAAGTCGTTCCCATTTGCTAATTTATCATCCATGACAATTTGTGGCGGTATCATTGTCTTCATGCTTATAATGAATGAGTTTGTAAAACCTTGGGTGTCTAAAAGATCGCGATTTCCCATCCCTGCAGAGTTGATAGCTGTAGTTGGTGGAACCCTGTTATCAAGGTATATAGACCTTAATGGCAACTATGGTGTAAACTTGGTTGGTGATATTCCTACAGGCCTTCCGTCTTTTAAGTTCCCACCTTTGGAACTGTTGCCAATTGTAGCTGTTGATTCAATAGCCATAGCTGTTGTTAGTTATTCTATTGTTATGTCAATGGGATTAACATTTGCCAAGAAGCATTCATACGATGTTAGACCTAATCAGGAACTTTTTGCAATGAGTGTGGGAAATTTTGTTGGCGGATGTTTTTCATGCATTCCAATGGCTTGTTCATTGTCACGTTCTGTTGTACAAGAACAAACAGGTGGTAAAACGCAGATTGCATCGTTTGTATCGTCTTTGCTTATACTGGCAACAATTCTTTGGATTGGACCGTTTTTTAGTACTTTACCAAAAGTAAGTAAAAGTAATTTTTTTTTTTAAAGCGAAATATTTTTTGTATTGTTGTTTGATTTTAGTGCGTTTTGTCTGGAGTAATTCTAGTCGCTTTGAAGCCTATGTTCATGCAAGCACGGGAATTAAAAAGTTTCTCTCAACAAGGGAAGTTGGAAGTTCTAACGTGGATTTTTACGTTCTTTTTTGTCGTTTTTGTTGATATTGATATTGGGTGAGTAGGCATCAAAGATCCAATTTTAACAAACATTTTAACATTTTAATATTTTAACATTTAAACATTTTAATATTTTAACATTTTAACATTTTAACATTCTAACATTTTAACATTTTAACATTTTAACATTTTAACATTTTAACATTTTAACATTTTAACATTTTAACATTTTAACATTTTAACATTTTAACATTTTAACATTTTAACATTTTAACATTTTAACATTTTAACATTTTAACATTTTAACATTTTAACATTTTAACATTTTAACATTTTAACATTTTAACATTTTAACATTTTAACATTTTAACATTTTAACATTTTAACATTTTAACATTTTAACATTTTAACATTTTAACATTTTAACATTTTAACATTTTAACATTTTAACATTTTAACATTTTAACATTTTAACATTTTAACATTTTAACATTTTAACATTTTAACATTTTAACATTTTAACATTTTAACATTTTAACATTTTAACATTTTAACATTTTAACATTTTAACATTTTAACATTTTAACATTTTAACATTTTAACATTTTAACATTTTAACTTTTTAACATTTTAACATTTCTTCTCTTCTTAGACTCCTCGTTGGAATTTGTTTATCTCTGGTAACTCTTTATATTAAAGACTTTAAACCGTACAATTCACTTCTTGGAACAATTCCCGACATTGATGGTGTTTACGTTGATATTGGTCAACATACTAAGGCAGTAGAAATTCCTGAAACAAAAATTTTCCGCTACACTGGGTCATTAAATTTTGCAACAAGAAATTTCTACAGGAAATCTATGTACGAAGCTATCAATGTTGATTGTCAGAAACTTCGTCGTGCTTCTTTGATAGCCATGGAGTCAAATGGTGGTAAAAGTCATATGCTCAATTCATTCCGGGTGCTAATTTTGGACTTTTCATGTCTTGCCCATATTGATATGGCTGGTTGCAGGACTTTAAGTGAAATTAAGAAAGAAATGGCTCTACTTGGAGTGAGGATATTTATTGCTAGTCCAATGGATCGTGTAAATGATACAATTGTTCGCAGTATGGCTCTGGGTGAGGGTCCTTTTGAAGTATTTGCCACATTGAATGATGCTGTTGCATATGGAAATGCATGTCGTAATGCATAATAGTAGTAAGTTTTTAAAGCAATCTAATATTAGAAAAAAATCATATTAATATCAGAAGAAAGATAGTAGCAGTACTTAATTGAAATAAAAAAATTGATCCTTTTTTAGATGAGATTATAACGAAGAACAAAAATAATAATAACATTATAATGATCGGAACTTTTTGTTTATTATTTTTAAGAAAAGTTTGACAAAAAAAAAAAAAAATGTTTCCGATTTTATATAAAAAAAAAAAACAAAAATAGGGAAGAATGATTGCGAAAATTGTAAAAAGATAATAATGTTACTTAAATAAATTCTTCTATTTTTATACAATTTTATGATTTTGTTGACTTGTATAAGTTTTTGAGTACGAAAAGTCAGGATATTGTATGAGAACTTCAGAGAGTGAAAAGTAAGCCTTTTTGGAGTAAAAAGTCCTCATTGAAAAGTCAGCATATTGTATGAGAACTTCAGGGAGTGAAAAGTAAGCCTTTTTGGAGTAAAAAGTCCGCATTGAAAAGTCAGCATATTGAATGAGAACTTCAGGGAGTGAAAAGTAAGCCATTTTTTAGTAAAAAATCCTCATTGAAAAGTCAGCATATTGAATGAGAACTTCAGGGAGTGAAAAGTAAGCCTTTTTGGAGTAAAAAGTCCGCATTGAAAAGTCAGCATATTGAATGAGAACTTCAGAGAGTGAAAAGTAAGCCTTTTTGGAGTAAAAAGTCCTCATTGAAAAGTCAGCATATTGAATGAGAACTTCAGGGAGTGAAAAGTATGCTTTTTGGCAGATAAAAGTCCTCATTGAAAAGTCAGCATATTGAATGAGAACTTCAGGGAGTGAAAAGTATGCTTTTTGGCAGATAAAAGTCCTCATTGAAAAGTCAGCATATTGTATGAGAACTTCAGGGGGTGAAAAGTAAGCCTTTTCGGAGTAAAAAGTCCTCATTGAAAAGTCAGCATATTGAATGAGAACTTCAGGGAGTGAAAAGTAAGCCTTTTTGGAGTAAAAAGTCCTCATTGAAAAGTCAGCATATTGAATGAGAACTTCAGGGAGTGAAAAGTAAGCCTTTTTGGAGTAAAAAGTCCTCATTGAAAAGTCAGCATATTGAATGAGAACTTCAGGGAGTGAAAAGTAAGCCTTTTTGGAGTAAAAAGTCCTCATTGAAAAGTCAGCATATTGAATGAGAACTTCAGGGAGTGAAAAGTAAGCCTTTTTGGAGTAAAAAGTCCTCATTGAAAAGTCAGCATATTGTATGAGAACTTCAGGGAGTGAAAAGTAAGCCTTTTTGGAGTAAAAAGTCCTCATTGAAAAGTCAGCATATTGAATGAGAACTTCAGGGAGTGAAAAGTAAGCCTTTTTGGAGTAAAAAGTCCTCATTGAAAAGTCAGCATATTGTATGAGAACTTCAGGGAGTGAAAAGTATGCTTTTTGGCAGATAAAAGTCCTCATTGAAAAGTCAGCATATTGTATGAGAACTTCAGGGAGTGGAAAGTAAGCCTTTTTGGAGTAAAAAGTCCTCATTGAAAAGTCAGCATATTGTATGAGAACTTCAGGTAGTGAAAAGTAAGCCTTTTTGGAGTAAAAAGTCCTCATTGAAAAGTCAGCATATTGAATGAGAACTTCAGGGAGTGAAAAGTAAGCCTTTTTGGAGTAAAAAGTCCTCATTGAAAAGTCAGCATATTGAATGAGAACTTCAGGGAGTGAAAAGTAAGCCTTTTTGGAGTAAAAAGTCCTCATTGAAAAGTCAGCATATTGAATGAGAACTTCAGGGAGTGAAAAGTAAGCCTTTTTGGAGTAAAAAGTCCTCATTGAAAAGTCAGCATATTGAATGAGAACTTCAGGGAGTGAAAAGTATGCTTTTTGGCAGATAAAAGTCCTCATTGAAAAGTCAGCATATTGTATGAGAACTTCAGGGAGTGAAAAGTAAGCCTTTTTGGAGTAAAAAGTCCTCATTGAAAAGACAGCATATTGAATGAGAACTTCAGGGAGTGAAAAGTAAGCCTTTTTGGAGTAAAAAGTCCTCATTGAAAAGTCAGCATATTGTATGAGAACTTCAGGGAGTGAAAAGTAAGCCTTTTCGGAGTAAAAAGTCCTCATTGAAAAGTCAGCATATTGAATGAGAACTTCAGGGAGTGAAAAATAAGCCTTTTTGGAGTAAAAAGTCCTCATTGAAAAGTCAGCATATTGAATGAGAACTTCAGGGAGTGAAAAGTAAATGAGAAAAGTAATGGAGTAAAAAGTGAATGAGAACTTCAGGCAGTGAAAAGTAAGCCTTTTGGAGTAAAAAGTCCTCATTGAAAAGTCAGCATATTGAATGGGAACTTCAGGGAGTGAAAAGTAAGCCTTTTTGGAGTAAAAAGTCCTCATTGAAAAGTCAGCATATTGTATGAGAACTTCAGGGAGTGAAAAGTAAGCCTTTTTGGAGTAAAAAGTTCTCATTGAAAAGTCAGCATAATGAATGAGAACTTCAAGGAGGGAAAAGTAAGCCTTTTTAGAGTAAAAAGTCCTCATTGAAAAGTCAGCATATTGTATGAGAACTTCAGGGAATGAAAAGTAAGCCTTTTTGGAGTAAAAAGTCCTCATTGAAAAGTCAGCATATTGTATGAGAACTTCAAGGAGGGAAAAGTATGCTTTTTGGCAGATAAAAGTCCTCATTGAAAAGTCAGCATATTGTATGAGAACTTCAGGGAGTGAAAAAAAAGCCTTTTTGGAGTAAAAAGTCCTCATTGAAAAGTCAGCATATTGTATGAGAACTTCAAGGAGGGAAAAGGATGCTTTTTGGCAGATAAAAGTCCTCATTGAAAAGTCAGCATATTGTATGAGAACTTCAGGGAGTGAAAAAAAAGCCTTTTTGGAGTAAAAAGTCCTCATTGAAAAGTCAGCATATTGTATGAGAACTTCAAGGAGGGAAAAGGATGCTTTTTGGCAGATAAAAGTCCTCATTGAAAAGTCAGCATATTGTATGAGAACTTCAGGGAGTGAAAAGTAAGCCTTTTTCTAGTAAAAAGTCCTCATTGAAAAGTCAGCATATTGTATGAGAACTTCAGGGAGTGAAAAAAAAAGCCTTTTTGGAGTAAAAAGTCCTCATTGAAAAGTCAGCATATTGTATGAGAACTTCAGGGAGTGAAAAAAAAGCCTTTTTGGAGTAAAAAGTCCTCATTGAAAAGTCAGCATATTGTATGAGAACTTCAAGGAGGGAAAAGTATGCTTTTTGGCAGATAAAAGTCCTCATTGAAAAGTCAGCATATTGTATGAGAACTTCAGGGAGTGAAAAAAAAGCCTTTTTGGAGTAAAAAGTCCTCATTGAAAAGTCAGCATATTGTATGAGAACTTCAAGGAGGGAAAAGGATGCTTTTTGGCAGATAAAAGTCCTCATTGAAAAGTCAGCATATTGTATGAGAACTTCAGGGAGTGAAAAAAAAGCCTTTTTGGAGTAAAAAGTCCTCATTGAAAAGTCAGCATATTGTATGAGAACTTCAAGGAGGGAAAAGGATGCTTTTTGGCAGATAAAAGTCCTCATTGAAAAGTCAGCATATTGTATGAGAACTTCAGGGAGTGAAAAGTAAGCCTTTTTCTAGTAAAAAGTCCTCATTGAAAAGTCAGCATATTGTATGAGAACTTCAGGGAGTGAAAAAAAAGCCTTTTTGGAGTAAAAAGTCCTCATTGAAAAGTCAGCATATTGTATGAGAACTTCAAGGAGGGAAAAGGATGCTTTTTGGCAGATAAAAGTCCTCATTGAAAAGTCAGCATATTGTATGAGAACTTCAGGGAGTGAAAAAAAAGCCTTTTTGGAGTAAAAAGTCCTCATTGAAAAGTCAGCATATTGTATGAGAACTTCAAGGAGGGAAAAGGATGCTTTTTGGCAGATAAAAGTCCTCATTGAAAAGTCAGCATATTGTATGAGAACTTCAGGGAGTGAAAAGTAAGCCTTTTTCTAGTAAAAAGTCCTCATTGAAAAGTCAGCATATTGTATGAGAACTTCAGGGAGTGAAAAGTAAGCCTTTTTGGAGTAAAAAGTTCTCATTGAAAAGTCAGCATAATGAATGAGAACTTCAAGGAGGGAAAAGTAAGCCTTTTTAGAGTAAAAAGTCCTCATTGAAAAGTCAGCATATTGTATGAGAACTTCAGGGAGTGAAAAGTAAGCCTTTTTGGAGTAAAAAGTCCTCATTGAAAAGTCAGCATATTGTATGAGAACTTCAGGGAGTGAAAAGTAAGCCTTTTTCTAGTAAAAAGTCCTCATTGAAAAGTCAGCATATTGAATGAGAACTTCAGGGAGTGAAAAGTAAGCCTTTTTGGAGTAAAAAGTCCTCATTGAAAAGTCAGCATATTGTATGAGAACTTCAGGGAGTGAAAAGTAAGCCTTTTTGGAGTAAAAAGTCCTCATTGAAAAGTCAGCATATTGTATGAGAACTTCAGGGAGTGAAAAGTAAGCCTTTTTGGAGTAAAAAGTCCTCATTGAAAAGTCAGCATATTGTATGAGAACTTCAGGGAGTGAAAAGTAAGCCTTTTTCTAGTAAAAAGTCCTCATTGAAAAGTCAGCATATTGAATGAGAACTTCAGGGAGTGAAAAGTAAGCCTTTTTGGAGTAAAAAGTCCTCATTGAAAAGTCAGCATATTGTATGAGAACTTCAAGGAGGGAAAAGTATGCTTTTTGGCAGATAAAAGTCCTCATTGAAAAGTCAGCATATTGTATGAGAACTTCAGGGAGTGAAAAGTAAGCCTTTTTGGAGTAAAAAGTCCTCATTGAAAAGTCAGCATATTGTATGAGAACTTCAGGGAGTGAAAAGTAAGCCTTTTCGGAGTAAAAAGTCCTCATTGAAAAGTCAGCATATTGAATGAGAACTTCAGGGAGTGAAAAGTAAGCCTTTTTGGAGTAAAAAGTCCTCATTGAAAAGTCAGCATATTGTATGAGAACTTCAGGGAGTGAAAAAAAAGCCTTTTTGGAGTAAAAAGTCCTCATTGAAAAGTCAGCATATTGTATGAGAACTTCAGGGAGTGAAAAGTAAGCCTTTTTCTAGTAAAAAGTCCTCATTGAAAAGTCAGCATATTGAATGAGAACTTCAGGGAGTGAAAAGTAAGCCTTTTTGGAGTAAAAAGTCCTCATTGAAAAGTCAGCATATTGTATGAGAACTTCAGGGAGTGAAAAGTAAGCCTTTTTGGAGTAAAAAGTCCTCATTGAAAAGTCAGCATATTGTATGAGAACTTCAGGGAGTGAAAAGTAAGCCTTTTTGGAGTAAAAAGTCCTCATTGAAAAGTCAGCATATTGTATGAGAACTTCAGGGAGTGAAAAGTAAGCCTTTTTCTAGTAAAAAGTCCTCATTGAAAAGTCAGCATATTGAATGAGAACTTCAGGGAGTGAAAAGTAAGCCTTTTTGGAGTAAAAAGTCCTCATTGAAAAGTCAGCATATTGTATGAGAACTTCAAGGAGGGAAAAGTATGCTTTTTGGCAGATAAAAGTCCTCATTGAAAAGTCAGCATATTGTATGAGAACTTCAGGGGGTGAAAAGTAAGCCTTTTCGGAGTAAAAAGTCCTCATTGAAAAGTCAGCATATTGTATGAGAACTTCAGGGAGTGAAAAGTAAGCCTTTTTGGAGTAAAAAGTCCTCATTGAAAAGTCAGCATATTGAATGAGAGCTTCAGGGAACTAAAAGTAAGCCTTTTTGGAGTAAAAAGTCCTCATTGAAAAGTCAGCATATTGTATGAGAACTTCAGGGAGTGAAAAGTAAGCCTTTTTGGAGTAAAAAGTCCTCATTGAAAAGTCAGCATATTGAATGAGAACTTCAGGGAGTGAAAAGTATGCTTTTTGGCAGATAAAAGTCCTCATTGAAAAGTCAGCATATTGTATGAGAACTTCAGGGAGTGAAAAGTAAGCCTTTTTGGAGTAAAAAGTCCTCATTGAAAAGTCAGCATATTGAATGAGAATTTCAGGGAGTGAAAAGTAAGCCTTTTTGGAGTAAAAAGTCCTCATTGAAAAGTCAGCATATTGAATGAGAGCTTCAGGGAACTAAAAGTAAGCCTTTTTGGAGTAAAAAGTCCTCATTGAAAAGTCAGCATATTGTATGAGAACTTCAGGGAGTGAAAAGTAAGCCTTTTTGGAGTAAAAAGTCCTCATTGAAAAGTCAGCATATTGAATGAGAACTTCAGGGAGTGAAAAGTATGCTTTTTGGCAGATAAAAGTCCTCATTGAAAAGTCAGCATATTGTATGAGAACTTCAGGGAGTGAAAAGTAAGCCTTTTTGGAGTAAAAAGTCCTCATTGAAAAGTCAGCATATTGTATGAGAACTTCAGGGAGTGAAAAGTAAGCCTTTTTGGAGTAAAAAGTCCTCATTGAAAAGTCAGCATATTGAATGAGAACTTCAGGGAACTAAAAGTAAGCCTTTTTGGAGTAAAAAGTCCTCATTGAAAAGTCAGCATATTGTATGAGAACTTCAGGGAGTGAAAAGTAAGCCTTTTTGGAGTAAAAAGTAATCATTGAAAAGTCAGCATATTGTATGAGAACTTCAGGGAGTGAAAAGTATGCTTTTTGGCAGATAAAAGTCCTCATTGAAAAGTCAGCATATTGTATGAGAACTTTATGGAGTGAAAAGTAAGCCTTTTTGGAGTAAAAAGTCCTCATTGAAAAGTCAGCATATTGAATGAGAATTTCAGGGAGTGAAAAGTAAGCCTTTTTGGAGTAAAAAGTCCTCATTGAAAAGTCAGCATATTGTATGAGAACTTCAGGGAGTGAAAAGTAAGCCTTTTTGGAGTAAAAAGTCCTCATTGAAAAGTCAGCATATTGAATGAGAACTTCAGGGAGTGAAAAGTATGCTTTTTGGCAGATAAAAGTCCTCATTGAAAAGTCAGCATATTGAATGAGAACTTCAGGGAGTGAAAAGTAAGCCTTTTTGGAGTAAAAAGTCCTCATTGAAAAGTCAGCATATTGTATGAGAACTTCAGGGAGTGAAAAGTAAGCCTTTTTGGAGTAAAAAGTCCTCATTGAAAAGTCAGCATATTGAATGAGAACTTCAGGGAGTGAAAAGTATGCTTTTTGGCAGATAAAAGTCCTCATTGAAAAGTCAGCATATTGTATGAGAACTTCAGGGAGTGAAAAGTAAGCCTTTTTGGAGTAAAAAGTCCTCATTGAAAAGTCAGCATATTGAATGAGAATTTCAGGGAGTGAAAAGTAAGCCTTTTTGGAGTAAAAAGTCCTCATTGAAAAGTCAGCATATTGAATGAGAGCTTCAGGGAACTAAAAGTAAGCCTTTTTGGAGTAAAAAGTCCTCATTGAAAAGTCAGCATATTGTATGAGAACTTCAGGGAGTGAAAAGTAAGCCTTTTTGGAGTAAAAAGTCCTCATTGAAAAGTCAGCATATTGAATGAGAACTTCAGGGAGTGAAAAGTATGCTTTTTGGCAGATAAAAGTCCTCATTGAAAAGTCAGCATATTGTATGAGAACTTCAGGGAGTGAAAAGTAAGCCTTTTTGGAGTAAAAAGTCCTCATTGAAAAGTCAGCATATTGTATGAGAACTTCAGGGAGTGAAAAGTAAGCCTTTTTGGAGTAAAAAGTCCTCATTGAAAAGTCAGCATATTGAATGAGAACTTCAGGGAACTAAAAGTAAGCCTTTTTGGAGTAAAAAGTCCTCATTGAAAAGTCAACATATTGTATGAGAACTTCAGGGAGTGAAAAGTAAGCCTTTTTGGAGTAAAAAGTAATCATTGAAAAGTCAGCATATTGTATGAGAACTTCAGGGAGTGAAAAGTATGCTTTTTGGCAGATAAAAGTCCTCATTGAAAAGTCAGCATATTGTATGAGAACTTTATGGAGTGAAAAGTAAGCCTTTTTGGAGTAAAAAGTCCTCATTGAAAAGTCAGCATATTGAATGAGAACTTCAGGGAACTAAAAGTAAGCCTTTTTGGAGTAAAAAGTCCTCATTGAAAAGTCAGCATATTGTATGAGAACTTCAGGGAGTGAAAAGTAAGCCTTTTTGGAGTAAAAAGTCCTCATTGAAAAGTCAGCATATTGTATGAGAACTTCAGGGAGTGAAAAGTATGCTTTTTGGCAGATAAAAGCCCTCATTGAAAAGTCAGCATATTGTATGAGAACTTTATGGAGTGAAAAGTAAGCCTTTTTGGAGTAAAAAGTCCTCATTGAAAAGTCAGCATATTGAATGAGAACTTCAGGGAACTAAAAGTAAGCCTTTTTGGAGTAAAAAGTCCTCATTGAAAAGTCAGCATATTGAATGAGAACTTCAGGGAGTGAAAAGTAAGCCTTTTTGGAGTAAAAAGTCCTCATTGAAAAGTCAGCATATTGAATGAGAACTTCAGAGAGTGAAAAGTAAGCCTTTTTGGAGTAAAAAGTCCTCATTGAAAAGTCAGCATATTGAATGAGAACTTCAGGGAGTGAAAAGTAAGCCTTTTTGGAGTAAAAAGTCCTCATTGAAAAGTCAGCATATTGAATGAGAACTTCAGGGAGTGAAAAGTAAGCCTTTTTGGAGTAAAAAGTCCTCATTGAAAAGTCAGCATATTGAATGAGAACTTCAGGGAGTGAAAAGTAAGCCTTTTTGGAGTAAAAAGTCCTCATTGAAAAGTCAGCATATTGAATGAGAACTTCAGGGAGTGAAAAGTAAGCCTTTTTTGAGTAAAAAGTCCTCATTGAAAAGTCAGCATATTGAATGAGAACTTCAGGGAGTGAAAAGTATGCTTTTTGGCAGATAAAAGTCCTCATTGAAAAGTCAGCATATTGAATGAGAACTTCAGGGAGTGAAAAGTAAGCCTTTTTTGAGTAAAAAGTCCTCATTGAAAAGTCAGCATATTGAATGAGAACTTCAGGGAGTGAAAAGTATGCTTTTTGGCAGATAAAAGTCCTCATTGAAAAGTCAGCATATTGTATGAGAACTTCAGGGAGTGAAAAGTAGGCCTTTTTGGAGTAAAAAGTCCTCATTGAAAAGTCAGCATATTGAATGAGAACTTCAGGGAGTGAAAAGTAAGCCTTTTTGGAGTAAAAAGTCCTCATTAAAAAGTCAGCATATTGAATGAGAACTTCAGGGAGTGAAAAGTAAGCCTTTTTTGAGTAAAAAGTAATCATTGAAAAGTCAGCATATTGAATGAGAACTTCAGGTAGTGAAAAGTAAGCCTTTTTGGAGTAAAAAGTCCTCATTGAAAAGTCAGCATATTGTATGAGAACTTCAGGGAGTGAAAAGTAAGCCTTTTTGGAGTAAAAAGTCCTCATTGAAAAGTCAGCATATTGAATGAGAACTTCAGAGAGTGAAAAGTAAGCCTTTTTGGAGTAAAAAGTCCTCATTGAAAAGTCAGCATATTGAATGAGAACTTCAGGGAGTGAAAAGTAAGCCTTTTTGTAGTAAAAAGTCCTCATTGAAAAGTCAGCATATTGAATGAGAACTTCAGGGAGTGAAAAGTAAGCCTTTTTGGAGTAAAAAGTCCTCATTGAAAAGTCAGCATATTGAATGAGAACTTCAGGGAGTGAAAAGTAAGCCTTTTTGGAGTAAAAAGTCCTCATTGAAAAGTCAGCATATTGAATGAGAACTTCAGGGAGTGAAAAGTAAGCCTTTTTTGAGTAAAAAGTCCTCATTGAAAAGTCAGCATATTGTATGAGAACTTCAGGGAGTGAAAAGTAAGCCTTTTTGGAGTAAAAAGTCCTCATTGAAGAGTCAGCATATTGAATGAGAACTTCAGGGAGTGAAAAGTAAGCCTTTTTAGAGTAAAAAGTCCTCATTGAAAAGTCAGCATATTGAATGAGAACTTCAGGTAGTGAAAAGTAAGCCTTTTTGGAGTAAAAAGTCCTCATTGAAAAGTCAGCATATTGAATGAGAACTTCAGGGAGTGAAAAGTAAGCCTTTTTGGAGTAAAAAGTCCTCATTGAAAAGTCAGCATATTGAATGAGAACTTCAGGGAGTGAAAAGTAAGCCTTTTTGGAGTAAAAAGTCCTCATTGAAAAGTCAGCATATTGAATGAGAACTTCAGGGAGTGAAAAGTATGCTTTTTGGCAGATAAAAGTCCTCATTGAAAAGTCAGCATATTGTATGAGAACTTCAGGGAGTGAAAAGTAGGCCTTTTTGGAGTAAAAAGTCCTCATTGAAAAGTCAGCATATTGAATGAGAACTTCAGGGAGTGAAAAGTAAGCCTTTTTGGAGTAAAAAGTCCTCATTAAAAAGTCAGCATATTGAATGAGAACTTCAGGGAGTGAAAAGTAAGCCTTTTTTGAGTAAAAAGTAATCATTGAAAAGTCAGCATATTGAATGAGAACTTCAGGGAGTGAAAAGTATGCTTTTTGGCAGATAAAAGTCCTCATTGAAAAGTCAGCATATTGAATGAGAACTTCAGGGAGTGAAAAGTATGCTTTTTGGCAGATAAAAGTCCTCATTGAAAAGTCAGCATATTGAATGAGAACTTCAGGGAGTGAAAAGTAAGCCTTTTTTGAGTAAAAAGTCCTCATTGAAAAGTCAGCATATTGAATGAGAACTTCAGGCAGTGAAAAGTATGCTTTTTGGCAGATAAAAGTCCTCATTGAAAAGTCAGCATATTGTATGAGAACTTCAGGGAGTGAAAAGTAGGCCTTTTTGGAGTAAAAAGTCCTCATTGAAAAGTCAGCATATTGGATGAGAACTTCAGGGAGTGAAAAGTAAGCCTTTTTGGAGTAAAAAGTCCTCATTAAAAAGTCAGCATATTGAATGAGAACTTCAGGGAGTGAAAAGTAAGCCTTTTTTGAGTAAAAAGTAATCATTGAAAAGTCAGCATATTGAATGAGAACTTCAGGGAGTGAAAAGTATGCTTTTTGGCAGATAAAAGTCCTCATTGAAAAGTCAGCATATTGTATGAGAACTTCAGGGAGTGAAAAGTAAGCCTTTTTGGAGTAAAAAGTCCTCATTGAAAAGTCAGCATATTGAATGAGAACTTCAGAGAGTGAAAAGTAAGCCTTTTTGGAGTAAAAAGTCCTCATTGAAAAGTCAGCATATTGAATGAGAACTTCAGGGAGTGAAAAGTAAGCCTTTTTGTAGTAAAAAGTCCTCATTGAAAAGTCAGCATATTGAATGAGAACTTCAGGGAGTGAAAAGTAAGCCTTTTTGGAGTAAAAAGTCCTCATTGAAAAGTCAGCATATTGAATGAGAACTTCAGGGAGTGAAAAGTAAGCCTTTTTGGAGTAAAAAGTCCTCATTGAAAAGTCAGCATATTGAATGAGAACTTCAGGGAGTGAAAAGTAAGCCTTTTTTGAGTAAAAAGTCCTCATTGAAAAGTCAGCATATTGTATGAGAACTTCAGGGAGTGAAAAGTAAGCCTTTTTGGAGTAAAAAGTCCTCATTGAAAAGTCAGCATATTGAATGAGAACTTCAGGGAGTGAAAAGTAAGCCTTTTTAGAGTAAAAAGTCCTCATTGAAAAGTCAGCATATTGAATGAGAACTTCAGGTAGTGAAAAGTAAGCCTTTTTGGAGTAAAAAGTCCTCATTGAAAAGTCAGCATATTGAATGAGAACTTCAGGGAGTGAAAAGTAAGCCTTTTTGGAGTAAAAAGTCCTCATTGAAAAGTCAGCATATTGAATGAGAACTTCAGGGAGTGAAAAGTAAGCCTTTTTGGAGTAAAAAGTCCTCATTGAAAAGTCAGCATATTTAATGAGAACTTCAGGGAGTGAAAAGTAAGCCTTTTTGGAGTAAAAAGTCCTCATTGAAAAGTCAGCATATTGAATGAGAACTTCAGGGAGTGAAAAGTATGCTTTTTGGCAGATAAAAGTCCTCATTGAAAAGTCAGCATATTGTATGAGAACTTTATGGAGTGAAAAGTAAGCCTTTTTGGAGTAAAAAGTCCTCATTGAAAAGTCAGCATATTTAATGAGAACTTCAGGGAGTGAAAAGTAAGCCTTTTTGGAGTAAAAAGTCCTCATTGAAAAGTCAGCATATTTAATGAGAACTTCAGGGAGTGAAAAGTAAGCCTTTTTGGAGTAAAAAGTCCTCATTGAAAAGTCAGCATATTGTATGAGAACTTCAGGGAGTGAAAAGTATGCTTTTTGGCAGATAAAAGTCCTCATTGAAAAGTCAGCATATTGTATGAGAACTTTATGGAGTGAAAAGTAAGCCTTTTTGGAGTAAAAAGTCCTCATTGAAAAGTCAGCATATTGAATGAGAACTTCAGGGAGTGAAAAGTAAGCCTTTTTAGAGTAAAAAGTCCTCATTGAAAAGTCAGCATATTGAATGAGAACTTCAGGGAGTGAAAAGTAAGCCTTTTTGGAGTAAAAAGTCCTCATTGAAAAGTCAGCATATTGAATGAGAACTTCAGGGAGTGAAAAGTAAGCCTTTTTGGAGTAAAAAGTCCTCATTGAAAAGTCAGCATATTGAATGAGAACTTCAGAGAGTGAAAAGTAAGCCTTTTTGGAGTAAAAAGTCCTCATTGAAAAGTCAGCATATTGAATGAGAACTTCAGGGAGTGAAAAGTAAGCCTTTTTGTAGTAAAAAGTCCTCATTGAAAAGTCAGCATATTGAATGAGAACTTCAGGGAGTGAAAAGTAAGCCTTTTTGGAGTAAAAAGTCCTCATTGAAAAGTCAGCATATTGAATGAGAACTTCAGGGAGTGAAAAGTAAGCCTTTTTGGAGTAAAAAGTCCTCATTGAAAAGTCAGCATATTGAATGAGAACTTCAGGGAGTGAAAAGTAAGCCTTTTTTGAGTAAAAAGTCCTCATTGAAAAGTCAGCATATTGAATGAGAACTTCAGGGAGTGAAAAGTATGCTTTTTGGCAGATAAAAGTCCTCATTGAAAAGTCAGCATATTGAATGAGAACTTCAGGGAGTGAAAAGTAAGCCTTTTTTGAGTAAAAAGTCCTCATTGAAAAGTCAGCATATTGAATGAGAACTTCAGGGAGTGAAAAGTATGCTTTTTGGCAGATAAAAGTCCTCATTGAAAAGTCAGCATATTGTATGAGAACTTCAGGGAGTGAAAAGTAAGCCTTTTTGGAGTAAAAAGTAATCATTGAAAAGTCAGCATATTGAATGAGAACTTCAGGGAGTGAAAAGTAAGCCTTTTTTGAGTAAAAAGTAATCATTGAAAAGTCAGCATATTGAATGAGAACTTCAGGGAGTGAAAAGTATGCTTTTTGGCAGATAAAAGTCCTCATTGAAAAGTCAGCATATTGTATGAGAACTTTAGGGAGTGAAAAGTAAGCCTTTTTGGAGTAAAAAGTCCTCATTAAAAAGTCAGCATATTGAATGAGAACTTCAGGGAGTGAAAAGTATGCTTTTTGGCAGATAAAAGTCCTCATTGAAAAGTCAGCATATTGTATGAGAACTTTAGGGAGTGAAAAGTAAGCCTTTTTGGAGTAAAAAGTCCTCATTAAAAAGTCAGCATATTGAATGAGAACTTCAGGGAGTGAAAAGTATGCTTTTTGGCAGATAAAAGTCCTCATTGAAAAGTCAGCATATTGTATGAGAACTTCAGGGAGTGAAAAGTATGCTTTTTGGCAGATAAAAGTCCTCATTGAAAAGTCAGCATATTGAATGAGAACTTCAGGGAGTGAAAAGTAAGCCTTTTTTGAGTAAAAAGTAATCATTGAAAAGTCAGCATATTGAATGAGAACTTCAGGGAGTGAAAAGTATGCTTTTTGGCAGATAAAAGTCCTCATTGAAAAGTCAGCATATTGTATGAGAACTTTAGGGAGTGGAAAGTAAGCCTTTTTTGAGTAAAAAGTCCTCATTGAAAAGTCAGCATATTGAATGAGAACTTCAGGGAGTGAAAAGTAAGCCTTTTTTGAGTAAAAAGTCCTCATTGAAAAGTCAGCATATTGAATGAGAACTTCAGGGAGTGAAAAGTAAGCCTTTTTGGAGTAAAAAGTCCTCATTGAAAAGTCAGCATATTGAATGAGAACTTCAGGGAGTGAAAAGTAAGCCTTTTTGGAGTAAAAAGTCCACATTGAAAAGTCTTTATTATGTATTAGAACTTCAGAGAGCTAAAGGTTATTGGCCTGATACAATGCAACTACTAAAAGTTGATGTAAGAAATCGACAATGTTCTCTAAGTTAGAAGGTATGCGTATTATACTCTATATATATATACTCTATAGTTCAAAGTTTATTAAACTTCATAACTCTAACTGCTTCCATTTCCGCTCATAAATTGAGAAAAAATTCCCATCGAGACCTGTCTAATAAAAAAAAACACAAAATGCTCCATGTTGAGCATTTTGTTACTAAAAATGTTCATGTCTAGTCCAAAATATTTTCATTAATAAACTCACCCAAAAGTCAAACAGCCACACATTAAACCTTCTCAGAGCCCATTTATTTCTTTCAAAAAATTATGAAATATTTTTTTCTACTTCATTGCTCTTTTAGTTCTCGTTAGGTGCTTATGTATTGGCGGTGTTATTGCCCTCTTCGTGATGTAAGATTTTTCAGAACATAATAAACAGAGTAGATACAATTTTTTGTACCAGACATAAAGAAAAAAATGAGATAAAAATGTAAGATCTTTGACACCATACTGACTGATGGATATTACTGGACGAATACTAAATGAATTCCATAAGAAATGAGTAAAAAAAGCAAGACGAGAATGAAATTCAAAACCGATTGGCATCGTTTGATAAGAATAACAAAAATTAGGCCACGTGTAGTATGAGACTTGGACAAAACGAAAAAAAAAGAAATACTTGATTCTACACATCAAATTAGTAGTTTGAACTTAAGATTCAAAATAAATAGGAGGATGCTGGAGAAATATACATAAATGGAAGAAGATACATATATTTTGTACACTTCATCAATGTAAATGAGCACTGCGCGATATTTAGGTTATTTCAATCTGGCTTGAATATAAATAAACATGAAAAAAAAACCGATGCTAAATTGATTCGGAATCTTATTTATACGTTTAAATGTATAATTATGTAAATTTAATTAAAAGTGAATAATTGAAATTTTTTTATTAACAAAATGAAAAAGAACTGTGTCACCTAGTTTTTGTAGTTCATTGAAAAGGGAAGAATAAGATAAATAAAATCGAAAATGATTGAAAAAAATCAGAGCTTAAAGAAATGTTCAAGGTTGGATAGAGACGAAATTATTATTTCTAACTTTAAATTAATATGTGTAAATTGAAGTTACTTGATGATATTATGTACAAATGCTAGTTTCATAAGACCCTTTCAAAGAAAAGATTCTATGTGATTTGTTTGATTTTCGATAACGGACAAGGATTTGAAGCTTATTTTTTATATGAGTCATGACAAATATTTTTACTGCTTAACCCCTTGTAGCCCCATGTGACATTTCTGTAACAAACCGAAAAAGATCGCCAAAAAGCTGTAAAAAACATATTTTTATTCTCTTAAAGCTTCTTAAATAATCTTTAAGAATTGATTTATCGAAATAATGCGCCATATTTCAAATAAATAGCACCAATAGTTTTTAATTGGCAGTTAATGTTGAAAGTTCGGCTTTTTTGGAAAACAAGCAATATACAAAAATAAATTATTTAAACTTTTTTTTTTACTGCGTAAATTTCGAAATAACTAAGCAAATAATGAACTTATAGAATTTTTAAAAAATACGTGTTTTATTATAGCTAAAGCCCTTTCGATTTACATTATTAATTTTAAAATTTACGATGTTGGGTTACAAGGGGTTAACCAGTGGTTTAACACAGTGAAATAGGCTATTCATTAGGTCTTTCAGAAACGAACTAAGACGTTCACTGGTTTTTATTGCAAAAATCGTTCAATGGTTTATAAGAGGAGATAAAACCGGGAGTGCTATTAAATGAGAAGGTTCCACACTCTAAGGTGCAAAAGTCCCCTTTTAACCGACTTCTAAAAAGGAGGAGGCATTCAATTCGTCTGTATTTTTTTTATGTTTGTTACCTCATAACTTTGGACTGAGTGAACCAATTTTGATTATTCTTTTTGTATTGGAAACCTGGTGCCTGCAGTGTGGTCCCATTTGGTGGTTCAATTTCGTTCAGTTCTGGCTATAGAAACTATGAGAAAAACCATAAAACCCAGTTTTGATCAATGGAAGTCGGTTTTATTTTTTTGATAAAAATAATTATTTCTTTTTTTTTCAATATATCTCGTAAACATAGCAAAACTTTTTTATGTTTTACGTTTAAAAACTTTTTGTAGAGAATTAAATTTTTCATTCGAATAATGTTTTTTAAAATTTATTGAAAAACAAAATTTCTATACTAAAACTGTCGAATGCATTAGCATTGTTCTTAATTAAGCGGATTTCTGCATAAGTTTTTGCCAAGGTGACTTCTGTTTTGAATTAAGCGGAAAATTCTCCTTCATTAATTAATTAATTAATTAATTAAGCGTGTTTTTAATTAAGGCTTTTTTTCTATGTAAGCACTCAAATTTATTAAATAAATAAAATCCAAATTTTAGATCAATCCAAAAACCGTATCTAATGAAAACTATTTTCACCAAAAGTTGAAAAAAAAACAAGAAGCTATTATGAATCCACCTACGAAAATTTGTTAAATTAGTTGTAAGCCATTTAAGATCTGTCATCTAATAAATTTATCTCACGAAAAGGTCAACAACTTTATCAAACACGAAAAAATCTTATTAAGGCGAAAATTGAGTATTTTTTTTGTATTACTTTACTTTGAAATGCACCCGACAACCTGTCATCGTTTTAGAAAGACATCATGATGACAGTATTTTCATCAATAGAATTTTTAATTTACTCCATTAGATTCGTCATCTTTCACTTTAACAAGCGTAGAATGTATAAAAGTTCCATAAACACACACAGAGAAAAATAGACCACATAAAATAGAACAAAAACAATAAGATTTCTCTATGGTTTTCATCCAAGAAGGAAACCTTATTAAAACAATCGGGTTTTTCTTATTGTTTTAAAATCTGCAAAAAAATAAAAAAAACGATGACCAGGCTGGGAATCGAACTGGAGACTTCAAACCATTAGTCACCCACCTTACCACCTGAACCAACCTGCCATGAAAATATTGATCGCGATTTTTGTTCTAGTGCTAAGTTGCAAAAAAAATCAACTTTTCAGTCAAATTTTAATAAGATTATCTCGTAAACATAGCAAAACTTTTTTATGTTTTACGTTTAAAAACTTTTTGTAGAGAATTAAATTTTTCATTCGAATAATGTTTTTTAAAATTTATTGAAAAACAAAATTTCTATACTAAAACTGTCGAATGCATTAGCATTGTTCTTAATAAAAAAAGAAGATTAAATTTTCTTCAAAATGCTGGGCTTGCTAAATTTTTTCATTTAAAAATACAACTTTTCAAACAGGTTACAAAAAAAGTTCATAAGAAATTATTATTTTTTGACAAAATTTAAAAACTTTGATCGGCCCATTTAAAAAAAAATGATTTTTCAGCAAAAAAAAAGTTATTTTAAAAAACTTTAAAACAATTTTTTTCGAAAATTTTTAATTTTTTTGCAAGTTCCTCTTTTTCACATTTTGCACTGAAAATACATTTAAAAGTGAAATTATTGAGAAAATCTATAAAAAGTGTTAAATACAAGAATATATTTTATCCGTTTAATAGATACGTCACATCGACGATAGGTGCCTACACAGAGAAAAATAGACCACATAAAATAGAACAAAAACAATAAGATTTCTCTATGGTTTTCATCCAAGAAGGAAACCTTATTAAAACAATCGGGTTTTCCTTATTGTTTTAAAATCTGCAAAAAAATAAAAAAAACGATGACCAGGCCGGGAATCGAACTGGAGACTTCAAATCATTAGTCGCCCACCTTACCACCTGAACCAACCTGCCATGAAAATATTGATCGCGATTTTTGTTCTAGTGCTAAGTTGCAAAAAAAAATCAACTTTTCAGTCAAATTTTAATAAGATTTTCTCTATAAAAATAATAAGAAATCTCCTTAAAAAAACCTTATTAATCGTTGATTTTAATAAGATTTCCTTATGAAATGTATGGACGGTAAAACAATATGGCAATCTGTTAGTTTTTAGCGGGTCATATTTTTCTCTGTGTAAAATTTAACTTAATCAAAAAATAACAAAATCATTTCTACGTTCCATACCAATTTGCCCATTCTCTTTTTTTAAACAGTTTCAAATTGACTGTAGATAAACTTTCTTAATAAAACCGAAATCTAAACGTCATGTCATTTTAACTTTTACTTAAATAATTTGGCGGATATTACTATTCTTTTTTTGGTCACATAAGCAACCTTTTTAACACAAACACAACAAACCGAGATATACAATTGAAAAGACCTTTGACATTGCACGTTGATTTGCAAAATATCCAATTACACTCTAATAGACCATACATTCTCGAATACCCACATCAAATACATTGTATTGAAAGGTTGAGTTCGAATCACAAACAAAGTTGCAATTTTGCAACATTCAAGTACAAGAAACCACTTAAAAAGACTAATAACAGACCACAATTTTATAAGAATATGATGTTAATTTAAAAAAAAAATCTTCAAACTGTCTTTTTAATCATTTATTTTTTAATTTGATTTATAGTTGATTTTACTTTCAGTTGAATTGTGGTTATTTAGTCTCTTCATCACGAGCTTTAGACCATCTGCAATAAAATACAAGATTGGATGGCGAATCAAGATATATCCGTGTATAAGTTATTAGCAGTCACATTAAAATAGTCAAATCAACATACGAGTAGGCATGAGCAAAGAGATTTGTTTCTTAAGAAAACCTCCCCAGTGAAAGTAATTTCTTGATTGTGGTTGTTATTAAATAAAAAATTGCTTTGTATCATTTGCCAAACTAGAAAGAAGGTGGAATTGTATCTATACAAATCTTGTCAGGATTCCAACGAGTTTTTTCATGATCACGATATCATCTCTGTGATTAATAAAAAGATTAAACATGATAATTATATTTTGTCTAATTTAGTTTTTTTTTTTTCAAAAACTCTTTGAAATTTTTTTCGAGAAACTCAATATTTTTCATTTACTATTAGGCACAGTAAAACTATTTCTTATATTACCTTTACTTCAATCCATTTCATTAGTGATCACTTACATGGAGACAAAAAGGGCACCTTAAGTCTCAGCCTCTTAAAACAATACGATTTCCGCTTAAAACAAATGAAATCCGCTTAAAATCAATTAAATTTAAGGTAGATTTCATTTCATTGTATTATAAATTTTTTTCTTAAAAAAAAACGACAAAAAAATAATAATTCAAAAATTATCGTCAGGCTTCAGCTTTAGTTGCAGTTTATCATACTTGTTTCCAACAGTGAGATAGGCAGTTTTTTTTTCTTAATTTGAATATTTCCTCATAAAAATAACATGATTTTCCGCTTAAATTAAGTGGATTTCTTTTAAATTTGCACCATCAAGAAATAAATTAAATTTTCCCTGTTAATTTCAGACTTGACAAGAAATCATGCAGAAATCTGCGTGAATTCGCTAGTTTTAAGGTGGATTTCATTCCATTTTAATGTGGATCATCTTAAAAAAACCGACCAACAAATGTTGGATCGATCACCAGTGCTTGGCAGTTTTTTTTCAATTAATATGTTTTCACATAAAAATAAGATGATTTTCCGCTTAAATTAAGCACATTCAAGAAATTAAGCATATTTGTCCCCTTAATTGAAGACTAAAGTCATCTTGGCAAAAAATCATGCAGAAATCCGCTTAACTTAATGCTGAATCCGCTTGTTTGTAACTAGGCAAGCGGATTGTTTTAAGCGGATGTTTTTGATTTAACAAGTGGATTTCGCATTAAATTAAGCGGATTTCTGCATAAGTTTTTGCCAAGGTGACTTCTGTTTTGAATTAAGCGGAAAATTCTCCTTCATTAATTAATTAATTAATTAATTAAGCGTGTTTTTAATTAAGGCTTTTTTTCTATGTAAGCACTCAAATTTATTAAATAAATAAAATCCAAATTTTAGATCAATCCAAAAACCGTATCTAATGAAAACTATTTTCACCAAAAGTTGAAAAAAAAACAAGAAGCTATTATGAATCCACCTACGAAAATTTGTTAAATTAGTTGTAAGCCATTTAAGATCTGTCATCTAATAAATTTATCTCACGAAAAGGTCAACAACTTTATCAAACACGAAAAAATCTTATTAAGGCGAAAATTGAGTATTTTTTTTGTATTACTTTACTTTGAAATGCACCCGACAACCTGTCATCGTTTTAGAAAGACATCATGATGACAGTATTTTCATCAATAGAATTTTTAATTTACTCCATTAGATTCGTCATCTTTCACTTTTACAAGTGTAGAATGTATAAAAGTTCCATAAACGCAGCAGACTTGATGTTGTTTCATTAAAAAAATATAAAAGTATGTCAGCCCCAGTCAAAGATTAACCATTCTAAAAAGCCAAGATGAACGTCAACACAACAAAATTATCAGCAAGAGATAGAAAAAATAAATTCCAATACAAAAAAAAAAAAAAAAAATAAACAAACAACGAAAAAATCTAAATCGAAAACAAAAGAGCTGATGTACAAACTTGAAAATCCAGTTAAGACGCAGTTAAACATCACCATGAGGGAATTTTTGTTGCAAATAAGGTTTTTGATCAATGGTTATTCTACTAAAGTATTCAATGAGCACATGGAGCTGTGGAATTTTTGTGGTCTTATGGGAGAGAGAGAGAGGAAAAAATAGAAAAATAATAATAAACCACCACGAGTATCGCATTGATCTTCGATGGTTTTTCTAATTTCTCGAAAGTTATCCCGTCCCTTTTCTCTATTGCACCTTTAACGCCACCATATTGGAGTCGACTTAGTGTCGTCACCATGATCCATGGCGCGCATATAGCACTCCATTCATGCGCAACATTGGATTCCTCCTTCTTGGTTTACCTTCGGTTTTGGGGTCAGTAGTATGATGTTGATGCGGCACATTGCGGTCTCTCTCTCTGGGACCGTTGATGATCATTATTATAGGTTTTTGTTGTGTGGGGAGTTTCGTTATGTTGCTTCTATTTACTACTTCTTTCTGTTTTTTTTTTTCTATTTTATTATATCGTGATACAAAGGTGATGAAGTGGTCGCCATTCCATGCACAATGTTGCGTTAGTTGGCTAGAATGCAGGTGTGCAATAGTCCGGCAGCATACCTGTTCTTTTTAAGAGTCTCTCTTTCTCTATCGTATATTTTGCAAGGTGACTTGTTGTAACCATCGAGTAGATATCTTTGTATCTTTTTTTATATATATTCTTTTTGCTGTTTCTTTTTCGATTCTCCCTTTTTTTTTGCTTTTTCTATTTTTAATGTATTTCATAGATGAATTTGCTTTCTTGTATAAAAATTCTAACGGGAAGTTGAAAGTTAAGTTAAGCCAGAGATAGTATAAATGTATAAGTTTAGGCTTCATGTTAAAGGAATACAATCTGGCTTTAAAGATATAAAAGAGGAAAAAAAATTTGTCTTGGGTGTTTCTTATTTTTTTGTATTTCTTTTTTTTTATGAATTTTTTTTTTTTAATGAATTTGTCTTTGAGTTTAAGATTCATATGTTGGTACTGAGAAAAAGAAAACAAGTCTATCTTGGTGTCTTGAGAATCAACTTTAAAGACTATAAAAAAAACTATACTACAAGAAAAGGTGTGGTATTAATGTGGTGAAATACGTTACTTAGCTCGTTTAGTTTAAACTTTATAAAGGTAATTAAGGTTACATTCCTAAAAGAGGTGTGCGTTGTTGACCATGACCTATTGTTAAAGAGTATATTTTTGCACAAAAAATTAAGGTTTAATACATAATTAATGAGCTTATTCACCATAAGAATTTTTAAGTTGCTAACTAGGACGACTTGCATTCAACCTTTGGACCTTTTGTCAGTTTTTTTGTCTTTTTATAAACTTTTATGAATTGATCTTTTCGGACGAGAAAAAAAAGCTAAAAATCGCTAAATTAGAAGAAGTTGTATCGCAAGCTTTTAAGAGAAATTCTGCTCCCAGCATGACTCATTTAACTCAAGGGTGTGCCTTTTTTTATTTTTCCTCTTCAAACCGGCAAAGATTTGATCAAAATAAATATTCTTCATTTATCATATTTTATTGCAAAATATATCAAAAAGCTTTTATAAAATAATAAGGTCATATTTTGAATCAGATAATAGTGGCAATGTTCTTATAACACCTTTTTTTCGCACCAAGTCGTTTTGTAGAATCTTAAAAGATCTTAAATACAAAACAAAAAGAAAAAAAACATAGATTTATATAATTCTAATTTTTTTAACATTGAAACTGGTTTAAATGGCTTTAGAACAAAACACCAAAAAGGAAATTGAAGACAATACGAAATATTTCAGATAGAATTGTTATAAATAACACCCACGTACGAAATTAAAAAGACCAAAAAAAAAAAGAAGAAGCAATTTGCACCATGTTCGATGACGTAATAAACCAGCATAACAGAATTTAACCCATTCTTAAATGGTCATTGAATAAGTTTATTGATAGAAATATTGAAAAAAAAAACAATATTACTTCAAGAAAGTCATGTCATATAAATGCGTAATAAAAATCAAAAAAAGAAGCTATATCAATCCATTCATTAAAGAAATATATTTTTTTCTGACCATGAATTCATAACACGTTCAGGTACGTCATTTTCGTTTTGTAGTAAGTTATAGATTGGGCAGTAAAAAAAGAGAAACAATTTTGAATAATGCATAAAAAAAAACTTATGTAATTGTGTCTACTCTTGAAAATTATTATAATCACTTTGTTACAAAGGAAAGTGAAATCATGAAAACAATTGAGAAGACCAAATCAAAATAAATTGTCGAAAATAATTTTATACCAAAAGAAAAAGGCAATGTTAATATACCCGAATTAATTGTATTCATGGATTATGACATACCTTTATGAGAAAGTGTCAAATTAAAATATCAAGTAGTGGAACAAATTTTGACAAGAACATGAAATGAATATGAACTAATATGATACCAAAAAGAAACAAAATTCATGACCGGGTCACACGTACTTTCAGTTTAAATTGCTTGGTTTTTTTTAAAGATCTTACAAAAATATAAATTTGTAAATTTTCAAAACACCATACAAATCGGTAAAAGAAAAAACCGATTCTAGTAAATTAATCAACAGTTTCACCAAAATATATATAAATATGCATGACTGGATTGCACGAACTTGCTCTTATAGTTCAAAGTACATAAATTCAAATAAGCTAAACATTGGACATTTTTGGTTTAGGTATAGGTAAGTAGAACAAACAAAATGTTTAAACATTTTTTTTTTTTTTTAATTTTAATACACATAATTTTCTAAAATGCAGAAATATCTGCCTGTAAATTTTGAATAAAATAGGTCCAGTCCTTAACGCCAATAACAGAAATGTCAATTTTCGGGAACAAAAACATCCCTACTATTTCAACTATCTGAATTTTTTGAGAAAAATAAAAACTCAGTTTTGTTATAACCAGGGATGGAAAATGACATTTTTTTAATGTACTGAAAATTTCATTTGTATCATACTGAAATGTATACAACTGTATTGAAATATATTTCTTACACGAGAAATTAATATAAAAAATGAAAATGTTTTATTTCCAAAAACTCTTAATTTTTGCATATACATTTCATTATTTTCTCCGTAAAAGAGTAATTTTTATTTAAAAAAAAGTACATATTCACAAAAAACTACAAGAGTAATTCCATGTGAAAAGAATATACCAAAAATACCTATGTCATGAAATCTTTTTGTGTCATTTTTTACGGGTTCCTTAGCTCAAAATATGAACATCTGTATATAAATAATCCCCCAAAAAAATTAGCAAGTGAGTAGTATGAATTATTTCCTTAAGTCACTCAATAGTAAAAAAAACTATGATCTTAAATTACTTTTTTGCTTTTTTCTTGCGACTTAAAAAATAATTGAATGAATGTTTCTTCCCGTTTGTAGGGTGATATTTAGACCTTTCCTAAACCGTTGTTAAAAATGAAATTAGTTCATTTTAAGCTGATCTATTACAAAAAAGGTGAAAAACACATTTTATTTTTTTTTTTTTTTTCTAAAAAACCCATTTTTTAATTTTTTTTTTCAAAACTGTTTTTGAAGTAAAATTTTATGATCTTTTCAAAAAAAAATTATCTCGTTATGATTTTTACACTTTTAAGCAATTTTTTCAATGTTTTTTGTTGTTGTTTTTCTAGGCATACTTAGTATTTGGGTTATATCTTGAGTAATAAATGACTAATCTGAACAAAAAACCAGATCCTGAAAGCTGAATAAATAAGTAAGAAACACTAGAATAACTTTTTTGGGTAACTCTAGATGTTTAAGTGCAATGTATTAAAACATTTAAAAAAAATCGATAATTTAAACGAAATTTTTGCAAAAAAAACTTTATTACTTAAAGAAAAAATCAAAATCTTTTGAATCCTCATAGTTTTAAATTATTCGTGTATAGTACACTTTCTGACAAAGATAAAAAGATAGTTTTCTTTAAAATCTATGGATAAATCATAAAGATATGACAATTTTTGTAACGATCAATATTTTCGAATTTTTCTGTTACTTTTTGAGTGTTTTGTCTATAACTTGAAAAGGAAGTCGAATTTGAAAATTTTTATTAAGTAATATTTTGTAGATAATTAAATTTCCTATCGATATCCTGTCGATATCTTATCGGTATCTTTTTAAAATAATTTAAAATTCAAATATTGCAAAAAACTTAAGAAAAATTTTACATTTTAAACTTTCATATTCGCGGTTTATACACATTACAATTAAGTATTTTTCGGACTTACCGCGACAATTAAACTTTTAATCATATAAAATATGACACGGCTCGACGTTTCGATAAGGTTGCACTTATCGTGGTCACGAGATGACTCGGTTGCACTTATCGTGGTCACGAGATGACTCGTGACCACGATAAGTGCAACCTTATCGAAACGTCGAGCCGTGTCATATTTTATATGATTAAAAGTTTAATTGTCGCGGTAAGTCCGAAAAATACTTAATTGTAACTTAAGAAAAACTATTCAAAAATGGGAAAAAACGACATTTTTAATTTTTCTACTAAATAATCCATTTTTATCCTTTGAGTATTTATAGATATTGAACATGTAACGGAGAAAACAAGAAACTTTATTTTTCATTAAAATTGTCGTGTATTGTCAAAAATTGAATACGGCTAAATTTGGATAAAATATGAACTTTCAAAATCTTTTTGAACCATTTTTGTTTAACACATTTTACAAGTGGTAATTAGGAGTTTTGTTTATTTTTATCTTTACCAATTTACACCTCTATTAAAAAAAACAATGTAATCTGTTATCTTTTATCCAAAATTCTGAAATAATAAAATGTTTTCAAATGAAAATAGATTACTATTTCTTTTAATAGGTATGTTTAATATTTTATAAGTTTTTAAAAAATTTCTTGTATTCAGTGGTCTTATGGTTTGAATTAATGATCAAGAAGTAATTTTAAATAACAAATGCATACAATAAGGTAATTTCCATTTGTTAAAACATGTGTTAAGAAAAATATGGTTCAGAAAGACCAAAAACAGTAGATTTTGAAAGTTCATATTTTATCCAAATTTAGCCGTATAACAACAACAAAAAACTTTGAAAAAATTGCTTAAAAGTGTAAAAATCATAACGAGATAATTTTTTTTGAAAAGATCATAAGATTTTACTTCAAAAACAGTTTTGAAAAAAAAAAATTAAAAAATATTAGTCTAGAGAACAAGGACGATGCCTTTTACTCCTACTGGCCTAGGTTCGAATACCGGTAAAATTTGAAATTTTTTTTATTATTTATTTTACAGCAAAATCGTGGGGACCCAAAAATAAAAGTGCAATTTTGGTTTTCAGGTAATGGCTCAGTTTTGAATTTAAAATTAGTGTTTTCTTTGAATTTCATGAAATTTCATCTACACTAACATGTCTTTTCCATATAAAAGTCTGCAGGTCTTTGGACTTAATGCTTTACTTTGAAAATTTTTTTATTTTTTTTTTTTTTTTTACATTTCGACTCTAATTCGAACAGCATTTACAATATTTTCTGATGAATGTCGAAAATAATAGAACAAATTGATCAGTTTTATAAATATTTTCAAAAAACAAGTCACTACACTCAAATTGTAACATTTATTTTGGTTCGAAAAATTTGAAATTAAATTAAAACTGTAACAAATAAATTTGTCGTTTTTTAATGCTTTCGATTTTCTCTTTTTTTTTAAATATAAGACTGCAAAAGAATTTTTAAGACACGGATTAAAAAATTGTATCGAATTTAGATAAATTGTATTTTTGTACTCGAGCAAACCCATTTGTATTGAATTCGATACAATTGTATCGACTTTTCCATTCCTGGTTATAACAGCTTATAGCAGTTTTCAAGCATATTTCTATAACTTGAAACAATTTTTAGGTTGAGTACAAGTTCTAAGCAAGATAATAAAAAAAAAGAAAAAAACCAATTACAAAAAAATTATCTAGCTATACCAAATTTTAAGCAAATCCATCCAATATTTTAGGATTTAGCTTGTTGTACTGATGGACGCACAGACGAACAGACCAACTGACGGATGGAATGACTAAAACCACTTTTTTGGACTTCTCCATAATCGTAATGTTGGTTTTGATGAAACCTTGATTGTTTTTTTTACACAAACCAATACCATCCTGAAAGAGGAAGTACAAAAAATATTCAAAAAATTAAATATATTGGCTTCAATTTTCAATTTTTATACTATAAATATTATTTACAGTATAAAAATTGAAATCCCCCGAACCGCAGCCGCAAAATGATCAATTTCTATTTTTATTCGGGTTTATCTTTAAAAAATGTCAGCTGTTCATGAACTTTCTATATATCACTTAAATTGAAGACTTAACGGCTTCGATGTTCATTTTGATATTTTTGAATTAACTATATTTTCTTTTTTTAAACCACTTTTTTTTAAGTCAAGTTTCTTAACCCTCTGTAGGCACACCTCTTTTTTGTGACGTGATAGGCACACGGGCAGCGTTGCCAATCCATTCAGTCAAAATTATGCCTCACTTGAAAAAAAATTATGCCTTTTCAAATAAATAATGCCTCAATTTAAATTTCTTAGTTTATGCTTAAAAAATTATTATATACAAAAAGTACACAAAACGAAATGTTTATTTAATCAATTTATACATTAAGGCCCAATTTTTCAATAGTCAGATAAACCTCAGAGCTCAGATAGAGATTATTCCGAGGAATAAAATTTTTTATATTGAAATTTATTCTTCTGATAGTCTAACTGACGATTGAAAAATCGGGGCTAAGGCAACTTATTTGTCACGTAACGGAAACTTATGGCGTTTTCGATTGGCAGTCCGGAAGCGTCCGGAATCATTCTGAAAGCATTTTATTCGTACAAAACTGACAGTTTTGTGTGAATAAAATTTTTTCAGAATGATTCCGGACGCTTCCGGACTGCCAATCGAAAACGCCATTATTTTCTTCGAAAGGAATATTTCAAGACGTTGCTTCATATAATTGAAAGAAATTAGCAGCCAATTTTTTTCACCAATAAAAAATATTAGCCTATTTGCAAGCGTTTTAGACCTTTTTACAGCAACAAAATTAGATTCTTTTCTAGTAAAAGTGATTAGTGTGAAAAAAATTCTTCGAAAAATTAAACACTACCAAGAGTTAAATGGTAAAAACAAATTCTGTAGATAAAATTTCGAACAACCTTTATTTAAATGATATTAATCCAGTTAAATAAGGGTTTAACCTCGGAATGAATGTTAGTAGAAATTTTTTTGCTCAATATCTTCCTTTTGCCATTCTATAACATATCTCAAAAGTCTAGAAAAATCTCATGTCCGCTTGTCGCGATTTCAAGGTCATATCGCGAAATGGAGATTTTCAAAATTAGCAAAAATAGGCTATGGTAGTATATACACATATGATACATGATTTCAAGGTATTTTTTAATGCTGATTCCAAAAAATCTAAAATTAAGACAATCTGACGTCTCTGGAAAAAGTTATACCTGTTTTTCATTTGTCAACTCATATTATTATAACAGTTGCAAACTTACTGCCGAAAAACCCTTAAAAGTTATGGTAGATGAACCAAATTTTGCATGAAGATTTTAGAATCCATCATTATTAAAAATCAAAACAATCCATTACAAAAAATATATATACCTACGAAATAATGGTATTTTTTGATGGAGGGGCAAATTTTAGGATATGCACTAAAGAAGATTCTTGTTCATCTTAGGAATAAGTGCTAATAGGCTAATTTTAATCTTTGTTTGGATATTCTTTAACTACCCTCAAAAATCTAAAAAAATCTCATGTCCGCAAGTCCTAATTTTCTTGGTTTGAAGATATGGTGCAGATTTTAAAAAATTGAAAAAGTACACGTCAGATATTTGTGTCCGATCAACATGAATAAGGTGCATTACTTTTCAGGGATGGTCAGGTTGACTTGTTTGTGAGTTTTGTTGGAATAAGTGTTAAAAAATACCTTTAAATCATGTCGCCTATTTTGGTATACATATAAAAATTTAAACTTTTCTTATTAATTTTTTAAAATCTGCACCTTATTTTCAAACCAAGAAAATTAGGACTTGCGGACATGAGATTTTTTTAGATTTTTGAGGGTAGTTAAAGAATATCCAAACAAAGATTAAAATGAAAAAATTAACCTATTTGCACTTATTCCTAAGATGAACAAGAATCTTCTTTAGTGCATATCCTAAAATTTGCCCCTCCATCAAAAAATACCATTATATCGTAGGTATATATATTTTTTGTAAGGGATTGTTTTGATTTTTAATAATGATGGATTCTAAAATCTTCATGCAAAATTTGGTTCATCTACCATAACTTTTAAGGGTTTTTCGGCAGTAAGTTTGCAACTGTTATAATAATATGAGTTGACAGATGAAAAACAGGTATAACATTTTCCAGAGACGTCAGATTGTCTTAATTTTAGATTTTTTTGGAATCAGCATTAAAAAATACCTTGAAATCATGTATCATATGTGTATATACTACCATAGCCTATTTTTGCTAATTTTGAAAATCTCCATTTCGCGATATGACCTTGAAATCGCGACAAGCGGACATGAGATTTTTCTAGACTTTTGAGATATGTTATAGAATGGCAAAAGGAAGATATTGAGCAAAAAAATTTCTACTAACATTCATTCCGAGATTTACCCCTTTTTTCTAATTATTTTACTGTATTATATAGAAAATATTAGTTTTCAGTCTATTTATCAAAAATATTTAAAAAATTATAAGAAACTTTTAAAATATAAATCAAGAGTAGAATGCAAAAAATTATGCCTTTTTGGCAAAAAATAAGCCTCAATGCCTTAGCTAATAAAATTATGCCTAAAAGGCATAATTATGCCTCAGTTGGCATCGCTGCACACGGGTCCAAATTTGGCTTCTACTTTTTCATGTCGCTAGAACTTTTTTATGTCTCATATTTTATAGAGAAAACTTATATGAAATTGATGTAGAATTTTCCGAGGAATTCGAACATTGTTTTCACAATTAAAAAAAAATTTATTTACAACATTATAAAGAGACTTTTTTGTACCCACTTTTTTGAAAAATTGTAATTTTTTCATTTTTGTCGTGCCAAATTCGCACCCATGTGCCGACAGAGGGTTAATGATGAGGATGACAATGTAGTGCACTTGTTTAAATTTAAAATGCCATCTTAAATTTTTTATGGAGATCTATTTTAGAAAGCGTAGTTTTAAAAATTGTTTGCAAAATAAAACCATAATTTTGCTTTTATGCGTTTCTACATGTTTTATTGAAAAAAATATCAAACATTATTAATATAAGAAAACACATCCTAAATAACTTAAATATTTTATATGAGTTTGTGAGCAGGCAGAGTTGAAAGAATAAACTATATTTTATATTGAATAAAAAGTTTAACAATACCTATCAGTTACAATTTGTATAAAATTAAATGATCACTGTGGTGTATGTGTACTATTTTATTTCTTGAAACAATTTTATACTCAAAAAGGGAAAACAATTTGTCTATGATAAAAATAATTGCATAGTTGTTAACTCAAACTGAACTCAGAGTGAAATTTTTAAAAGAATATTTTATTTCTATTCAAACAGAATATAAATCAGTTGATTTTAATAATAAGACAAAAAAAAAATAATAAAACTGTCTTTATTATATTGTAAAAAATCGAAACATATACAATTTGACGGTTTTTGCAAAAGTACTTAAGATATGCCAATCAACCTAACCTGTAGCCGAAGGCATTAAGGCTAGGTGCGTTAGTAACTAAATAATAATACCATCGAAATACCAATCCTGTATGTGTTGTCTTTTGAATACTATTTACATATGAATCAACAAATTTAAACTTGCTCTTGATGTCTTGTTCATCATCATCATACCGATGTTATGATTGATGTTGATTATAATGACAGCTTAGTAAACAGACAATGATAGGAAATATTTTCTCTTTGATGCAATTTTATGAAACAGTCAACCAATCATTATGGAATTTAATTCATTTGCCACTTAGTGAATATCAAGCTTTCGCTGCGGATGTTATAAGATTACAAATATAAAATTATAGAGAAAATGATGGTTAAATTTTTACAATGTGTGTGAGTTAAACCTTTTAAAGTGTTTAAATGAAAAAAAAAAAAAAAAACAGGTAACATTGAATTTGTAATTGTACTTCTTGGACTATTATAATTAAGGTGTTAATTTAATACTGGTGGCACTTTTGTAAATTAAAATACGCTAATAAGTCAAGTAAATACCATTCAAAGTAACCTTACTTGAAAATAATCACCCAAAAATCACAAAGACCAAAGTTGTTTGTGCCCAAAAAATTGAAAAAAAAGTACAATACAAATGCTTTCATTCAATAAATGACTAACAAAACGGAGTTAGGCCCCCTAAGCTATAAATACACAGAGAATAGGTTAAAACTATCTTTATTTTATCCATTTTGTATCCACTTTTGCGGTGCTTTTTGTAATGAAAATACAACCAGTTTAAAGCGGCTTTCCGAAAATAACATAACCCATTAGAAAGAAGCAAGTTTGTGATAGGATTACTTTAACTCATTTTCTTTTCAATTTTGTTTGAAGAGAGCGAAAATTGAGGTAAATTTTGAGTAGAAATTTTTGTGTTTTTTGAGATGAAATAGATTTTCTTTAACTTCATAGCTTTTTGCCTGTTGAATAAATAAATAAAGATTTAAAAAGATAAAATTTAAACTTTTTTTCAACAAAATTAGTTTAAAAGCTATAATTTTTTTAAATAAGTTAATAATTTTTATTAATGTCTTGCTATCTTATAGCATTATCCAATAGTGCGATTTATTTGTGTGTCACTCATGCCATAAAATTTAAATTTCTTTTTGCGGTCCCGAAATTTTATTAACTTAAAAACCTAGATACAAAAATTAGAGGTAAAATTGAATATTAATCCAAACATGTTGTTACTAGGTTTTTTTAGTGTTTTGCCATTTTTTTTACATCGAGTTTTTACAAGGTTTTTTACATGTAAAACCTTGAAAATACATGTAAAAAACTCACTGATGTAAAAAATTGTAAAAAATGAAATTTTTTGAGAAAGTCAAAGCACAGCGCCAAAACGGCCTAACCCCAAGAATTTCGTTTTGAGAAAAACGGGTTTAAAGAAAATCATATTTTCAGGGTTCCTTTTCAAATAATAATAAATATTGTTTAATTCTTAGTTTGTAATTTTTTTTAGTTAGGAGAATTGGCTATACTATTGGGCTAAGGTTTGATATTTTTTTTATTCTTAAAATACATTTGTTATACATAGCTTAGGCAATTTTGTCTGTGAAGCCAAAATGGCTTTCACTAGAGTGACAAGAGTTTTTGGCTCTAATGTTAACTCTAATTAATATGATGATTATATAAAGAAAGAGCATAAATCGGTGTTCTGTAAGGTTTGCAATAAATTTTGTATTGGATGTGAGGAGCACAAGTTTCGAAGTGTATTCTTTATAGAACTGGCATTTTACAGTCTGCTTTAGCTAGATCCCAAATGATATTAATTCACAAATAAACACATTTCGAATGTCAAATTGTAAAGAATTTCTTCCAAATGACATAATTTGTGAAATTATCTCATTTGGGCTCTTGAGAAAATAGACCATTGATGACTATGGAAATATTTTTTAATTAATAATAAAATTTATAACCGTTTATTAAAATTTAATGGCAATCACATTCGAATGGCAATCTGTCAAAATGAATGTGTGTTTTAAGTTATTTACCGTTTATTTCATTTTTTACGTTTTTACATTTTTACACATTTATTTACCACTTTTTTACGGTATTTTACAAAAAAAATACAAAACGGTTTTTTTATACGAAATCGACCGTTAGTGGCGTTCTTAATTCTAAAGTAACTCACGAACATTAAATCTAGACTAAGTTTAGCCCACCCACGTGGGTAATACGGCCCACCATAAATTAAGCACACACGCAAATAAAAAATAGCTCATTACGAACTTGTTTAAAATAGGTTTTTCGTTGTGCGAAGGATATGGAAGATATGTGCCATTTTGTTTTCTTGTTGTTTATTTAGCAAATTTTTAAAAAGTGTTTATAAGAGCTTCTACATTGAATTTTGTATTAATTAATAAAAAAAAATATGAATTGTTGAAAACGAAAATAATTAAAAAATTTGCTGTGTGTGTAATATGGCCTATCTGACACTTTTTTAAAATTTGTGTTTCATATTTATTTTGAAGGCTAAAATAAATCCGAACCACCACACAGTGGTTCTTCAGTTTAACCTAAGAAAAAAATTGTATGGGAAGGGGGCTGTATCACCCCTCGTTCCGGTGGGAGGGGCAATTTTCTGAAAAATTAACCTTAAATAAAAGAAAATACATAAAATTAAGAAAAAGACATAGTGCAATAGCTTTTTTGAAAGCTTATTTTGCATTCTTTCAAATGCTTTTCGATTTGAGTAGTTTTCGCGTATACTTTTTGTGAAATAAAATTTCAAAGCCAAAACTTTGAAAAAATTGTCAAATTTGATGTTCAAGCTATTTTTTCTTGTTCAAATTTGCTTTGGATCAATTTTAATTGGAAAAAAATTAATAATAAATTAAATAAAAAAATATTTTAATAAAAAAAATATAACAAATCACCCTGTTACACAAAACTTCTTATAATAAAATAAAAAAAAAAAACTTTTAAGAGGAAAAAAACCATGTTTATAAGAAATCAGTGCATAATTGTCAAAAAAGAATGATTTTGTAGGTTATTTCAATAAAAACAAAAAAAGCACTTTCTTTGAAAAAACCGTTTTTTGAAGTTCAAAATTTCATTAAAAATATTTCAGGCAAATATTTAGCAAAAGTGTGTATATGGGCTTATAGAGTAATTACTTATCATGCTTTCTCCATTTTAGATGCGTTTCAAAAAATTCATTATTTTCTCATTCAATTTTTAAATATAAGAAATTTAAAAAAATTTTTTTTTTTTTCAGAAGAATAGTAATTCACATACTTTTATCTATCCGAGAAATTTGTTTTTTATTTTTTTCTCAAATAATTTTGAGTTTAAACAAAAAAAAAAAAACAAAAGAACACCTTTTTTATTACTTATTAAAAACTGAATTTTTGTTTTAAAACTCTCAACTTCAACCGCATGAATAAACATAAATCAAAGACTTTGAACAAAGCAAATATGCTCATCTTATCAATTTTACTGTTAAGTTTAGAACTCGTGATCTTTTTCTCCCATAGCTTTAGTTTAAAAAATAACCTTTATATCACCACACTACACTGAAAATAATAAATTTCGTAAAATTACGAAAATCGTTTCATACACTACATTTTCGTTGGCCCAACGAAACTTTCGTTGGCTCAACGAAAATATGTAATTTTTCATAATATGAAAACCTTCATCAATTAATGAAAACGTTTCATACACTTTTTCTCAATTTTTAGTGCCAAAAAATCCAATTCAATGAAAAGATTCATCAATTAACAAAAAATTTCATACTCATTTTAAAGAATAAAAATAAGAATTTTTTCCTTACTTTATTAAAGTTTTAATTAAGTAACGAAAAAATTCATTAACCTATGAAATTCAACATTAACTAACGAAAATCTTCATAAGCTTATGAAAATTCTTCATATACTAATGAAATATTACATTGGCTTATGAAAAAATACATCAGTTAACGAAAAAAATCGTTGCCTTACAAAAAAAAAACGTAGACTTGGGTGCATTTCTGTTTTAATGATTAAAAATTGAATCTTGCTTTATATAGTTCACATTAGGTTTTTGTTTAAAAATCTATGTAAGCTGAGCTGAATATAAAAAATATTTGCGTATTGACAAGGTGTCTCACGATAAGTCGGACTCATCATTTGACTTAAGTGAGCTCCACCGGTTCGAAAAGCCAATTTTTGGTTTGGATTATATTAAATTAATAATTTAACAAGTCCAATAAAAAAATACAATTAATACAACGAAAAGTTTCGTTAGCTAACAAATATTTTTTCGTAATTTAATAAAAATGTTCATTAAATTTACGAAAAAATTCGTTAGCTAACGAAAGTTCTTTCATAAATTAATCAAAAAATACATTGACTAACGAAAAATATCACCGTATTTAATTAAATTTTACGTTAATCGATGAAAAATTTCGTAAAGTCATGTAAAAATTCATTAACTCTCGATCAAAAATTTTTATGAGAAATTTCATTAAAATACTACAGTTTTCGTTGATTGATGAAGTTCTTCATTAACGTATGAAAGCCATTTCGTTGAGCCAATTAAATTTTTCATCGGCTGAAAATTAATTAAATTTTCGTTGGCTCAACGAATTTTTTCGTTGTATTTACGTAAGGATTTGGTTCAGTGTATATGGGGCTGCCCCACTGTGCACCATCGGCATCGGCGATGGAATATTTCATGAGTGAAAAACATCAGCCAGAAAAAGGCATACAACAGGTAGGCCATATTAGCCAATTTTTTTTTTTTCAAATCGAAATTATGAAACTTTAATTAGCTATTTTTTTTTAATTCTTTAATTTCTTTGTTATCTTTAAAATGAATAAATAAAATTCATACTTAAATGCTTGGTTTTGTTTTAAGAAATTCTTAACAACGGGCCATATTTGCCGCACTTATCAAGAACCTAAATAGAAACAAATACTTCGGCAGACGGCCGAAAAGTTGTTAGTGTAAAATTTTTACCGACTTCCAAAAAGGAGGAGGTATTCAATTCGTCTGTATTTTTTTTGTTTTTTTTTTATGTTTGTTATCTCATAACTTTGGACTGAGTGAACCAATTTTGATAATTCTTTTTGCATTGGAAAGCTGGTGGCTGCAATGTGGTCTCATTTTAATTTCGTTCTGTTATAGCCACAGGAACTATAAAAACTATAAAACCCAGTTTTGATCCATGGAAGTCGGTTTTTGATAAAAAAGATTATATATATTTAAAACGTTAAAAATAAATTATTTTAATCTTAAAAAAAAATAATCAAATAATTCTAAATAAAATCTAGCTTTATCTTAGAAACCTCTTAAATAAAATAAGCTTGCTTACAGACATTATCTAAGCTCATGTCTTACATTCTTTTAGCATCGATCAATTTTAAAAACAAACTCAAAAGAAACTAGAGAGAGATCAGAAAAAATTCCATCTCAATAACAACACCGAACAACATAAACAAAAAAGAACACAAAAAAACAACTCCAAACATCACCCAAAGACTTGGCTCAAATTCACTCAAACTAGCAAGCAAGCATCAACGTTAAAAGTCTTTTCGAAAAGAGTTGAAAAAAACAAACTCTCACATGGGTTTACACTCATTGCTCTCGCTTGTTAAACCACAACTTTTACACCGGTGCGGTAGAGACGTGCTCCACCAATAATCCATTGCTCAGTTAGAGTTTAGTCCGATACACGAATAGAACGCCCGTTAAAGGAATATCGCAAAGTTGTGAGACTAAAACTGCCGCCGAACGAATAAATAAATAAATAAACAAACAAACAAGTAAAACAAGAAAGAAAAAAAAACATAAAATAATTTTTCGATACGTAAACAAGACTTGTTATTTTCTTGTTGTTGTATGACCGTTTGCTTACGCGACAAACGTGAAGCCGCACCGTGTCGCCAATCGCCATCGACAACGACACTGCAGTCGCCACGACAGCTACCGCTACCGTTCTTCGGCGTCTTGATCTCGTTTTTAGTTTTTTTTTTTTTTTTTCTTTTTCAATGTAGGTTTTCATTCGTGTATATTATTTGCATTGAATTGGCCTAATTAATTAATTACGATCAGTCATCAAAACAAAAATCGTAAAAATTGTGTCCAGTTATTTTTGTTTTTTTTGTCTGTATTTTTGTTTTGTATTCATAAAACATCTGTAGTTTGTAATTTATGTTTTCTTTTCAAACTTGTTTAAAGTTTTGAAATAAAACGACAAAATTGCGACAAAAAAAGAAACACAAAAACGACACAACGACAAAGTTGAAAGTGAAGCCCATTTTTTATTTGCATTTTATTTCGAAATCGATCGGCGACGGGAATAGCACCCGGAACATGTTTTATTTTCGAATTGGAATTGCAAAAAAAAAGTCAAAATGTTGAAAAAATAGCGCGGTAAAAAAAAACAAACAAAGATTCTTGATGAATGTTCTGCGAGTTGAATTGCCTCTTTTCCCTTTTTCTCCTTTTTTTGTTGTTTTTTTAGTTTATTTTGATCAGAGGCAGTGATCTTGGATCACTGACATCCTTGAATTGCCTTCTCTCTGAAAAAGAATTCAATTAATTGTAGATTCGATTAGTTTGTGATTTCATTGCAACAATCCGATCATGAAGTGAAAGAAAAAAATTATTTTTGAAAATTGTTGTTTTTCAATAAATATTTGAATAAATTGTGTTTTTTATATTTCTACGATCTTATATTTACGATCTTATAAAAGATCAATAAAAATTTTAAAAAAAGGTGTTTTTTATTTTTTTATTTGTTATTTGTTTTTTTTTTCAGTTTTCTTGTTTTATGGAAATTTATTTGATCAGTGACGTAATAAGAAAAAATAATAGTAATTCTTTATAGTGGAAGTAGTAAATGTTTTTTAAATAAACAGTGTTTTGGATAGAATTTTTTGAAAAAATTACTCTTTTGAAAATTTGGAATAGCTGCAATTAGTCGTTTACCGATATTGGATTATACTTTCAAATTGGAGAGAGAAAGTTCATAAGGAAGTGTTAACATTGTCATCGTCAATCAAACATCATCGATCATAAGTCGCGCACAGATAGGATACAATCTTTGCGTTAAAATAAAGGTGAGTGGAGTTGCATTCTTCAGTTGTACTGACAATACAGTAAAGTCCATAAAATTTAGTTCAACCCAAGGAAATGAAATTGATAATTTTTATAAAGAATTTAGTTTTGTATTCCTTGAATATTTTCCCTAAAAAAGAACAGGTTTTGTTTTTTGTTTTCTTTTGTTAAAATTACGAAATTTCTATAAATAATTTGGAGTGTGAGAACTAATACCGTGACATATTATGCTAATGTTAACCAGATGAATCAATAGAAAATAACGAAATGGTAATGGAGTTACGAATAACAGAGTTACGCGCGACAGAGTTACGGCCGTCAAAGTTACGCGAAACCGAAGTTACGAAAAACTAGAGTTACGAATTCTAAAGTTATGTTAAGCTATGACATGTGATTTTTGGGGGTTGTCAACAATTGCAACAGTTCACCACACCAAAATAACGTCTGTAAAAAAAGGGGTGGTTTGGTTATTATTTTAATATAAATAATAACAAAGTGGGTATTACAAAATACGCTATGAATAATTATATTAATTAATAGCAAAAACAAATAAAATACACATTTGCAATATTAGTTGGACAAATGAGAAGTTAAATTCAATAATGTCCCCCAAACTTACATAAGTATACTCATGTTTTTTTTTTTCTATTTCAACGTTTTTGCGATCTTTTCACAAAAACAAAACCATATATGTATATCTAAACCTATCCAATCAAAATTTTACAAGATTAAATAACACCCATTTTCACTTTACTCATTTAGTTCTGACCAATGAGAAAAATGTTAATCTCTTGTTTGTATTTCCATAATTCCATGTCGTTCCTCGCAATTGTTGCCAACCCAAAAATCACATGTCATAGCTTAACATAACTTTAGAATTCGTAACTCTAGTTTTTCGTAACTTCGGTTTCGCGTAACTTTGACGCTCGTAACTCTGTCGCCCGTAACTCTGGTATTCGTAACTTCGTCGGTTTCCCGAAAATAACAAATCGTGAATTTAAAATAAATTGAAGTTCAGTAGACTTTATATATTTTGTTTGACAGTAATTGATTGATGCTAAACATTTGTGTTAAAATGAAAGAAGTCTTTTATGTGCTTTAAATAATAACAGATTGTTTTTTTTTTTTTGAAAAACAATAGCATTAGATGACAATTTTTGGTTTTTAATCCGGTTAAGAATCCTATTTAGAAGGACTAAAGCAATTTTCATTCAGTTTTTATGTATTTGTTTACCCGAAGCTTTAATGACATAACATAAAAATTGAGTCCCTCTATAATGTTACAATCTCTTATTTCTTATTTTTTTTTTTGACGTGATAACGTCTTATAAATCGATGAACCATGGCAGCCACCACAAAAAAGTGACGCCATTTTCTAGCCTTCCACTTCTCGCAGTGCGGCAAAAATTTCAATTAAAAATTAAAAATAAACTATTAGAGATACAAAAATCTTCTATAGCTTATTTGAAAGATAATAACCAAAAGTTAAATACATTTGAAGGATTTTAAAAAATTCCATCTTTTAATACGGTAAATAGGGTTAAAACAAAATTTAAAAAAATTGGCTATTTTCTAAACTCGATAATGTAAAGAGTTAAATTTTTTTTTATCAATAGATAAATTTATTGCAAGACTGACAATGATATTGAAAGAATTCTTAAAAATTTCGAAACTAAGCTATTAATGGTTTTCTGAAACTAAAATATGAGATAGACCTTTGACAAAGTAGTGATTATATGTAGCGGAATTTTTTTGTTAACAATTTGAAAATCGTCATTCGAAAGATAATAAAAAGAAGGTTAGGGGTCTGATACGGATTTTTTTAAGTATCTGCGTTTCGAAATATGAATTTTTGAAAAACATTTACTTATTTTGGGGTATTTTTGGGTGAAATTTTATTTTTTGAAATTTTTTGTAGCATTCAAAAAATCTCAAAATTATAGAACATGTAGTCTATGACCCTGGTATTTTAAAATGATTTTTTGACTAAATAACGGGAAAAACAAGTTTTTTTGTCCCAAGTTTTGACCGTTTTTAACCTTTTTTTTTAATCTTTTTTTCCTCAACAGATAAATAAATGAAATTTATATTGTAGATAGATAATAGACAGGACTATATCTGTGCAAAATTTCAATCAATTTTGTATTCACAATTTTAAGATAACGGTAAAATAAAGTTTTATTATTCAACAGGTTCTTTTTTTTGATCTAAAGCTAATACAAATTTTGATTTAACTTTATTGAGCATCCTGATGATGTTACCTTTCATTTGGTATATCACACATAACTGTACATTCACTACAAGCTACACAATGTTAAATTAAAAAACTTGCGAAATACCTCAAAACACCTGTGGAGATCTGTTGTACCGTAATCTCAGTTTGGAATTTCGACATGGTTGGCTTTAAAAATTCGAACTTTTTTTCTAGGCATCGCAGAAATAAGATTGAAACGTCATATGAAAGGTGAAATTATAAGCTTTTACATGATATAAAATTTTTTATAGGTTGTCTAAAAAAACTGATTTAATAGCGTGAGAACATAAAATTATATGTTTTTTTTGCTTTTTTTGATGAAAATTGATCGAGTTCAAAATATTCTAGCTCTTTTTGTAGATGCCTAATAAACATGATCGATATATATATTTTGAGCTGAAGCAATAAGCTGTCAGGTGGTATAAAATTTATTATAGGTTGTTATATCAAAAAATGAATTTTTGGGTGATGGAAATGATTTTTTCACTTTTTTCAAAAGAAATTATTGTTTTTAATAATTTATCTTAATATGCTTTTTGCTCATTGTAAAAATTTAAAAATGGTTTAATTATTTAGAAGAAATAATTGGCTTTTTATTGGTATATTTTTTTTTGTAAGCTTTTAAAATAAAAAAATTAATATAATGAGAAAAAAAAGAGAATTTTTTTTAGCTTTTTCTTGTTTGAAGTAAATAAAAGCTTCAATTGACTCATTTTAAACAAACGTACACAACCTGTTTGTGAAAGCAATTTTCATTCAGTTTTTATGTGTTTGTTTAAATTTTTTTACCAGAGGCTTTAATAACAAAAAATTGAGCCCCTCTGTAATGTTAGAATCTCTTATTTTAAGTTTTTATTTGATTTTTTAAACGGAACTTAACTTTTCCGTTTGTCCATTGTTTGTTCGCGTTTTTTCACCAATTCAACAAAAATTTGAACATTTTTTTAAATATTTCAAAAAGGAATTTTGTATGTTGATATCAGTAAATTTGAACATAAATTTTTACCAGTCATAGCTTCTAAAAGGCTTTTAGATTTTTTTTTTTTTATTAAATGTTCTTATAGATTTTATAGTTTCGTTAACAACTTCTTTATATTTTTACTTATACTTTAAGTTTTTAAATGTCTACTGAAATTCTGTTACTGATAAAAGTAACACTTTATTTTATTCAATGTGTTTTTTGTTCATACTCATATGTTTTGATTATTTTTTAAACCAATTTTGATACCATTTGAATCAGAAAAGTAAGTAAACAAAAACTTAGATTTTATTAAGTAAATTTGATTTTCAAAACAAGATACAGGAGCTCGTTTCCATATGTGGTAGGAAAAATCTTAAGAAAATAAGTAAGAAAATAAAAAATACTCGAGCGAGACCTTCACGTTTTGTGAGGTCTTGTCGCATTGTTACAAAATTGGCAATGCAAAATTTAGCGTTGTCTATTTACGACCGATTTAGTGTTTTCTTCCGTTGTTTTTTAGAAAAAAAAAACAATTAGAATGAAGTCAATATTTTTTTTTTTATCAAAACCACTTGTTTTATAAATCGTTAAAAATGTCTAAACGTCTTTAAATTCGGATTTTGCCTGGGTTTTGAAAAATTAGTATGCAGAGTATGTCTAATTACAGTCCACCTCGAGTTCTCCGAACACACCAAAAATCATGGTTAATCTATCCTGCGTTTCTCATCATCAAGACAGTTTACTTCCCTGAAAATTGTTTTGCAAAAAAAAAAAAATAATAATTTGAAATTAAAAATCTTCATAGCAAATCCTGGTTATTGTTAAAAAAAAATGCCATATTTGTTATTTTTAGTTGATCCTGAAAAATTCAAAGCCCCATAAAATTCCCAAAAATTATTTTTTAATTAAACTGCTGTCTACCTTGATTTCTTGATATATGAAATAAACCAAAGTTTATTCACTGTACATTTAGGAGATTTTTCAAAAACAAATTTTGTACTGAATTTTTGAAAAAAAAAAATGTTTTTGAGGAATTTATAGGATTTTGAATTTTTCAATTAAATTCAAGTTTTGTTTTTTGAATATGAATTGAGGTGGAAAAACGATTGCAATTGGTTTTATTTTCTTAACAGTTTTTGGTGATCAAACTATGGGCATATGGTAGACAAATGGATAAGACAATATTGGTTTAGGTAAATTTTGAACAGGGAGAACTAAAATTAAGATGTGAGAATCATTTGACAGTTGTGGAATTCAAAACTGAAACGAAATTAGTAAAAATAATTTCTATCTTCGTGACCTTTTTCTTATAATATTGAATCCTAAAATCGATAAATAATCTATAATCTAGATTCAATAAAGACCTAAAGCCCGCTTAGGATTCAATACGAAATTAGTAAATCGTTTTGGTGACCAAACACTTTTTTTATACTAAAATATTTCCAGCAATGTAATAGAACTGATGCGGTTAAAATGATTTCCAAACACAATTCCTGTTTTTAAAACGTAGAAATTAGTATGCTTAACGTTGATTCAATCATCTTTAAATTAAAATTGAAATATGTAACTTTAACCAATTTTAAAATAGTTATTTTTAATTGCAGATTATATCAGTAATTTTCAACAGTGAAATATCCTGACTTTAAGTAGTTATATAATCACCTTGTAGTTGCAAGTTTTTTCTTTTTAAATGTGTGTGTGTGCTTTTTTTTCAAACCACTTAAAATTAACGTCGTTCTGTTATGATTTAGAAATAATCATTTTCAACGCAGAATCATTCCGATAAATTGTAAAATCAAAGTCATTAATGAAAAGATTTCTTAAAACAGATATGAGTTTTAAGTTTTCTGTGTCAATTTTCTGACTATCGAGTGTATTTTTTTTTAAACTTTTTTCCATAAATTTTGACTTTGAAGTTGATTATATCAAGTAAAATTAATTGAAATAATTTGTTTTAAAAACTAGAATTAAGTGTACAATTCTGGCTTTTGAAAAAGGTATCATTCATAACTGTAAGTGTTGCCGTTGTTTTTTAATATTTTTTTCGAAAATTGCCCCTCACTTCTAAACGAGGGGAGATAGACCCCCCCTTCCATAGTAAAAGATGATTGTATTGAACTACTCTACAAAATACCGTTATCAATTTTTGTCGCCTAAGTTATCGTACTCGTGCCCTTCTTGATTTTAAGACAGTTTCTTTTCAAAAAAATATTTGAGATATTTAAGTTAAAGATTAGGAATGCACTTTCACCTATAACAACATATTTTTAAAACATAAACAATGTCAAACCAAGAAACCTACATGGTTGTGTGCTATTAAAAACTAGTCGTGTATTAAATAGATTTTTTTTAGATAAATTGTCACTAACTTAGCTAAACAAATTTAGATAAGTATTTCCTGTAAGAGAAAATAAGAAAACTGTAAATTTGCGTAAATGTTTTTTTTTTTTTCATCTGCCAGTAAAACTACTCCTAAAACTTTCTAGGACATAAAAAGTGTAGGCCAAACATTCGATAAAACAAGTCATGAATCAAGTAAATTGTAAAGTTTCTTCTATAGGATATATCTCCACTGTAAACACAGAGCTGAGCTGTTGACCGGCTTCCTATTCGTATACATACATTCACACGTAAATGCACTTGTTGCATTGCGTATAAATGTTACTATACTTTCTGGGACATAATCATGATCAACCTGTTTCATAAATTGCCAGTTTACCATCTAAAAAGAAAAAAACAAAAAGAGTGTTAGCCCGTTTTGTGAGGTGCACACACCAGAGCCCAAAAATACAAAAAAAATCTCAAGACACCCTACGTAAAGAAGCAAAACATACCTACCTACATACAAGACGTATACAAAACTGACCGGATGGTTGCAATGAGATGCTTCGGTGTCGGTTGGTGCTTGGCGGTCTTTAGTTTCACAAGATTTTTTTGCTAAAACAATGTTGAAATGCTTAAATCGCGGCGAGGTAACAACTTGCTTTTTTTTTTGGTTTTTGAGTATGAGAGTATACGACTACAAACCTTCTTTGGGGCCTTGTGCTACTGGATTTCGACAGCATTCCATGTGTCCAACTTTACACGGAAGATTTTTCGTTTATATATATGTATTTTTTGTGTGGAATTTTGATGTGTTGCTCAGTTGCAGGCAGGTATCCTGTTTTACTTAGTTTTTTTTTTTTTACATCCCCTTCCCATGATTTGCAGTCTTTCGACAGATTTTTCAATGCACATAAAATCGTGAAAATAATTCGATTATCTGTTGATTTTAATAGGGGGAAAAACTACTTGTCGACAATGTGTGTTGCTACCGTAATTTCTGTGTATAAGTAAAATGACTTCATGGTATTGTTTATGAGCATTTTTGTTATGTAAGAAATCTGGTTTGGCTTTGAATTTAAATAAAATAGGACTGAGTGCAAAGATGCTTTAGATGACTTACCCTTCATAAATTTTCAATTATTTATAATAAAATTGCAGCTTACCATCCTAACAGTTAGCTAAGCTATAGGATTTAATAATTCTCAATTATTATTTTATGTTTGGATATATTTCTATTAGTTTTTTTTGTTGCATATTAAATTTTCTTCTGCAAAAAGCTTAAAAAAAAAAAAAAAAATTCGGAAGCTACAAAGATCTGAAAATGAAAATGAACAATATATGAGCTCTTGCGATAGCTCAAAATTCAAAATGAAATCCAGATAACTTTAAATACCTGAAACTAACAATACCGTACCGGAAAGAAAGAAACAAAAAAATCCTTTAAACACTTATTCTAAAAAACTCAAAAACTGATAAATCGAAATTCAAAAATTCAAATACCAGAACAAACTGAATTCTCAAAACTTTGAATCCAATTTCAATACGAAGTAGGTAGGTGAACCTACAAGAAATCTTGAAAACTCAAAATCTCGAAAATTCCCCAAAAAATAAAACAATATCTAACTGAAATCCACTCAAAATATTAAAAATTAAAAAAAAAAAAACTCTAAAACTAGATACCAATAAATATAAGAAAAATTCAAAAACCTTAGAATCTAGAAATCCAGCAAAAAAAATATCCCGAAAATGCATGGTTTCGATACCGTAAAAACTTATAGCCTAATACTTAAGAAAAAAAAAAAAAATAATAATAATAAACTATATCCAAATCTAAAAACGCTAAATTTTCTTTAATGGATATAAATCCCGAAACACAAAATCGAAACCCCAAATTACAAAACTTGATGCTTAGTACCCCTTAAATAAAAAACAATGTATTCAAACCCAAATACTCCTGATCCATTGAACTAAATCTTAAAATCACAATACCCAAACCTTAAAACTTAAAAAAAAAAACAAAGTTTAGAAAACCCAAACATTTCCGAATACTTAAAATACAAAAATGGGTAAAACTCAAAATCCAGAAAATACAACATTCCAAAATTTAAAAATATAGAAAATTTAACAAAGCAAAACTTGGTCAAATATGAAAAACTCAAAACTATAAATACGGATAATGCAAATCCCCAGAATTAAAAATTCCTCAAACACAAAATCAAAACCCCAAAATATTAAAATTAGAAAAAAAAAACAAAACTTGTAAAAACCCAAAAATATGAAAATACCCATGAAATTCCAAATTTCGAGAATCCCTAGATTACAAGAAATAAATATGCAGAAAAGACAAAACTTGCATTTAAAAAAGCAAAATTTTCTAAAAACTAAAGAATTAGAAAACTCAAAAACCTGAAAGCTTTTAAATCCAGAACACTATAATTCCTAAAAATCCACAATTTCATAAATAAATAATTTTGAAAACTGAAATTACTGCAAATACAAAAGAAGAATTAAAGTACCTATAACCTAAATCCCCAAATTTTAAAATATTTGTACCCCAAATAATTAAATTCTAAAACGATAAATATTAGAAAATATAAGCTTCAAATCTAAAAAACGAGAGTAGGAAAACTGCAAATTCATAAAACAAAACTCTTTTTAAGAAACTTTAATCTAGAAAGCCCGAATCAAAATCAACTTAACCCCCCCCCCCCCCCCCCCCTTCCTAAGCATTCAGAAAACTCTATAATTTGAAAACGAAAATGCAGAATTCGAGAATACAATAATGCAGAAAACTCTCCTCTCGAAAAACATTAATTTGGATATTAACAAGAACTCAGATAATTTAAATATGTACCTATGCTTAACCAAATTGCGAAAAAAACAATGAATGTCAGTTCTGAACACTAATTTTGAAAACATAACTCATGTTTTTGAACCTCTTGAGAGCTTTAACCTTAAAAGTTTACAAGAGATAAGGCTACTGGAGATTTTAGATTTTGGGTATACGTTAATTTGTTTTTTTTTTTTTATGGAAACGAATATTACGCATACGCCACAGTGACCCACAAATTGTTGTATTTGTTACTTGAATGAATTTGTCCAATAAGGAGTCAAATTTGAGGAACTTTAATATCCTCATTCTTTTAAATCAGTTACTATATGAAGCGTCAAGCCCTTCAAGTACAAATAAAAAAAACTAATTGGGTTTTAACTCCTTTCGGTTTTTTTTTTTATATTTCGTCGGTCTCATGAGGAATAGGAAACCTCGTAACTCCACTTTTTTTTTCAAAAATGACTTTTGAATGCCTTCCTTTAGAAAATATGTCAGCGGAGCAACACAGAAAATTTGGGGTCATTCCGTAAACTCTAAATAGACTTAAATTTTGCACAGCGCATTCCTTCCCAACTACTCTGTTGTTTGTTTACTCTTTCGTCTCTCCTGTAAAATTTTGATTTTGGGAGTTACGAGGTTTCCTTATGAGGCCGACGATTTGGAATTCTGGTGTGCAAAAAGTTGAAAAACAAATTTTCAAAAAATGTTTTTATAAGTCTTTGACCTCCAAGACTTACCAGTTTTTTTAATTTTACTAAAATCATGCCAAAAAATAAGATTTTACATAATAAAAATTAATTGTTCAATGGATTTTGATATTATAAGTGGCAATTAAATTTTTGTGGCAATTTAAAATCTAAATCTCAATTCAAATATCAAATATCATATTTATAAAAATTATTCAAGGTTATAAATGCGACATCTCACATCTCACTGAAGATTCAATTTCCCCGTGTAAATAAAATATTTCAAATTCCATACCGGCACTCGGGTGTATTTTTTGTTTACTTACGTTAAAGTGTATAAGCGGCCTTGACATTGACGTCATGCCACTCAACCGTATATTAACATGTGTGAGATGTGAGTCAGAAAGTAGATATACTTAATGCGCATCGAAGTGCATCCCCATATACAGAGATTCCCATAAAAATACTTAAGCTTAAGTAAATTTCAAAAAAAAAAAATTACCTCACCATCACCACATTTCATTGTGGAATTATTATTGCGGAATGCTTTTCAAATAACAACTCACAAAAAAAAAAAAACCACACATCACGAGAATATAATGCAAGAGTCGCGCGAGTCGCGATTGTGTTTATAATTTAAACCGCAAAATACTTGTACATTGTTTTTTTTTTTTTATTAATAATAATAATAAAAAAAAAACAATGGAAAACATTTGCCAGTAGTTATAAGGTTACCTTAAGGTAAGTGATGCATATATATTTCGTATAAATTTATAATTGTACTCTTGTGTCATATGAATGTGACTTAATGTTTACTTCATGGATTTTTAATTGTTATTTTTATGGAACAATTAAAACTAGTTATTATTAAGAATTCCAACGTGAGAACTAAAATTGAAATCAGATTAAAACAGATTGATTACGTAATTTTTATGATTGGACAAGATCGAATATTGATTTAACTATAAAAATAAAAATACAAAATATTATTCACGCTAAATTGCCAAATGGTAATTAGGTTGATGTCATACTAAATTTAAGTACCTGCATTCCGAAGCTTTTTTTTTTTTTGTAAATAATGAAAGATAGTATCTTTTTTAATTGGTCAAAACTATAATTTATAGAAAATTTGTACTAAAAATTTAAAGAAAAAATTGCGGATTAAGCTACCTATAACTTTTAATGGTATTATTTTTCAGAATACGATCTACATATTAACGGAAAACTTTTTTACTTCACTCGACTATACCCAAAGAAGATCGTGAAAAAACATGCTATTTCTTTTCTTAAAAACAAAAATTTTGTCATTTATCTAGTTTTTAAAATAAGCTGGTTTATTAAATATTTTTTGATAAATTAATTTTCAAAATCAAAACTTGGAAAAAAAAGAAAAAAACAAAAATTCGAAATATTTTTTTTTTTTTCAAAACTTTGTGTGTTTGAGTACCAATTAAGTTTTCAACATTCAATGTTATTATTTGTTTACAAACGAAGGCATTAAAAAGGATTAAAAAATGTCTTGTCGTTTTTAAAAAATTAAAAAACAAAACACAAACATTTTTTTCCTTTAAGAAACCCGTTTATTTTTTTTGTTTTTACGTGACTTTGGCTGACGCGAAATTATAAAACATTTATCTTTTTTCTTTTTTTTTTTACACTCAAAGTTGTATTAGAATATAATGACGTGACACAGTAGTGTGGTATGTAGCATATTTTGTAGACTCGCCAGAGGGATTTTTGGAATTAATTTTTTTGGACCAAAAATAACGGTACTTGTCATTATACCAATTTTAGTAAAGTTGAAATTACTCAAAAACGGCTCCAACGATTTTGTTTAAAAAATTCAAAAGTAAGTTTTAAGACAAGATCTATTTTTTACTGAAAAAAATTTGTTTGAAAATTATTATTAACGGACCGTTTTTTTAAGATCCGGTATTCTCCGAAACGTCTTATTCGATTTCAACGATACTTTTTTTTGAAGAAGCACTTATATAACTCAAATATAAGCCAAAAATAAAATTTAAAAAAAAAAATTATTTTTGGATTTTTAAAAAAATTTTGAATTTTTTTTTGAAAAATAACATTTTCGAAAGTGGGACATTGTATTTTTTTTGAAATTTTATTTTAAGATGGTGATTAGTGATTTCTACAAAATGGCATACCAATTTTATTTAAAAACTTTTTTCAAAAAATTATTTATAAAAAATTAGCTTTTTAAATAAACGGCTCTAACGATTTTGAAATTTTTTTTTCTAAAAATGCATCTTAATATATCAATCAAAACTGCATACTTGTTGTGGAGGGCAATTTGATTTCAGATTTAATTTTATTTTCTTTTTTTTAAGAATTTTATTTTTTTTTTTTATTTATTTTTTTTTTTGAACTCTAAGAGCTAGTAAGTGCGACCCAGTCGTGCATTTTATTTTTTCTTTGATAATGCATGAACACTAACTGATAGCCCGCCGCCGATGGATTCTATCTAAAAAAACAGAATTAGCAGAATTTTTTTGTTCAAAAAATAACCTGGCAGAATTTTGAAAAGCAGAATTTATTTTAAAAACCAGAATTTTGAAAGGCAGAATAGAAAAAAGCAGAATTTTTAAAAACAGAATTTTCGTAAAAAAGGAGAATTTAAAAAAAAAACAGAATTTTGAAGCCAGAATTTTGACCCGATCCCTAAATTAGCTGCTTAGCTGTAATGTTAAAGAACAACCTATAATAAGAGCTTTCCAAGAATTACATAAAAAAAATTAAAAATATATATGTATAACTTTTTTTTACGATTTAACATCTCATTAAACAAAGTACATATTCTTTTTGTATAACAAAGAATTTTTAGAAAAAAATTTGAAAATCATTAAAGTGGTTTTTGAAAAAAAAAATTTCTATACATAACAATTTTCAAGCATTTTTCAAAAAAAAAAAATTTTTATGTCACTTTTGAAAAAATATTGATCAACATTTAAAATAAAATTCTAAAACAAATTCTCAAAACGTTTTTATAAAATAGTTAAAAAAAATTGAAATGTTTGTTAAAAAAAATTGTTTTACTATTTAAGTTAGAAATAATTTACATAATTTACACTACATTCAAAAATTTAAATCTTCAGATGATGCGTTGCCTATTATAATTTCACAGCAATTGGTTAAATCAAAATTTCAAAATACATAAATGGTGGAATTTCTTACATCATATCCTATTTGTACAAAAAAAATTGTTCCCATTCCACTCTCACGCTAATTCCTAAAATTCTATACAACTTATTTCCGTATTACGTGTGATCGCATTGCTTTCGATGCAAAAAAACAATGCCGACCGACAATTTTTACACGCTAATTGACTTTGAGAAAGAAATTCCTCTTTAACACACAACAATGTGCGTGCGCGTTATTTAATTCCAATTAAATAATTGATAAAACCAACGTGAGTGATTTAATCCGAAGAGATGCGTTCGCCATAAAACATGTCCATAGTTTATTGTTGTGCAATAAAACTGTATAAAAATAAAAAAATTATATACGAACCGCTAGAGTGCTTCAGAAATCAAAATCCAATCAAATCTCAATAAATTGCTCTATATTTTCTTACAATATATTATACTTAAGTGCCAAAGTAACACACAACATACTGCGCAAAAAATATTGCAATAGCTTCTTCTTTTTCAGATAAGGTTAGAACAACTTGTGTACCCATAAGTATTGTAGATAGTGTGTTCCATTTATAGTCCAAATGATGAGGGTATCTCATCGCATTTCATCTCCCACCCTGTAGGTATCTTAGTTTTATTCCATTTTGAGATTGGGTGAATTTCATCGTTAAAAGACTTGCTCGTGAAACTCCTAAAATCATAATAGGACAGTGCATAAAAATGTTCGCAAAACATTAATTGATGATTCGCAAGACCTAGAAGACTATTCGAATTTGAAACTTTTTCGCAAATGATTTTAGTACTAATCCTAAACTATGTGTGACAATTTGCGAGTACCTCAAGTCTTAATCATTTGCGATTGCAAGGAAATTAATGTTAGGTGGTGAAAAAAACTTCGCAAACTGTGCGAACACTTCGAAAATATATAAAAACGTTTGCAAAAGGGCTTATTAGGATAATACGATAGCTCATTAATGTTCGCAAATCTTAAATTGTTTCGCAAGACCTAGCAGACTTTTAGAATTTGAAACTTTTTTGCAAATCATATTAGTACTATTCAAAAACAATATGTGATGATTTGCAAGCACCTAAGAAATTATTGTAAGGTAGTTAAAAAAACTTGGCAAACTGTGCGAACACCTCGCAAAAATAAAACGACAGCTCATTAATTTTCGCAAAGCTTGAATTGTTGATTCGCAAGACCTAGAAGACTTTTGGAATTTGAAATTTTTTTGCAAATCATCTAAGTACTAATCCTAAAATACGTTTGAAGGTTTGCGGGGACCTCAAGTCTTAACCATTTGCGTTTGCAAGGAAATCAATGTAGTTTAGTGCAAAAAACGTGCGTACACCTCGCAAATATAATACAACGCTTGCGAAAGGGATAAATAGGATAATATAACAGCTCATTTATGTTAGCAAAACTTTAATTGATGGTTCTAGTATTAGAATATAAAACTTTTTCGCAAATTATCTTAGTACTAATCCCAAACAAAATGTGATGATTTGCGAGCAGCTCAAGTCCCAATACTCTGTGATTGCAAGGAAATTAATGTAGGTTAGTGCAAAAAACATCGCAAACTATGTGAACACCTCGCAAATATATAAAAACGAAAGGGCTTAATAGGATAACACGACAGGCCATTAATTATCGCAAAACCTAAATTGATGATTCGCAAAACCTAGCAGACTTTTAGAATTTGAGACTTTTTTTGCAAATAATCTTAGTACAAATCCCAAACAATATGTGATAATTTACGAGGACTTCAAGTCCCAATCACTTGCGATCGCAAGGAAATTAATGTAGGTTGGTGCAAAAAAAAACATCGCAAACCGTGCGAAAACCACGCAAATACATTAAAACTCTTGCGAAAGGGCATATCTTGATCTAAAATCATTTGCGAATCGCATATTGGTGTATTTTTGTGTCCTACGAGTTTATAATGTCCACGTTACATTTCCCTGTGTTAAAATCTGTTTAAAAGTCTCAAGTTCCAAACTGGTGAAATTCACCTATTATCTTGTATGCCCATCGCAAACAAATTGCTCAGCTCGAATTCGCGCTTAACAATCGCACGGCAATGTTTTGCGGTGAAGAGGGCTGAGAAATCTGAGTCCGCATCACAGACTGATCGGAACGGAATAGCTAAAGCATTGCTTCGAGTCGATTTGTTAGCAATGTCTGTTCGCGAACAATTTTTTTTTGCCAACGATTCTTCATCGTGTTTCTTTTTGAGTCTTCCCGCAAAAGGCGACGACGAAGACCTCGACTAAGACGACGAAGACAACAACGACCATGGCTTGGAATTGAAAGACGACAACGACATGCTGCAAAATACAGGTCAATAGGGATTTACGGTTATTTCTCCTGGTTTAAAACACACACCTTCCTGTTGGATGTTGATGATGATGGCAATATGTTGTGATAGCTGATGATGATGATGGTCGGGGTTGTGTCTGTCTACGGCTTTGGGTGGAAGCCATTTATGGTCCAGATATGCAAGAATGATGGTAGGTTGTATCTTTGAGAGCATCGCATCAGGCGTACGCGCACATTTTTTTTTTTTTCATTTTTGTTTGTCTTCAACTTGTTTATGGGGAAGACCTGGTTTCTGGAGCCGCCATCGCCAACCCATGTACGCGTGATCTCATGTTTAATGCATTTTTGATGTAACCAAAAGTTAATGAGTATTTCCTAGAGGTAACACGTTTTTTAGAAGACGATTTTTTTTTTCTTTTTTGTGCATATATTTAGTGGAGGTATGTTTTTTCACATTAACCTGCGAACATAATTTTGAGGTTTTTGACCCTAATTCCGAGTTATAGTTGGTGATATGTGTATAACTATCAAGTAAGGTATAGCAGTAGCAAAAGCGAGGTCTTTGAAAAATGATTTAATTATATGACTTAAATCACCTCAAGGTGTGGTGAGAAAAAAAATAAAAAATATGTGTATGATGAAAAATAAGACAGAAAACACTTAATAACTGTTTGCTGGCTATTTTATAAAAGACAGCGCAGAACATATTGAAGGTGTAAATTTGTTTCGTTTAATTTTAACGATCAGATTTTTTTTTTGAGAAATATAATTCAAGTTGATGGAATGGAAGTTAATGTTGCTTGTTGGGCTTTAGAATTTATGTGTTGAAGCTTAAACGACCAAAAGTAATTCGTTAAGCATTTTATGGTCAAGAAAAAACGTGAATGACACATAATGCACTTTTTTTTTTTTTTTATTTTATTATTTTACAGAGAAATAGAGGCACGTTAATTTTATAAAGTTTATAAATTCTTGTCACAGAAAAGATTTAGGGATCATTATAAAGTTAAATGTTATTTTATGATCTTATAATTTGAGAAAGAATACAAAATTTATAGAGTTATAAAACAAGCTTCATATTAATTATTGTACTAAAAAAGTGAATTGTAAGCTTGTGTAAAATTTATTTTAAGAAAATTGTCATAAAAGCAAACCCTTGTGAAAAAAAGGGTTACAGTTAAGGAAAAAAGATTTTATAGAAGTTTTGATCTTCAACACAAAACTAATTTCAACAAATTTTTCTGACATGATTTTCAAGCTTCTTGTATGTATTATTATGAAGCGCATTTCCGAAAGAAAAAAATGTTGCAGTCGAAAAATGTATTCTTTTAAAAAAATTAGTTTTTTATTGATTTTTTTTAGATTCCATTTAAAGTTGTAGTCTCATTCTATTTTTATGAAAAATGTATTCTGTTGATTTTTCTTCAAAAAATTCTATTTTCTACAAGAAATCCAACTTTAGTTTTCATTTGGGTGCTCTAACCCATTTAAGAAGAAGAATTTCTACTCTGTTCGCATTTCATGAAGTTGAATTTTTTTTATAAAAAGAATTACATCTACAAACAAGATTGTATAAATAATTTCTTTTTAATACCATTAAAAATTTTATATAAAATTTATAGGGGTATTTTTTTTATCAGGGAGTCCACCGCTACAGGACACGATTAATTTTAGGTGGCTACCCCAAAGTCTAAAAACGCCCAAAAAAAAACGCATTTTCGGGACAGTCTGCCAGGGGTTTGGCCCCACTTAAAATTTCTGCCATTGGTATATTTGTTATGTATGCGGCGTTGGTTATCTTTAAATTTTATGTGGTTACCCTCACTAAATCGATTTTCAGAAAAATGGTACTTTTGATGCGCTGTTTCTCGACAACGCCCCAAATAAATGCAGGCAGACTAAGGTATTCGTCATCACCATGACCCACGCTACCTCTGACATTCATATGAATCGGTTACCTCTCACGCAAGAAATCTGGTCCTGGCTCTTAGACTATAAAAAAAGCACTCTAATAGTAGAAAAAAAAAATATTTAATCTGAACATTTTGCATTGAAATTCTACTTTTAATGCAAAATATTTGCGTTTGTATTTGAAATTAAATTGTTTTAAATGCAAAATTTGCAACAGTTTCCGGATGTTGGCACTGGTTTTTCAAACAACTGTCTTTGGAGAGTGCAGTCTTCAAAGATATTTGAGCGCACTATATTTTATGAAAAAGAGCAGTAGATTGCAATATACCGCAGTAGATTTTTAAATATACAAACAACATTCAAATCACAGAAATATATTTTACTACAACACAAATCAAACATATTAGCTCAATAGTAAAAAAAAAAACAAAACAGCTCTATCTTCGGTTCCACGTCATTTCACATCATTTTTTTCGCCCGCAATCTTAACAGGTATTGCAAGTTTCACTTTTCATCAGTAGCCAAAATAAAACTGAGCTAAAAGATGTCGGTAACTTCTCGAATTACCTGAAAAAGAGTTAAAAATACGGCTAGTTTCCCGAACATAAACAACTTTTCGCCCGCAACTCAGAAGTAACAAGTGAAATTCAATTTTTCGTTTGGAGTTTTGTTCACGTAAAACTCACGATAGGGCTGCATTTGAATTTTTCAGTGAATACATTTAGAGTGAGTTAACGTGGCTCAGTATTTAAAATTTTGAAATGGACAACAATAGGTACTATTAAAATTTTTTAAAAGGGGAGTAGATTCGTTTTGCTGCGCAGTAGATTTTCATTTGGGCTAAAACGCAGTAGATCTACTGCTAAAGGAGTAAGGTGGCAGCCCTGGTCAGAAATCAGAATGGTGTACACAAATGTTCAAAGAGTATTTATATGCTTGATTTGAGACTTAATATACTTGAATGTTGATTTGTAGCGTCCAAGATATTGCTGAAAGAAAAAAATTAAATGGTGAAAAAATGGTAAACTTTCATACATTTTTTTCTCATAAAGGAAAACTTAACAAAATAGCTTCGTACAATTACAAACAAAATGTGCTAATCTTTTAACTAGACAAAAATAAACCATATTTTCAAATTTTCACCCTTGTTCTATCTGACATCTATTTTTGAAATCTTATAATTTAACGGCTTTACAGACAAGTCTCATATGACGTTAACAACCATAAAAATTAATTTAACTAGCAGACAAAAGAATCAAAACCAACCGCTTAAAGTTTCAATTCAATTAAAAAAAATAAAATAAAAACAAAGTTAAACGAGAGAACGACAACAATTTCCTTTATGATACACTCACTTATTTCCACTTAACTTTGAGTACCTCTTGGTCGTCTTCAGACCTATTTATTATAATAATTCTTCAACACAATCATTATTAGGGTATTCACTTTGTTCAACAAAATTACATTTTGCTTGTTTTCTAAAGAAAACTAGAAAAAAAAGATTTGAAAATATATTTTTTTTAGTCAAACATAATAATTGAAAGTAATCAAGAATTTTTTCAAGCAGTATGGTGGGCGTTATGGTCCACACCCACACTCTCTAGCCCCATTGAATTCTGGAGCACATTTTCTCATTTAAAAATATCGAAATTCAAAGAAAAAAAAATTATAATATGCAGTCGTCTATGGTTGCAGCACAAACACATAAACAGAAGACCTAGTAAAAGAGATCTCTTTCCATCTCAAGACGTTGAAAGTAAAATTCGAGTTTTTTCAAAAAAAAAAAACAAAAATAAAAAAAAGATATAAAAAACAGAAACCTACACAGGTGACCTTCTTTTATGATCACTTGTCCCCCATCTTGGATATAAAATATAAAAACAATAACAATAAACGACAATATCATTCCGACCTCTCTTTTGCATATCTTTTAATACCTTTTTTCCTAACGCTTGTTGCTGCAGGTATATATTTATGGATTCAAGACCCAACCAAGCTTATACAGCTGTAGGCGATATGCATTTTTCCTTAAACTGGTTCTTTTTCAAGTCTCACAAAGTCGGTGGTTATGGTGGCTGTTGCTGAAGATGAAGAGATTGTATCTTAAAGATGCACGACGACGACGAATATGTTTCTCCCACGAAGAAGTTCAAAATAAAGAGAAGATAGAGGAAGAACCAGGAAGAAAAGTCCAAAACATGGATGCAATGATGATGGTGACGTTGCTGATGCAGCTATAAATCCGGATTTAAAGGTACAGGTGTTCTTCTAAGGAAGAAAAGAAAACAAAAAGATGCAGACAGAGAGTAGCTATATGGAAAGAGGTTCCATAAATTTGGGTCAGGGGATCATTAGAGAGAGACTGTCGTGATGGTTGTATAGGAGATGAGTTGGTTCGCTTAGAGATGATATCCCAGCAGAGACATTGGAATTGACGTGATTCCGAGTTTTAAAAAAGAAAATCGAAACTTTTTTTTTTTGCTGTAGCTTTCTACTTTTTTCTATGAATATTCATGAATGTATTGAAAAAAAAAACAAGCTAAACATCGATTTTATTATAAAAACCAATTTAATGGAAAAATATAGATTCCTCTTTAGAAATGACATTAAGTGTGATTAATTGCCATATAGCTTAAAGAGTTTTTTTTTTGTTAAGTTTCAAGTTGCATTAGTCTACTAACCTATATCATTATTGCAAAGAAAAACAAATATTGGAGGTCATCAAATAAAACTTTTATTAAAACTATAGTTCAAGGTGGATTAATAAAAAAGGAACTAGAGTATGCGGTCAACTTTTTATTGAGATCACTTAAAATGTATATTTTTTGGTTTTGGTTTTTGTTTTATATTTCGCTATAGAAGCATTTTATTTATAATTTTTGTTTCTTTTTATTATTATTTGTTAAGTAATAAACTTTCTGAGAAGTTTAAACTTTTTTCATACTTAAGTCTTCACTTCGAAAATGGAAATAAAAATAAGAAAAAAATTACAGTAAGATTTCTGTTCAATTGAAAATTTAACATCAAAAATAGTGTTTGCAGTTGAATGTCGGTAAAAACTCTTTTTTAGCATGCTAACAAGAAAACATTTATTGTAAGAAAAGGGCTTCTATTGTAAAATTGGTATTTACATGGCTAAAATTAAAATGAGACCTTCTTAATAACAAACAAAATATGTTTTTATTAGTTTTTTTCTTCATTAATTTTAAATATTTTTGTATTAAAAACCTTTTTTTGAATACAAGAAACATTAAAATTTAATCAAGAGTGTTAATATATGTATACAAAAATTGATAAAAATTAAATGCTAGACGCTGTCTAAGCTGCTACTAAGAAAGACTGAAGTTTATCCTATACAAATAATATTGGATAAACCTCAGTCTAAGATAAACTGGAGTCTAAAAACGACTTTTAATACTTTGAATGTACATATGTTATACAAGATTTTTTGAAATTTAATTATTTTGTATTAAAAAAGAAGGATGTTCTGTTAAATATTTACTAAGTTTTAGTTTATAATAGTGATGTTTTTCCTTTTTCTTTTTAGTATTTCAAGTATTTTCTTTCTTCCTTCTTTATGTAATACTGTGCATTGCACTGTGCAGTAAAAAAAAAATAAATTCAGAAAATGAATACCAAATAAATACAAACAAAAATAAGTATAATAATAAGTATATGTGAGGTAAAATCTTATGGGTTGGGTTCAGTATCCCGATTTTCATAATCCAGTTTTTTAAATTTCTGCCATTAAAATCCCGTTTTTTTTTTAATACTGTTTTTAAATCCTGCTTTTTTGAAAACCCATTTATTAAATTCCCGTTTTTAGAAACTTAAAATAGAGTAAGCGGTTATATATTCACAGATTTATGTCAGCTTCTCTGTACTATATGTAGTTTTAATAAAAAAGGGTTGAGACTATTAAAAACTTCTTGTTTCATGTTCAACGATTTTTTTTATAATTTTAACTATTTGACCTAACATTAGCTTTATCGTTATGTTTGAAAAAGCCAATGTAAGGTCAAATTGTCAAAATTGTTAAAAATGTAAGAATATTAAAAAAAAGCTTACCACATTTTCCATTGAATTTTTTTTTTCAATGCAACTTTTTTTTTATTTGCAATAAAATTTTTTATTTACAATGAATTTTTTTTTTTTTTCATTTTTTCACATTGAGAAACTGCTGGGTAATTTAAGTCATATTGAGTAGCAGTTATGAAAATACGAAACGGGATTTGCGGTATAAATGGGATTTTAAAAAGCGGACTTTCCAGAAATGGGATTTTGTTAAACATTTTTGTTTTTGGGACTACTTTTCAAAATAAGGGTTTTAATACAAAAATATTTACAATTAATAAAAAAATTTATTAAAAAAGCTGTATATTTACTTGATTCTTTTAAATAGGTACCTGCCGCAAAATTTATTTTTGTTTCCTGACTTTTTTTTTTTGAACGGTAGCAAAAACTTTCGAATGCTGTTTTTATAAAAATTCCTTTTCAATTTATTAAACAATACTGAACATTTTACAGTCAAAAACTCAAAATTCATACTTTGTTTTTCATTTACCAAATTTAATGGTAATGCTGGTGTTTATAATGTGTTTCATTTAAAATTTTGTGTGTATGAGGATGACCCTATTTTTGAAATTAAAAAAAAAAATATTTTTTGAACTGTTAACAATAACCATTGTAGAACCGTTTTCTCGGTTTCATATCGCCTCGGAAACAACTCAACCGATTTCAACAGAATTCCTTTTCCATACATATTTACATAAAAATATAAACCTAACAGAGGTTACGGGCGATCCACTTTGACATTCATTAAATGAAATATTTTATTATGAAACAAATTACAATTTTCTTTAATGCCGGTTCTTTTTCCTCATCACCTCCTGCTTATGCTCTCGCTCTCCAGCACCTGATACCCAATTATATTTATTCTCACTCATGCTAAAGATTCAAGTCAATCCAAGAATTCAACAAAACAGCAAACTGACGGATGGACGAACAGCAAAAATTGCACCATCTTGATACCTCAATTGTTTGTTGTTGGTTTTTAGTTGCTATATGCCACAGAAGCAAAACAAAATTGTTAATTGTATTTTTTCTGGCATCTCAAAAAAAGTACCTATCTTCCACACCTGAGGGCACCCCATTCAAACAATTTATCGAGACAATTGCTTCTTTTATCGCGCGCTCACTGTGTATAGTGTAATCTCCTGTGTGTGATGCAATATTGCAGAAAAAATTCACATTAAGTTCAAGATGACGAGTATCTACAGAGTAGGTGCTCTGAGTTTTGCCATTGAATTTCACGCTTGTTCCCTTTTAAGTCGTGTTTTTTTTTATATATAAATTGTGGGATGTGGGAATAGTGACGTTCTGTGTATATTTTGTATTCTTTTTGAACAAAAAATACAAAATAATAACAATGGCGGAAAAAATAACTTAAATGACGGTTATGTTAACATGGGATTGTTTTTTTTTTTGTTCATTTTTTTATGATAATTTTATTATCCTATAAGTTGCACAGCATGAGAGTCTAAAGAAGAGTGACTTTGGTTCTTTTGTTTTTGAAATTAAAATATGGAAATTAATTAACACTCTTCATATAATTATTATAATGAACCATTAAGTCTTAAAATGAGATTTTTAGGGTATGGTCTGTTGGACAATTTAAACGGATATCTAAGTTATTATCTAACTATGGTAACTAAAACTTGATTTTGGAAAGGTGTCAATTTTTGTTTTTCGTTCGTTGTTCAAAAGATTAAATATTTTAGTTTTGTTTTTATGTTAATACTATGAAAAACCAGTCAAGACTTTCTCTACTTTTTCTTTTATTTCGTTTTCATTCGGACATAAAGGGCCATAATTATTATTATCTTTTCATCTAGAACTGCTGGGTAGTTATTCAAGTTTTTTTGTTTATAAAATCTGTGCAGGTATGACAAGTTAGATTCAAGTAAGTTAATGTTTTATGATTAAATCTGAAAAAGTGACAAAGAAAAAGTTAGTTTCCATCGTTATTAAATTTATGGCATCCAGATGGAGCTGGAGATACTGGAAACAGAAATGACCTTTACTAATTAGACTTGCTATACTATTTAACTCAGTAAAAGATACATAGTTATCTACAATCTACATAATTAACTGACAGATAATAATTTTATACAAAAAAGATAGTCTGTGCTTTGTTTAATATTGAGATACTTTTATACTGGTTTATAAAAATAATTAAAATGGTTGCGATTTCCGTAGTAATATTTTGGAAAATAGTAAAAAATCATTTTTCTTGAAAAAAAAAAATCGAAAAATCTAACTTTTTTATTCCATCACCTTTAAATGCATATTTTTATATGACAACTTATAATGAATTTTATAACATCTGAAAGCTTATTTTTTCAGCTCAAAATATTTATATCGACCATGTCGATACAACATCTACAAAGGGATCTCGAATTTTTTAAACCCAATAAGTTTTCATCAAAAAATAAAACAAAAAAAAAAAAATAAATCTTTTTTCTCTTCTAACACCACTACATCCATTTTTTAAATGACAATCTATTATAAATTTTATATAATCTGAAGGCTTATTATATTAACTTTTTTTATTACGCTTCAATCATATTTCTACCATGTCTACAAAAAAAGTAAAATATTTTTAAAGCCAACCATGTCGAACACAGAAAGGTTTAAATTTTTAAAAATTTCGGAACCAATATAACATAACCTCAAACTTTCAACTAGTGAAACTTTCTTTGTGCTCCTTGCAGATAGTGGAGATGCAGAATTGTAACGGGTTATTTCAAACAACATTGTAATTTAATGGAATTTGAAAATGAAAATTCGAGTAGATATGCGAGTACATACAACATGTAAAAACAACTATGAAAATTGAAACGCAAATTGAAATAATTTGACACGAAATGCGCTTTGTATACAATCTGGTTGATAGGTATATAATCTTAAATCTACTCAATACAGTACAGACATACCATCATCTCTAATGGTTCACGATTTCATTGGAATGGCGAATATAATGTACCTATACCTATCTATCTAATGGTGCTAGTAGTGACCTAGTTAAAAACAAGTGGAACGGATTTTGTTGAAATACTCGTAAAGTGGCAGTTAAATCTAATGGAACATCAAACTGCACCTTCAGGGCATTGTCTGTAAGTCTGTATGTCGAATTGATATAATGAGATTTGATGTTGGACAAAGATTATTTTTGTTTGAAATTTTTACCTCAATATACGACCATTTAATTCTATCAATGAGAGATATTATGTAGAAAATTTTATTTAAATTGTAAAATTGGAGCTAAATTTTAGCGATTGAAATTTAAAAGAAATATTGACTAAATTTTTGATATACATTAATATTCATGACAGTTAAACCTTGCCCATCCTCCCGCTCCAAGGTATAACTGTCATGTTAATTCTTCACCTCTTTTGGGAAAACGTCTAGGTGATGTTAACTGCATTTCGACTCAGAACCTCTTAAGTGACAGTTTATTACACTAATCATCTTGTTTTGTGTTAAAAAATAAACAATAAAGGACCCCAATGATTTCCCTGAGGAACTCCTGAATTGGTGGTTAATTGATTTAAAAAGTCAAAAAGAAAAATTATTTTTTACTTTTTTCCAAAAAATACAATTTTTGAATATCGATCGAGCTTATATATAAGTTAAGAGACTGAAAATTCAATAGTGTGCTACTAATAGGATTTGAAACCAAACTAGGGGGTAGCCCGATCAACTTTTGAAAATAAACCATGATATTCTTATGAAACTTTACATTATTGCTTCTAATCTCAAATGTAATATATGTATTTGCTGGAGTTCAATAAATATTTCTTAGTTTTTGAAATAAACCTTATTATTTGTATATACCTACCTAAAAAAATACCCTTTCACATAAAAAAAAATTATATCATTGTTTTTATTTATTTCCCAAAAAAACACCCTTTCACCTTAAATAAACTTATAGGAAATTTAGATTCTGTTGACTTCTGTTGTAAATTAAACATTTTAACAATTTTCAATGGGGTACCGTTTTTTCACAGTTTTTATGGTATTTAATGAGAATTTTATCTTTTCTTTAATAAAAACACCCTTTTCTTTACAAAAAAAAACACCCTTTCACCAAAAATATTCTTAAAAACTTTATCTTAAACATTCATCCGGAATTTCAACAGTGAAACATGTTTTCACATAGGTTTTGGATGTATGTTGGATATATTTATTGAAGTCAAAAACATGTATCATTATGATTAGCTATATTCCACAGTAATTTCTTTTACTGTTTTCTTGACCTTTCTTCGCCCCCTCCCTTTCCACCGCTAAAAAATACACTCCACCCAATTTTTGTTCATGTTTCATTAGGGTTACAAATTTCCTTTACTTACTTTTACTTATTAAAATGATAAAATATTCAAAATCAACGTGGTCACTGAGGTGTATGCGTACTTTTTTTTTTTAATTTTAATTGGTTAATATTTTATTGCTAATCAAATAGTGAAAAAAGGTTAATTTTTTGAACAAGTTTTTACTACTTATTAGTCGTATTATAAAAAAAATTAGACTACTAATAATCACTGTTAAGGAACAGAAATTAATTTACAAGATTCCGAATGATTAAAATCGGTGATCGGTTTGGTCCCCGAGAAATAGCTTTAATTCCAGCCGCTAAACTTGGTAGAAGGATACACAAATTGTTGTTTTTTCATTCAAAACCTTCAATGTAAATTGATAACACCAGGCAGCATTACTACGAGTATGAAAAACATATTCAAAAACCTTTTTGAATGAGTAAAAACTCCTTACTGCTTATTGCAAGCAAAATACAGAAAAGTTATCTCGTCTTCTTTGGTAAAATTGCCGCAACTAATGCAATTCATTTTTCATAGTTAGCAATAAAACTCACTCATGGGAGAAAAAATTCTACCATTAAATCTTATTTAAAACACTTTTAATGATTTCAAGTGAATAATAATCCTAAATGCCATCCATATCACGTTTCATAAAACTTGCATTTTTAACTAAGTGCAAGGTTCAAGTGGTGTAACTCAGTATTTCTTACGAATACTCACTGAACAGTAAGTATATTACTTCCAATTAAAAATGAGATACAATCATTTATAAAAATTTAAATAATAATAAACCACACTCTATGAATTCATGATGAAGGTCATCATCATCATAATCATTGTTAGCAAAAGAAACTATTTCTTTATAATGTTTTGAAAAAATATTTTTCTTTTTTTTTTTTTTTTTTCTTTTCTTTTATAACGTAACATTCCAATGTAACGGTGTACTTTTCTCACTTTCCATTCCAAAGAAGAAAATAAATAAAACCAGCATCTACCTTATAAATACTTAAGCATCTTTCTTTCTCTCCTCTAACTTTGTATAAAGTTATTGTAAATCAAAAAAGAAAAAACTATAAACATTTCCCAACTCTTTATAGATTACTGCATCTTGACGTGTTTGGTTACACCGGCTAACCTCTATGCGCAAAACTCAGTAGACGGTGAAAACTACACACACACACACACACATCTATCCATTTTACTTACTACTTACCTTTAATTCTATCTTGCCTGCCTCACTATTTTTTATAAAAAAAAAATCTTAAGGTGAGGCAAAGGCAGCAGAACGTGCCACGGATCGTTTCAAACGATCTTACATAAGTTTTAATCTTAAAAGTCTTAAACTGAAAGTATAAAAACAGTAAAAAAAAAACACACAACCAACTTAATTAAAAAAGAAACCCAAATACAAAATAAACAATAATCAAACATGGTCAGTTTAACTTTGTTCAGCAGCAGCAAGCAAACAGCAGCGCCATAGTGCGGCAAATATCGTGAACATATTTTCATTGCATGACAATTGCACTCACCGTGTAACTATGTTTATCTATGGCAAAAGTTGGGCGCATTTCATCTAAAAATTATATATCTTTCATTAAAGGGGGGCCACACAGTTGTTATTGTGGGTACAGATAATAATTTATTGAGTGCAGTTATTCATTTCCTCATTGAATAGTAAATTACTTCAATACTTTTCAACTTCTATGGCTGCCCTTAGTTTAGAAAACAATAGGTACAAAAAAAAGTGACTTTTGACATTTGAAAAAGTGTGGTTTTTACTTCTGTCAAATTTAAATATCTTCTGTATCGAGAACGATACGAGATGAAAGACAGATAGAGATAAATAGATGTGGATAAAAAGTGAATGCCAACCAGTTCTGTCATTATTATAACGGGTTTTAAGTTTTATCAATGCATTTTTCAACTGTTTTGCCACCACACACAGTACAAAAAAAAAAAGCATAAATCCAATGTCACATCTGTCAGTTTGCCAGTTCTCGCTAGTAGTTCTCACTGTAAAAGGAAATAACCACACAAACATGGATGGATGATGTCATATGGGTGAAAAGTTGTTTCATATTGCATTCTGTTTTTTTTTTTTCTTTCCTTGTCTGTCAAAGAGTTTGACAAATCAGAATTTGATAAGTCAGATTTTTCTGTTTTACAGTTTAATACTAACCCGCACTTGGAAGGAATTTATACTCACAACAAGTTTAGAAGATTTGTCAAGACAGCAAACAGCCACAGTCAGAGCGTGAGGTGAGAAAAAGGAATGTTGATCTGAATGTAATAATAAAAAAACGGGGCAACTCACGTCGCATTGGACATGTTCACATGTTCACAATTGTGAGAGTATCTGTCAGGAATACAAAATTTTGTGGTTAAACAAGTCTGATGGTTGAATAATATTATTTTCTTATATTTTATGTAATTGTTTGACTTTTGGTCATTTTTATTTTTTTTTGTTTCTGTTTTTGTTTATTTTTTGTGTGTTTCGTCAAATGATGCAGTTTAAGTCAATTAGGTGTAATTGGTATTTATGTACGAAATGTAAATCCCGTTGGTCATTGAATGGCTATATGACCACAAAAATTGGTGAGAAAGACAAAAGCAACAAAACTGAAAGAGCTTTTTTTTAACTTTTATTGAAAATATATAAATGCGATGACGAATTGAAATATTCACCAAGCATCACTGTCAAACCAGCGTGAAAAATGACAGCTAGTCTGACTTAGCGAAAACGTTAACAATCTTCGTTTTGCATACATCCCTAAAATAAAGTGAAGTAAATCATGAAAAACTAACCCCTAAGCGAAGAAAAAGACCACCTTAAAACAAGCAATTTCTCAATTAAGCAGATTTCTGTATAATGACTACCGTATTAAATAACACTGATCGGCAACGAAAATAGAGCTTGAACCAAACCCTACTTTTCTAAAGGATTTTTGTGTGTTAAGTCTGAATTTGAAGTCAAAATTTCACTGGCAAGTCAACTTTTCGAAATACTTGAATATTAACATGTCAAAAACGCATTTTTTTTTGTCAAATTACATCACCGTTAAGTTATTTTTTTGCAAAACTACTTATGCAATCTCGAAACGCCATATTAAAACGTCCTTAAGGTACTTATTTTTTTTCAAAATTATTTTTTTCTCGAAGGTACTGAAAAAGAAATTTTTGAGAAATAGGTATCTCAAAATCTTGCTTGTTTTTTTTGCAAGGTAATGAATGGTTTTTTTTTAACCAAATTCCATTTCTGCTTCTGATTTGGAATTGAAAAAGCAACATATTACGGAAAAATATATATTTTTGATTAAGAGCCAATTTTTCAATCTTCTAATAAACAGTCAGTTAATTGTTCGACGAATAAAGTTATTAGGCTCATAAACAATCAGATAAAAACATTGAATTTTTCAATCAAGAATAATTTATTCTAAAGAATAACAAAAAAAAATTGTCAAATTCAAAAATATTTAAAATTAAACGTCATTTTTATTGATGATTGTTTTTGTTTTCTTGTGTTCCACTGTATTTTTTTCAAAATTCTTTCAAAACAGCTTTGACAACTGACACAATATTTTTGTTGAGATTATTCCTTAGAATAATTTTTATTCGTCTCTGAAAGAAGCAGATAGTTTTATTCTTAGGAATAATCTATAACTGCTTGTTGAAGAATTGATATTTTCTCTATCCTTAGGAATAAGTACTAACTGACTGTTTAACTGACTATTGAAAAATTGGCCCTAAACATCATAAACAAATTATTTGAAAATTAGTTTTTGGGAGTTTATAGCGAAAATAGTGATGAGTATAGCTCAAAAACTAGACGTGATAAAATAAATCTGTAACCAGTTTTGAATTCAGCACACTAAAATCAATTAAAATCACCTTACAAAGTTCTTCCTCCTGACTTTTTTTTGTTTTTTTCCTACCAGTGTAATTGAGCGGACAATTTCTTAATTTCTTGAGTGTGTTAATTTTAAAAGAAATCCGCGTATTTTAAGAGGAAAATCATCTTATTTGTATGTACTTTGCTATCATGCTATCGCACTGTTCATGGAGCAAAATAGTTTCTGAAATTGTCAGCATGGTTTTTTGCCAAGATGACATCCGTCTTAAATTGAGCGGAAATCCACATAATTTAAGAGGAATATCTTCTAAAAGTAATAAGATTTTCATCTGAAATTATGTGGTCTTTCGCAATTCAAGACGGAAGTCGTCTTGGAAAAAAACATGCATAAAATCGGCTTAATTTTGGATGGTCTTTTTCTCTGTGTTAGAAACAAGTATGATAAACAGCAAGTAAATGTGAAGTCCAACGATAATTTTTTAATTTTAATCTGTTTTTAAGAAGAAAATTCATATTAAAATGAAATTAAGTTAACCTTAAACTTAACAGAGTTTAAGCAGATTCCACCTATTTTAAGTGGAAATCGTATTGTAATAGAAAGGTGGAATTTAAAGTAGCCATTATCTTATTTAAAGATGCCCTTTTTTTTTGTCTGTGTAGTGCATTAGAGTTAACATTCTTTCTGTGCTCATAGCTCATATACGAGTTGAAGTCTTTGGGGTTAAAACTCATGAGTGGGCGAGAGTTGAAACTTGAGACCATTCACAGCAAAATGCATAGCAGCTGCTTTTCCGCAGCCGGTAGTACTACTCATGACACCCGCCGTTTTACCCGAATTCCATTGGAGGCCTGGTAAACCGAGGGTTTATATTCGACGATTTTTCTAATGACACATGACATGAGATTTCATTCCTCTGAAAGCTTTGTCCTCGTTAAGGTTGTTAGAAAAATCGTCGAATGTAAACCCTGACTAATCTTCCCATGAGAAAAAGATCTAGTATATTTACTACTGCTACACATCTACTCATGCTCTTTTCTTCTGCCCGAGTAAAAGTTCTTTCAACTGAAAATTTCTAGTAAACTCATGACTCATGAGTAGTTAACCACCTTTAAGGGAACGCGTCTAAAATTACAGTTAATTTGGTAAGTTGTTTGTTGTCAATGTGATTGTGAATCGACCTTAAAGGAAACTGCAAATTAGATCCGTTCGCTTACTTTCTTGTGTATTGTACTTGTGAATTTATGAACTAGTGAAAACATTTCCTCTTTCAACATTTAAAGTACAGGGTTGAATTATGAAATTCGTGAAAAATCGCACAAAGTTTAACTTCTGTTTATTTTGTTTGATTTCTTCGGGAAAACAGTTTAAAATACTTCCGGTGGACCACTTTAATACACCTAATGAAGTTTGAACGAATGCCCTGTGAACGATTTGTTTTGGAATTTCTTTTCTTTGTTTTCCTAAACAATTATCTTATTTTCTCTGAAATGTTATTAAACTCCTATAAAGCAGTCCTTCATATAAAAATTAAAACTCGTTGGCATGTCAGTTTAACTATAATTGTTGCCAATAGATATTAACATTATTTAGTCTGACAGGGCGTTAGTAGTCAAGCGCAAAAGAAGTTTTAAAATTAAATGTAACAAAATTTATAAAAAATGCAGTAAACCTGAATTCACTTAGATATTTATTTATTCACTTTAAATATTCAGTCCGTTTTACTTTACCACCTCGCGACTGTTAACAGTGTTTTGACTTAAAGGCTAACAAGTTTTACCTTGTCGATCTGTCATCAGCATATTTTGAGCCAGCAGCATGGTGTGCAAAAAAATAAAAATGTGCACGCTGTATGAACACCATACAAAAACAAACCTGTTACCGTTGTTTTTTTATTTTTATTTTTGTTTTTGAATTTGTGGTTATGTTATGTTTATTAACAACTTTTGTGCTCATATTGCTTGTGACTTGGTGGACCAGTTTGAAGTAAAGTGGGGGTGAAAAATGATGGTAATAAAGGGGTTTCTTTTAGCTTAAAGAGTATTTATAATAAATAATTGGGTTTGTATTATATTTTGTATTGACCAGAAAGGTATTTGCTTCTGATTGGTAAAGTTTCACGTTTTCACCCGCTGGATAAGTCTGAAGTACATGTTATGTGTGCAACTGCAGTGAGTTGAATTTATGTCGACAATTTGTAACTTCGTTCTTTTTTTTTTGCGTCAATCTTAGGTGGAGGACAAATATTTGAAAAAAGGCGTAAAGAAGCTGGTATTGAACAACAAGTGTTTCAAATTCCAAGAGTTGTTTTTCTTTTTTTTCTTTGAAGCCGGTTTGAAAAGAATTTAATATCTCATATGAATAACAAGGAAGAGTGTAATATATGTTAAATAAGTGCAAAAAGAATGAATCAACGGTGTTTCGTTTTGCAGTATTTGTTTTTTTTTTATGTTAAGGATTTTGCTAAAACTTAGTCAAATATACTAGTGAATTTTTATAAAATTGTTGCCAAAAATCTTGAAAAAAAAAAAATCATTTTCGAGGAAATTGTAGAAGAAAGAGATAACAATGGTATATAGGTACCTACTAGAGATAGTGAAACTTTTATTTTCTTCAAAAAGGTTATAGAACAGAACTAAATATTAGCTTATACTGATTCCTTCATGTATATTATGCCCCATTTCCACCGACCCCTAAATCTAGATCTAGGTTGATTTATGAAAAATATCCTCCAAATCACGTGATTTATCATACAAATATAAAACTCCTCAAAATAAGATTTAGAATAAATCTCCACTAAATGCTGAAGGCACTCATTTTTTTTGACAACTTAAGAATAAAAATGTCAAAATTTGTTTCATAATTTTCTCACGGTTTCGCGAATTATACTTTTTGTGTTAAATAAATTAAATAGAGGTTTAAGACAGTGAAAGAATCAGTTTACATAACTGAAAATACACAATAAGTAGGATTTCTGTTCATCCAGGTATTGGAATTATGTACAATCTGATTTTTGTACATCTAATGCTGGTTAAAACACCATTTTGAATCTCCTTTCTTTAATCTAGATTTATGTTTGGTGGATATATAGACGTATAGCTTTAGGTGCTTTCATTAGCCGCTTCCTTTCGAGGTGATAGACGTAGTATAGTCTACTATTCTCATGAGAACATGATTTGAAGATCTAGTACTAAAATTTAAACATGATCTTCGTCTCGAGTAGATAAGAATGGGTATGATGTTGTTGTATTAGATTTGTACTCATAAGTAGTCTTCCACCGCCAAATGAACGCAGCTTATGGCCCCTATTGGGAGTGGTATGTCATGAGTAGATAATCTAGTACATTTACTATACTACTAAGCTACTCAAGCTCTTTTGCTCAAGTAGGTGGGAAGCATTCGTTCAAAATGCGTTACACAATTTCCAAAGAAAAGCGGAAATTATCGGTGCTTTCGTGAGAATTCAAAAAAAGTAAAGCAAAAGGTTTTACAAAACGATCCGAAAGCTATTTTATTTTGGCCTGTTTAAATTATGTTTTCTTCAACTCTATAGCTCTAAATTACTTTAATTACTAATTCGTATTAAATTTTCGTTTATAAGATTTTTAATGACTGAAATTTGAAGTCTCGCGGAAACAAAAATTGTTAACTAAATAAACCTTTTTAGGAAAGTGTTTAACAGTGTTTGATGCGTTTTTGAAGACCGTACAAAAAATAAGTAGTAAAAATGTTAATTTTGTGATTTCCTACTATCAAATTTACAAGAAAATGGTGCAAATTTCAAAGGATCTTTAAAGTGTTCTTGAAGTCAAAAATTTTTAAGAGTGAAGGGACTTCTTGAAATACAAAGTCATCATGAAGCAAATGTTCTTCAAGGCATGAAAAGACTTCGTGAATTAAAAAGTTCACATCGATCTTTAAAGGTATTTTGGTCCATGATGACTTTAAAAAAAAAAAAAACTTATCATTCGAAGCTTATAATATTCTTCAAAACTTTTCTTCAAGCCTTTTCATGAAGACTTTTTATTCAATGAAGTTTCATCATTCATTGAAGGCTTTGAAGTTCATGAAGGCATTCTATTTCACGAAGACTCATCATTTTTGAAGCCTTCATGAATACTTTTACTTTATTTTACTTAGGGCCAATTTTTCAATAGTCAGTTAAACAGTCAGTTAGTACTTATTCCTAAGGATAGAGAACAAATCAATTTTTCAACAGGCAGATATAGCTTATTCCTAAGAATAAAACTATCTGCTTCTTTCAGAAACGAATAAAAATTATTCTAGGGAATAATCTCAACAAAAATATTGTGTCAGTTGTCAAAGCTGTTTTGAAAGAATTTTGAAAAAAATACAGTGGAACACAAGAAAACAAAAACAATCATGAATAAAAATGACGTTTAATTTTAAATATTTTTGAATTTGACAATTTTTTTTGTTATTCTGTAGAATAAATTATTCTTGATTGAAAAATTCAATGTTTTTATCTGATTGTTTATGAGCCTAATAACTTCATTCATCGAACAGTTAACTGACTGTTTATTAGAAGCTTGAAAAATTGGCTCTTAGTCATATTCCTTATTTAAGCTCCTTTAAAAATGAAGACTTTTTATTTCACGAAGTCTTATCACATCTTGATTTTGAATCCTCTTAACATCTATTTCACGCAGTTCTATCAGCCTTAGAAGTCTCTTCTCTTAACTTTTTAGTTCACAAAGTCTCTCAATCACTCTTTGAAGCCTCGTGACTGCATGAAGACTATTTATTTCACGAAGTCTTATCTCTCATTGAAGTTAATTAACTTTTTTTCGAATTCTCATCACATATCGAAGTCTCTTCACTCCATTAAGACTTTTTAATTTACGAAGTCTCATCATTCTTTGAAGTGTTTAAACTTCATGAAGATTTTTTTCTCGAAGCACTTATTGAAGCTTCTTTTTTTGCATAAAGACTCTTTATTTTACGTTGTCTCATCACTAATTGAAGAATTTTTACTTCACAAGGACATTTTATTTCTTCAACTCTTATCACACTTTGAAAACTCTTGTACTAGAACTCTTTATTTTACAAGAAACATAAGGTACTTAAGCCTTTTAACTTCACATTTTGAATTCATATTTAAACCCAACTGTCAGCTGAATTTCTTCTAATCAAAATTCTCTCTATTTTTTAACTTCACATTTTGAATTCATATTTAAACCCAACTGTCAGCTGAATTTCTTCTAATCAAAATTCTCTCTATTTTTTGCAGTGCCACCTGTCACCGATGTAGACAAATACCATTTTAACCGAAGTCAAACACCATCAACAATAAAAAAAACTTTCGTTCAATTTATTGTTGACACAAACCACAATACAACATGGATGACTATATAACAGTGGTTGAAGTCGACGATCCGACATCTAACAAAGACACAAACCACCCAGGACACCATCAAGTAGTCAAACGTAATAACTCCATTCAAGATTCATCATTTATAACAGTTTTATCAATAAACGATGCGCCATCTTTGACACAAACCACATCTGTTATACATACAAATGCTGCAACCGATAACATTAATCGATTACATGAAAATAATAACAATAATAATAATAATATCGAATCTGATATCGAAACTGTGCTAGTTTATCGATTACCCGGTGAACGTTTGGGATTCGGTTTGAAATTCCAAGGAGGCACTCGGAGCAGTGAAAAAGTACAGCGTTTGTTTATACAATCCTGTGCCAAAGACAGCCCTGCTTCCCGGGTCGAATCAAGTTGGGGCAACCTCCGTGAAGGCGATGAAATTGTATCAATCGATGGCAAAGCCGTTTGTGAAATGACCCGCATCGATTGTGTGCGATGTTTAAAAGACAATGTTGCCATTAAGCTGGTTGTTCGAAATGGTTTCGGTCAATTGCCGACAGGGGGCGATGGTAGCGGTGAAGAAGAGTCTAGAAGTACAAAAATGAGTCCCCCACCTCCACCGCCAGTTCCACCAAGAAAACTCGTCAAACGGAGGCAGATTAAAGATGGCAAAGTTGCCAACACAGTTGATGAAAAGCCATTCACTCCACCACCAGATGCTGAATATTATATAAATCTCTTCTCTGATGAGAACAATCTGAAAGCTGCCGGCTCAGAAAGTGATGATACCGCTAGTACAATTTCAACAATATCCACTGTTATCGATAAATTTTCGATTAGTTCGAATTATTCATCCGAAACAGATCTGTCCAGCTTTTCCAGCATGAATGGAAATTCTGTAATGAATAAGGCCGACTTGGCAAAGGTCTTGAAACCTTTTACAATGCTCGAACAAGAATTTAAAATTGGTGAAGCTGCTGTCAAAAATGAAGATCCGGCAAAGAAGTTATCGACAGCTGCACCAGCGCCCCCTACAAACAACTACGAAAATATCGATTTAAAAGTTGAAAAGTTAAATGTTTATGAAAATGTCGAACTCAAGCCTAAAGATTCTACAGATGGAGTTGATAAAAATGGTATTCCAACTCCAAAGCCTAGACCTAGACAAACGGCCATAGTTGAACCGAAAAAGCGTTCGATAATTCCAACGCCGAGAAAGTTCAATGGAATGAAAATGGAAGTTCAGGAATCTGCCGAGTCTCCTGTAAAATCGGAAGATAACAAATTGATAACAAAGATCCCTAAAGCTATTGCAGCTGTCTTTGGATCATCTTCACCGAAAGGATCGGCAATGGAACGTTCAAAGACCGAAAGTGAACTCAAGTTGAATCAATATTCAAGGAGTACCTCTGATTTGAGGAAACAATGTGAACGATTCCTTGAGTCTGAGGTCAAGAGTTCCCAGGAAAATCTTGCTATCGAAAAGCCTTCTTCGGAAGATGGAAAAACTGGGAAATCTAAAATTCCCATTGTACTGTCTTCAAGAAAGTCGTTAGAAATGGAATCTCCACCTAAAATCGAGACTATTCTTATTAAACCACGAACAATGGTCCAGAAACAAAAGTCAGAAACCGATCTTAAGCTGACTTCATATCGTCCTAAAGATCAACGTCCCACAAACCTGCCTATTTTAAAGGCTACAAGCCCGGTGAAGCCCTCCCTTCAGCGATCGAATTCGGCAGATTCCAAGGCGAGAGAAAGTCCATTGCTTTTGAAATCTCCCGAAAGGACTTTGATTCCAGTTTTGAATCAATCCCCGACTTCCGAGGCAGGTTCTCCAACCAAAGTTAAGGGACCTAAGCCCAAGCCTCCAGAGAGGGTACAATCTTTAGCAAAGACACAAATTCCGAAGCTTCATCAAGCTGGAAGTCCAGTAACCTCTTTAAGTAATACCACTCAATTAATTGTCAATAATCTTGAACCCACCATGATTCCCGTGACTCCGCCCACACCGACAATGCAGACTTTTAAACAATCACCTTCACCTCCACTGAAGACAGCTTCACCACCACAAAATCGTGAAATCAAGTTCAAAATTCAAACTTACGAAAGTAGTCAGTTGGAAAAGGAGAAAAATCCTTTTACCGATGTGAATGGCAATGAGGAATCAGTTATGCCAAGTTTGTTTGATTTGGTACGAAAAAATAGTCCCTCAAGTCAAAGGAAAGAAGAAGAACCATCATCACCACAAAAAATTATTGAGAATTCAAAAAACTACGAGAAGAACCCGGAAAGCCCGGTTATAGTAAAAAAGTGTATTAAAATTTCGGCGGAACAGCAACAAGCTGATACTTATTATTCGTCAAGTTCAAGTGGAAGTAGTGATGATGACGATGAATGTGGAGATGAGAAGGAATATGAAATAGAAGATGGAGAGAAATTGGGACCTCCTGAGTTGGTAAATGGGCCGGGGCCATCAGAGGCTTATTTCAATATGTATTGGCATTCGAATATGCTGCCGACTATTGGAGAGGTGGAGGAGGAATTTTCTTCGTTGGAATTACAACAAGTTTCGAATGGGTGAGTTTTAGTTTTTTTTTTTTTTTTGTTCAAAAATGTTATTTCAATTTTTAACCAATGATAACTCTATAAAGCCTGTTTTTACATTTTTATTAAGTTAAGGCAACGAAGCCATACAAAAAAAAATCACCGAAATTAGTGAATTCGAAAACAATTTCAATTAACTTTTTTTTTTGTTCATTCATCTAGGCTAGGTGATTTATTTATGAAATAATTGTAGGGTTTTATAATTTAAATGGTGAAGCCAAATATGCTGAAGAATGTTTAAATTTCCACGCAGATAGAATTTACCCTTAAAGTCAGTGTATATAAATACACCCCGAATCGATTGATTGTTTTCGAATTTATTTGAACATTTATTTTTCGTTAAGTCGTTTATTTTACTCCATAAAGGTCCGTAGTTTTTGGAAATCTTCGTAAAATATCATCGACTTTTTTCTAAAAATAATTTATTTTCGAGACGGATTAAACTATGAATATTTTCAAAGCTTTAGTGTGTAAAAATCAACATTGATTTTCTTTAATAAAAAGAATTTTTTATTTTTACAAACTCAGAAGTTGCTCAGTCCTATTTGTTTCAAAAGTAAAAATTAACAAAAAAAAAAAAAAAAATGCTTGTCTTAATCATAAGACCTAAAGTGTTTATATACCTACCTAAATTTAAATAAACTTTGATATAACCAATTATAATAACACCGTGTTGATACAAGTTGAATGAATTTTTGTTATCAGTATTGTTTGTTGTGGAATTTAATTAATAAATAAGCCAAACCAGATAAAGTTGATTATGCATTTTTTTTAATTTAAATTAAATGCTCCTTGAACAAATTTTGTCTGTTTTGGATTCCTAAAGGGCTTAAAAATTAAAAAAAAAATCTCAAAAAAAAAAAAAAAAAAATAGGACCGTAAAATTTTAACAACTTGTTACTGATAAGTGATAACGCTTTAACCGGAATTATTTTCCAATTTTTTTTTAAGTAATATTTTGAAATAAACATTAGTTAAGTATAATAAAATACTTGTCAACTTTTTCTCAATTAGTAGGTCTTATAAAAATTCTTAGGCACAGGTTTTACATAATTCTTCAAGTTGGTGTAGGTACCTATTAAATTAAAAAAAAAAATGAAGATCTGTAAAAGCCAAAAAAATACAGGAAAGTCTTTAGCAACAAATTTTTCAGACTATGTACAACAGTAGGGTAGAAGGGGGAGCATTTGCCAGTGGGGTACCTTTGCCAGTCCAGGTTTTTTTCCAAACCAACAGAATATTAAATACCGAAAAATCATTTTCTGTTGCACATTTATGATTGAAAACTTTGCACAAAGTTTGACAGCTTTTGGCTGGACACGAAAAAAATTAAACGCTTGTGTTAGTTTTTTGATGTTGAGAACCAAAATATGAAGGAACATAACCGTCGTAAATTGTAGGTATTTGTCGTGTTAAATTACTTTTTGATACAAATATCTTTTCAAAATTATGTGTACTATGCTGTGTAGAAGCGATTTTTTTACTGTTTAACTTATAAAAAAGTTATAAGTAAATTTTTGAAAGATTAGCTTGTGGGGTGCATTTGCCATTCGTTTTTGGGTTGGTTTTGCTCTGGCAAATGCACCCCATGGGGTACATTTCCCAGAAGCAAGCTTCCTCAAACGAGGATGGCAGAATCCTTTAAAATCAGTCCCTTCTTCGTATTTTCAGCTAAAAAGAAGTTTTGTTTATGATTATTGGTTTTTATTTGTATTAACTTTGATATTTAGGTAACTGGCAATCCTTCCCCACCCCCGTGGCAAAGCCTCCCACCTGGGGAGGCTTTGCCACATCACTTTTCATTTTTTTGAATAAATTATTAAAAATAGAAATAATTAATATATCAAGATGAAAAAAATATTTAAGTGAAGATAATAAAGTCAATAATAATATCAGATATAAAAAAATTAAAAGAAACGTAAAAACCTTGCGTTAAGTCAATTTTCCTAAATCCTGGCAAATCCTCCCCCTTCTACCCTACATACATGAGCAACATGTAAAAAAAGTTTTTTTTTCGATTTCGATTTGAAGAAATACTTGTACTTTAGAAAATATCTAAGCTCCAACTTTTAAAATATTGGACCGATTTTAACGAAAATTTTTTTACGAAAACGTTTTAATATCCCTAAATTTAGAAAAAATAAAAAAAAAACATATTTGGAAACAAAATTCAAAAAAAAAAAAAAATATATTTTTAAAATCGTTATTAACAGTATTTCCCAACAACTATTTTCTTGTTTCTGTCATTCTCATAAACAACTTCTTTTTGATTTTTAAAAAAAGTTTATTTTTTTTTTTTTTGAAAAATCAATTTTATTAAAATGGATGATGACTGAATTTCATTGGAACTTTTTTTTCATATCGTCGCCCTAGTATTGGAGTGCCGTATACGCCAAATTGCATTTTTTGAACTAGGTATGCAGTCGTATGTTTTCGAAGTTGCTCTTTTCAAATCTGCTATCCGTTTTTTTTCTATCTTTTTTCGTTGCCGAGATATTCACTATTGTTTTGACAAAAACAAGAAATTTTGGCATTTACGTCAAATTTTTCATGCAATGCAAGAAAATTTTGAGAATTGTTTTGACGTACGTTATGTTTTTTTTTGACGTACGTGTATATGAATAAAATAAACTTCTGATTTTCATGGCGTAAACGGCAAACTCATTTTGGACAAAAATTTAAATATTTTGAAAACTAAACGAATTGCAGATGTCCAATAACATGTACATAAAAGACACATTTTAATTATATATCATACTAAAATATCAAAAAATACTAGCGGTTAGTTCTTTCGCAATTATCTTCCGAACATTTAAATGCGATTTCCCAAAAATGTAAAAATGGCGTATTACGGCACTTCAATACTAGGGCGACGATATGTCAAATAATATTTTAATTTTAATGGCATACCAAATTTTTGTTTGAAAAATGTTTAAAAAAAAATTAAAAAAAAAAACTATTTAAAAAACCGCTCAAATGATTTTCAAAAAAATTCTGAAAATTGTCTGTTGCACAAGAAATTAAATGGCATACTTTATTTTGGAGTCAAAACCATTTATGGATATATTTTTTTAAGTTGAATTCACATTTTATGACATATTTTCAGTTTTTTTTTTTTTAATTTTTTATTCTTAAAAAAATATTTTATGAATTTTTGAAAAGCTTTAATATTCCAAGCAACTTTTAGCATTAGCGCAGGTACGAGGAAAAAAATTAATAAATCAAATTGCATTTTGCTTATATGTACGTTTAAATAATTTAAAAACTTTTTATATTTTTTTTTTATATTTCTAATAGAATTAATACTTAAATTTGTTTAAAAGTATTCTAATAAATATTTTTTTTTGCCATAAGAGCAACTTCGTTCGACATATCGTGCATTTTTTATTTTAAAATTAAATTTTTGACACTAAATAAGTCGCTGGCTGAGAATTATAGGGTTGTATGTCAACTCACCTTAGTTTTGAGAAAATCGATTTCAAAGTTTTTTAAGGCTGGTTTTTGGATAAAATAGTTACATAGCAGTAAAGTATTGATGCAATCTTATAAAGGACCCTAAAAAAATCATAAAACCATGAAAAAAACATTAATTTCACCACAAAAAAGGATTCTATGAGCATTTTTAAAAAATGACATAGAACCTTTTTATGAAAAAATTTGTAAAAAAATTTGAAAAAGGTTCTATGTTCAGCATAGAACCTTATAGTTATAAAGAGCTTACATGCAATAAATTCATTTTATATGAAAAAAAGTGACTTCATCGTGAAATAGGCTTTGATTTAATTTAATTTTATTCAAGTTTTGCACAAAACAGTCAAAATCTATTTTAAATAACAGAACAAAATACCACAAATCACGTTGTTCCATTTATAGAAAACAACAATTCCTACTTTTGTTGAATTAGGTACACAGAAAAAAGACATGCTAAAAACATTTAGAATTTGTATTAAATCAATCGGATTTTTGCATGCTTTTTTTGCCAGAAAGACAGTCGTCTTAAAACAATCATCTACGGTACAAAATGTATGCCAAAAAGTTTGTTTAATCTTTTTATTTTAATAAGTACATAAAATTAATGAAAAATCATTTCAATCTTAGCAGGTATCTACACTTAAATTTTCTTAAGAAGAAAATTTTTATTAAAATGAAGTTCACTTTGATTTTAAAAATGTTTAAACAAATTTTACTTATTTTTATTAGAAATCTTATTAATTTAAGAGGATTGGATTTTAGAGGAGTATCATCTTGATTCTAAGTTGCTTATTTGTCTCCATGTATAACGTAAGTAAATTTGCTTCAAGTTAGAAAAAAGTTTTATTCGATGAAACTTTTAATAGAAATAAACTAATATAATTGCAAAGATGAATAACGTAAGAGTAAAATCTTGACCTTTGAAAACAAAAAATACTGAATTTTCCAAATACCACTAAAAATTAGTTAATTTTTTGTTTTTTTGGGTACTAAGGTGACTTCTTTTATTTAAAGTTAAGGAATCTAAGTGTTTCTTTAACTTTTGGTTTATTAATACGAACTATGAAATTCCCAACCTCGATTATGAAAAAAAAGTTTTCAAAAAATCACTTCCAATTCTTGGCACACAAAGAACATTATTTTAATTTAATTATGATGTAAGAATATCTAGGTTATGAATGATTGCAAAAGTTAAGGTTGGGTAGTACAAATTTTTTGGTTTAAAGAGTACAGAACGAGATACAAAAATTCTTTGCTGCTAAGCAAAAGCCCGTCCGCTAACTTGATAGTCGATAGTTGATAGTCAAAAACGACGAATTATGGAGCAAAAACGTCGTTTTTGACTGTCATTTATTGACTATCAAGTTAGCCGACTCCATCCCTGTTGTTCAATACCAGCAAAAACATCAAAAGATCTTTTATTTTTACTTTAGTTAGAAAAAAGATCATTTCCATAAGATTTCATTTTGAAAAATTTGCGTAAAAAAGTTCTATGTAACTTAAATCAATGTATTTTTTTGTTTGAAAAAATCAGTAAAAAGGTTCTATGTTACAATGTGCCGTCGCCATTAATTTTTTTCTAATTTTTTTTTAAATTTTATCTAAAAGCCGTTGAAATTACGAAAATTTTGGTGTATAAAACTCATTTTTTGTATTTTGTATGAAATACACCCTTATAATTCTCAGCCAGCGAAGTATCAAAAATTTTATTTGAATGTTAGTTTCCATTCTAGTTTTTTGATGGTGTTCTTATATTAGATTAAATAAACTAGAAACACTGAAAAAAATAGTCAACGTCAGTGGAAAGGTTGTTCATTATACACCACAATTTTTTTTTTTGAAAAAGTAAATAAATTTGTTTGTTAATGAAAGTAAAATAAATTCTGCCATTCAGGACATTTAACCAGAATGTTATGTATAAATTTTCGCAAAAAACGGCAACGCCAAACTTCTACTTGCGAAAATCTCATTTTTTGCGGAAGGCAAAAGGTGAAGTAATTTTTCGACTTAATTTAAAATAAAAAAATTTAAAAATAAAAAATTGTGGTTTTTGATATTTTTTAATTTCAATTTTAAAGCCCTTATTCTACATACGTAGCTATTCTGATTTGAAATTGAAAAACATTGAACTATTTTGTGTATCAATTTTCTTAAGTGGAAATACTATTTAAAAAGACCTTGAATATAATTCATGAATCAAAATTTGAAAGTAATTTTAAAGTTTTAATTAGAACCTATAGAACTTTATTTTTAAAAGTAAATCACTTGAACTTTTTTAAAACAAAATTTTTTTTTTTATCTTTCTAATTTTCAGACCCATTGTGATTGTTAACGATGTCATTCAAAACCATCAACAACCAAAACAACAACAACAACTACAATCACAATCACAACATCATCAACAAGAGAATTTAAACAAACAAAAGAAACCCCCATCTGCGGCTGAGATAACAACTAATTTCATTCAAGCTGAAGTAATAAATGTCACAAAAAATGATAATGATAACAATCCGAAGTCTATTTCCTCGGCTGCTATCATCACATTGCCTAAGAGTAACGCTGTTTTAACTTCCAATACCAGTCATAACAAGAGTAGTGATAGTAAAACAACCCCTGCCTCTGTTAACGATATTAAACAACAACAAAAAACCAACACTGACAGTGAAAATGCAGGTGATAAGATAACTGATATTGATTTGTCGACAGCAACAATTCCCCAAGTTAAAGAATGTGATTCGAATAAAACAAATGGCAAAATTAAAATCGACGACACGAATGTCATTGAAACAACCAGCAATTCTCTTATCACTGAAAAATCCCACCCACCACAGGTAAACGTCGCAAATTCTACTGATAACGAAATTAGTACTCGTGATAGTTCCGTAAGCAAAGGTGTTTCGGAAGAGCTATTGACACCATCGTCGTCGCCGGAAGTTAAACCAATCGAAATGAATCAAAGTGAAGACAGTCAAGTTTTAGTTGGACGAACTATTACAAAAACTGTCAAAACGATAACAACTCAAAAAACTGTAAAATCAAGTAAAAAGATTGAAAGTTTTGAACAAATTGATGGAAATAATCCAGAAACTCCACAAATAAGTCTTATCAATAAAAGTGAATCAAATGAAGAAGTTAGTAGTTCTGTTAAAAAAGTTGAAGAAGTTAAAATTCCTGCTGATTTAGTTAAAGAAAAAATCACAAAAGTTGCAGAAATGGAAGAAACTTTTAAAAGTGATAAAATAGCCAGTACACAAACCATTGAAAGAAAGGACGATAAAGAACATATTCATCAATCAGTTGAATGTCAATCTGAACAAGCTGCTATTAAGGCTACAATAAAGGAAACTTCTGAGGAACCGAAGAATCTACCGAAAGATGGAATAACCGTCACAGTAAAAACTGAGACGAGACTTATTGAAATGGGCAAAGGTGGTGATGATGATAAGTCCGATGATAGGCAAAGTATTGTTACTGGTATTTTGAGTTTATCAGAAAGCGGAATTAGAACGAAACAAAATTCCAATCAAATTGAGGTTGTTGAATGTAAACATGAGAAGCAAGAAGGCTTTGCTGAAATCAACTTGGTCAGGGATCTGAAGAAGAAGGAAGGAGTTAGTACTGAGAACCGAAAGTCGTTGGAAGGTGAAAAAGTGACCAAGAAACCTGATGAAGAAGTGAAAGAAGTTCCAATACTTGAAAAGACAGTTGAAGAAATCTTGGAAACAGTGAATAAAGATTTGGTGAAGGAAGAAGTTCAACAGAAAGTTGAAGAACCAACAAAAACAATAGATGAAGACTTTCAAAAACCATTGGAAACTATCGAAAAAGTTGAGAACGAAATAGTTTTTGAAAAATGTAAACTGAAAGATAAAATTTCTAACACTATTGAAAGCATTTCGAAAATCGTAGAAGATGAGAAATCACTTCCGAAGATCGACAGTCAATCAGCAGTACCAGTTGAACAAGTTGAGAATACTATTACTTTCGAGAAATGTAAGGTAAAGGCTAAGGAAGCTCCTAAACCTGCAGCTAGAACTAAATCTATTTCCAACTCAGAGTCTGCTGATGAATCAACAGTGAAGTCTCATGAAATCACGGAAAAAACTGGTACTACTGAAACAAAAGAAGAAGTTGTGAAATCACTTCCGAAGGTTATCAGTGAACCGGCAGAAATTATCAAAAAAGTTGAAGAAGTTATTACTTTCGAGAAATGTAAAATCAAGACTAAAGATCCGATAGAAACAGCAATTGAAACCTCTTCAGAAACTCCACAGCCAGCTAAAAGAACTAAAACTCTTTCCAGTTCTGATACTGGTGCTGTGCCAAAAGTTAAGTCTTTCGAAGTTATTAAAGAAGCAGCTAAGAAACCTAATGAAATTGAGAAACCAATTTTAGAAGTTCAAGTTAATGTTTTGGACAAAAATCTGCTATTTTCAGAAGTTGAATCAGCTGCTGAATCTCAGAGTGTTATATTGGAGGAATATATTTCTACAGTCTTGGCATCTTCTGAAATTGATACTATTTTAGATAAAAAAGAGCCAGTAGCAATCAAAGAAACTGTTGTAATTGAAGAAATTCAAACTGCACCAGATTTAGCAGAAAATGAATCTAAAGGTTTTGAAGAAATTTTCAATGATCCCGATCCAGCTCCGTTGTATGTTCTTCGGAAAAATATTATTCACTGTGATCCACCGAAACAGGATCAGAAAACAAGTAAATCAAGTTCAAAACTTACTACATCTTCAATATCAAGTGATCTTCCAAAAGATCAATCAAAAACTACTGAGAAAAAATCTGAGAAAATGGAAGAAATATCGACTGATCTTCCAAAAAGTGATAATATTATCTCCAAAACTGCTTCTTCGAAAGATCAGTTGAAACCACCTACGAAGAAAAAGGAAGAAGAATTACCTTCAGCTACCAACGAGATTCCAGAATCGGCTCCTGAACAAAGTCTTCAAACAACGACTCCTGTTAAAAACCCAGCAGTTTCCAACGATATTTCGAAGACTGCTCCAAAAGAAGATCTTCAGTCAATAACTTCTGTTAAAAACCATGAAGAAAAATTGCCTTCAGCTTCCAGCGATATTTTGAAGACTACTCCAGAAGAAGATCTGCAGTCAATTACTCCTCTTCAAAACCAGGATTCTGTTGCTAAATCAGTATCTGATGAAAAACTTTCACCTTCGATAACTGATACTCAGGTAAACATAATTTCTGAAGAGGTCGCTGAAGTCTTGCCTTTGCCTGTTCCCAGATCTTCAGCTGTGAAGAATAAATCAGATAAATCTGAAGCGAAGATCAGTAAAGAAACTTCAAAAACTGAAGAAATTGTACCACCAAAAGCTGAAGATGTTTTAAAAACTCAGAAAACAACTTCAACAACCACAAAAGGTCAAGTTTGCATGGAAGAAGAAAAAGCTGCAACATCAAAACCTGAATCTTCAAAAACTGAAAAGACTTTATCTTTGAAAAAATCTAAATCCGATGCTGAACAATCGTCCCAAGCTAAAGTCGAAGTAAGACCTCGTGAATTCACAGCCAAAGTCATCGACGTTATGAAGAAAACTCCAATTGATTCGAAGGACTCTCGAACAAAATCATTAAACAAGTCTTCATCACTTCCAACAGAAGCTCGTACCGAACCAAATGGATTAGAATGTAAAACAACAATGCCTACTTCGACTGCAGCTGTTGCTACTGTCAACACCAACACTGCCACTGTCATGGCCATATCATCAATGACAACTAAACCAAAACCAATGGAAAGAATAATCCTAGGTGTTGAACATAATCCAGACGATGGCAGTGGACATGCAAAATCTTTAAACGAATTTCAATCAAAAGTGAAAACAACTACAAAAACGACTACGAACAGTGAAAGTCAAGCTGGTCCAGAGGCGTCAAAGTCATCAACGTCAACAACAACAGGACTATCATCATCATCATCAACATTATTATTTGAATCAACATTAACACCGAAAACAACAACAACTAATACAACATCGGCATCATTAGTGAAGTCAACATCATCATCATCATCTGAATGTCCAGGTGATGTCAACGAGGAGAAAGGTTTATTAACCCACTGCGAGGACAAACAAGGTGAGTGATTTATTACAATTAAATGTGTATTTTTTTTTTAAATGCGAAAATGTGAAAATGTTTATTCAAATGTTCAACTACATGAAAATGGAAATGCGGGTCAGACATTGTCAGTGTTTAGTGGAGGATGTTCCCCCGCAAAGAAATATTGTGTTGATGACTGAATTCATTGAAGTTGAACTTATCTTAAATGGATATATAAACGAGTATTGTTTTAAGAAACACCTGAAGGTATTTAAAAAAACTTAAAGTTTGCACCAAAGAAGGGAGCACATTGCATTGTAATGAATAATACATATCGCCTTTCCATAATGTATTTCTGAAATGACATTTTTTTAGAACTTCGTTCCATAAAAAAAAAATTAAGAGCATTTGATGTGTCACGGAGGGCTACCGAATTAAAGTTTATTTAAAATAAACAATTTTTAATGACGTGTCGGAACAAAAAGTACAAAAAGTTACACATACACCAGAGTGACCCTTTCAGTTAACCCGAAAACAATCATGCAATTTAAATAATGAAACCAGTTGATCTTTGCTGATCATTTATTGGCACTGACTTTTGCACGGATGCACAGTGGGTCACCTCCCATACAAAGTGCGGTCAAAAATATAATGACCATTTTTTTTTTAATGAAACACCTGCATTATCATTTTATATGATTTATTATTGCAAAAAAATGCATCAAGTCAGTTTTTTAAAATTTTGGTTATTTTCAAGAAAAATAGAAAAAGGTAAAAAATTTTTTTTTTTTGAAAATATAAAAAAAAAATGGTTAATGCCGGAAATGGACCTGCCTGTCAGTCGAGCACTTTACCCTTACCCTCTAGTTCAGTCTTTTATAAAAATAATAGTGCCAAAAAGGAATTTTTTTAGTTTTACGTTGTAATTTTTTTTTCTCCGTGTATCGTCATTTAAAATCGTATTACTCGAAAAGGGGAAAAAGGGGAAAAAACGGCGCTATTATTTCTAAAGCTAGGACGGTATTCTTCATTTGAGAACTTAAATTGTAGAGGGCACTCGAAGGCAAACCAACTAAATCTCTAATTTAATGAAAATTGAGCTAAGTAAAAATGGTTAAAATTGCTTCGCTAACGAGCCCCATTACAATTAGCCTTAATGTTATTTAACAATATAATTTATGTTTTTAGAAAGTATTAACCTTCTCGTTTAATATCCATAACAATTTAATACTGTTCACAATTTTTAACACCCGCTATCAGTATCGCAAGTTCACACCTTATAACTGCAGCGATTAAAAAACTGTACCTCTTTTTATATACCGACTTTGAATGGCTATTAAGAAATGAAAAAAAGGGTAACCGTCAAATTTGTTTTTGGTTTTGGTTCGATGGGAGATTGTAGAACGTTGTTTAATCATTGGATTTAAAAAAATTGACATTTACTTTTTTTATTTTTGACCTATGGCGGGACCCACTTAGATCGGAGAGTAAAAACAGGTTGTGTTATTTGTTTTTACGAACTAATGTGCAAACAAATTAATAACATTGAAATTTTAAATACGATTTTGTAGTACCCATTATTTTTTGTTGAAATACCTAGGGTTTTGAACCCTGTTTTGTTTTTTTTTTTTTGAAACCCTGAAAATATGTTTTCTTAACCTCTTCAAGGATACTGACGATTATCTATTTCCTAGTTTTTTTTATGTTGGTATTTTTTCTTAATAATAGAAAATTAGATTCCATTTAAAATAATTGCGAAAAAATAAATTTTTCGACAATTTATTCTTAAAATAATCTTAAAGCTTCCAATAAAAATAAATTGTTTTAAAAATAAGAAAAATCACTGAAATTGTACGCTATAATAATTATTTTTTATAATTATTAAAAATTTTCAATTTAATAGTAGAAATATTTCCAAAGTTATTTCACTATTATAGTCATTAACACTTGAAAATAATACATATACATTAGGGTGGGTCAAAAAAATGGAAATTCGTTTTTTTGATTTGGTACTTCGAAAACTCGATTGATAGACACCTCTAGAATATACTCACCAAATATGAGCTCTTTATCTTAATGGGAAAGTCCTCCGCTTTTCAATTTTCCATTTTTACATCAAGCTTCTACCAAAAAAAAAAATATTTTTTTTATTAATTGACTTTTTAGCCAATTTTTTTTACATATTCTTGTAGAAAATTGAACGCTCTACAAAAAAGGTTAAATACACTTTTTTTAATTATCTAACCGTTTAGTAGATATTTGAGGTCCAAAAATCGAGAAAATCTTTAAAATTCGTTTTTTGTTCTTAATTTTGTAACAAATTGAAAAATTATAATAATCAAACGCGCATGACATATTCTTGTAGGAAACAGATTGCTCCACAAAAAAAGTCTTAATAATTTTTTTCAATAATCTAACCATTCTAAAGATATTCGAGGTCAAAGTTAAAAAAAAATATGAAAACATTTTTTATTTTTCAAAATTTTCTAATTCACTGAAAATTCAATATTTTCAAATTAACAAGATGTTTTCTTGTAGGGACTTAAACGTTCTATAAAAAGTTCCTTGGCAGCAAATTAATTGCTGCCAAGATTTTTAAAAAAACGGCTCTAACGATTTTGAAAAGTTTTTTTTTTTCTAAAAATGCACCTTTATATATCAAATAAAACTGCATACTTGTTTTGGAGGGCAATTTGATTTAAAATTTAGTTTTATTTTTTTTTAAACGAATTTTATGTTTTTTTTACCTGACATTTCCCAAATTTATATATATATAAAGTCTTAAAAATTTAAGCAAAAGCAAGTTCCTGCATTTTTTTTTATTAAAAAACCCAATTTTGGCAAAATCCTTTCAATATAAGAACTTCGAGTTTAAAAAATTATTTGTTTTAAGACTTTTCATTGGATTTATCGTTTCTTAAATGAAAAAAAGAGTGTGTGTACATGTACACGCGACTGAAGTTATACTTCTCATTCAGTATATATAAATGAATTTCATTTGATATTTTTAATTTCTATTATTAAATTAATTAATCCACACTTCGTTTTTTACATTTTTATCAAATGAACAATAAATTAATTCTTTCATCCTCCTTGCGTCCATGTAGTTTTCAATATAATCTGTGAAATTTACTCATGTTGTGCGGTTCAGAACGTACGGTATATGCTTAACGAAAGTAAACAAATTGCGCATAAAATATGCTATATGGTAATTTTATGAGGATTGTGTGTGCTTCAGCACTAGTAGTAGCAATATGCAACTTGCAGGGTTGCTAAAAAGCTCAAAAGTGAGCTCAGCTCAGCTCGCAGCTCAGCTCAAATTTTGAGCTAGCTCACTTTTGAGCTATGTACCATAGCTCAGCTCATTTGAGCTAAGCTGAAAGTGAGCTGAGCTGATGGTTGAGCTGAGCTGTTGGGTGAGCTGAGCTGTTGGGTGAGCTAAGGTAAAGTGAGCTGAGCTGAGCTGTGATGGGTGATAGGATACATTGCTTTTTATTTGGAAAGTATAATGAAATATGAAGATATTTTAAACTTTGATATAACACCATAGCTTAAGATGTTTGGTTCTAATTATTAATGGAATTATTTTAACACATAGATATTTTTATAAATAAGACAGATAATTTTTCGTGATCTTTTCTCTTGGTGTTTTTGATAATAAATATATTTCTATTTTTTTAGTAAAATATTTCTATTTTTATCATAAAAAAAAAATTCCGGTACAATCCGGTTTTTCGACTTTTTTCAAAATTCCGAGAAAATCGGTTTTAAAGTTGGGGTAAATTTTTTTTTTTCGAAAAATCCCCGAATCTTTAAACGCTCCTGGAAGCTAAACCGCTTTAGAGCAATTTTTGGGAGTGATGCCAAATGATAGCTTGTGTCATGGGCCTACGCTTAGCACATTATCAGATTTTTAAAAAATCGTCTTCCATGTTAAACCGCCACATCATGCCTATTTTATCAGAATCGTGCCTAATTTTTTTTTTACTTTTAAGTTCTCCCGGTTTGAGAACGCGTGGACCTACAGGGATGAGAGTTGTACCCAAATGTAGGTTAAAGTCCCCGCTACCTTTTCTCATCAAAAAATTTTATTTTCATTTTCTTCAAAATTCCGCTATATAGGCGTTGGAACGCTTTGATCTAGAGACAGGGCAGTGGTACCATATGAAAGCTTATATTCTCAGCTAGCCGATAGTGGTATAATCCGGTTTTTCGATTTTTTTCAAAATTCCGAGAAAATCGCCTTTGAAAGTTGGGGCAAAATTTTTTTTCGAAAAATCCCCGAATCTTTGAACGCTCCTAGAAGCTAAACCGCTTGAGAGCAATTTTTGGGAGTGATGCCAAATGATAGCTTGTGTCATGGGCCTACGCTTTGCACATTGTCAGATTTTTAAAAAATCGCCTTCCATGTTAAACCGCCACATCATGCCTATTTTTTCAGAATCGTGCCTATTTTTTTTTTACTTTTAAGTTTTCCCGGTTTGAGAACGCGTGGACCTACAGGGATGGGAATTGTACCCAAATGTAGGTTAAAGTCCCCGCTACCTTTTCTCATCAAAAAATTTTATTTTCATTTTCTTCAAAATTCCGCTATATAGGCGTTGGAACGCTTTGATCTAGAGACAGGGGAGTGGTACCATATGAAAGCTTATATTCTCAGCTAGCCGATAGTGGTATAATCCGGTTTTTCGATTTTTTTCAAAATTCCGAGAAAATCGCCTTTGAAAGTTGGGGCAAAATTTTTTTTCGAAAAATCCCCGAATCTTTGAACGCTCCTAGAAGCTAAACCGCTTGAGAGCAATTTTTGGGAGTGATGCCAAATGATAGCTTGTGTCATGGGCCTACGCTTAGCACATTATCAGATTTTTAAAAAATCGTCTTCCATGTTAAACCGCCACATCATGCCTATTTTATCAGAATCGTGCCTAATTTTTTTTTTACTTTTAAGTTCTCCCGGTTTGAGAACGCGTGGACCTACAGGGATGAGAGTTGTACCCAAATGTAGGTTAGAGTCCCTGCTACCTTTTGGCATCAAAAAAATTTTTTTCATTTTTTTCAAAATTCCGAGATATAGGCGTTGGAAGTTGGGGCGCTCATTTTCAGCTCAGCTCACTTTCAGCTCAGCTCAAATGAGTTAAGCTAGCTCAAATTTGAGCTGAGCTGTCAGCTGAGCTGAAATGTGAGCTTTTTGCAACCCTGGCAACTCACCACATAGAAATTACCACATGCAACTTGCCACATGCAACTTGCCACATGCAACTTGCCACATGTAACTTGCCACATGCAACTTGCCACACGCAACTTGCCACATGCAACTTGCCACACGCAACTTGCCGCATGCAACTTGCCACATACAACTTGCCACATGCAACTTGCCACATGAAACATGTAACTTGCAACGTGTTGTGTGTTTTATGTTTGCCGTACTGCGGCGTACTGCATTTTTAAATACTAAAGTACTGCCTACTCTAAAGGTGAAACGACAGCCCTGCTACCCAGGGTGATCGCGTCATAATCCCTTTGACATTCTTGTCAAAAAGTAAATTTTCATACCCACCCTCCCATAAGAAGTATAACTTCAAAAAGAAACAGAAACATTTTGTTTGAAAATTTGTCGTACCATGTATTTAAGCCATTTTTAATGAAGATGTTTTTGCGTAATTTTATAAATCTGTCATATATTAAAAAGAGGTTATATTATTCAAGTCTTAATGATTAATTTTCAAACTAAACAGTCACTGTGACGTATACGTAACATTATTTATCTATTGAAAAACCAAAATTTATGAATCTAGTTGATGTATTTTAAACAATTAAAACTTTGCATACAAATCCAATTAAATCATTTAGATAAAAATTGCGTATTTATACGTTTGAAGAAATTCAACACTTGTTCCTTTCAACTCTTCTCCTCGTTTTGCAGTGTATTCAACATTTTTAACTTATTATTGTCAATTTTAATTCATTTTTATCTACACCCTATTTCAGCCCAACTTTGTCATATTTCATCACCTTTCATGCTATTCAAGTAAATTTCCATCAGCTTTTGAGTCATTATTCATAATGAAATACCTTTATCTTAATAAAACCCATTTCAAAGGGTTTTGAAAATGTCAAAACTTCTCTCAAAAGCATTTAAGTGCCCCATTTAACATAATCCAATAACTTTGCCACCTCTCAATTTATGTCAGCATAAAATCTCCTACTTGTGTGTGTATTTGCATTTGCAACTGTTTCTGATGGCATTAATCAAATTTCAACGCACATCAATCAAATATTAATCGGTCACCTCACATCGAATGCAAATTTTTGGTCATTCACTGGAATGAGATTTGATGTTTGATGGAGAACAGAGGACGTAAGAGAACAGCCCAAGGAGCACCTTAATCAGCATTAATTCTGTGATGGCAAAGGATATTTTGTACTCCTGATGAATATTAATATAATTATTCCATTAAATCACTACAACATGCTATTGATTATTTTCTGTGTGTGAGTGTGTAAGTGAATTGAAATTCCTATTTCTATTTCTGGGGAACTCGTACAACTCAATGAAAACAGTGTAAAGAACAACAACTATTACCACGAATCACATCACTTCATCCAAAACCCAGAGTCAGAGTCAAATTCACAGAGCCACATCCATCCCATCATGCGAACCACACCTCGATTGTCTGTGCCAGCCAAACTCGAATGCAAATGATTTTCTCCTGATTGACGGATTGGAAAATTTCAAAAACCGAATAGGAGCGATTTCAATGGGAAGCAGCTTTCAATCGATTGATAGTCCGCTCCGCGCTGCCAGGCAAAATATGTGGGCTTCCAAGGATGATGGAGACAAAGGTAGCTCTCAACCAATCAATCTGAAAGCCTCCAACACACACAATTTATGTATAGGTTCTATCGCGGCTTTTGGCTATACTTTGCTCGCTGCTGTTAAAAAGCTGACGAAGCATGAATTCCTAATGGGCAAGTTGTGTTATGCAAAACGCACTCGGTCAAGGGATACATAAATAATGGGTCAGTGGGACTCTGATGGATAATTATTATGGCCAGTGAATTTGAATTCACGCTGCCTTCTCTTTTGTCTCTTTGTTTCGTCTCATCATCAACTTTTTCGAGGCTATCGTATTTAAAATACTTTTATTTTTCTATAAAATGGTCGAAGGATACCATGAGTAGTATTTGGCCAATATTTAATGAATTGAAAGTGCGATTGCATGTTTGCTTTACAATTTATTTCTATCTATAGTTGAGTCCCTTTAGAAAAAATCCTTCTCAAGGTAAAAAATAGTAGTGGGCATCCCTTTTAATGGAATCGAAACAATGTGAATGGCGCACACAAATTAATAACCCACAGGTAGTAGGTAAGTGCTCTTCTACTGAATAATGCACTTTGCCAATGTTGATGACTATGCATTTTTAATGACTATAGTTTTACTATAAGTGAAATGGAAAATATAGTTTTTTTCTTTTTCTTTTTCTTATTTTTGTTTTTTTTTTTTTTGAATGAAAATTAATATTCAAACAGGAACTTTTAGTCAGTTTGAGTGCAGGATCAAGTAAGTGTTTTAAGGTGTGGAGGAAAATTTATCTCCAAAATCAATGAAATGGGTTTTTACTTTTTGTAAAAAAAAAAATAAGTCACTGTGGCGTATACGTGATATTTTTTGTTTACTTTGTTTTTTTATTTATTAAAAAAATATTTTTTTAAGAAATTTAAAAATAAAAACTAAAAAAATAGTACCTATTAAATTTGGTATACAAAGTTTTTTTTTTAAAGAACCGTTTTTTAAGAAATTTAAAAATAAAAACACTAAAAATAGACGATATATAAATTTGGTTCGAACTTGCAAAAATATATTCCTTAATGATTTTAATCCCAAAATAAGTTTTTTTCTGAAAAACGTTAGAGTCGTTTTTTTTTTTAAATAGTTCAAAAAGTTTAAAAAATTTGGTAGGTATGTCATTCAAATGAAAATATTAATTGAAATATTAAAACATTGTTTCAATGAAATTCATTCATCAGTTCTTAAAAAAAATTTTCAAAAAATCGAAAAATAATTTGTTTTTGAAAATTTTTCTTGAGGCCACAACAATTGGTACAAAATTTGATTTCTTCTTCAAAGAATAACTTTCAGAAATAAAAAAAAAAAAAAACAAATATTGTAGTGTTTTTTTAAATTAATCAAAAATTTTAAACATTAAAAAATTGATTTGTAAATTTCGAAAAAATAGGCACTAGGTACTCAAGACTTAGTTTTCAAAAACTCGAAGTTAACAAAATAGTTTCTACCTTTTCTATGAAATTAAATGGTATTTGAAAAAAGTACACAGAGAAAAATAGACCACATAAAATAGAACAAAAACAATAAGATTTCTCTATGGTTTTCATCCAAGAAGGAAACCTTATTAAAACAATCGGGTTTTCCTTATTGTTTTAAAATCTGCAAAAAAATAAAAAACGATGACCAGGCTGGGAATCGAACTGGAGACTTCAAATCATTAGTCGCCCACCTTACCACCTGAACCAACCAGCCATGAAAATATTGATCGCGATTTTTGTTCTAGTGCTAAGTTGCAAAAAAATCAACTTTTCAGCCAAATTTTAATAAGATTTTCTCTATAAAAATAATAAGAAATCTCCTTAAAAAAACCTTATTAATCGTTGATTTTAATAAGATTTCCTTATGAAATGTATGGACGGTAAAACAATATGGCAATCTGTTAGTTTTTAGCGGGTCATATTTTTCTCTGTGTAGTAGTTTTCGTCCTGAAAATCAAAGAAAAAGTCAGAAAATATAATGTTTTTGCTTTTAGTACCAGTTCAACAAAGTTTTAAAAACTTAAATAATTTTTTTAACTTTAATTTTCAAAAACATTAAAAATACAATAGCACAATCAACCCAAAATTTATAATATCAACTAGTCCCTTGTGTCATAATGTAAAAACCTGACTAACATCTTCTTGTTTTAATTTTTGTTTTCATTCTTTTTACTTGTCACTTTAATTAATGGCTTTTATCTCCCCTTACAAAACTCTTTACTGACTATTAATATTTTCATATAATAAAAATACAAAAACTAAAAAAAATAATAATAATAATAATAATAAAAATGATAAATTTAATCAGTTGATTTGAAGAGAGAGCCCTTTTTCCACTATACACATCCACCTGTCAAATTTCCAACTTCTAATAAATCATGTCTTGCACAAAATGACAACCACAACATAACGAATGTATATAGAAGAACAGCAAAAAAAAAGCATCCTTAAATCCATCTGTCACAACAAAAAAACAACAAACAAAAAAAAATACACTTGAATTGCATTGAAAGTACCTCATTGGCTCCACTCATTGGCTTGTCTTAACTTATTATTTTCTCATCGAAAATCAGTGCTGTCTCTTTTACAATTGAGAGTTAAGTAATGCTTCTTTTTTATGTCTTTAGTGCTTTTTCTACAGAGGTCAATAAAAATACTCCTATAAGGCTAAATTACATCTATAAGACTGATTAACTAACTCCAGAAAGTATTGAAATTTTTCAACTCTCCGTCCAGAATGCTTCGTTTTTGGAGAATTGAAAAATTATTTGCACCTATAACACTCCTTTAACGCTTCCATAAATCCTTGTAGGAGTGATAATTTTTTTAAATTCTTCGTTGAACTATTTTCTGAACTAGCTCATTAACAAAAAAAAGTAAAATGTTACTAAAACACTACTAACGACAGCCCTGGTTGCATCCTTTCTTCATCACGACTAACTCTAAGCACGGATAATAGTTAACAAAAAGGATCTAAAAAAAAAAACACTAACTGCTTGTTCATTGCAAATCCAAACTGATGTCCATGCTGACAAGGAAAGCCTCAAGAAAAATAAAATAAAAAAAAAAATAACAGACCCAACAACAAGAATAAATACAAAGTTTTTCCTTCTGCGCGTTGTTAGATGAATAAAAGAAACGAACAAACCTCAAGGTGCACAACGCACACACACACACACACACAATTTACTTCGTTTTAGTTCCGTCCGACAATGGAAGGAAAATAGTGTATGGTGATGGCACTTACCGCTAATTACGCTCATCAAGGCAATTAAAATGAAGATAAATATGTATGTTTGTAGGTTTGTCCGCCATCAGCCGGCTCTGTGTTGTCCAACTTTTTAGCTCGCTCTGATGATGAGAAGACTTGAGAGTTTTTCGCACTCTTTAATAATAAATTGTACAAGTTTTATGCTATTGACTATTATGTCTTGAGGTGTACTGGATGGAACTGTGAGACTTATAAATGAGAACTAAAAAAACAACAACAACAACTTTGGAGCCAGTACTGGCTGCTATTTGCTAGAAGCATCACAGAAGAGGAGAGGAAAGATTGAATGGATTGGTCATAGATGCCTGATGGCGGCGTTTTGTTCTCTCGCGTGTTGAAATTGTACAGTGCGACTCAATTCAGTTGAAGAATTATTACCCACCTCAGACGCGACTTCCCTTCCGTGCCCCCAAGGGGATAGAAAATTCCTTTCAATCGATTAAGGAGAGCTTGACTTTGATTTTTTTTTCTTCTAGGTATGTTCTTTTTGCTCTCGATAGATTGTATGAGCTCCAACTTAGGTTTGGACAGACGAAACGATACGACACGACTTCATGACGATAAGGCGACCAGCCAACGACGACTCGACGCACGACACGACGGGAAATATATTCTCCCTCTTCCGTAACCCCGCGCCTCTGGCGCTAGCTCTGAAACATGGTGTTCGAATAAGGAATCCTGAGCAGCAATTTCAATTGCTTCCAAGTCATTACACAACAATTTGGAATGCATTTCTTGATCCATTAAACTAATTTCATGGCAAGGCACACATTAGGATCAGCCAGTGACTTTGGTATTACGTACATAGGAGGTATTTTTTTTCCGCTTGATGGGATATAGAATATATCCAAAGTAAATGCAAAAATTTGAGAGTGCCAATCATTAAGAACAGGAACTTAATGGAAAATACTACTTGCATATTCTCAAGGAACAAAATTTTGGAGACACATTTGTTGAAGATTGATTTTTTCTCAGAGACTTGGGGTCAGAATTAATGGAATTCAAAATTATGTACTGATAAACAGACGAAATATAATGAGATTTGATAACTGCTGAATATTTACATAAAGTTTGGAGACTTCTCCAAAACTTTCTAGTTGATAAGAATCAGACAACTTCGTCAAACAATTAATAAAATTTAATTTTTTGAAAAGGAAATAAATGGAAAATACTACTTGGATATTCTCAAGGGACCAAATTTTCTTATTAACTACGAAATAAAAATATTTGGAGACATTTTTTGTTGAAGATTGATTTTTTTCACAGAGAACTTTGTCAGAATTATTGGGATCCAAAATTATTTAATGATAAAAAGAAAAAATATAATGAAATTTGATTGCTGAATATTTACATAAAGATTGGAGACCTCTCCAAATCTTTCTTGGTGATAAGAATAAGACAACTTTGTCAAACTATTAATAAAATTTAATTCTTTGAAAAGGAACGAAATGGAAAATATTACTTGGATATTCTCAAGGGACCAAATTTTGGTATTAACTGCGGAATGGAAATCGTGGAGACATTTTTGTTGAAGATTGATTTTTTTCACAGAGAACTTTGTCAGAATTATTGGGATCCAAAATTATTTAATGATAAAAAGAAAAAAATATGATGAAATTTGATAACTGCTGAATATTTACATAAAGTTTGGAGACTTCTCCAAAGCTTTCTAGTTGATAAGAATAATACAACTTCGTCAAACTATTAATAAAATTTAATTTTTTGAAAAAGAACTAAATGGAAAATATTACTTGGATATTCTCAAGGGACCAAATTTTGGTATTAACTGCGAAATAGAAATATTTGGAGACATTTGTTGAAGATTGATGTTTCTCAAAGAAGTGGGTCAGAATTAATGGAATCCAAAACTATTTTCTGATAAACAGAAGAAATTTAATAAGATTTGATAACACTGCTGAATATTTACATAAAGTTTGGAGACCTCTCCAAATCTTTCTTGTTGATAAGAATAAGACAACTTTGTCAAACTATTAATAAAATTTAATTTTTTGAAAAGGAACGAAATGGAAAATACTACTTGGATATTCTCAGGACCAAATTTTGGTGTTAACTGCGAAATAGAAATATTTGGAGACATTTGTTGAAGGTTGATTTTTCTCGGAGAATTGGATCAGAATTAATGGAATCAAAATTATTTTCTGATAAACAAAAAACTAGTGACATTTTATAGGTCTTTAAAGTTTATCTACGCTTTGGAGACTTCTCCAAAACTTTCTAGTTGATAAAAAATGTAACAACTTCGCGAATCTTTTAATACAATTTGTTTTTTTTTTGAAAATTTATCCGTGATTTCTTTGATGAATTCTGTCAATCTTTGTCTAATATCTTGTCATAATGAAAGTTTGTATGTAAGTTTTGTTAGTCGTGCTTGATGTCTCCAAACTAACAAATGTCCATTATGTTGAATTTCTTTGTTAACACAAGAATCGAATCAATTAACATTGAATTTAAATTAATTTGACTTATTTCTTCCAGTGTTTGGGTGGGAGATCTTTGTTTACTGTGATTTCTCAGTAGTTGGCGGAATAAATCTATCTCTTTCAATGCAACATTGTTGCAATGTAACAGTTGGCAATGTATTTAAAGGTATTTTAATTGATTTAATCGCCCTCGCAATTGAAGACCAGAAAAAAAGAGACCTTAACAAAAAAAATACAACTTCATGACTTAGATTTCTATGGACAGTCAGTAACAACCAAAAATGGGGGTTCCTTGGAAATAGAAATATATACAATGTCTCTAGGTTAAATGGGGATAAAAAGTCAGCAACCCAGCATGAGTTTCTACCGTATTTTACTATTGGGTCTTGGTTTTCTTTTTTAAAATCTTATTGAAGAGATCTTTGTAGGTCTTGGACTCTCTTTTACAAAGTTGCACAAAAAAGGAAAAAAATAAAAACTTGACCCTGAAGTATTTTAGTTGGTAATTTAATTCGAATTAGTTTTCTCTACACACTTACACCTTATCCTGGAAATAATCAATGTTTCGCACACACCAGAAAAATGTAATCAACACTTAAAACAAAAGAGGAATTCAATTCAATTTCCGATCAGCAACTATTACAATCAAGCTTCAAGTAAAGTAACATGTTTGTGATTGCATTTAATGTCTTTACTTCGGTTCGTTGTGTATAACTGAGAGTAGATAGAATATTAAAACAGTATGGCTGACAGGGAAATAGCTGTATCAAGAAGATATAAGAAGGAGAAAAGTATTGATAGGAAATGCTACAATTAAGCATTGCATAGTTTTTTAAGCAAAATGTTTTTGAATTCAGTTACCTATTTTTTCTTACAAATAACAATAATAAAAAAATTTGTACGAAAATGTTTTAGTAATTTTAATAGTAAAGTTATGAAAAATTTTCAAAAATGGTCATTTTTGGTTTTTTAAAATTTGTTTTTTTTTAAACAAATTTTTTTGAAGACCGACCAATCAAATTTATTGAAACTTTGTAATTATGTGCGAATTACTATTATTCCCTTCCGAATAACAATTTTTTAATAAATTTTTGAAAATTTGTATAAAAAAAATATTTAAAAAAAATTGCTCCAACGATTTTCAATTTTTTGTTATTCAATAAATAATATGTACATCGTTTTGAGATCTAAATTATTAAAAAAATGCTTGTAAAACTTTAAACAAAATTTTATTTTTTTAAGTTTTACTTTTTTGTTTTCTTTAAAAAATTCTTTTATGACTTTTAAAAAAGCTTAAATAATAACATTTACAGTTAACTAAATACAAAGAAAAATAACTGAAAAGTCGAAAAAAATTGCTAAAATCTTTTTTGCGAATTTAGTTTATACTTTTTCATGGCGCTAGAACTTTTTTCGGTCTCACTATTTTATGGCGAATCATATATGAAATTGATGTAGAATTTTCTGAGGAATTCGAATACTGTATTCACAATTGTCAAAAATGTATTTTCACCCTTTTAAATACACTTTTCTGTGACCACTTTTCATTTTTGTCCTGCCAAATTCGCACCCGTGTGCCGACAGAGGGTTAATAATCTGGAATTTTCTATTTTAGCTTAAATTAATCACTTTTCGTCACTTTTACCTAAAATTGATTTGCTTCATCTATAAGACTTCACTTCAGAATTCGGCTGAAAACTTGCATTCATAACTTTAAATTTTACAAGAGATTAGGTAGTATTGGGGGAGAATAATAAAAATGTCGGTTTCAGTTAAGACTCAGTAGTGTAGTTTTTATTTAACAGGTTTGGGTAACATTTTTTGGGTTCGAAGCAAGTTTCAATTTTGTCTGAAGCATAACTTATTTATGATCCACAAAGCGGTCTCAAAGTTTGTGTTTTCATTTTTGAAAATGGTCCTGAGTCAAATTTTCTCAAGTGGGCCCCCTAAAACCGACTTCTCGAATTTGATACTTTTTTTGTATTTTTGAAAAATTTCAATTTTGTTAAAAGTTATAAACAAATGAAATTTTTCAGGTCTTTTTGTTAAAATGGCTATATCTCAGTAATGAAATGATAAAAATAAATAAAATTTGGTACACATATTACCAATTGTACACACAACAATGTACTTAAAAAAAAATTTTCAAAAAAAAAAAATAATTTTTAAATAATGTATTTTATATAAACAATTGCATTTTTTACTAACTTCTGGAGTACGTAGGAAAACCATTTTTCTTATATTCGATTTGAAATTTTATAAGCTTTCATTATCTGAAAGAAAATTTTAGTGCAATTCATAAGAAAAAAAGTTATGCATGTTTAAACTTTGCCGAATATTTATCTTTAATAGCACTTTTCAACAAAATTGAACTTTTTTTTGCCACAAGAACCAAAATATACTTTTCTAGAGGTTTTTGAGGTGCTGAACTCGAATCCGAAGTCAAAAAAATTTGATTGGCCTCCGTTTTTCAAATATTACCGTTATAAAAAGCAAAAAAGCTTAATTTTGGCTGTTTTCGAGGTTATGTTTTTATGTGGGATAATTCATTATAAACAAATTTGTAACAGTGTCCATGAGCACATATTTTATTCTTTCAAAAGCAAATTTTAATTGATAATGATATTAAAATTCTTTATTGTTCATTGTCATGACATACTGTATCAATATCATTAATAAGACTCGATTACAATGTGGCATTCAGCCATGAAACCCCTTTTCCTATATAGACATACTGGAAGCACATACAATGCAACAAAACTTATATTATTTGAGTGCTTCCAATGAATTTAAAATATTTTCTGTCGAAGAAGAACAAGAAGTTGGTATAACCTGATGATTCTCATATCCACAATAAAAAAAAAAATGAAAGAAACGAAAAATTGCATCTCTTCAACCAGCATTTTCATAGACCTAGACCGAGAATAAGCCTTATAGGTAGAACTTAAAGATAAAATAGATACATGTGTACATACAGAACATACTCGAATGCAACATTGTTGCGAATATATTAAATTTGATTCCAAATCCAAATGGTTTATTTATTTTTCCAACACTATTTGTTTTAAAGTAAAAAAAAAAAAAAAAAAAAAAAAACAAAAATCATAAGCTTAAAGGCAACTTTAGGGATTCAGAAATAATTTAAAAAAAAATTTAAGGACCTGAAAAAAACAAACCAAAGATGAAATAATTACATTTAATTCTGTTTAGCTTATATATTTTTTCTTTTTGAAACTTCTTCATCCTTAGAGTTTATGTGATGAAATAAAATTTTTCTATAAGCACTTACTTTTTTTCTCGTAAAATGAACAGAAATACGTTCCACATTTTTTTTAACAGTTCTTATTTTTGTTAGTTAAATTATTTTAAACTAGGGACATGTTAAAATTTTTCAAAAAAACAGGTAAAGGCAATGTGGAAAACGGAACATTTTCCAAACAATCATTTGATAGTTCACGTGAAATATTGTGGACTGTAAGAATGAAATTTGTATTCGCATGAAATATTGTGGACTGATGTATAACTGAAAATTTTCTCAAACATTTTCTGTGACTACGATTTCTTAAAACTTAACCAAATTGCTAATAGATTAAAATGTATGTGAAATTATCTGCTCTACATTCCACAGAAGCAAAAAAGATGAAATTATTTGCGGTGTGAAAAATCCTAAAACATTGCACTTCATTTAATTTATTTGTCAAAATAATGTTTCTCTTTCCTGAGGTAAACGAAATTTTCATATTCATTGCAAATCCAAGTTCAGTGAAATGAAAAACAAATGCGTTCCACAAAATTTCATATTGCCTATTATACAATTTTCTGAGGTTGTGTTCAAATATAAAAAAATCTTAAAAAAGTTTAACTTTAGGTTTTTTTTTCAAACTCTGAGGGCTAAAAAATTAATGAAATGTACTATAAAATCCGTTGTGGAACGTATTTAATTTTCATTAGATCATGCTACTCGTTTTGCTTGAAATGAAAAATGTATGCATTGATTACATAGTGTCTAAGGAGCAATATTATTGTTAATCACTTACTTGAAATGTGACAAACAAACAACCTTTAGATATCTAAAAATAGAAACTGTGGATTGTGGAATGTAATGTTTATATTTTTTATTTTCTTTCAATTTGGATTATCTTTGAAGCACCAAAATGAATTCAAGAACAAAATTTTTACACTGTTAATTTCAGTTTTAAAAAATGTGGAATGTAAGTTTTAAACTTTCTATCCACATTAAAGTTTTTGTTAATTTTGGCTTCGTGAGCCAAAATTCTTGTGAAAACTTCCACAGACTTTAATCGTTGCTATTTGTAAAACCTAGTTTTCAAGATCGAGTTGAAATGAAATATCTAGTACAATTGCAATACATTCCACAAACACTAATTTCACATCAAATTTGCGATTAAGAGCTAATTTTTTGTGGAACGTGTTAATATTTTATTTCACCTGAGGTTACTGATATTGAAATTGGTAAATATTGTCTTGAAATTTTTAGAGCAAATTTCTGCGACCCTGAAGTAGATTATTTTTTATTGGTGAATATATTTTCCGGTGAATCTAATCAAACACTTAAAGGTGTAAAACAGAATCCAATTCCTAGATAGAAAAGAGAACCAATATGTGGGCTTGATGGGTTGTAGTAGTGTAATGGTGTGGAAGTGGACGCGGAGACGGGAACTCTCTTGACGGGGCACATAAAGTCACAATCGCATTCAAGACGGGCGTCCGTCGCGCCAAAGCGGCTCCGATGAAGTAGGGAACTGGCCAGCTCATGGTCACACTGATTGCTCAAAAGAGCAGCTTGTTGTGTGTGTATATGAGGGATGGTGTTTGGGAGTGTGAATTTTATTGTGACTGTCGAACATTTTTCTCACTGTCCAATCTGTCCATCCGAGGCCAAAGTGATGCTATACTCCTGTTTCTCTGCTGCTGCTGAGCTGATGATGATGATGACGTGCAGCAATGTTGCGGTTTTTATTCGGATCAAATTGTCTGGCACTTTGGTCATTAACACGCGCAACATTGTGTGTCCATATTCTCGCCCCAAAAAGTGTGAACAATAATTTGGTTGGTTGGGTGTTTTGTTTTTTGTCTTGTTTCTTCCGAGAACCATCTGTGTGTAGTTGGTTCTTCTGGTTTTAATTCTGATAATGGCAGCGTTGGTTTTGTTCAGTTTTGAACAAAAAAAAAAATAAACCACAACTGCGTCGTATAGACCAGAGAGTATAGAGTTTAGGTTGATACAATGTTAATGGGAAACCATTTCATATACATATGCATTCAGGGTAGCAGCTGTCAGTTTTTTTGGACCATTTGGTAGCAAAGTTGGCAAAAGTATTGTATTTTTTTTTTTTTTTGGAAAATTTCCTTGACTGTGCCACAATTTGTGGTAATTGTGGGCAGATAAAAGCTAGGAGAGGTCTGTCTTTTTTTCTATGTCTCGTGTGACAATGCAATTAAAATTTTGTTTAACTTTTATTGCATTTGGCTTATGTCATGAAAAAGTAACAAAAACGTTTATAGAAATGACATTCAACTTATTTCTAAATGCAGTAATTCTTATCCAAGTGTGGGATGTCATATAGTTTTTGGAGAGTTAGAGAATATCAATGTCAAAGCAAAGTTTGTCTTTTATGACTGCCCATGACATGAATTGTAGTCTTTTAAGAATATTTATTACTTAGCCTTCAAGAATTAGTCTTTGTTTTATGTTAAAGTTCTTAAACACCTTATTATGGGGTATTTAAATTTCATGTTTTAATATGTAAATATTAAAAAAAAAAGATTGTGGGTATTTAAGTAGCTTAGTAAAAATATATTCCACTGTCATAAAACAAAAGCTAAAAAGTTGATGACATCTTTCTTAAAGTACTCACTATTAAATTGTCTTATTTTAAATACTATTTTAGTTTTAAAACCGAATAAAAAGTAATGAGCTATTGATTTAACACTTCTGTAACCACACCTCATTAAATATCTACAATAAAATATTAATTTCTATAATTTGAAGAAGCTTTTTAGTTTTAGAAAAAATTATAATCTTTTTTATCAAAAAACAAAACCATGGTTTTATGGTTTTTCTAATAGTTCCTATGGCTTTAACTGAATGAAATTGAAATGGGACCACATTGCAGCCACCAGCTTTCCAATATAAAAAGAATTATCAAAATTGGTTCACTCAGTCCAAAGTTATGAGGTAACAAACATAAAAAATACAGACGAATTGAATACCTCCTCCTTTTAGAAGTCGGTAAAAACTAAAGAAAGCGTCAAATGTAACTGCACTAACCTAAGTATTTTAAAAGCTTGCTTCGTATTTTATCGCTATTAAATTTTTTAAAATTAACAATCTTCATAAAGTAAAAAAGTCTCCAAAAGTCTTCAAGCACTAAAAAGCTTCTATGATGCTATAAGTTTTTTGAAATGATTAGTTTTCAGGGAGTAATCAAGCAGTGAAAAGACTTCCATGAAGCTTTACAATTTTAAAAACTAAAAAAAAGACTTTATAAAGTAAAAAGTCTCCACGAGTCTCTAAGATGCAATAAGCTATGAGACATTTTGAAATGAATAGTCTTTATGGTAAACAAAAAATCTCTAAAAGGCTTCAAGCAAGAAAAAAACATCCATGCATCTATGAAACTAAACACGAAACGTTTTCATATACATAGTTAAAAAGTCTCCAAAAGGCTTCAAAATGTAAAAACCTCTAAAAAGTTTTAAGAATTATTAAATTGAAAACTCTATACCTATGAAGTAAAGCAGTAAAAGCATCTTGGAAGCTATAAGCCTTTTTAAAACGAAAAGTTTCAATGGAATAAAAAAGTCTCCAAAAGACTTCAAGTAGTAAAAACCTTTAAATAAAAGTCTTTATGGAGTAAATAGTCTCCAGAAGGCTTTAATCAGAAAAAAAAACTTCTACGAAGGTATGAGTCTTTTAAAAACGAAAAGTCTCCACAGGGCTTTAAGCAGTAAAAAAAAACTCCATGAATCTATGTGACTTATTTATAAAAACAAAAAGTAAAAGACTTAACCTGAAATTCTTTATGCAGTATACAGGCTTCAAGAAAACAACGACTGTTGTATACGTTAACTAATATCTTTTATAGGTTTGTAGTTTCAAATTAAAAAAACACAATTTCCTTACATAAAACTAAAAAAATGCGACCTTTTTTGCGTTTTTGTAAAATTTTAATTATCTTTCTGATTGATAACAAACATTTTTGTAACATTTCACTAACCATAATAGGGTTCTTTCCATTCACTCAATTGCACTCAACTTCATTGACTATCAAATAGATTAAGTTTAATCATAGACCAAATATTTTGAACTCAAATAAAGAGTTAGTTATTAACTAAAGGTAAACATTTTAAATTTAAAAATAAAATCAAAATTTTGCTAACCACACAAATATTAATCAACCTGATAATACTTTTCAACACCATTATAAAATGAGCAATTATCTATTATGATAACTTTTATCAGAACTCGTGCTAATTGAAATATTTCATAACATTCTGTTATTTGATACCAATGAATCAAACAGCAAAAAACATCATCAAACGAATTTAATTAAATAAATTGCTAAGCAAAAATAAACAAATTAATTCCTAATTAAGGCTTAATCAATCCATTCAGCAACTCTATATTTATTTCATTTATTTAATAAAAATGCCAATTTATTTTTTGCTTAAGCTCACTGCATCAAAAAAATACTGTTATTAGGTAATCAATTTATAAAGATTTTGAGTTGTGAAAAAAGAGTTATCAAATTTTAATTAGTGGCTCTGCGGTTAGTGTATTAAAATAAATTGAAGGATTTATTCCTGCTGCACTAAAAAGCCATCGATAATAATAAAAAACACATCCCATCATAATGATTTACAGCCTGACATTCGAGTGGTGGAATGATAAATTTAAAACATAAAAAAAAAAAAATATAAATACACACTCCAGGTACAAGAGACACTTAATTGATATAAAACTACCCAATCAAACCAAAGTGCTCAGGTTCAGGTTCACCTGAGAGACTCAGTGACGCCCTCTTTCACACTACAATTTTTTTTTGTTTGCTTTTGACCATTTTCATTAAAATTAATTTAATATTCAAGTCAGATAGCGATTTTTTTTTGTATTTTTTTGAAAAATTACAATGTGTCTATAAAAAATGTCAACAAAAACCCACGACAATAAATTTAATTTAGCAAGGACTTTACTGTTGGGTAAATCCCACAGTCATTTAACGAGCTTCAATGTCAATCAAAGTTGATTTTATGAACAAAATCGAGTAATTGAGTTGGGATGGAAAATTGAGATCTTTTGTTGTTTAGGACCTAGAGGCTAAGCATGCCACACCTTTTTTTTTTTTGATTAAGTGACAACATTTAATAAAGATTTATTTGTTTAATGAAAAAAGAAATATAACACCAGAATTATTATCAAGTTAAAAAAGCATTGACGAATTTAATAAATCAAAATGACTTTTTTTTATTTATTTTTCATTGATACAAGGCTTAAGTCTTGGAAGAAATGTAGGTATGGTAAGCAAAATTTTGTGATGTTTATTTCGTTTGTTTTATTTAAATGTTAACCTTTAGTTAGTAAATATATTTGAATTCAAAATATTTACTCTATATACAGCAACTATTTATATTTGAATTCAAATTACTTTGAGTTCAATTATAAATTGGAGTTTTGCATAAAAAAAGTTTTACCAAATTTTAAAGAGATTTCAAATTCCTACATATTTTCAATGTTAGTCGTCATAGGATTCACAAAACATACAGCCCAAAATAAACAAAAAAGGTCAATTGCACAAAATATATTTATTTAAGGAAAAACTTTTTTATTTTTATAAATTTCTCAATTTTTGCAAAAAGAGGTCATTTCCGCGAAACTGTCAATGATTTAATTGTTTGGTTTAAATGTTTAAAGTCTAGTATGTAAATATTTTTTCCAAAATCTTGGATCAAATATATTTTCGAGAAGATTATGTAGGTATGGTAACTATAATTTAGCCCGATCTGCATAGCATACTAATCTTAAGTTTATATGTATATTCTTTAGAGTAATGAACTTGATTTTTTATTAACAAACGTTTCAAGAAAAGTAAATTTTCAAAATCGTTTTAGAGCATCTTCTTAAGAAATTAAAAGAACAAAAAAACGATTTAAAATATAGTCCGTATGTCATTTTGTAGTAATTGTTTATCAACACTAAAAACAAAGATTTGAAAAAAAAAAAAAATCAAATGTGCCTTTTTCGAAAAATTGATGTTTAAACAAAATATATAAGAAATTCATTTTTCAATATTTAATTTATTTTTGATTAATACAATAAAAGTTTCTTGTTTAACAAATTTTGTTGATTTGAAGTTGACATTTTGGACAAAATCAGAGGGAAAAACATGTTGAAATCAACGACAACCGATAATTCTAAAATGAAACCTATAATTTTTTTTTCAATATTAAATCAACGTTAACGATACTACATATTTTAACATTGCTTCAGCTTATGGGAGGTAGAGTAAAGTCGGGTATTGTGATACATGTTTCTTTTTTAATATATTTTGGAAAATATTGAATCAAACTAAAAAAATTGTGAAAATGTGCAATTTTATATTAGCTTCGTGTCTTGAATGTTTTGCACTGTTTTTTTGTGTCTGAAAAAAGTTTTCTATCAAAATGTGCGCTGGCCTCGAAAACGCCACTTTTGGAAAGTGGAGGGTAATATAACATTATACCTATATGAGTGTCTTCATTTTTGAAATAAGCAATAAATATGTTTTTATTTGTCTTTATTGAGAATGAAGGAAAAAACAACAAAAGATTCAAAATTACATGTATGTTTTTTTTTAATTTAAGATAAAATATTATTCTCATTGTTTGAATATTCTAAGGGAGTTTAGTATACCACATGAGCGGGTACAATGTAAAAAAAATTAAAAAAGTATATAGGTACAGGGTGTCCGGTAGAAAATGGATACGCCGAAAATGGCTGATAGGTGCACTTTTGACTGTTCTGAAACCGAATAGAAAAAGTTTCTATCGCAACCAGTTTCGAACATATAAGCTTTTTTTCGTTCAGTGTACTTTAAATTTCATCAACTTACGTTTTCTTAAATTTCTTATTTTTATAATTTTCTACAATGATTGGCTCACTACATGAGAAGTTTAAAGTTTTTATAACTGTTGCATATTTTCTTTAAAAAATTTTGAAATTTGTTTTTCGATGCAAAATGCGAAAAAAAATTTTTTATAAACATTTTCAAACACCCGTGGTTTAAAAAAAATCCATAGGAACGTAGGTGGTAATTTTTTAAAAATATGCGCGTGCAAAGGGGATTGCAGAGTGGTAAAAGTTTTTATCAAATCCAGAGTTACTAGGAAGTTATTGGTACCAAAGTGCAAAAAAGGCCTATTAATTTAATAAATTATTTTAACTGTAAAATCTTAAGTTTTTCACATTGCTGCCACAAATGCATGGATTCCATCAGTTTTTTTAATTAGTCATATTTTACAATAATTCTTCTTACACATCTCTATTAAAAAAGTGTTATAACCGTCAGGGGCGGATCCAGGATTTTTTTCTGGGGGGGGGCACAAGGGACGGATTGGCAAAAAAAAAAAACAGCAATAACAGTTAGAAATAAAGTGAAGTACCATACGACTGACTAACAAGCAGAAAATTTTAACTACCCACAGTGGTCTAAAACCTGGCCAAAAATATTTAGGCACATTTCCCACATCAAATAGGTACCAAATGACCAAAAAGTTATTCGGAAGGAAAAATTTTCATTTTCTTGTTACAGTAAAAGCCACTTAAGTGCTAACCCTCTTACTCCTGGATTAGTCGGAAGAAAAAAAATATAAAAAATCAGAAAATGCACGTACAATTCTGTGCTATATTAAAGTTAGTAATCTATTCTTTATTTAATTTTTTGACTTAAGTTGTTTCACCAAATAGTTTTTGAGAAATTAAGTTTTAAAGATGAAATTTTGAAAAAAAAAATGTTTACGTTTCTTAATTGATTTTGTATAAAATTTTGCAATATTATGGACATAATTATACCATTAGTTAATGACCTAGTAGTTTTTAGTCAAATACTAAAGACTTCATTCTAATAAATATTAAAGTTCCTAAGAATAACAAAAAAAAACTGAATCATACTTTTTTGCCGGGAAACCCAGTTTTGTTTTTTTTTTATTTGCATTAACCTTTTGTAACCCAAGGTCGTTAATTTAAAAATTAATAAGTCAATCGATTGGCCTTTATCTTTAATAAAACACGTATTTTTTAAAAATTCAATAAAGTCATTATTTACTTAGTTATTTCGATATTTTGCGAGTAAAAAAAAAGTTCAAATAATTTATTTTTATATAAAAATGCAAAAATTCAAGCAAAAAACTATCTAATATTAATTTTTAGGCACTTTCCTAAAATCCAAAAATAAAACCCCGTGGGGTTTACTAACAAAAACTATTTTTTTTCTGAATTTCGTTGTTTTTACACAAATTTGCTTATTTTCAAAAAAAAGCCCAACTTTCAACATTAACTGTCAATTAAAAACTATTGGTGCTATTTATTAGAAATTTGAAGTACTATTTCGATAAAGCAATACTTAAAGATTATAATATTAGAAGCTTCAAAAGAAAAAAAAAAATAGTTTGTAGAGCTTTTATGCAATCTTTTTCGGTTTATTACAGAAATGTCACATGGGGCTACAAGGGGTTAAATTGTTTTATACCTCAAGAATATTGTGTTCAAATTGTAGGTCTCTTGGAGCCAAATTGACCAAGTTATGAGTATTTTAATACTTCCCTTAGGAACGTTTTAGTCTTTTAGTCCAGAGTTCAAAACTTTAAATCGTTATCCCCACAACTAATGTTTTCAACGCCGGTGCTCCTCATAACTTCAAAACTACTGCACCGATTCTTTCGAAATTTGGAACACTATTTTTTTTTACATATTTTTAGAGGTATCCCTGGAGAAATTTTCTCAATAAAATAATATTTATAAAAATCTATAAGTATAAGGGTCGCTTTTGAGGAGTTTTTTTTTCAAGGGGTCTTTATTTTCGGGGTGCAAACTTGAGCAAACTTCTGAAATGCAAGTTTGTTCTACATATCCAGCAGCTCTATAATATATGGTTTATGCAATTTTGTGACGTGTTCCGCTATTTTAAAAACACTAATGTTAAAAAACAAAAACAACGAAAAAAGTGCAAATTTTTTAACCCCTCTGTATGAAAAAATAGAGTTGCATATACCTACAATTATTTTTTTTATATCATTCAATGTCATTCGATGTCCATATCAAAATTTTTCACCAAAATCACTTTGAAAGTTCACTTTTTTTTTAAATCGAAAAAAAAAAAATTCGTGTGTACCCAACAAATAGCCGTTTATTTATTTGTGAGGTGGAGCTTTTCATGGGAAAGGGATGCAACAATCAACAAAATTCGCATTTTCAGCCAGAAATAGACAAGAGTTTCACTCAAGTTCTTCCTGTTATTATTCATATATTTTTAAAACTCTTATAGTTTGATTTCCTTTAAGTATGAACTTTAAGTTCTGGGGGGGACACGTGCCCCCGTGCCCCCCCCCCCCTGGATCCGCCTATGATAACCGTTGAACAATGGCTATAAAAAAATAACACTGGTCAACAAAATTTAACTTTTTTTTGCCACAAGAACCATAATATACTTTTCTAGTAGTTTTTGGGGTGCTGAACACGAATCTGAAGTCAGAAAAATTTGATTGGCCTTCGTTTTTGAAATATTACCGTTAGAAAATATCAAAAAACGTAATTTTGGCTGTTTTCAAGGTTCTGTTTTTATGTGGGGTCATTCATTACAAACAAATTTGTAACCGTTATTATAAGAACAGATATTCTTCTTTCAAAAACTGTTTAAATTTTCCCGATATCTTTTTTATTGCTCGAGATATCTTAAGTTTCATTTAGTAAGTCAAAGAGAAACTAAACTTAATCTAAAGTTTAAGTCACTGGTCACAGAATTTTGGCCACAGGAACCAAGATATACTTTTCTGAAGGTTTTCGAGTTGCTGAACTCAAATCCGCAATCGGAAAAATTCTATTAGCCTCCGTTCTAGAAATATAACCGTTATAAAAAAAACCCATTTTTTTTTGCATTTTATAACGGTAATATTTTAAGAACGAAGGCTAATAGAATTTTTCTGATTGTGGATTCGAGTTCAGCAACCCAAAAACCTTCAGAAAAGTATATTTGATTCTTGTGGCAAAAAAAGTGTAATTTGGTTGGACAGTGTTTTTTCTGATTCAAAGACCGCTACTTAAATTTTAAATATCTCGGGCAATAAAAGAGATATCGGAAAGATTTAAACATTTTTTGAAAGAATAAAATTAGCTCTTATAGTCACCGTTACAAATTTATTCACAATTAATTACTCCACATAAAAACATAACCTCTAAAACAGCCAAAATTACGTTTTTTGACATTTTCTAACAATAATATTTCAAAAACGAAGGCCAATCAAATTTTTCTGACTTCAGATTCGGATTCAGCACCCCAAAAAATACTAGAAAAGTATATTTTGGTTCTTGTGGCAAAAACCTTGTTGACCAGTGTAATTTAACTTTTTTTTTAATGCAAAGTAGAAAAAAAACATTTGTTTGCTAATTTGCTAATAACCAGTTTAAAAGATAAAATAAGAAGTGGCTCACAATATTAACTGTAAATTAAATTTTTTTAAAGAAAATATGCAACAGTTATAAAAACTTTTAACTTCTCATGTAGTGAGAAAATTGTAGAAAATTATAAAAATAAGAAATTTATAAAATTCATTCATTCGTGGTTGTGGTTAAAGAAAATGTAAGTTGATGAAATTTAAAGTACACTGAACGAAAAAAAAGCTAATATTTTCGAAACTGGTTGCGATAGTTACTTTTTCTATTCGGTTTCAGAACAGTCAAAAGTGCACCTATCAGCCATTTCAGGCTATTAAAAACAGGTTTTCTTGTATTGGCGCCAATAAGCGGTGGTATTTCACATTCCAACAAAATACTGCCATTAACGTTGAGTGTGATTACTTCCATTTTGCAATCCAATTCAAGGTATAAGCTTTTTAGACCAAAAAATTCAATTTTATTTTTGGAAAATTTTTAAATTTATTAGACTAACAAAAAATCGATCAAAAAATCTTCAAAGTATAGTCGAGACTGTTCATGTAAAAAGATTATTTGTTGTCAAGATTGAGGTCAGACTTTTTAATTCGGTTCTGCGATAAATACCTCTTAAAATCTATATTCCTTGATTTCGGCTCTCCTTTCACTGCCAAAATTTGCTGCCATTTAATCAGAAGTTAACACTTAAAACTAAAGGTATTAAGTCCCTTACCCAATTACCCCATTGAATTCCTTCAAACAATTCTAAGTAGTCAGTCTCTTTCTCAAATTTCTTCTAGCACAAATGTATGCTAAAAAAAAAAACATAAAAAAAAGAGAAGAAGAAGCTAAAAAAAATTCTATCAAGTTCCTACAGCAGCGCATTTCGTGTGCAATTCTCTCAAGATTCTCATCTTGAAATTCTAAGGAAGTCATCTGGCTGGCTATAGCAAGTCAGCATTCATACGATCATATAAAAACAACAAACAAAAAACAAAAAAAAACCTACTGCAAATCATTGTTGTTGTCATGATAATGGTGTTTTCCTAGTAAAGTCAGGTAGCACACATGACCAACGATTGCTGATGCTGTGCAAATTGCATCACTGCCACGTTTAGCGCAATGCACAGTAGCAATCTCCACATCAGACTTTTTTCACATATAGAATACCTACTTCTATAGTCTATAGACCAACAACAACAAGTTCAAGCATCAGCTCTCTTTCAAACGATCTCCCGAAACGAAAAGATTTTTCAATTACCACAATTCATTTTGTCACGGCCCACAGTAGCCAGCAATGTACAATATAATACAATGTACTGAGAGAGAAAGAGGGTATAGCTTATAATACCCATAACCCAACCCTATACCCTACCCAGAGTCCAGAGAGATGATATGTGAGCCACAGATGGAACGATAAGGCATCTACTCTAGGCATCTACTCTAGGCATCCACTCCACTTCCACATGGCATGGGCCAAGTCAAAAAGATCTAACCCTGGTCTGGGCGTTCTTGAAGTAGTGCAACTGTCATAATATATTCGACAGAATTATGGTGTAGGTATAAACTGTTCTTCAGCATAGAGAGATAGAGAGGGCAACTGAGGCAGAGAGAGAGAGAGAGGAGCTTGCAGTTCAACAACGAAAAATGTGGACGACCAAAGTCGTGCATTCAGTGGTCATGAACCTTCTTCAACATTTTTGTTGTTGTAGTTTTTTGTTTTTCTGCAACTTTTGTATCGTATATGTCTTAATACTTTACTGACTCTTGAAGATGATGATGATGATGAAGGCGAAACGATGAGAGATCACTGATTGCCATCGATTGGAGGTGGGCCAAGAGCGGGAATATAATACCAATACCTTCGAATACTGTTGAAACTCAAAGTTGACTATCAAGATCAGGCGTTGATCAAAAATTGAGATATATTTTTATATTGGAGGAACCAATATTTTTTTTTGTATTTTAAGGGATCACTGACATGAGACAGCCAGTTATTCGGCCTTGGGCGGGACCATATTATTACATACTCATAGCCATAATGGCATATAATTATATGCAATCAGTGCGAAATGTGCAGTGGTGTGGTTTGTAATGGTAAAGTCATACATTTCAATGTAGTTAGTTATGTCTTTGGGTGACGAAAAGTTAGTCATTAAAATTGTTAAACAAAATTAATGATGCATATCGAGAATTTTTCTGTTATTGCATTTAGAAAACAGAAATCAAAAAAACAATTAACGAATAAAGGGACAAAATTTGAAAAACTGGTTTGGTGTTGGCAGGGACGTACAGTCCCTTGGGGCTAACGGGGCAGCGTCCCGGGGCCCCGGCCGACCCCAGGGCCCCAAATGGAGACAATGCAGAGAAGGAAACTGTTAGCTTAAATTGAGTTACGAAGTAAATTAAAATGAATTTGAATCACTTCGGATACAAGAAAGACAAATTATGTCATTTAGTGTAATGTAAAATGCATTGGTAGCCACACAATATATATTGATTTGATAAAAAGGTTACCCCAGGGGCCCCAAAAAAATAAACTGCTTTTTTAAAAGAAAAAATTATAATTTTATATTAGGGCCCCAAAAATATTACTTGAAAAATCTTTCCAACCACAAATAATGCATTAGGGGACTCAAAAAAGCAAAAAACAACTTTAGGCCAGGGGAGCCCCTTTGCTTCGGGGCGTAAAAAAAAAAAATTAAATTAAAGAAAATTGTTTTTTAAATTAAATTACATTTGTTGATGGATTACTTAATATTACTTTTGGAGCCCCAACAAATATGACTTCGGGGCTCCAAGAATATTATATGAAGGGTCCCAAAAAATAATTTTTCAGGAACCCCGTTACTTGAGAGCCAATCAAATATTAATTTGGGGGCCTCAAAATCTATTACTAAGGAGTCCAAAAATATTTATCAAATTTTCTGATGGCGTGACAAATATTATTTGAGGATCCTCAAAAGCTATTACTTCAGTGCACAGTGGTTCCGTAGTAGGCCATAGGCCGAAATATCGATGTCAATATAATGACGTCATTTTTCGTTACATTTGTTATAAAAAGCCTATTCTTTAAGATAGCATAACAGACATTTTGAGAAAATAACAGAACTTTTCATATCGACCATGAGAAGTTGTCGAAAAAAGTCTGATTTCAATGCTTTATTTTTGGTCCCGAATCAACTTAAACTTTTAAGTGTATTTTTCGGTTAAAATTATTTTTAAAGTTTTTTTTGAAGTGAAAACTTCTTTAGTATCGTAGTGATTTGAAACAAGATGAAACGAAAACGCGACACGACTTCAACTTGTTATAACTTTTTTGTTTTAAAAGATAGATAAATGAAATTTGTACTGTAGATAGGTAATTTAATAAATTATAATTGTACAAAATTTCAATTAATTTCATATTCAAAATTCGGAGATAACGGTAAAAAGATGTTCTTTTCCAACACACGTTATATCTTTTGATCTAGTGCACAAACAAATTTGATTTAACTTTAATACGCATGCTGATAACATAACCTTTTATTTGATATATCACACATAACGTTACGTGCTCTACAAGTTACACAATCTTAAATTGAAAAAAATTTAAAAATACCTCAAAACACCTGTGGAGATCTATTGGCGATGACCAGCTACAAGTGTAGGAATTACCGTAATCTAAGTCTTTAAATTCGACATGGTTGACTTTTTTATAGGTTGTCAAACAAAAAAATTGATTTAATAGCATGAGAACATAAAAATAAATTTTGTTTTGCTTTTTTTTATGAAATTTCATCGAGTTTAAAAAATTCTAGCTCTTTTTGTAGATGTCTCATAGGTCTAATCGATATATATATTTTGAGCTAAGACAATAAGCTTTCAGATGGTATTAAATTTTTTATAGGTTGTTAGAAATAAAATGCATTTAATAGCGTGAGAAGATAAAAATACGTGTTTTTTCGCTTTTTTTATGGAAATTGGTCGAGTTCAAAAAATTCTAGCTCTTTCTGAAGATGTCTCATAGAACTGATCGATATATATATTTTGAGCTAAGACAAAAAGCTTTCAGATGATATAAAATTTATATAGGTTGTCATATCAAAAACATGGATTTGAAGGTGATAGAATAAAAATAGGAAGATTTTTTCTATTTTTATTTTCAAGAAAAATGATTTTTTAAGGTTTCACTTCTACCACGTGTGAATTGCACACATGACTTTTTTTTTTTTTGTTATGGTACTTAAAGTTGAAGGTATTTACTATATTTAAAGAGTTTACAATTCTACTTTATTTTAAATTTTCAATAAAAAACAGACTAGAAAAGGACAGGTTCAAATTCCATACTTTTGTTTTTCTTCTCACTTTACCGAAACTTTTAACTATGTTGTCATCAATATAAATACATGATTCATATACATAAATTTTCTCTAGCACGTGTAGTTTCTTAAACAATTGAATCTGTCTGCGAATAAGTGCGACGGGCTACGACTGACTCTTTCACACTCATTGTTTCAATTTTACCCATATTTCTCATATTTAAAACTTTTTCAAATTTTTTTTTTTTTTTTTAAGTTTTTATGTTTTCCTTAAGTTTTTGCACATATTTTTATAAAAATATATGATATTAAGCAAGCTTTAAATCTGAAATATAACATAAAAATTATGACTGAAATTGAAAAAAAAAAACCAAATAAATAATTTTAAAAAATAACTTATCATTTGTTTGTATGTAGATTCAAAGCTTCTTTTTACATTTTGTTATTAAATATATACAAGATTTCTTTATAAAACAATTGTTTTTAAATTAATTAATTTTTTATTGCTAAAAAAATATATTCTCACACATATTAAAGTATATTTTGTTGATATCCTAACCATAACCCCTATGGCCGCCCTTCTTAGAAACCGGTACCACTGTGCAGTGGTTCAAAACAATCAAATGGAAAATTAAATATCAATTCAGGGGCCCCAACATAAATACAACAGGGCCCAAAATAAAAACATTACGTTATTGGTGGCATTCCGAATATTACTTCAGAACAGAGGCCCAAATACCTATTAATTCTTGGCTCCAAAAAAATTATATTATATTATAGGGGCCTCTAAGCACTTTATTTTGAGGCCCCAAAAATAATTTTTCAGGGGCCCCAAAATTAAAAAAATTACGTCTGATAATGGAAAATCGAATACCTACAGTGCTGCTAAAAACATTCCGGATTTTTTTGTGATTTTCATCAATTGAAATGTTATAATACAAAACTGGTACAAAATATTGTTTTAATATTTTTTCTAGGTCGTTAATACATAAGTTAAGCAATTTCAACAGAAAAAAATGATCTTTAATACATACAAAAATTTTAGAAATTTTAAAATGAAGTAAAGTCAGAATTTCAGCTGTGAAAAACTAACCGGATTTTTTAAAGGTAATTTTCAAAGTTAATATTTTGCTGAGTAACCTTTCTTTTTGAAGACTTCTTGGCACCAACGAGACTTGGACTAGGCCAAATAAAATAAAATAGAACTAGAAATATGCTCCCATTCATTTTTCAAAGCTACAAGTACGTTAGTTGCTGAAATGGGCTTTTTCTTTTCTACCCGTCACTTAAAGATGGCCCACAAATTTTTAATCGGGTTCAAGTCGGCTAATTTTTACTGCTATTCTAAGCAAGGAGTATTGTCTGCCCCAAACTTCTGCTTAATGGGCTTTTAAGAATTTTTGGCATCATAACTTGCAGAAAGAGGCGACGTAAAGGCATTTATTTCTCCTTTAATGGAGCCATTATCGACTCCAACATCTCTCTATTTTGGAAATGATCCATAATTCCGTTGATTTTGTGAAACGGGCTAGAGCATGCAGCTGAAAAAACCCAAACCATCACTGATCCTCTGCTGTGCTTCACGATAGGGAGCATATTTTTTTGGTTTCAAACATGTCCATGTTTGAACCATTTCACAATCGGAATAAAACAAGCTAAAATTGCTTTTATCACTGAAAAGCATATTTTAACGTTTTGTTATCGAGCAACTCAGATGTTTTTTTTTGGAAATACAATCATGATGAAGTATTTTTATTTTCAAATTTAAAGTGTTCCTTAAGATTCTTTCATTGCCTACCTTTTTAGACAATGCTTAGTATAAAGAAATGGTCTTTTTCCGAGCCGAAAGACATAAAGACCAAATCTCTCAAATCTTTTCTAATTGTACTTGATGTTGACAGCAGATTAAGCTCCTCACAAATCGTTTTAGAAGCCGCAAAAGGATTTTTTATCAAAAAACTCTTTATTCGCCTATCAGTTTTTAGGGATATTTTGTGATGGCATCCACCCAATTGATCTACTTCAACTAATTTTTCGCTTTTTTACTTTTTGACGATATCAAACTCACTTGACGTTGCAATTTTCAACATCCCAAAGGGATAATATTTTGTTTTATTTCGGCTTGAAAATGTTCTACAACTCAATAACGAATTTGATGACTATAATGCGTTTTTTTCCGTTATTCCATTAAATAATTTATACAATTCACAAAGCTAACAACTTTGTTTGTCACTGCATACACAAATTGTATTGAAGTGACGCTTAAAACCGTTACCTCAACAACGGGAATCGAAATCCTTGAAAAATCCGGTTAGTTTTTCACAGCTGAAATTCTGACTCTACTTCATTTTTCAATTTTTAAATTTTTTGTATGTATTTAAGATCATTTTTTTATGTTGAAATTGCTTAACTGATATATTAACGACCTAGAAAAAATATTAAAACAATATTTTGTACCAGTTTTGTGTTATAACATTTCAATTGATGAAAATCACAAAAAAATCCGGAATGTTTTTAGCAGCACTGTATGTATTTATTACTTCAGAACAGAGGCCCCAAGAACTATGAATTCTAAGCTAAAATTTTTTTTATTTAAGGGGTCTCTAAATATTTAATTTTGGGGGCCCCTAGTACAAGTATTTGCTACTTTTATGATAGTAATTTTAAGTAAGTATAGCAAAGTGCATTATGAACATATTAAAACATTAAAATAAACCTAAAAATAAATAAGCCATACAAAAAAAAATATATGGCGTATACGTACTTTTGTTTTTGTATCTAAGCGGCCCCCAAATATCAAAGGGGCCCCAAAATTTAGTGTTGCCCCGGGGCCCCGGCGATTCAACGTACGCCACTGGGTGTTGGTGCATTCGTTTAATATATCCACGAAAACTACAGATACCAGATACTTTATAGGCCTTATTAGGAAGAGTGTTTGAGGTTAGACCCTCTTTTTTTTCGAAATTGTTATTTTTGAAAGTTGTTCCCGATTTGCTCTGGAATGTTCCATTTTTTTTTTTTTTTTTTTAATTTTCAAAAAACCCGTTTTTGAACTAGCCACAGTTTATCGAAAATTGAATTTTTTTTAAGTTGTTCCTTTATTATATTTTTTTTCAACTTTTAAAAATTATTCTAACCATTTTTCTAAAATATTGAGGTCGTAAAATTTGTATTTTTAAAGATATCGCTCCAATTTTCCAAATTTTTTCAAAACTTTTTTTTTTTAAATCAAATATTTAACCATTATATAAGAATATACTCAGAGTGAGTTTCAATATTTAACAGTAAGAGTATTAACTAGAAAATGCACCTTCAAAGTACATCGTGGTGGTTTAATATTTTCAAAAAATTCTATAAACCCCCCTTTTTCAAAAAATAAAATTCCGAACATTTTCGTTTTTTAAGTCACACCTAAAATCGTTAATAAAGAAATAGACGTTTAAGCAACCCCCACTTTTATTTTTGAAAAATTATTTACATAGGTATGCTGTTCGTAAGTCTCCCTAAAACTCGAGAACAGCTTCACAGATTTTCCTAATTTTGGTTTTGAATTATTTGTGGAAGTCCAAAGAATTTTTGAAAGGTCATATAAATGTGCTTCTAGCCTTAATAGTTAGGGTGGTCCAACAAATATTTTTTTGTTTTTTTTTTTCGAACGATTCTTATGAAATTTTGTATACAAATGGGGTAGGTATAAGATTTGGCCAAAATCTATTTTGGATACTCCTAAATTATTAGGATGGTCCAAAAAATTGTTATTGTTATTTGGAATGATTTTTATTAAATCTTAAGTGCATATCAGAAAGGTCTGAGATACGAAATCTATTTTTCATATACCTCAATTGTTAGGGTGATCCAAATTTTTTTTAAATTTTTATGATTCAGCATTAAAACTTATCAATTTCCATTTACACATTTAAAATTTTTTTTTTTAAATGTTGTTTACGCACTCTTTATGCACTCTTTATGTGATTTTTTTTTCTCATTATATTAATTTTTTTATTGTAAAAGCTTAAAAAAAAAATTGTACCATTAAAAAGCCAAATATTTCTTCTAAAGAATAAAACCATTTTTAAATTTTTGCAATGCGCAAAAAGTATTAAAATAATTAAAAATAAGTTTTTTTTATATAACAACCTATAATAAATTTTATACCACCTGAAAGCTTATTGCTTCAGCTCAAAATATATATATAGCTACATCATGTCTTTTAGACATCTACAAAAACAGCTAGAATTTTTTGAACTCATCAATTTTCATCAAAAAATTCAAAAAAACATATAATTTTATCTTCTCAAGCTATTGGATCAATTTTTTCAATGACAACCTATAAAAAATTTTATATCATGTGAAAGCTAATTATTTCACCTTTCAAATGACGTTTCAATCATATTTCTGCGATGCCTAGAAAAAAATTTAAAATTTTTTAAAGCCAACCATGTCGAAATTCCAAACTGAGATTACGTTACTTCTCACACTGGTGGCTGTTCATGATCAACAGATCTCCATAGGTGTTTTGAGGTATTTCGCAAGTTTTTTTTTTTAATTTAACATTGTTTAGCTTGTACTGAATGTATAGTTATGTGTGATATATCAAATGAAAGGTAATATCATCAAGATGCTCAATAAAGTTAAATCAAATTTGTATTCACTCTGGATCAAAAGATATAATCTGTTAAAGAATAGAACTTTATTTTACCGTTATCTTAAAATTGTGTTTACGAAATTGATTGAAATTTTGCACAAATATATTCCTGTCTATTATCTATCTACAATATAAATTTGAAGTTGACGAAAAAAAGATAAAAATAAAAAACAATTAAAAAAGGTTAAAAAATTTTGGGATAAAAAAAACTTGTTTTTTTCTGTTATTCGGTCAAAAATCAATTTTTTGCACATGTATGCTCACAGTCATAGACTACATGGTCTATAAGTTTGAGTTTTTTTGAGCGCTACGAAAAATTTAAAAAAATAAAAACTCACCAAAAATTACCCCAAAATAAGTAGGTGTTTTTCATAAATTCATATTTCGAAACGCAGAGACTTAAATTAGTTTTAGAAAACCATTTATAATTTGGTTTTAAAATTTTTTAGAATTTTTTTCAATACTTTTGTCAGTCTTATAATAAATTTATCTATCGATTAAAAAAAAAATCATTTCTTTACATTGTCGTGTTTAGAAAATAGCCAATTTTTCGAAATTTTGTTTTACCCCTATTTACCCTATTAAAAGACGGATTTTTTTTTAAATCCTTCAAATGTTTGCAACTTTAAGTTATTATCTTTCAAATAAGCTATAGAAAATGTTTGTATATCTAATAGTTTATTTTTAATTTTGAATTGAAATTTTTGCCGCACTGCGAAAGTGCGAGCAGGGGCGGACTGGCCCACCGGGCATTCTGGATTTTTCCCGGTAGGCCCTCGGGCAAGAAAACATTTCTTAAAAGCACTTGAAATTCAATTTTTAAATTCACTCACGTCATGCTTCAAATCGGTTTCTGGCCTTTTTAGTCAGTATAAATCTATTGGGCCCCTTATGGATCTTTCGAGACCTATAGAATTATGTTTGTGAGCCCCCTATGTATGTTTCGAGGCCCACAGAATTATGTTTGCGGCATTTAGTTCAACGTAGGCCTCCTATGGATCTTAATGGGCCTACCGATTTCTGTTTGTGGGCCCCCTATGGATTTTCAAAGGGCCCCATATGGATATTTCGAGGCCCACAGAATCATGTTTATGGCGTTTAAGTCAATGAAAGCCTCCTATGGATCTTTAGGGGCCTACAGAATTCTGTTTGTGGGTCCCCTATGGATTTTCAGGGGGCCCCATATGGATCTTTCGAGGCCCACAGAATTATCTTTGTGGCCTTTAAGTCAATGAAGGCCTCCTATGGATCTTTAGAGGCCTACCGAATTCTGTTTGTGGGCCCCCTATGGATTTTCAGGGGGCCCCATATGGATCTTTCGAGGCCCACAGAATCATGTTTATGGCGTTTAAGTCAATGAAGGCCTCCTATGGATCTTTAGGGGCCTACCGAATTCTGTTTGTGGACCCCATATGGATCTTTCGAGGCCCACAGAATTATCTTTATGGCCTTTAAGTCAATGAAGGCCTCCTATGGATCTTTGGAGGCCTACCGAATTCTGTTTGGGGGCCCTATATGAATCTTTCGAGGCAAAAAACAAAAACAACAAAAACTTAATCTGTATAGATTTTTGAAAAATCCAGATAATTATCCAGATTTTACTTTCTCTCGATAAAAACAGTGGTGCCAAGGTACTTTATTTGTTGTGTTAAGCCTGAACTACATCAAAACACAAAGTCAAAAAAGTACAAAAAAGTAAACACGATGTTTTTTCTTCTTCCCCCTAGTAGCTTGTTTGTATATCTCTCTTTCATTTTAAAAAAGTATTCGGTTCAAAAAGCTTGAACAAGACCAAGCTTTCGATTTTCACAAAGTTTCGATTTGTGAAAAAACAAATACACTGAAACAATATTTTATATCCTTTCCGTAAGGTAGCTCTTCGATCACATAGTTCCTGTCATTTTCCGAAAAAAAAGCTCTTTTGACACACAATTGAAATTTCAAATGCATTCGATTCCCTATAAGTCGTACTGTATCACTAACGATTCTCGAGCTACTTGTATTGTTTCAACCGTCCTTTGCTTTAACAGTACCTAATCTCCTCTAATTAGAGATTTAGGTGACAAAATATGAAATAAAAGTAACAAATTGAGTTTTTAAAAAATATTGAACTCTTAATTGATTTGCAGCAAAAAATATTTTGATTTATTAATTATTTCTTATTATTAAGAAATGTTTTAGTGAAAGAATTGTAAAAAACAAAAATCTATTATGAGCGGAGGGAGCAAAATACAGTTGCAAAGTCGGGACTTTTCGAAATTTCGCAAAAACTGCATTAAATCGAAAACCGTAAGAATTTGAGATGAACAAGTTACCAAATTCTGAGAGTCCTTAAGTTAGCCTATCAGCATATTTCGTTTGATCCATTACTTTTGGGACACCCTGTGTATACAAAATATTTAACAAATTTTTAGCAAACACGAGTTGTGGTATAATTACGGTGACCATATTTCTGGGAGCAAAACCCGGAACAAAAAACATTATAACATCGTAATAGAATGCATAGATAAAGAAAATATCAAAGCTTTTTATGTACCTGATAACTCACAAAAATATTTTTAATTTAATTTTATAAGAATTTTAATATCAATTTAAAAAATGATATAAAATTTAATTAATTTATCGAAGTACCTAATTTACCGGTTCAGTAAAAGGTACTGTTGGTAACTGTTAAAAATATTATTTTTTTTTGTGAAAATCGTGAAGTGTTGTTTTTTAACATTATCATTTTATTTTAAAAGATTTTGAAATTGTGAAATCTTAAATTTTAATTTAACTTTTAACATGTAATTAAAAGTTTTGAAATTTTAAAGGGTTCATTATTCAAAAAACTTTTTCTTGTGAAGCTTTAACATGACAAACAAAAGCACTGGATAAATTCACGAAAACTTTTAAAAATAAATGCTTTTATTTGAAAAAATAAATGATTTTTAGCATTTACATTTTCCAAACTTGGTCAATTAATTAAAAGTATGTACAATTAATAAAAAAGGACTATCACCGACTAATTTCTATAAGTCGGTTAATGTGGTTGCAGTCCTCGTAAAATGCCACATGTTCCGAAAAAATAGATAAAACATCCTTAACAATTATTCCTGACAGACCCCTTATATTTTAGAAAAAGAAGGTGCAATAAAGACGAGATCGTTAATAAAACGTTAAAAAATATTTCTAATATTTTTTATTTATATTAAGAACATACATACATTTTGAAAAAAAGAGCTTGTTTCTAATTATTTTTCGACCACTGTATAACAAAACAATTTCTGCATATCAACTTTTATGTTTAAACATTTCGAGTAAGTAAATAATTATGTACCTAAGTATTTTGTGGCCCTTTTCCTAAAAGTCCCGGAAGGCCCTTTGACTCCCAGTCCGCCCCTGAGTGCGAGAGTGGAACGTTAGAAAATGGCGTTACTTTTTTGTGGTGGCTGCCATGGTTCATCGATTTATAAGACGTTATCACGTCAAAAAGAAGGCTAATACAATCAAAAAAGATATCTAAATTTTTCAAACGTAGTTACAAAGAATAACATTTTTTCTAAAAATTAAGATCATAACAAATTCAACAGTAATAAAGTGAATTTACGGAAGTAGCTTTGAGAAATTTAGTAACTGGGTGACTTGTTGTGAGCTAGGTGGCAGCAAAAGAAAAACTGAACTGATACTTTTTTTTTCTAAACTAAATCTTTTCTAAAATTGTTAGCTTTAACAAGAAGAGTAAAAAGGTTCTTTGAAGAGCATCCTCCTTCAGTCAAAATATAAATATTAAAACCAACAAATTTTTCCATTAAACAAAACAAATAAACTGTCCACCTCAAGGTCTCATTACACACTCATGGCATTTTAATCGATAAACCCTTTAATCTTCTTAATTGGAAGGGCCTACTAAATATCCAAACACGAATCTATATCTTTTATCTATTTCAATTTTAAACCAACACACGAAAAATTTTGTCTTCACAAAAATCAACACATTCTCGCTTCTTATAGCAAATCACTAATTACTCACGGCCAATCACCTAATCACACAACTGAAAAACAGAGAGCGCGAGCATTTATCTCCGAGTGCAATTAAAAACCCTTTTTTGCAATTAATCTCTTGGAAACCTTATCTCGAGACTGTCAAAAGTTTATCTGCAACCATTCACCATCCGAACAGAGTCTTAAACCTAAGCTCCCAATCTAAAATCCATTATCTGCGATTCGAATCCGCGCACAACCTTTCAGCACTAATTATTCCATTCAGCAGGACTCACCTCTCCATATATTAAACTGTGAGGAGTAGGTTTTTCTTTTGTATATGGATGTGTTCTTGTTCCAGGCCCACATATCAGAGATTGCCCATGTCACACACACAGCAGACTCAACTGCAATTCATGAGTCCAATCCTAAAAGCGCATCTACCAGTAATTAAAGGGATCCGCACAGACCAGTGCAGTGTCCTGTTTTGTTACTTTGACCGCAACACAAAAATAGATACCTACAACAAAACAGAACGACCATCACTATCTCTCTCGTTTTTGTATTGGAAATCAATTCCAGAAAAAAAAAATAAACTCTCCAGAGTCTGCACATCATCCGGCGAGCAACGAAACAAGGATCATTCACCCAATCATGCTGCAGCATCACCAATTCATGAATAATAATCGAACATGGGCGATAATTAAGAAGGATTTCGCGCGCGCTCTTGTCTGGAGTCAATTTTTTTTTTGGTTTGATTTTTTCTTTTGACCAAACGTCTGTCCTTTAGTTTGGGCCCGCTTCGGTTTGAGAAAAAAAAAAAAAAGAATTGCTGATTGCTAGTATTCTCTCCTATTCCGCGCGACCACAACTCTGTCATTTACTATTTTTGCTGCTGTGTGTATAGCAGCTTTATAGATCTGCTGCTGCTGATGCTGACTGCTGCCACATGTGGCCAATCAACAAATCATGTTAAAAAGTTTTGTTAACAATTGTTCGTTTGAAGCCCCTCGACTGGATGCTGATGGCTGGTTGCTAGAGTTGTATGTAAGCCCTTCTGTCTTTCACTTCGCCGATATACGCGAGACAGTATCAATCCATTAGCAACATTCAAACCGAAAAACCCAAGACAAGACTAAATGAATCGCCTAGCTAAAATAATAACTCCCAATGAAACATAGAAAAAAAAAAAGAAAAATCTTTCCAAATGGCCACTAGAGGAAGAGATTTTTCAAAAAAAAAAAAAAAAAAAACATATAGAAGCACTATATGAAGGTAAAAATATGATTTGTGAACAATAAATTTACCCTATTTTTTTAAACTGTGAACGTGGTTAGAGGAAAGCTATTAAAAGACTGAGGAGCAAGGGAACACAAAACTAGTATTTTTGGATTTTAAATATTTTTTACTATCAAAATAATTCATCCAGTCAAAAAAATTTGTGTACTTAAATCAATACTTACAGTTAAATAAGTTATTGCAGTCAAACAAAAACTTACTTTTAAAAGATGACGACAAATTTAAAGGCGTTTAAAGATTTTGAGCAGTCAAATCCACTCAAGCAATTTTGTAAGTCTTTTTAGGCTTCAAAGTGATTTAAAACAGAGGAAGCAATAAAAGTTAGGTCAACAAAAATATTTTTGATATGAATTTAAAGAAAACAAAAGTTCAAACAAGTCAAGAGTTTTTAAGCACCAAATCGGCTACAGAAGTAAAAAATACTACAAATTTATAAAATCAGCTTGCAGTCAAAATGGTTTCAGCAATTAAAAGCTTTAAAGATATCAAAAAACTTAAAAGCAGCTTCAATAAACTAAATTTAAGCAAAAATAGCATTATTCAAATAATCTTTTTTATCAAAAAACAAAACCGACTTCCATGGATTTATGGTTTTTCTAATAGTTCCGATGGCTATAACTGAACGAAATTGAAATGGGACCACATTGCAGTCACCAGCTTTCCAATACAAAAAGAATTATCAAAATTGGTTCACTCAGTCCAAAGTTATGAGGTAACAAACATTAAAAAAAAAATTGAATACCTCCTCCTTTTTGGAAGTCGGTAAAAAATACTTGCAGTCAAACAAATTAGAGCTTAAAAAGCTAGTACAGTTTTTTTTCTGTAGCTAAAAAGTTGGTTTTAAATTTTAAGATCAGCCAAAAAAGTTCAAGAATAAAATGACATTTCAGCTGTTAAGAGATTATGCAGTAAAAAAAATAAACTATCTGGTCCATAAATTTCAAATCATAGGACAAAGTACAAGGAAATTCATTCATCTGGAAAATTTTAAAGAAATCCCAAGCACTCAAAATTTGCAGTAAAATATAAAATTACAGGCAAAAAATTTATTCATTTAAAGGATAAAGGCAAGAAAAAAAGCTTTATGGATTTGAAATGATACTTTCTATAAAAATGAAAAAAAAAAAACACCTTGAAACTTACTAAAAAATCATTTGATAGATGCACAGACACATAGACCGACGCACAGTGGGGCAGAATAGGTCGATTTGTGATATTAATTACTTCTACTAATAATAAGACACTTTTTGTCACTTTTATTTGATTTTGTAACTAAAGTTAGCAGTCTTCTTGAAATTAATAAACTTTTTTCCATTAAAATATTTATTTTTCTCCAGGAAATTAAGTAAGGGGACAAAATATTAATACATTTGAAAAAACGTATATTTTTGAATTATGTTTTTTTTGTATTAAAAATTGAACTTTATTATAAGAAATAGTTCTTTAGTTTGATCAAAGGAAAAAATTGTATGGGAAGGGGGGCTGTATTACCCCTCGTTCCGGTGGGAGGGGAAATTTTCTGAAAATTTAACCTTAAATTTAAAAAAAATACATAAAATCAACAAAAAGACCTAGAATACTGTGCAATAGCTTTTTTGAAATCTTATTTTGCATTCATTCAAATGTTCTTCGATTAAAGTAGTTTTCGCCTATACTTTTTGTGAAATAAAATTTCAAAGTCAAAACTTTGAAACGAAAATTGTCAAATTTGATGTTCAAGTTATTTTTCTTTTCAAATTTGCTTTGTAAGGTGGGATTTTTTTTTTTTAAACTTTATAGCCGCATCAATTTTAATTGGAAAAAAATTAATAATAAATTAAATTAAAAAATATTTTAATAAAAAATAAGTAAAAAAACAAAAGCACTAACTTTATATAACAAATCACCCTGTTTCACGAAACTTCTTATAATAAAAGAAAAAAAAAAAAAAAACAACTTTTAACCCCTTGTAGCCCCATGTGACATTTCTGTAACAAACAGAAAAAGATCCCCCAAAAACTGTAAAAATTATATTTTTATTCTTTTAAAGCTTCTTACATAATCTTTAAAAATTGCTTTATCAAAATAATGCGCCATATTTCTTATAAATAGCACCGATAGTTTTTAATTAGCAGTTAATGTTGAAAGTTCGGCTTTTTTGAAAAACAAGTAAATTTATGTAAAAACTACGAAATTCAGAAAAAATATTTTTCGTGCATAAACTAACGGGGTTTTATTTTTGGATTTTAGGAATGCGCCTTAAAATAAATATTAGATAGCTTTTTGTTTGAATTTTTGCATTTATATACAAAAATAAATTATTTAAACTTTTTTTTTTACTGCGTAAATTTCGAAATAACTAAGCAAATAATGAGTTTATTGAATTTTTAAAAAATACGTGTTTTATTATAGCTAAAGCCCTTTCGATTTACATTATTAATTTTAAAATTTACAATGTTGGGTTACAAGGGGTTAAAAAGAAAAAAAAAACTTTATTTGTAAGTAATCAGCATGATTGTCAAAAAAGAATAGTTTTGTAATTTATTTTAATAAAAACAAAAAAGCACTTTCTTAAGAAAAAAAAAACAGTTTTTTGAAGTTCAAAATTTCATTACAAATATTTTAGGCAAATATTTAGAAAAAGTGTTTGTATGGGCTTATAGAGTAATTACTTATCATGCTTTTTCCATTTTTAGACTTGCTAAATATTTGCCTAAACAGAAGATTTTGAGAAAAAACTTTAAGATGCGTTTCAAAAAATTGTTTATTTTCTCATTCAATTTTATATAAGAATTTTTTTTAATTTTTTTTTTTTTTTCAGAAGAATAGTAATTTACATATTTTTATCTATGTAAGAAATTTGTATTTTACTTTTTTTCTCAAGTAATTTTGAGTTTAAACAAAAAAAAAACAAAAGAACACCTTTTTTAATACTTATTAAAAACTGAATTTTTTCTCTAAAACTCTCAACTTCAACCGCATGAATAAACATAAATTAAAGACTTTGAACAAAACAAATATGCTCATCTTATCAATTTTACTGTTAAGTTTAGAACTCCTGATCTTTTTTCCCATAGCTTTAGTTTAAAAAATAACCTTTATATCACCACACTATATGAGGCTGCCCCACTGTACGACGGAAGTCATGACGAAATCCACTTTTTTGGACTTCTCTATCATCGTAATGTTATTTTTTTTTCTAAAAAGCAAGTAAAAATCTGTGAAAAATACATATGCAGTTCGAAATTTTTAAAAACATAAATGCAGTAAAACAAAATCCAGCTGTGAAAAGAGATTTAAGGCAGTGAAAATGCATTTTGCATGTGCTGTTACAATAAATAAAGCAACCAATTATGTTTATGCAGTCAATATTACACCAAGGAATTCAAATTTCACGGATGTAGAAAAGTTTAACGGGGCATAAATGTTAAAATAATGTATAAAATGCATCAAAAGCAACTAAAAAGCTGTATGGATGGATTTTCATTTCATTATTATTAATTTTTTTAAATGCAAAATAGCTATTTCTATGCAGTAAAAAAATTACCCAGTCCACAAATTTCAAAGACATGATTACATAAAAAAAAACTGCAGTTAAAAAATAATATCATGCAGAAACATAGTAAAAAATCGTCCTGAGTTTGAAATGGTTCTTGCCTTTTTTATAGGAATAAAAAAGGCAAAAAGCCTCTTGCAGTCAAAATAATATTTGCAATAAAAAACGAGTTTTATTTAAGAAGCTCAGAAATGTAGTTTAAATCATGTAAATAAGTCAAATTATTTCTGGCACCCAAAAGGCTTTAAAAGAGATCAAAAGAATGAAAAATTCAAAGCGTTTTTGTATGCAGTAAGAAAATGCCAAATACATAAATTTGAAAGATTTCAAAACACTTTATAAACACAACTTTTAGCTGTTATAATATTGAAAAATGATCTTCAGATCAAGTATTCAAAACGAATCAAATATCTTACAAGTAATAAAAGTACAAAAAATAAAATAACAGTTATATCATTTGAGTCAAGAGGTTTTTAGTAGCCTAGTTAATTTATAATAATATGCAGTCAAAATTCTCTTTGCAGTCAAAATATTTCAGACACAAAAATGAATTCAAGAATTAAACAGACTTTAAGAAGAAGTTTAACCAAACACAAGACTTTAAATACTTCTGGCTGATAAAATGGTTATGCAGTCAAAAGAGTTAAATTATTTATTAGAAATTTTGAAGAAAACTGTCTTGCGCTGAAAAAAAAAAAGTTTCAAGCAATTTGAGGAAACTATTAAAAATATTCAAATACGTTTAAGCAGTCAGAATACTTTAAAGAACTATAAGGATGTTAATGCAGTTCTTTATTATTTTAGTCGCCGAGGTTTACAATCGAAGGAAAACCATCATTAAAACATTACCCTATAATAATATGACCAGAATTCTTCTATATACTTTCGCTAGCGCGCACAGTACCTACCTATATTTTTGAAATGTGATTGCTCACTGAAGAAGACAGAAGATTGTTGCGGCTGTCATCGCTGACCACAAAGAGATAATAAGTGCCCCATAGGAGCGCACCACCGCCGCCGACCGCCAGCAAGTACCAAACGGCCGACAAGGCATATTACTCTAAAGTCCTTACTTGCGCTTTTCTAAAACTATATAGATAGCTATTGCTTCTGGGAGAAGAGAGAGAGCATACCGCAAAAGCCATCGGACGCGACGCGCGTCGGCTTTATGTTGAGTGAGATAGATCCAAGGGAATAATATGTTTTACTATGACGGCCGCGGCAGGTAGACAAACGGCCGACAAACGAAATGCCATCCACCATCAGCCAGCAACAGCGGCAGCGGCAGCAGATGGCGGAATATGTTTTTGGTCAGGGTCCAGTCTCCTCAGTCGTCGTACTTACGGTCCAGCTTCATCAGAGTCCCTTTCCTTGTCATGGTTATCATCATCGTCGTATAGTCCTGTGATGTTTAGCGCGCCAACTACATTGTATGAAAAATCTGTTTTGAACATTTTTTATACTATTACAATTTTTGTTTTGTTTTTATTTTTGCTACAATGTAACACAAGTGCAGTTTTATAGAAATGTCTACTTTTTTTCAGAAAACATACTAAAAAACTTATAAAAGAAAAAATCAGTTAATTTAAATCATTACTTTTATTAGTTCACTGGGACTGAATAACTGGCTTCTTGTGAAAGAAACGTACTTAAAGCTTATCATAAGTCCTAGTTTAACGCTTTTCTACTTCTTCTTCTTCTTCTTCTTCTTCTTCTTCTTCTTCTTCTTCTTCTTCTTCTTCTTCTTCTTCTTCTTCTTCTTCTTCTTCTTCTTCTACTTCTTCTTCTGCCTCTTCTTTTTTCTTTTTCTTCTTCATCTTCATCTTCTTCTTCTTCTTCTTCTTCTTCTTCTTCTTCTTCTTCTTCTTCTTCTTCTGCTTCTGCTTCTTCTGCTTCTTCTGCTTCTTCTTCTGCCTCTTCTTCTTTTTTCTTTTCTTCTTCTTATTCTTCTTCTTCTTCTGCTTCGTCTTCTTCTTCTTCTTCTTCTTCTTCTTCTTCTTCTTCTTCTTATTCTTCTTCTTCTTCTTCTTCTCTTCTTCTTCTTCTTCTTCTTCTTCTTCTTCTTCTTATTCTTCTTCTTCTTATTCTTCTTCTTCTTCTTTTTCTTCTTCTCCTTCTTCTGCTTCTTTTTTATTTCTTCTTATTCTTCTTCTTCTCCTTCTGCTTCTTCTTTTTCTTTTTTTTCTACTTATTCTTTTTCATTTTTTCTGCTTCTTCTTCTTCTTCAGAATACAGAAATTGAATTTTTTTCTATTTTTACAATTCACACTGTGTTTTTGCAGTAAAATCAAACAGAAAACCTTTGTAAAGTGAGATAAATGTTACTATTATATTAACAACAAGAATTTTTGTATTTCCATTTTTTCCAATTAATCTTAATCGAATAGTTTGTAGCTCATCACTTCATCAAGATTCAAGAGCCTAAGAGCTTAGCTATGTAAGAAACTTCAACGAAACTTCAATAGAATTCATAAAGAAGATATAGAAGATTCCATGTTTGCTATATGCTCAGTTAAACGACTATATCGGCGGGGGTTCGGTTTGTGAAAACAAGAAAAAACATACAATTTAGTACAGTGGCGCCTTATACCTGTCGCACTCCTGAGGCCATTTAAGGCTTGCGCAACGCATTCCGTTGCTGGTTTATCTTTCTTTATATAACTGGCGTCTCATCCAGCCGCGCGTTTAAATTGCTATGAAGCAAGAAAATGCAACGACGGATGTCTTCTTCTTCTGACTTTAAATTACTTTCGTCTAGTTAATGCACGAGTGCGAATTTTTAAATAAACTTAAGCTGTCTTCTATATATTCCTCAAGAACTTTAATGACCATCATTGAATAAGCGAGAATACGTAATCAGTTTCATTTCACAAAAAGAAATTGTTGATAGTTATGTCATAGCGGGAGGGAATCATTAAAAAAGGTTCTATTAGAAGATTACAAAATGTCTTGATAATGCCGAAGAACGTTTGAATTCTCTTGCAATCAAATTAATGCCAGTTGACACACCTTTTTTTCCATGTTTGATGCAAGTAATTGAAAAAAAAAATAAGACGTTGATGGTCAAAATTGACATTTTTTTTTTAACCAGAAGCTTCAAAAAGAGAGTAATGGAGAAGCTTGTCAATTAAAAGTAGTGATGGGAACTATCGAATGATTTGAACTATCAAATAGTTTATTCATTCATTCATTCATTTATTCATTCTAATAAAAATTATCGAATAAAACTATCGAATAAAAACTATCGAATAAAACTATCGAATAAAAACTATCGAATTAACTATCGGATAAAAGCTATCGAATAAACTATCAAATACAAACTATAATCGAATAAAAAAACTATTTGAATGAAAAAACTATCGAATAAAAAAAAAACTATTCGAATGAAAAAACTATCGAATAAAAAACTATCGAATGAAAAAACTATCGAATGAAAATAGTAACTAAACGAATGAAAGAATGAATGAATGAATGATTCAAAACAATCGAATGAATGAATATTTTACAACGGGTTGGGTACGATTGACCGCATTTTAAAATCTTGTTCTTAAAACCTCGCATCTTAAAATCTCGCATTATGAAATCTTTTTTATCGAAATCTCGCAATTGCAAAATCTCGTTTACCAAAATCTCGCAACATTAAAATCTCGCAAACTAAAATCTCGAAATTTATAATCTCGCATTGAAATAAAATATTTATTGATTCGCGCGCGCGAATTAATAAATATTTTATTTCAATTTGAGATTATAAACCTACATGATATTGCTAGCTTAGGAAAGCCCAGAACATGCCTCTTCTGTTTTTTTCGTTTTGTTTTGAAGAGATAAATAGAAAAGGAAAAGGTTTGTCAACTGTCAGGCGCCTATGCCAGTTTTTTAAAGTGTTCAGGGTCAACTGTTGAATGTTGGAGTCAAAAGGACTTAATGCATGTGAATTTGTCGTATTCGACCTTCTCTTTTCATTTAATCTGTTGCTTATACATTTTGCTGCCAAAAAAGCAATTTAAATTTAAGATACTTTACGCTCTAAACTTATTCTTCTAATGCGAGATTTTGATATAGCAAGAATTTAATGAACTTGCGAGATTTTTTCTAAAATGCGAGATTTTAATATGCAGGATTTTGAAAATGCGAGATTTTGTTATGTGAGATGTTAAAAATGCGAAATTTTGCTTTGCGTGATTTTTGCAAAAATGCGAGATTTTGTTATAGGAGATTTTAGTTTGCGATCAATCGTACCGCTCCCTTTTACAACTATCGATAGTTTGATAGTTTTTATTTGATAGTTCACATCACTAATTAAAAGCTGTTTACTTTTGACCAACTCATTGACTTCTGAGGATCAAAATTCTTCACGATTGCTTTTTCCTAACCGCCCAATGGTAAAAGCAAGTTCAAGAAAAATTCCTTAATCAAGAGGAATCAAACAGAGAGAGAGAGAGAGAAAGAGGGTAATGTCAATTGTGCCCAAATCGGGATAAGTCAAGGCATTGGGGTGCATGTCGTGATGTCATTTAACGTTTGTTTATAAGAAGACAGTTTTTCTTGAAGCTTCAATTAAGAATTGCAAACGGAACAGAATAGTTGTAAATATTTTCACACAATTCCATGAATTTTCATCAAGAGAAAAAGAACCAAGGTAGGATTATTGCAATTGCAACAGTGAATTGATTGAGGTATCTAACCAAAACCATATCTTTGATAAATCTAAAGAAAGAGCTTCTATCTCTCTCTTTTTATATATTTTCCTTCTTCTTCTTACACTAACTCTACTGGATAGATAGTAATTAAAGATGAAGTTTTTTTTTTTTTTTGTCCCGTTTAAGAAAGATAAAAATGTTGTGACATCGGAGCTTCAATGAAATGACAACGTTACGTCTTCGTTGTGAACGATGTACGATGACAAGACACGGAGGACACATTCCATGATGATGATGGTATAGGAAAAAAGGAAAAAAAAAAACAGAAAAAGAGGTTGTTGTAACCAAACCGAACATCATCAATAGAGACGGGGACGAGACCATCTTCGTCAATGACAGTTGGGGCAGGCCATCTTCTAGTTGCAAGTAATGTCACCTCTACATCTAAAGGAACAATGTTGAATGAAAGGAGTTTTTTGTTTCTGTTTTTTTTTTAATTTTGTCTAAGAAGGTATAGCGCCTTGATGAGCTTCTTGATAATGTTACTCATGATCATCGTTGTAATATTGGAATCTGTTTCATAGGTTTAATAGAAGATTGTTAAATATATAAACTCTCCACAGGAGTCAATTGTCTATACGAAGTAGAATTTTTTTATTTTCTTTCTTTCTTTTGATTCTTTCTTATGTTGAGTAATAATGGACAAAAAGGTTATGACATTTTTTTTTACTTTTGATGGGAATTGTTATATGATGTTTTCGAAGAAAACTTCAACTTTAATTTATATGACCGCCTAGGGTTTCAATCGTCTATACCTCTATAGATTTTGTAGTGTTTCCTTGCGAGCCTATAATAATTAAAAAGTCTAATACTTATTCAAAGTTGTTTTAAATTGTTTAAATAAGTCTAAAAAAATTTCGATAAAGCTTCGGTAGGGAAATTTTTTGGAAATTTGATAAAGAATTTAACCATTTTCTTACAGATTTGCATAAGAAATCTAAATCACGAATTGGTAACGGAGTTACGAATAACAGAGTTACGCGCGACAGAGTTACGGCCGTCAAAGTTACGCGAAACCGAAGTTACGAAAAACTAGAGTTACGAATTCTAAAGTTATGTTAAGCTATGACACCAAAATAACGTCTGTAAAAAAAAGGGGTGGTTTGGTTATTATTTTAATATAAATAATAACAAAGTGGGTATTACAAAATACGCTATGAATAATTATATTAATTATTAGAAAAAAAAATACGTATTTGCAATATTAGTTGGACAAATAAGAAGTTAAATTCAATTATGTCCTCTAAACTTACATAAGTATACTCATGTTTTTTTTCTATTTCAACGTTTTTGCGATCTTCTCACAAAACCAAACCATATATGTATATCTATTCATTACATATCCAATCAAAATTTTACAAGATTAAATAACACCCATTTTCGCTTACTCATTTAGTTCTGACCAATGAGAAAAATGTTAATCTCTTGTTTGTATTTCCATAATTCCATGTCGTTCCTCGCAATTGTTGCCAACCCAAAAATCACATGTCATAGCTTAACATAACTTTAGAATTCGTAACTCTAGTTTTTCGTAACTTCGTAACTTTCGTAACTCTCGTAACTCTGTCGCCCGTAACTCTGGTATTCGTAACTTCGTCGGTTTCCCCTAAATCACTTAAATTTTTTGAGTGACCCAACTAACATAGGAGCTTCACTTATTAATCGAAAAATTAATATCAGAAGCTATACCTTCTAAAACGATTCTTTAAAATTTCAACTTAAACAAATTTCTTAAGGAAGATACAACTTTGTTTACCGACGAAAAATTGATAGAATTTATAATGTTACAAACGAGTACAAAAACTGTGTGAAATTTAAGTCTTTTTGTCTGTAATTCATGTTTTATTTTTCAATTATTATTTGACTCGCCCGGGAGAATCGTATTTTCAACTTTAATTTACGATTACGATGATGGAGAATGTGAAGATGTGGGTCTCACAAATTAGTCTCTCTGTTTCTAAATCGTATTAGGCCTCAACCACTCAAACAATATGCTTCAAACTTGATAGTTAAGGCTTTAAAGTGATACACTTACAGGGAAAATTGAACGGTGCACAGAGGAGTATTCGACCACAAAATCCGGTTATAAGTGAAAAAAAAAAATCGCATTCGACCCGTTAATTTTTGCTTTTCGCATTCTTTAATACCCATTCTTTTTAGTCTTGACTTATTTTCAGTATTTTTTAGCATATTGTTGTTTAAAACAACAACTTATTTTCAAATTTTTGTTTTGTTTAACCTGATATATTAACAATATTTAGTAAAATTAATTACATTAAATTAAAAAAAAAAAAAATACTTAATTTAAATTTTTTTTATTTAACCCGAACATTTTTTTCAGTATAGGTAACTTTTTAATGCATTATAAGTTATAAAATAATATTTAAGGCCAATTCCAATAAGAAAAACATAAAAAATATTTTTACCGCATTTTGAGGTCGAATACTCCTCTGTGCGGTGCCTACTTACTATAAGTAAGACCCAAATGAAAAACATTGTTTTTCTCAAAAATATATATTTAGGTATATTTATTGAAAAAATACTTTACTGTCGCTCATATAAGATCGATTTTAAAAATTAAACTTGTTTTATATGAAAGCGTTAGTAGTTTTAATTTAAAAACTTAGAAAAAATGTTTAAAATAACAATTTTGAAATTTAACAAATTAAAGAATAATTTTTTTCCGAAAATCAATTTTTTAAAAACGAGTAAATGAACCTTGTTTTAATATATGGATTAATTATTTCTTTCGACCTAACCACTTTTTGAAATTTTTTACATTAAAAAAAAGTTCCAATTTATTGTTTGTTATACAAGATAACTTTTGGAATTTCATATTTAAAAATCTGTTTTCTTAATGTTAAAAAAAAAACTTTTAATTTTTTTTGTACAGTTATTTTAAAATTAATCATAAAACTTTATTAAAATTATTTTTTTTCTATTAAAAGACTTAATATTTTTAGCAACTTTTATCATAAAAGTAAGCCTCTTAAATTTTTTTTTCGAATTTTATAAACCACCACTGATACGAACAAACAATTTTCTAATTCGGTCGAGCCGTTCTCGAGTTATAGTAAAACTAAACAAACAGATAGAAAATAGAGAGTTATGATAGTAATTACAAAATTATTTTTCTACTAACACCACTTACTTTAACACAGATACAAATCATTCCATCCTATGTGAATTAATAATTAAATTTTGTAAATTTTTTTGGGAATATCTATAAATCTATGTTAAAGCTCATTGACTTTCGAGAACATCAATATTCTTTATTTCTTTAATTTTTCAAATCAATGAATCACTTTAATTCTGTATCATGTCAAAACTATTGAAAAATTCAATAAATCTATGTTAAACACCTTATACAATCCTTCTCAACACCTTAAAAACAAAAAAAAAAAACGACAACCCTTCAATCTTCATAAATTTTGCCAAAAACAATCTGGCTACAATAAGAAAAAAGGTTCAAGTTGTTTACAAAAAAAAAAAAAAATTTACCACACCACAAAAATCTGATATTGCCTAAAATGTAGCAGAGCTTACCCATACCCATCGTTTTTTCACTTCTTCAACCAAAACACGACCCAACTGTCAAGTTATTGAAAATCAAAATGATTAATGACAGAGTTACAGTGTGGTATTAATAAGAAAATTATAAGGGTGCTGATGGCAGTAATTAGGTTCAGAGATTTGAGTGATAAGTTAATAGATTGATTTCTCTGATTTAAGTTAAGGCTTTATTTTGTGTATTTTGTTGATAAATACAAATAATGCTTATAGCGCCATCTGTAGACTAAACTAATACATTTTTGGTGCTTTGACTTTATCCAAAGATTCTAATAACACTGGTTAACAAGGGTTCTGTTGCCGGAACAAAAATATACTTTTCTGAAGGTTTTTGGTGTGCTGAACTCGAATCCGAAGTCAAAGTCTAGCAGCTCCCGTTTTTGAGATATTACCGTTAGAAAATGCAAAAAACGTTTTTTTTTGAGTTTTTCGGACCTTATTCTATTGTATAAGGAAAATTGTTTGAGCATATTTAGTAACGGTTTCTATAAGAACTATTTCCCATCTTTCGATACCTGTTTAAATCTTTTCAATATCTTATGTATTGCCCGAGATATCTTAAACTGAAGTCAGTGGGTTTGGCTTCATATATCATAAAGAAGATAATGACATTATAACATTTTTAAAAATATCAAACAACTGAGGATATCTCGGGAAGTAAAAAAGATATCGGAGAGATTTAAACAGATTTAAAAAGGTGGTAAATAGTTCTTATAAAAACCGTTACTAAATATGCTCAAACAATTTTCCTTATATAAAAGAATAAGGTCCGAAGTGCTGCACTTTCTAACGGTAATATCTCAAAAACGGGAGCTGCTAGAATTTTTTTGACTTCGGATTCAAGTTCAGCACACCGAAAACCTTCAGAAAAGTATATTTTTGTTTCGGCAACAAAAAAAAAGTTTAATTTTGTAAACCAGTGTAATTATTTGAGTATCTTTTATTTCAGTAGTAAATGTTTAAATAACCTTTAAAGAAATAACTAAAAATGGTCACTGTGGTGTATACGTCACTTTTTTTTTTAACAAAAGTAGCTTTAAAAATGTGATATAAGTATTTTGATCATTAAGGATTTTTAACCTCCCGCCAAATAATAATTTCTTAAAATGTATTGAAAAAACAATTCAGTTGCTTGAGGATGTTTATGCTAAGAGTATTTTAGACAGAATAAAATAAATTAAATCCGCAATGTTGAAAATAGAAAGTTTTTTGAAACTTTTCTTTTTTTATCTGTAAAACTAGTTACAGTTTTGTGTTACTTGCCAACAGCTCCCTACCTTCCACAACCTGATGTCCATCTTCACCAGATTCGCACTAGATTTACTGATTTCTGAGGTGACCACAAACAATGAAACAAAAAAGACAAAAAAAAATACTTTAAAATTTTTGAAAAAATCACAAAAATTCATCATCTTTTGTGTCAAAATAAGATGCCCCCAAGGAAAGACAACACCAAAAAATTGCAAGTTATCGATCCCACGAGAAGTGCCCAGTCCCCACATATATCTCATCCCAAAGCGAGAGGGTTATAACTTAATAAATTCCATGGTTAAGCAATGTTGCCATTGCATTCCAAACAGTTAATAATTCTAAGACATCGATTTTAATGCCATCTAAGTGCGGGTTGAACTGTCATCGTGTTTTCTGTGGTGGCTTGTGAATTGGCTTTGACTTTGGCTAGCTATAGCTGCTGCTGGCGGGGATGGTTGGTTGGTTGTGTTTGAATTGGCTTGGTCTGGCCGCCGCCGCAGGCTTCAGGACAGATCGTCGTCGGTCGTCGGCTATAAGAACCACCATTTTTCTGACCAAATCAGTTGAATCGGTATGCTTCTTGTGTCGTTTGTGGCTATTGCTGCTGTTGTTATTGTTGTTGTTGTTGTTGTTTTTGTATATATGTTAGTTGCTGCTGCTGACGGTTAGTGACACAGTTGGCTTTTTTTTATGTTGAGATACGGAATAACAACGACAACAACACGGCATTACGGCTCTCCACCGACAGAACATGAGATCGCGCGCAACAGGAACAGAAGCGACGACAAACACAGCAGCCTACCAAAGTTATCGAACCGATCAGACAGGATTGTTGCTTGTCTTATTTCTTCTTCTCTCCGCCATGTGGACTTGGTGGATGCAAGTTATTTTTTTTTTTTTGTTCCTCTTGTTGTTTTGTTCTTTTTAATTTCTTTGAATGTTTTCTGTCGAAATGAAGGACCCAAGAGTTTCAAGCGGAGGCAAGTTTATAATAGCAGCAGCTCCACAATCGAAACATAACAACATATTGAAACATCGGAACACATACCACCTTCATCTCTGGGCACAAGAATCAAGGCTCTCTCTCTGGGATTCAAGAAATGCATTTCTTCTTGCTTCTTGTTTGTTGCTGTAAAGGCTGTTAGTTTGCTGCTGCACTTTTGGTATACTAAGATGATGGTGCTGATTCTGATGCTAGATGATGCTCTAAGGCTGTGGCTGTTACATGCCATTGCCGACCGTTCTGCCGCCGCATCGACGACGGTCATTTTTCTGTTGTTGTTGCAGTTGTTGGTGGTGTCTGTTGATTTGTTGATTTTGTTCGAAACATTCTTTGCCAAAGCTGAATGGATGCAATGCTTGTTCACTTAGGTGACATTTTTCTAATAGTATGCTTTAGTGGTATGTGTACTTTGTTATGTTGCTGATGCGATTCTGCTTTTTTTTGTTGCCTTTGAGTTTAGTTAGATGACAACGGATGTTGTGGCTATGCACTAAAACGAGTATATATTTAGCTTATGTTTATGCAATGAAGATTGTTATAGGACTTTGCATTTTAAGATCTGTTTTTTTTCTAAAAAAAATTCAGGACATTTATAATCATGAAGCTAATAATGGTTAAAACCTTAAAAATTGTAATCATTAATATAGTTTTAGACTCCACAGCACCCCTTTTTGTGGTCAATTGTGAATACAATTGCCAAATTAATATTTTTCAAGTTCGGACGTCAGCTCTTTTGTTTAAAATTATTCATTTACTTTTGACGATTTTTTTTTATCTTCTGCAAATAAGAAACTTAATTTTTTGTGTCTGTCCTGCATCAGTAAATGTTATTTGCTATTTTTAAACAACTACGCATAAACAAAAGAATTGTGTCCTTCAATAAAGAAAAAAAAAAAAAAAACAGTAAAATAGCAAATAAGTACCTAAACAATCGATATGCATCCTACCTCTTAATTAGTTTACTTTGATCACGTATTTGCTCTCAGCAAAACTCAGTCGCTTTACCACAAAAGAATAAATATATCATGCAGATAATAATAAAAAAAAAATAAAAAACAAAACCAAGACGAGGCTCTTAAACCATTGAAGGTTAATGCTTGTCATGTTTAACACAAACAAACCAAAGCTTTACAAAGCAAAAAAAAGCAACAGAAAACATGATAAGATGACAAGAACTGACAATGAAACCTTGTCTTCCGGCTGATTATCTTACACATGGCGTCAAGAAAGAAAAACAAAATAAAACAATATTTACAAGTATAAGAATAAACACACCCATCAGTAAGACAATATAATTCATCAACAAGTTTTTTTTTTTTTTTTATTTTATGATTCACAGCAGCAAAATCTGAAGCAACAAATGATTTAGTTTCTTGGATTTTAATTAGGTTTTTTTTTTGTTTTGAAAGAAGCCAAGAAACTTAAATTGATTTTGCGTTGAAAGGTCGTTATGTCACTCAAAATTTATTTCTATTAAATTACCAAAGTCAAGATCAAACACACGTTTTATTGTTCCAAAGTTTTTTTTTTGAACAATACGAAATCCTCTAGACACGTCTCTAGTCTTAGTTAATCCATAATCACACAAGAAGAACAAAAAAAAAAAAAAAAAAAAACAATTCAAAGAACTGTCATCACAATCATAAGTCAAAGTTGCAGGCTCTAAAAACTTGTGTGTCGCGACTTCCGAGAGATTAAATCTCTCCTTCTCTTTTTTTGTGTGCGATGCTATGTGATCAGCTCACGAAAAAGGGATTACCTCTCCTCCTTTTGGCCCCAAATTGGTGGACATTAATGAGGGAATCTATAACTAAAGAGAGGTGTATGACACTTAAAGTGGTGTGTTGTTTTTGGTCTTTTTCTTGAAGGTGTGTATAAGAATAGAAGGAGGCTTAAACCAACACCAGAAATTCAAAAAAAATATTTTTGCCTTTAGGCCAACAAAAAACAACACACATCATGTTAACACTATATAGATATCCTACTTACATGCCAGGATCAATCCAGGAGCGGTTTTGAGTTGTAAAAAAAATATCAGGCGAAATATATTTTTTTAATAGATACAAATATTTACTATTAAGAAATTTATTATTCAAAATTTCAAGGGAAGAGATATTTCGATTTTTTCCTTTATGACGAATGGTATAAAACATCATTAAGTTAAGAAACCACCATTCTTATGCAAAAGTTCAATTTCTTCGGTATCTTAATAACATAACAAATTATACATAGTCGTTCCAAGCTGTTGTATGACTAATTTTCTAATGGTATAAACTGGTATAAAGATCAAATTGAAATAATTGGTATAAATATGAATTTTTGAACTTTATGATTCCATTTGTTTTTGTCTGTCTTAATTGATCATCTTAATACATAAATTTGTATATTTTTAATTCACTCGATTTATGACTGGTTTAAAGTAGTGAATGGTCAATATAATCATTAGATTTAGATCCAAAACCTAGTAACTGGTATAAATTAGTGTGAATTCCAAAATGAATAGAATAATTGAAAAAAAAAGTGTAGCAAGCATTTTCTGCTTAAAGCCTAACTAAAAATTTTCAAAATTTAAATTTTACTACATATAACAATTGGTATAAAAAAGTTCCTACTTGAAGTAGAAAAAAGAATTCTTCAAAAACTATTTGTTATCATTCAAATATAATTATAGCACCTGACCTGACAGTAGACAATGTAGCGCATGTTATTTATTTATCTGATGATTGGTATAAACCTGTTTATGAACCTCTTAGCTCTTGCCAACCAAATAAATTGAAATGTATAGGAATTTGAATATTTTTCAATAGCAACTTATTGATATAAAAAAAACTGATGACAATACACTAAAATGACAATGTTTCCTATGAACTTTTTAATCCATTTAATGGTATAATAGATTTTAAATATTCATGAGAGGATTGTTACCAACAGGCAATGAATGCAATTAAAATATTGAACAAAAAAAAAAATGTAATGACTATTATTTAAACTTTAAAGTAAAAAATTGATATATTATTATGTGAATGTTTTTAAAATGGTCTGCTGATTGGTATAAACTATTACAATGATCAAATGCAATTTACCAAGATTTTGAGAAAATTTAAAAGAGTTATATTTCAAGTATTTTTTAATAAGCTTGATTGATGTGAAACACCATTTTTTCTAACATCTGATTGGTATAAATTTAAACTTACACTGTATAATATATTATAGCCGTTTTTTTTTTTTAAAGTACATAATAAAAAAAAAAAAATAATAATAATAATAACACGATAACTGTATTTGGTACAAACTGGTACACCGGCCATATCGGAAGACAGAATTTTGTGTATTCGTTACACATATTGTTGAATGGTATAAAACACTATTCCAGTCTATTGTATTTTAAACAAAAATATAAAGTAAACATTTGTTTATATTATATTAATTTGTAGGTACATATTTTCACTTCAAACTTTTGCTTAGAGATGAAGTTATCGAACGTTATTTGATTCTGCGAAAAATGATTGGTATAAATTTATATAGCATTCCTACGAAATAAAAGAAAGAATTCCTTAAAAATAAAATAGTTTAATTTATCTTGATTCTTCTTTTATTAGACTTAAATTGTAAATTTTTTATGCTTGAAAAAAAAAAGCAAAGATTATTAATTTTCTAATTGGTATACTAACTCGTGTGATAGTGGAATAAAGTTCGACGATTTTTTTAAACTCAAATAAATAATTGCAAACTAATTTTTTAAATATTTACATAACATTGGGATAAAAAGTTATTTCAAACTCAAACTCATAGTTATTTATAATGTGAGGTTGATTGGTATAAAATGCTGTTGACTGGTATAATCTTGTAATTAATTGGTAAAACAAACTAGTTACTTCGGAAAAGTGTAGTATCATCTCTGACTTCAACTCAAACTTACAAACTAAATTTATACCCATCAGGTTCATTTCCTTTATTTCTACCTTAATTTTATACCAATCAGGTCCATTCTTTTCGTAAATGATTATTGTATTAAAGTTTGGTTATTTCATTCAAAAATGCTCACATATCAAACTGCAGAATTTTTTTTTGTATGTGCAATTGGTATAAACTGGTCTAATGGTCATATAGAAATAAAGACTTGCATAACCAGTAAGAACAACCGTTTAAATAACTGTATTCACAACTTAGAATAATTCTCAACAATTAACATAATTATTCCTCCTTGAGGCCTTATAATTCCCCATCAAGGCCAACCAAAAACAAGAAATTCCCTCCTGGCATTTTAATGTTAGAAGTCTATATCTATACAATTCTGTATACTTTTTTTTTTTGTTTAGTTGCAAAAAATGTAAGTGGCTCCTTAATGCAATTGTTCGCGTTGCAATGAGAGAATAAATCGCGACCCCAAAGTCACAAAATGTATGGCTGTTGGTGGCTAGGGCAAAAACAAATATTTGAACAGATCTTCTGGCCACTTGGATGTGAATTGCTACACACAACACAGCTGAAGCAGGAGCAGAAGTAGCACCAAGCAGTTGGCAGTATAGTAGTTGCATAGCAGCAGAAAAGTGGTAGTCACATATTCTTGATGGCCAAAAGAATGTTACTTTAAGTTTAAGGGGTAGATAGTTGATAGTTGAGTGGGGAAGAAGAGTGAAGGTGTAGGTAGAAGTTTGCTAGTATAAAAGAAGTTACTGTACTTGATACATTGTAGATTTGCACCAGCATCCAATATGTTTGAATGTAGGGGAAAATAAAAAAGGTCTCTGAGAACAAGATGGAACCAAAAGAGAGGTATAGAATATATGTTCACACCTTCGTTCGAATTGAATAAATGCGAGAACTTTTATTGACTTTTCATTCTTAAAGGCGGGTGTGTGCAGTGCAGTGGTGGCGGTAATAGCTGCAGCAACAGCAGCAACAGTCAATAGATAGATGTGAGTTCATTTGGATATATAATTTGAATTTTGTGTGCAGAATAAGGTTGTGTCTTGTCGACAGACACAACTTTTTTTTGCTATTTTTTTTTCTCTGTATTTTATTGATTGCTGCAGATTCAGAGAATGGATTTTTTTTTTACGCCCACTTTTATAGCAATACATTATCCATGCAACAGTGTACTCTATTCTACCTTGCAGACAGACTGCATATATGCACTTAAAGTCAGAAAATTTTCCACTTTAGGACGAGAGAGTTCAATGATCTTCAGAAGAAGTTCGAGTGTGGGATCGATTTTGATGAAGAAGAAGTTTTTAGACCCATTTGAGAAATGGAATCTAATGGTTTGAAGAATCCTTTTAAGAGAAGGAAATTGCCCATAAGAATTATTCGTTTTAAAATAAATCCCTCATTTCCTATATTTCTTCTGCTGCTAGTTTCTTCTCCAACAGCTGTGTCTTTAAGTCGACATAGAACAAAAAAATAAAATAAAGATGTTTGGTTTCCCATTGGGCATAGAGTTACTCAAGTTACTTCATCTTTGCATCATCCTGTTGTATATCCAGACTATTACGACTGCTTTTTTTTTGCTTTTTAAACGTTTGTGAACATCTTATGTAAGAATTATTATAATTACAGCTAAATGATCAGCACTTAGCTCTGGTATTTCATTCTGATGAGCATGAGCATACACAGGCGCGTTCGTTCTTATGCCTTGTGGGAGAGAAGAGCAATATAATGGCGCATCATGTGTAAAGTATTACGGAATCCCGCATTGAGTTAACATGTTGATGTAAGCGGATTTAATACCGCCTTAAGACTATAAGAAAAGGGGTAACGTAGAATTTTCTCATGGAATAGGTGGGTACGCGTATATAAAGATATGTTTGAAGATAAGAAGAGTAGGCTATTGGTGTTGTAGAAGGAAAATTACATAATAAGCTTAAAGCAAAGAAGATCGATCGAAATAATTTCAAGGAGTAATTTTTCGTTTCATTTTTTTTATTATTTAACAATGTTTTGTTATTTCCTGGACAAATGTTTAGTTAGATTTTTTTCAAACCTTCTATTTTACTTTTTTTGTACTCGAAAAATTGTGTGAAAAATTATTTTCTGTAAACTTGGCAGTAGGACGCCATTTATGAAGATTTTTAAGATCAAGAAATAAACTAAGTTGATTCTTCGTTGTATCATTTCTCAAAGCCATCAATATAGTCCAATTTCTTTTGAGCATCTAACTTTTGGTAGTGTTCCATTTTTGACTGTTGATCACATTTGAAGTTGACCCAACACTATTCTGGTAGTGGTTTTGCAAATCTTAGTAGAAGCAGCACTACAAATTATGTTTTTGTTAAAAGGGTGTTTTTTTGAGGGGTTGAGTATCTAATGTGTGAGAAAAGTATCATAACAACTGATATAAATTTTGTTAGTTTTTAAACTTGGTGAAAAAGTTTTGTTTTATATGAGAACTAAGAATCTTATAAGTCTACTCAAGTAGCACACTTGTGTATAAATTGGTGTAAATTCATTAATTTTGGTGTAAAATTGAGAAAATTGAAAAAATATGGTGTATTTCTCAAAATTAGTGGTATAAAAATTATACCACTGTCTTTTCTGTACAAAATTTCAACATTTTTTTAAGATTCCATGCAAAAAATACACCGATATTCAGTTGTTTTTATAATATACCATTAATGGTGCATAAAATTATTTGATTCTGAAATCAACCAAAACGGTTTATTTTGTATACTCTGTTTGGTGTAGGAAGCACACCCTGTGGACATAAAATTCACCAAAATGCATATGTGGGAGACGCCATATTTTTCAATGGACGCAATTTAAAAATAGAAGACAGCGATTAATTATTTTATTAAAATAGTATATTTATCGACCTAATAGTCCCGCATTCTTAGTTTTTTCGATTCATTATAAAATAACTTTTCTTAAAAAAATGTAAAACAACACAAAAATTATAATTTTTGAAAAATGGATTCTTAAAATCGAAAAAAAAATCATAATTCACTAACATTTTTGAGGCGCTCGATTTTTAGAGGGGGTAGCATCTAAAATTAGTAGATAGAATGTGTTTCGTTTTAAAATTTGGCAAACAAAATCATATTTAACCATTGGTTTCTTATGGCAATATTATGAAAGTGAATAAAAATTCATTTTCATTTATTTCATAAGAAATGGTGTGAATTAGAATTCATCAAACTGTTTGAGATAAAAAATAAACTTTGGTTCAAATTTTAAATCAGAATAATTTAAATGGTGTATTTTATCCATAGATTTATTGTGTATTTTTCAATTTCAAAGGGATAATTTTCACCAAAAACAGATCATTTAATATACCACTAGTGCCATTTATACACCAAAATCGGTATATTTTTTTAACCACCGGAGTTTATTTTATACGAGAAAATGGTGTATTTTTTATATTCAAAATGCATATCACGAAAGTGCAAAAAATACACCAAATATTTTGGTGTATCTTAGACTTTTGTGCTACTTGAGTACATAATTATCTTGAATGAAAGGGTGTTTTTTCCCAAGAAATGCTGAAATTCAGAATTAGTATTACAAAAACCTGGGACAAAAATAGTACCCCCATGAAAATTGGGGCTGTCTATAAAAATATTTTAGATTTAACGGTGATTTTTTAAGAAATGAAGAAAATTGGCGATAAGCCCAATAAAATCAATGGTATAAGAGTTTCCATTAATAATTTTACTTACTTTCCAATTTAAAAAAAAAGAAAATTAGTTTTATTTTTACAGCTTATTTTTGCGAACCATTGTTCAATATATGAAGGATAGTAGTCTTTTTGAACTCAGTCTACTTAAATTCTTAGTGTATCAATTTTCATGAATATAACGAAATAATTTTTGAGGAAATTCAGAAAATGCACAACTTTACAGCGGCGTTGAAAAAACACGAAGAGAGTTTTGCAAAATTAAAGGCACTTTCAAAATAAATTATTTATTTTTGTATTTAACTTCGTTGATGAATCAATTTAAACTAATACGAAATGAAATTGAAAAACATAAAACTACCCAACATATATTTGCAAAAATTTCAACAGCTGGTTGTACTGACATTACAAAAAAAATTCTTAATTTTATTTTCTCCAATTAGGGAGTGCCAATGAAAAAAAAATGTATTTCTTAGAGACATTAGTGAGGGCACTCACGTATTAAAATTGCAATAACTTAATTGTTTTTGCCTTTAAACACTCACAACTGAAATGCATTTTAATATGAAAACATTCATTTATTTTCTATCAGTAATTTAATATTTTTGAGTGAAAAATTAAAACGAATTATTAAGAACTAAAGTTCGCTGTTCAGCTCTTTTGTTTAAACGAGAAAATACATATCTTAAAAATATTCATACATTTTTACATGAGCTTTATTGGAAAAAAATGCACTTGCTTTTAGTGTTATTTCGCAAAAAAAAAACTGAAAACTCGTATGACAGCAGATAAAAAAGGAAAATAGGTTATTAAGTTTTAAAAGATTTTAGATTCTTTGTGACTCGCTTCATCTGGTTCCTAAGTTTGACGGAAAAACTTTTCAACTAAAATGATAGATTTACTTGAATAATTCCTGATTTTTCAATCGTTAGTTGCAATAATTTTTTTTAACACATGTAAATTGAAATTAAATTATTAAATTAAACTAAAAATGGTTTTTGTTTTTGCTTCAAATTTATTTATTAATTTTATAACATTTTTCAAATAAGAATATTAAAGCACGCATAGAAATAATGTGTAACAAAAAATGTGAACCAAAATTTTCAAAAATAAAAAAATTGAAAACTAACTTTTTTTTCAAATGAAATTGGAAAAAAATTAAAGCTTACTTATGAAAAAAAAAAAATAATTTTAAATAAATTAATATACTAAAAGCCTAAAAATTAAAACTCATTTCTGGCATAAAAATATATTTTTTTTTTAAATTTCAATGAAAATCTAACTATTTTCTGAAAATAAAACAAAATTTAATTCGGTTTTCGCATTTTTCTAAACATTTACAAAATAAAGACCAAATAAATGATTTTGATCTCTTGATTTTATCTCTTATGTATTTATTTAATTTTTGCAGGAATCTTTTGTATATTTACTTTGTTGAAAAACATTATTCCTCAAGTTTCCCTCTTATAGTATAGGTACGAATAATTTCCATAATTTTATGTCCATAAACAAAAAGAATGAAATTATACCATCATCATTAATAATAAGTTCCACCTACACACTATGTTTTCTTTAACAAAATCAACATCAATCATTATTTCGATCTTTCAGGTTCAGTTCAACAAAGTAAAACCAACTCTGCGCATAAATTAAAAAAAAAAAAAAATCCAATTGAAACCTAATGCCACCATAATACTTTGATAATTTCTTTAGGTGACACTGAAAAAAATTAAATTCAAACTCGTTTTCATAAGCGCGCGCTTATTTAATGTGTCGCCTTGTGTCTAGACAGAATCATACAGTCACCAGTGTCTTTGTTGGGTGGTTGCCAACAAAAAAACAAAAAAACCTGCCAAAAACATTCAAATACCGTATTTTTTAGGAAGATATTCATCTCACACCTATTAACTCTTTCCGCCCAATTAACATTTCAATATTGCACAAGAACAACACCACACGCTGTGTGGGGGCTTCCAACTTTTTTTTCTACCTGGAGTCCACAGTGGCTTTTTTATGTTTTGAAATCTGAAACCCTTTAACGACCACCAAGTTGGCTTTGAAATGAAATCTTTTTTGCCACCATAATTCACCATAACAACACTACACAGTAGGATAAAATTCGAAAGAAACAACAGAGAAGATGGCAATGAAAATGGTTAAAAGGAATTTTTGTTATGATTTTGCCATAATTTTTCGGTTCCATCAGAATTTTGGATATCATTCGATTGAATGTTGCCCAGTTTTTTTGCGTGGAGTCTCCTCTTGTCACATTATTTCTACTGCGAAAGGGAAAAACGCCAGAATCGGATCTCAGTACCACCAACGTTGATCCGGCCGACACTGGCGCTAAAGACCAAGTCGGAGATGAAGGAGGTTCCTTTACGTTCTTTTTGGGTGCTGAACTGGCAACAAAAAACCGTTTATCCAGACAGACACAAAATGTGTGTGCATCCACTGTTATAATGGCCAGGAGAGAGCTGAAGGAACATGTTTCGCGGTCCATTGAAGACATTTAACTGGGATCAGGTTAATTATTATTGGAGCTATAGGTACACAAACTTCCAGTCCTCAGTCCTTGGAAACTCCTCGAACGCGTATTATTAATAAAAAAAAAAAGCTCTACGTCTCCAGTCTGATGTGGGATTAATCGAAGCACACAATAAAAAAAAAACGCCCGCCGAGCCGTGTCTGTCCGTTTAAACGCATACACCTTATAAATGTTTATGGAAATTTTGGTTAAATGAGTGCGTTATACTCGCCCTGTGTGTGTGCCGCCCTGCAGGCGACTTGAAGTTCGTCGGAACCCCGCATGTCAATGCTGGGACTAATCGAAAGTGAATTCTTTTAAGATGATTTATTGGTTTGGACTTAATTGGGCTATAAAAGAGTGTTTAGTGTAGGATATTTGCAAGGATATATGCACACTTTGATTGATATAAATGCATTTTGATTGATAGATTGCTATGTTGTGCATGTGCATGGGCATGTTGAAGGAATTTTTTTCTTATACTTATTTGGCTTTTTTTAGAAGATTAATGACTTTGTGAACTCTATGAAGTAGGTTTTTTTGTCAGCATTGTAGCTGGAAGGTTCTAGCATATTGATAGAAGAATGTTCTTTAAGTTTATGATATTCATATAGTTAAATGTGAGTAGGTAAATTCTGTGAACTATTAAAGTAGAAAATTTTCCATTAAAGATGTTTGGCAATAAAAGCCAGCTTGTTAAATATTGAAGCAGAATCATCTGCTCTAGAATATAAAAACTAGTTAAAAGGTTTATGCTTCTCAAGTTTTGAAAGAAATTACTTAAAATAAAAAAACAATTTTTTGTAAATTACCAATGAATTTTTTGTAATTTTTTTTTTAATAGCGTACCAATTTTTTGTATATTTCTTATAAAATTAGTTTCAAAATAGTCTTTTATGCATTTAAATGTAAAAAGCTTTAATATTTTATGCATTTTACTTGACTATAAGTGCAAGTTTAAGCGATCTAGTGCTGGGGATCGTTAAAACAAAAGAGCTGATAAGCAAACTTTATTTTTTGTATTCTATTTATTTCTTTCTTAAATACCTACTTAATTTTTTAAAGTTGCTTCTTCAATGAAGGATTGTTCAACGATTTTAGCTTCGTGAAGTTCTCTTACAAAATGAAGACCTTTAATTTTTTAAAGTCGCATCTTCAATGAAGGATTTTATCGCACTTTTTACTTCGTGAAGTTGTCATATAAAAAGAAGACTTTTAATTTTTTGAAGTAGCTCTTTTATGAAAAATTTTGACCTCTTGTGAGCCCTGCTAATTGCTTAGTAGTTATGAAATGTAAAAAAAAATTTAATAACATTACAACATAAAAATTGATTTCCAACCAATCCAACTATCAACAAAACATCCCATTTCCAACTCACAAACAACACAGGACAGTTCATTAGGCCAACATGTTGCTCAATTTTTCTCAAAAACAAAAAAAATATTTAACAATTTTTTACCAAAAAGCTGATAACTCGCCAACGACAAAAACATGTTATCTTTGAATTTGCCAACTATGAAAATGCCAAACTAATTTCGTCTAAAAGACAACATAGCCAAGTGGTCACAAAAATTACAACAACAACAACAAAAATCCAAAACACAGTATATGTTCATAATAATTACACCGTTAATTTCGGTATCTTTTAGTTTGGCATCACGATTTTTTTTACTTACCACGCAAGACTAAACAACAACCACAGCTTGTAAAAAGAGTATAATATTGCCCAGTAAACAGGTAGCGCCCTCTACAAATGACCTATGTGCGGGTGGAGCTATACAGCTAAGCTAATTGGCATTTTTTTTTTTTTTGAAAAAAAAAACTATCTTCATTTATATGCGACTTTTTTTTATTAATTATAGATTCAAGATATTTTATCATCGAACTTGTGAAGATAAACAGACACAGAGACTTTGTGTGGGGCTGGCTGGAGCGAGTGTGTGCAATGTGCTGTGTTGAGATTACCAAAGTGATGTGAGGTAGGTTAGGGTGTAGACACATAGCACACTCGTGCACGCGTGCAGATTTTTTTTCATCCTTAAGATTTCTCACGTTCTGTAAAAAAAAAATTAAAAAAAGAAAAAATAAAACAACTGTATATACAAAGCTTAGAGATAGATAGAGGATTTTGCAGCAGGTTCTTCTTCGAGCACTGCGCTCATCACACATTATGCGGAGAGACTCTAAAGTCTCAACTCACTATCAACATCCGTCGTGATGCTGAACAAGCAGAACAAAAAAAAAATAAAAAAATTTATAGATATAGAAGAAAAAAATAGAAGATACTTTTAACAAAATTGTAATACAAACCTGTTCTAACGAAATGCACTCCAAGACTGTGGCCAGCTTATAGCTTGAGCATCATCATCATCATCAACAGCAGCATCATCGTCGTCGTCGTCATCATTGAGCACGGTGCACATTGAACTTGTGCGATTCTGAATCGATCATGCACCTCGACTTCAATCTAGATAGGAGAATTTCGCCAGCTGATAGTATAATCAGACCTTTAAGTCTTCAAAAGTTTTATAAACAGATTTCCTAATTAACTTCCTTAACCATAATTTACCACCTTTAGTTAGTTGCTACATGAAAAAGCTGATAAAAATGAAAGTAAACAAAATAGGCCCTAAGACACTGACTTGTGGTACTCCATCTTTTTTCCTTCCCGTCTCCTATTTAACTTACATCGTTAACAATAATTTACTACCTACAATTGAGTTCTATTTTTAAAATCTCGTATTAAATTAAAATAAACAAAATAGGCCCTTAAACACTACCTTGTGGTATCCCATCTTTTTTCCCTTCCCGTCTCCTTTTTAACTGACTTCGTTAGCAATAGTTTACCACTTTCAGTTTAGTTCTATATGAAAAATCTTTTATTATATCAAAATAAACAAAATAGGACGTAAAACCATTGAATAATTACAAATAGAAGTGACACCGCAGATTACTCATGCGACTATAAGAGTACCGGAAGATAGATGAACTACAGGTTTGCGCCTCAACTATCATGTATTTTCGAGTTGAATCTTAACTAATAATTTTTTTAAACCTTCATAAAAAAATTAATAATTATTATTATACATTTCAAAGAGCTTATATTGATATAAGTTTTCGTATTTTAAAAAGTCGGATTAGTCTAGAGAACAAGGCCGATGCCTTTTACTCCTACTGGCCTAGGTTCGAATACCGGTAAAATTTGAAACTTTTTTTTTTGCGGAGATTTTTTTTGAGAAATTTAATTAATTTTTATTCTAGTAATGTAGAAAAAAAAACAATCTCAATCTCCCGTCAGATTCGAACCTGGGCAGGTAAACTTAACAAGCATGCACCTTATCCTTTAGGCTATCTCCACTTTTTGAAATAGGAAAACTTTTATCCATATGTATAAGCTTTTTAGGATTTGATTTTGGGTTGCTGGATTTGCTTTTGGATTGTTGGCTTTGCTTTTGGATTGTTGGATTTGCTTTTTTAATTCAACGCACGATACTAGCGACTACAATTTTACAGCGGAAGTTTCCCTGGGTGTCCACTTCTATTTGTAATTATTCAATGGTAAAACATTACCTTGTGGGATCCCACCTTTTTTTCCTTACTGTCTCCTATTCAACTCACTTCGTTAACCAAGGTTTACCACCTTTAGTTAAGTTCTACATGAAAATTCTCGTTTTAAATGAAAATAAACAAAATAGGGCCTAAAACACTACCTTGTGGGACCCCATCTTTTTTTCCTTTAAACCCATAAACACTGATTTTTCTGTTTAACCGAATATACTTCCTGTCTCTGGAAAAATTCACCATGTCAAAACTTTTCAAACCCCAACATCAAAGCTAGACACGATATTGAGGTTCATAGATCCCTAAGTGCCACTAAGACGAAATTTAAAACCATATCACCTGCCTCGTAGTCATTTTTATTGGTTAGATATAGAGAGGATGCACCTAGGCCATCACTACAATAATTTCAAGTCAAGGTATAGAGACGAGTCAAAGAAGAAGCAGCAAGGCAAGAGCAATGTGCACATGATGCGCTTAAGCAAATGATGAAAGTTTGTTGTTATGTTTTAGGTTACATACTTATAGATCTTTGTGCTGCGCAAGTGCATCGCAGCTTTGTGCATTTTGGTATATTTATATGCAAGGAAAAAGAGATGAATTTTTATCACCACAAGAATAATATTGGAAGGAAGAGTCATTTCTTCCTATAAGCCGATCAACAAGTACACGACGACTCTGATCTCGCATTCATTTATGCGGCAAAGATCTATTTGTGGCCCTTGTTATGGATCGACGATGACGACGACGATCAAGACGACCACTATAAAAGAGCTATGACTATGACTAGGCTCTATGATGATGATGATGAGGATGAAGATGATGTTGCACTGCAGCACTTCGAATGTGCGCGCACATCAAGAAATTGAACGTCGACGTAGGGCTTAGAGAAAAGCAGCATTTATGTACCTATATAAGATGGTTGTTGTGCTGTGCGGTTTCACCTGAGCCCCCTTTTGGTTTTTTTTTATTTTTTTTTCCAAATAGATTTTCAGCTATCAGTCAGATTAAATTGAATTAGCTTTACATGAGTGATTGAACTTTTCTAATCACAGAATTGATAGATAAAAGGTATTCATTACATCAAAAAAAATGTTATAAGGTTTTGTGATGCAATGCAAAAAGGCATAATAATAAATTGTTGCAAATATTTATTTATGTATTGATTAGACAGGTAGATGTATCGAAACACAGATTAAGCTCAAAAATAAGAACACAAAATGCTTAAGAACTTCAAGTATTTAAAATTATTTGACAACGAATAAAAACATGTTGTAGAAAGTTACGAGAGGAACACTCTTTTAGAGATAGTTTTATTTTCTTGATGAGTTTTAATTTCGGGGAATTAGTAATTTTCTTTCAAAACGTTCAATACAACTTGTGAAAAAAAGATTGAAAATCTGAGGGTCTGAAACCATACAAAAAAAAAAATTGCAGAGATACCTCAGGGTTCCATTCTGTTACCAACTTTTTTTTCTTATTTTTACAAATGATTAATCTCCTTAAATTGACATCTAATCTGCTTTATTGTTTATGTAGATGACAGGTCTCTAATTTGTACATGCGATAAAAGTATGGTAACCATATTTTTGGGAGCGAGGCTCGGAACTAAAAAAGTTGCTTAGAATATTTAAGCTTTTGATGTAATAATTCCCACAAATACCTTTTTAATATAATTTTATTAAAATAAAAAAAAAATCAATTATATGAAATTTGATTTAAAAATTACAAAAAAAAATCTTTTTAAATGGTTTTGAGATTCAAAAAAAGTACCTGCGTCATTTAAGTTTTTCTCATATACCTAACAAAATATTAAAATGGTTGGAACCGTTTTTACAGAAAAAATTTTAAAGAATTTTCAGAAAATGTCCCTAAAAAGTTATAAACTGACAAAAAAATTCATTGGATAGTTTTGAAAATGTTGAGTTTTCAAAAAAAAAAAATATTTTTTTAAATTAAATTTTTTTTTAAATTGTTCTTAATTTTGATATCAAGGCTCTTTAAACGTTTTTAATTTTTTTTTAACATTTTCATTTTATTTTAAGTGATTTTGAAATTGCTCAAATTTTTGAAAGTTTTTTACTCTGTATTTATTCATTATTCGAAAGAACATTTTCTGGTGTCTTGTCATACAACAATTTTTTTGAATTTCACGTAAACAAAACCTTCGCATTAATTCTTTTATTAAAATCAAGAAAATTTAAAAAATATTATTAGATTTTTAATAAGAAGTTCAAGATTATTTTTTGAGAATTTTTTTTTTTTTTGAAAATGGAACAATGAACTTTATTGTTTTAACTTTCAAAATATTTCCTTTTTAATTGCAAACCAATTTTTTTTTTTGAAAATTTTTGTAATATAAAGAAACGGCTCTAAAGATTTTCAATTTTCTTTCTAAAAGTCTTTATTCGTACAAGAAATAAAATTTCATACTTTGTTTGGAGGTCAAAAACATTTAAAGAATTTTTTTTTTAAGCTTGAAACCAAATTTTATATTATGTATTATATAATTTTTTTTAATTTCTTAAAATTTAATTTTAAATAAGTTTTTTTTTCATTTTTCGAATAAAATAAAATGTATTCTTTTGTATTTTTATTTTTTTGAATAAAAATTTCTTACATTCCAATGAACTTTAAACATGAAAGGAATAACGTGGAACAAATAGTGCATTTCATTTGTTTGTATTACTGATTTTATTTCGTTTTTTGTGAAAATACTTAAAGCCCATTAAGTTTCAATGAAATGAATATGAAACTTAAATTGCTTGGAAACAATATCAATATAAATTGTGCGCAATAACCTAGTTTGTAGTTTCTTGCAGTACCTATATACAACATATTTTCTGATTTATCAAATTCGAGTTGTTGCATTTTGAATATTCTGGCAACACTGTTTTGTATAATATGGACTCTTTGAACATTTTTGATCCAATAAATTCCAAGACTTGAAAATTCATCAAAATCGAAGATGTTTTGATGTTTTGTTGAGTCTGAAATAATGTCATTATACTTCTTAAATTGTTACTATATTTTAAGTGAAATTATTGGGGAACACTTGACGTTTAAAATAATTGAATTGATTAGTATTATTTTGTATTGCCCAAAGCTTTCTTATTGAAAAAGACTTTCTAAATTGGTTTCATCTCCAAATTATTTCTTCCCCATCATTATACATACATTTTATCCCATTTTCAGAAGAAAATTAAATACAATGTTCTTCCTTTATTAATAAGAAGGAAGAACAAAAATTGTCTATAATAATTTCTTCTAATTATTTTAATCCATTACCAGTGCTTTGTTTTTATATCTTTTTGTATTTTTTTCTCTTTTCAGGTGAGTGCTATAATATTATATCTGTGTGTATTTTCTATATGGTTGGTAAGTGAATATCCATTAGATACATTTTTTTTGTTTGCTAATTTTATTTCCTTATTAGATTATAATTCATATTAATATTATACTTATGTATCTAGTCATACTTGTAGTATTATTCTATTCAACTGCACAGGTCAGTATAATAAAAGAATTAATTGTGTCCATTAGGTTACTAATCACCCAAGATAGATATAAACTACGACATTTCTTTTTTGTTCAAATGGACTTCTTTTTTCTCGGCAATGCAAGCAATAAAAGGGTCAGATAATGATTCATTTAACAAAACGAAAAACTTAGTTAAAGATTTTTAATATTTAAATGTGTGTTTAAGAATTTTAGAGTTTCCTGGTAAATCATGCATACAAATCAGCAGTAAGTAATTGACTTTCAAAAAATGATGCAACTCGTTGAATAATAAAGTTAAAGTTTATGCGGTTTAAATGTTTGATCATCTTTATACGAATTTGGTTGACTTAAAATAAAAAATATTAAAAGAAAGCACATCCCGACTAACAATTTTGCTTCTGTAAAGCTTTATACATGCTTATTTTGCTTCTATAAAGCTTTATTTGTTGGTTGGGATAAACCTGTCAAAGGTACCTACCTACTTTATTTTCAATTTTCTCGTAAAGGACTTACATAATGTGTCGATTATTTCTAAAGATATGCGTCCGATTTTATTTTTAATTTTGAAAAGATCTTACAATTTGTATTAGATAAAAATAAACTATTAAATGGCTTAAAAGATTTTTATATTTTATATTTTGCTTTTTTTTTGGTTATTTTTTGCTAAGACGTCGATAAGACGTCAAATTCATTCTCCACTAGCTTTTTAACAATTTTTTAAAATCTAACTTTTAAATGAAATATTTAAGTACTTTTGATTTTCACTTATGAATAGAGACTAAAAGTCCTTTCTTTTGATGTCTCATTCGATGGATTTGGAGAACATTTTTGAAAATTCCGAATTTTTAGACTTGGAAAATTTTCGAAAATCTTAAAAAAGTTTTTTAATTTTTTTAAGCTGAATGCATGATCTCTTATCTGTAAACCAAAACTTCTTTCGGTACTGTGATCCAAAATCAAATTCAGGGAGGTGTTCCCAATCATCCATAGAACAAAATAAAAAAAACTATAAAGTCCTCCCACTACTGCAGTGATTCACATTGCATGAAATAAAAAAAAAAAAACAAAAAAAAAAACAAAATGTTTATCAAATAGAAAAATTATATGTCCTTTAGAGCCAATTTTTCACAAGCCAGATAAACCCCAGGTAAACGAATAAAAGTGTTTTTATATTGAAATTTATTCTTCTGATAGTCTAACTGGATATTGAAAAATCAAGGCTTAATCGAAAAGAAAAAATTTTAATTCGACAAAATGGAAGACTTTGGAGTTTGAATACGGCTAAATTTGGATAAAATATGAACTTTCAAAATCTTTTTGAACCATTTTTGTTTAACACATTTTACAAGTGGTAATAAGGAGTTTTGTATATTTTTATCTTTACCAATTTACACCTCTATTAAAAAAAAAAAAAAAAACAATGTAATCTGATATCGTTTATCCAAAATTCTGAAATAATAAAATGTTTTCAAATGAAAATAGATTACTATTTCTTTTAATATGTTTAATATTTTATAAGTTTTTAAAAAATTTCTTGTATTTATTTAGTGATCTTATGGTTTGAATTAATGATAAAGAAGTAATTAATTTATTTATTTGTTAAAACATGTGTTAAGAAAAATATGGTTCAAAAAGACCAAAACCAGTAGATTTTGAAAGTTCATATTTTATCAATTTTTGACAATACACGATAATTTTAATGAAAAATAAAGTTTCTTCTTTTCTCCGTTACATGTTCAATATCTATAAATACTCAAAGGATAAAAATGGATTATTTAGTAGAAAAATTAAAAATGTCGTTTTTTCTCATTTTTGAATAGTTAAGTTTTTTGCAATATTTGATTTTAAATTATTTTAAAAAGTGACCGATAGGATATCGATAGGAAATTTAATTATCTACAAAAAATTACTTAATAAAAATTTTCAAATTCGGCTTCCTTTTCAAGTTATAGAAAAAATTCAAAAAGTAACAGAAAAAGTCGAAAATATTGATCGTTACAAAAATTGTAATATCTTTATGTATTATCCATAGATTTAGAAGAAAACTATCTTTTTATCTTTGCCAGAAAATGCTCTATACATGAATAATTTAAAACTATGAGGATTCGAAAGATTTTGATTTTTGATTTAAGTAATAAAGTTTTTTTTTGCAAAAATTTCCTTTAAAATATCGATTTTTTTAAAATGTTTTAATACATTGCACTTAAACATCTAAAGTTACCCTGAAACGTTATTCTAGTGTTTCTTACTTATTTATTCAGCTTTCAGGTTCTGGTTCTTTTGTTCAGATTAGTCATTTATTACTCAAGATATAACCCAAATACTAAGTATGCCTAGAAAAACAACAACAAAAAACTTTGAAAAAATAGCTTAAAAGTGTAAAAATCATATTGAGATAATTTTTTTTGAAAAGATAATAAAATTTTATTTCAAAAACAGGTTTTTTAGAAAAATGTGTTTTTCACCTTTTTTGTAATAGATCAGCTTAAAATGGACTAATTTCATTTTTAATAACGGTTTTGGAAAGGTCTAAATATCACCCTACAAACGCAAGTTATTCAATTATGTTTGAAGTCGCAAGAAATATGCAAAAAAGTAATTTAAGATCATAGTTTTTTTTACTCTCAAAAATATGAGGAAATAATTCATACTACTCACTTGCTAATTTTTTTGGTTGATTATTTATATACAGAAGTTCATATTTTGAGCTTAGGAACCAGTAAAAAATGACACAAAAAGATTTCATGACATAGGTATTTTCGTATATTCTTTTCACATGGAATTACTCAATACGCCAATCGGGTCAATTCAGAAGTTAAAATTAAATGAGCACAACTTTTTTAAAACAATAAACTTTTCATGCAAAATTGATGTATTTTTTAAATTCATTTCAAATGTGATAGTAAAGTGATCCTTTGTTCAGGCATTGTTAGTCAAAAGTATGTTTTTGGATTTGATAACTGGATAATGCTGTCTAAAACAATCGTAGATAAAAAAAAAAATCAAAAAACAAAATTAAAGTCCAGTAAATTTAATTTCTAAAAATATATGTAACTCGTTTTATCAGAATAAACGTTCCCACTTATGTTGAAGAATTTTTGAAAATTTTTGTTTTTGGGAAATTTCTAACGATTGTTGTTGTTGTTTTATCTTTGAAAGATTATTTTCCACTGAGATACAGACTACCTAAAATCACTTAAAAATCCTGGATTTTTTTTTTTATTTAACCATATCACTCGCTATTCTATTATTTTGATAAAATATGGTTTGAAAATTTCAAAAACCGAAAGATGACACCTTTTACTAATTACTTTTTTGTTTCCTTTTTTATAAAATACCAGTCATTGTTACCATTATTGTAAGGCCTACAAATCAATAGGATTATGGGCTTTTCAAAACATCTTCACCACCTAATTAGAAAGAAAATTACCTTCTATCAAGACCCACATCTTTAAATAATGTAAATTTCACGCTGCTAAAGTGACAAAAAAAATATTTAAGATTTTATTTTTAAAAGAACCCACAAAAATTAATCTCTTTTGAATAAATTTGTCAGTCATTTTAATTTGATTTTTGAGTTTTTTTGATTAATTGATTTTGTTCAAACAAAACAATTGAGTGGTTTATTTACATTATTTACTGTCAATCATAAAAAATGAACTTTTTTTTTTTTAATTAACTTTCACAGATAACGGTTTTATATTGTTGATGAAAATAAAACAAAAAAATGCAAAAATAATATCAAGACTTTGAACTATGACATCAACATCCCATTTTTTAGTATATAACCCATTAGCCCGTTCTATAACAAATTTAGGCTAAGGTATGGATTTTATTTTTTCAACAGTTCTTTGTTGTAAATTGCACGTAATGCCACACATTGTCTGTGTTGACAATGCAATTTATTCTAAAATAAAAAAAAAAAAAAATACCATGCCATCGGCGATAAATTAACATACGCTCGACTTTATTGCTAGGAATTTCCTCATTTTGCAGAAAAAAATAACGCTTTTTTATTGTTTGTTTTCAATTTTATTATTTTTTTTTTGTTCTCTATTTATTGACAGTGTTTGCATTTTAATTCAATTTAATCGAATTAAATAAAAGTAAGGCAGAAAACAACAAGATAAACTTCTATGGTTGGAAATATTTTATGCGTTACCCTAAACTAGGTTTAAATTTTATGTTTGAGTTGTTTAACGAACAACAAAAAATGTTTTTTTTTTTTTTAAATCAGATCGTTCTATGAAAACACAAGAAAATTGGTAAAATTTTGTATGTAAGGGAGCGAAAGTACCTACAAAGACTTGAAAGTTCTCACCTGTAGGTATTGACGAAAAAACTCCTATTTGTCTATCTGTCTAGAATTTATAAAAAGATTGGCTTCAAGTTTAGATGCATTTAAAAGTCCAAAATTCTTACAAGCATACTTTTGCACAAGTGAACAAAAAAAAAAAAATAATTTAAATGTGTTACCCTTACCAATTTTTGCACAATTTACCCTATTTATTCATTTAGTTTATAGGTTCATTATTTTCAACAAACATTAACTTAAAATAAACAAACAAACAACTATGTAGTAGAAAAGACAAAAAAAAATATACATTGTCAGTTTATTATCTGCCAGAAAGTAAATTTAAAAATTCCATTTCGTGCATTCAACTCAATTTAAAGCTAGGCCCATGCAAAAAAAAAAAATACAAAAAAATAATAAAATTCTCATAAAAAATGCAACAGAAAAATACAAAATTGCATGCATTGTAGGTATTTGTCTATATTTTTTTTTTTTAAACATTCCCTATATACACACATATGGTCGTGATATTAACACACAAAACAAAATACAAAAAAGAAAATTGTATATAAACTTCCATATTGCACACTTGATTGCATCCCGTTGGGTAAACAAAATATATCCATTTTTGTTTCGTAAATTGAAAATATAATAAAAGGTAGAAGTCTATATGAAATTTAAAACAGAAAATTAAAAAAAAAAAAAAATAACATTGTCTATGGCTAGAGAACTACATATACAAGTACTTATGTGATAGTATAAAGTGTTGGCAGAGTTGACCAACCACCATTACGCTTGAATGATAAATTTTAAATAACAAAAATATTCGTAGCAGAAAAATAAAATAATTTTCATGGGAATATACAAAATTAAAAAATAATAAGTATAGCAATAGGAGTTCCAATCAGTTTTCATCAAAAAAATATCAATCTTTTTCATCTTCCCATGTCATTAAATCAATTTTTTCCCCTGATATCCTATATTAAATTTTATATTAAAAGAAAGCTTATTATTTCACCTTTAATATGAGCCTTCAATCATATTTTTTCGATGTCTACAAAAAAAGTAAGAATTTTTTAAAGCCAACCATGTCGAAATTTCAAACTGAGAATATGGGTTTTTTGAGGTATTTCTGAAGTTTTTTAATTTAACATTATGTAGCTTGTAGTAAATGTATCGTTATGTGTGATATATCAAATGAAAGGTTAAATTATCAGCATGCTCAATAAAGTTAAATAAAATTTTTATCTCCTCTAGATAAAAAGAAAGAACGTGTTGAAAAATAGAAATTTATTTTACCGTTATCTCAAAATTTTGACTACGAAATTGATTGAAACTTTGCACAGATATAGTTCTGTCTATTATCTATCTACAATATAAATTTCATTCATTTATCTGTTGAAAAAAAAGATAAAAATAAAAAACGGTTAAGAACGGTCAAAAAACTTGGGACAAAAAACTTGTTTTTCCCGTTATTCGGTCAAAAATCATTTCAAAATACCAATTTTTGCCCTGACTAGACCCAGGGTCCTAGAAAAATGATTTATACCTTTTTGAAAACGTTGTTTTTTGTAGACAAGAACCTCATCAAAAAAATTTGATTTAAATCTATATCTAAAAATATGGCCTCGTAAGTCAACACATATCTACCCTTATCAAATAAAAACTTTAACCCTATTGGGGCGACATCTAGTGTCAAAATAAAAATCTGAATTTTTTCTTTGTTATTTAGAAACAGTTTTTCCACTTAGGTACTTGATTTAAAAATAACGAACGCCCTAGTTTATATGTCTTCTTAAGGGACTCAACGTTTGGGTTGATTAAATTAAAATTTGGTATTTATGCAGCGCTTTTTTTTTAGAACCTACCATTTTTATTTTCATGTTAAGGCTCAAAAAAAAAAAAAAAAAGTTCACAAAAATTATAACCATAACGTAATAGTCACACTTATTAAAATGATAACCAAAAATTAATTAGGTATTGTTTTTTAAATATTTAAATTTTCTAACATAATTTTTGTTTGCACAATAACTTAATGTAAATCAGGACATCTGAACCAAATTAAAAAAAGTATACAAATTCTTTATACAATTTTATCAATTTATTTCCGTGTCTTATAAATCAATCTAAAAAAAAATTACTTTTTTTATTGCTGTTGGCTTAAAAATAAATCGAACTTAATTTGCGCGCGCCAAACATCAACTAAAATAAAATTCCATTTTCAATCAGAACCATAAATAAATTTCAATTGAAATACCCCAATGACATCTTAAAAAAAATTCCTACGAATCACCCTTTATTCCTCTTATTCCCATTCTTATTATATTGTCCATCTGGGGGACGACACATAACATCTTGTCCAAAAAAATATTTAATTTTTTTTTTTTTTTTTCATTATGAATAGATATCTTATTCCCATTTCGATTGTATTGTTCTTAAACAATCCGACCTTCATGGTCGATAAAACATTAAAAAAAATAATAATAATATAAAACATCGGCGCCGCACAACCAAAAAAACGATCTCAGAGTGTTCCACTTCTGGTTAAATATTTTCAACATAATTCTCTATACATTCTTCGAGGTCACAAAACAGATTGAGGATCCACTTAACAAAAAGCATGAAATAAAAAAAAAAAAAAAAATATCACCCTGCCAATAAATCCACATGATAACCAGACTATTATAGCACAAAATTCACAATGCATGTAATAAAAAGATAATTTATTGATTTGATTTTTTTTTATTTTATTTTTGCTTTATGGTCCCACATCATCTGAATATCTAATAGGAAGAATTATCCCATTGAATAATGTTTTCGGATGAAAATAAAAAACCTATGAAACCTAAAATTGAGGCAGGGAAGAATTATGGAGATGAAGAAATGATTTTTTTTAAACTTGGTCCTCTTAACAATATTTTACTTATAACTTATGATTTTCAAGTAGGGTGCAAAAAATATTAGTTAAAAAAAAAAATCGAAATAAAAAAAATTGCATTAAAAAAAACATTTATTGCAACTTTGAAATATTTTCATTAAATAAATATTTATTGCAATTAGAAATATTTTGCACTAAAAAAAACTTGGTAGAAATTTAACCTTAAAAAATAAATTTTTATTTTAAAAAAATGTATTTAAAGTTGATGGAGTTAAGTTAGATTTTTTCGATTTAAAAAAGCAAACAAAAATTAGTCTTTTTTCTCTTCTTACACCATTAAATCCATTTTTGAAATGACAACCTATAATAAATTCTATATCATCTGAAAGCTTATTATTTCACCTTTTATATGACGCTTCAATTATATTTTTACGATGCCTACGAAAAAAGGAAGAATTTTTTAAGTAAATTTATGTCTACATTTTAAACTGAGATTTCAGTTTACTTTATACACTGGTGGCTGGTCATTGACAAAAGATCTCCACAGGTGTTTTGTGGTACTTTTCAAATTCTTCAATTTAAAATTGAAAAATTAAAGTTTTCACTTCAAAAATCAAAGCAAAATGTGTGTAAAAAATATTTTTTTTAATATTCACACTGTACGCACTTTGCACTGATTTTTTTCAATGCAGAAAATTTTTTATTTGCAATAAATATTTTTTTTTGTAAATATTTTTTTTTGAAATATTTTTCAGTTCCAATAAAAATTTTTTTTTAGTTGCAATGAATATAATATATTTCTTTTTCAATGCAAGTTTTTTGTTTTTGCAATAACTATTTTGTTTTATTTTTTAATATAAAACAAATAATGCATTAAAAAATAAATTGCACGACTGGGGTCGCACGTACTTGCTCTTATGCTTAAAGTAACTATAATGTTAAAGCTTTTTATTCAAGAAATTTAAAATTTGATATTTTGAAGAAATTTCATAAGTAGTATAAAAAAATTAAATCTGTTTTTATAATTAATAAAACTCCGTTTTAAAATATCTTAAAAAAAAAAAAACAAATATGCCATTTTATTTCTCGTATAAAAAGGTATTTTTAGAAAAAAAATTTTGAAAATTGTAGGAGCCGTTTTTTAAAAAAATAATTTTTTATATATAAAATTTTTTTAACATTTTTCAAAAAAAAAGTTGGTATGCCATTTTGAAGAAATAATTAATTTACACATAAAAACTAAATTTCAAAATTTTTCATTGATCCGTTTTCAAAAAATTGATTTTTCAAAAAAAAATTTTGAAATATTTTTTAAAAAACCAAGAATGCGTTTTTTGAAAATTTTCTAAAATTTTAATATTATCTTTACTTACACACTTTTGTATAAAAATTTTCATTTAAATCGGGTTAATTTTGTACGAGATATTCAGAAACGAAAAAAACCGTTCTATGACAGGTACCGTTAATAACGGTACAAAAAATATTTTTTTTATTTAAAAAGTTGGCCCTTATGTGTAATACTACACACAAAAATTTTAATCAAAATCGTTAGAGCCGTTTTTGAAAAAAATTACTTTTTCTATTTCCGTTATATGGCAGGTACCGTTAGTTTTGGTCATAAAAAAAAAATTTCAATTTCCCCTCTAGGGAATCACCAAAAACTGCTAACTAATAAGTTTGAAGAAAATCACTTCACTCGTTTAGGCTGCAGCTCCAGATAGAGACAGACACACAGACAGACAGACAGACAGACAGACAGACAGACAGAATTGCCGGACCCACTTTTTTGGCATTCTCCATCATCGTAATGTCGTGTAAAATTGTTATCTCGAGTTCGATTTTTTTTACGAATCCTAAACTTGCCCTATAGTGCCTATATCGCAAGTAAAAATGATTGTTTTCAAGTAAAATAAAATTATATAAAATAAAAGAAAAATACAAATATTCTTTAGAGTTTAAATTCCGATTGATTAAAAATGGTATAAATTGGTCTAAAGTTTGTCATATTTTAACCAAAATATTTAAGTCCAATGTATACATATTTAGAGAAAATTAATATGTTTTTTTTATACTAATACTTTAAAAATTTTAAATTAAATTTTTAGAAAGTCCAAAAAGATCCACACTTTTGATCAAATTCATCGATATGATATTTGTGTTAAAAGTCAATGTTTTGTTTAATTGAAAGATAAATAAATTGATCTGCAACATGAAACTGTATCTGGTATCTTTAATATAAAAAAAGATACTCAAAAACACCTTTTTGTTTTGTTTAGATCGTTTATTGTTATAATTGGAATTTCATTGTTATGTGATTGGAGGTAGAAGATAATGATGTATGACACACACGTGCTTCATAAAGCTTATGTAATCAATAATTTAGTTCAAAGATATGTATTTTATTTTTTTTGTTCGATTTTTTCATTCGTTGGAAAGGAAAAAACAACAAACCAAACCAACATAATTCGGATGGACAATCATATAATACGTGAAGATACAATATACAAAAATTAAAGATACAATGCACAGTGGGGTAACTTAGATGATAAAGAGGGAATAAAATCAAAATTAAAGGATTTTATACCAATCGAGGAAAACAAGATTCTACTAATTAAAACTTTCTAATTAACTTTTGACAATTTTGGTCAACTTGACTACCAAATTATTAAAATACGAAAACATATTTTAAAAATTTGGGACATAAACGCTTGATAATTATTTTTTTATACCAATCACAAAAAAACAAAGGTTAACATTTTTTCTGGTATAAACTAAAAATTGAATATAAAATATTGGGTGTTTTTCTTTTAAAAGAATTTACTTTGATAAGTCTTTGCTATTATAATTTTTATTATTGTATCCAACTTTTATGCCAATCTACTACCACTGTGTGTTTAAAACTAAATCAGTTCAACGATCTTGTGATCTGTTTTTCATTTTAAATTATGTTTTTTTTTTTTTTTATTTCGAAGATCAATTGTATAGTGAATTTTTATTATTTCTTTTTTTTTTTCTTTCAATTTTTTTGTTGTACTTTTTTTTTCGTGGTATTATTTGCTGCAGATTGGAATGTACATCTTGTATCATTTAATGGTTGTCATGTCCTCCTTTGTGACTTTGTGTGGTTTGGTTTTGGTTGGTTTGGGTCTTTTGGGAGTTATATAGGACTGCGTATATGTCATCCAATGACACACATTGAGAGGATGTTTTATTTTCTGGGTTTGTTTCAATTTTTTTTTTTTTCGTTTTAACGAGATTTTAATCGATGAACATTTCTTACAAAAATAACATTGTTGAAGGATTTTTTTTTCTTTTTTTATAAGAGACAGATGTTAAAATTGGAGAACTGTAAGGAGAGGTGGATATGTACATAAAGTTGGTCAATATACAAATACAATCGACAGTAATAACAAGCATAAAAGGGTTCATGAAATGCATGTTGCAAATTGACAACTGTTCCAGTTATCCTCGTTTTTGTCACAAATTGAACGAAAATAAAAAAATAAATTAACTAACAATTTGTGACATGGAACAGTTAAAGTTAAGATTTATCAATGTAATGCGATAATTAGATTGGTCCTGGTTGCTGGTTTTACTTTATTTTTCAGTGCATGGGTACTTTCCTTCTTATGATTTTTAAAATAATTGCAGTCTTAGCATGAATCCTGATTCGTTTAAACATTGTATTGATAACAGCAATCAACAAACGGATGTTATGCATTTTTATATTCATGTGTTGTTTTGTAATTAGGTGAGCTAGTCGATTTATTTTTTTGTTTTCTATGAAAAATGTTCCAAATTATTTTAGTGTTTTTAACTTTGTTTTTTTTTTTTTTTTTTTTTTGTCAGTTTATGTAACATTTAACGACTTGTATGTTAGATGTTAAGATTCTTTTAAAAAATTCTGTTGATAGTTTAATGCAAGATTTTAAATTGATACAAAATTATTGGAGATAATACTCTTAAATTCCTTAAAGATCAGATGTTCAAACATTGCAAGATCAAGAAAAATAGCATAAGTTCCGATTAATTTTTTTCTATAAAAAACTAAGTTTTAGTTTTTCAAAATAGCTTTACTCCTTAGTTTGATTCAATCTCAATATCCAAAATAGAATTTAAAAAATAAAATTTTTAGCTTAAATTTTTACGACTAAAATTATACAATTGCTCAAATTTTAGAAATAATAAGGTCGAATATTTTAGGCCTTGTTTATTCACTAAATAAAAATATTTATTTCATTCGACTATCTTAACAAATGTGAAAGTTATCCACCAATTTATAAACGTTGAGCCGTTTATGTGACGGTACACCTTCCTTAAGCAATTGAATTAGGGTAAACTACCCAGTGACCGACACCCTTGCCAGTTACAGACACCTGGCACAGTTTTTCCGTTTTCTTAAGGTTTTGTTAGGGTGTAGCGTACGAAAACTATTTTTAACGCGTTCAGGCATGTATATTCCATCAGAAAACACTTTACTTCATAGTTGGTAGTGATTGGTTTTGTTGTAATAAAAAGGGAAAGTTTCGAACCTCTGTGAAGTGCATGAAACTTGAGAAATTCTTAAGAAAAACGTTAGTACAAATCATTGTTTAAACAATATATCTGTATATGGTACAAAAATTAAAATTGAATATTGTGTTAGTGAATTGCTTTGTAGATCTATTTCAATTTAAGTTATTACAAAAATGATAACATAATTTAATTTTACGTGGGGTGTTCATAACTAGAATATAATGTTCAACAAAATTCAGTCACCGACACTGGTGTCCATAACTGGCGCAATTAGACACGTTTGATGATATTAGTTATGGACACCGTTCTTTTTCTGCAGAATAGCAGTACAAAAGATCTCGCCGAATAGGCACAATTATTTTCAAACCAATTTTTGTTTGCTCCTAAGGCCTAGTTTACAGTTCACCGTGTAAAAAAACAAAAGATTCAAAGCATCGCGTAGCGCTTTTAAATAAGTTTATAAAGTGGGTTTCCTTTCGACTGTGTAAAATTACTTTAAAAAAGTTTGAAAGGAATCTGAAAACGATTCATTCGATTTATGCAAGGTGTGTGTATTGTTTGACAATCATTTTCATGCACACGCTAAAAACTTAGCCCTTGTTTGCCTATTTTTATTTTCCTTAAGTTCACATACTAGCAAACAAAGAAAACTTCCACCTTCAAGTTTGAGGTCAAATCTTCTTTGTGTTCCTAAATCTTTCTTTTTAATTTTAAGGCATGTAACGTTTTGTCTGGGTCCTTATTCTGGTTCTGTGAAAAAATGAAATGATAAAATTTTCCCCATCGGTGTTTTCATTCGACTTTTCATTTTATCATTCCATTTTTGCTTTTAAGCTACCTGTTACATTTTTCTACGTCAATGGTTAAAACGTTAACGTATGATCGTAAAAATATAATTTTTGACGTATTCTATGTCAACTTTTAATTTTCTTGTTAAAACAAAACCGACTTCCATGGATCAAAACTGGGTTTTATGGTTTTTAAAATAGTTCCTATGGCTAAAAGTGAACGAAATTGAAATGGGAACACACTGCAGCCACCAGCTTTCCAATACAAAAAGAATTATCAAAATTGGTTCACTCAGTCCAAAGTTATGCGGTAACAAACATAAACAAAAAAAAAAAAAAAAAAATACAGACGAATTGAATACCTCCTCCTTTTTGGAAGTCGGTAAAAGGATGTATTTCCTTTTTCCATCAAAATTTGTGTCTTGATATATGTAGGTACGCAGTTCAACGGTTGTTTGTATTGCTCGACTGCTAATCTTTTTATGTGGACTCGAGCTTCTTTTTTTTTTTTTTTGTTATCATGGCAGGTACGTATTGTTCTTTTCACAGAAAATATTTCGATAAGAAAATTATTTTCATGTGATAGAATTTTGACTTTAATTTCCATGTTTCCACTGAATCAGAATCGATGAAAACTATTTTCATCAAACTTTTTACAGAACCAGAATAGCCCACCTAAAGTAGAACAGAGAACAGGGGTCGAATCACAGCACACAGTTGTTAACGTATGAACGCTATCTGTTCCTACCTTTTTCTTTTACCGTGATTCGACCCCAGGTATTGAAAATTAAGTTTTGTTATGCGTTGAACTGTAAGCTAGGTTTAAACAGTATTTTCAAGTACCTTAGTGTTCGTCGGCGTCGACATTTCAGGCTGTTATTTAAAAATCCCAAAACAGAAGCAAAACAAAGACGAAGATCTGCAAAGTGCATTAAATGTAGTTGAATGCTTAGCTGCATTTACACTCTCAGTTTTATCGCCGGTGTACGATGTTCCTTCTTGAACTAACACCGTACAACGAGAGAATGTCAGTAGTAAAACCGTCTTGTTGCTCGGTTCTAATTTAAAAACAGACATCTTACACACCGGCGATAAAACCAAGAGTGTAAATGCAGCTTAGATATGGGTGTCCATTACTAAAAAAATCGGGTGTCCACTACTGAAAAAATGGTGTCGGTAACTAAAAAACCGGTAAGGTATTACATTTTTAATTTTGATATTTTTAAGGCATTACTAAATTATTTATGCTTTCATTATACCTAAAAACCATTTCTTATAGTTAAATTAACCATTTAAATAATTAAAATTGAAGCAGTGAAAGGAAAGTTATGAATTTTCAAACACAAATTATCCCTTAAGGGTGTCGGTCACTGGGTACGTTACCCTATTAAGCTCTTATTTAAGTTACCAAAAGTTAAAATTATAATTTTTCGATTTTCATCTTAAACTTTAAAATAGTAAGTGATATTTTTTGGTACACTCAACATTTTGAACAAAACTGGTTAAAGCAAGATTAATGGGAATTACAAAAAATACGTACATTTCAAATGAAACTCTAATGCTTTTTTAAGGAAACAAAAAAATTAAAAGCATTTTGTGCATAATAAATGCCAAATTTAATTGAAATCATTATAGTAATTTGTGAGAAAATAATAACAGCTAAAAACCGTTATATTGTTTTCCAATTTCAGAAATATTTTAAATTTGTTAATTTAGTAAAAATTATAATAAAATTAAGAATGTCGCATATAAAAAATATATATCTTTGGGAGAAATTGCGTTTCCTTGGCTGCAATAATTATTTTATAGAGGCCAATTATGTATTAAAACCCATACGAAAAACTTAACATGCCCAAGGTCAACTAATCTCGTTGCATTCAAATTTAAGATATAACAATAAAAAAAAAAGTAACGCATACGCCACAGTGATCCTTATAACTTTTTGATTAATTTCACTTTTTCAGTTAAGTTTAACAATTATTTGAAATATTAGTACAGATTTAAACTTGCTCTACGGAGTTATTATTGGTTTCGTACCCAACAAAAATGTCTAGGTTTTAGTTAATAACGGAAATGCTTCAGAACATCAAAAAAGTGTTTTTGTCATCTCATCTCTTGGTATGCCAATATTTTGTTCTAGCATTTGTCCATTGATTTTTATTAAATTTTGGAATTTATATTTTTTGTTGTTTTTTTTTTCATTATCTCGTTTAGAACGGATACCTTGATTTTTATCAACAATCGCTTTAACAATTTTTATAAAACAAATAATCTAAAAGTACCTCTTATAAAACAGTGTTCTGATTTTTTTCCGAAATGTCTTGTTCAATTTAAAAAAAATTTCTACGAAGGATTTGATATAATTTCTTGATTAATATCAAGAAGAAAATTATCAAAAAATAAATTTTAAAGTTGTACAAAAAATTTAAATTTTTTTTTTAGTTTTTTGAAAATATTGAATATTGTATTTTTTTAATTTTTGAATTACCGTGTTGATCAATAATTGCTACAAAATAGCATGCGAACTTAATTTTTTTTGTTTTTTTTTTTTTTCAAAAAATAATTTAGGCAGGTAAAGAAAACTTTAAAAAAAATGCTTTAATGATTTTGAATTTTTTTTTTCTGAACATTTTTCTCACTATTACCATAAGCAACACGAACATTTTTATACAAAAAAGTTTTAGTAAAGTTTAAGTTTTTACATATACCTATTATGTTTCTTGATTCATTTATTCCTTTTCAATGGCCGAATAATTTTTTGTCACACAAATTTTTGAATATTTTATTTGAGAAAATCTAATTTTTAAACGGTTTTAGCGATTTAAGAAACTTTTTTTTCTAAAAATTCTTTGTTCTACAAGAAATTAAACGACATACTTCGATTATAGTCCAAAACCATTTAAATTAATTTTATAAGACATCCATTTACTAGTTATTCATATAATTCTCATTTCAATGTTCAATATTCTGAATTAATACTTGTTGTTTAATCACTTTAAAATAATTTATGTTTGTAATCATATATTTCATTGATTTAAAATTATTTCAAAAAAATCATATAAAAGGCAGAGCTTGATTCAAAACAAATCACTCTTGTTTGATATTTCATTGAGCAAAGGTTGCCTAGCGCTAACGTTCTCAAAAAAGTATCACACCAGGGGGAGTGGCTTTAATTATAAGCCAACCTTAAATCGTTTAATTATTTTTTTATTATTTACGACGTTTTCTTCAAAGCGCCAAAATATTTTACAAAAAGTAGTTCAACGCAGTTTATGATTGCCAACTCATTTCATTTAACGTAATTTAAATTTCTCAATTATTTTATTAATAAAATTGTTAATATTCATATTTGAAAATACAACAAAACGTCTTTTCATTCATCTTTGTTGGTGATTCAATTTTCTTTTGTTTAATACCTTTGTTCGTTTATCTGTTCAACGTTTACTACGGTCTTCGGACAGTATAAGCGCCTCAGAATAAATAAACAAAGCTGCGATTTCTAGATTTGTGACAGATAATTTGAGAACTGATACTACACAATAGTGTGTAGTCACACCCACAAACATCAAGGACGAAAACCTGGTCCTACAATTTTATATTATTTTTTGAGTATTTACCTACTTTTGTGCAGGTACATATTTCTTAAGCAAAACGGCTTATAAATGCCGCCGTTTATTATGCTGGAAATGATGTGAATTTTAAAATAAAACTTCTGATACCAATTGATTTAAATATAAGTCACTTACAAAAAATGTGTTATCTTAAAATGGACAACAAAAATTAAGATTTTTAATTTATTTTTTGTCAAAAATCATAATGATTTCTTAGTAGGTACATATTTTTTTTTTTAATAACTTCAACTCCTTTTACAACAAAAAATTATCTTTTATTTTGTTGAAAACCTTGAACTTTTCATTTCTTTTGAATGAATAAATCTTCTTAAGTAATAAATGATAAAGAATCCATCAAAACAAAATCAATCTAAACAGTAAAAAATCTAGAGCTAGCTTTTTTTTGTGTAGCCTAGCCTCTGTAATTTTCTCCGACCAAAACATTCCGAATTTCCATCTCTAAAACTCCGAAAACCAAACACTTTTTGCAAAGCCAAACAAAATAAAAGAGCTTTTGCAATATTGAATAAGAGACTACAAAATACATCAAATCGGCTAAAGAGAGTTCACATCCACCATCTTCATGATCATTTTTCCCTCTGTTCCCATCGTCACAGTCAATGGCAGTTAAATTAAACAATTTTTTTTATTATTCCTAATATCCTAATGCACACAAAATGATAATAAAAAAATAAAAACAACAAATATTTATCCACTATCATCTCTGCTAACAGACAACAGAGAGATGCTAAAAGCTTACTCTTTACTTAATGCAAACTCTTTTGATCCCCAACTCTGACTCTTGTGTGTTGTTGTGTATCATGTCGCCGTCGTTTTGTTTTTTTTTTTTTTTTTTGTGATGATCGTCGTCTCTACGTCGCGTCAATGTTGTATAAAATATCAAACAACAAGTCACCTTTTTATTTCTCTCTTTGGCCAAGATTGGCGTTTATTTGTTTTTTTTTTTTTTTTGTTTACCTTTGCTACCCTTTTTCCGTTTACTTTTTTTTCTGTGTTGAATCATCAATAAAAGAGAAGAATGAGGAGGGGGAGATGGGGGGTCATTGTTGATGTCCGTGTTCAAACATCCAACCGATCGATGATGGGCCGATGAGTGAGAACCATAACAAAAGATACTCTCACACAAAGTTTCGTTCGTTTGCAAAAGATACACAATGTGCAGACGATGAAAACGACAACGACAACACGATGGAGCGATGATGGGGACATGAGAAAAGATCGCTAGCGGAGGAGTAAGTAACCCCGACAAAGTTCTAGAACTCAACAACATCGAACTTTGCAAAAAAAAAAATTACAAAAACAACAACACAACAAGAGAAAATACAAGAAAACCAAAAAAAACTATCTTTGGGGGTCTCTGGAGCCTCTTTTTGAACGCTGTTGATGTTCGCAAACACAAAGTTCAAACCGAAATGGCACCACCGCCATCACCAACCAACACAACAACGGGCTTATTCATGTTGCATCTCTTAGATTTTGTTCCATTATACAACTCCTCAACTAAGTACGTTCGGTGTCGGTGTAACTTTTTTGTTTTGTTTTCATTCGTTTTTACTTATTTTTCATTAAACCACGATCGCACTGAAAAACGAGACTACTCCACTCCGACGACAACATCATAACAGCCGGTGATCGGGGCACTAAGGCAGCAGCAAAACGCGACTATACGAACAGAGCTTGGACTTGGACTCCTCCGCCAAATGGTTTTCAGTAAAAAAGCGATCGTCACTTATGTAGGTTGCCCATTTCGTGTGTCGTTGTCGACAAGAAGTTCTCTGTTCTGGTGTTCTTCTTCTTTAAAAAGTTTTTTTTTTTTTTTTCAACAAGAAGAAATTTTCAAGCTCTTGACCCGGCTTTTTTTGTTCGGAATCTTTTGTCAAAAAATCGGTCTTCGGTTCTTCGGTAGTTGCCGCTAAATAAACACTGCATTTTGTAGTGGTCAATAAATTTTATTAAAAATGTTTGTCATTGGACATTGATGAGAATTGGGTGGTTTGTGTCGGTGTAACATGTGAATTTTTGCGTTGTAATATCGCAAAACGGTTTTTTGCGGATTGTATGGACTTTTACGACTTATCATTGGATTCTTCATGTCTCTACGATTAATTTGAGATCAATCTTTTGAAAATCCATCAAGTATTTCAAAAGTTATAGGCAATAGATACAAAAGTATCTTTTATCAAATATCTCGAAAACCCTTTACTGAATTTGTATCTTTTTGACGGAATATTATTTTAAGAATGTTTTTTGATATTTTTCAATACCGTTGTTCATAGTGAAAATTTATATATACATAAATAACGGGTATTTATTAAAAAAAAAAACCATACCACACTTTGAATGATTCAGAACTCTTTATAAGAACAACTCTCTGCTCTGGACTTTTGTTGTGCACATTTCTGGCTTTCGGTTTGTTAACTTGGGGCTCGTTTCGTTCGTCTTCTGTTGCTGCTGCAGAAATGGTTTTCTTTTGTTATATCCACATGTACCTTTTAAGTTGAGAGAAGAATATACAAAAAAAAAAAACTAAGAAAAAAGAAGAATATATTGGACATTGGATATTATACCCGCGTATTGCCCCCCTTTTCGTTGTTTGTCTTGAACAGAAAATAATATATATTGTCATTGTTCATCTCGCGTTTCTTCGTTTTTTTCTTACATACCTTTTTTTCGTCTAAAAGGGTTTTTATTCCAAGTCTACAAAGGATTTTATTTTTTCGAGAAATATCATTCAACTAAAAATATACATCAATGTACCGAATGAGGATTTCGTCACTAAATATCAAGTCAGGTATGATTTATTAAATTTTTTTTTATTAATTCAAAATAAAAATTAAATTTTTTCATTGAGGTAATTTTAATTTGTATATGTAAGCAATATGAGTAAGCTTTATTGAGTGTTAAAATAAGAAGATAACAAAACAAGAAAAAAAAATTAAAGAAGAAAAGATTAAAATCACCAGGTTTGCGGTCAATGATGGATTTCAACGATGAGTGTGTCTCAAGTGACATAATTTTGAATGTCAATAAAGACAAAAAAAAAATAAAAGTAGTTGAAGTGGTTCCATTAAGTCAAGTTTTACTTTTTGACTCATTAAAACCACAAAGTGAATTTAATTTTTTTTTTTATTTATTATTTTGGTTAAGCTAAATTGAACATTTTGTTACAAATTAATCGTCTTATTTAATATAGGTTATTTAAACAAGTAAGAAAATTAGTAATATATTTGAAATAGAATTTGGAATTACAAAATAAGTAGGATTTCAACAACAGCTTTTGGAGATCCTGTTTTTTTTTTTTTTTTTTTTTTTTTTTTAAGAGGCTTATAAAACAATTTTTTAAGCTTAAAATATAAACATACAAGATTTACAAGGTTCTTTAATCAAGTTCAAAAGCATTTTTTAAAATTCTTTTGATCTAACACTCTAGCGGTTTTTTGTTTTAATTGATATTTATTAGATAACACACAGAGAAAAATATGACCCGCTAAAAACTAACAGATTGCCATATTGTTTAACCGTCCATACATTTCATAAGGAAATCTTATTAAAATCAACGATTAATAAGGTTTTTTTAAGGAGATTTCTTATTATTTTTATAGAGAAAATCTTATTAAAATTTGACTGAAAAGTTGATTTTTTTTACAACTTAGCACTTGAACAAAAATCGCGATCAATATTTTCATGGCAGGTTGGTTCAGGTGGTAAGGTGGGCGACTAATGATTTGAAGTCTCCAGTTCGATTCCCAGCCTGGTCATCGTTTTTTTTATTTTTTTGCAGATTTTAAAACAATAAGGAAAACCCGATTGTTTTAATAAGGTTTCATTCTTGGATGAAAACCATAGAGAAATCTTATTGTTTTTGTTCTATTTTATGTGGTCTATTTTTCTCTGTGCATTAGCATGTTTTCTACAGTTTTAGTAAAAAAATAAAAAAATAAAAACAAAATGAAAAATGTTTTTCGAAAAACGTAAATAAGTTTTAAAGATTTGAATTTTTAAAAGTAACGGTACTTAAAGGCATATAACTATAACGGAAAAACTAATTTTTCTCAAAAATGGTCTTATAACTTTGTTAAATTTACGATTATTAATTGATTAATCACGAAATAAGAACGTTTTTAGTGGTTTTATAGAAAGCCTCAGTGTAACTAACCATTTTTTGACTTCTTCGTAAGCGGCCTTATGGATTCAAATATTATATTCCAATATAAACAACAACTGCATAGTAAAGTTTTTCATATAGAGTAATAATTGGATTAACAAAAACGGTGTACATTTTATTTTGAAAAATCAATACGGATAAAAATTCTTTGGATAATTTTGAAAAAAATAAATACCTAGGTAAATAAATAATAAAATGAGTTTTCATAATTTTTCCTAATTTTGATATCAAGATTTCTTAAAGTATTTTATGGGAAAATTTTCGTTTATTCACAGCCTTTTTTTTTAATCAAGGATTATTCCATAGAAAAACCTTTGATTAAAAAATAATCGAGTGTTAACAAACCGGTCCTAGTCATTTACGAAGAAATCAGAAATTAAGAAAAGGGTACTGTTTACTAAATTATAACAAAATATTTCTTAAAATTTTTATTTTATTTTTAATGATTTTGAAATTTTGTCATATTTAATTCAACTTTTAAAATGTCCTTTTTTTTGAAATTTAGCTGGGTTCTTTCCTCTTTCATATGTTTTTCATTATTCAACCTGACAAACCACAAGCTGGAACTAAATAATTGACAAAAAATGTTTAAAAACGAATACTTTTATACAAAAAATAAAAAAAAACTTTTGTTTTCCAACCACTGTTTTCTTGTTTCCGTGCAAAGTATTTAAAATTTTGAATACACAAATAAGAGAATTTTGAAATACGGGACAATCACGGGACAAATTACAAAATACGGGACACTTAAACGTCCCGGGTTTATTAAATAAAAACCCGGGACAAACTATAGAAATACGGGACAGTCACCGTAAACATACGATTTCTCATTTTAATTAATTTCTTAAACTGATATTTATAATCGATTTTCTAACAAATTATTTTAGGTATTTATTTATTTTATTCTTCAAAGAAAAAAAAAATGGATGATAATAAGTAATTATTTTTTTTTTAAATTGCCCTATAAATCTATAAAAAATAGTCTGAAAATTGTAAGTCACTTACTAAGATTGTTGAAGTTTTAAGGATAAAGGTTAAAAACCCCTTTTATTATTTATTTTCTTCTCTTTATTTGGGTTTTTTATAATTTTCCTAAAATTAGACTAAACTTATATAAGAACGAGAAAAATTAGATGCATGGTCATACGTTTTTGTTCTTGAGGTTGGTTTGATTCTAAAAATAAGTAAAAAAAATAATGAAATTTTGTTCTAAAAATTAAAAAAAGATGGGAAATGAATGAGCTTCTAAAACGATAATTTTCGAAAAAAAATTAAAAAAAAAACAACTCGTTTTTGTTCGTCCAAAATTTTTTGTTCAGATAATCAAAACGATTTCTGATTAAAATAATTAAGATTTCACTAAAAGCTAGACCCAGCTTAAATGGTTGAAGCTGGTTTTGAGATAATTAATTTTTTTTTTTTTTTTCAAAAAGTTATAGGATTAACAATTATGACATATTCTGAAAGTTTAAAGACAAAAAGACCCTAGCAGGCCGACATATTGTGTTAATACATATCGCACGTTGAGAAAGATAGTGTCACAACTCAAGAACATGATTTTGCAGGAGAAGTTAAAAAAGAAAATCATAAAACTAAATTCACTAAACTTAAGGGCTCTCCGAATTTGGTAAGTTATTCATCCCAAATCCAAATGGTTTTCGAATAAATTGATTTCTTGTGAAATTTCTAAAATATGTGTCACAGAACCGTCCTTCTGTCTGTCTGTCTGTCAGCGTGTCAGTCTGTCTAAGGAACTACAGCCTAAACGGATAGGTCGATTCACTTGGTTCTTAGAATAAATTTTTTTTGATCCAAAAAACAAAGTTTTTCTCATTTACCGAATTTGGAAAAGTTTTAAAAAAAAAGTGTCAAATATTTTGATCACTTTAGAAGCTTAAATGTTTTGAAATATACCTAAGCAAAATATTGTCAAATTTTCATAACCCTTTCTTTTTCTTTCTTTGTTTATTAAAATAATTTTGCAAAATATTTCACTCAAATTATGAACAAAATTGTACGAGTAAATAGAATGTTTAAAACATGAAAAATACCATAGTACTAGTCCTTAATTTATTCCTACTCAATTTAAATTTAAAGTCACAATTTAAAACAGAAAATTAATACAAAATAATGACTTTTACAGATTTCACATTTTAAATGGCGCCTTTAAATGAATCGTTTATTTCAGAAACAGCATAAGTCCACTTTTTCCAAAAAAATTTTTTTTGGAAATTTCTCATTTATGTATAGTTATTCATCTTCTGAAAAAAAAATTAAGTATGTCAGACCCCCCAAAATACGAAAACTGAAAGAAAAGGGTTCAAAATATATGGAAAATTTTCACCCGGTGACAACATTTTTGACTGTTAAATACATGACTTTTTACCAGTTTTAAATTATTTTGGCAGCAATCTTGAAACGCACCCCCTTTTGTTATATATCTACAAAAAGGTAAAAAATTACTCTATCTATATCTATTAAATTCATTAAAATCGTACTCAGGACTCAAAAGTTATAGCCAGATTTCTGGTGGTGGCAGCATTTTTAACTCTTGAATAATATGACATTTTACCAGTTTTAAATTTTTTTTCGCAAACATCATGACACGCAAGCCTTTAAGTTATACATCTATAAAAAGGTAAAGATTTACTCTATCTACTGCTATTTAATTTATTAAAATCGGAAGTAGGGTTCAAAAACTATAGCTAAATAAAAACAAAAGTTTTACCACAAAAATTTCGTTTATTTCAGAAACGACATAAGTTCACCGACTTTAAAGGCTTAAAAACCCGCAAAGACCTAAAAAAAAGTTTATATTTTAAAGGTTTCTATTTAATTTATTAAAATCGGAAGTAGGGTTCAAAAACTATAGCTAAATAAAAACAAAAGTTTTACCACAAAAATTTCGTTTATTTCAGAAACGACATAAGTTCACCGACTTTAAAGGCTTAAAAACCCGCAAAGACCTAAAAAAAAGTTTATATTTTAAAGGTTTCTAAATGCATCTTAGGCTAAATTATAACTCGGCATACTCTAAATTTGAAGTGTTGTGGAATTTTAAGTAAAAAAAAGTTTTTTGTTGCTCCTGAAAAGTTTATGCTCATGGACTTATGTCGTTTCTGAAATAAACGATTCAAATATAATGAAGACTGAAAAAATTGGAGCTTTTGGTATACAAAAATTTCGAATCTAAAATTAGAAAATGAAAACAAAATTTTAAGTTTTCATTAGTAAATGAAGGTCGAATGTTAAAACACCATTAATGAAATTTTAATTTTTCTATAGGAGAGCCTATAAATCCCCCACATTTTCCCATGACGTTGCTCAATGCATGTATTCACAATTTAAATATATCAATTGACATTCCTAGATTTCGAATTTAAAATTGGAGCGATTAAAGTCTCAGGTTTTAATGGTTTTAAAAATCATCCACTTAAATGATATAAATTATAAATTCTTTTTTAGATTTACCGTCAATATGTGTTTTTTTTTTTATTTATGATAATAAATATTTAGTAACTTCTTAAAATATATCATCCATATTGCATTATCAAAATCTGTTTGCCGTTATTGATAAAAATGCAATGGCCGTAAAATTCTATATATTATGAATGTTCTACTTGTATTTATCGGTCATTTAACCTTTCCACAATTTTCGAAACTGCAATTTACAATAGCACATTTTAAAAAGCTCTAAAATATTCCCACTAAATAAATTTGAATTTTTTCTAATTTGGATCATCCCGAATTCCTATTTATAAATACTCATTAAATTTTTGTTTACAGCTCACTTAACCAAAATCCAATGTAACAACAAAAAATTTCCCAGGACCATAACTCCTTACAAATTCCACATTCCATTGATTGCAAAATAATCTTAGAACTTGTAAAATAAAATATTTCCTTACCAATCTATACTGCAATTAACCCCCATAAAACCGTCAGAGTTCATGATCAAGAGTAGTAAAAATTCCATATTTTTTGCTTAAACGTTTCTTCATCATCTCTTTCTCGATGGGATTAAGCAGTCAAACAGACACAAAAATAAAAAAATTCCAAATATTATATTCTTCATCTTTCGACAAAAGACCATCTTTGCTTAAACCATTAGTTTAGGTACTTACTCTCGTCGTACAAACCAAACTTAAAAATGATAAAAAAAAAACACAAAAAAATAACACCGAAGAACCTAAATGGAATTCCAATGCAGTGTGCATGCAAAAATTCCACAAACAAGGAAGTTCAAAGTCGTGCCAAGTCGATTTGGCTTGAAAAAAAAGGTCATGGACATATTTATGGGGTATCTTTTTAGCTGCGGAGACGCTTTTTTTTTTTTTTTGTTATTCCTTGGTTTTTGGTATCTGTTTGCCGTCTGATTTGCATTTCATTTCATTCTTCTCAGCAGTTAGAAAGAAACGACTTTTTGTTTGTGTAGAGTAGAAGATTCAGAGTCTGCTATAAGCTTATTGATGGTGTCTTGCTTTTGTATAATGTGGAAATTGAGTACTTTTTGATTGATAGGACAGGAATTACAATCAGCCAAATGCAATAATGCATCTCAGGATTTTCTTTAAAAAATATAAACCTATACCAAACATTGTTGGGGCATTGTAATTGAATTCCAATGGAAGAGGTATTTAACAAAAGTTAATACCAAAAGAAAAGCCAACAACAATATCACAAAAAAAACGTGATTTATCGGAATATAATGGGGTTATATTCTGCTTTTTTTTCTCTCTTTTTTGGATTTTATTTTTTTAAATTTTTTTCAAGAACGTGGAAAGGGATCAAATGCACTCAACAACGACTTCTACTGACGACGACGTGAAATTTAACGCCTCTCGGCCGGATATGAAAAAAATACCAGGTGATTGTGCAAGGTGTTTTTAATTTTATTTAATTTTTTTTTTTTTCGTTTTTTCTTATTCATTCTACACGATATTCCCCAAGTCTTTGAGTTTGTTTTTTTCTTTTAATTAAATTCAGTTCAGCAGGTGCGAAAGAAAAGTGAAAACATTAAAGAATAATTCTTATTTTTATTGCTTTTTGTTGTTATTATTTTTTTTTTAATTTACATTATTTTATTACATTCGGGCACACAATTAATTTGTGTCATTATGTTCTTTAAGTTTTTTTTTTATAGGAATGATGAACGGGGATGAATTTGCTAACGACAGCGATATGACTAGAATTCTGATGAATGAGGTTTTTTATCATCTTTTATTTCGTAATTTAGTGAATGAATTTCATAAAGTTTTGGTCTTCTTTTTTTGTCATAGAATTAAAAATACAGATGAAATACGATTACATAAGAAATAAGCGCACAATTTTTGAATATAAACCTTTTATGACATTTTTAAGGGAATATTTTTTTTTGTTCGTGGAAAAATTGTAAGATAAATATAGTTGAAAAGTTAATAGTTATACGAATCTTGATAAATACAGAATAATTTAAATAAAATTCAAGACATTTGCGTTTTTTTTTTTGTTTTCATTATTTTTTGGACTTTATGAATAACTGGAAAATAAAGTACTTTTGCATGTTTCATTTATTACATAGGTAGTTTTTTTGTATGAAAAAGTCAATTTTTCAATTTTAAGGACAATGTTACTCATTTATTTTCAATGTTGTTGTCAAAACGATGGTTATTTTCAAAAACTTAGATTTTCAATGAAATAAATAATTCTTTTGATCTAAGGAAGCCTTAACGCATGTAAAAACCTTTTTTGAGACCCTGAGAATTATGGATTGATTATTGAGTCTTCTTTTAAGATTTTTTTAATTCATAAGTGAGTTTGATTATTTAGCATTTTGGTTTTTAAATGTTTTTAAGTTAAACATTCCTTGAGACCCCTTAAAACTTCGGTAAAAATAGTCTCTTAAAAACAAAACTGTTTTACAATCACTAAATGGTACTATCACTTTGACATTTCATAGCTCTCGAAAATTAAAAATAATTTTTATATCTTGTTCAAAAAAACCATTTAAGACCCATAAAAAAAAAAAAATATATGAATAAAATACTCTTATATGAGGATTTGAAAAAAAATAAAAAAATTCGGTCTTATAATGATTTCTGACGTTTTTGTGATGAAACTAACATCGATGCTAAGTGAAACACTACTTGGGACCTCAAAAGATATATACAAAATTTATTGAGTCTAGTTAAAATAATTATTTCTATCTTCTCACACATTCTCCGTTTTTAAATAAATTAATTTTTTTGAGCCTTAAGTGTGTGATAAACCAAATTTTACTTGAGACCTCGAAAAATTGAAAAAAATTTAGAAAAACTTATTGAGCCCGAATGTGAAAACTTTAATTTTTAATGAAATAAATAATTTCTTGAGTCTTAATCATTTTTAAGCCTTAACCCTTAATACCTCTACTAACCTTGTTTAAGACCCCACAAATTATGGATTCATTGTATTAAGTCTTCTTTTAACTCGATTGTTTTGATTATTTTGCAATTAGCATTGTGTCGGTTTTTAAATTAAACATAACTTGAGACTTCTTAAAACTATTGAATAATTAATCTAATTAAAAAAAAAAAACAAAGCTCTCGAAAAAGCAAACCCACTTGAGACCCCGAAAAAAGCATAAAATACTCGAAAATAAAAAAATTCGGTCTGATAAAAATTTTCCAAGTATGTACTTATAGTATAGGTATCTCAATTCACTTAAAGCTTTAATGTGTGATTTATGAGACACAATTTACATTGAGACCTTAAGGATTATTATATAGAAATTAAAAGATTAAAATTATCTTGAGAACATTTTAGCATCATTTTAGGAGATCTTTGCTTCAAATAGTCTTTAAAAAATACACTAAAATTACTCTTTTTTTCATTTCTTTTTTATTAGGCTTTTTGCCAATATGAAAAATGATTAAATAATAAGACCGAACAACGTATGAACGAATTTGCCAGTAATTTCATAAAACCGATATTTCAACAGCTTTATTTGGTATCACTAATTGACTACCTATGTAACTCATTACAAAAATCATTCAAAATGTAATGCTTGAATGTCTCAAATAATTTATCATACGATCCATCAAATTTACAACTTTAAAAGCTGCAAAAAGAGCTAAAAAGGGCTCTTTGGCGATGACACACAAAAAAAAAAAAATTAATTCTTGTAAAGTGAGATTTTAATTCAAATCAAATCCGCATTCCAACAACAGGATTTCATTTTAAATACAACTTCAACAGTAATTTGCACATTAAAGACCTGATTCTGATTCTCTTATACCTAGTCTTCATCTGGCTACGCTGACATCAGGACAGGAACAGGATAGATATGTACAGATGGTGTACATTTATTTATGTGTAGCGAAGGCGGTTAACTGTTTTTATTTCAATTAACACTTCCTGACAGTGTCTTGGTATCTTTTTTTTTTACGTTTTTTGTTCTGTCGTAGAATGAAAATGTGTCTTGTGCATCTTAAGAAGTCATTAAACCTAGCTCTTTTTCTTAAACTTATGTGACAGTTGTTTATGAGTACTTTTAGAGAACATAGAACCAGAACAACCAACATAAAAAAACACCCTTTAATCGAAGAATAAGAAAAAAAAATAACAAAAAAAAAAAGACTATGAAGCAATGTTCGCGTTGAACATGAAAGTTGCTTCTTAAAGAGTGAAACAATGTTATCAAAGGACAAACAGGTATTAATGTGTGTCCTGGATAAATGGAGAACATTTTTTTTTTTTTTTCATTTTGTCTCCTTTGCCAAAGAAGGTGGAACAAAAAAAAAAAAAATGGTTTTGTGTTTAATGTTGCAACAGGTGGTTCGTTGTGTTCAGGAAGTAAACTTTGTCAAACACAAAGATGGTAACACACTTGGGTATTAAAAAAAAAAAATAAAGACACAAGGCAAGCAAGCTGCTGCTGGCAGGGATGATGCCATCCACACACATGTGTGTTCTTGTGTGCTAAGTGAACTGGAAATTGAGGATAATGTAAGATGATGGTCTTTATGTTTTTCTGTGTGTTTTTGCTTCTTCTTTTGTAAGATATTAGAGCAGAAATAACTTTAAAGATTTTTAATACATTTTTCTAGGATTAGATTTGTCTCTATACAAAAATTTGTTTTCTAAATTTTGAAAGGGAATTCCTTGATTTGGAAAAATTAAGACCCTAAAAAAATTCTGATCACCAATTGAAGTGTACAATTATAATTATTTTCCGATATGAGTAGTTTTAAAGAATACTTTTCAACAAATTATTTCCCTCCTTCTTTGGGGTCTCAAAACAAAAAAAAATTGTAGATGAGACTTTGTAGTCTCAAGTTCTCAAAGAGTTTTAATTAAAACAAGCAGCACAAAATAGTTTATATTGGGTTTGATCAATTTATTCCTTCTTTTTTGAGGTCTCAAAAATATCTCTTACTACCAAATTTAAATTTGAAAATTTGATCAAGAAACTAAATTATTATTACCTTCGTAAATATAATTTCTAAAAAATCTTACGGAATAATTTGCTTTGGGGTCCCAAACAAGATTTTTCTTTCTTATCAAAATTTGATGACTGATTAGTTATTATTTTTCTTAGAACTAAAATATCTTAATGTCAATCTTAATTACTGACTCCGTCCTTTTCCTGATTTTTATTTGTTTATTTTATTCTTTTGGGGGTCTCAAGTGGGTTTGGTAAATTTTGCTTCTTTTTTTACGAAACTTAAGTTTTTTTAAAATTTGATTTATTATTTCGTAATTTTAAGGGGTCTCATGGAATTCGTTTACTTAAATTACAAAATTACAAATTAAAAAAAAAAAACATCTAAAAGGAAGACTTAATAAATCGATCCATAACACTCGGGGTCTCAAAAAAGATTTGTTTGTATTCAGACTTAAAAATAATTTGGGTCCAAGAAAAATTTATTTCTTTCAAAATTAAAGTTTTTGAAAATCAGATCCAATAAAGTATCAAAAACTTTAAACTTAAAAAAAAACTAATTTTAAAACAGAGAATTTGTGAGAAAATTCTAACTTGTTTCAACTCAAAACATTTTTTGTGTCATTTTTGAGGTCCCAAGTAGGTATCTTAAAAAAGCAAAATGCAAAATAGTAAAAATTACAAATTAAAATAAGAAATCTTAAAGGAAAATCAATAAAAAAATCCATAATTCCCGGGGTCTCAAAAAAGGTTTGTATTGTATTCAGGTTTTAAAATGATTTGGGTCAAAAGAATAATTTATTTCATTCAAAATCAAAAATTTTTAAAACCAAAATCAATAAGTTTTTCACCTTTCTTTGAGGTCTCAAATTAAATTAAAAATTTAAATTTAAATTAAAAATTAAAAACTTAACAAAAAAACTTATTTTAAAACAGAATGTGTGCGAAAATTCTAATTTATTTCAACTCAATATTTTTGTAGAATTTTATGAGGTCCCAAGTAGTGTTTTACTTAGCATGGATATATAATATTGTATTGTGTTTAGATATACAATAAGAAAAAGTAGATATTTATTTAATAAATGTATTCATCGTGAGGTCTTAATTAGGGTCCTAACTAGCAACATTTTTTGAATAATTTCTCTCGAAATAACATTGCTGAAAATTGGATTTTATTTAGTATTTCAATTCATATTTACGGTCTAAAATAAATCTTGACATTTAAGGCCTTAGATCTAAAACTATAATCCTATGGTTGTTAAAGTTTTTTTTCTGCAAATTTTGTCTTAAGAAAATCAAAAGGGACAACTTTTCTTTTCTTCCCAAAACCCACTAAATTTTAAGTCCTTGCACCACTATCCCTTTTCGGTTTTCCTTATTAAACATTCTTATAAAATTTATTTGCATTTTACTCTACAAGTTTGCATCTGCTTTTTTTTTTATATGACATTCTCGACCACCACAAATCGTAACCTATCTTTTCAAGGAAGTATAAAACTGAACTAGGTATAAGGCCAAACGAAAATCCAACAAAAAAAAAACTTCTACTCCTGCAGGATATCTATTTGACAACGAATTAATGGCTTTTACTTTACAAACGTTTCCTTTTGTATTCTTCGACGACGAATAGAAACGAACTTAAACTAGTGTACATTCACCACAAACTGAGCAGGTGCTATAGAGAGCTGTTTTACTGCTGCTTTAGTTGCTTCTTTATATGATTTCTCGTCTTCTGCTTGCCTGGTTCTTGATATTTCTGCTGTTTGTCCAGTTCCAATTGCACCAAACTTACTCCTAGCTCTTCTACTCCTATCCAGCCATCTACTACATTGTTGAGGTCGTTCATATCGTCATCGTCGTCGTCGTAGTTGTCGTTGTAGTCGTCGTCGTCATCATTGTATCCTCATTGATTCCAATGCACGATATGCGTCTTGCTCCTCCTTGAAGTAATGGATACAATTTCTACACAAACTGTGGTTATGACCACTTCTCTTCATGGTGCATAACTTTTTTCTTCTTCTTTTTCTTCGATGATTTTCCATGATGTTTCTTTTTTTCTTCTTCCTCCTCGTCTTCTCTTCTCTACAAGCCCTCTCAATATCATCTCGTCTTCCATTTCACGTTAATTTATTTTATTCTTGGCCATTCTTACCATTTTGTTCTTCGGATTGCTTCTTTCGAGCTTCTTGTGTGCACATCTCACAGCACAGTTCTACTTGTCTATGTATACTTTATGATTCGATTTGTGAGGCAGTACAAACTATATTCGTATCTCTATAAGAGAAGGTAGGTATATCAATTGCCAATCCTTCTATATAAAAATGCGAAGACGGAAGAACAAAGAAGAGGAGCAAAAGTCTTCCTTATGGTCAATCTACCTTTGGGGGATATAAAGTATTAGCCAACAGCTTTTGAAGCAGCTGCAGGATTGAGCTTGATTGGAAGTACACTGAAAGAAAATATAAAAATCCCAATCATAAAATTTGGTCACAAACATTCTTGTTTGATGTTCTCAATAACGATTGAGATGGTTTTGACAAAATTAGAAGCTAAATGTTTTTTGTGGAAACCGACGGAGATAGCGGTATATAAAATGTCGCCAATGATCAAAAGTAGAAGAAATTGTAACGCCAGGATTAGACGGTGGTCTTAAAAACGCGGCAGGTCTTATAAAAATGAATCCCAAAAGTAATGATGCAGATTTGTTCGAAATGATCTCAGGATTCCAAATTTGTACATAAGTTTCAAAATCGTACCTGATCCCTTTTTTGAGTTACAGGCATTATACATATACATATATACATTTGACTTAGAATGGGGGAAAAAAAATTAAACAAAAAACAAGAGCACATAATAATGTCCTATACCTTTTTGGAAAGCTAAAATATACTCTTTTAATTTGATGTTTATTTGAAGTTGATTGAGCAAATAGTTTTTGAGAAATTTAATTTTAAAGTTATTATTTTAGAAAAAAATAATTTTTTTTCTTTTAGTTTATTTTACTCTATTGTTTTTAATAAAGGGTAAAATTTTTTTACACAAATCAATGCTCTCGTTGATTTTAAGTCAAAAACAAAAAACCGCATGTTTAAAAGTATCTTAGTTTTTGAGATTTAAGAAAAATGTATCTTTTCTCCAATTTTTTTTTTAGCTTTTTTTAAATTTTTTTTAAATAAAAAAAAATTAGCCTCAAATTAAATGTAAAAGGTCACTGTAACACGCTGCTGATCAGGACGTCTTTTTTTTTTTAAATTAACGCGAAAAGTCAACGTGGATTCATGAAAAATGGTTCTCACGATGAAAATCGAGAAGAGGTTTTGTGGTCCCTGAGGACCTTAGCTGACCTGAAATCTATGTAATATGGGATATTTTTCTGTTATACATAACATTATAACTCTTACATTTCAAAAATAGTCCTGAAATATTCAGAACGTAATAAAAATAACTTTAAAATATATAAAAATTAAAAAAAAATACAAAAACTCTGAAAATGGCAAAAAAAAAAACATTTAAAAAAACACCAAAAATTAACAAAAAATCTCAAAAAAGGTGCCAAAATACCACTTCGTTCTTGGGGTTGATTCTGAGTCACACTTAGTGTTATTAGAACTTACAAATCTGTTGATTAAATAACCATTATACACAATTTTCCTTAGGAACAAATGAACCAATAATAATAGTGCCTATCTTTTCTTTCAATTTTTGAAAAACTAGAATAGTTTTTTGCATCTATTTTTAAGGATTTGACTAAGAACTAAATAGAACATTCAATTTTGAAAAAAACTTGTACCTTGTAATTCAAAGGTACAAAAAATTAACATAAATACAAAAATTATTATTTTTTTTTTAATTTTGACTTTGAAATTGAATTTCTCAAAAACTATTTGCTCAATCAACTTCAAATAAACATCAAATTCAAGGAGTATATTTAAGCTTTCCAAAAAGGTATAGGACATTATAATGTGCTTTTGTTTTTTTGTTTAATTTTTTTTTTCCATTGCAAATCAAATGTATATACATGTATAATGCCTGTAACTCAAAAAAGGGATCAGGTACGATTTTGAAACTTACAAATTTGGAATCCTGAGATCATTTCGAACAAATCTGCATCATTACTTTTGGGATCCATTTTTATAAAACCTGCCGCGTTTTCAAGACCACCGTGACGGAGAATGAAATTGGTCAACGTTTTGAATCTCTGACGTCACTATGTCGCTTTGTCTTCTTGTAGCCATGTCGCCTTGTCGCCATGTCACCTTGTCGCAATGTCGCCTCAAAAAAAATTACTACTGAAAGTGAATGTGAATTATAAGACAAAGTTTAAAATTGTACGAAAAACAAATTTGTTTCGTTGCTTCAAGTTTAAGTCATAATATCTTGGTATTTTTTTCTAAAATACAAAATTCTATTCAAAATATTGAAGTGAACATTTTTTCTTTAAGTGTGCTGCGCCTTTCCGATAAAAATATTGAAAAGAGATGCTCCCAACGAACGACTCTAGGCCAGAGGAATATACTCGTTCTAGTACTGGTTACTATAAAACTGATAATTTTCTTTCAATGTTTTTGTTGTTTTTCTTTTTTTTTTTTGTTTTGTTTTTTTGTTTTTGTTTTTATTAAATCTACGTAGCCCGTTGTTGTTGGATTGCAAGCAAAGTTTTTCCTCATCGTTATTTTTCCTGTTTTCCAATCAAAAGTGCTTTAGTGCAGATATCCTGTGCCTGTGCCTCTTTTCTGTCTCTCTGTTTGTTCTCGATGTTATATGAAGAGAAGATGCTCTTGGTATTATTATTTTTATTTGGTGACGACGAAGAAGAAGACGACGACTATGAAAACTCACCTCGCACCTCCCCAATCTTCAATTCTCTTCTAGAGTCAACCAAGTTCATTTCCCTCAGCCAATTTACATATTGCCCAATCTTGAAAGGAGGGTTTTTTTTCTGCTTACTTCTTACACAATTATTCGTTCGGATATATACGCGAGCTTATAACCTGGGTAAGTTTTGAATCTACCTGCCTAGTTAAGGGCCATCATTTTCCCTTTGGGGTTTTTTTTATCTCATTGTGATGCAAGATTTGGAATATGGTCCAAAGGGGATTCAACTTCCTTGGAGGTAGAAAAACCGAAATAAATTTAGTTTTGGGTAAAGTTTTGCAGGGATATTTATGGATCGAAGTTATAGTTGGGGTAACCAAAACAAAAATTGTGAATATAGATTTCCTGAGAGAGAAAGAGAGAGAGAGAGGGAGAAGGAGAGAGAGGGAGAAATGGACAATCTGCAAAAAAAAGTGGACATCGGATATTGGTCCGGTTCTCTATGAGGCCATGTTGTTCATTGTCGTTGTCGTGTTAAAGGAAATACCAGTTCTGTCCAAGTGGAAATAGCTAACCACCACCAACCAATATCACTAGCAAAAGCAGGAGCAGCAGTTCGAGAATTGTAGGAGTAGTTTTGTTGTCTTTTTATTTTTTTTTTAGAGTTCTTTTAATAGTATTTGTCCATTTGTACTTTTTTTTTTTCTGTGCAAAAAAAATAAAAACCGAGGCTAGTTTTTTGTTGTTTGTATGTTTGTTACTTAAAGATCTCAAAATGTATATAGTTTTATTTATGGCCTTAGCTAAGGTACCTTAACTTAGGTGATTACGGGTTCTATGCTCATGCCAGTAATAAATCAAGTTCATTTTAGTTTTTTTTACAGTTTTATGCTGATAAATAACATGTTTCGAACTTGAACCATAAATGGATGGTAAATATTCTCTCAAAAATATAATGTTTTTTTTTTTTTTTACCTTTTTGTTTTGTGGGATATAGATAAAGATTGCTAGTATGAACATCACAGAAAGGCTTAATGCAGATAGGTTGAATATTTTGGCGAGTAATAAAACATAGAAAAGCCATTATTTTATTATAAAAGAGACTCAGTTGGTTGGTACCTACCAATAAAAGCTTTTTTTTTTATCATCGACGAAATATTTTGTAGGAGAGGTAAAAAGGCTCATTTGCTTAACGGAATGATGGTGGAAGAAAATTTGACTGTGTTGAGTATGAATAATTGGATGGAGGTAACATGTTAAAAAGTAGAAGGGATGGATTATATTTAGTAAAAGGACCTCAAAAGGTGAAATATATCGGAAGGGAACGTGCAATAATTACTCTCTTAAATCAATTTTGGGAAAACAATGTGAAAACACAAATCGTGCTCTGAAAATTTTAGGGTCCTTTTTTTCAAACCCTATAAGTTTTTTAATTTTTGGGTTGAAAACAAGAATATTGAAACAATGTTTAACAACTATAAACAAAATACTTAAAATATTGAACTATGACCTATTGACCTTGGCCATTTGATGGTAATTTTTTGACTTTTTTGGTTGATTTAAGAAAAAATAACATGAATTTTAAGCTAAGGAAAACTTCTGTAAAACATGTCACTACTATTCTCTACAAAACAAAAGAGCTGATGCACGAACTTGATTCATTTTTTTTTTTAGTTTTTCGTTATATTAGCTTTAAAAATGACTGAATTGAAGAGCAGCTATAAACGAATGCTTAATTTTTAATTGTAAATAAAAAATAAAGCTCATTGAATCATCAATTTTATTTATTTTTACAGAAAAGTTCTATTACCTACATATAACTTTAGATCACAGTATCATGGCTATTTTCTCATATGAGACAGGAGTGATTTATAAGATTCAAGTTATGGAATAAAAAATGTTTATGGAGAGAGATTTGGAGAGATATTTGCTGAATTTTGTCTGTCAATCCGCGAAAATTTTAGAGAAGAGTCATACTTTCTCAGCATGCGGTTCCAATCACCCCTAGATTTGTTCCACAGTTTAGTCTGATGCACGAGAAGTCATGCTAGAGTAATTTAAGAATACCTTCAAGATTTGAATATTCCAGCTTTGTATGGACCGTACAGAAATCCATATTTAAATTAAATGAAACATGTTTAGGAAATGTTGAAGAGATGCATTTGCTACCGAAATCCACCACCAAGCAATCTTGATCAACTGAAAACTGCAGTGAAAGAAGAGTTGCAACAACACTTTCAAAAGTTAATTCGTGGAATGAACAATGAATAGACAACTTCAAGTTGTTATATGCGCTAGAAGAAGAAGTGTCATTTGCTTCCATTTAAAAAATTTTTTTTTTTAAACAGTTTTCAGACCTTGAATTGCTTAACTTGGTTCATCTTTTTTGTTTGATTGATAATACTGTTTCAGTTAAGCACTATTTCGACTTTCTAAACAATAAGCAAACAAAAATAAGCCAAAAAAGCCCAAAAGCCATTTTATATAAGATACAGATGTATAACTAAAAAAGAAAAAAGCGTGCGTTTATTTTGAGAAGGAGTGATAATAAGAATTAAGAATCGTTTTAAACGTCTTAAGACCTTAAACACTTTTGAGCTTATTTTTCAAAACCAAATTAAAATAGAGAAATTTGAATTGAATTTTTTACTTGATGTTGAAGTTTTGACGTAATGTTTAAAAATAAAATACTTGTTCTTTAAGACCTCAAAGACGGAGGAAATAATTTATGAAGTTCAATTTGAAAAAAAAAGTTTGTTTTGAAAGAAATCATGTTTTTACTCTTAAATTATGTATAAATATATTCTTCAATATGTTTTTTTTTTTTTTTTTAAGCTTTAAATGTCTACAAAGTAAAACCACTTGTATAAAAAAAAATTAATTATTACAATCTGAAAATCTGTGACCCAATAAGTTAGCTAAAAATTGGACAAAAAATGTGTGTACTGAAAAAAAAAAAAAAAAACAAAAAAAAAATACATGCTCAGTTGATGGTTTACTGATACAAGTATAGGTAGTTGCATTTGTTAGAGTTTGAATGTTTAGGCTGGATAATTTAATTGTTAACTTTTACGTATAGTAACCACATAGTTTGATAATATTGTCAAAAAATGAAAGATTTGATGTGCAAACTTTATTATGTTTTAACTTTCACAGAGCAATCATTGAATAAAAAAAAATTTCACCAGACTTCACAAAAAACAAAAAAAAATCCTAAAACGAAACAAAGTATAGTTTATTTTGTCTTCGTAAAATATCTTACGCAGTTTTTCAAACTCATAGGAGTTATAAAACTTAGATCATTTAAAAAAAAAGTTCAGAACCAACACAAAATTAGAAAACTTTTGCAAAATAAATCATAATCCTTACAAAGTCAGAGAATTGTTTGGAAAATGATGATAATTTCTTTCCGTCAGCTGTTGCCAATCAATCTTTATACACCTTAATTTACTCTTGACTATAATAAAAGCTATACATCTATCAATACAAAATCTATTAGAATCAGAGAAAGAGTGAAAACACCCTGAAGCTAGCCAAGGTAATTCATCTATTTATATATTACAGTTATTATGAAATTAATTATGCCACTGACAAATGAAACATAATGTAGTGCCTTAAACATAAGTATCTTTTTATATAAATTTGTCTCAACCTGCAAAAAAAAAGTTTAGATACAGATGGAGAGAAAATATTAAACAAATAATAAATAAATTTCTTAACTCCTATATTGAAATTGAATGACGGTAAATCATTAAATTCGTCAGTATCTCTCATGACTATCTGACTATCTCTCATTTTTTCTAGAAAATTGAATTGAATTATTACCTGATGAAAGAATGTGCGCGCACACAACAAAGCACAACACACAACAAGAATAGAAAAAGAAAATCCATTTAATGATTGATTGGTGAAAGATGTTGTCTAATTAATGTGCTACTGTGTATAAGAACTGGCATTCTTTTTTCGACTTCTTCTTTTTTTCCAACTTCTAATAACTACTACTTTGTGACTTTGTATAAACTTGAATAGAAAATATATACAACTTGATATAGCAAAGTCAATAATAATAATAATTTTCTATTTCTAAGAAGTATAACTTTTTGACTGATGCTCGTGAATTTCAAATAGAAAAAAAATAACTTTATTCTTACTAATGACAAGGTGTTTGCATATTTTGACTTTAACGGTCAATGTCCTGTCGATGATTTGGCATATAAGATAAATAATCATCAAAATCATAGGTAATTGATTTTGTATGATTAATAACCTTTCAGCAAGCTTTTGTCATGATGATTATGGCTTTGGTTATTTAGAACTTTTCAAGTTCAATACTATTTAGAATTTTTCAAGCAAAAAATATTGTAAAGGAATTTCGAAAAATATAAAGAAAAGGGATTTCAATTATTATATTCAATATTTTTTCTTGATTTCAGGTTATTTTTTTCCTTCATACTTTAATCATCATTTCAGACTTAAGCTGATAGCCATCCATAAGCACATTTATTACAAAAACACAATATTTTAACATTTACTGTGTAATTTTCAATAAAATATCAAAAAAAATCTACATGGAAAGTTTTTAGATCATTTGATCGCTATATTTCTCTTCAAACGAAAGAGCTGACGTACAAACTTGATTTAGTTTTCCTTCAATTTTTCGTTAAATAAACTTGAAATATGACTGAATTGAAGAGCTTCTATTATAATTAAAAACATAAAGTTCACAGAACAATCATCAAATAGAAATAATGTCATCAATCTTAACAAAAGAAAAAAAAAAACTACAACAAGATTCCTCTCTTTCCATTGGAAAAAAAAACTTGTTAGACCCTTTTTTTCTCTACTTCGCTTCGTTCTCAGAATTGTTTTACTTTACTCAACATGACGATGAAGACAAAATTGATTTATAATAACCGACCATTCTTCAAATTGTCCTCACCAGATGCTTGAGTTTGAGTGAGTGTATCCCGCATTGTGTTACATCATTGAATCCCAACTAGAGCCATTAGTGTTACCGAAGAGATGAACATGGTTTGTAAAAGTATCTAACAATGTTTGTGGTAATCTACAAAAAAAAAAAAAAAAATATCTACTGCATTTGAAGCTTAAAGAGGAGTTGATGTTCAACAAATACAGAATTGCGTTGAAATATTTTCTTTCTAACAAAAAAAAAAAGAAGCAAAAAAAATAGTGATTTGCAATAATATCTTATATTAAATCTAAATCAGTTGGATACTTTTTTCAAGGGAAGTGTTGTAGGTACCTACTCTATCGTTCATACTTTCGCTAGAGGGAAATTTTTTTTTAACATATTTGAAAATGTAAAAAAAAAAGATATATTGTTATGGATTTTTGCGAAAGCGAAATTTTTAAATTTTTTGTATATATAAATTATGAGTAATGATGTAAGGTATAAAGCTCAATGGTGCGAATTCGACCACCTAAGTTGGTTTGCATGTTTCACCTTAATGCTTAGATAGATGTAGCCAAGGCAGGCAGGCAGTGAGTGAATAACAACACAGTGGCCAATGGCCGACTGATTGATAGAATCACGCAAATGTGCGCGACTTTATGTCTATGTTGTTTGTTGTGTGTGCAACAATGAACTCCTTTTACTAATGAACTAAAATGAGGATGGATTTTGTGGTTATTTTTGAATTTTTTTTTTTCGAAATCAATTATGGTTGTTTGCGTTTTATTTTTTTTGTTAAATTTTTTAATTTATTTGTTTTTCTTACCAAATCTATTTATTTTAATATTTTTTTTTTGTAAATTAATTTTCAATTTTTTATATATATTTTTTTGTTTAATTTGCAGGTATGTACACACGTTAGAGTCGTTAATGATGATACTTAGTGGTTTTGATTTATAGTTTGGTAAGTTTGTTATGTGAATTTTTTTTTTCAATTTTTTGGTCTGGAATGATATAAATTATTATGAACCAAACATTAGCGAACCCGTATTAAAGTGTATGAAATATTTTAAAACTGCTAATATACAGTTAATTTTTTTTTGGCTAATGACAGAGGATTTTTTAACAAAAGAAAGTTAGGAATTTGTTATTTTGAAAATTACCGTTATATCATATTTATTTTTTTCACAAAAAAAAAAAAAGAAATAATAATCAATAAGTGAAATATTGTTATTTTTTCTAGGATTCTGCAAAAATTAAACAGTTTTTTACTAAAAGTAGTATAAAACGATAGTAATTAAACTTATTAAGTAAAACAAAATCGAAATCGTTTTTTTTTCGGTTTTTTTTTGTCCTCCCGGTTTAAACCGGTTTTTGCAAAAAAATCGAAAAAAAAACTGAAGAAAAAAAAAACGTCAAACAAAAAAAAGACCCAACGAGACAAAAAATAGAAAATCGTCAAAACTTTCATTCAATCTCTCAACTAACTATATAATTATCAATTTTCATTCATATTCAGCTTAAAAAATCTCTCAAAACTTTTACTAAGAGTGAGTTAAGAACTCTTATAGCAACATTAAAGTAAAAAAACCTTTGCTTAGGGATTTTCTTCGATAAGTTTTGATTTTGGTTGACAAATTAGGTTAATTTTTTTTTTAACTGTCAAATCAAGCAAAAAAAAACGAAAACCCATGTTTCCAAAAACCGATTTTTTGGCCCGGTTTTTAACCGGCTGGTTTAACCGAAAGGAAAGAACCGGAAAAACAGAAAACCGGTTTTTATACTTACAACCGCCATCCCTAACGTAAAGCAGGTTTTTTTTAATAATTTAATAATGATAATACAATTTCAATTATTTGGTTTTATATCAGCTATTTACACTATTTTTTTTTTTAATGCAAAACATTTGTGTTTTGCAATAAATACCTACATAATTTTGTTTTTTATTTCAAATGAAATTTATTAAATTTAACAACGCCGATCGGAACCTCTTGGAGCTAACCATGAAGTTTTTGAGTTCTGTCAACTATCTTTTGAGATACAGTGATTAAAAAAATGAAAAAATGATGAGATTTTAATCCTAAAATGCAAGTATTAGCATGCTGCTTACAGTCATTCAGCAGTATTTTTAAATTATGTATTGGAATTGGAAGCCTTGTTCACTGTAAATATAATTTTGTCGAAGTGGGACAGAAATTTATGTTTAATATAAAAATTATTAAAATTAATAAAATTAAAATCAAGACGTAAATTCAAAGAGTTGTCATGTCTGTGAAATCAAATATTTGCTCTAGTAAAATTGGTTTATTTATTTATTCAATATTATTAACTTCACATGTTAACAAGTTATTTTATTAATTTATTTAGAAATAATTGTTCGCAAATTTGTTGTGTCGAAAATGCAAATGTTTGCGAATTAGTCAAAAATGTATTAAAAAAAACTTGCGAGAGTACACAGACAACAACTTGCGGGAAAGCGATATTATGTAATCTCGCAAGTTATTCAAAACGAGTGCTTTTGGAAAATTCATCATTTGCTTGCTAGGTTTGCTCAACATTCATGTGGAACCTACTTCGTTAAGAACTTTGCAAGTCATTTTATGAATTTCTTTAGAAACAATTGTTCGCAAATTTGTTCTGTCAAAAATGCAAATATTTGCGAATTAGTCAAAAATGTATTAAAAAAAACTTGCGAGAGTGCACAGACAACTTGCGGAAAAGCGATATTAATCTTGCAAGTTATTCAAAACGATTTGCGAGTATTTGCGAACTAATGCAAAACGGCTTTCAAGCAACTTGCGAGCTAGAGCTACATATTGTAAAGTTAAACATTTGCAGTTGTTGTTATAGCTTCAAAAAATATTGATTTCCAAAATCTCATATTAAAGATATGCAGAACTAGGTATATTGTTTGAAGGTTCTAAGCATTTTTCAGAAAAAAACTCAGTTTGTTTGAGAAATTGATAGTAACTGGCCATATGTTTGAAGTATTAATTCCGATTCTTGGAAAAATCTACAGATTTTGCGAGTACCCTATCTTTTTTTTTTAATTGCAAAAATACAGGATTGTAAAACATAAGAAACTTCATTTAAGATCTTAGCTTGAAAATAAATAATTCCTCTTCTTTCTCTATAGCTGGAATTAGGTAAATCTCAAAGAATATCATTATTTCGAATACATTAAGGACCTTTTTGTACAGCTGAGACTTCTTAACCAGTTTCATCTCACCTAAAGACTCATTATTTAAGTGTCGAAGGGTTATTGTGATAATAAAACCAAATGATATCCAACAGTTCACTGTCAAGAAAAAAAAATTAAACCCTTAAACTAACAACCCTTTTAAAAACTAAACATTACGACTAACTTATACTTTCTTAGAAGAAATCCCATAGTTTCTTAGAAACAAAAATGGATTTTCCACCAAACAAGCTTCTTTCGCAAAACAACATCCTTATACCAAAAATATATATATAAAATTTCGTTAAGTCCCCTCATTTCAACTGTCATCCGATTAAACTAAATGACCACCTAGACAACAATTACCCATTCTTTCTTACTCTCCCCCCAGGAAGAAAAACAAAATGTTCCACCATCAACACTATCTAGAAGCACCATCATCGAAAGCACGACCTTCTAAAGTATCACGAATTCAGTCAAAAAAATAAAAACAAAAAAAATTGAAAAAAAAAGAAATTCACCAGAATTCAAGAAATAATCTGTGCAGAAGAAGATTTCAGCATTTTCAACGGCCAATTTATTTTTTTACGATTATGAGTTTCATAAGGTTTTTTTTTTTTTTGTTTTTGCTTTCCCATCTTGCCCATCTCTCTTTTTCTCTATAACAACAACTGTAAAGTGAAGTACACTAATGCACTAAAATAAATTGCGATTCATAAAAAAAAAAAAATCAAAAAAAAAAAAAAAAAACATGTAACAATTTTGGCCCAGATTTTCCTTTTTATACTTTTCCCTCTCTTCCACAGAACCCCTCTCTCCGAAACGAATTGGTGCTTATATATTTGTCTGTAGCTCTACGATACCATCTTCAACACCATTCAGCGTCTCCACATTATTATGGTCGCTCATATTAAAGCCTTTATGGACTGACCTATATTTAAGCTCTTTGGTGATCGTTTTTAAGGTTCTTATTATTTTTTTGGAGCACTTTTTCTGTATGCGACGGACAACCAACGACAACGACGACGAATGCTGTCCACGACCAATATGTACTATAGAAGCATTATATGAGCTGTGAGTACCTACCCACAATTGGTGCAACGCGTGTTGGCCAGGAGAAAGGTATAGCGATTTTTACCAACTGCCACTTGTGTGTGCAAAATGAAAAGTGTAGCAGGCGGGAGTCTTGTGTGATTCTTGAGAGAGAGAGAGAGATGATTAAATTGGCCAAGTACCATTGGGTAAAGTTTTGAGTATGGGGAGCTCCAACAAAGACGACGACGACAAGCAGGCTACATTCATTTAAAAGTCTTTGCTTTCGGTTTTTCCTGATGTTAGGAATGGAAAAAAATGGGCCATGATGTCCTCTCCGCCACCGCATGGAATTGTACCGAACCAAACCGAACCCCATGTGGTCGGTTGCTTTTCAACAAGCCGTGTTAATGGAAAAGCACGATGCTCACAATTTTGGATGGTGGACTATTTTTTTTTTCCTGATTTTATTTTATTTTTTTAGAAAATTTTTTTCGTGCAATGTCGCACACGCTGTGACCTTTGTGAAAGTTGAATGACCATTTGTGGCTTTTGGAAGCAACTTGAAAAAGTACAAAAAAAAAGGGGGAAGCAAAAGTCTTGAAGAACCCGAACTTTTCTTCTTCTGACAAAACCACGACGACCACCAAAATTGGAGCAGATGGTTATCGGGATTTGTAGAAATTGGTGGCACAGAGTTAGTATAGAAGCCAAAGCTACTACGACCCATGAGAGCAATGTTCGATTTAGAACGTGATTTGGAGCGTGAATTTATTGTGGTTGTTTGGTCATGACATTTAAATGGTCTAATAACTATGTTTAAGTTTTATAAACTCTAGAGAGGTGGTGGATATATAATTCGTTTGGACTTATGTATGTGAGCGCGAGCGAGCACAACAGCAGCCATATTGATTGGATTAACACCTTAAGGAAGTTCAAATGAGAGAGGTCTTTATATTATATTGTTTGACAAATTGGATGATCGTATCTTTTAGGATATAATTTTTAGTGTAAAACTGAATTATTATGTAGAATTGGTAATTGGGTACTTTATTAGACGGTGATGGAAGATAGTTTAGTTTGATTAAGTGGGAGAAATGTCGGAAGAGAAGAGGTCTTTTAGTTTTGATAGTGAAACTTATAGTTTACCGTCGAATTGTTATTTAGTTCAATTCAATGTAGTATGAGTGCTGTGACTTATTTAGATTTTTGGTTCATACTTATTATTGGACTTGATACTGTTAGTAAAGAAAAAAAAAAAAAAATGTTTATAAATAAGTGCCTTAAATTGACAGTAGAATATTCTCAATACAGTTAAATTTATGTACTGAATTTATGTACTGAATTGAAACATTTGCTCTTCGTCTAAAGGTACAATCAATGTACTAATTCAAATTCTGAATGCAATAATTATAAACAAAAATATTCATAGCAATGAGGTAAGGTGCAGATTAAATTAAACTTAATGTACTGTACTAATGTACTGAATACATGTGCTGTGCAATGATAACATCGTTTTCATCGCCTAAATTAGGCATATATTTTATTGTTCTCTGCTCAATAAAAACCCAATGCATACTTCTATACACTAAAGGTAAAAGGTTTGCACTCAGTTCAGTAGTATGTACACAGTGTGATCTTTATAGAGTACAAATTCTTTGATATTGACTTCACTTCAAACTATTATGTACTGAGTTCAAATTTTATACCTACATTATGCATATATCGATGCACATAATGCTGTGTAGAGTACCTGTCAGTATTAATAAGAATGTACTGAATGTACTGATTGAATTTGGTTTGTTATGTTATGTAAAATTTTCTATGGACGCAGGATGAACTAACACAAAATCATCAACATACCAAGTCTGCGCTGAGTATGTTGACTTTTGAACTGAGTACATACAAGTCTGTTATCGGTATATTGAAGTCTATGTTAAGTACAAGTACTTTAAAAGAAAACATGCATATATTTTATTGTTCTTTGCTCAATATAAACCCAATGCATACTTCTATACACTAAAGGTAAAAGGTTTGCACTCAGTTTAGTGGTATGTACACAGTGCGATCTTTATAGAGTACAAATTCTTTGGCATTGACTTCACTTAAAAACTATTAATGCACTGGGTTCAAATTTTATACGTTATTCATATATCGATGCACAAAATGTTGTGTAGAGTACCTGTCAGTATTAATAAGAATGTACTGAATGTACTGAATGTACTGATTGAATTTGGTTTGATGTTATGTAAAATTTTCTATGCACGCAGGATGAACAAACACAAAATCATCAAATACTGAGTCTGTACATACAAGTTGACTTTTGAACTGAGTACATACAAGTCTGTTATCGGATTATGTTGAGTACACGTTCGTAGTACGTAAAAACGATTATATTCAGTACTTATGTTTGTACTTTAAAAGAAAACATCGTACACTAAAATTAAATGAAAATCTGGATTTAGCCTGTCTTTTAGACTGTATTCGACTTTTTATTTAATAAATAAAACAATCACAGTAGTCAATAGTCTCCACTTATCGTACATTAAAGTACCTACTATGTACTTTTTTTATTATTATTTTCTTTTTATTGAAAACACGTTGTGATGAGTACAATATATGAACTCACTTCCATTTCATTCCATTTCAAGTCAAAAAAGGTAAAAAAAAAATATTTGAATGTATGTAGTGTTGCATAATATTTAATGAGAACAGTATCCTTAATTTATTCAGTACAAATATTTACGCTTCACGAACTTGATTTAATGAATACGTACAATTTTGCATATATTTTTTGTATCTGTTTAGCTTAAGAAGTGATGATTCAATACACCAGGACAACATTATAGCTTAAAAAACTTCAATAAAGTTCTTCATAGCTAGATTTTATCAAGCTTATAATTTGTGTACGGAAGTCTATTTATTTTCTTTCGTTTTGCCTGCTCCAACTGAATGTTTGAAAATTTCATCTTTTCCCATATATTCGCATCATCAACTAAATTAAAGCTCTGCAGAAATTCGAAAGCAGCATCATAAGTCACAAAAAAAATCTCATGAAACTTCAAGCCTTTGAAACCTATCACGAATTTTTTGCATCAATGCTCTTAGCTTATCGTAAATTACATAAGTTAAATTTAAAAAAATCTTGACTATGGTCTCAAAATTCCCCCAAATCTTCAAATTTCAATTTTTCATTAACAAAGTTACATTATTTTATTCAGTTTTTCCTCAAAGAAGTTATTTTAAACTCTCAGTTAGTTCAATCTATAAGTCACCCACAGCTAAATCACAATTAATTGCCGAAATTTAAGCTCTACTTATAACTATTAACCTGTTAACACCAAAAAATATAAATTTCCATAATTTTCAAATTAATCCATTAAAACCAATCGATAAGAAGTAATAAATGTCGTGTTTGCATTTTATGTAATATCTCCTTCTTCTTCTTCGAAATACCTATGTATATAAAATTTACAATGTGAAACTTAATAACAAAACCAAACAGTTATTTAAACAGTTACGCCCATAAACAGGCCATTTTTACTAAACCGGGTGATCTCTTCTCTCCCAAGAGAACCCTAAAAAAGATCGATGAAGAAATCATTCAAAAAAAAAAGCCAGACTACCAGCAGCAAAATGCAATCCATTCACTTTGGTAAAAGAAGATTCCTTAAAAACCGAAACGAAAAAAAAGAAGAAAAAAAATAGAAGGTTCTTTTGGTTTTCTTTTATTCCAACACGACTCTTCCCCAATACCAATCTCTTGTCCAGCCAGCATGTCCAGACCCAAACATAAAGTGGCAGTTAATCTACTTCCAAAACACACCTACCGTTTTACGAAATCATCATCGACGTCGTCGTCATCATCATCGCCACTGTGAGAGACGTTGTCTTCATCGTCATCATCCTCCGTTCAATCGTCGTCGTCGACGACCTCTGTGGGGAAGATAAGACAATGTATGGGTTTAAAGAAGCCAGAATCAGTTAGCTGAGAGACTCTATCAGCTTTTGGTCAAACGAGAGAAAAAAAGAGAGAAACGGTCGCTGTCAAAAAACAATCTCTCCATAAACAGTTATTAATTAAATCGCCTCGAAAAGGAGACCAAGACTTGTCGACAGCCAGCACTCCTAACTGCATCATCATCTCTCGCTCTCCATCATCATCATCAACATCATCCAGAATCGGCTTCCATGATCAATATGCCGATGATGGTCTTCCACAACGACCATAATGATGATCGCCATCAGCTATCGAAAGATGCTCGTCGAGGATGATGAGAAGCTTTAAAAAAGGCAACTTTATACCCCAATGATGCTTCAACACAGAGTGAGCCCAGTTTACCCGTCATCATCGTGTCTCTAAGACTCTTGGTCTTCGTCGATGATCATGGCCAAGCCGCACCAAGTCAAGACACAAAAGTGGACTCATAGTTTGGATGTGTGTGGATGATGATATTGGTGTATCCAGAGAAAAGACCTTCTTTTAAGTACTGAACATGAGCGCATATAAAACATCTGCCTGCACCCAATTGAATCGGGAAGAAGAAGAAGATCTAGCGGAACACACCTTACAACTGAAGATTGCAACCACACACTCACAAAAACAACAGCAAGCCAGAAGCATCAGAGTAACCAACATCAGCATCTCAACATCTAAAGCTCTTCTTCTCAAAGCCATTTTAAGAATTTCCTTTTTCCTGATTTGATTGCTAGCTTATACAACACTCAGCTGTATATGATTCTCTATACGAGTTTCGTTCATGTTTTTTATTGGAATTAACGGTTCATGTGTAGTTTTTTTCTTTACCATCAATCGGGCTATATATACTAGATACGAGTATATACGAACATTCTGTTGGGTGTTGAACGAAAATTTCTGCCAAAGGCTAGAATTTCAACCAGTGCCAAACCTCCATATTGTTCGGGTTGAGCGCAAAAAAAAAATAAGGAAAACACAAGAGGAGATACTTCTTTTTTATATTTTTGATTTAAAGATAGTAAACAGGGATGGATTTGATATTTGAAGGACCATTAAAAAAAATGATCAAATTTGTACAACATCAAAATTCTATTCACAATGTTCCTTATTTACTAGTAAAAGCGACTGACAAGTTGGAAATGAAATACATTGTGGAACGTATTCTCTTCATGGATCTCATTTAATCAAGTGAAACTATAAATTGTTAAATCGATTCAAACAGATTCGTATTTGAGTGAAATAAAGTTCGAATACGTTCCACAATTTATTCCACGCTATTTTACTTTTGCAATTCACTAAGAAAAATTAAGAGGAAAAAAGTTATTTAAGTTGAAAAATTCGTTCAATATTTGTAGGTATAAATTAAATTAACAGAAATAATAACCAACTTAGTTCGATTTTTCGCGTGGAAAATGTGTATTAACGAACATGATATCACCCTCTAGGTATATAAAATTGAGACCAAAAGTTTAAGTAGAAATATAAATTATTTTTTTTTTCAATTTACGTTCCACAGCTTTTATTTTAAATAAAAAGTTAGTATTTTTATATCAGAAAAGGGTTTTAAGTAACTAAACATTGGTTATGTAAGGTTTTCCGCCTTACATTCCACAAAGTCTATGCCAAATTTATATTTTTTATTTAGATTTATTCTCTTCGGTAAATCTCAGAAACTTGTTTTATGTGCCGTAACATTTTTTGGAACGCATTTTTTTAAGAAAAGTGAATTCTTGGAGTTCAATTAAACAATAGGATTGTTAAACGCCTTCTCTTTTTTGCTTTTGAGCTCTATAATTATGTCCCATTAAGCAAATACGTTCCACAAATAATTTTACGTAATTTTTTATTTCACTAAAGGAAGGTTAACACATTTTTATCTTGTTATATAATTTCAGTGAAAATATTTCAAGTCAAATTAAAAAATTTAAGTTCCACAGATGTCTTTTTTATTCACTTTGTTTGTAGGTATGTTTGTTAAAAAAGGTGCCCTAAATAATCATTCCTTATCAGATGTAACGTGAAGAGAAAACCATGGTTATATGAAAAACTTTAACAATATTATTGTCAATTAGAAATACTTTGACTCTAAAAATAAGATGTGGAATGTAGACATACCATATTTCGGGCGATTGAATTTGTATAGACATTATATTTTGCGTGAAATCTAGCAAGATTGGTCATTTGATTATAGGAAAGATGTTGATGGAAAAGAATACGTTCCACAAAGAATTTCAAAGAAAATTTTCAGCAAAAAAAATTAACCTATTTTAGTTATAATCAATATCATCAATACGATCCACAAAAATTTTTGGTATTTTATGTTTTTGTTCACACGGGAGAACAATATAACGTAAACAAAAATATATTACTTATTGATACTTATTGAAATGAAAAAGGAAATTCATTCCACAAATAATTTCATAAAAATTTTTTTTTTACTAAATCATCCAATTTTTTAAGTAAAGAAAACAAAAATAACAGCCTTTGCCGAAATTGTATGGCTGAATATCAAAAATGAATAATTTTACGTTCCACATGAAATTATTCCAAGTGTTAATTTTTATGATCACCACTCTTACCTATTTTTCAAATGAATGGAAAAGGTAAGTTTTGAATTTAATGTTTAATGTTTTTTATTCTTCCTTAAAAGAATTGAATAAATAGAAAATACGTTCTACTAAAAAAATTTCTTGTTTTACTTACGAGTGTCTTCAAGGAAAATAGAAAAATTTTTATTTTAAACTCGAAAAACTTATTTGGTTTAGAAAATGAAAAAAAAAAAGAATACGTTCCACAAAAAAAAAAATTCACGCTGTATTGGAAAATTCTCATTCAATGATCACTGAAAAGGATAAAGGACATGTATTCAATTGATTTCGATTCTTTTTCCGAAAAATTTTTATTGACTTTCTTTAATACCTTACCATTTAATACTTGGCCCTAAAATAAGGCGCCTTAAAATGCACTCCTGGCTTTTAACACAATACCGACAACGATACAACAAAAAGCCTTATCGCTTTTAAATTTTCTTGATTTAATTTCAGAGTCAAGATCAAGTTGGTGGTCTATGATGATGTTGATACAATGATGCTGCACAATTTTACATACAAAAAGCGCAGAGAGGCTGGGTGATGAAGACTCTCCTGTTTGGTTGAAAATTTATCGCCTTCAAGCATAGAAAATCAATTGACGTGCATCATCATCATCTTCATCATCATCATATAAACAGCGCAGATTTTTGATGAAAGATAGACTTTTTACGATTTTATACACCATGACAAGCTTGATTTAAAAATAAAAAATCGTTACAGGGGACCCCTATATCACACCACAATGGACTGCTTTGTTCGATAATAATAATTATTATTTATTATCGGAATGGTGTTTGCGTTTAATTTAACTTCAATATTCATGACATAATATGCTTTCAAAATTGATTTTTTTATTAAATTTTATTTTTATTAATGTTTCCTCATTCCAACTGAGTGATGATATCCGTGAATGATTTGAAAGACATTCAATGCAAAAATCCCTAGAAGCTAAAAAGTGTATGTGATTGGTTTTTTTTGTGATGATTGTACACCTTTTTTGAAATTTTCAAAAATTCCTTTAAGCTTGAAAGTGGGAAAAATCGTGGTTGACCATTCCCAGCCTGCACTGCAAATAGAGAGCCATATGGTGTGTGAGAACTCCATTAAATACGAGTAAAAACCATCAGAGATCTCATGAATGGAGTTTTATGATGTGATGTGTGGGTCTTATAACCGAGCACGGTTTTTTTTTTTAATCTTCGTTTGGTTATATTTAGTAAATTGCAACAAAATACAAAAAAAAAAAATCAACAACAACATGTATAATAAATTTTAAACAATTAGAGAACTGTGTCGGATTGATGTTGGAACTTAGTTTGGTTATTTTTTGGAGGATAGAAGCTGCAGGCTAAGTAGGCGCCTAGCTTTATAATATAACCTACGCTTAACTTACATATACTGTCTCTATTGACCATAAAACTTTGTGTTATGAAAAAAGAGTTACATTGAGTATAAGTTGCCTACTGGTTAATGGCACATATTGTTGAGAAATAATACTTTTGCATTTTAATTTGAAATTAAGGAAGGCCCATCGTGAATGGTAATGTAATCCTCATTTGAGAGAAGGAAATCTCTACATATGTCCCGAGGAAGGTGGGTTGTAAGTTTCTATGGATTACAAGATTTTTTTTTGTGATGAAAGAGTGGGACAGTAGCAATAGCGAATTTTAAAACTTTGCGTTGGATTATTATTTTTTGGGATTTGTCCACCTTCACACTTTATTTCTTGACGAATCCTTGATTAGTCAATATGGGAATACTTCAATTACACTGGTCGGCAAAAAAACAAAAAAAGGCGGGAGCAAGAACTCTGTAAGGTGATTTAAATAAACTTGAGTGTGCTGAATTCAAAACAGTTTACAGATTTTTTCCATCACGTCTAGTTTTTGAGATCTGCTCATCACAATTTTAGCTATAAAGTCCCAAAAACTAATTTTAAATGAAATGTTTTTTGACATTTAATCTAAAAATATTATGTTTCCGTAATATTTTGCTATTTTTTCAACCGAACCAGGAGTGGAAAACTGAAATTTACTTCAAATCTGCTTCAAAAACCATAAGTTACCTTAACCACCAACATTTTGAGATATCATACCTTTCTATATACCAAATATCTTTTAGAAAAAAATAATTTTAAAAATAAAAATAAACGTATTTAAGACGATAAAATATGGCTTTTGAATATTGCATATGTAGTTTTGCGAAAAAAAATTTAACAGTGATGAAATTCAACGCCAAAAGTACCACAAAAACGCGTTTTTGACCTGTTAATATTTAAATATTTCGAAAACTTGACGTGTCAGTGAAATTTTGACTTCAGATTCGGAATCAGCACACAAAAGTCCTTAAGAAATGTATGGTTTGGTTCAAGCTACATTTTCGTTGCCGACCAGTGTTATCAACTCTTATTCGTTTTAGCTCCCATGCAACAATGGCCTAATAGCAAAATTTTAAAAAGTCATTATTTAAAAATGCGTTAATTTAAAATGTCCAGTTCTATACTATAACTTACTTCTATGACTATACTCGTATGCTAATGGAAAAACATGTAAAACATGCTTTTTGAACATTTTGAAAAACGGTAATTTCAAAGGTCATTGTTGCACCGGAATTCGCATCGAGAATGATTTTTAATAAGCCACATAACATTTCACTGACTTTATTGTTTTCCAGCATAGACGAGCTTTTACTTTCTTAAAGTTGGCCGTTAATACTGATTATAATGTATTTCTTATTGAATTTGGGTTTTCTATAAATGTGGGCTCTAACTGATGATTCACAGATCAGAACAAAATTATGTCACTATAACGAACAAGAATGTTCTCAATTTGTAAGACTTATGTCCAATAGCTTCGAATATGGGTTAAAAAGTTAGAAAATATCCAGCACTATGCAGGATAACTTCAGAAGCTAAAATTCCAGAATTCATTCGTTACGTTAGAACTGATTAGCTATATTTCAACTTAGTGGGTACTAGATCTATTTTGTACACGGTTAAAAATTCTGGAGTAATTTTCAATACTTTTTGGGTTACATAATAGGTCTACACCAGAAATTAAATTAAATTAAAATTTAATACATGACAAATATTAAAATTTTTTAGTTAATACAAAATGTATTAAAATTTAATATACAAATAATAATATAATAATATAAAATAATAAAATATTATTCTCTCTATTTTATCTGTTTCACAAACTGTGGCATGTGAAATCTTACTGCCGATCAAAATTCATCTGCAATGTATGTATTTTGCTTCGAAAAAAACACAAAGCGCCTTCAAATTAGTACAAATATACAGTTTTTGATTTGATTTTTTTTTAGAAAAGGTACCTAAAACAATGGATATTTTACTTGCTCTATAGGGCAAGTATTGGTTTCGTGTCGAAAAAAAAAATTGAGGTTTTAATCAAAACCAACATTACGATGATGGAGAATTCCGAAAAAGTGGGTCTCGCAATTCCGTCCGTGCGTCTGTGCGTCTGTGCGGTTGTGCGTCCATCTGTACACATTTTCACAGCCTAAACGGGTCGACGGATTTTCTTCAAATTTGGTACAGATGATTTTTATGGAATTCTGAAAGTTGGTTTTTTTTTTGTTTTTTTTTTTTTTATATCTCGTTTAGAACGTAGGTATACCACCCATACAAAAAAATACGATATTGCGAATTTGTCGAAAACGGCTCTAACGATTTTGATTAAACTTTGTATACACTGAACCAAATCCTTACGTAAATACAACGAAAAAATTCGTTGAGCCAACGAAAATTTAATTAATTTTCAGCCGGTGAAAAATTTAATTGGCTCAACGAAATGGCTTTCATACGTTAATGAAGAACTTCATCAACTAACGAAAACTGTCGTATTTTAATGAAATTTTTCATTAAAATTTTCGATCGCGAATTAATGAATTTTTACATCACTTTACGAAAGTTTTTCATCAATTAACGTAAAATTTAATTAAACACGGTGATATTTGTATGTATTTTTTGATTAATTTATGAAAGAACTTTCGTTAGCTAACGAATTTTTTCGTAAATTTTATGAATATTTTAATTAAATTACGAAAAAATATTCGTTAGCTAACGAAACTTTTCGTTGTATTAATAATTTTTTTTTTTAGATTATAGTAGGTATATATTTATTGGACTTGTTAAATTATTAACAGTCCAAACAAAAAATTGGCGTTTCGACCCGGTAGAGCTCACTTGGACTCATCACTTGACTTATCCGTGAGACACCTTGTCAAAACGCAAATATTTTTTATATTCAGCTCAACTTACATAGATTTTTAAACAAAAACCTAATGTGAACTATATCCAGCAAGATTAAATTTTTAGTCCATAAAACAGAAATGCACCCGGCAACGATATTTTTTCGTTAACTGATGTATTTTTTCATAAGCCAATGTAATATTTCATTAGTATATGAAGAATTTTCATAAGCTTATGAAGATTTTCGTTAGTTAATGTTGAATTTCATAAGTTAATGAATTTTTTCGTTACTTAATTAAAACTTTGATAAAGTAACGAAAAAGTTCTTATTTTTGTTCTTCAAAATGAGTATGAAATTTTTCGTTAATTGATGAATCTTTTCATTGAATTGGATTTTTTGGCACTAAAAAGGGAGAAAAAGTGTATGAAACGTTTTCATTAATTGATGAAGGTTTTCATATTACGAAAAATTACATATTTTCGTTGAGCCAACGAAAGTTTCGTTGGGCCAACGAAAATGTAGTGTATGAAACAATTTTCGTAATTTTACGAAATTTATTATTTTCAGTGTACGTAATATTTAAAGCAGTGGCAATAAAACTGCATTTTTATTTTTTCTCAAAAAAGTCAAATAACAAAAAAAAAATTTTTTCATTTAACAAAATTTTGCCCTAAATGTCGGCTCTTCCCCAAATATCAATTTTGTTTTATTTTATTGCCAGCTTTTAAAATCTACAAGTAGACTAACATAAAATTGCTTTGAACTGCAAGAGCAAGTACGTGCGACCCCAGTCGTGCATTTTATTTCTTTTTTAAAATGGCTGCTGGCGTCGTTTGATTAAAATTTAATATTATTGTATTTCCATTTAATACTTTTTATATTAGTTTTTAATAAATTTGTATTACATTTTAATACAATTATATTAAAATGTAATACAAAAATATTAAAATCTAATACAGCGGCATTAAAATTCAATACAAAATTAGAATTTAACCCACGGAGGTTATTTTCTAATAATTTTTGTATTACAAGTAATAAACTTAATACTTAAATATTGAAATTTAATAGAAAAAAGATTAAAAATAATTTTAATATTTTGGATGTACATTTATTAAAATGTAATATTTTTTGTATTGAAAATTGCTTTAATACAAGAGCTGTATTAAAAAATATTCCAGAATTTTTAACCGTGTACCTACCTTTCGCTGAAATAAAAATACCTCCTCAAACCATTAATCTCCAAGTTACAAAAAACTTAAGAGCTAATTCGTTTCATCATTTCCTAGTTTTCTTTCCTTACATCCTATGAATTTCTTTGTCATCTCCATAAGTCATAACTCCCACAAAGCAAACATTTAAGTAGAAAATAATTACTTTTACGTGACTTTGTTCAAAATAAAAAAAAAATAAAAAAACAACAAAAAAAAGGTGAATGAAAATTCTGGTTTTTATTTTTACGACCATCGACATCGAACAAACAAAAGAATTAATAGAACTCCACTCACAAATTCACCAACGCTTCCTGATCTGCATATAGACGACAACGGACGGACGTACATTGCATTTCTCGCATCTCGACTCCGAGGAATACAGAATACCTATAAAAAAAAAAAACCAGTGAATATCCCGTAGTTTCATTGTTTTTTGAGAATTGCTCTATCCTTGTGACATTTTATAGGTTCAGTGTCGCAGTAAGAGAGAAACAATCACAATGGCACATTCACATAAATACAAGTCGAGTCGAGGTATAAAACCGAGGAGCCAGGACCACCTCAAAACAATGGACAAGATATAGGTTTTGCTGCGACTTGCTAGCTACCTAGCTACACACATCATCAACTTGTATATACCTTTGGTGCTCAAGCTGACTTCTGATGCTGATACTGACTTGGTTGCATGGTTCCATCATCTATTTTATGGCCACTTCGAGGCTTGTTGCTGTTGTTGATGTGTTTTATGATAGGCTTGGGTGGTTTTTCAATTTTTTTTGTTGTTGTTGTTTGATTTTGTTCTTGTGGATAGTTGTTGTTGTTGTTGTTACTTCTGAGAGGTCTTCTCTCTTTTTAACAGTTAAAAGTCACGTTCGAAAATTTTACGAGCAGGTAATTACCTGTTATCACAACTCTAACAAGGTAACTCACTCCCTCACCTCCAGAAATATGTTTACTATAGTGCTCTCAATATGTGTCCTGATGCGGTATGTGCAACATGTGTGTGGTTTTTTTTTTTTTTTTTTTTTGAAAAAAGGTGGAGGACGACAATCATCAGAGACATATAGAGTAGCTAGTAGTAGGTAGTTTCCCAGTTGAATGTTAAATCGGGAATCAAAGGAATTGAAAACATGCATCGTGATATCCGGATGATTTGGAAAATTTGTTTTTGAATTGCTCACAATAACACTGAATTGCTTGCTGCTGCTGCCTGCAACAACTCTTTGACTCTATCTATCTGTGGTGCAGTATGGCAACTGCCACATGAATCCATTTCATGGTTGACTAAGTTTATGGCACTTTTCTGATATTTTTTTTTTACTTTCTGTGTTTTTGGTTTGTGTTTTTGTTTGAATAGACCTTTTCATGATGGAAATTTGGTTTAAAAAAATAGTTATGTACGAAATTGCTTTTTGATCTTTCTATTTTGAACAAATTGGAAAAATGTCAAGTCAAATGTTTAAAGCCAAAAGAAAAAATCCTGTACATAAATTCCTGAACAATATTTGAAAGTGATTTCGAATTTTTCCAAAAGTTTTTCTGGATCTTGAGCTGGGAATTTTTTTTTTAAGATAAGTAAGATTTCATCTAAGCAAAAATAAATTGGGTTTTTAAATATAATTTTTTGAAAATGATAAAAAAAAAATAGTTTTCACCATTAAAAATCTGCCTCCTGTGAGGATTGAACTCACGACCCCTGGTTTACAAGACCAGTGCTCTGCCACTGAGCTAAAGAGGCATATATCTTCAATCTTTGTGAGATAGAAAAGAAGATGTGTGTTTTTAGCAGGGTTGTACAAAATCATTTTTTTAATGCATTTGTTTTACATACATTAGGGTGGACCAAAACAATTCTTTTTCATTATTTTGATTTGCTCTACCGATAATTTTTTCCGAATTTTTCGATGATGTTTAGAGGTTGCGCGCACCCCTTTATTTAAAAAAAATGAAAATGAAAAATGATAAAAAGAAGTTTTTTTATTTTTCAATTTTCTCAAAAACTAGAAGGTATTAAAACATATGGACTTCAGTATTTGATAAGGAATCAATTGTGACACTTTATTTTATCAGCCATTTTTTGTATTGTTATCCACAATCTTGACAAAAATTTTACTTAATGTGTTTTTTAAACTTTTTTTTCACAATTTTTTACTTTTAAATCGATTATTTAAAAAAAAATTGATTGAAATAACTTTACTTCAAAATTAGAATAAAGTGTACAGTTCTAGCTTTTGAAAAAGGTATCATATTATAATTGTAAGTGTTGCCATTGTGTTTTAATATTTTTTTTTATTATTTAAAGTAATTTTTTAGAAAATTGCCATTTCCGTCTAAACGGAGGCAGATAGACCACCCCTCCCATAGTAAAAAATAATCGTATTTAACTCCTCTACAAAATACCGTTATCAAATCTCGGCGCCCAAGATATAGTACCCTCCCCCATTTTTCCTTCACTTGTTTTGGTACGATCTTTTTTAAAAATTATTTTTCTTTTATTAATTTAAGAAGAATTGAGCAATATAAAAGCACGGTTTTTATAGTAAATTTGATGAGGAATTTCCCAGCATTTATCACAAATTTCGACTTCTGACGCCTGGGAATCAGTCAAAAAGTTGAGGGAAGTAGGTCTATTGATTGATACTCAATACTTTTTACTCAAACAGCTTTTTGATTAAAAAATTATTTAAGCTTTAAAAAAATTAAAAACTAAAAGAGCTTATTTTTTTTTTAATAAAGGGGTGCGCGCAACCCCTAAACATCATCGAAAAATTCTGAAAAATTAGGGTAGCATTATTTTGTGTCGAGAAAACAAATTATCGGTAGAGCAAATCAAAATAATGAAAAAGTGACTTTTTTGGTCCACAATAACATATGTACATATTAAAAAAAAAAAAGATTTATTGCAAATAAAAATATATTGTACTAAAAAAACAATTCCTTGCAAACAAAAAATTTTCTGCATTGAAAAAAAAATTCAATGCAAAATTTGTGTATTCATTATTTATTTTTAATATTCGTCTTATTTCTTAAAATTTTGGCTATTCGACCATACATTAGGTTCAATATTATATAAAATAGCTAGTTTGGATGTAAAGCCAAAATTAAGAAATTCGAAGAATAGGTATTACAAAAAAAAAAAATATTTAATGCACAGCACACATTTTGCATTGATTTTTTTTTTTTTTTTTTTTCAATGCAGAAAATTTTATATATTGCAATAAAAACTTTTTTAATGCAAAATATTTTTATTTGGAATAAAAAATTTCATTTGCAATGGAAATATTTTTTTTTGTTTGTAATAAATATTTTTTTAATGCATTTTTTTTTATTTGCAATAAGTATTTTATTTTAATTTCAAGTGCATTTTTTAATTGAAATTTTTACAACCCTGGTTTTTAGATGGAAAGAGTAAGAATCTTTTCAAGTACGAAAGTAATTTTCTTCAATTATTCATTGTTAAAACGTGTTTGAGACCACCATGTAGATTAATATATGTTCAGTCTTTTGATAATATTGCACATAATTAACAGTTTTCCATCCTTTAAAAAATTAAACGGAACGGGAACACCTATTAAAAAAAATAAAAGTCTATTCCTATCTGTAAAGTTAAAATCAAGTACATTGAATGAATTGTTTTATTAAACTGGTTCTCAAACTCAGAATTTTTTGTATCTAGTTAAAAAAAATACCTGCCTTTTTTCAAAATTGTTAAAAGTGTTTGAAAAAAAATGTAATATCAACATTTAAATATAAAAGTTATTTTTTCTTCATTCAATAGCATTTATTTGTTGAAGGTTAAATAGAAAAAAAAAATGATGTCTGTTTTGTCAAAGTTTTAGAGAAAATCTAACATTTCAATACTAAAACTCAGATTTTATCGAGTGATTTCAATAATTTTTAATTTTTTACTCAAACTTTTACACGCATTACCTTTTTTTATTATTTTCAATTCAAATAACAATAAATATGGAAAAAAAATTAAATATCCATAGATTTATATTTTATAACGAAAAATTTTGAAAAACAAAAAAAAAAAAAAAAAAATTCATTGTAAAATATTTTCGTTTTTTTTTCAAAATTCTAACTTTGAAGACCATTTCTCAAACACCGTTATAGACCGAGAGCCCAGAGCAGATTTTGGGAGTTTTTGGATAACCGAAAATGAGTCATATGTATGTGTAGGTAATAGCGTCCTGATGAAGAATTCGAAAGTCTGGCAGGTTTATTTCACGGCATTCTATGGTTTATGGGGAGTTGAAAAATGCATTTTTTCCGATTTTTGTGTCGAGTATATAACCACTTTAATTCATATAGAGCCGATAGAGGGCGATACCTTGATTGCAAAAAGTTCGGTCCCAGACGTTTTATTCGCGGAATTACCCCCGCCAGACGTCCTTGAAGATTCGCGAAATGGCGATTTTCATACAAAAGTCAGAATATTATTTTTTGCAAGATATATAATCGTCTGGTGGTACCTATTAAAAAATCACCACTACCCCCTGATAGAAAATAAATTAGTGCCAGACGTTTTAACCACGGCATTACCCCCGCCAGACGTCCTTGAAGATTCGCGAAATGGCGATTTTCATACAAAAGTCAGAATATTATTTTTTGCAAGATATATAACCGTCTGGTGGTACCTATTAAAAAATAACCACTAACCCTTGATAGAAAATAAATTAGTGTCAGACGTTTTAACCACGGCATTACCCCCACCAGACGTCCTTGAAGAGTCCTGAAATAGCGATTTTCATACAAAAGTCAGAATATTATTTTTTGCAAGATATATAACCGTCTGGTGGTACCTATTAAAAAATAACCACTAACCCTTGATAGAAAATAAATTAGTGCCAGACGTTTTAACCACGGCATTACCCCCACCAGACGTCCTTGAAGAGTCCTGAAATAGCGATTTTCATACAAAAGTCAGAATATTATTTTTTGCAAGATATATAACCGTCTGGTGGTACCTATTAAAAAATAACCACTACCCTCAGATAGAAAATAAATTAGTGCCAGACGTTTTAACCACGGCATTACCCCCGCCAGACGTCCTTGAAGATTCGCGAAATGGCGATTTTCATACAAAAGTCAGAATATTATTTTTTGCAAGATATATAACCGTCTGGTGGTACCTATTAAAAAATAACCACTAACCCTTGATAGAAAATAAATTAGTGCCAGACGTTTTAACCACGGCATTACCCCCGCTAGACGTCCTTGAAGAGTCCTGAAATAGCGATTTTCATACAAAAGTCAGAATATTATTTTTTGCAAGATATATAACCGTCTGGTGGTACCTATTAAAAAATAACCACTAACCCTTGATAGAAAATAAATTAGTGCCAGACGTTTTAACCACGGCATTACCCCCGCTAGACGTCCTTGAAGAGTCCTGAAATAGCGATTTTCATACAAAAGTCAGAATATTATTTTTTGCAAGATATATAACCGTCTGGTGGTACCTATTAAAAAATCACCACTACCCCCTGATAGAAAATAAATTAGTGCCAGACGTTTTAACCACGGCATTACCCCCGCCAGACGTCCTTGAAGATTCGCGAAATGGCGATTTTCATACAAAAGTCAGAATATTATTTTTTGCAAGATATATAACCGTCTGGTGGTACCTATTAAAAAATAACCACTAACCCTTGATAGAAAATAAATTAGTGCCAGACGTTTTAACCACGGCATTACCCCCGCTAGACGTCCTTGAAGAGTCCTGAAATAGCGATTTTCATACAAAAGTCAGAATATTATTTTTTGCAAGATATATAACCGTCTGGTGGTACCTATTAAAAAATAACCACTAACCCTTGATAGAAAATAACTTAGTGCCAGACGTTTTAACCACGGCATTACCCCCACCAGACGTCCTTGAAGAGTCCTGAAATAGCGATTTTCATACAAAAGTCAGAATATTATTTTTTCCAAGATATATAACCGTCTGGTGGTACCTATTAAAAAATCACCACTACCCTCAGATAGAAAATAAATTAGTGCCAGACGTTTTAACCACGGCATTACCCCCACCAGACGTCCTTGAAGAGTCCTGAAATAGCGATTTTCATACAAAAGTCAGAATATTATTTTTTGCAAGATATATAACCGTCTGGTGGTACCTATTAAAAAATAACCACTAACCCTTGATAGAAAATAAATTAGTGCCAGACGTTTTAACCACGGCATTACCCCCACCAGACGTCCTTGAAGAGTCCTGAAATAGCGATTTTCATACAAAAGTCAGAATATTATTTTTTGCAAGATATATAACCGTCTGGTGGTACCTATTAAAAAATAACCACTAACCCTTGATAGAAAATAAATTAGTGCCAGACGTTTTAACAACGGCATTACCCCCACCAGACGTCCTTGAAGAGTCGCGAAATGGCGATTTTCATACAAAAGTCAGAATATCATTTTTTGCAAGATATATAACCGTCTGGTGGTACCTATTAAAAAATAACCACTAACCCTTGATAGAAAATAAATTAGTGTCAGACGTTTTAACCACGGCATTACCCCCACCAGACGTCCTTGAAGAGTCCTGAAATAGCGATTTTCATACAAAAGTCAGAATATTATTTTTTGCAAGATATATAACCGTCTGGTGGTACCTATTAAAAAATAACCACTAACCCTTGATAGAAAATAAATTAGTGCCAGACGTTTTAACCACGGCATTACCCCCACCAGACGTCCTTGAAGAGTCCTGAAATAGCGATTTTCATACAAAAGTCAGAATATTATTTTTTGCAAGATATATAACCGTCTGGTGGTACCTATTAAAAAATAACCACTAACCCTTGATAGAAAATAAATTAGTGCCAGACGTTTTAACCACGGCATTACCCCCACCAGACGTCCTTGAAGAGTCCTGAAATAGCGATTTTCATACAAAAGTCAGAATATTATTTTTTGCAAGATATATAACCGTCTGGTGGTACCTATTAAAAAATAACCACTAACCCTTGATAGAAAATAAATTAGTGCCAGACGTTTTAACAACGGCATTACCCCCACCAGACGTCCTTGAAGAGTCGCGAAATGGCGATTTTCATACAAAAGTCAGAATATCATTTTTTGCAAGATATATAACCGTCTGGTGGTACCTATTAAAAAATCATAACTACCCCCTGATAGAAAATAAATTAGTGCCAGACGTTTTAACCACGGCATTACCCCCGCCAGACGTCCTTGAAGTCGTTATTTCGGGACTTTTCAAGGACGTCTGGCGGGGGTAATGCCGTGGTTAAAACGTCTGGCACTAATTTATTTTCTATCAGGGGGTAGTGGTGATTTTTTAATAGGTACCACCAGACGATTATATATCTTGCAAAAAATAATATTCTGACTTTTGTATGAAAATCGCCATTTCGCGAATCTTCAAGGACGTCTGGCGGGGGTAATGCCGCGAATAAAACGTCTGGGACCGAACTTTTTGCAATCAAGGTATAGCCCTCTATCGGCTCTATATGAATTAAAGTGGTTATATACTCGACACAAAAATCGGAAAAAATGCATTTTTCAACTCCCCATAAACCATAGAATGCCGTGAAATAAACCTGCCAGACTTTCGAATTCTTCATCAGGACGCTATTACCTACACATACATATGACCCATTTTCGGTTATCCAAAAACTCCCAAAATCTGCTCTGGGCTCTTAGACTATTAACTTTGTTTTAAGTTAAAAGACAAGAATAAACTATTGGTATGTGTAGTTGTCGTTCAGTTTTCTTCTCTTTATAGTCAATTTAAAAAAGGACAATTTTTACACTGAAAAAAAAAACACAAATTTTGATTTTTAAGACATTGGTAATTTGAAAAAAGTTTTTTTTTTTGTTATAATTTTTGAACTAAGGGTAGGCTTACAAAAAAAAGTTATGTAATTTGTTGGAATTACCAAAGTTAGTTCAGAAAGGTGTAAAAAGTTCTATTCCTGTACTTAAAAAGAAATTTATATTTATTGTTACTTTTGAAAAATGTTTGGATATATTTTTACTAAGCATGTAGCTATTCTAGGTGCTTATAAAGCAAACCAAAAAAAGCAATGATTTTTACACTTGAAAAAATATTTGTATGCTGTGGTTTTAGACGCGCAATGCAAACACAAGTGGATTTAATTTTTCTTATAGTTATAAATTTTAAAAAAAGGTCACTGTGGTGTATGCGTACTTTATTTTTTGTATGTTGAATAAAAACTAATTCTTCTATAATTTTTCAATTAAGTGTAGGATATCGAAAATAAAAATTGGGCAATCCTAGGCTAACCTTTGGCAATCGAACCAGGCAGGTTTGAAAAAAAAAAAAAAATAGCACTATTAATAGTTGACAAGTAAAACAAAACAAAACTCAACCACAAAAAAGTAAAAATTTCTCCATCTCCAAAAATAGGTTGCTCAACTACCAATGATTGCCTCAGAAATAATATCATCATTCACATGCTCAGTCACAACACGGGCTTTTTGGTCTGATATGTAGAGGGAACCCACCATCAAGAGACCCAAAAAACACATTAAATAAATTAAAATCCCAACCACCTAAATATTGATGGACTAAATCATCTCTTTTGCACGTCATTCCTTTCTGTTTTTTATAACCCAGAGCCACCATAACCATAAATTCAAGTTCCGCATTTCGATATATTAAAAATGGACCCAATATATCGATGCGGCGAGGGTATCCAATATCATAACAACACCAGAAGAACGAAAAAAAACAAGAAGACCTCAAAAAAATGAGAGCCTACACAGCAGTCAGCATCATCATCAACCAAAAAGAAGAAAGCATCGAAACCGAAATCGAAATCGAAATTTATCAACGTATCTTTCTGAAGGATGTGGTCGTATCTTTCGCCCAACAATAATACCCGCTTCACTTCACTTGTCACGCTTCTGTTGGTCTAAATTGATCATTCGCCTCGCATGGTCTTCATATCGTCATCATTTCGTGGTCCATTGAAACCAGCACCAATATACCTTCCATCGGTCTTATTTTTTTTCTGTTTTCCTTTGCTTTTGTCAAGATTGTGTCCCTCTAAAAGTTGGATGAAAATCGGTCAGAGCGCCCAACACAACAAAAGGAGGTCACTCGATCAAATATGTATTAAAGCCTTTTTGTTTTTTGCCACAACTCTCAGCATGTTGGCCATTTAAACCAACAAAATCAAAAAAAAAAAAAAACATACAATTTTTGTTGCCAAAAGTGAAAAGATACTTCAAAGCCTTTAGGATGACGACGAGGTCTTAAAAAAAAAAAGTCAAGAAAAATGAAAACGCGACACGCGAAACCAACAAACGACCTTAAAAGTTGTGTTTTCGTCGTCGTATTTTTGTTGTTGTTTTTTTTTTTTTGGTTTCAATTCCTGTTGTTGTTGTTGTTATTTTTTGGTTTTGTTTAATTCGACAGATCTACAACAACAATTCACAATTCAATTCATTCACTCAACATTTTTTTTTTTTTTGTGAGATTTGCATTTAACCTGCTTTCACCGGCTACAATATCGCCGCTGCGGCATGGCGCGGCGCGGCGCACAGTGCGACCGACAGCAGCGTGCCGAACCGGACCAGGCATTGTGTAGGTGGATTTAGCTGATATCACGGCGGCGGCGGCAAGGTTTTTGCTCAAACAGGATCTTGGCCTTTTCGCCAATTTTTGTTGCTGTTGTTGTTTTTTTGTAATTTTATTTTGTGTGTATTGAGGACCGTTTCACTCTTATCCGTAAACAAAGATAAGAACACAAAAAAAAAAAAAAATAGCTTATGGCCTCGAATGACATGGTCACCGGATGAATTCAATTTGCTTTAGAGCTCGCGGAGATTAAAAACATTCCGGCGCGCGGAATCTAAGGTGGACTTAATTTTTATCTCTGTTTTTTTTTTTTTTTTTTTTAGTCTTGTGTAAGCTCCTTGCTGTTTGATGAAAAAAAAACCGTTGGATGCCGCCGCCGCTGTTGCTTTGGGACCGTTAAAGAAATCCAAGTCAAGATAAATTGCTTGTTCGCACGGCGGACTTATCGGATGTTGGTTTATAGGTGGAAACCATGGCCAATTCACCGCCGTTCGCCGCTAAATCCCCTTTACTAGCTGCTGTGTCATTTTCTTTTAAGGAAATTAAGACAATAAATTTGTTCTGCGAATAATTTAGGATGCACCTTTGGGAATTGTTGTTGTTATAAGTGGAAGCCCGCAGCAGCGAAGTAATTTTAAGTAAAAACGCGCGTTTTGTGGAAAATTCGTGATAATGAATGGAGGCGAACAAAAGTAGAGCTCTAATGGGTCCACAACGGGAGTATAAAGGTCAGGCGAGTTTGAAATGAATTTTCATGTAATTGCGATAGTTGCTCCTCTCTAGAGGGGGTTGCTTTGATATGGTTTTGGTGGGTTTTTTTCTAGAGCAAAACTGTTGTCTCTAATATTTAATGTTGGTGTAGAGGTAGGCTGCATGTAGCTCGTAAATTGTGGTATACATACGCTTTTGTCGTGATATCTAGTGTTTTTGTATGTGGTCTCGCTCTACTCTACTCTTTTTGGCCTAAATTGGTTTTAAAAATTTTTGCAATGTCGTTAATTTGGGTTGTAATGGGCTTATCTATGTAGGTAGATCGGTTTTATAGGATAATTGTTTGACAAAAAAAAACATGAGTATAGTAAAGTAGGTGAATTGCTATAAAAATTATGCTACAAGGACTTTGGAGATTTACAATTGAAATTGTTGGAAAAATTGATATTAGGAGTAAAAGAGGAGTTGCTTCTCTAAATATGGAAAAGTTGGTCACGTTTCATTTCCAAACGGCTTTTTCTTATACATACTTCAGATCTTAAATTCTAAGCTTCAGTACTAGATTTAAGAACAAGAAAGGTATTTAACTATGAGAATTTTTTGAAAAACTATTTCTTAGTCGGAACCTAGGTAGACAGTATTTTTAATAAACGTATTTTTTGATAGCCTTTACCCTCTCACTCACAACTCTCACCTTCTCAGTCCCCAAGATTTGCTTTTCAGACTTTGACAATAAAAAAACTATTTCACTGTTTCGATTAATATTTGGTTTTGCGAAGGAGCATTGCTTGCAATTTCGCCAGAAATTATTTCGCAAACACTTTCTCCTCAATATAACAAATTTGCCAATTTGCACATACCTATTTGCAAATCTTTCTCACAGTTTTTATTTTGCAAATTTTTCAAGTTCGCAACATTTTTATGTCGCCAAATTTTTTTTTCGCATTTTATCATTTCGCTTATTTTTGCATAGCAATAAGGAAAAATTTAACTGAAAAAAAAGGAAGTTTGCGATATAATACTTCGCAATGTTTTTTATTCATTCCAGGTCATATAAAGATTTTAAATAAGAGACTTAATTAATTTTAAAATATCTCATTACTAAATAATGAAATGCGAAAGAAAATGTTTTGCGAATAAATCACATCAGCAGATCAAAATTGCAAAATGAATAATGCGAAGTTAGAATTTCGCATAGTGGCATTTTAGCGAAATAAAAAGTTGCTTTTAGAAAAAATCCGAAACATATTATTTTGCAAAACAGTCTAGTTGAAACAAAAATTGAAAATAGTTAAATGCATATTGCAGCATGTTTATTTTTCCTTGTCACTAGGTTTCTGTAAATTTAGTCCTGTATAAATGTATTATAATTTTCAAGAGTTGGATGAACTTCTTCAGAGACGTTGATGATAAGCGGTAAACCATGCATATAGGTTCAAAAAACTTTAGAACTGACCGGATCATATGTTTTTTCATCGGTACGCGTCGCACAGAGGAGTATTCGACCCCAAAATCCGGTTATAAGTGAAAAAAATAAAAATCGCATTCGACCCGTTATTTTTTGCTTTTCGCATTCCTCAATACCCATGCTAACTAAAACCGGTTTCAAAAAATAACTGTTGACCCCCTAATTCCCAGGATCTTAGTCTAAATCTAGTCGATTTTATAAGCTCACGTCACAAAAGCTTATTTTATTTTCTAATCATTAACACTTCAGTCTGATTTTTTTATTGTGATTTGTGATAATTGTGAAAAATTTTTTATGTATGTCCAAGGTCAAGGTATATACTTTATGTTAATACAGAAATGTCCATATATTTCATTGAAAATATATTAAAAATCGAGATGACAAGAGTGCATAGAAAAACGTGAAAATTAATGAAATTTTCGGTAGAAAAAAAAGTGTTTTTGTTGTAGTCTCGGGTACGATCGAGCAAAAATTTGTCTTATATAATTAACTGTACATCTTTGTCATCTCATGCACATAAAAAAAATTTCCACATATTTCCACCTTTTTTTTTAATGGCGTTTTTTAGTCTCGAGGTATTTTTTGGTAAAATTGGCTTTTGTTGCTTAAAAAACTACTTATTTTCAAATTTTTGCTTTCTTTAACCTGAAATATTAACAATATTTAAAAATTTCATGTAAAAATTAATAATATGAATTAAATAAAATTGAAAAAAAAAAAATTATTTATTTATTTTTTTTTTTAAACTAACCCGAAAATTTTTTTCAGTGTGACTTTTTAATATATTATAAGTTATAAAACAATACTTTAGGCCGATTCCAATAAGAAAAACATTAAAAATATTTTTGACCGGATTTTGAGGTCGAATACTCCTCTGTGCGTCGTCTTCCTTAGTATAATTTTTTAACGAATAAAATAAATAGGTAAAGGAAAGAGTTGATAATTTTATTATTATTTCTAAGTGGTTATTTAATTGGCACAGTTATAAAAAAAATCATGCGTGCAATTCACACGTGGTAGAAGTGAAAACTTAAAAAAAGCATTTTTCTTGCAAAAAAAAAAAATCGAAAAAATCTACCTTTTTTTTATTTTTTTTGAACCCAATGACTTTTCATCAAAAAATCAAAAAAATCAATCTTTTTTCAATCATTAAATACAATGACAACCTATGATAAATTTTATATCATCTGAAAGCTTATTTCAATCATATTTCTACCATGCCTACAAAAAAAAGTAAGATTTTTTAAAGCCAACTATGTCGAAATTTCAAACTGAGATTACGGTACTTCTTACACTGGTGGCTGGTCATCGGCAACAGATCTCAACAGGTGTTTTGAGGTATTTCTCAAGTTTTTTTAATTTAACATTGTGTATGGGTTGTAGTGAATGTACCGTTATGTATGATATTAGAAAAAGAACATCTTTTTACCGTTATCTTAGGATATTGAATATGAAATTAATTGAAATTTTGCACAGTTATAGTTTATTTAATTGTCTATCCATCTATTAAAACAAAAAAGTTATAATCAATTGATTTTTCGTGTCGCTTTTTCGTTTCATCTTGTTTCAAATCACTACAATACTAAAGAAGTTTTCACTTCAAAAATTGACTATTTAACATGTAGGTACCTACTTTATTTATGACTGGACTCTTAAATTCTTTTTTATGCTGCTTCGAAGCTTGAAATCCAATACTATCACAACGTGATACAAATTCTCTGCAACTTCTTCTTGTTGTTCGCATTTGGAAGGAAATAAACTTTTACTTGTTGTTATTTCTTTTTATAATTTAAACCCTTTTCAGGTCCCAAAGGTTCTTAATGTTTTCTATTCTCTTTGCACCGTTTTTTCAATGAAAAACTGAGTTTTCCGAAAATAAAATCATCCTCGTCTCTTTGGTATAGTGTAAGTGTTGAAGAACATGGGTCTCAATTTTGATTTTTGAGGCTATAAGATCCTTTATTTGGAAATGGTTTTTATTAAAATAGTTTAACAAGAAAGTTTAACATATTAAAGATGATGGTCAGCAGAAATATGACATGATATTGTTACTTTTTTCTTTTGAAGTAGTGGGTCCTAAAAATGTTTGCAAAATACAATATCATGAATCTTCCGTTCGTAGTTCTTCAGGAATTTTTCTAGATCCTTAAATTTTTTCAAATAATATTATTAGAATCTTATTAAATTTTCAACACTAATTTATGGGTTTTTTAAAAGTGCCTATCTCATTTTTTTCTCTGTTTCTTTTTTAAGTGTTGATTAATATTTTCTTAAAAATGGTAGATCAACTTTTTCATTTGCAAAAAAAAAAAAAATCATTTATTGTTGTATACCGTGTACTTAATCTTTCCTGTTAAACTTCAATGATTGTTTTCATTACAATGTGATATAGAGGCCAACTTCCTCATAATTGTTCTATAAAACATAAATACCAATTTTACTTCATTCATTCACCAACCCGTTTGTATGTTAACTTCTTTAAACCGTAACTATACATTGGTTACATTATTATCCTCTTTACAAAAAAAAAAAAAAAAACAAAAATAATAATCATTTTTCTTTTCCTTTTTTTTTCAGGTAAATAATGTTAATTTGACTTAAAACCACCTAAAAAAAAAATGTGTAAGTAGACTTCTGTTGTATCATTCCATACAAATGTTAATTTTTTGTAATTTTATTTTGTTGTTGTTATTGTAAGTTCAAGCAAATAACCCAAAATGTCTCTCTCTCTTTAGATTGTCCCAAAAAGATATACAATATACAATTGACACTGATGAACGTCAATGACAGTTCTTAAGCATCAAATTACGTGTTCTACATATTCTTTTCATAAAAAAAAAATACCTTATTCTCATATACTTACTTGTTAAGAAAATATACCTAAAAGACTTTTTTTTAATTTGGGTTTACCACAAAAAAAAAAAAGTATAAATACTCAGTAAGTAGCTTTATTGTAAAAAAAAAATAATAAAAAAAAGATCATGTTTTTTGCCAACTGAATACTAATTTGTGCTGTTTTTGTGTTAACAAAAATACCAAAAAAATAAACATGCAATAAACATAAGAATAATATCACAATCACAATACGTTATCAAAAAAGAAAAAAAAAAGAGCCTTACGTAAAGAAAGGGTTCCTTTATTATATCTACAACGCGCTTGTGCTTAAAAAAAACGAGTAATGGTACTTAAAAAAGTCATGTAATTGAAGTTAAATAAATAATTTGCATTATCTTTTGATTTGGCTTCTGGATCTTGTACATGGATTGGGTATTAAATTAAAAAAAAAAAAAAAAAACTTAAACTAACAGGACCTAAAGAAACCAACTGAAATTTAAAACAAAATCAAGATATACAAAATTGTGCCGTTTGGTTAAACATAGTTGCCATTTGCTGTTTCATATAGGAACATTTTGTTTTTTCATCAATAAGCAGATTCTAGAGTTTTTTTTATTAAAACCATATTTTTTTGTTTTCATATAAAAAACCCTTTATCATTCACTCTATTAAGAGGATGTAATTATTGACCTAGGAAGTTTATACCAATGCTTCTATCATTCGGTTTATATCAATCATAAAAAAAGAATTAGTAAACCTTAACAAAAACAAACTTAGTACCTAAAAAATTACAAAATCGATCGAATTTTTAAATTTTTTTTATACCAATTAATTTATATTTATGCTCATATAAGCATATTTGTCAAAATATTAATTATTTCTTATGCACCTCTAAATGATTTGTATTCAATTCTTGAAAGATGTTGATATTTTCAAGCTTTAATGTGTTTATAACAATCTTCAGAAAGAAAAAGAAAGTTTATACCAATTAATGAACAAGTAATTTCTTAAACTTAATAGCTCTACTGATTTCAATGAAGTTTTATTCGAGTTTATTCGAGTTTAAACCAGTGTTCTATATTTATGTTCCACGTATCTACTTTATATTTCAAAGCATTTGAGTAAACTTTAGCCAAAAGACCCAATAATACCAATTAAAGAACTAAACAAAATTCTCATATAGTAACTTTCGCTTATTTCACTTAAGGGATTGGAATACGATGTGTACTAGCTTTTATATCAATAAGTAAAATGTAGAAATTTATACCATTCATTAAAAACGTATTTTATGCACTTAAATTTTTAAGTCATTTTAAGTAAATCATCTGTTTTTGTTTTTATACCAGTAGTAAATTTCTTATGTAATGATGGTATAATCAAAACAAGTGATACAAATTCATAGCCACCATCAATTTTTGCTACATTACTATAAAATTTTTCACTTTTTGACTTAAAACTATTTTATACCTATCCGTGCTTTTATACAAATATAAAAAAAAAAAAAACATTTAACTTGCTTTGGTTTATATCAACCGATTAATACCATCCTGAAAAAGTATTAGATGAGTTTATACCAATTGTACTTTTAAGTGAATTTTTAACACCAAATAAGTATGCTTTTCTTGAAAGAAACTAATAAATAGTCGACATAAATAGAAGTCTTATATCAGTTTATACCAATCATTGGTTACATTTGCAGAAGAATGGAGGTCAATTATTTATACCATTAAATAAATTATAATAACAAAAATTCGATTTTTTTTTAAATATAGGTAGGTTAAGCTACAAAAATAAAAAAAAAAAACATGTTGGATTTTTTATACCATTCACATTTTGATGTGCACATTTCACAATCGAAAAGTGTATTTTGAGTTATGAAAATGGACTTATGACTGACCAACAACAAGTAAATAATCATTTTTGTCTGTTTTGTTCTCAGCTATGTATACAAATTTTACATTTCCATTTGATTGGTATAAAATAAAGAAGTTCATTCAAGTTAAAGTTATTCCCAATCTCCTACTGACTACAATATTACTATTAAATTGTATTCCACCTCCAAGAAGTGACTCATAGATCATACGTGTTTTCCATTTTTATAATAATAAAAAAAAAAAAAAAATAGGGGGTATTTTTACTTAACAGTTACTTTTCAAAATGCATCCGCAAAGTCCTCAATTTTCATTCGAATCGATAACAATCGATCACACTCTATGTCAAGCTACAAAAAAAAAATAAATGAAAAAAATCCTATAACTGCTTTTTGCTACTAATCTACACATACTGAACAGACAATCTTCTATAAAATTCAAATATAAACTCGACAGAATCCGCACAAAGTTTTCCAAGTATTTTTTCCTCCCCTCAAAACCCACCTTCCTCAAAATCCTTCCATCGAATAATCCTTCTATTTTACGTGTGTGTGTCATCGGTCGTCCAATCAACGTGACATTATGCAAACAAAAAAAAAACTAACAAATCACAAAATACCTACGAAAAAGAGAAAAAAAAAATAAATCCCACATGCATTTATTTTGTTTCACTAATTGTGATTAATAACGCATGCACGTATGCAATAGAAACATTAAAAAAAAAAAATAAGTTAAAACAATAAAAACTCAATATTTTTGTTGGACATATAAAAGACAACGTCGACGTAACACTCTAGCGCATAGAGAGTCGAAATGTCAAAAACACTGACACGAATTAGTCTAAAACAACAGAGCTAGAAAGAGAGAGAGACTCGAATCTATTTCAAAATCCATGCGAGCTGCAATTCTTTCTTGTGTGTCAGTTAGACGACCACGTCAAAATGTGTTTATGGAATTAAAATAAATTTATTTATTGTTTATAAAAGCGAAGACAACAGCAACTAGGTACTACCGCCTCACACCGCCACCATTTGAAATGGCGTTGCTGTGTCATGGTACCAATGGAATGGTATAAAGGCCGGCGCACAATGGGGGCGTCACAGTATTAATATGTGTGACGAGTGTTTTTTTTGTTGTAGTAGTAGCCCACGGATCAAAGCTAAGAAAAAAAATAAAAAAAAAAGTTATATAAGCTAACAGTGACGAATGATTATGACATTCCGTGGACAGTGCATATGGCGGAGAGGGCAGACAGCTGTCAGAATGCTAGACAAATTAATATAAATAGATTTTTACAACGGATTCCTAGAATATCTATGCGATTGCGCAACTTGAGATTGGAAAAAAAACTGCAAGAACTAAGACATTTGGAATGGAAACAAAAAATGCTAATGTCCTTATCAGAAAAAAAATCAGGCATCGACACAAATGTTAATGACATTGTTTACTAGCAATGAATGTTAATAACATATTCGAGACTTGTAAAGTTTCTTGTTCATCTGATTTAATAGTTATTTATTGAGGTGATACTTATACTCCATTGTAGGTCTTGTAATTTCAATTTGAACATTGTTTGAACTGTTATTTTGGAAGGTTGAAATTCGGAGATATCCGAAAAACTCTTTAAAACTTGTTAAGGTACCTCTAGAGTCTAGACCAATTGCATTTAAAGGTTGAACTTTTCTCGGTTGTATCTTTTTTGAATATTATTTAATAAGTCTTGATGTTTTGAGCGAATGGTCACACTGGTAAATAAAATAAAATGCACGACTGGGTCGCACGAACTTGCTCTTGGAGTTAAAATTAAAAAAAAATAATTTTGTATAAAAACATTTTTGGAAAAAAAGTTTTTAAATAAAATTGGTATGCCTTTTGTAAAAATCACTAATCAATATCTAAAAACAAAATTTCAAAAAAATTCAATGTCCCGTTTTTAAATATTTGATTTTTCAAGAAAAAAATTTCAAAATTTTTTTAAAAATCCAAAATTTATTTCTTTTTTGAAATTTTGTTTTAGGCTTATATTAAAATTATATAAATGCTTCTTCACAAACAGTTTCGTTAAAATCGAATAAGCACTTTCGGAGATAATCGGATTTGAAAAAAAAAAAAAAAAAACGGTTCTATGACAGGTACCATTAATACACAGCCACACAAAAAAAATATAAAAGTCCTGACCTGGGGTTGCGACTATGTTTTTCATATAGTTTTTGGGTCGCTAAAACCGAATTCGAAGTTTATTTTGCCTTATCACGTCAGGTTTTTGAAATATTCTCAAAAAATGTCTAAACTCAAAAAAAAAGTTCTTATCTGACATTTTTTGAGGATATCTCAAAAACCTGACGTGATACGGCAAAATAGACTTCGGATCCGGTTTAAGTAACCCAAAAACTATATGAAAAACTTAGCCGCAACTCCAGATAAGAATTTTTGTTTTTTTGGTTTTGACATTTTTTTGAGAATATCTCAGAAACCTGACGTGATAGGGCAAAATTGACTTCGAATCTGGATTCAGCGATCCAAAAACTATACGATTAACATATTCGCACATAACATTTCGTGACATCTTTTGAAGTTATCTCAAAAAAATGACGTGATAAGGAAAAACAGACTTCGGATTCGGTTTCAGCGACCCAAAAATTATATGAAAAACATGGTCGCAACCCCAGGTCAGGACTTTTATCTTTTTTTGTGTGGCTGTGTAATGATTTCTAATTTTTTTTTTTTTATTAGAAGATAGACCTTGTCTTAAAACTAACATTTGAATTTTTTAAACAAAATCGTTGGAGCCGTTTTTGAGCAATTTCAATTTTACTTAAATCGGTATATGAAAAGTACCGTTATTTTTGGTCCAAAGCATAACTTGATATATAGTACCTATATCGCAAGTAAAAATGCTAGTGAGAGTGACTAACAATTCTGAACCATTCTTGTGTTCGAGAATTTAGGTTGCAAGAATGGAAGTCACTTACGGATTACATGTCGAATCCGAATAGTTCAGCAGATATGCACTCTTTAATGATATTCTTGGAAGCTTTGTCAGTTCCTTGCAAGAAAAAAAAAATGTTTTCACTTTGTGGAGGCTTGGATTCGAACATAGTACATAGACTTGTGTCATAATAGTGCAACGTACTATAGTACTTCTAACAAGAAGAATTATGAATTAGAATATTTCAGAAATTCTCCTTTTTGGATAGGCAATGAATTGTAAACACTGTTGCTGTTATGGATATTTTATACGATTCTTGCATATATCACGGGCTGTAAAAAAATTAAATATTTCGCCACTAGACTCTTTTGAAATCAGTCAATATTTATCAATTGATTTATTTATTGATAAAGGATGAAGAAAAAAATCATCTTTTGAATTTTTTTTTCGAATCAGGTGATAGTGATCGTTAATTGCTTGTTTATTTAATATTGATACCTACATAGTTTGGCACATTTTTTTGACCAACTTAATATCTACTTATTTTGTTTATTTTATTCGCTAAACATTTAAAATAAAATGCACGACTGGGTCGCACGTACTTGCTCTTGTAGTTCACAGTATCTTTATCTTAAATATCTATTATAAATTTAAAATTTTGTTTAGTGTCGAGAAAAAAAAATCAAAAAAAAAAAAATCGAAAGTTTAAAAATTAAATTCAAATTTTTTTTTTTCCAAAAATGGTTTTAAAAATATTTTTTTTTTATATTTTATACTTCAAAATGATGTCTGTAAATTTTTAATAAAATTGACTTATGCTGTGATGAAATTTATGAACTTAAAAAAGATGTCAATTCTTGAAAAACGGCAACGCCATATTTCCGTTCTCCTCATTTTTTGAGAAAAACTAAAAACGCAGTTTTGTTAGAATCAATAAGTCAATTACGTATACCAAATTTGATCAAAATCGTTAGAGCCGTTTTCGAGAAAGTTGCAATACCTCGAAAACGTTATATGGGAGATATGCGTTAAAAAAGAGATATTAAAAAAATAAAAAAAAACTGGTCTAGGGAATAGCGTTTCAAACAAATCCATCCATCCGTTTACTCCCTAGCTCGATGTACAGATGGACGCACAGACGCACACACGCACAGACCGACGGACGGCATGACGAAAACCACTTTTTTGATATTCTCCATCATCGTAATGTTGGTTTTGATTAAAACCTCAATTTTTTTTTCTACACGAAACTAATACTTGCCCTATAGAGCAAGTAAAAAAATACCTACAAATCTCACGATTTTTATAAGACATTATGGTTGTTAAATGTAACTCTACTAATTAAATTGTACCCTTTTTGATGGACTCATTTGATCCCAGTTTAATTTCCATATAATGTACTATTGTCTGATTTCATTCACATAGCTCCATTTGTATCATCCAATTTCATGGTTAGAAGACTACCCATTTAATGAGCTTTTTTGCTCTGTTACAGAGTCAAAATTTAGAGTAATGCAATAAACTTACAATTTGATTTATAAAGATATTATATTATATTTATATGTGCAAAAATGGAAAAAAAATATTTTTTACTTAAAATTCTTTGCTATACAAAAAATTAATTTGCATACTTGTTTTGAAGTTTAAAACATTTTTTACAAAGATATTTTTGTAATTTTGAAAACAAATTTTATTTTATTTAAAAAAATGTTTTATTAATATTTTTTGTAAAATTAAAATTAATAATATTCTTTTCAACTTTTTACATAAAAATCATATAATATTCTTAGCAAATTCTTAGCGTTAAAATTGGAAATTAAAAATTTCAAACAAACAATTTTTGTCTTTGCAAGTGCAAAATTTTGGATTTATAGAATTTTAGGAAAATAGAATTTTGGATTTCTAGAAATTTAGACACTTACATAATTATGACCCAAAGTTACATATTTAGAATTATTTACTTAACTAGTTTACACCCAAAATATGTTCTGAATTTTATAAAGTTTTTAATGTAGTTACACCTTTTTGAGCTCGAAAACACTACTGAAGAGAAATTATTTTTTCCAAAGTAAATTTCACAACAATGAAACTTTCAAAACTTCTTCTCTAAAAGTAAGTTTTTTTCACCAAAAATCATTTAATATTATAAATGACTAACAACACTATCTCCAAAATTATATTAAAAGTTGATAAAGAAATTAATAAAACTCAAGTAGGACATAATTACCTACCTAAATCTCATTTAGAAAGAAACTAATTTTTCATCAAAATTAATTTTTCATTAACTTCCTATTTTTTTCAATAAATCTTTTTTTTACATTTAAAAAATGATTAATTTAACCATATCATACCTTTCCAATTGAAAGAAAATAAAAAATAATTGAAAATAAAAGTTTTCCACTAAATCATTTCTCAAATTTTTCCCGATTCCCTTATTTCAAAAAATAACAAAAAAAACTTTCTCAAATTCACTTTTTTTTAATTAAGAAATTTACTAATCGAAAAATAGGTAACACAAGCTTAACCTTAAAGTCAAATTCATCTCAACTAATTATAATAAACAAATTTCACCTGGAGCAACTCCCACATTTCTTCATTTGTCAAAATACGTTTATAATAACAAAAAAAAAAAACAAAAAAAAACTGATAGTATCTTCATCACTTTTCTTTTTTTTTTTTTGTTTGTAAATAAATGTTGAACAAATTTTTTCTCATTAACCATTAAGCACACTAATTTCTCTAACTGTTTTATATCCATATCGGAATAGGTAATACCAAAAACAACAACTGGACTTATCATAAATCAAAACACATCAAAAATCTCAATTAACATTAAAAAAAAAATGAAAAACAAAAAACTTTAATCCAAAAAAACAAAATTAAAAGTGAAAGAAATTTCAATATGGAGAAGAAGAAGCTCATAAAAGTCATTAGTCATTTTTTTTGTATTATTTTTTTTTTTTTTCAATTCTATAAAATGTTGCATTCAAAAAATGTTTATAAATAAATGTTGCACGCAACATGATGCATTTTTCATACTTTGTTGTTTAAAATGAAAAAAAAAAAAAAAAAAATGAATTTATTTTTAATGGAAAACTCCAAATTTTCCAACAACATAAAATATTTTACACTCAGTCATACCGAAACTGTCACACTGTTGTGTCGTTCGTAGTCGATCTTGTCATCATCCAGAACGCCAATAAGGCTAAAAGATACCAAGTATCTCAAGTAGAAAAGTGTATGTATCTTTTAGGTTGATTTTTATCATCAAAACAAGATCGTATTGTGTTGCAGCAGCAGCAACTGAATGGTTGGAATAAAAATGAAATCATATTGATACAAAACGTCGATCGCGCGATTCGGTTTCGAATTGAATGACGAGTATAGAAAAAAAAAGCTGTGTGTGTAGAGAGAATTCATTTATATTTTTATTCTTTGCACTGCTTTTCGACATCTAGATACTTTTTTTTTGTAGTTTTTTGTTGTTGTTGTTCTAAAGAATTACTTTACTATCTCTCTGTGCTGCTAGCTGCTGTTGGCTGATCGGTGGTAAATAATTTTCCATCGATCGTTTAGTTCTGTTCGGTTTTAATGTTCGATCGCGATTGTTGCCTTGCCAAGGTTGCTGCAATTTAAGCATTTTTTTATTTTTTCGGTTCATGGACTTTTGTCGAAATATAATTTCCCTCAAGTGTTTTATAGTTTTTTTTTTCAATTTGAGTTGAAAAGGGAGAAGAGTGTTAAAGTGCACTAACTTAACCGTGACGACACGACGACGAAATAAAAATATTTCAAGTGAAGAATTTTTTTGTTGATTTTTTGATCAATCGGTGTCGGTTTGGAGTCGTTTTTTATGGATAATGCCGGTGTTTTTAAAAACCTATTGTAAGTTAACAAAAAATCTTTATTTTCACATCACACACATTTTTTTTCTTCTATAAATATTGTCTTTTTTTTCGGTGAGAAAAGAAAAATAAATAAAAAAAAAAAAATAGGACACTTGAAAAGGTGATCATTTTCTGTTTGAGTATCTTTTAAATATTTCCGAAGGTCTTTGTAGATTTTTTACCTTGAATTATGTCAATATTATCACATCGATAAATATTTAAGTAAAAAGATACATTTTGGTAACATTTCTCACAGAAAAGATACAACACCTACGGAAAAAAAAGTAACTTTGAACATTCACTTTTTTTTCTGGATTGAGATATGTAGGAACACCTGTAGGATACGTCAGTGAAAAGGAAAGAAATTTATTGAAGAAATGCCATTTACCTACTTTGTTGTATAAACAGACGATCGGTTGGTTTGGTCGTTCTGCATCCGTTCTCTTATCAATTTATGTTGGATTTTTTGTTTATTATTTTTTTTTTCAATGGAATGTTTATTTGTAGATAATGTTGCATAAGTTGCATGTTAAGTGTAGAAATATGTACAAATATTTTTTTATTTCTTTGTTGTTTTGTTACAAATTGGATTATTTAGATGTTTTTTGTCTATTAACAAATAGCAAAAAATTAAAACACAGAAATGTTGCAATTTTTTTGTTTTGAAATATTTTTTTTTTTTAAGAAACTTATATACGATTTCTTAACAAGTATGTTTGATTAGATACACACAAATTTTGACTACCTACTGAGTATGTGGGTTTTTGTCTTAATGTTGTTGTTAAAAATTGACAGATTTTGGTGTAGGTGTATTTTTGTTATTAAGTTGTTTAAAGTTTTACTCAAAACAACAAAGATACTTATCGCAGGTTTTTGGTGATGATGAATAGGTTCCGGGCAAAAAAAAAAAAAAAACAAATGGACACAAAATGTTATGTGATTTTGGTTTTGTTTTAAGTTCAAGGTTGAATTCATTGTGAGATAATAAAGGTACACACCACACATATTTTTTTTTTTTTTTTTTTGGAATGTTTTATTACTTCAATTAGTGACAACATTTTTTGATTTGTTTGGGTAACAAAATTTTGTATATTCAGTTGAATACACAAATTAATTTGTCAATTTTGAGTTTGTTGTTGTTTTTTGTTTGAGTAAATGTATCAATTTTTTTTATAGGTACATATGTCAATTTAACTAAAAAACTCTTTAAAAAGTGGGATTCTTTGAATTATAGTGTCAAACAGAGTTAAGAAATATCGAAATACCTACTAAGCAAAATTGTTTTAATAATTTTAAATTTTGAAGAATGAAATTTATTTATTTTTTTTTCAGATTTAAAACTTAGTAAATTTATATTATTTTTACAATTTTTTTTTTTTTTTCATTTTAATTCAAAAACAAGAAATTAATTTTTTATCACTAAAACTATGCAATGTTTGTGGGGCCTTCATAAAATGTTGCACTTATTACATTAAATATTGAATGATTTAGCGTTAATTTTTTAATTGACCGACGAATTCGTCTCATATTTTTTTTTTTCACTTTTATAAGGGTTATAAAAATACATATTAATTGGCAAAAACAATTATTGAAAATTAAAAAAACAAAAAATATTGCAAATAAAAATACATATTTTGCATTAAACATAAAATTTTTTTTTTTTTTTATTTTGTGCATTAAATATATTTTTTTTAATATTCGTACTTTTGAGTACTTGGACATTAGCTATTTCAAATTGCAATAAAGTCGATGAATATTAAAAAAAAAAAAATATATTTAGTGCAGACATTTTGCATTGAACTTTTTTTCTTAATACAAAACAATTTTCTTTTGCAATGCATTTTTTTGTTTCAATGCAAAATAATAAAAATTAATATTTAATGCAAATATTTTTGAGTTTATAAGTGATCAATGTGGCCATTCTCTCAGAAATACATATGAGAATTTCGTCGAATTTAGTGTTTTAAGCAAGTTTAGATTCCACTTTTATATAAATTAATAGTAAAATAGTTCAATACTTACCTTCTAATACAAACAAAAAACTTACATCTAAGACGGGAGTCTAACCTTGATGGTGTAGCCTCCAAAGTAAAATAATTAGGTATGTGATTTGCTTCTAAACCACCAGTCTGCAAAATATAAACGAACTTCTTAAGCATTTATGCTTTGTTCTCAATCATTTTTAAGCACCAGCAGAAATTATTTTCAGTTTTCTAATGAAAAATCTTTTTTTCTTTTCAATCTAAGAAACGTGCTTCGTGTAATATTAAAACATTTCTTTTTTTAAGAATACCCAGATTTTAAAGATTATATAAAAACAGCAATTCTTTATATTAGTTTTACGTTATTTTTCTCTGTGTATTATTTATATCAAATTTAATATAAGAAAAACTACATTTTTTTAGCTTCGTTAACAATATTAGGTAACTACTTCATTCTCTATTTTGCTGTTAGGAAAATAGTAGTGAAATCTTTCTTGCTTCAAAAAGCTTAACTAAACGAAGACTTACAGAAGGTAGAAATGTTTTCTTTAAATAAACTTATTCATTTAAATTTAAATTAATGAAATGCAGCAACTATAAAAATATATGGTTTGAGATTTTCATCAAACTGTCCCTTACAGAAATTTTAAAAAGCAATTTTTTGTCAAACGAAAAACAGAAAAAGATGTTGAACTAAAAATTGGACTTTTTTGAAAATAAAAAATAAGTGAAGCATTTTAGAAAAGTATTGAAATCTTGAACATTTATTGAACAAATTTTTTTCTTCTAGAAAACTCTGCCAAATGTCAAACATTTTTGTAATAAAGTTTTCAGTAATTTTTTCGAGAAATGAATAAAAACTCTGAATAACACTAGTCTGCAAGGAAATCCTCCTTTAAATAAAACTATACTTTTCTAAAGGATTTTTGTATGCTGATTCCAAATCCGAAGTCAGAATTGATCTAGCACGTCACGTTTTTTAGATATTTCCGTTAGAAAATCTCAAAAACCCATATTTTTGCTCTTTTCGAAGAAATATTTTGGCATAATTTAATATTTTTCAATTAAAATTGTTACGTTTTATGAAAGAACTTATTTTTTTCTTTCAAATTCAGTTTCAATCTTCTCAATATCTCTTTTCTTCTCCGAGATATCTTAATTTTAGTAAGTTTAGGTCCATTTTCTTCACTCGGAGTTGAACATAACTTGAGAATTTTTAATATAAAAATTCTCAAGTTTTGTTCAACTCCGAGTGAAGAAAATGGACCTTAGTAGCTTTGGCATATCTTATCATAAAAAAACTGATCTCTAAAAATTAATATATCTTTCTCCCTAGAACAAAAATATACTTTTCTAAAGGACTTTAGTGTGTTGATTTTGAATCCGAACTCAAAAAATTTCGGTCAGCTCTGGTTTGTGAGATATAGTAGTTTTTTTTAGAATTTCTAAGAAAGAACTTGATTTTGTGTTACTTTAATGCGAATATCTTAAAATCCTCACGTGATAGAATTTTATTGACTTCGGATTCTAACTCAGCACATCAAAAACTATAAGAAAAGTATACTTTTGTTTCTAGGAGAAAAAAATCTGAAGCTTTACAAGGCAGTTTATGGAATGGTTTATTACAAATAAGATATTTCTAAATAGATAAATAGTATATAAAATTACAAAACACGTAAAAATTTTGTTTAATATATTTTATTATGGTTTTCTTTACATATTTAACTTTTTAAATATAATGAGCGTTGATATTTTACATTTTCCTTAATTAAGGTGTTTTTGTTCATGTTGGATTTACTAAAGAGTAAAGGATTTCGATATTTCTGCTTTTTTTATAAATCAGTATTTGAAAATATGAGTAAACATTAATGTAAAAAGACATATTTGGTGTCAATCGATAGGCCATATTACGAGGAATAAGTCCTTCAAATTTGAGCTCAATGCAACAAATAGTTTCAATTTTGCACGAGTTCAAATAAATCTAAAAGGTTGATTTTTTCGAAACTACCCACATTTTTCAAAAATCATTTTTACAAAAATGGTACCTGATAGAATTTTTCTGAAATCAGATTTAGATTCAGGAAAGTCTAATCTTTCATAATATCAAAAAATTATTTGCTTCTGTAAACGCACAAGTTATCCGATTTATTAAAAAAAAAACTAAACAGAACTGACGGTCTGGCTAAATTTTCATTTTCTCAGTGGCTATAATTTTTAGCATCGGTTTCAATTAATTTTAAGTACTTTTGGCTTTATCTGTTGTTAATTTTATAGCGCAAAATTTTAAACTATTTATAAATGCTAAAGCAATTTAGTAAGTAACTAAGTAAAAAATCTATATGCTTTTTGGCTTAGAAACTTACAAAAAAGGTTTTATCAATTTACTTAATCGTTTGAAATTTTGCGCTATATATTTAAAATTTTTGGTTTTAAATTCTTAGCAATATTGGGTTGGCACTTTTATAACCGGAACATTTTCGTGTCATTCTACTGAATGAAAATTTTGGGATTTAAAAAGAGTTTGTTGACTTTGAAACAAAATGCCTCTGCTTTAAAATTTTGTGTGGTTAAAAAATACCACAATTTCACTTACCTACTAACTCAGGTACCTATTTTCAATGCATGCAATTTTTTCTTTCTACCTGTAAAATATTCGAAACTATTTCCTTATCTTTAAAAATTTCTTCTAGTTTTTTTTCGAAAACATCAGAAACAAAACGCAATACAATTTTGTTTTGTTTATATTTTAAATTAATCTCTGCTTAACCTATGTCACAAATCTACAAGACTATATCTCTTTCGATGTCTATTGCACTGACTGATATAAAATCTCTTGATGATATTTTTTTTTATAAAAATAAATAACTCAAAGCGATAACGAAAACAATAAAGTTTAAATCCCATAAACAACATCTCACATCGAATTAACCTATAACCCTAGAATGCCTATAGCGGATACGCACGCTTTATAATGTCTAACAATCACTCAGTACCGCAATTGACAAGAAAAAAATATAATATAAAATAATTCTGATTCATCCAGCTCTCTTTATACAGAAAAACGCAGTATTTTTAACGGATAGGGGGATCTTCTGTATGAGGAACAATAAACTTTATTGTAACCATATGGAGAGCTGGAGCATATGGATGTTTGTATTTGTATTTAGATAGGAACATATGCTCTGATATGTTTCTAAATATGGTTCCCCTTTTTCGAGATCATTGAGAGCTGAGTGTAAATGTGTTTTCATGTTTTAAGTACTTTTTTGCTTAACATTTTGGCGCCCTAGATAATGGACCTTCTTTTTTTAACGATTTCATCGACTTTTTGTTTGGAATTTTATCTAGGTTTATGCTTAGAACATGAATTCATAGAATATTCCAAAGGTGTTTTGTACATTAATATTTTTTATGATTGTTGTTAAAAAACATTTTGAATGATAAAAGGAAACAAAACAACAAATATAGGACAAATAGGAAATCAACAATTGACAGCTAAGAACATTCAAGCTTCTATAAAGTTTTAAAGAAGCTACATTATAAATTCCTTTAAACTTCGGTAAGGCTTCTCTGGGTGGAAAAAGAAAAAGCGTTGTACAATTCTCTGTTTTTATCTGAATTTCAGTGCCCACTTATAAAAAAGCTTTAACGAAATTTTATCAAAGCATTACCGAAGCTATAAAAAAGATGTTCTATTTTTTTTTTTAATTAGTTTGAAATGTCTTCATTTTAATAGCCTTTTAAGACACTTTGCAAAGGTTTGTTAAAAATCATGAACAAAATCTGCGCTATTAGAAGTCTTTTTGAGGTATTTACTTCATTTAACTTCTATGAGCTCATTTTACCGAAGCCTTACCGAAGTTTGCTATAATTTTTAAACAATTTCAATGTAGTTATGACTTTGAAAGTAAAAAATTTGATCAGAAGAAACAGAAAGCTATTACCTATAGAACTAAAATATTTGCTTCAATAAAGCTTAACCGTAGCACTTGTACCTGTAAGGCTTCTATAAAGCCATTTCGTAGCCAAATAGTTGGAAGTTTCAATCTTTTGCATACCTACATACTTGTGAAACACACTGTACTGCAAGCAACTACAAAATGCATTTATGAACTCTTCTATTTTTCAAAAGATGCACAATAATAATTGCAATATTGCTATCATTGGACCCGATTGTTATTATTAAATCAACCAAGTAGCAAGCCAAACGATCACATCAAAAATGGTGTTCTCTTACCGATGCGATGTGGGCCGTTGCCGCGTTTTAAAGACAGTCGTGACTTGAAAGTGCGTACTACGCATTGCAATTTATAAATTCTTTGATATATATTCGCGATGCATTAAAATGCATTTTCCAGTGGCGGATTGGCTTTTTCCAATTTGGTTAAAAATGCTAAGTTTAAAATGCAATACCTTCGGATCTAAAAGCTTTAGAGATGTTATTAAAATTTTAAATTAAGGAATTTGGAGTGCTGCTTGTAATGGAGTATGAGTTTTCTATATAATTTTAGTAAAAATGCTAACTTTAAAATGCTAATTCTTCGAAACTAAAAGCTTTAGAGAGGTTATAAAAGTTTTTAGTTCAGTAAATATTTCAAATTTTAGTAAAAATGCTAACTTTAAAATGTAATATCTTCAGATCTAAGAGCTAAAGAGAGGTTATAAAAAGTTTTAGTAAAGCCATTTCGAGTGCCACATCAAATGAGGTTCGATTTTTCAAATTTGGGTGAAAGTTGCAACTTTAAAATTCGATAACTTGGGAATTTAAAGCTTTAGATAGGTCATACAAAATCGAAGTTAAGTCATTTGGAGTGCTGCATCTAATGAGGTTAATTTTTTTGTAATTTGGTAAAAGTTAAAACTTTAAAATGTAATATCTTCTGAACTAAAAACATTAGAGAAATTATACAAAATTTAAATTAAGGAATTTGGAGGGCCGCATCTAATGAGGTTTGATTTTTTAAATTTAAAGTTCTAACTTTTAAATGCAATATCTTTAGAACAAAAAACTTTAGAGAGGTTATAAAAGTTCTTAGCTAAGCAATTTAGAGTACTAAATCTAATGAGGTTCAATTTTTCAAATTTAAGTAAAAATTCTATCTTTAAAATGTAATATCTTCGGAATTAAAAGCTTTGGAGAGGTTATACAAATTTTAAGTTAAGGCATTTAGAATGACGCATCTAATGAGGTTCAATTTTTTAAATATGGGTTAAATTGCTAACTTTAAAATGGAATATCTTCGGAACAAAAAGATGTAGAGAGGTTATAAAAGTTTTAAGTTAACCTATTTGGAGTGCTGAATATAATAAGACCAAAAACATTGTAAAAGGGGTTTACACGCCTTATCCGTTTTGTCCGTACGAAATATTTTTGAGTGTTTATTACTGACTAAATCCATCCCTGTATTGCTCTACAATAGTTCAATGCAATGCCAGCAAAAGAAATAGCAAAAGACCAACACAGAAGTTTAACGACCAGTAGCTGTTTTAGCTGCCAGCGTTTTTTTTTTTTCTTTTAATACAAAAAAGCAAAAAATATATCTCCATAGAGCAGCAAAATAGAGAGATACATTTTATATAGAAGACAAGAAGACAAGACTGAAGACACACCAAACACAAAGTTCATTCTAAAAATAACTCAAAACCGTGCACCAGAATGTCTCTAAACCGTGTGTGATGATATGAATTTGATTTAATAGCAGCTATATGCAAGCTATCTTCTATCTTCTTCGTTTTTGTAATCGCAGTTTAATATGAGAGTTATAAGAATTTTTTTTTTTGTGTTCGTCGTATATTTATCTGTGGTTATGGTTCGTTGCTGAAAATATGTATTTTTTATTTTTTTGTATTTGCTCCCGTGTTGTGCGCCATCTAGTGTAGTTGGCCTATTACATTACATTCTTTTATAAACGATGATGATCAGTGAGGAGGGGTTTGTTTTGAGGAATTCCATATTTAGAAATAGAAGAAACAAAACTTTTTTGAGCCTTGAGAATGACGGTATTGTACTAATGCACATAGAGCATAGCAAAAGCGTTACTGCTGCGTTACCAGAGATCAGTGTCAGTCGTTTTGAGCTCTGTTCTCGCGCGGTCTTCGCTCTGTGGCTGTTATGAGTTTGTATTTGTTATGAAAATGACATATTCTCAGAGCAACATGTTTAACTTGAAGCCTCTGTGTGTGAAGATTGTAGTAGAACGAGAGACTTGGGAACAATAATTAAGAATGCCAGAAGTACAAGAAAAGGAGTTTTGTATGTGCGACTGCTTAGGAAACGGTTGCTGTCACACAAAACGATTGACGTCGTCGTCGGTTTTTGTTTTGTGGATTTGCCGCACTCTATACTATATAAATGTTGAACAGCGCTCCCAAAGATGTCTCGGGTTTAAGAATATAGACGCCGCCGCCGTCACTGTGCTGGATTTTTTCTGATGACTATGGGACTATGCCGCCGCCGACTATTTTATATATACTATGTGTTGGTTATGATGATTATGGAGCGCCTATTTGTTGCAATGATGGAATACCAATATTGTGAGATAAGAAGTAGCGACCTTCTTTTGTGCGATACGTGACCTTCGTGACAAGGAAAGATGTCTATTTTTGTGCAGAATTTATTGTTTGTTTTTGTTTGTATTTGAAGAGATTGTATAGAATTTGCTGAGTCGAACGAAAAATTGACACATTTATGGAAAAAATTAAATTAGCTTGATATATGGAAAAAGGGGGGGGGGGGGGAATAGTCACAAAAGACTGCAAAGTACGGATTTCTCGACATTTTTTTTTATTATTTTCAATGCTGCGTTCCCAACTAACAATTTTGCTTCTTTAATGCTCCAGAGAAGCTTCTTGTCGTGATTATTTCTAGTTTATTATTCCTATAGCCTATATAGGCATCAAAAATTTGACCAAAAACCACTAGCCTTTGACCATTATCAAAAACTGTCATTTTTCATTAACCATTTTTATTACATCTACCAAGAATTATTATCACTTATACTTATCAATTATCACTTATCATATTAAAATTATCACTTATCATTTTTCATATGTTTGTGACCTTTTTTTCAAATAAAAAAATTAAATTATTATCCGCATTTTGGAAACAAATTTTATCAGTTATCATTCATTAGCTGTAACTTATCACTTATCAGTACCCAGGACTTATCACTAAGTCCCTTTAAAGTTAAAATATAAAATATGAAAGTCAACCTTTTAAAAATTTATTTGAATTTTGAAGTAATTGTTTTTAATACATTTCATACAATGTCACACCCGTTATTACATTTTAAAATTATTATAAAATAATTTCTATAAATTTCTTTAAAATATGAACATGCTTAGGTTCTTTAAATGTAATAAAATCTTCTTTCATATTCAAAACGTAATCCACGACTTTTCGAATCGATTTTCTAATGTCACACCCGTTACACATAATCTTAAGAGGTTGTGATTTTTCAAAATTTATATTTTTTTAAATTATTTACAACTAAATTTCTATAGCTGAAATATATTCAGAACCTTATTATGTGTTAGGTACACAAATCATAAAAAACAAAAAATATAGTAACTGTGTCACACCCGTTACAATGGAAATACTTAATGTATGTTAAAATTTTTCGCTGGAAAAACTTTTCCAGAATTATTTTTGATTTACCAAAACTAAATAAATTTCAATCAAATTCCCAAAAAAACAAAAATAATTCCATAACATTTTTAGCTGGTTAGATATTTTAAGCACATTTTTGCTTCCTGATTCTACTCCTAATGAAAAAAAAAAGGAAAAACAAAACACCTCCTGCTACACTTTGCACTCAGCTGCTTTACAAGGTGTTGTTTAATATATAACTTTGGTATAAGCGTGTTTCGTTTTTCTAATCTGCTTGACGTCTTTTTTTTTCAGTTTATTAATGAATTCTCCACTCCAAGATGAAAAATTACAAACATAAAAAAAATGGACTAAAAAAAATAACTCCTCACGTAAATTCTTCTATATGAAAAATGTTCCGTTATGATAATGTTCCCTTATGCCAAGATATACATTTTCACATTAATCATTTGGCCTGATCCAGCTAGATGGTATATATGTATTTATATAGAGAGCACCATCAGCAACGCAAAAAAAAAATAAACAAAAAAAAAAACAGCCCAAGCAACTATACTACTTGACCATTGAGACTCTGTCAATGTTTCGAATCTATGGTCACCAATCTTGAAACGGAACGTAATTTTCACAACATTACATACATAATATAAATAGATATCTAACATGCATACACACACATGCATGCAATATTAATATAAGGCACATATTTATACACTTCGGGTCATTTAAATAGGTTTAGTAATAAATTATAATTTATACCAATTGACTATAACAGCTTACTGGTATAAAAATAAACTTTTCGAAGAAAAATTAAAAAATAAGTATTCTCGGTTGAAGTGTACTTTTGTTAAATTTACGTCAAAGGTTTTTTTTTTTAACAATTAGCTGATTGGTATAAAATTTATTATTTTTTGTTCCAATTGGTATATAAAACAGTTTTATATACAAATATTTTGCTAAGATTGTGAAGACAGTGAAAACACACTTAAATTATCAATTTATTTGAACTGGTATAAACTGGTCTAAAATGCATTAAAAGTTGTTTTAAGAATTATTTAGTCAAATAGTATCAATTCCATTGAGTTGTAGTGTAGATAAATATCACTACAAGCGAAGCTATGTCGCGCATGGGTCCTAGAACTGTCGTAACAATCCATAAATGCAAGTAGGAACTAATAAATCTTGCAAAAGAGTTCAAACAAAATAAAAACAAAAAAAAAACACACCGAGAAGCTTGGAAACATTTTGAGCCGGTTCTTATTATAGCGTTCGCTAAATCAATCCAATCTTATAGCTAAAGAATATACCTCAACTATACACAAACAACTTCTATATAGATTGAAAGGAGTGTGTAAGACAGAATGTTGTGCGTAAATTAACCATTTGCCAATAAACAAGTACAAACTTCTTATATAGGAACACCATAACATTGTAGATATTACGATTAAGATTGTGCGTATGGATGTTAGTTTTATTGGTATAAAAATACAGAAAAAAATAAACAACAAACAAAACAAATGATATAAATTCTTTTCAGGTGTAGGTTGATAGTTTTGAAGTTGGTCGAAGTGGAGGCGAGTAGCAAACTCTCTACGTGTTTGTGTAATCATAGTTGGACACACATAAAATAAATATTTACATCCAATAATGTAGAATCTTTAAATTGCTTATCAAGAGATATGACCATTTTTAGTTTGAAATTGGTGTCACACTATTATATCCTTTGAAGTTGAATGCGGGTGTGTTTAAGCTTTCATTATAGAAGACCAACCTTTCACTTAAATCTTATCTTTTGATGTTTTCAAGTGCCGTTATTGCATTTTGAGTAAAAAATAGAAGGTGTGGTGTGAAGTTTCTATTAAATAGATAAAATCATAACAAGCGTTATGTTTGTGTCCGACAGGATTTTTATACCATTCAGGAAATAAATAAAAAAATCAATATGAATGCTTCTTCACAAGACTATACCATCTTGCATATGAAAATAAATGATACTCATATTCGACCATTCATTTTGTTATTCATACCATTAAAAGATATAGTTCAAAATTCTCTGGAATATGATTTTATGAACTCACTTTGATTATGAAATTGTATAGTATCTAAATACTTAATGTGTTACAACAATGCAAATCTCTGATTATATAATTGGTATAAAATATTTAATTAGATGGACTGAGAGATATCATAAGCACTTTGTTATACAAATTTTTATTTGCATTTATTCAAAAACTTTTGTTAACAAACTAAATTCTTAGGAGACGCTTGATAAGAATTTTGTCTTTAATCTTAATGACTCGCTGACTGGTCTAAAATTTTGAAAAGCTCAAGTTATGAATATTTCTAAATGAATTTTTCAAAAGGATAAGGAAAAAAATATAGTCTTCTAAAAGTAATTATTTTATTTATATTTTTTTTTGTCCTAGTAACTGGTCTAAAATTTTGTACAACACAAGTTGAGAATATTTTTACATGATTTTTGTCAAATTATTCAGACTAAACAAGATTATTTCTATCAGGTTTGTTTTTATTAACTGGTATTAAATCAAGTTACTAATATTTTGCTTTTGAATTTTTCTGCCTTTATTGGTATAAAGTATGTTTTATACAAAAAAAAAAAAAAAAAAAAAAAAAATACCTATAAAATGTAAAGTCTCGTTGTTTAAATTAATTATTTAAATATTTACCAGTATTTTATTTACTTTTAGATAAAATATCGTTCTTTAAGGGCTTCTTAATATCATTTTTTATGATTTTCATATATCTACTGGTATAAAATTTATATACATTTCTTAAAGGGAAAAATATTATTATCTGGCTATTTTACAGTAAAGAATTTGATGTATTCCATAATACTATTGCTCAAAATATTTAAAATTGAATCTGTTTAAATTATTCATAATTTATGATTGGTATAAAAGATGGAATAGCCAATACTATATTGAATTTATGATACTTCTCGGTATAATTTTTGAAATTAGTTTGTAGGTAATAAGCAATTTTATGTCTTGCAGACAAAAATATCCATCAATGTATTGTTTTTCACTAAATGGTATAAAATGTGGTATAAATCGAAATAGATAAAATTTTATAGGTACCCAGACTATTAAAAACTATTTATTCAAATTTTAAGTATTCTTAAGCTGTAAATTTTTCTACAATTAGACAATATAACTTTGTTTACTTTTGCGCTGATTGGTATAAAACAAGTTTTTTCTGCAGGAAGCTTTTGAAATTTAAAATATTTTTCTTCAAAGAATATTGCAGTTTATAGCACAACCTCTAATAAAATTTTTCATTACTATTTCGTATAGCAGAGGTAAACATCCATTATTTTATATAATTTTTCATCAACTGGTATAAAATATTTGAAATTTGGTTGAAGAGAATGAAGAAGACACAACGTTATAAGTTATCTACTATTATTTAAAATTCATTGCATTCCAAAGTATTTTTCTTCCCGAGCAAGTGACAAAACACAGATTTTACTACTTTTTTAATTGGTATAAAAGGTCGTTTAATGAACGTGGTCATAAACGAACTTACTTAAAAATAATATAACTTCCAATTTGTTTGGAAGTGCAATATTTAACTTACATTCCATCAACCAACCATCACTAAAATATAATACTTTGCTGAATGGTATAAATTGTGGTATAATGAAATGCAAACTTAATTTTATGATCGAGCTATTGAAAGATTTCATTAAAATGGCTTACAATTCTAAATTGCTTAAAGTCCTGAGACGTTTAAGAACAATAAAATTATTTCTAAATTAATTGGTATAAAAAAATTTCATTTAAAAAAAATGAAAATCAGAAAATCTTTTTTATTCCACAACTGAGTTTCTGTTACAAAAAAAAGTCATTATTATTTTTTTTTTTCTGCTAAATGGTATAAATTATGGTATAATGCTATTTTCATACCACAATTTATTATCCTGGCAAATAAACAATTCCAAATTTGACTTTGATTTGTTTGCCATCAGTTTTCGGAATCTTCTTCTTCCACATAGCAAACAAATACCATTAAGTTAAAACCACTTAAAATTCAATATTGTGCATCAACAACACTCGTTGTCGTATAAATATATAAAAAGGACAAAAAAAAAATAACCACAAGGATAATACTGATGAATTTATGTGTCGCACAAGTGTCTAATTAATTATTATCGACGCCTATTATGTTATATTACCAGCTTCGCATACGTTATTACTCAATTTCCTATACCCCGTTTTCAATTCAATTTATCCCTTCAAGGTATAGGTAGAGCCCGGTCGCGTCCGTACCAGAGCGCTTAATTCAAGTCCAAGAAGTCGCATATTATAATGGCCATGGAAATACCATATTCCATCATCATCTTCTTCTTCATTTTCGTCCTCGCTGTCTTTTGCTTGCACTCTTGATGGCATGCGTGCAGTTTAGTTTATCCTCGTCTTCTCCAAATGCAGCTGTTTCTGATTAGTTCTTTTGCTGCTTCCATTTTATCTTCAATTTTTTTTTTTTTTTTTGTATTTTAATTTTAATTCCGCAGGAATTTCCATGTACGCGCGCGTTTTACTTGATATATAAATTCGAAAAAGGAAGGAACAAGAAATTTATTATCTTCATGTCAATTCTGCTTCGTTGGAGTCTTTTAGAGGAGAAAAATATGTGCTACCAATGTGTAGCAAATAGCAATCTTCTTCTTCTTCTCGTGTCGGTTGTGTGTCCTAATCGAGGAAGTATCTATCTCTCTAGGTCTGCTAGCTGCTGCTGATGATGATGGTTATAGTTTTTATATCTTCTTTCGTTTTTTTTTTTTTTTCAGTTCTAAAGAAGTGGTTACTGAGCTATTTTTAAAGTGATTTCTATTTTTAATACCCCCCATCTTGCATTAGGGAGCGCAGCAAAGTCATTTCAGTAAGGGAAATAGGTATTATAAATGTACCTTTAGAGCGAGCTCTTTTGGTCGGAACTCAGTGAGATCATGATGATGGTTGGTTGCCTTGTGGCAGCAAGTTTATCTATTTTTAATTTTGAACTAGGGCATTGACAATCGCGAGTGTTGCATTGGAAGAATATAATTCGCGCGCGAGGTATAAAAGGGATCACTGAAAAATTCCAATCTAAAGTGCAAGACCTATATATAGAGAGGGAAAGACCTTTTTGAGATGAGAGAGAGGTTCACTCTCATTGTAGCTTCCTACACTAATGATGACCTTAATCTGCAGTAAAAATTCATTCAATTATGAAGATGTGCAGTGCATCTGCCTCATTATGGGTGAAAAGATAAACATTTTTTCAGATGTTTTATCATCTTTTATCTGATTTTTTTTTTTGATCAACAGAGGCGGAAAAAAACTCATACAAAGTGTGATATTTTTAGCAACGACAAAAAAAAAATTGGTATTAATAAAACGAAAGTGTATCTTTGTGATGTAGGATTGTATAGATACAAGTCAAGGTGAACAACCTTTGTTAAAAAAGATTTTTCAATTTCAGAAAGTAGGTACCAAGGCACTAGAACAAGAGACATATCATTTTGTATATTTTCGTATGGATAATATCTTCAACTGATAATAATTGAAAGTATCATGAAGGATCAAAAATGTCAATTTATAAAACGTCAAAAATTATTTTTTTGTAAGAAACTCTGATGATATAGGTATGTCTTACACTTCTTAAAAATTTTCTTGTATATTTTAAGGATCTTGTATTATTTAAGGAACTTATAAGAAGCATTAACGTTCTGAGCAAATTTTATTTTATAAGAGTTATTCAGCATAAAAAATGTTTTTTATAATTTTTACTTCATATGAAACACTGAAGAAAAACAACAAATGTCACACCCGTAATATTTTTTGTCACAACAAAAACATTATATTGTCACACCCGTAACAGTGTTAAATCGCTCTGTGTCTGATTGTGGAAGGTCTACGAGATCAACTTTTTTTTTTAAATAAAAACTTACACAATGTAGTGTCTTCAAAAATAATTTAAAGTCAGCAGTAATTTCCTATATAACGACTTAATGTTCTTTTACTAAATTTAATGATGAATTAGTAAAAAGTAATTTGTACTGCTTTTAATCAATGAAATTTACTGCAGTTAGCCTAGTTTCTTGTGATATTAGCTTGAAGTAGAATTTGTAGGGAAAAATCTTCAAAGTCATACTTATACCTATTAGTAAAATCGAAGTAAAATATTTTACAGAAACATCAAACAAATAATGCTTCAATTAGTATAATTGTTGTCAAAAACTTTATTAACAGAAATTAATAATATGATGCATATTTACCAGATATTTTTGATATTTACCGATACAATTCATGATTACGTGATGCTTCACAGAGCAACCTAGTATATTTACGTTAGCAATCCGTGATAGTTTTTAAAATAACCTGTGATACTAACCAGGAGAATATTTATGTTATTTGACACAGTTACAAGTGATACAAGCACACTAGCTACGAGGGCATCGCGATACTTACCAAATTAACCTATGATAAATAATTGCTTCGGGAGCCTGTGATACTAACCAGAACAATTCGTGATATTAAGTATGTCAACCTCTAAGACACATGACAACATGATTGTCATGCTATTCCAACTTACGATACTTGAGTGATGCTTCCCAGAGCAACCTAGGATATTCACGTACGAGGGCAATTCGTGATATTTTCTAAAATAACCTGTGATACTTACAGGGGGAATATATGTTACTTAACACAGTAACCTGTGGTACAAACAGGGCTAACTTATGGTAGCTAGCAGAGCAACCTGTGATACTTATGTATGTACCAAAGCAGCCTGTGATACCTACCATGGGAACCTGTGATACTAACCAGAACAATCCATGATATTAAGCATGTCAGCCTCTGTGATACTTAAATTGCAACCTTTGATACTTACCAAAGAAACTTGTGATATCAGGGAAACAATGATACTAAGCATAACAAACTTTTGATACTATTATTCCAACTTGTGATAATTTCCAGAGTATCCTGTGATACTTACTAGAAGAAACCTGTGATACTTACTAGAAGAAGAAAGAAAAGAAAAAAATTAAAAAAATTCAACTTTTTTGAAAATTTTGACCGTTACATATGAAATTGAGTCTTATTTTAGCGGAATATTGAATAACAAAAAAACTAAACGATCTACAAAATCGAGGTTTTTGTATTTCGTCTTAGTCTAGGTTACTTCAAATTTGTGCAAAAAAAATTTTTTGAATTTCGCATTTTTTTTTTGATTTTGAAAGGTTACTTTTGAGCTATGTTTTTAAAGCAAAATCTTGAATATTTCAAAAACGGTTTGAGCTACAAAATTGGGGTTTATATCCAAAATAAAGTATTCAAAAGCTACAATTAATGGCAAAAGAAAACACTTAAAAAAGTGATTTTTTAAAAAAGTCTCCACTGACTCATCAAACCGGAAGTGCACTTCTGAAACTTTAAGTTGCAATAAAAAATGACTGGGTGAAGCTAGAAAATTAATTTTTGCTCTAACTTCAGTCTTATTTTAGCATTTAATTAGCTACAATTAATGAGATAAATTATTTTTTGATTCTGCCACAAAGTGTCCGCCAAAGAAAGGGACGTGTTTAATTGTAATATCTATAAGAGCAGCTCACGATACTTGCTACAAAAAAATCCAAAACCAAATAGTCTGCATTGAAGAAAGATTAATTTGTGGCAGAAGTATGTGTTTTGGATACAAATTTGTTTGAGTCAAATCGAAAGACATTCCTGCATAAAAAATTTGAATGTAGCCATCAAATTTTAAAAGATCACTAATTTCAAAAGAATTCCGATATTCTATGATTAACAAGTATTTGAAAACTTTTCTTTCAAAAATATGAATTTGAAACTTTTTTTGCAAAACACTATCTATCTATTACTTTACAAGCCACAAGATCAATTTTTTCTTCCGAATTTAAACTTATCGTTCAAGATTACTATAATTGTCATTGAGAAACATAATAGACCGAGAGCCGGCAGCATATTTTGGCAGTTTTGATATAACCGAAATTCGAGTGTGCACATATCTAGATATGCACCACAGTATATCAACGGAACAAGTCTGGCAGTGATCTTTTTCAGCTTTCCCTTGCCAGACGCATCCAAAGTGCAGCAAAAAATCAATTTTTGGCGTTTTGGTATAACCGATTAAATGATACACCAAAAAATCATAAAAAATCCCCTGATTTCGAATCTGTGGGTACCGCAAGTTTCTTTTTCAGCTTTCCCCCCGCCAGACCGCTTTAAAGCATTTTTAAGTGCATTTTTCTAATAAAAAACCTAATTACTTATTTTCTGTTAGGTATAACCGTATGATGGTAACAAATTAATATTCTATGTCTATTCCAGGCCTAGAAAATATAATTTTTAGCCAGCTATTTTTCAGCCTTCCCTCTGCCAGACGCATCCAAAATGCAGTCAAAAATCAACTTTTGGCGTTTTCCTAGGTATTAACTGAATAAATGATACACCAAAAAATCATAAAAAATCCCCTGATTTCAAAAATGTGGGTACCAGAAGTTTTGTTTCAGCTTTCGGCCCGCCAGACCGCTTTGAAGCATTTTGAAATTCATTTTTCTAATAAAAAACCTAATAGCTTATTTTCTGTTGGGTATAACCGTATGATGGTAACAAATTAAAATTCTATGTCTATTCCTGGTTTAGAAAATATAAGTTTAAGCCAGTTTTGTTTCAGCCTACCCTCTGCCAGACGCCCTAAAAGGTATCTCAATAGTACGGGAAAGTTAGATTTTGCTATATGGGGCATGGGGGTCTGGGAAAAAATCCAAAATGCATTTTGACTTCAGGGCTCGAAAGGCATAAAGACACGAGTCGTAAACCAAATTTTGTTCAATCGCACCAAGAGTCATTTGGCCGCCATTTTTTTTAATACAAATTTTAGTTTTCACATAACTCGCGTATTTTTGAACCTACAGAAAAAACAATGTAGGTATGACAAACTTGAAATAATTTAATTTTCTACAATATATGTTAAATAACATTTTTCGATTATCCCTTTGGTTTAAAAGTTAGGGTGTTTTTTTTTTTAAACACGTCAAAAAGTGATTTTCTTATTTTTGTCATATCTCTTTTACTTGAGCGTTTTTTAAAAAATTTGTTCGTTGTAAAAGTTGTAGATCTTTTAATTACCTTCATTTGTTACAATATTGGTTTTTCGATTTGACACACCGTTTTCGATCTGTAGGCAAAAAACTTCAAAAAATTGCAATTTTTTGTATAGGGACAAACAAAATGATTCTTGGTGCGGTTGTACAAAATGTGGTTTTAGACTCTTTTGATCCCTGGGTTTATGCTCTTTTAATCCCTGAAGACAAAATGCATTTCGGATTTTTTCCCACACCCCCATGCCCCATATAGCAAAATGTAACTTTCCCGTACTATTGAGATACCTTTTAGGGCGTCTGGCAGAGGGTAGGCTGAAACAAAACTGGCTTAAACTTACATTTTCTAAATCAGGAAAAGGCAGAGAAAGTTAATATTTGGCCATCATATGGTTAGGTACTCTAAACAAAAAATATTATTTCAATTTTATAAGAAAAAAACAGAAACTAGGTGTTTTTTCTATGGAAAAACCTGTTTGGGAAACCTTTAAGGGCGTCTGGCAGAGGGAAGGCTGAAAAATATCTGGCTTAAACTTATATTTTCTAAACCAGGAATAGACATAGAATTTTAATTTGTTACCATCATACGGTTATACCCAACAGAAAATAAGCTATTAGGTTTTTTATTAGAAAAATGCATTTCAAAATGCTTCAAAGCGGTCTGGCGGGCCGAAAGCTGAAACAAAGCTTCTGATACCCACATTTTTGAAATCAGGGGATTTTTTATGATTTTTTCGTGTATCATTTATTCAGTTAATACCTAGGAAAACGCCAAAAGTTGATTTTTGACTGCATTTTGGATGCGTCTGGCAGAGGGAAGGCTGAAAAATAGCTGGCTAAAAATTATATTTTCTAGACCTGGAATAGACATAGAATATTAATTTGTTACCATCATACGGTTATACCTAACAGAAAATAAGTAATTAGGTTTTTTATTAGAAAAATGCACTTAAAAATGCTTTAAAGCGGTCTGGCGGGGGGAAAGCTGAAAAAGAAACTTGCGGTACCCACAGATTCGAAATCAGGGGATTTTTTATGATTTTTTGGTGTATCATTTATTCGGTTATACCAAAACGCCAAAAATTGATTTCTTGCTGCACTTTGGATGCGTCTGGCAAGGGAAAGCTGAAAAAGATCACTGCCAGACTTGTTCCGTTGATATACTGTGGTGCATATCTAGATATGTGCACACTCGAATTTCGGTTATATCAAAACTGCCAAAATATGCTGCCGGCTCTTAGACTATAAGTAGATATATGTGTCATGTCGAAAAAAAAAGTATATCCACATAGAACGTGGCATCAATTGAGATAGAAAAATTCAAATGCCAGTGCATTTCTAGAATTCAATTATCTCCAATGATGATGGAGAACAATATTTTCAACTCGTAGCTTTTGTATCTGTATCGATATATCGTGTGAAAAGATACGCAATCTACAAATCCACATTTGAATCATCATTATTTCAATTGAAAATGATGAAGAAAAATCATTTAACCGTTAATACGTTCAATACACAATTCAATTCAATAGAAGAAAAATATAAAGTTTTGTAGAAAAAAAAAATGAAAAGAACATTCTACAAAATAAAGAAACATTTTAACCGTTAACTTTGGTTTAATCGAATTGTGAATATATGATTGATCATCCATATTTTCCATTCAAACATACATCTCTAAAAATCCATGGATATCAATAAAGAAAAGAATTTGAAGTAATTGACGAGAGATGAGTTGTGTGTGCAGCATCATTTAGATGCATTTCAATCCTCATTATAATGATTTAGGAATTTGTTTTATTGAACTTTTATTTTGTATAGTACGCACAATGCCATTAGACTAACAGACGACCAACCGACACCATCTCACCCATCACAGATTTCAGCCTGTAAAAAAATGTGACCTTTTCAATAGAGAATTTCCTCTTTAGAAATTCTTCAATTTTCTGTGTATAAAAAGGTTCAAGTGAAGAACGAGGAAATGACGACCAACAATTTTCGGATAAAAGCTTTCAGAGTACAACCAATACCAATATCAACAACAACAAAAAAACCGATGGGATACCTTAGTTCTTTACCAACAATCTCACTCTGTGGGGCGTGAATTTATTTTCTTCTCATTTCATTTCTCAGTCAGTTCCCACATGATAATGACAAAAGGTACTTTTTTTTCTTTTTTTTTAGTTTTTCAGGCTCTTTTTTGAAAGAGTTCAAATGTGTGCACTGAACTCACGTGCAATGCATTTCACGCTTCTGAGAGTTCACAAGTTCAAACATTTCAAGAAATTTGATATTTTTACACTTTTTAATGACAGCTCAGTGGCAGTCGTAATATTTTTTTTGTTTTTGTTTTGATTTTTTTGTTTATGATGTGCTCATTTTGTGGTCGTTAACTTTTGTGCATCAGCTAAAGTCATTAAAATTGCTTTCGAAACAAGTTTATTTTATTTATTATTTTTTTGTAAGTTTATTGGAGTTTTTATTATGAGAAATTATAATTGTTATTGACAAGATGTTTAGTAATCAAAATATGACACAAAATGTGTCATAAAAAAAAGTTGGAATTCATAACAAATTCCTAATGAAATAACTTGCTCGGCTTAAATGTCTTGAAAGGTGGTCTGTAAATATGTCAATGATCCGAAATATTCATAACAAAACTGTTATTAGGTATACCTACAATTTTTTTTTAAGTTTAAGGAGTGTGAAAATACGCCTGTATTTTAAGATCTTATTTAGAATCACATTTCAATGCAGCTTTTTGTATGTTCTTTTCTTATACTGTATATCTAATCCCTACAGTTGTCACGTTTCACAAGCTTAAGGGTTTGCCTCTAAGACCTTATTGATAGTTGCAAGATATTGTTAAATCAAAAATATTTTTCCTTAAATTTTTTTGTTTCTAAATCGCCTAAAAAAATACTGCAAACTACAGTCAAAATTTGGGTTGGGGTCGAAATTCTGTATGGGCCAAAATTCGGATTCCAAAATTCTGTAAATTCAAAATTCTGTATTTTAAAATTCTGTAAATTCATAATTCTGTATTCTAAAATTCTGTAAACACAAAATTCTGGATTTCAAAATTCCGTATTCCAAAATTCTGTACTCCAAAATTCTGTAAATGATAAAAGAAAAATTGTTTTGATAATGAAAAAAGTGCGCACTTTTTTCATTATCAAAACAATTTTTCTGTTATCATTTACAGAATTTTGGATTACAGATTTTTTATATTTTCTATGCAGAACCTTGAAGCAGTTTGCGTTCGACAGCTTAAGTTAAGTGTTATGAGTTAATCATGATATAAAATTAATTCAGAAAAATGGAAAATATTAAATCATTAAAACCTAATACAGGAAAGGATAAACTGTGTGTCAATGGTTTTATGTTTAATAACGAAGAAAGATCAACTTAAAAAAAAAAAAAACATGGAAAATGAAAATATTTTTTTTAATGAAAAATCTCTTAAAATTTTTCGGAAAATAGGGTACTTAACTCAAATTAGTCATGCACTTAATAACTCCATTCGAATTTTGTCGAAAAAATTTTTTGTCGAAAGAATTTTTTGAGAAAAATGAAATTCAAGCCAGCAGAACACGTAAATCTCGGAAAATTCATCGGAAAATAGAGCACTTAATTCAAATTAGTCGAAAATTCAATTATTTATGTCCAATTTTTTCGAAAAAGTGGAATTTTTTGAAAAAAAAAAAAAAAACAAATTCAAGTTAGTAGAACATGAATTTTGTATGGAAAATGAAAATATATTTTTTTAATGGAAAATCTCGGAAATTTTTTTCAAAAATCGGGTACTTAACTCAAATTAGTTAAGCACTTAATTATTCAAGATAATTTCGAATATCACAGAAAAAAATTATTTTTGTAAAATTTTTTTTTTTTTTCTGAATTTTTGTTTTGCACCTAAATATTATACCAAACCCGAATTTTTTACTAACAGTTTAAGGCATTTTCTAGTAATTGCTCTGCTAACTTTAAATCGAGTTAGCAGAACATTAAGTTTTTCCAAAAGTAGGGGTACTTGCTCTGCTTACTTGAGGGACATGTTTTAATGTAGAGATTTAGAATTACAGAATTTTTAGAAGCAGAATAATGGATTTGCAGAATTTTGAAAAACAGAATTTTGGATTTACAGAATTTTGAAATACAGAATAATAGAAAAGCAGAATAATGGAATACAAAATTATGTTCATACAGAATTTTTTCTTCAGATACAGAATTTTGGTCATACAGAATTTTGGAATACAGAATAACGACCCGTTCCCTCAAAATTTGCTCAGACAAAGATTCAAAGTGGTGTATGGCGTATGGGTCATGTTTTAAAAAATATACTGCACATCAAAATACCGGATTTCTAAATTCTTTACTGTGAAAAAATGGTACAAATTAGTTGACAAAAAAATTTGTTTCGATAATAATACAAAATTGCTCAAGGTGATTTTTTTGGGATCGAGTACCTATCCTACGTATCATAGGAGTGTATAGTATTGAAAACTGTGCCATGTTAAAAATTTTGAATTTTACAAGTTCAACAATAAACTATTAAGAAACACTCTTTAGAACGTAATATGTTGTACTTATTTCTTTTTAAATTGAGGTCCCAAAGTAACAAAAAATTTCAAAATTTCAATTGAATAGTTTGGAGAAAAAATTTAAAGGATGCATTATCATGAAAAAGTGTTAACTTTATTTACAAACAAAATTTTTGGTGTAACGCATACCTAAAAAAAGTAAACAGAAAACACTAATGCATTATTTGATTTTTATTGCTCCGAAAGTATTTAGGTAAGATAAAAAAAACTGGATGTAGTCCAATTTAAAATAATAAAATCAAGATAAGAATAATAAATTGCACGACTATGTTGCACGTAATTGCTCTCATGATAGAGGTTGCTTAAAAGAATTAAAGAATGTTAATATATTATTTTATAAGAAATTTTTCAAAACTAAAAAAAACTAAAAGAAAATTTGTTTTTAAAATATTATAAAAACATCTTTTGTAGAGATTTTGAATTCCAAACAAATTTATTGCAAGAAATTTCTCGTTTAACAATTTATTTTTTGAAAATTCATTAAGTTTTTTTTTTAATAATTGTTTGTGACTACATAAAAAATTTCAAAAATTTGTCAAAAAATAGATCTGTTTTCAAAAATTCCACAAATGTGTATTTTGGAAAACGGCTTCAAATTTTGGTTTTAGGTTACGGTTTTAACATATCGACGAATTGGGATTGACGGTGATTCAATGCATAGAGATAACAAGTAAAAAGACACACTAAAGTGAAAAAGTCGAAAAATGCAGATTTGCGGTTTTGGCGTTGTGCCGATGAATACACTGGTTAACAAGGGTTCTGTTGCCGAAACAAAAATATACTTTTTATATACACACCGAAAGTGTGCTGAATTTGAATCCAAAGTCAGAAAAAAATTGATCAGCTTCCGTTTTTGAAATATTACCGTTAGAAAATGCAAAAAAAACGTTTTTTTTTTACTACTTCGGACCTTATTCTTTAATATAAGGAAAATTGTTAGAAGATATTTAGTAACGGTTTCTATAAAAACTATTTTCCTTCTTTCAAGAACTTTTTTAATCTTTCCGATATCTTTGTTATTGTGCGAGATATTTAAAAATGAAGAAAGTGGCTTTGGCTTCATATATCATAAAGGAGAAAATGACGTTATAAAATTTATTAAATATGCAAACAACTGAGGATATCTCGGGAAGTAAAAAAGATATCGAAAAGATTTAAACTGATTTAAAAAGGTGGAAAATAATTCTTATTAAAACTGTTACTAAATATGCACAAACAATTTACCTTATATAAAAGAATAACGCCCGAAGTACTGCATTTTCTAACGGTAATATTTCAAAAACGGGAGCTGATTAATTTTTTCTGACTACGGATTCGAGTTCAGCACACCAAAAACCTTCAAAAAAGAATTTTTTTTGTTCCGGCAACAAAAAAAAAAGTTTAATTTTGTTAACCAGTGTTATATTCAAATTTTGTTCACACAAAACTTCGTCACAAAGGTAATATTAAAAACTTTAAAGTTTATGCTTTTATTAGGCTTTTATAAAATTTTCCTTAGAAGCATTTACCTATTTGTAGATATATATATTTTTTTTTTAGAAATATTAGGAAATACTAGAAAATTTAGCACAATCTGATTGTTTTTGAAAAAAGCTTCGGTAAAGCTTCACTCAGAAATCCTAAGAGTTGTCGTAACCTCTTAAACACGCCAGCTCTTTTTTTTTAGGGACTCTGAGCTCTGGTAAATTTGAGAAATGTAACCTCAGTAAGAGTGACCAAATGCGATGCATGAGGTATTATTACTTAAATTTGGGCTGCGATAAATATGCAAAGAGCTATCGGATGTATTGTCAAAAGCAAATTTTTAAGCATCAGAGCTATCAGAACTTATAAAGATCAATAGCAAATATTTATAAAGCTATCATTTATAGTAATAGAGTCGTTATAAATACTGATATGACTGTTAAAATTAATATCAGAGCTATTGTTAAGACTTGCAGAGTTGCTGTAAATATGGACAGTTATCAACAGAGTTTACGTAAAAGTAGTAAGAGTACTCATCATAGTTAATTTAGCTATGACAAACATTTAAAGAGCTATTATAACTGTCCAGAAAGATATCTTTATATAAAGCAGAGTCCAACAGAGTTACCATAGCCAGACGCAGAGCTATATTAGGTGATAACAAAGTTGTACTTTTTCCTGAAAGTGCTATGATTTATATTAGCAAAGGCATTAAAAATGCTGATAGAACTTCCAAATGTACTGGCAGAGCTGTCATCAGTATCGACGGCGTCATCATATATATTGTCAGAGTAATCATAAGTACAATGAGAGTTTCCTTCATTTTGAGTTTAGCTGTGCTCAATTTTTCAAGAATTATCTAAACTCTTGATAAAGCTATCAGCTTAAGTAATAAGGTTTTTAAATATACTCACAGAGCTATGGTTATCACTAAAAGAGATGTGATATATTTTTACTGAGCTATCGCAGTTGGTGATAAAGTCGTAACAACTTTTTAAAGTGTTATGAAAAGTTGTTGCAACTTTATCACCAACTGCGATGGCTCAGTAAAAATATATCACATCTCTTTTAGTGATAACCATAGCTCTGTGAGTATATTTAAAAACCTTAGGAGTTATTTTATATTATAAAAGAATTGTATCCATCTTTGATACAAAACTTTTATAAATACTTACCAAGCTTTCAGAATCTTTCTAATTAATACGAGTACCAACATTAAGGTTTTGATAGAGCTTTAAATTCGACATAGAAAAACATTACATTTAAGGCTATTTAAAAAATACAAACAATAGAATGTTTCATCTTTCATGACATAGAGTTTTTTATTGATATTTTATTAGTAACGATTTTAAAAATATTATTATATTATTATACTAAGATACATATGTACATTTAAAGATTGTTGAGAAAATTATTGTTTCATAGTAAACAGAAATTTGACGGTATTGTAAATACTCTCAATAAATATTAATACATTACATTACATTGATTTATATGTTATATATATATACCTTATATAAATTAAAAATCTCATTATTGCTTGCTTTTATTATTTTACATTTGTTTGGTTTTGAAAAACTAAATTATTTCTTTGTTTGCCACATTACTTGTAAATTTGTATTCTTAAAAGTCCCAAATGATAAAATCATTTCCCAAACTATTTTGAGATATTTGTGAGGTATGTTTGCAGACAAGACGTTTTAACTCTAAAGTTATATATTTTTCTTGCTTTTCCACCCGATAGGCGAAGTAGTGATTATCAAAAAACAAAGTTTCAACTTTTTGAAGGCATAAAATAAAAGAATTTCCTGAAACAAGTATGTGTTTTACTAAGGCAAACTCAGGGTCTAAATCATTATAAATATTAATACATACAACTGCTTCTTTGTTTAAAATAATATCATATACACTACATTTAGTCGTTTCTTCAACTGGTAAATAGGGTGACACATCATACTTTAAACTTACATCTTTAGTAACTGTTTTTAAGGATAAATAAGAAATCGGGGTATTGAAATATTCCTCATAATTTAAAAATAGGTCAGCAAGTTTCATTTTGTTTTTGTTAAAAACTGTTTTTAGAACGTTCATTCTGTTGTTTGATATATAAATTGATTTTTTCAAGACCTGATGCTTGGCTTCGAACCTGATGGAACTTATTGCAATAATGGGACCGATTTTCTCCATAATAGAAGAATAATGTGTAAGAAAATGAAATTTTGGTTTCAAGTGACTTCCTGATACCTTTAAGTACAAGTTATTATGAATATAAACAATTTCCGCTAGGTATTTTGAAGTTTGGGAAGTATGGTGTTTTCTAAAAATTATTGATGTCATTTCTCTCAAAGCCAAAAGCAATTTCCATTCATCAGAGTCTTGCTCAATTTTATCTCCTATTAACAGTGGAAGAAATTTCAAAAAAGTAAACATTTCAGAACCTGAGAGACGAATTTTACTACAGGTTAATAAATCAGAATTTAGAAGTGGTGGTTTATTAATTGATTCGTAAGGACCAAAATTAAATATTTGAATTCTACGGTTTATTTCCTCAATAGTTAAGAACTTTTCACAAATTAAGTTTTTAAAAATACTTAATAAGTCATAGTGACAAACTCCTTCTAAAATGTCATGAAAACAGTCGACTGAATAGTTTTCTACAACGTGGAAATTTATTAAAGTGTTCCATATTGAGTTTTCTTTAACACCAGTCAGAGAAACATTGTTTACTTTGAGGTCATGCTCATATCCAACTATAGTTCTTAATTGTGCAGCTGTTTCGTTACAAAGAAGTTTCATTTCAATTTTAGGAACCTTACAAAATCTGCAATAATAGTTAGAACTAAATGACTCCGTGAACCCTAAAATGGAATTGACGCCCAAATTATCGCCAATTACGGAACATGTAACAAATTTTACTTTTTTGTATCTCCTATTTTGTATTTGAATACCATCTGTTTGCAAAGTATTAAGCTGCGCAACAAGTGGTTTAAAAATCGGAGAATTACCAAACTTAACTCTATCCTGAGTAAAAAAGATCATCGCCAAGAAAATATGCGATAACTTTGAACTTAGGTAATCCGGAAGACACAAAAGCTTAATGTAGACTGCTCCAAGCTTGAGAGTATTACTATGTGAACCAAGGGGATTTAAAGATTCAAAGTCGTCAAAATAAACTACAAGTGGTAAAAAGAGGATGTCTGTTTCATTTTCTGGATTCAGAGAAGATATTTTATTTTTCCAAAATGAAGTTTGAATAATGTTATAAATATAAAAATTTTCATCAACAATGCTTTCTACATACTCTAATATTTGTTCTAATAAGCATGTTTTAGTGAATAAAATACTAAACAGCTCAGAAATCGGAAGCATCTTAAGGAAAAAGTTGTATTCTATATTTTGAATCTCATTCTGGTTTGAATATAATTGGTCCTGTTCTACAGCTAACGCGCAAGTTTTTTCTTCGACGAGAAGATTTAAAGATTTAAGTTGTTTTAATAATAAGCAATTTGTCTTTGCAAAACTTGGAGAAAGTAATAAGTGCAAATCGTCTATACTTTTCTGAACAGAAGCTTTGACTTCATTATTTTCAAGTTGATATAATACTTCATTGATGTGCTTATCATAAAAATTAGTTATATTTGCGTATATATGCATCATTGAAGATTTAGGAATTCGATCATCTGACAAGCATTTAAGAAATGTTCTTAAAAAGTTAATGTGAATATCAGGACATATCGCCTTTTCCTGTAAAAGAGCGGGTTTGGGTGATGAAAAGGCTAAATCCGAATCAAATGTGGCTTCACTTGAAATTGTGGGACATAAAGATTTTCTTGTTGCATGATCTCGTTGCCTGTGCTTCAAATGTTTATAAAAATTGCTAAAAATACGTAAGCAATCCTCTTCCGGACATGCGTATCTTCTCAAATCTTTATGAATATTTTTAAAGTGTGCACTATACATTGAAGTTGTGTCAAAAGAATTTTTGCACAAATAGCATTGAAATTCCATATCTATATAAAGAACGATATGTGGTGGGCAAATTGACAAAGATTTAATAAAAGTCTAACCACTTGAAGAATAAAAATGTATCTAAATTAATAAAATAAATAATTATTAATATTTATTATTATTAATTATAATTCCAAACACTTCTGTCGTCAAAATTTATTGATGAAAGATATGTGAAAACTGATAAAAAAAAGATCACTTTTGAATAAAATTCACAGACAAACACTTGTATATCCAAAATTAATGAGATAATCAACATTTGTCAAAAGAAAAAAAGGAAGGATATGTGGCAAACAAAGAACTGTGTAGTCACAACTAGTGTAGTCAAAGCTTATAAAAACTATTTAAAAAGACAAATTTTGAGGTAAAAAAAAAATATAAAAATATTATTTAAAGCCAATAACTCACATTTTGCACAAATCGTTGTGGATTGTTTCGATTGTGGCCATGTTTACGCCTTTTTTGAATTTTTGTTCGACTTTTATTCCAAATAAAAAAATTTGTGTAAACGTCCAAACCATCATACTCTCTGCTGGGTAGTTGAGGTCAAGAACGTAAAACAGAAAAAAACAAGTTTCGAATGCTTCCAATGGATCTTCAAAAAAATATTTCTTATCCAGAAGCGTAACGTAGGCGTTGAGCTTTTTGCTGGGATCTCCTAATACCACAATTCTTGGCTGCTTCCCAGAGTTATTCTTTGCTAGATTAATTTCGTGGTTGTCAGATTCTTGTATAGTCTGAAGAAAAATAGTAAAATAAAAAGTTCAATATAGTAGTTTTATTTAAAATAAAAATAATTTTTTGTTAAAATATTAAATTTATTTAAAATTTAAAAGTAATAATTAACCTTAAAATATGCTACAAAATTTTCTTGACTTTCGATTTTCGAGCAACGGTATGAAGCCTTCGTTGCACTCTTTTTTGTACGTGAGCTTGGAAACATATAGCTCAATATTATCAATGCTATAATTTTTGAAGCTTCAGTATTGGTTCTGACTATTTTCATGAATTGCTTAACATTGTTGTCTTTCGATTTTTCACCATACTTTAAAATTTTTGGATAATATAACGACCAGCATTCTGAAAAGTTTTGGGCTTGAGGCAGCAAAATTTTCGCATCTATATTCAACTATATAATATATATATACAAAATTTAATTAAATATGAACCTACTTAAAAAAAAGTACTTTAATTACCAGTTTTATCGATTCTTTTGAATTAGCAACAAATATCGGGAAGTTATCCAGGTAATCCAAAATACTACTTGACGCTTTAAGTAGTTTCTGTCGAAGATTGTGCGTTTGTTTCCAATTATTCTCAATAATACTCCAGGGTTCTATTTCGGACTTTAACCATTCAAGAGCTTCTAAGTCAGAGTTTGATTCTTCTAATAAAAAAATTGTTTATCAATTACATTGTTCTAGTAGAAAGGTCTTAATGTTTACCAATAACGTCTTCTGGTTCCGCAGCTATAATAGGTTCAGAGTTTCGTCGGTGTCTCGATCTTTTTATCAGTTTAGATTCAGAAAGTTTTTTTCTAAAATATGTGTAAGCATCATAAAGTTTTCCACAAGGCCTTTGGCCCCTACATGCAGGCGTAAAATAGGCAGAAGTTATTTCTCCCGGAAACACTTGTACAATAAGTTCAGCTAAATACAAAAAATCGTGCCTTGACAATCTGTAAACGTTTGAGAATACTATTATTCAGTAACTTAAATTTTGCTTTGCATTTATTTATGTAATTAATAATCGAATAATTGTATACAATATTGGAATACTTCTGTATTAGCTATTTTATACGCAATTTTCTGGGCGATAGTCGATTCTATAAAAGCCCCAAATGATATTTGCAGGGGTTACAATGAAATGTTTTTTTTTCTATTGGATTTAGATCCGATTCTTTTAATAGCAGTGGAAAAAAAACTAGCAAAACGAAAAAAAAAAATTATTTATGTTAAGAATAATTACTATATCTGATGTTTAATTGACCATTGAAAAATTGGCTCTCAGTGGTGTATAAATAAAACATTTTTTTAACAGCCATATTTATGACTTGTTTCAAGTCTTTACAAGGACATGAATGTTTTGATATTCTAGTTGTACTTTGAGGTTAAGATACCGAAAAGTAGTTTTGAAATAAGTCAATAATGTGGCTGTAAAAAATTTTGTAAATGGAAATGTTTTGATTTGCGCAAAATATTATTTGTAAAAAATATATGAAAATGAAATACTTATACCATACAATATATGTATGTAGTTCCTAGAATTTAAAACAGTGAGCAAACTGCTTTGTATAGTATCATGCTAATGACTTGAAAAAGCTTGTTTAAATCCAAGTTACAGCCTTTCAAAAACCGTACAAACTTATAACAAAAAAAATTTGACTGCGTATATTAAGAAACAACTTAAAAATGAAGAAAAAACTTACTCAACATGTTTATTTTCTTGCAAAATTTGTTTAACAACGAATTTTGAAATCGTAATTCTATCATGGTTATCCAAATTTAAAGAATTTCCAAACTTCGCGAGGATTATTATTAAGTCCAAATCATTATTTTCTTTGAAACTCTGTAAATAATATTTATTATAATTAAAATGGATATTTTACTTTAAAATTTAAAATGCTTCAATACCTCTACAGAACTGAATGTTGATTTAACCAATATGCTTATGTTTGATTCTGTTAATTCACTTGAATCAACTTTACTGCTACGAAATGAAATCGAATTATATAATTCTTTGGTTGCGATAGTAGGAGTTTGAAGATGAGAACTGCTTGCCAACAAACTACTTAATAAACTTGAATTGAGGCCAAGATCAAGCTCAGATTCTGCAACTAGAAAATTTACGAGTCGTTAATACTACGTTTGATATAATCAATTACATAAACACAAATAACGCAGACAAAACTTTATACTTTTGATATGCATGATATTATTTGTTAGAAGCAAAGTTGTGCCATTTTAGGAGAATATGAGTTTAAAATCATTACTCAGAATTTACTAGTTTTATTTTTAAAATATTAACGTATTTTAATTAATTGCTGTATCAAATAATTTTTTGAGGCATATGTTAGAGTAAAATTTGAATAGAAACCTTGAACTAAAGATGCTCCACTGGGTATGACATTATCCTGATCGTCTTCTTCTGCATTTGCGACTTTAAAGTAAATAGAAATGTTTTGTTAATTTGATGTATTTAGAAAGAGAGGGATTAATTATATTCAATTTATTTTATGTTTCTTTTTTAAATGGTGTTCATTTAAATAATTTAACTTTATTGAGCAACGATATTGATGACCCTAACGCTCGACTTTCGACTAACAAACGCAAACAGATCGATTAGAATTTTGGAAAACAAATTTGGAGTTCAAAAATAAGATTTAAATAATGGCATAGTGTTGTGTTTTTAACTTTAATTATTCACATTTCGTTTTACAACGAGGAAACAAAAAAAAATCACTGAAACCTTTTTATCATAATATTGTTACTCAATAAAGAAAACAAAATAATTTGTGGAGTTAAATATAAGAATTATTCTTTCCACATTGAAAGAAAAAACTAGTAATTTTAAACTCTTTTTTTGCATGCATAAGACCGTTTTTTCATTTTTATCGTAATTGGTCAATTGTATGAGTATTTTTGTAGGACCATTTTGTAAAAGTAACACATTTTAATTTTCAACTTTACATTAATTTTTCTGTTAAAAAGACAAAAAGTGTATTTTTAAAATTTTAATATAAAATTTTACAACAATGATTATTTAATTAATGCAAAACATGAATAATAAATTTAATTTATGTAGGTTCACTACAAAAACTGTGAAGAAAAATTGACAGTCAAAAATTTTTTTTTCAAAATCTTCAAGCATTTTTATTTAGTAGGGATGATCGACATTTCTATTAGGTAAAAATGAAAAATTTTAAATTTGCAAAAAGTTCTACAGTTCTAGGTATATCACTTTACAAAATAGCCATTTTCTTGTTTTTACTTAAGGCATTTTATCAAGTAATAGAACAAAAAATATTTAATTTTTGTTTCCGGAACACAAATCTTTAAGTACGTAGGTACAAACATATGAAAACTTTCTTTTTAATTTTTTGAAAGAAAATAAAATTTTACCTTCTAAGACGACGTTTTTATGCACAACTCTAGATATTCCCAATTTCCAATCCGGGGCAGCTTTGGTTTTGTGTAACACATATTCTACAAGGTTTTCATCTTGAATTTGTGCTTTCGAAAATGCGTCAAAAAAATATGAAGACTCTTTGTCTATTTTAAAAGCCTGGAAAGCTAAAATTGTGTGAGTTAGTTTATCAGTTTAAAACATCGTAAACGAGCTGTGAATATTGGTATGGGAAATATTTTCCAACAAATCGTAAACTTTCCTACACAAATTCATATAAATGTTTCATGTAAAAATGTTTAGATACTCGAAAATAATAGTGCATTTCTACCGAATATGTGTAAGTACGAGTGATTGATGGCATCGTTTTATACAGGGTGATTTGCATTAAGTGTCACAAAAGGCTAGGGGGTGTAGGTGTAGACAAGAAAAATATTGTTTAGTAGGGGTCTATTTCCCCCAGTTTAGGTGGGAGGGGCAATTTCCTAAAAAAAATTACTTAAAACAGAAAATAAAATGATATTTTATAGCCTTTTTGAAAGCCAGAAACCTATTATAAAATTTACGTTTTAAATTAAGATGTTTGAGCAAACAGTATTTGAAAAGATAAACTTTAAAAAAAAAATGGTGAATTAATGGAATATAAAAAAGGATTTTAATAAACAATGTGATTGGAGGAAAAACGAAGAAATCAACTTTAAATTCCTGCAGTTGTTTTTAAATATTTTTTTCTGTTTTAAGTAATTTTTTTTTGAAAATTGCCCCTCCCACCTAAACTGGGGGAAATAGACCCCTACTATACAATTTTTTTCTTGTTTACACCTACACCCCCTAGCCTTTTGTGACACCTTATGCAAATCACCCTGTATAAAACGATCTAGATAAGATTTCCCAGAATGGAGAAAAAAAATCAAATTAAAGAAGATTGCAAAATTTTATATTTACCTGCTTCTTTAAAATCATCGACGTTAAATTCTTCACCCTTTTTAATAATTTTTATGATAATATCGCTCCCGCCATAATAACAATTAAGGAACATTTTCCTTATTTTTTAATTGTAGCAGAAAAAAATTTGATTGTCTGGTAAGTTTATTCTGAAAAGAGAAAAAACTTTGAATTTTCGAGATATAAAAATTGATTTTTCAAGATTTTTTGCATTCTTTGCAGTGCAATACAAAAAATTGCACCAAAAAGTAGAACGAAACATTTGTTTTTTATTTTTTTTTTCTTTTCTTCCGAATTCAAATGCGAGGTTTGTAGTTTTTTTTTTTGTTGTCTCAAAAAAGTACCACCACTACCAATACGGCCGCGGCGGCGTCAGTCATAGCTATCCCTTTTTTTCATCATTGAAAAATATTCAATAATAATTTTGAAGTGCTTGCTATACAAAACCAATTAATTTTTTAATGCGAAACTAGATATTGCAATTTAATTATTATTTCATTTAATTTCGGCCCAGTATTTCACATTAAGTGACTCATAATTAACTTTCAATGATGAAAGAAATGAATAGCTATGTTTGGTGCCTACTACCGCCATTTTGTAACACACACAATTTTTCGGTGTAAATGCACTTTTTTCTGAGTGATTTTTTTTTTTCTAATTCTCAAGTAATAAATTGTTAAAATTTAACAATATAAACATTGTGATGCTGTTTGTGAAGAATAATTTAAATAAATTACCTGATATTGATGATGTTTTACACACAATTTGTTCACTTTAACAAATTTTTTTTTCAGTTTTCTTTTTTTTTTCTTTTTTCTCCGTGCGTACGCGTTGTGTGAAGTGAACTGTCGGTGACGGTGTGCATTCGATGACTGGTCTTCTTCTGCAACAGCAACAGGGATGTTTGCGGAAATGTGAGGACTTGGTTTGTTTGTTTTTTTTTACACCGTGGTCGCACTCTCGCGGGCATTAAACAAATTCAACTTTGTGGAAGAGATGATATTTTACAAAAGAATGGAATGAAAAAACAGAATCATATTTTTGGGCTAACATTACCTATTGCGCAGCTACATTATAAACTTAAAAAAGACGCACATTGCACATATTACAAATTTTGTTTTGATGGAGGTAGCTACAAACCATAAATGAATCAGACATGAATGTAAACAGAAACGTTAAATATTAGGTATTTTTATTTGTATGTCAGCTATTACATGAAGCCTCAAGAGGCGCGACTCTTTTTTCGAATTTTCTTTTGATAATCATTCTGTGAGGCGCGTACTATTACACGATGCCTCTTGAGTCAAAGACTCAAAGTTGACATTTCTCTTTTGATTTAAGTATTTTTGTTGTTGTATTCCACCAAGAAGCAAAAAGAAATGAGAGGGAATGCTGAAAAAAGAAAGAGTGGAAAAAGAAACGTCAAAAAAGAGTCTCAGAATTTTGGCCCACGACTATCCGGTCGGATAATTTTTTGTTTTATCTTCTTTCTCTTTTGCACTCATTGGTTTTGAAAAGAGGCGCGCCTCTTGAGGCTTCATGTAATAGCTGACTATGTCTGATTTACACGAGAGACGAGAGATAAAATATTTTTTCTTTAAGATAACAGCAAAATGGATTTGTTGTTGCAAGTATGAAAAGAGTGATGACAGCTCTGGTTGGGTCACGGTGGTCGTAATTTAGATACAATAACTCTGACTTGGTCACGATAGCTGCAATTTTGGCGTCGTGTTTAGATTGTTTGTTATCGTACTCATTGTGTGTCAATGTCATTATTTCTGCATTATTAACCTTTTTTTTGTCATTCTTGTGTTCAATGAAAAAAATTTACATAAAAACAGAAATAATGACATTTTGTCACTCGTGTAAATCAGATAAACAAATGAATCGTTTATTTCAGAAACAGCATAAGTCCATTTTTCCCAAAAATTTTTTTTTGGAGATTTCTCATTTATGTATAGTTATTCATCTTCTGGAAAAAAATTAAGTATGTCAGACCCCCCCCCCCCCCCCCCAAATACGAAAACTGAAAGAAAAGGTTTAAAAATATATGGAAATATTTCACCCGGTGACAACATTTTTGACTGCTGAATACATGACTTTTTACCAGTTTTAAGTTATTTTGGCAGCAATCTTGACACGCACACCCTTTTGTTATACATCTATTAAAAGGTAAGTAATTACTCTATCTATATCTTTTAAATTCATTAAAATTGAACTCAGGGTTCAAAAGTTATAGCCAGATTTCTCGCGGTGGTAGCGTTTGTAACTGTTGAATATATGACATTTTACCAGTTTTTAATTATTTTTGCAGCCATCACGACACGCAAGCTTAAAAATCATACATCAATGAAGAGGTAAAGATTTACTCTATCTACTGCGATTTTATTCATTAAAATCAGAAGCAGGGCTCAAAAGCTATAGCTAGATGAAAACAAAAGTTTTACCAACAAAATATCGTTTTGAACAGAAACGACATAAGTCCAGCGACTTCAAAGGCTTAAAAACCCGCTAAGGTTTTAAAATGCGTCTTTAGCTGGATTATAATTATAAAATATCAGACATAAAAATAATTAATATTTCACGTTTCTGTTGACATTTCATGTCTGATTTACACGATCGACAAAATGTCATTATTTCTGCATAATGTATCTATTTTGTGCCATTATCGTGTTTTATGACAAAAAAATATAATGAAATAGAAATAATGACATTTTGTCACTCGTGTAAATTAGACATGAATGTCAACAGAAACGTGAAATATTAGGTATTTTTATTTGTATGTCTGATTTACACGAGAGACGAGAGATAAAATGTTTTTTCTTTAAAATAACAGCTAAATGGATTTGTTGTTGCAAGTACGAAAAGAGTGATGACAGCTCTGGTTGGGTCACGGTGGTCGTAATTTGGATACAATAACTCTGACTTGGTCACGATAGCTGCAATTTTGGCGTCGTGTTTAGATTGTTTGTTAGTCAGCTACATAATGAGTGCAAAAGAGAAAAAAGTTGAAAGAAAAAATTATCCGACCGGAGAGTCGTGGGTCGTGAGTCCGAGACTCTTTTTTGACGTTTCTTTTTCCACTTTTTCTTTTTTCAACATTTCTTTTTGCTTCAACACAACAACAACAAATTTTAAATAAAAAGAGAAATGTCAAATTTGAGTCCTTGACGGAAGAGGCATCGTGTGTAGTACGCGCCTCACAGAATGATTATCAAAAGAAAATTAGAAAAAAGAGTCAAGCCTCTTGAGGCTTCATGTAATAGCTGACTTATCGTACTCATTGTGTGTCAATGTCATTATTTCTGCATTATTAACCTATTTTTTGTCATTCTTGTGTTCAATGAAAAAAATTTACATAAAGACAGAAATAATGACATTTTGTCACTCGTGTAAATCAGACATACAAATGTGAACATAACTTCAGGAAACGTCAAATCTGTGGCCACAACCAATAACCGCTTAAGTGAGTTAAGACAAAAATTTTTCAGTGGTCTTATGATGCTTTCAAATTCAAAGTCTACATATTTTTACTGTTTTAACTATAAAAAACGATAGATTAAAACCATCTACATCGAGTTAGTAAAAGATTGAGTTGTTTTTGAGGTAAATTAAAAAATGCGGAGCATTATAGTAAAACTAAATTTTGTTTTCTTTTTCGACTTAAGCGGTTATTGGTTGTGGCCACAGAAATATTATTTGGTATGTGCATTATAACCATGCCGGATTTACACGATCGACAAAATGTCATTATTTCTGCATAATGCATCTATTTTGTGCCATTATCGTGTTCTATGACAAAAAAATATAATGACAGAAATAATAACATTTTGTCACTCGTGTAAATCAGACATGAATGTCAACAGAAGCGTGAAATATTAGGTGTGTTTTTTTGTTTATCTATATAGATTTTGTGCAAAAAAACGACATCGGGATTTTTGAAATCCATGCAAACATTTGGCAACACTGTACTATACTTTGGCAGCAGTCTGTCAAAAATGTTGCTTTTGTTTTTATTTTATTTTAATTCCGAAGTGGGAAGGCCATTACATCCATGTTGGATGCAAAGAAAAATTTTCATATGGCTATGGCATCCATGTTGGATTCAAAATTTTTTTTTCACAAAAAACCAAAAATGATCTGTATATTCTTAGCTTCATTTTAAGACCATGACCATTAACATTAGTTGCGTCGTTCTTGTGTTATAAGCGTTTGAAGGTAGCCATATTGAATTTTTTTTCGATTTTTTAAAAATCAAATGTGGAAACTTTTTTATTTTTATTTCTAATTTTTCGAAAAAACTTTGGTAATTTTATATACATATCTGTTGAACAATCTTATCAGGATCCATTTAAGACTTTTATCTGAAAAGTGCATTGCGTATATCTCGAGATATTAACATTTCAATGCAACCATGTCAAACAAATTTTTGATTATTTTTTTCTATAAGAGTTTTTTTCAAACCTCGTTTTCTCCGCTTTTTTTTTTTTGTTAATATTTTCAGATATTTTTGTATGAACACAACAATTAAAATACCTTGGCAATACTGTTTTCTATCGAGAGAAAGTAAAATCTGGATAATTATCTGGATTTTTGAAAAATCTATACAGATAAAGTTTTTGTTGTATTTAACACGTAAATTGTTTCGATTTCAAAAATCTCGATGTCGTTTTTTTGCACAAAATCTATATAGATAAACAAAAAAACACACCTATTATATATATATAGGTATTTTTATTTGTATGTCTGATTTACACGAGAGACGAGAGATAAAATATTTTTTCTTTAAGATAACAGCTAAATGGATTTGTTGTTGCAAGTATGAAAAGAGTGATGACAGCTTTGGTTGGGTCACGGTGGTCGTAATTTGGATACAATAACTCTGACTTGGTCACGATAGCTGCAATTTTGGCGTCGTGTTTAGATTTTTTGTTATCGTATTCATTGTGTGTCAATTCTGCATTATTAACCTTTTTTTTGTCATTTTTGTGTTCAATAAAAAAAATTTACATAATGTAGAAATAATGACATTTTGTCACTCGTGTAAATCAGACATGAATGTCAACAGAAACGTCAAATATAAGGTATTTTTATTTGTATGTTTGATTTACACGAGAGATTATCGTGATTTATGACAAACAAATAATAGAAATGATGACATTTTGTTATAAATGCATTTTGGAATAAACGTCAACAGTACTTCACGAAAAGACAAATATTATTTGTATGAAATCGTATGAGCTATATCGCGCTTACCGGCAGCGATTTAACGAAATATTTTATTTGAATCGGAGTATTCGGAGTGCCGAATCCATCTACTCTTTTATAAACCGAGCACCTCTACGAGCTGGCGATTTTCATAAAAAATCGATAAAAAAAAATCGCCACAACGATTAAACGGAGTGATTAAAAAGGAAATTCTAAAAAAAAAACTATTTAAGGCCTTGTCTAGCAGGGCGCAATCCAGTGAAAACTATTGACTTTTGACCAAATATATATATTTTGTAAAAATATAATAAAAGGGTAGAACGCATCACCGGACTACGCCCAGTTTAACCAGGCCTTAAAATTCTAAATATTCCAACCGTCTCGTGTAGACTAGGTGTTAAGATTATTTTATCATCCCTGTTTTTTTTTTCTTGTTGACAACAGAAAGAATGATGTATGTGAGAATATGAATGTTTGTGTATTTCTTTCTCTTCTCTCTGGCTAGTTGGTAATTTGGGTATCTGCCGCGCAAAATCTACGAACTAGAAATACAATCTACATAGCAGGCGATAGAAATAGAAAATTAGTTTGTTAAAATGAAGATTGAGGAACAATCTGAAAGAATAAAACAAAATGTAGGTATTTGAAGAAATATGAAGTGTTTTCTTTTAATATTAGTGAATATTTCCACAAAATTTAAAATTCCAAGATTGTTGCCGGTTGCATCTTAAAGAAGGCTGAACTCAGAGAATTCCTCATCCGTAAGCCCGCAAGAGATGGTTCCTCTGGTGTAGAGATGTGTGTCATACCCTCACGTATTGAAATCATCATCATAGTTACCGAAACCTAACAGATCTTGAGTCATCACCGGAAAGTTGCGTGGTCAGCGTGCAAAATCAATTTGACGATTTAATGAATATCGCCACACGTCATGTTCTGTTGCTTCAAGGAGTGGTGGGTCAAAGATTTTGGCCAGCAGTATTCACCGAGCGCTCATAATATGTTTCGAAACTCAACTAAAAAATCCTACTTGTTTAGCTCATAAATATTTCCTTTCAGTTGGCTAGTGAGTGGTTTTTTTCGAGTTGTGATTCTCATACAGTTATGAACCCTCGGTGAATACGAGCTACGGCCCCAAGAACAAAATTAGTCCAAAGAAGCCATTGTCAGTGTTTTTGTACTCTGTTGTGGAGAGTCGAGACTGAGGAGGAATGGATTTACGAAACCTCTGGAGGAGTTTGCCGAGGCCATTTAAATTGGGGAAGGACGTCTGAGGACTCTATTGTTTTTCTTACCAGGCTAAAAGTCTTGTGTTTAAAGCCTCTCATAACAAATAAAAGGAATATGTATATTGAATTGATTTATAATTTTTTTTAATTACACTGGTCTGCAAAATTTAACTTTTTTTTTCTCCTTCAAATAATTTTTTGATATTATGAAAGATTAGACTTTCCTGAATCTAAATCTGGTATCATAAAAATTCTATCAGGTGCCATTTTTGTAAAAATGATTTTTGAAAAATGTGAGTAGTTCCTAAAAAATCCCTCTTTTAGATTCATTTGAACTTGTATATATTTAAAACTATTTGTCGCATTGAGCTCAAATTTGGAGGACTTATTCTTCATAATATGACCTATCGATTGACACCAAATATGTTCTTTTACATTCATGTTTACTCATTTTTTAAAATACTGATTAACAATAAAAGCAGACATTTCGAAATCCTTCACTTTTTAGTAAATCCTACATGAAGAAAAGCACCTTAATTAAGGAAAATGTAAAATATCAATGCCCATTATATTTAAAAAGTCAACTATGTAAAGAAAACCAAAATAAAAAACATTAAACAAAATTTTTACGTGTTTTGTAATTTTATATACAATTTTTCTATTCAGAAATATCTTATTTTTAATAAACTATTCGATAAATTGCCTTGTAAAGCTTCAGATTTGTTTCTCCTAGAAACAACTGTACACTTTTCTTATAGTTTTTGATATGCTGAGTTAGAATCCGAAGTGAAAAAAATTCTATCACATCAGGATTTTAAGATATTCGCATTAAAGTATCACAAAATCACAAAATTTTTAGAAAATCTCAAAAAAACTACTTTATCTCAAAAACCAGAGCTGGCCGAAATTTTTTGAGCTCGGATTCAAAATCAGCACACTAAAGTCCATTAGAAAAGTATACTTTTGTTCTAGGGAGAAAGATATATTAATTTTTAGAGATCAGTTTCTTTATGGTAAGATAGGCCAAACCTTCTAAACTTACTTAAATTAAGATATCTCGGAGAAAAAAAGAGATATTGAGAAGATTGCAATTGAATTTGAAAGAAAAAAATAAGTTCTTTCATAAACCGTATCAATTTCAATTGAAAAAGATTACATTATGCCAAAATATTTCTTCGAAAACAGCAAAAAAATGGGTTTTTGAGATTTTCTAACGGGAATATTTTAATAACGTGACGTGCTAGGTCAATTCTGACTTCGGATTCGGAATCAGCATAAAAAAATCCTTTAGAAAAGTATAGTTTTATTTAAAGGAGGATTTCCTTGCAGACCACTGTTATCAGAAGAAAATGAGAATGACAATTAAAAAAAAAAAAAACAGTTTTGCGTAAGTTACTTTTTCATAAAAATTAAAAGTGAAAAATAGTGATTTTTCAAATTTGTTTTTCCTGGAATCAGCAATTCACATAATGGTCGTGTTTTTTGAAAAAGTGAATAACCAGCTCAGCAAATTTAACAAATATTTAAAAATTTTATTAAATTCTATGACGGTGTCTACATTGGATTGCCTCATCCGACTTTTTTTGACTTTAGACACTCTGGTCGAAGAAAAAGTCACAAAAAATCCATAAAGTTTTAAAAAATTTTAAAATATATGGATTTTTTTTTGACATTTTCTTTCGACCAGAGTGTTTAGCGTCAAAAAAGTCTGATGAGGCATTTATGCACACACGTCAAGATATTCAAAAAAAAAAGTATAATAATATTATGAAATAAAATAAAGCCTCAAGTAACATTTTGCTAATCTGGAGATACATATCTTGTGGATCATTTTAAAAATAATATTTTAATGGAAAAAAATCAAATAAAGATTCGATTAACGATTAATAACTCTGGTCAACGAAGGGTTTTAGTGCGCTGAATTCGAATCCAAACTCAGAATTTTTCCATCACGTCAGGTTTTTGAGAAAATTAAAAAATTAAGGTTTTTTGCAATTTTTGAAGCTGTGCAGCAATGTGGGGTAATTTTTTTCAACAAAATTTTTAATATTTTCTAAAAGTTCTAATCTTATTCTTTCAAAATCAGTTTAAATCTTAAAATCTTTATTTGTCTTTTTTTTTCCCTACATATACATATAGGTATGTAGTTTTAAATAAAATGCTTAGGTATATCGTACGTATAATAGCAGAAACACATACAAAGCTTTCAACTAGATATTGTTCCCAAAGTAAAAGATATATTGGAAAGGTTTAAACTGGATTTTAATGAAGAAAATTATGACTTTTAGAAATCATGCACAGAGTAAGGTTTTTAAAACTTTAAAACACGTACATATATCTCAAAAATTTTGTTGACGAGTCTAATTTGTATTTTGAAAACAAAATTCCAAAAATCTCAACCTATTAAGTATGAATCGTTCATATTTGCATAGAAGCAACAATATTCATTATTTAGGGTATTATTAGTTGTAGGTTATTTCAGTTATTAAGTATACAGTAGCAGCGCAAACGGAACTATGATGCCTCTTCGCTTGAGGCTATCACTAACAAAGTTATTGTAAGCTACGATACATCTTGTAGAGCTACTATATCCTCATATTGGCTATCGTACAAAACATAGACGGAGCTATGATGACTCTTTGCTTAAAGAGCTATCACAAACGAAGTTCTGGTAAGGTACGATACATCTTGCATAGGTTCTCTGCGCAAAATAAAGCTACTACATCCGCATATTGGCTATCGTATTCAAGTGGACGTTGTCACGGCTAAATAAGTCGGATACGATAGCTCTTGCGATTTGGTACAATGCCTTAATTTTTTTTCTTTAAAATAAGAGCTGAATGAATGTGTTGCTGCAAGTATGGAAAGAGTGACGACAGCTGTAGTTGGGTCGCGGTGGTCGTAATTTGCGTATAATAACTCTGCTTTGGACACGATAGCTGGAATTTTGGTCTTGTTTTAAAATTTTTTGTTCCGGTACCCGAATTTCAAAATGAAAATTTCTGAGTGTTCTTTAAGGCTTTATGGGCACATCCTTATAAGGACTATAACTAGTTTTACGTTAGGAAGTACGAATATACGAATGAACCATGACATCCGCTCAACAACAACTCATCTTCCCCATCTAATGAAAGTCAAATTTGTTTCTGACAACGAACATACCAAAGTGGTCCCTATGGGTCTAGGATCTACCCTATTCGTTTTCTTCTTCTTCAAAAAAAAAAAAAAAAAAAAAAAAGAAAGACAATTTAAAAATTTATAATCAACCAAGCCAAAACAAATCATCAAACGACGCACGTTGGAAAAAAAAAAAACAAAAATTAAAGAAAAATTCCATCCGTTTTTGTGCTGCGCAGCAGATATCTCAAAAAGAGATGCGTATAGAAACAAGTATCTATCTATACCAGGTTTTTTGAATTAGGAATTTTTTCCACAAACCTATACAACATCGGCATATTGCAAACAAGAAGAAGAACAACAACAAATAATGTGACTTTTTCCTTTTAGCTAAACACCAAGGCCCTATAAATAGATCTTTTAGCCCGATCAATTGAAAAGGCACATTGTATACTCTGCTCCTGCATGTTTTCTGTTGCTGCACTCTCCTCGATCGTATAGAAAGATGCATCATGGCATTGCGTGCTGGCACGAGTCTTCCAACTAAGTCCATATATAACTACAACAACGACGACGGTGAAGATCGAGGTCCATGTCGTCGTTGTTTTTAGTATTTACCAATGCCGTTCCCCAATCTCGATGTTTGTATGCTGGCTGTCGCCTTTATGATTACTCTAGAGAATTTTTATAGATTCTTGCGCTCGCTCTTTTTATAGGGAAAAAAGGCCGAAGGAGGCCCCAAGAACATTGTGTAAATCTCACCTACGTGTATTTTTATAGTGGATATCTCTCTAATAGGATATTCTGCTGTTGCTGCTTCGACGACTTCGGCCTCCTGCCCAGCCCCAAACCTGGGCACAGGCGCAATCCCTTGGTGGATTGAATTCCTATATATTCTCTCTTTCATCTCGTGAGGCTTAAAATAGCCCGTGCGATTCTAAATGAAATTGTAATGCAATGCAAGTTATTCCAAAATGAGGAGCAGAAAAAAAAAAATAACAAACTTGCAACAGTTGGCAACAGAAACAACAACAAAAAAATTACATCGAACCGCCTGGACACAAGGCGCATATATCGGCTGCTGGTTCTGTTGCTGCTGCGGCAGCCAGCTACTGATCAAGCGCTGAAGCTGGTCAATACTCAGTATTTGTTTTTATGGATTCAGAGTCAGCAGAATCCCAGATGCTCAGTTTTTGTTGTTGTTGTTGTTTTGTGTTATTATGGAACTCTGTTTGGCTGATTCCTCTCCTCTCACAAGTCTCCTTCGAACAAAAAAGTTAAGAAAAAAAATAACTTAGAGTTCGTTAGCCCGTATTATGGCGATGTAAATTATCGGACCTCGAGACATGTTTTGCGATACATTTGTAATGGCTTCGATATTGTATATGTTTCTATGATATCGAAGGGGGCTCTGGGTTGTAAATATATTTTCTAGTTTTCAAGGTGAACGAGATACAAATATTTTATTCCTTTTTTGGATTTCGTTTTTTTTTTTTTTCTCAAGCCTTTAAGTCTTAAATAGTAGATAGGTCTCTCTTTCTAGTTCGTATATATTGATGGATTGATGCATTAAGGTTACGCATACAAAATATGTATATCATTGTTTTCTTGAGAGAGATTTTCTATAACTGGCAATCGTGTTAGGATGTGAAGGATTTATCGCCTAATAGGGGGCTTTTGTGTTTTTTTTTGCTAGCTCTGCTGTAAAGGCAGGTTTAAGTATTTTATTTCTTGACAGGAATTTTTTTTTTTTTTTTTCAAATAACTTGAAAGCATTTAAAATCTATTTCTAGATTTTATTGAGTTTTTATAAAAATCATAATTAAATATTTGTCAAGTTTTTATTAGAATATTGTTCATCAGAATTCTAAGGATTTTGTCCTTTTTATCAAATTTTATATAATTTCAGACCTTCAATATCAATTTGATTCAAAAGAATTTTTGTGACAAATTAACTCTCGCTCAAAGTTAATAAATTTTGATTGTTTGAACAATTGTTTTCTTGTTTTAAATAAATATTTATTCCGTCATTGAATATATTATTCAAAATAAAATATTCGCATTCGTCGATGAAAAGATTCCAAAAAAAAAAAATGCGAGAAAACACCTGATTTATTATTTCTAACTTGAAAAGATTAATTTAAAATGGAATTTTGGTATTAAATTAACTTTTTTTCATAAAAATGAAATTGAAACTGAAATAATAATAATATTTGCAAAGAACAAACATGTTAGGGAAATTCCCAACAAAACAGATTCCATTCTTTTGTGAATCAAATGATCGACAGAAATCGTCAATATAATGGCCAAAATCATATGATCAGTGTTTGTTTTCATGGAGACTAAAATTGTACAGTATTTAAGTAACAAAGTTGAAATATTTAAAGAAAGATCTCTTATGTGGAAAAGAAATTTCAATGAGTTCCACAGTCTTTTTAAGATTATAATTTTAATTCTTATATTTATATTTTAACCCTAGTCTACTCATTTATTTTGGAAAACAAAAAATAATAATAACAAGACACATGTAGACCAGTGCCAAAGCCTTCAAAAACATTAAAAAGTAAAAAAAAAAATCATAGTAGAAAAGGAGGGAAATATGATGAGAATGAAACGAAAAACAAATTACAGGCGAGCCAAGTTCGGGAAATGGTTTTATTTGAGTTTTAAACCCTCTGTAGGCACACCTCTTTTTTGCGAATTTGGTTTATACTTTTTCACGTTGCTAGAACTTTTTTATGTCTCACTTATTTATAGAGAATCATATATGAAATTGATGTAGAATTTTCTGATGAATTCGAATATTGTATTTACAATTCCAAAAAAATGTATTTTCACCCTCATAATGACACTTTTTTGTGGCCACTTTTTATTTTTGTCCTGCCAAATTCGCACCCGTGTGCCGACAGAGGGTTTATGGTAAAAAATGGTATATAATCTCGATTTCGGCAAAACTACAAGTAATATGGAAAAAAGTTGTATAGAAAAGTTGTAGGTAATATAAAGATCTACAATTTTTGTATATGGACAATTTTTTCACATAACCTCAAAATGTATGTGAAAAATTCAAATAACCGAGTTTTTGGTTTCTTACTTTTATCTTTTTCACAAAAATGTTTTTTTCTACGAAATTTTGTGAAAACTTACCTTATTATGTCCCAAACACACTGTTATTTATTTGACTTCAAATATTTATTTTTTTCACCTAATTTTGACTTAATATAAAAAATCGAAAATTCACATGTCAAAATATACTCTTTTTTTTAAAGTCGATTGGAATTTCGTTCACTAAAATGTCTCTGATGGTGTAAAAACAATTTAAATTTTTTCATTTTTCATTTTTTTCGATGTGAGTATGCTAGGCTCATAGCTAGTTGCTGAATTCAAATGTAAACGAAATTATAGGAAATTATTTAGCTAAGTGCATTCCACGGTAGTTTCTTCTACATTTTTTTATGTAGGTATTTATGTTTTTACTTTTGAGTCTTATGAGTCGTTATATATTGTGGAACTCATTTATCACAAAAGGGGAACTCCTATACATAAGGTTTAAATCAAGTACTGATAATGTGATATTCGAATGCAAAAGAAATTTTCCTATATAATACTGTGTATTAATTAGGTACATTCCACATTTCATTTTCGAAAAAAAAATAACTTGTTTAATAAAATTTAAGTTCTTCAATACTACATTAGATTGTTTAGTGAATTTTATGTGGAAAATTGTTTCATTTTTTCCTGTAATTGATTTTTTTAACATTCGAATTGTACAAATAAAAAATTGCTTTGAATAAAAACTTAAAAAATTCTTGGAGATGTTTCTTACATAAATATTTTTGTATATAAAATATTCTTCAAAAAAAAAATGTCTCATCCCATTTTTGAGAAATTATTTTTCGACACAAATTAAAATTTTCAAAAAATTCACTAACCTGTTTATTGAATAAATTTTTTTTTATTAACAAATACTATTTAAATGATTCCATATAAAAATGTTCCTTAATATCGGTTTAGTAACTTGGGAGAAAGCTAGAAATCAAAAAAAAAAAAATAGTTCTATTACCTTCAATAATGGTTGAACAAATATTTTTTATCTCAATTTTAAGATTATTAAGCTATGATTACACGGTCAACGAAATCGGTCAACGCGTTGACTCTCTGACGTCAAGAAAAAATCCATATTCTCTCTGTCATCTCACCGTCAACGTTCACAGTGTCAATGCCTAAAACATTGACTATCACACGATTGACACTATTGCGTCAATGTTGTCCTAAATTACGTTGACCCGCAGGTGTGTCAACGTGACGTTTACTTAGCAGTGTCAACGCGTTGACTCACAAAACTTTGTTGATCACACGGTTTGACAAGCAAAAATTTAAATTTTCCAAAAATATTTTTAAACAAAAAAAGCGGAGAAAATGAGATTTGAAAAAAGCTCTCATAGAAAAATTAAACGAAAATTTGTTTGACATGGTTGCATTCAAATGTAAATATTTCGAGATAAACGCAGTGCACTTTTAAGATAAAAGTCTTAAATGAATTCTGATAGGATTTTTGAACGAATGTAAATGTAAAATTACTAAAGTTTTGTCAAAAAATTAGAAAAAAAATAAAAAAGTTTCGACGTTGATTTTTTAAAAATCGAAACAAAAATCAATATGGCCACCTTCAAACGCTTATAGCATAGGAACGCGGCACCCAATGTTAATGGTTATGGTCTTAAAATGTAGCTTATTATACATATACAAATGGTTTTTGGTTTTTTGTAAAAAAAAAGTTTTTTGCATCCAACATGGATGCCACGGCCATACCGAAAAGTTAAAAAAAAAAAAAAAAAAAAACAAAAAGGTGAAATGATGAAATGAGAACCCCCGCCCTCTAAAACGGTACATCATTCAAAAACTTGTCCTACAAAAAATGTTCCCAATCCAACTTTCATCACATTTCTATACAAAAAACAATGTCATTCTGAAACGATGACACGGTATTAAATTCTGCCCCGTCAACGCTGGGACAGGGTCATTGCGATGACACCCAGTCCTAAAACCCTGTCAACGCGTCCCAATGGCACTGACAGAGAGATTACACGGTCATCGAAAATAGTCAATGCGATGACCCAAAAATGTGTGTCAACGCGAGAGTCATCGTACCCGTCAACGCAATGACAGCAGTTTTCGTTGACGATCACACGACGTGACACTATTGGGACAGATTGTGACGTCATTTTTACGTCAGAGAGTCAACGCGTTGACCGATTTCGTTTATTTGGTAGGCACTCCGAAAAATCGATTGCTAGACACCTCTAGAATATACACACCAAATATGAGCTCTTAATATTAATGGGAAGGTCCTCCGCTTCGCAATTTTCCATTTTTTTACATCAAGCTTCTACTAAAAAAAAAATCATTTTTTTTAAGTCGACTTTTTAGCAAATGTCTTCACATATTCTTGTAGGAAATTGAATGCTCTACAAAAAATTGCTTAAACACATTTTTCGTTTATCTAACCGTTTAATAGATATTTGAGGTCCAAAAATCAAGAAAATCTTTAAAAATTCGTTTTTTGTTCTAAATTTTGTAACAAATTGAAAAATTATAATCATCAAACGCGCAAGACATATTCTTGTAGGAAATATGTAGATTGTTTCACAAAAAAGGTCTTATTAACTTTTTTCATTAATCTAACCATTCTAAAGATATTCGACGTCAAATTAAAAAAAAAATATAAAAACATTTTTTACTTTTAAAAATTTTCTAATTCACTGAAAATTCATTATTTTCAAATTAACAAGATATATTCTTGTAGGGGCTTAAACGTTCTATAAAAAATTTTCTCAGAATCAAATTGATTGCTTTAACCGTTTAGAAGATATTCGTATTATTATAATTTTTCAATTTGCTACAAAATTAAGAACAAAAAACGAACTTTTAAAGATTTTCTTCATTTTTGGACCTCAAATATCTATTAAACGGTTAGATAAACGAAAAAAGTGTTTAAGGCCTTTTTTGTAGAGCGTTCAATTTCCTACAAGAATATGTGAAGACATTTGCTAAAAAGTCGATTTAAAAAAAAAATGATTTTTTTTTAGTAGAAGCTTGATGTAAAAATGGAAAATTGCGAAGCGGAGGACCTTCCCATTAATATTAAGAGAATCGATTTTTCGGAGTACCAAATCAAAAAAAAAAAGAATTTCAATTTTTTTGACCCACCCTAATGTACATACATATATGTATATCAACATTTTGTTCAATATTTTTCGTATCAAAAAATTTTTTTTTTATTTCTTTTAGGTATTACCCATTTTTGCATCACAGCTTCAAATCAGTGATTGGTTTTGTTAAAAATATTAATTTATTTTTTCACACTCTTTTTGTTCGAAGACAATCAAACAAAACAAAATCTTATTTCAATTTTGATTTATTAAATCTTTCAACATATCCAGACAAACGGCCATTTGCCCCCGCTAAAATTGTAACCCTTTGTTCTCTATTGACAAGCAGTTTTTTTTTTTTTTTTTCATTTCTTTTTTTTTTTCTATTCAACTTTCCTTTGGCAAAACAGCAAAATAATATACAATTTCATCTTCGATTAATCGCAAATTTTATGGCAAATCTCAATTCAAAGATCGATTCTTTTATAATTCAGCGTCAAATCCTCCATTCGCGGCATAACAATATGACCGATACTTATCTGGATCGAATTCGAAGCGAATGAAATTATGATCAAAGGGATCAGTTTAGAGTTTTTTTTAAATAATTTTTGATATGAAAAGAGTTGCACATATTGACTGAAGACAGATTTATATAGATTGTTAGATGGTGATGGAGGGGTTGGGTATAGTAATAAAAAATTGATGCAAGAGTCCTATAAAAAATATTATTGGCTGACGTAATTCTCCTCTTTAACAATACAAAATACGTTAAAGAGCATTTCGATGGGTCTTATAAGTCGCACCACACCGCAACCATCATACAATAACAGCTAAAGCTACTCGTATAACTTGTACCAACAGCAGCAACAGCGCCATGGTATAAAGTAGCATCAAGCAACACCAGGCGGAACCAATAAATCAAAATTTAGGTCAAATTTCTTTTCGAATCAAATAAATAATACAAAAAAATTGTATGTTTTTATCTTTCTTTCTCTTTCCCTCTTTTTATAAAATTCGATATATGAATTGATGATGCCGCAAGAAATCACAGAAGATTATAAGCACACGCGCAAATAAGAGCTTCAGCTAGAAGCACCAAAACCATCACAAAGGGCATAGAGCAGATCTATGGAAAAAAGGCATTAAAAACGCTTTGGAGTTTTTTTTTTTTGTATAGTAAATTTATTCAAATGATTTTATTAATAATCTTGATTGATGATGACGACGAATTTGACGATGCTGATGGGCTTTTTGGTATAAAAGCAGATGGTTTTTTTTTTCCAAATGCACATAATAAAACATGTGGAAGTGGATTGTTGAGTAAAAAAAAATAAGACGAATTAGAGACAGACCAATGACGGAAATTTTTATAAAATTGACCCAATTTTTTTTTTGAACGAAAAGTTTCGGGATTTAAGACATTGGGAATTGGTTGGTTCGAAGAGTAAGATAATTTTTGTAAAAACGAGAAAATACTTCGTACTATGATTTTTGATTTGTTTGAAACACAGCTGTAAAAATATCAATTGAAAAAAAAAAATGCATTTAAAGTTAACAAAAATATTTATTGCAACTGAAAAAAAATTGCATCAAAAAAATTTTTTTTTGGTGCACTGAAAAATATTTGCATAAAAAAAAGTTATTGAAAATAAAAATATTTTGCATTAAAGAAAAATTTATTGCTAGTAAAAAATTTTCTAAATAAAAAAAAAAAATCTATGCAAAATATGTGCATTAAATATTTCGTCGAATTTCTTACAATTTTGACTATTTGGACTTACATTGGGTTCAATAAATAGATAATGTATAGTTAAATAAATAGCAGAAATTTGACTTTTTTTTTCAGTGCAGAAAAATAAATTATATAATTAATTTTTTTTTAATTTGTAATGGAAAACAAATGCATTAAATTTTTTTTTTAAACACTGGTTTGAACAAAGTCCGAACTGAACTAACTTCCAAAGGACTTGGGACCTGTAATATGGAAAAATTGGTTTCGATCTACTTTGAGGTAATTTTAGAATATATTAGTTCCAAACGTCCTAATAAAAAGTGTCTATGGGCTAAACTCTTTATCGCAAGAAGGGTTTCCGATATATTTTACATTAATCTATTTTACCCTTATTTACCCTTTAACCCCCTTTTCATCATCATATTCTCATAGAAGATTATTATTTATGAATCACGAATATTATAATGTACCTTCTTGTGTATTTTGTTTGACTATAATGTTATGATTTTAAGTGTTTTTTTTTTACAAATCTGAGCATATATGTTCCCCCATAACTTCTAAACTACTTTACATAAGTTGACAAATGATGTAACGTTAGAAGCGTCTTGTTTGTTCGCTAGTTATAGGCTTTGTAGAGATACCCTTTAGGGACATAAATCACAAACAATTCGGGTTTTAGTTTTTGAACCCATTTTTTGTGTTAAGTATAACTTGATGAAGTGTTTGTAAACACACTGTACCTTAAAACAAAAGTGTTTAGTGCATAAAGTTTGGCTCTAAATGACGCCATATTAGTAAATTTAGTAGGGAAGGGCAAATTTATTAAAAATTGACTTAATTTGAAAAAAAAAATTGTAAAAATTTCAACGTTTTGCACCAACAATAATGTGCTGTAACGTTTTGTAAAGCCAAAAAAAATATTCTTGTATCTTGTTTTTAAATATAGCTGATTAATGAACCAGTTTTTGAAAAATTAATTTTCAAAAAAAAATATGGCTTTTTAAAAAAAAACTATTTTTTTTTTTATCGAAATCGACAAAACATTTTTAGATCCAGTTTTCTGTTTTTGTTTAAAAACAAATAAGAGCATTGAATTTTGAGAACTAAATTAGTACTTAATAACATCAAATTTTGAAAAAAAATTATTTCGAAATTTTTTTTCAAAATTTTGATTTTGAAAAGTAATTTTTCAAAAACTAGTCCATTATACAGCTTTATTTGAAAACATGTTAAAAGACTTAATTTTTGGCCTTTACTAAGAGCTGGCTTCTACATTTTAGATATATCTTTGATTTAGTGCTTAATATGTATCAATGACATTCTTTTTGTTTTGTTGCCTGTGAAAAAACATTTCTTGTCCAATTAGGTCTTCAGTTCTATCCAAAATTAAAATTTTCTGGAATAAAATTTGCAACATTGTCACAATCTAATGTAGATTAGTTACAAAAAAAAAAAAAAACCTACTCTCTGTCTATAAAATTCTTTTAAATACAACACCTATCTGTTTACTTTTCCTGACCAGTCACAATTTTTTTTATCCATCAACTTATATAGCAAGCAATTTTTCCAGCTTAGTAAACAAGAATGCAAATGACCATTTTGGAATTTTAAATAATAAAAATCCAATCGTCTAGAGTGGCTAAACTAAACTACTGCAAAAGTCTCGAGACTCGTTAGTTTGTTGTTGTTGTCGTCGTGAGGCACATCTCATCTCATCATCATCGTGTCGTTGGACTTGAAAAAAATAAAAATAATGCAAAAGCGTCACGCAATGTGACCAAGAATATAAAGAAAAAACAACAAAAACCCCAGAACCATCACGTCTCCACTCACTTTTTTAGATCAAAAAAAAAAAAAAAAAATGTCTTACATTCAGAAGCTATCTACTATTTTTAAAGGTAAGTTAGAAGAAGGTTGAGACACTCCAGGCCAGCTTAGTAAGTCTTGTTCCTGTTCCTATTCCTCTATTTTTTTGCTATTCCGTGTGTGTCGGTCGTGAACAACGTGCGATCGATCCCGCAAAGAAATATGTCTTTGAATTCAAATTGACAAGATAATGATAAGTTAGCAAAATAGGTTAACTTTCATTGCATGACCATCACCATTCCATTCTCTCTCTTCTATATCTCTCTAAGAGCCGAAGTATTGTGTCAAATTCGAGGCATAGCAATCGGCCATGCGCCCGCCATATACGAAGAAAAAAAGTGAATGAATAAAACATAATTGGTCCTAACTAAGTGCCTGTGGGTACCCCATCATACTACGACGATTATTTTATTCAACTTGGGTCCAAGTGAAATTTCGCATGCGATTTCTTTAGACAAAATTTAGCAAAGAGTCTTTTAACAATGCCCGGTGATCTCATCAAGTGCGATCGATAATGAGTCTCGTAATGGCATACCGCCTTCTGGCGTCTCTTCAGTCTTCACCTGATGTCAGACTTATATTTATTTATATGGCGTACTACATCATGACACTTATTCTATTATACGCTTCAATAGTTTCCCACCAAGACTCAAATAGCTTTCTTGTTATTGTTGTCTCATGTTTAGACCAAAAAGATCTTGTTATAGTTCTAGATCAAGTCTTTTTTCAAAGTGCGGGTGCGTTTTTGGTCGGAATGTGGATCAGATTTGCGATATAATTTGCGTGTGACATGGAAATCTGGTGCATGTGAGTTGAATAATGAGCCTGTCGCCCTTCATTCTTGACTTGAATTGGTTTTAACAGTTTTTTTTTTTTTTTCATGAACGACTGAGGCTTTTGTTGAATACAAAAAAAAATAAAGAACCGGCAAAATGTGTTAACGCAAAAACCACACCCATACAAGAATGTAAACATTGTCCATATAAAGTTGGTTAACAATTTTTTTGTTTTTTGTTTGTTTTTTTTTTTTTTTTGATCTGAAAAGAGTATCACGGTTAGTACAGACTGCAAAGACCCCACCTTTCTATGAGCTGAAAAAGCTTGATTTGATTTTCCAGGAAAATGTTTTCTTCTTTTGAATGTTTCAGAAGACTATGAATGCGGCAATTTTGTAAGTGGGAGTGAGACAATTTAATTGCCATCATTTTCATGCTCGTTGGACTGTTTTTCATGTGCAACTGCAGATTGAAAAAAAAAAAATATGGGTGCTAAGTGTTTTGTTAAGCTTCAGTGACTTTATTCAGAGATCATGCAATATCACATGAAAAAAAATGATGAGAGTAAAAAAATTTTTCTTTAAGGTTGTTTGTTTATTTATTTTTAATGAGATGATCTAGTTAATGGGGAAATCGTATTAGGGTAACTTTTTTATTTGTATTTTAAATAATTATGGAACTTTGCAAAAAGTAAATTGATTGATACAGTTTGATAGTGCTTAAAGAGACCTTTCTTTTGATATATCACTCGATAGATTTAAAGAATTTGGGTTTGAAGATATCTCTTTACAAAGTTATGAAAAATAATGTTTATATTGCAAATAACTCAGAAACCAGGTATGATAATAGCTTTTGAATTTCATTTATTGATAACTCTTTAAACGTACTTTCTTTTGATGTCAAACTTGATAGATTTGGAGGAAATTTTTTAAAATGCATTTTTTTTCGGCAATTATTTTTTTTTGCAAAATAAAAAAAAAAATAAAAGAATTTTAATTTTTTCGCCTTAATTGATAGGCACGTTCACTATGAACTCATATCTTTAAAACAAAATTTGTTTTGAGGTCTCAAGACATCTGTTTCTGAATTTTTTTTTAAAATAATATTTTTGAACTCAGATAACTCTGGAACAAGACATCAAAGAAACTTTTGGGTTTCACATTTTAAAAGTTTTTAAGGAGACCTTTCATTTGATACCTCACTCGATCGATTTATAGGAATTTCGTTATAATGCATTTTTTTTTTGGTGTTCAGATATGATTTGGAGGAAATTTTTCAAAATTAATTTTTTTTTCTTCAAGGGGTTCCCCTTGTATTTTTTTTTTCGAAATGTAAAAAAAATAGATTTTTGTATCTAAATGGATGGTGTTTACTATGACCACATATCTCTTAAGCAAAACGTTTTTTCGAGACAAAAACCCACTTTGGATTCAAATCACTCTGCAACCAGATTTCAAAGAAATATTTGGTTTTCAGATATAAGTAGTGCTTAAAGAGACCTTTCATTTGATACCTCACTCGATGGATTTGGAAAACATTTTTGAAAATCCATTTTTTTCTGCAAGGGGTAGGTATTTTTTTCAAAAAAACTTAAAAAAATAGATTTTTAACTTTTGCAACTAAATGGATAGATGAGTTCACTATGAGCACATATCTTCTAAACTAAAACTTTTTTCGAGACATTTGTCCGGAGATATCAATTACCAGAAATTAGAAAACAAAATCATCTTTGGATTCAAATAACTCTTCAACCAGACCTCAAAGAAATTTTTGGTTTTCAAATATAAGTCGTGTTTGAAGAGACCTTTCATTTGATACCTCACTCGATGGATTTGGAGCAAATTTTCCAAAATAAATTTTTTTTTTCTTCAAGGGGTTCCCCTTGTATTTTTTTTTTTTTCGAAATGTAAAAAAAATATATTTGTAATTTTTGTATCTAAATGGATAGATGTGTTCACTATGAGCATATATCTCTTAACCAAAACGTTTTTTCGAGACATATGTCCGGAGATACAATCACCGACCGAAAATTAGAAAAAAAACCCACTTTGGATTCAAATCACTCTGCAACCAGATTTCAAAGAAGTATTTGGTTTTCAGATATCAGTAGTGCTTAAAGAGACCTTTCATTTGATACCTCACTCGATGGATTTGGAGAACATTTTTGAAAATCCATTTTTTTCTGCAAGGGGTATTTTTTTCAAAAAAACTTAAAAAAATAGATTTTTAACTTTTGCATCTAAATGGATAGGTGAGTTAACTATGAGCACATATCTTCAAACTAAAACTTTTTTCGAGACATGTGTCCGGAGATACATATCTCTTATCAAAAATTAGAAAACAAAATCATCTTTGGATTCAAATAACTTTTCAACCAGACCTCAAAGAAATTTTTGGTTTTTAAATATAAGTCGTGTTTGAAGAGACCTTTCATTTGATACCTCACTCGATATATTTGGAGCAAATTTTTCAAAATTCATTTTTTTTTTTCGGCAAGGGGTACCCCTTGGATTTTTTTCAAAAAACTTTAAAACATAGATTTTTAACTTTTCCATCTAAATGAATAGGTGAGTTCACTAAGAACTCATATCTTCAATCCAAAAATCTTTTCGAATCTTGGGTCTTAAAATATTTGATTTGGAAATTAAGAAAAATTATGTATGTTTGGATTCAGATAACTCTTTAACCAGACTTCAAATCAACTTTTGCTTTTCAGACGTAAATAGAGCTCCAAAAAATCTTTATTTTGATGTCTCACCCGATTGATTCTTAAAAAGCATTTTATTCTTTTTCGAATATCTAAAAAAAAACACTCTGTTTGTTGACAAAAAAATCATTTTTTTTCATGATAAGTAGAACACTTATAATAAAGTTCATAAGCTTATAATAATAACTCACACATTGCTACAAATTAGTCTTTTGTACTTTTATAAAATATTAGACCTTTGCCATTATTTAGAAAAACAAATTAAGCAATTACCTTTCTAATTTTCTTCTACAAAATTGTTAAAATTCCACTTAAAATTTAAGAAATAAAAAAAAATTCATTACACAATTTTTTATTTTAGATTTCTAAAATGTCATTATTTTATTTTTTGTTTTTCTATGACCTCCTAAAAATTTTGCAAATTTGCTTAAATAACAACAGGTGGTTGATACTATTAAAAAGTATTCGTGTTTGGCAATTATTTTAACCTTTCATTTTGTTGCCAAAAATAAAGATGAGCACACTTCTTCATCTTCCTCGTGACACAGACTATAGCTTCCATCAACTAACTATCGAAAAATAATTGCAAAGACATAATTTTTTGATATTTTTGTCTCTATTTTGTTTTGTTTGCAAATCTTACGCATTTTTTTGGATGAGGTTTTATAGCTTTCTCTCTTAAAGTCGCATTATCTACCTGATGGGACAAAAATACTATAATTAATGATTTTCCCATCAAGTGCACTGGTTTGCTATTCAAAATTAATCTACAACACGAAAAGAAACAAATAACCCTAAGATATAAGATTTCTGAGAAGAAAAAAAAAAATATCTAATATCTCTGATTTGTCATTGAGCCACATTTTCATTAATTTTATTTTAGTCAGAATGTATCTTTATCTATCTACTATTATTCTCTTCATAGAAATACATTTGAATTAGATGTTATATAGGCTTAAAAAGCTTATTCATTAACGAAGACAAGGAAATCGATATCTAGCCAAGGGCCGCCATCCACCGCCAACAACTATTATAACATTGGCAACGACTTTTGTATTAAGTTCTGTTAAATTATTGTGCACGATTTGTTAATGAAGTTTTTTTTTTTTTTAATTTATGAGATACAAAAATGATTCTTAAATTTGATTATGTTTTTTTTAGTTAGTTTATCTTAAATCTGAAAAAAAAACCAATACACATTACACATTCACTTCACGATTATGACAAAAAGGGTCAGTTTGATTGTTGTTTTAGGGGATTGTCAAAAAAAAAAAAAGAACTAAAACTAAAATTCCCTTTCAATTTTGCGATTGTTTTATTGATTTTTTGCAGATAAATTCAACTTTTCATTTGGTTCATGGTTTTTATTATTTTAGAGAGAGAGCATAGAGGTGATTTGCCATGTGAATGACTTTATTTATGTAGCTATATAATTTTTGTGTTCTAATAAATCTGTCTATTTTATCGATAAAAAAGTGTCAATGTGCGAAGTTTTTTTTTTTTTTTTTTATTTCCTGATAAATATTGCATGAGTTCTAAATGAAAAATTCAAAAGTTTTTGTTTTGGTTTGCGCGTGAAAGCAAATGCTAATATTGCAATTGGCTTTAAAAATATTTTTGCAGCAGAAATTATTTTTTTGCTATTCATAAATCAGTAATTTGAAATAATATTCAAATTGAACTTTTTGTTTACCAATGAACATTTTATACATCTATGGATTCATATATTGAATGAAACGAAATTCAATTGGCGCGTGAATGGCACATTCTTGCTCGTATAGCTTCGATTAAAAAAAATGTAAGATTAAAACAAATCTTTTTCAAAATTGCTGAAACCGTTTAAAAAAAATGTTTTTTTTTTTTTTAATACAATTTAAAAAAAAATTGTTAAATACTGAGCAGGATTGCCATTTTGAAGCTATATTAGCAAACAAACCGAGTAAAAATGAATAGTTTATAAAAAAAATAAATGTTGTGGTTCATGTTTTCTTGTTGTTGTTGTTGTTGTATATGAAGCGTTTCCAGAGTACCTTTACCACAATTGTCCTTAGCGTTGCCCAGATAGTTTATTTTGTACACCACCGCACAAAATTTAATTTTCTCAAAAATGGCTCCTACGATTTTGATTCAAATATGTATTTACTTTTTAGATAAGGTTTCAACGAAAAAGATCTTTATAAAGATCGTTTTATTTTATTTATTAAAATACTGTTTATGAAATTTTATATAAAGAAAAAGCGACACGAAAATTCAATTGATTATAACTTTTTTGTTTTAAGAGATACATAGATGGATGAAATTTATACTGTAGATAGGTAATAAATAATAACTGTACAAATTTTTAGTTAATTTCATTTTCAAAATTCTAAGATAACGGTGAAAAGATGTTCTTTTTCTTAACACGCCATATCTTTTGATTTAGAGCACATATAATTTTTATTTAACTTTAATACGTATGCTGATAATATTACCTTTCATTTGATATACCTATCACACGTACGTACCGTTACGCTCTACAATTTACATAATATTAAAACTTGAAAAATGCCTCAAAACGCCTGTGGAGAACTGTTGCCCATGACCAGACCAGCCACCAGTGTAGGAAGTATCGTAATCTCAGTTTGAAATTTCGACATGGTTGGCTTTAAAAAATTCTTACTTATTTTGTAAACATGGTAGAAATATGATTGAAGCGTCATATAAAAGGTGAAATAATGAGCTTTTAGATGATATACAATTTGATATAAAATGTATAGATTGTCATTTAAAAAAATTAATTTAATAGTGTTAGAAGAAAAAAAGATTGATTTTTTTTTTTTTTTGGTGAATAGTGATTGGTTTCAAAAATTCTAGCTCTTTTTGTAAATGTTGTATAGACATGGTCGATATAAATATTTTAAGCGGAAACGATAAGGTTTCAGAAGATAGAAATTTATTATAGGTTGTCATATAAAAAAATATGGATTTAAAGGCTATGGAATAAAAAAAAAATGTAGATTTTTTCGATTTTTTTCTGCAAGGAAAATGATTTTTTAAGGTTTCACTTCTACCACGTGTGAATTGCACAATGCACACATGATTTTTTTCTCAAAAGTATTTGTACATTTGTCAAATTAAAAAAAAAAAGTTTTAAAATTGTAGACAACTTGAACTTTTTTGATTAGTTTATGGGAGCAAGTTGTGCAATTATTTTTTTTAAAGTTTTTTTTTTTTTGTTAGATTTTTTAATAATTTTTCTTAATACATAAATTGAAAAAAAAAAAAAATTGGTATGAAATTTTGAAGTAATTATAAGTTAAAACATTAAAACAAAATTCTAAAAAACATAAATAAAATAAAAAAATTATTTTTCAAAAAAAAAAAAAAAAAAAAAAAATATTTTTTTTTTTTTTTTGAAAATTAGCTATACACGTTTCTGTGGAAAAATATTTCTTGAAATCTGTTAAGTTCCTTACGAGTAAATGAGAAACTACGAAAACGGTTCTATGTCAGGTATTGGTTTCAAAAATTGTGAAAGTAGGATACCTACTATTTGCGACAAAATAAGTTATTTTTTTCTTTAATCAAAATCCTTACAGTAATTTTTGAGAAAATTAAGCCCTGTCCTGTAATAGGTTATTATTGAAAGACAACTTGTCTACACTCTGCCGGATGTTTATTATTGATGATGTGCCATAATATTTTTCAATGAATATCGCTGATCCTAGAGTTTTGGACTGTATGTAGACCTCTTTTTCTAAACTGGCCTTACATTAGACTATATCGTCCCGTTTCTGACCACGTATCTACATAGCAAATTTTGTTCTGTTCTTAAAAGAAATATACATTTTTCTAAAAATTAAAATTATGAATTGAACAAAAGGAAATCAAGTTATGTTTATGACATATTGATTGAGTTGTTTCTAAACTAAAACCTTTGTATCTATTCTTTTTTTAAGTTCTAGAGGAAATTTTAACAGAAAAAAAAATCTTAAACAAAAATGTACTTACGAGGTTCAAGCAGAAACGGGACGATATGCTTTAGTTGCACCACTAAATCACCAATATAAATTAAAACAATGGAATCATTGGGTTTTTCATGATAAGATCACAATTGGTCATCAACTCAATTCCTAACCCATACCAAAAATAAAGAAAAAATAACGTAATGACACAATAATATTGCACTCAATTATTGTCTCACTGACTCATTGTGTCATCAATAAAAAAGTACAATATCATCACGTTGTCAATATTCTTCTAGTCTACAAAAACTAAACAATATAATAAAAAAAAAAACAAAAAAAAACTTGAAGGTCGAATATTTGCGACGTGATTCAATTCAATTCACCCGCAAGCACTCCTCAAAATTGGGTATTTTTTTTAACAACTTATCATTCAATTAAAAAAAACTTGTCAAAAAAAACTTTTATCTTTTCAACTTTATTATAAATATTTTCCACTTTTTTTAACAAAAGTACTATGTACTTTGGGCACCGTCAAGTCTCATCATCGATTTTTATCGATTCAAATCAACAAGTGGGTTGTCAATATAATATCTCTACAAAAAAATGATAAGACAAGTACTTGAAAAAAAAAAAATAAAATAAAACATGTCATAGAACGATATTAACTTTTTTACTTCATTTTTCGATAACATTTCGATAACAAAAAAAAAAAAAAAAAAAAATATTGATAAAATTAATAAAATTTTGTTCAAAATTTTTATATCTAAATTGATTTCTGACAGTTCAATCAAGTTTTACAATTCGATATAATAAAGATTTCATCAACTATTTTAATTTTTGCGCATTTGTTAGTTAAATCGATTAAATCGATAACATGAAATATTCAAGTCATAACTAATAATTAAAAATCGATACGGATTTTATTTGTTTTCTTTAATTAAAAATCTGTTTCCGTGAAATATCCAGATTATCTACAAATTCCATTCTCAAAAGAGATACTAATACAAAAAGAGATACAAAAGTATCTCTAACAACTTCGAAATTTAACACTGTCTGACCTAATGGTAATTTATTGAAATCTCTAAAGGCAATTTAGATACGTTTGTACTCGCTCCCATCTCAACATTACAGTGTTACCAGTAGATTTTGAAGTAGTTGTTGTATAGCAATTTGAAAGGCATTTTAATTGAATCAATGCCGAAAAACAAGCCGGTGAAATATAAGGTGCCAACTCTACTCTCAGTAAATATCTACACAACATACACACAAATTGGATTTTAGAGTGAGTTTGTATATCTATTCTCTGTGGCATACTGGCACGCCCTCTGTGTTTCAATTCGAAGGTGTGAATAACACTGTTTTGACCACAAATTAAATGTTAACTTTATAGAGCTGAAGCTAGAGCAAAGCAAAGAGTTATAATGCAATTGCCATTCGGATAAATTAGCCCTTGTTATAGGAATAGCTCGGATAGGAGATACACCCTGAGGGGGATAGTTTGATGCATATAAAACATACAAATCGGCGGAAAAAAAATGTAAGCCACCGAATTTAGTCTTTTTTTTTTGGGAACATTAACAGAATTTAATTTGACCTTTAGTCAAAAAGTTTACACATGAAATGAGGCCAAACCTCCTGAAGGCTTTGTTAACTTCTTTCAGTTCAAATTTTCAAACTTGTCAAAACGTTAATTTGACATCGTCGTGTGTTGATTTTGTGTGGTGGATATAGTGAAGTTCAAATTTTAAAAGTCTACAATTTTTGTATTTGAAGGAAAGTCTAATTAGAGCCTGAAAAATGGTTAAGGCTATATATTGACACCCTGGGAGATTGTTTTTTTTCTTCTTATATTTTTAGTATTATTTTTTTCGTAATTTGATCCTGACATTTAGCCCGATTAGCACTGATACAATTTTGTTAAAAAAGAAAGAAATAACAACAAAAACAAGAAAAATATATATAAATATCGTGCCTTGTCATAACCACACCTATTTTCGTCTAATAAACGCTTTTCCTTGTTAGTGAGGTTATGGTTTTTTGTTTATTTTTTTGATTTGAACAAGAGGTTTGGCAATGGTGGCGGTGGTATAGTGATGTTGGTGGCTTATGAAAACAGGTGGTTTAGTTTTTGATTTTGATTTTAATTTTTCTTGACTGGTGAATGGACTGCATGTTGATGATGGTGAATGGTGGTGGCATAGCGGCGCCTTAAGGAGATATTTTGTATAGGTACACAAGATTTTTGAATAGTTTTTGGAAGTTGCAACAAAGTTTGTATTAAAACGAGAAAGGGCACATTTTTCATTGAACAGGGTTGAGATTTTTATCGTGAATTGAAAATGACTTAACAATGATGTCTAATTAGTTGTTAAGTTTTAGCTTCTGTGTAAAGGTTTTTAGTATTCCCACATTGTAGTTTTCTATAAGGCAAAAAAACGGGCTGGTATGAAAGAAATTGCATTTAATAGGAAAAAACAATGGAAAAATATGAAATTGGCAAAAATAAGAAAATTATCAAAAAGTAATTAAAAAATGCAATGCCTCTGTAGAACAATTATCTTCTCATTTCTTGACATTTCTCCCTGTTTTTATCAAACCACAATCGAAAATTACTTCCAAAAGAAAAATTAAGAAAAAAAAAATACGTATACGCCCCAGAGTACCATCATCCCCGATGGCTTTGAATGTTTCCAAATTGTAACTCTTTACTAAGGAACTCTGTGACAAAAGCTGGTTGGTATGAAGGAAATTCAATTCGATTAAAAAAAAAATGCACGACTTGGTCGCACGAACATGCTCTTAGAACTAAAAAATTTTTATATGTACATCTACAAATTTGGTAGATGTATACAAAAAATTATAAAAATTCGTTCTTCAAACTCTTAAAATGAAATTGAGCTCCAAATTAAGTATGTAGTTTAAATTTTTTTATAAAGATACATTTTAAGAAAAAAAAATTCAAAATCGTTGGAGCCGTTTTTTAAAAAAGTAATTTTTTACAAATGATTTTATGAAAAAAAAAAAAAAAATTAAAATTAAATTTGGTACGCCATTTTGTAGAAACCTTAAATCAACAGGTAAAACAAAAATTTCAAAAATATTCAATGTCACGTTTTCGAAAAATCGTTAAAATTCAACAAGTAATTTCCTTAAGTTCAACTTTGGAAGTTTTTATACTTTTTTGAAAACTGCAATAACAGAACATGTTTTTAAAATAATAAACCATCGTCACACCATACAAAAAAGCTGCAGTTTAATTCATTTTGTAAAGATGCATTAAGACAAAAAATAAAAAAATTCGCTAGAGTCGTTTTTTAAAAAACAAATTTTTTATAAATAATTTTTTGAAAAAAAAACATTAAAAATGGTAATGCCATTTTGTACCAATTTTATTAATCATCACCTTAAAAAAAATTCAATGGCCTATTTTCGAAAATTCAATTTTTCAAAAAAAAATTATTTTTGATTTATATACAAACTATATATGTTAGTGTTTTTTTTTAATTCCGTTGAAACTAAGCAAATCGTTTGGGAGATAAAAAAAATACGGTTCTATGATTTTTCAAAAAAAAAATTTTCTGTAAAAGATATTATTTTTTGTCTAAAAACTAATGTTTGAATTTTTTGATCAAAATGGTAGGAGACATTTTTGAGAAAATTAAACTTTTTAAAAAACCTTTATTTTTGGTCCAAAAAAATTAAGACCAAAAACGCCAGACATTCTAGCTGACAGACGTACTTAAGAACGCATTTCATAGAACAATTTATTTAATATTTTTAACCTTGCAACTACTCCCTTTCCCTTTAAATCCCTCTTTTATCAAATTTTATTCCAAAATCATGAACAAAATTAAATAAAAAAAAAAAACACTCATACACCCCGGAGCACCCACATCCGAAATCGTTTAAAATTCAAATAAAAAAAAAAAATGAAGATGTTCAAAAAGCATCGACCTGTTCATATTATTCACTGATTTTCTTAACTTAATCAAAAAAAAAAAAAACGATAAAAAAAGAAATGCAAAACAGAGAGTTCACCTCAAGGAAGTATGCAAATTAAATGTTCACCAAAACTAAATTACCAAACCAATAGATACTTTCCTCTAAAACACAAATACACACACAAGATATACCACACATACCTTCCATGTAGATATATTTCGCTTATAAGCTAAAATGGTCATGAGGGGAGGTAAGCCATAAGGCATAGAGATTGAAATGAAAACACAAGAATAATGCAGAACTCCTCCATTTAAAAGTAATGGACTAAAATTAAGGAAGCATTCATGTTGATTTACTAAAACAATTCAAGTTTTGTTGTTGTTGTTGTTTTTTATTATTTTTGATTTTGTATCTTCTCTTTTTTATTTTGTGGCTCTGAAGACTATACATAAAGCTGGTTATATTTTTTTAAGCTAGATGCAGAGCTCTCAACGCGCGATATTATGGCTGAAGATAGAGCAAACAACCTTTGCTTTCTGCTCATTTAATCGACCGATTAAGGTGGTAGATGATGAGGCTAAAGAAGCGAAACACAAAAGGAGCACTTGCAAAAAAAAAAAATGTAAAAAAAAGTCAAGAAAAAATAAATAAAAAAAAAAAAAACAAAACCGGGAAGAAGATTCACTTGTGTAAACATCTGCTGCCGGCAAATTGTACTTATCGTATATTTTCTGCGTTAAGATACAATACAAAAAAAAAAATAAGAAAAAAAAAATCCGTACCCACGGTAAACCAGATACAAAATAATACTCGCATACGAGAAGAAGATGAAAAAGAAGCAGAGGCAGACCTCTGAGAGCTATATCTATAAAGCTACTCTCTGTATATCGTTATTGTAAAAAATTATGGTTTATTGTGTGGATTGTGGATGTAAGATACAAAAACAACAACACAGAGGTGTATTTTTTTGCAGTCACAGTAGAACCTCTGTTTTTGATACGGACTTAAACTTCTTTTACTGATTTTTAGTTTTTTAAAATTATGTTTTTTTTTCTCTTATATCCATCTGTAGAATAAAATATATAACTCCAAAAAATTTCATCAAAATCAGATAAGTATTGTGAGCTATATGTTGACACAAACATGCAAATAAATATTAAAATTTATAAAAATATGTTAATTTTTAAAATATTTTGACGATAAGGCTGAGATTTTTTCAAAATTTATGAAAAATCTTTACTTTTTTGGTTCATTTCGTTGAATGTAAATTTATTTAGTATTTTTGCTGTCCACTTAAGAGAGACTTTACTGTACTTTCATATGTTTGGGTCGAATAATGCAAAAAATTTACTATTTCCTTGGAGTGATTTTTTGATGATTTTTTCTCTGCGCATTTTGAACTTTTTTTTAAACAAATGAACATTTGAGTATCTGTGACAGATTGACTATTTGTTTTCGGGTTCTAACTTTCTATGTTGCATACAACTTAAGTAGGTATAAAACACTTTTACGAACTGTCTGTCAGTTTACTTACGATTTCTCCGTTTGGAACAAAATAAAATTCAACTCTTATATGAAAGTGAAGGTCCATTTGAATTTTTTTTTTTTTAGCTGATCTCTATTTTTATGAACATTCTTAAAGATGCGGAAGAAGAAAAATAAACAAATGAGATTGTATGCAAAAATAATAGTAGAAGAAAGAAATTTTTTTATAGAAATGTATTTTGTTAGAATTGTGAAAGGGGAAAAATAAACGGACATTACTTGATTAGCTTGAGAAAGGAATTTTATTTTATTTTTTTTTTGTCTTTTTTGGAATGCAAATTAAAGAAAAAACTAGGCAAAAGATTAATGGAAGAATGTAAAGGTGTTCTATCTGTAAGTTGATGCACTTAGAAAAAGAATTTGAAATATATAATTACCTTTTTAAGTGAACGGCATAGATGAATTAGATGGAAAAAGATTTGTTTCGTGTTTTTCTTTTATTAGAATCGATATGAGTTTAACATTAAAATATTTGTATGGGAATATATCGCAGGGTATGAAAAGAACGTATGCGAATTCTGATCAGCCTCAAGAAAAACTTTCATGGGGAAGTCAATACTTCTTAATCTTAACTGAAATAAAAAAAAAAAAACGATTTCGACTATTTTTACTTGCAATTGAAAATGGTATATTTTGATTGTAGACGTAAGTTGTTAGAATCACTCGTTTAATAAGTCTAATTTTACTAACCTTTTTATTAAATAAACATACCTTCATCTTCCCGAGTTTCTGTTTTTGTGATTGTAGTTTTTTGTATCAAAGGTAGCAGAATCGTAATTCATAAAACCCTACTAACAATTTTGCTTCTATAATGCTTTACAAAAGCAACAATTGCATCTATAAAGCTTTATAGAACCAAAATTGTTTGTCGGGAAGTATTGGAGTTTTGAAAACGTATGTACCTGTTATATAAGCTTCTACTTCTACTATACAAGTTATTGTTTTGTAACAATTTTCGCAAACTGTCTTATAGAAGCTTAAAAGAAGGTTTATCGGAGCTTGACAGGTGCTGTAACTTATTATAGATTATAAATGTAAAAAAAAATTTCAAATTTTCATATACATAAGTACTTTATTGAAATTGTTTCACTTTATTAACTCACAATATTGACCTTCATATATTATTTATAACGCTGCTCAAAAATGTTTTTTTTTTTTTTAAACAAATTTTATTATAATTTATGATATTTAAACATTTTTCGTATGCTGAGCTTGAATACGAAGTCAGCAATATTCTATCAAATCAAAAATGACATTTTTCAACCGTTTTTGAGGTTGGTACTTTCTGCCTTACAATCAATAACTTAACCCACTAAGCTGTGCCATATTAGAAGATTAAAACCTTAATGAGTTGAAAAAAAGTTGAGATTATTGAAAAATTATAAAATGCGTTTTTAATATCATTATAATACCGGCCAGAAAGTTTCAAAAATTGGATGCACAAAAATAATATTTAGTGTGCAAGATTTTAGTCCATTCCGACAATTTTTAGGGATGGTTCGTTTCCTATGAATTCCTTTTTGCTCATTGTATAGATGCCTGAAAATTTAAACATTGAACAAATTGATTATTTCAGTTACGTAAGCTATCGTCCCACCCCTACGCAACACTCTATATAACTTTCGCACATGTTCAAAGACTAAAATTAAAAAAAAAAACTTCCAAATACGTGATTCATTAAATAAAAAAAAAAAAATAATGATAATAAAATCAAAAGATTGCAAGTAGTGGTAATGGTGATATTTTTTCCACTAATTTACTGACGAAATATAGCAAAATATAATAATTAAAGTTCAATAAACCGGAGAAAAATGAAAAAAAAACACATATTATATTTTATTTTAAACAAAATTGATTATTTTAGTCAAAACCAAAGATAACATAACAATAAAATAGGGGCTACATCAATTAATCATGTTTATATTTTTTTTTGAGAAAAATACAAATATAATAAAATAGATATGGTTGTTAATTTTTTATAGATAAAATCATGATACTAAATACTATTTATGTCTTGAGTGACTGTAAAACATAATCTATTTTAGTTTATTTGTATTTAATGATTGGTTTTTTAGTTTTAAATGTGATTTGTTTGTTCAATAAATGTATGGTAGTAATATAAATCTTTTTAAAAAAGTTTTGTTTAGAAAAAAAAATTAATCTAGGAATATGATTATGCAGAGGAAAAAATGCTTCAAATAGGATTGGAAAAAATTATTTCTCAAAAACGCAGTTCAATTTTTTGTAAAATGTTTACATATATTTTTTCACAAATTGCTTTTTCGCATTTATTGTTAATAAAGTTTTTTTCATTTAGTTCTGCAATTGAGTCGCAATATACCTTTTACTGATTTTATTGTAATTTCATCACAACAAATTAATATAACTAACAACTTTTGCGGTAAAACTATATAAATCAATGGGTTATTCACATTATTTTCATTGATTACAACACCACAATATCAATTCAATTTAATACTTTGACCATAGAGATAATAAATATATACACTTAAAGTGCAAAAACAATCTCTTCGATTTTTTTGAAGCGGTACTTTATACCGAACAAAGTATACTCTTAATAACAAGTGTTTTTTTAAATAAACAAATAATATTCAGAACAGGAAAAATAAGAGTGTTTTTTTGTATATCACACCAGTTCGTTTATGGTGTTTTTCATAACCCGGTAGCAATCAATTTAAAAAACATTAAATTATCAAATTAAAAAAAAAAGAAAATTTATATACAATTTATTTGTTTTTAATTCTTCATTAAAACAAGTAAAACAAATGATAAAAGTTCATAACAAAAAAATTAAACAAAAAAACTGCTTGTATCGTTATTGTCTGAATGCTTATGTTTTTTTTTTTTTTTTCTGACCTCACACTTCAATATAATATATTTTTATTCGCATGTAAATAGTCTACTCTTGTTTTTTTTTTTAAATTATTTCCACTCGGTGGCTAGAAGTAGTATGCTTATCATTTTTGCACGAATATCAATTAAATTGACAGCCCATCACTTGTTTATATTTGCTGCGCTATTATTTGCGCTGACAATCGCAACTTAATTTCAATCATTTCGCTATGTCATTATAATTTTTATTTATTGATTTTCAATCAACTACAAACTGTCCGTCTGTCGTCATAGGTCGTCGTAGTCGATGACAACAAAACACAACGGTGGAGCGGTGTTTCTTTGAATTATTTAATTTTAATTTATCAATAAATAAATTTTATTTGTTTATTTGCATTTAGAAAAAAAGAGAAGAAAATTACATGAATATAATTTGCAAACTAAGTGAACTTAATTTGATTGATTTGATTTGAAATGATGAAACTTGAAGAATACATAATGATACTTTTTTTCGATTTGAAATAATGTACCATATGGTGAATTTGAAGTTAAATTGGTACTCACAATGATATTACTTTTAAAGTATAGTATTTATTTTTAACTACGATATAGGTAGATACTATAAACAAAGTTTAGGATTCGTAAAAAAAATAAAACTGGAAATTAAAATAAGACATGACACTACATTGATAGAGAATGCCAAAAAAAATTAGTCCAACAATTTTGTATGTATGTATGTACCTTGATGACTTATTAAACTTATTAATATATTCCCTATAGGGAAATCAAAACTTTTTTCTTATAAAAAAAAAGTAGTTTGCTGTTTTTTAAAGAAGAAAAAAATAACAAATAGTTTTTTTTTAACCGTTATTAACAACACCTGTTATGATACTTTTTTTATTTCTAGCTCTCTCGTTAACAACTAAACCGATCCTTGCAAATCATACACAAGAGTTTAATATGAAAATTGATTTTTACCCCATAAGTCCATATTTTTTTTTCAAAATGGCATATTTATTTTTTTTTGAAAAATGTAAATATATAAATGTATTTCTTTGTCAAAAATTCTTATTATGCTTATATTATATTTTGAATTTTTTGTTTTAACTGGTCAATATTAAAATTCCGTAACAAAAAGTCTATGTTTTTCGTACAAAAAAAAATCTTTTTTGCACGCAGATCGAATTGAAAATTTTGTTCATTTGATAAATTTGTACGATAAGTACAAAATTCCGGACGTTAGTTTTTTATATATTAAAATTAGTTTCAATTAAAAACAATCATTTTGAAAGGGGTTTTCAAAAAAAAAATATTGTAAAAATATAAATTCTTCAAAAGAACTCTGTAAGAATTACACGTTTTTCGTGAAGTAATATTAATATAAATTTTTACTTTTTCAAGTAGTAGGTACATGGATTTTAAAGTTCAAAAATATTTATCGCGAACGCGATAAATTTTATATTACCTAATTGTTTTTTTGTTTACTTATAAACAAATTACGTATACACCACAGTGACATAGAAGAAAAAAAAAAAACAGTTGAGGAGTAAATAGTAATAGCAGAAAATAGTAACGACCTTTCAGTACACAAAAATTGACCAAAAAATTATATTGATTTCCATATTTTGAAATTTTATTAATTTCGATTCATTCATTGGTGCAACAATTACAATTTGCTCTTGACAACGACACAAAAATTCCATACAATTTTATACTTCGTTACCACAGTTCACATTCAGTTTTTTTGTTTGTTATTAAATTTTTTGCATTGCTCCTACGATTTTTAATAAAAATACTGAAAAGTTAGATTTCATACAATTTCTATCTTTTAATAATTTTTTTTCAAACACTAAAAAATAATTTTTGGACTTAAAAAAAATTTTTTTTTTGTTGAAAAACCAAATTTTCACTACAAAATGCATATCTTCTTCAATTTTTTTTTAAGCTGGTATGCTATATTGTAGCAATTCTTAATCAACATCTTAATCAAAATTTCATAAAAATTCTATTTATTTCGTTTTCAATATTGTGATTTTTTCAAAAAAAAAAATAAATTTTTGTTAACACAAAATTTAACTTTTTTAATTTTATTTTTAATTTATATTAAAACCGTATACATTGAGGGAAAAGCCACCATAAAACAACGTGAAATCAATGAAAACCACATTGATTTAACTATTGTTCGGAATGATTTTGCGTTGAAGATGGACATTTTAAAATCAACGTGAAAAATAGGTTAATTTTTGATGGTTTCATATCTTGAAGTCACATAAATCAAAGTAGTTCAACTTTGAAACAACGATGTTTCAACTTCAATTTATTTTTTCCCTCAGTGTAAATTCCTCTGTATAAAAAAATTACGTTAAAAAGTAGTTAAAAAAACTCTAATGATTTTGAAAAAATTAAGCTTTTGTTAAAAATTAATTACAATTAATTTAATGAATGTGTTGACATGGTATCTACCTACTAAAGAAATGAAAAATAGTGCCGTTTTTAACATTTTCCAAACACAGTTCAGTTTTATAAAATGTAGTCTTTGGCTGCCAAGCTTTTTACTGCCCTGATAAATCACATTAGCTACCGCTGAAAAACGGAAGACATGGCAGTCAAAAACTTATCTTTTCGATTAACTATGCATCTATAAGGTCCCTTTACTCCAAATAAATTTAATACCACTTTGGAAAAATTCGGTTATCTTTCCAATCTCAAAAAATTTATTAAGATTTTGGACAACACAAGAGTAAAAACAAAAAAAAAAAACTTCTCAATAAATCTTTCCAAAACCTTGTTTTTTTTCAATCCAAATCCCCAAAAAAAAATGAGAGTAGGTAGGTATTGTCTGATCAGTAAAAGTTGTCATCCAATCACACAAAACAATAAAAAAAAATAAAAAATTTTGGTAAAAGTAATTACAATAAATTTAATATTTTATTCATCTTCACAATTTTATTCAGACATTCAAACAATAATATTTTAACAACTTCAATTGCCCTCAAACGGGAATTAAATTATAAAACAAAAGAAAGAAAAAAAATATAAACAATAAACAAAAGACTATATTCCAATCGTGTATATGCTCCATTTCCCTACTTATCACACTTTCTCCATTTATATATTATATCTGTCTACCCTATAGATCATCATGAATGATAAAATATTATATCGATAGGCTACATAAATATTTTAACCCACTATATTGGTTTGAAATTACCTAATCTATAACAAAAATCTGGAAAAAAAGTCTACCACAAAAAAAATACCTACTCTAGTTCTTACTATTTTTACACATTTTGAATAAAATTATATTATATATACCCTTATAAAAGTCAAAGAAGGTGTAGTCAACGAAACCCTATTTTTACGATAGATCATTCATAAATCACTCAATCAAATTCAATATGAAATTGATATTCAGAAAAATTATAATGATCATTTACACGCGATCGAAGCAACAACAGCAGCAGTAAACACCCAACAAAAAACACTTTCATCATCATCATCATATCAACATGTATCTCCATCGTCATTTATATCGTCTCCCAGATACAAAATCTTAAATAATAAATTAATGAATCTTTTTGATGAATTATGAAAATATGCAATCAAAACAATCTTTTTTTTTTTCATCGTTATGGTGCACTTTTATAAACTGTCTTTTTATTTCTCTTCTTGTGGCAAATCATAAAAAAATGATACAAAATCCGAAAAAATAAAAAAAAAATCTATCTAACCCGAATTAAAAATTCACTTGTTCGATCGAAAAACGCTGTTTTTTTCGATAGATAGATACTTTTGTATCTTTTCCCCACAACCCGCTTACGTCGATTGATCGTCATCATACTTCGTTGTTAGTTCAACTGTCAAGGGGGAGATTGTGATTGTGTGACGCAAAATAAAATAAATAAAAAAAAAAAAAACAAAAACAGCTGATAGATACTTTTATATCTGTTGTACATCAAGCTCTCTTGAGTTTTTTTTAACTTGGTTGGTTAACTTGGGCCGGCTTAAGACACAAAACCAATTCAACTTTGATTCAGTTCAACATTTACACTCAATCGTGTTGGGTGCGCTGCGATCGACGAGGAATATTTATAGAAAACGAGATAACTTTTCGTATGAGTCGTGTCGTGTGGATTAAAAAAAAAAAAAAATTATAAGATACATAACTTTGGTAGTTGTTGGATTTTGTGATATTTAACTTAGATTTGAAATTTGATATTCAGTGAGGGGTAACGACGAATTTAAAATATCTATTTACCACAATATAAAGGTGGGTGCAAAGAAAAATACAAAAAAATGGTGATTTTTCCAAACTAAAAAAAAAAAAAAAAAAAATGGAAAAAATCAAAAGTGTATAACCTAAATCAATAAATTCAAATAAAAACACAAAAAAAGTAGTATCTTATGGAGCAATTTCGTGTATCTTTTGATCTAATATCGTGTTCTAAAATGCAAATGTGCACTAAATTTGTCACCTCAATGCTTGCTTCTTTGGCTGCTGCTGCTGTTACTCCTGCTGGCTGAGTTGAATTGGCAATACAAAGAATTATAATTGCAATTTGGTATTCAATATGCCAAACATGGAGAAACCAGAGGGAATATTTCTATCTATCTTCTGTCTATTCTTTGAGTACTTGATTCTGTAGTTTTTTTTTGGTATGTGATTGGAATTTTTTCTCAAGAAAAAAAAAAAAATGCCATTTTTTTCTATATGTAGGTAGTCTCATTCTGATGTTCTTCTCATGGGGGTCACTGAAATAGCGACAAATCCGTTGTGAATAAAAAATAAACTTACCAACTTCTTCTTAAGAAGTAAAAAAAAAAATTTTTTTTTTTTTTATTTTTTTTTTTTTCTAAGCTACCGCAAAGAATCAGTGTTGCTTTGCTGTTGAATGTGCGCGAATTTTCTCGCGCGAATGAAGCTAAATATTACTTCAAAAAAAAAAAAAAAAAATAACAAAAAAAAAAAAATTTTTCTATGTAGATACACATTTACATATATGAATAGAGTATGGATGGATGGTTAGTTAGTTAGAAAAAAAAAAAAATAAAAACAAAAAGATACTTTTTTCTGGCTTTCTGGTGAGGATAGTTACCTTTGTGGAATGTGGATAGTTTATTATTGCTTTTTAGTGTTTTTTTTTTTATTTTTTACTTCGTTTCTTTAATTCCGCTTTGAGTCATTTTTTTTTTTTCATTTCTTTCTTTATCATCATTATAAATTTATGGCATTTGGTTTTTAATTTTTTTGCCAATTTGATGGATAATCTTCTTTTTCAAATCGTTTGAGATCATGAAATTCTGCTAAAATTTAAAAAAAAATTATGGTTGTGGAAAAATTACATCACTCGAGGGAAGTTGTCTAATTAACCACAAAAGAAGTTGCATAAATAAATAGAAAAAAAAAGAAGAAGAAAGATGGTGTCAGAAGTGGGATTGAAAATTGAACTAAAAATGAATAAATTTATTGGTTAGTAGGTAATATTGAATGAGTTTTTTATTTGAAGAATTTTGCTAGAAAATTAAATTATTCAAAATAGAAAAAAAAATTGCAATGTGAATTGGTAATTTTATAATTTGCTTGTAGTAAAATACAGAGATAAAAGAATAATTTTGAACTGCATTTTGCATCAGTTCATTATACGTCCTTAATTCAAAATGAACTTGTAGAATAATTTGTTTACTTACATTTCAAAAGATGAACAAATGGATTTTAGTTCCATTGGAAAACTTAAGAATTTTAAGCTGGCTTAAACACAAAACTGGGTCCAAATTGTGTGTGTATGTGTCAATAGAATTTCAGCTCTTTTGAAACAAGATGTGGCAAAGTACTTTCAAAACAAAATAAAAACTCAAATTTTGGTACAAATGTTCTTAGCTATTTTATTTCACTTCTTAGAAAAAAAAATTAACAAAACCAGTAGAAATTTATAATCCATCTAAATAGGTACATATTCTTAAACTTAACAAAAAAAAAAAAAATGAATGCATTTAAAATTAGCTGTTTTTTTTCTATTTTTAATACCTTTTCAGAAATAAGAAAAACTTTAATTTAAAATAAATTTTTAAAAATTTATATGCGTATACAAAACACAAAGCTGAGAATTATTTGTATCCAAAATAATGTCTGCAAAAAAATTTAAATTAAAAAATGAATTAAAATAAATTGAATTTCAAAATTTGTCCATTTTCTTTTAAAGTCAAAATTATAGTGAAAAATTACAAAATAATGAATTAGCTAGGTAAAAACAAGCTAAAGCTACAACTTGAAAGTTAAAATTTGTCTAAAGTTAAAAATGTATTGTTCAAGGGACAAACCTCGTCCTTTTTCTTTAAGAATTAAATTTGAGACTTGAAACTCAGGGAATATGTTTTTGTATATATTTCCAAGCAAAATTTTCAAAATAAGGACTGAAATGCTGTGGTTCTGAACCAATTTTTTTTTTTTAAACCAAAAGCTGAAGACTAAATCTACTTATGAATAGATTTTTGAACACACATTTTTGAGCATGGAAATGGCCAATTCCAAATTTGGATCAATTTTTGTTTTCAAATTCCTACTCGAACGTATTTCTTTTGGACCGAATTTTTCTACTTATGAACAGAATTTGGAACACACATTTTGGAGCATGGAAATGACCCCTTCAAAATTTGGATCAATTTTTGTTTTGAAATTCCTACTCGAACGTATTTCTTTTGGACCGAATTTTTCTACTTATGAACAGAATTTGGAACACACATTTTGGAGCATGGAAATGACCCCTTCAAAATTTGGATCAATTTTTGTTTTGAAATTCCTACTCGAACGTATTTCTTTTGGATCGAATTTTTGTACTAAACCATAATTTTCTAAAGAATTTTTGTACTTTGAGTCCGAATCTGAGTTCAAAATTTCACTGTTACATTTTTGAAATACTTGCATATTAACAGGTTAAGTGATTTGACGTCATCTTTAATTTTTTTTTTTTTCAAAACTTATTGTTTGACTTCTGATTTTGATTACAAAAAAAAGTATGAGTCATAAAAAAAATTCATTGAAAATTAGTCTTTTCGAGACTTCATAGTGAAAAAAGTGATGAGTATAGATCATTGACATTGACACAGTTTTGAATTCAGCATAGTCAATTGAAAGTCAACTAAAATCACATATGACTAAGTTTCTTATTCCGACTTTTTCCGTGTTTTTTCTGACTTTCTTAATCCAGTTTTCAATTTATTTAAATTTGTTTAGTTTTCGAACTTATCATTTCATATAAATTAAAAAATCCAAACCTAGTTTTTAATATAAATTAGTAGGTACATAGGTACCTACCTCTTTGAGTTTTAAAAACTTTATGCTGCAATGCTTTGTTTTACGTTATTCAAAAAGTTTATCCCCTTATCAATGAACGAAACTCTTTGTTTTAATAAATTTTAATTTCAAGTAAATGACTGAAGTACAAAATAAACAAAAGAAAATTAAATTAATTCCAGGATATTGCATGTGATTTCCACTAATTTAGTAAAAACCACTCAAAAATGTCATAAAATATCTATAATACTTCATCACACCATATTGAACTGGTTGATATAAAAAAAAATGATAAGAATTATTGCATTTATCACTTTTTGTTAAATTTTTTTAAACACCATTTAAGTGTAGGTAGGTGTTTTAAGATAGAAAATATTAAAAAAAGCAAAACAAAAAATCTAATGTCAATAACTGATATTATATATTTTGTTTGATCAAAGTCAAAGATAAGACAAAATAAAAAAAAAAACTCAAATGCTTTTTCCGGTATCGTTGTTATATTCAGTTTTTATGAGTCTTTTAACACCCTCGTGTTTATGTCTGTTTTCTACACGTCAATTGCAATAAAAAATAAAGTTAAGAATTAAAAATAAAAACAAAAACACAAAACAAAAAAATAAAACTGCTGGTAAAACCAGATTTTTTTAAAACGCAAAAACGAACTAGAAAGTAAATAAATGTTATGTATGACAAAAAACTCTGTCAAAGCAATAAATCAATATGATCTATTTTTAAGCTTTTTCAATCCCTCTCAACAACAATAATAACAATTCTATTATTTCAATTAAACACATGATCGAAAGTACGAGTTAAATAAGGTTAGACAAGTGAAAGACATTTATGGTTCGAGTCTGAGATTGGAAACTTATAGAATATAATTGACTCCCCCATATCACAGTTGGATTGAGAGTAATATCATGTAGACAAAGACATGACTGCAGGTCAAATAAGGAGTGCTGAAGTTGAACAACTTAATTCTAAACTTATATAATGCAACTTGATCATAAGTTAAGATCGAATTGCATTTGAATGAGATCATAATTTTTAACTCAACTCGAAAGATCCTCTTAGCAAACATTTAAGGGTCTAAAAATACGATTTGAAGACTGGTACCAAATTTTAGCCCAAATTTCATGCCTTCGTTTAAAAAAAATTGTGTTCCAAATCTCAAGGTCGAATTTATTTAAGAGGCCGAAAAGAAATTTCTTCAAGCTCAGTCCTGCATACTAAAAACTTTTTCTTCGTCTAAAACACTTTATCTTCTCTGAAAGTCTGAGGTGTTTAACATTGACACAGTTATATTATATTCTTGTCTCAAATCTTCGAAACCTGAACAAGTTCTGAATTCCGAATTATTGTTTAATCAATCCACAAACTCAAAGTTTTGTAGCTTTCATTTTCGTTCTTGATAGCTTCTCAGAACACAGACCACAAAATGAATGAAGACAAAAAATAATCAAAATTCAACAACAACAGGTCGATGAAAAAACCTGATGTGTGCTACTTTGGGTCATTTTGATTCTGATTAAAAAACACTTTTGACGTTCTAGTTTTTCTTTTGTTATTTTATTTTTTTGTTTGTTGATATTCCACACCTTTTTCGGACACGTTTTAGACTTGACAATGCATTTTATTTAGTTTGACGCAGTTAAAAAATATTCTCCCATGTCAATTTATGAACAAAAGTTTAATATCTATCATTCATGAAGTTTATGACGTATATAAAAATCTTTCAGAAAGATTACAATCGAAAAAAGAGTTTTTTTTTATAGATGTATCTATTTAAATGACTCACACTGTGTTCATTCTCCGATTCTCCATGGTCATTTCGATTTATAATATAAAAGTTACACTCATGTAAATTTTACTTTCAAAAAATCATTAAACCAGAACCAAGAAGTATTTTTGTATTTTATATAATTGTTGTTTATGTTTTGTTTGTGTTTGAATTTAAAATAAAACAAAACCAGTTACGAAAAAAAATCAAAAAAAAAAAAAAAAAAAAAAATGGTTAAGATACTTTTAGTCATTGTTTCACTGATATAAAACAAAGCAAGAATAATTTGTCGACCAATAAAAAATAATAAAATCCAATTTGGAAAATGATAAAGCTACTGCCTCGATCTTATCAATTAGCCAAAAGGTGAAGAGGTTAATTTTTTTTTTCTAATTGATTGTTGTTTAAAGCTTTTGTCAATAACAATTAAAAATAAAAATGACCCAGAACTATCAACTTAGTATCTTTAAAGTTATTTAAATTCATGTTTTTAAGAGTTTTCTAGATCAAATGCATCATTAAGAACAATAAAAATGTAATTAAATCGAACATAAAAGTTCAAAAAATGTCACTAAATTGATAAAGAACTGGTTTTATTTTATTATTTCTATTTTTTTTTTTTTTTAAGAAAACAGATAAAAAATAATAAATAATGCAAAGTTCATGAAGAAAATGATTTCATCGTTCTCACAGTTAAGGTGTCTAAGACTTCAGATAGATAAAAAGATATATTTTTTTAAGTTGACAAAGCTGAATATTTTTGTTGATGTCAATATTTGTTTAGAACAAAAAAAAGAGGTATTTCAATGTTTCTATCACGAGTAAGTTGAATGCAAAAAAAAATTTAAAAAAATACCTACTTCTAGCGAATATTTCTTTGTTTTTTATTCAATGGCTTTTTTTTGAGTTATCATCTAATTAAGTTTATTGTTTTTAAATTTTGTTAACAATGAATGGAATGGAATGAAATATTTAACTTTTTCAATTTTGCCAAATTTATCAAAATACGCCATAAGTACAAAATTATCCAACAAATTCGCATACTCAAAATTTTGTTTCTTTCAATTTTGTAATAGTTTAGTTTAAGGAAAAAAAAATAGCTATTCTTCAAGACAGTGAGAATGTTATTTTTATAGAGATTAAATTTTTTAAATAAATTTTGAATATTTTCTCTTGGTACTCAAATAAATTGGTATTTCAAATAATTTTATCAATTAATAAAAAAACATAAAACTTTAAAGTAAAAAAATTTCAAATTGAAAAAAGTAAATTGTTTGCAATGGAACATGTTACTTTAAAAAATTTGCACTACACGGAGAAAAAAGAACCAACTAAAAACAAGCGGATTCCATATCAAATTAATCGGATTACTGCATATTTTGTTGCCAAGATGACTTCCATCTTAAATTAGGCGGACAAATCTTCTTAATTTTTTGAATACGCCAATTTAATTATTTTATTTTAATTAAGCGGATTCCACTTATTTTAAGCGGACATCGTATTTTTTTTAAGAGGTTGTAATTTAAGGTGCCCTTTTTTCTCCGTGTATAAAATTGACAACATTTTACATAAACTTGAAATTTTTAAGTAAAATGTTGTCAATTTTATACACGGAGAAAAAAGGGCACCTTAAATTACAACCTCTTAAAAAAATACGATGTCCGCTTAAAATAAGTGGAATCCGCTTAATTAAAATAAAATAATTAAATTGGCGTATTCAAAAAATTAAGAAGATTTGTCCGCCTAATTTAAGATGGAAGTCATCTTGGCAACAAAATATGCAGTAATCCGATTAATTTGATATGGAATCCGCTAAAATCTTTTTTTTTCTCCTCTTGAAAATTCACTTCTTACAAGATTCCTCGGTTAGATACTATGATCGCTTTGTAATTTTTGCAGTAATATTTTTTCGGTGTATTTGGCATTGTCAAAGTGGAAAAAGTTTAAGTTTAAATTAGAAAAAAAAAAAAAAAAATTAAATAATATTTATTTTTTAAACAAGTTTCTGTCGATATCCGAAAATATTTGAATACTTAACAATACCAACAGTTAAAAAAATCATCGTAATCGAACCAATAAAACCGACTTTTTATTTTTAAATTTGATAATTTGACTCATTGTCCAAGTTAACAAATTCTCTGTACAACATTTAGAATTCTCAGTGCTTAAAAAACATTTACTTGCATAAATCCAAATCCAAAATTTTGTCAATTAAAAAATTTGCGTCTTCAAATGTAGAAGGTCCTATAAATTCTGAAATAAAATTTTTGTTTTGTTTTCAACGCTTATGATATTTTTTTTTTTTTGAAACAAAAATGCAATTTCGAATTTTTAGAAAAAAAAAATAAAGAAAAGAAAAAAATATTTTGTTCTTATTTTGTTGATAATTTTGTTTAAAATTTTCAAACATTTTTGAAAAAAAAAGTTGGTTTAGGATTTAAAAAAAAAATTTGACACTTAAAAATCAAGTTTTTAATGAATTTTCGTGAATTCATTAAACCGTTTTCCAAAAAACTGATTTTCAAAAAAAAAAAAACTGTGTTTTCGAAAATTTACTACAATTAACGAATACTCACACGATTGTGAGAAATATTTTCGTTTAAATTCATTGAATCGTTTACAAGTAGGTAATTTAGAAACAAAAAAACGGTTCTATGCCAGGACCGTTAGATAACAACTTTTAAAAAAAAACATTTAACATTATTCATAATAGTTTTTATCAAAATCATCAGAGCTGTTTTTAACACCTCTTTTTTTGTGACGTGATAGGCACACGGGTGCGAATTTGGTTTATACTTTTTCATGTCGCTAGAACTTTTTTCGGTCACAATATTTTATAGAGAATCAAGTATGAAATTGATGTAGAATATTTCGAGGAATTCGAATATAGTATTCACAATTCCGAAAAAAAAATATTTTCACCCTTATAAAGAGACTTTTTTGTGACCACTTTTTTGAAAAATCGTAATTTTTTTATTTTTGTCCTGCCAAATTCGCACCCGTCTGCCGACAGAGGGTTAATAAAAGTCAATTTTTTTCTTTTATACTTAAGCAGTTACTTTTAATTTTAGTTTTAAAAATAAATTTCCAATGGGAAAATCTCAAAAAACTCATATTTTGTTACCATTATTTCGAAAAATTTCCGCAAAAATCAATTTTATGTTTTTACCATTTATAGACCTTTAAGATGATAGCCACTCTAAAAAATATTTGTTTTTAATGTTTACAAAACGGAAACACTCAGATCAAAGTTTAAGGTTCTTCCTTTGAAAATATAACTCCAAAGTTGTATTATAGCCCAGGGAAATTAGTAATTTAAATCGCATTTTTCGCGGGACAAAATTTTTTTCATGGAATGTGTTCGGGTGGTTGTCCTTATCATAAAAGTCAATTTGTTGGGAAAATTGGAGGTTGGGAACAGCCGCCATCTTGGAAAAGAGATTGGTAGCGTTTTTATTGAATAGCTCCATTGTTATTCATTTTAACAGAAAATGACAAAGGTAGGACTTATTAACAATAAAATTATCTAAACAATGATATACAAAACAATTCCGTGAGTTGATTAAATAAAATTTTATAGTTGGTCAAAGTGCGGGTTTGTATCGCAAGGTTGGGACAAAATGACATTTTTTCATATATCTGACGAACTTTTGATTTGTTTGGATAATTCTTCAAGAATGTATTATAGTACTTATAATTACCTATAAAATGAGCCCACAATCGTTATTGTAACCATCGTATTGTAGAAGTAATCTAACTCCGAAACTCTCCATGTACTAGTCAAAAGTGAGAAAAAAGCTAGTTTTTTGCTAGTAGGCCGAGAAAATTTTGGGAGTAGAGGTATAACCAAAATATAAGTACGCAGTTTTGCTGCCATACTCGTGTTAATGTCGATTTCAAAGGTCTGACAACTCTAATTTTGGGCTTTATACGGTTTTTGGGGGGTTAAATAACTTAAATTTTCCAGTTAACGTGAATGGGCTAAATTTGTACTATTTGAAATTATAAATATACAAGCTGATGCTCTATTATTTTTCCTAAATCTGGACACCTTAATCTCGGCTATGGGGTTAATAGAACTCACGATATAAGCTTTTTTAACTAACCATATCAGGCTTTTCAATTCAAATAAACAAACAAAAATCGAAACAAAAAAGCCTCTAAAACATAATCGTATAAACGGCTTATATCTTGAGTTCTATTGGTCACATCCTCAAGATTGGGGTGTCTAGATTTAGGAAAAATAATAGGGAATCAGCTTGTATATTTATAATTTCAAATAGTATAAATTTAGCCCATTCACGTTAACTGGAAAACTTACGTTATTAAACCCCCCAAAAACCGTATAAAGCCCAAAATTAGAGTTGTCAGACCTTTGAAATCGACATTAACACGAGTATGGCAGCAAAACTGCGTACTTATATTTTGGTTATACCTCTACTCCCAAAATTTTCTCGGCCTACTAGCAAAAAACTAGCTTTTTTCTCACTTTTGACTAGTACATGGAGAGTTTCGGAGTTAGATTACTTCTACAATACGATGGTTACAATAACGATTGTGGGCTCATTTTATAGGTAATTATAAGTACTATAATTCATTCTTGAAGAATTATCCAAACAAATCAAAAGTTCGTCAGATATATGAAAAAATGTCATTTTGTCCCAACCTTGCGATACAAACCCGCACTTTGACTAACTATAAAATTTTATTTAATCAACTCACGGAATTGTTTTGTATATCATTGTTTAAATAATTTTATTGTTAATAAGTCCTACCTTTGTCATTTTCTGTTAAAATGAATAACAATGGAGCTATTCAATAAAAACGCTACCAATCTCTTTTCCAAGATGGCGGCTGTTCCCAACCTCCAATTTTCCCAACAAATTGACTTTTATGATAAGGACAACCACCCGAACACATTCCATGAAAAAAATTTTGTCCCGCGAAAAATGCGATTTCATGCCCATATTTTGACTAATTGCCCTGAGCTATTACGATTCTTTTTCAATTTTACTTTGAGTGAAAACAAAAACCCATTCTTAATTTTTTCCCACAGAAATTCCAATTTTTCACTCTCTTTCCCTTTTGTTTGGGCAAATATAAAGAAATAATCCAATTAAACCAAGATAATCGTCTTTTCTTGCCAGCTTATCCTTTTTCTCAAAATTTTGAATCCATCACCATAATATGTGTGTACACAACGTTAGTATACCTTCATGCATCTTCTTGAAAGTATACAAACCCCAAAATGCCCCCAATGCGTAAATTGCTCCAATTTTCCAGAAAGTCAAAGTTATTTAATTTATAGCCTTGTTTCCCACTCTCTCTCAAAAAAAAAACAACAAAAATGCATACTTTAATGGATTCCATATTCTGACGAACTTTTGTTCTCATTTTTATACCCCATCATCACCTTACCGCAAAAGCTATATGTAAGGTACCTTGAACACAATATTGTATGGCCGCCTGGAGCTGCTGCTGCAAAAAACCAAGTCGCATATCCGTATCCGTATGTGAATTCTCGTTAAGAATCACCTGGCTCTGGCGAGGAAGAATGCAACAGGTGGTGTGTTCGGCAGTGGTGGGATAATTGTTCTCCTTTAGGTACCTTTTTTATTCCTGAATTTCTGAGGCGATGTGGTGTGGCATTGTATTGAAATTTTTTTTGTATTTTTTACTTTGACTTGAAATTCATTAAATTTGAACTCGAGGAAACTCTCATTTCACTTCAGGGGAGCTAGCAGCACCCTGGTATTACAAACACATGCTGTGTTCCAGTCTTTATTGTTGTTTTATTCGTGAAACTCAATGTGTGACTGGAATATCCACTTAATTCAGTCTCCTTCAAGCTGTCCACCAGCTCAACCCATCCACAGCTTAACTTCGTCGTGCATTGTATATATCCCACGAAGCATTGCAATTTCCTTGGATGATTTTATTTCAATTTTATTTTTTGCGGTCTTCTGTGTGTTCTGTTACAATTTAATTCCCTTTAAGGTTGCTTACAGCAAGCATTGAACTTAGAACGAGATAAAAGATCAAAAGAATACCCACCTTCTTCCGGTAAAAAAATTAAAAAAATTAAAAATAAAAAAAAAATACCAAAATGTATCTTTAAGTTCCAACACAATGAATTCTCCCGAAAAAAAGACAAACAAAAAAAAAAAAAAGAAAAATGTGTGAAATTTCTCCATAAAAATTACACTTTATTTATTTTCTTTATTTTTTTTTATAGGAAAACATGATATAACAAAAAATAAAAAAAATTAAAATAAAATAAAGCATCGTCAAAAAAAAAAAATTCTGTGTGATGAGATTGCCGACTGTGATTTATAATTAATTAGAAAAAAGTAAAAAGATACAAAAAAAAAAAAAAAAACTGTCAAAAAAAAAGTAATAAAAAATAACGATTGTATCTTGAAAATTCGTTTGAAATAATTTGGTTTTTACTGGTGAGTGATTTTTATCTCCAGCACATCATCAACACCGTTTAACTACTTTTTATCATCATTGTCACATCAGAGCCGAAAAATGGCTATGGAACCGAGAATAATATTTCTTAAACCAAAAAATACATTTTCGAAATTTTTCGATGGATTGGATGAAACAGGTAAAAAATAAATTTCCATCAAAACAAATAAAATAATTAAATACTTTTTGTTAAATTTTTTGATGTATTTTTAATTTTTTATTATATTTTTTTTTGTAAAGAATTTGAAAGATTATAGTTTTTTTTTTTTGTTTATAATATCAAAAAAGATATTTAATTAATTAAGATTAAGCCTATGACAAAAGACACACTGCAAACAAAACACTTCATTTGTGGAAATAGGTACTACTTATTGCGAAAATTTATTCAAGGATTATTGTGTTAAGTGCTTGCATTTGTCAATACTACTCATAATTTGTATGATGAAAAGTATCTTAAAGATAAATATGCATGCATTTATTTGGAGATTAGTGGGTTTGTTAAGATGATAATAGATTGTAATATGATTTTGAAGTGTCAACATTATAAGCTCATTATAATGGTATTTGATTTTGTGCATAAACCTACTGTTGACCTTGAGGTGAATATTATTTTGGAAATAATCATATTAAGTATCACAATAAATAATATTTCATGGATTAAGTACAAGGTATACAATTGTTAGCCCTTTTGAACTTTTTGAAATTTCTTTTATTTAAAGTATCCAAAGATTGAGGTTGAAGTTTAAACGAAAAGATTTTTTTCATAATTTTCGGATTACCAAGAAAATTTGATTTGAAAAGATTTATAAATTATTAATTTTCTGCTTGATAGATAAGTGAAAATGCTTTAAAGCTGTGACAAAACCAAATACAAATCTGCAATCACTCACAAATCAGTATTATTTGAATTAATTTAAATAATTTTTAGGACCGAATAATTAAATTTATTTATACTCGGTGTTGATCTTTTTTAATGATTTCATTTCGTTCTGTTTTTTTTTTTTTAATTTATTAAATTTTCATTTGTACGAAAAAGAAAAAAAACATAAAAAATAATAAAAATTAAAAAAAAATGCATTTGTAAATGAATTGAACTTGAAAACATAAATATATTTGCAATTTCTTTTTTGTAGGTGCAGGAAAGAATTTTCAGAAGAAATATTGTTAAGGCCATTGTTTTTTAATATTTTTGTATATAACAAAAATTTAATAAACATAATTTCAAAAAAACAAAATAAATATTACTCGACACATTAAAATAACGCTTGAAAAAATACATTGGTTCGTTTTCAAGAAATTAATTTTTCAAAACAAAATAAAATTTAAATTGTATAAAATTCTAAAATTATTTTTTTTTTTTCTTTTAAAAATGTATCTTGTTTTTAACGTTTAGTGTTATTTAAATTTTTCCGTGCAAAAGTTTTGGTTATATTTTTGTATTTCAAAAGCAGGAGATATTTTTATACGATACACTTACCTATTTCTTTTTTTTTTTTTTTTGAGAAAAACAACCTTTTACATTTTGGTCATTATGTCAAGTAGGTAACGTTAATTTTGGTTTTCAAAAATAAAAAAAAACAAATTTTTTTTTTCAAAAAATTCTGATTTGTATAATTTTTTAACGGTTTTTTTGAATGGTAAAGTGAAAAAAGAATTGTGTTACATAAACTTTAGGTAGTTTTCTCTTCTTTTAAATCATACCTAAATCATTTTTTTTACAAAAAAATCACTTCAAAGGAAAGCTCATAGAAATAAAAAGAAAACAATTTTTTTCGAACGCAAGTTTCCACTTTAATTATATTTACAATTTGACTAGAAAACAAAAATAATTTTATTTTGAGCAAATTTTTTGGCTAACTTAATTTTTTTGATTAGGTACTTTTTCAAATTTATTAAAATTAATCTAAATAATTAAAAAATCTATTTATGTAAGTATTTTTGATACATTTCTTTCTACTAATTTTATAGTTCAATCTATTAGTTTTAAAATGTTACTTCAGTTTTGACTTTTAAAGAAAATAGAATTTCGTTATCAAAAAATTAGAATTTTGCATAAGAGTCAGACAAAATAGTTAAACTTTTTTTTACCATTTATTCTACTTCATTCAAATGATGTGAAAAATATAAGTTATAATTTAAAAAGGCATTTAAAAAATACTTTAAAAAATTTGGATATTATCGGAATGAGTGAAATAATTCTTTATTTGGTGTGTATATATTTTTGAGACTGTTGTTTATTTTCATACTAAAAATTTTGAAATAAAATAAATTATTCGTTTTGAAAAATTTTATTTTTGTAAAAATAAAATAATTTAAAATATTTTTACTCAACAATTTTTCGCATTTATAAAAACATTCTTCGGCATACGGCTTTTAACATTAATTTTTGAGAATTGATCAAAATAAGACTTTGGTGGTTGTTGTTCTTTAATTTCAAATATTTGTATATAAGTCCTAAAACTTAAGGCGAAATTTCAACTATGAACTTTTTACATAAAAGTTGAACACTGTGGTGTATACGTAATATTTTGCTCTATAGAAATAAAAAAAATTATTAAAAATATAATTTTTTGTTGACATTAAGTGATCATTTTCTGATACTCAAATGATATTCATGATCGTCAATTTTACTCCTAGGTTGTTAGATTAAAGAGCCGAACTTGGATAATAATAGTTTTCTTACCAGTTGTTCGATATTTCTTGTGATTAATTTTAATGAATACAATTTATAATGTTTAAACGATTAAATAAGCGATTGAAAAGCATATTTTCCTAACAATTTTTATACAGTTTTATAAACAAATTTGATTTTGTTCATGATTTTGTATGAATAATCTGTAGGTAATGTACCTAACTTTGGAATATTAGAAAACCATTTTTTAAATTGTTGATTTAGTTCAAAATTTCTTTTATAAATAATTTTGGAATTATTTTAATTCGCCGCATTTTTAAAGAAAATTTAATAGGAAATGCATTTCGAGAAAAAAAATGGTAAAGCTCTAATCCAACATATTCAACAGCAATTAAAATTTTGATACATTTTGTAAATGATAACTTTTGGGATCAATCTTGTTAGAAAAAATACCATAAACTCCTCAATCTTTTAATAAAAACCTTTAAACACCTTTATCATTTACCACTATCTCTCTCTCTAAATTGAATATAAAAATTGTTTTACTACAAAAATATTTATGTTGAATATGTGGTCATAATTTTATCATACAAGGTGTGACAGAATGATTGCAGTAGAAACAAAAAAAAATAAATAAAATACCAAATACCGTTTTATTTCTTATGACACACACACTATAAAATACATAGATATCACAAAATAATATATCCTAGTCGACAAGTATCATTTCAATTTGTAACCACTTAAGCACATTTATTTTGTCTCTAACTACATTGTTCAATCAATCACCACCCACTTCCTGTCCTTATCCAAATGCGGTATAGTGTAGCGGTCGGTGTGTGCTGAAAATTTTGGCCCCATATAGGTCGATATGTGTTATTCCGCAATATTTCCAAAACATAAGGTTGATTTTGGGTGGAGCAGCAGATCACAGTGAAAAATAGCAAACATAAGAGGACTTTTTTGCCTACACTCCATCATGGTTGGGATACACAGATAATATCGGCATACACTCAAGTTTTTTTTTTTTTTTTTTTTGTCATTGTAATTGTTAAATGTGCAAACAAATTGCTCAACATTAATGTCGTTTTTGTTTAGAGACAAGAAAAAATAAAAAAAAAATTGTGATTCACCACCGCCACATTTATAAGGGAATAAAAAAGTGTGCCATACTGAAGTCGGTTGCTATTTCCGACTTCGGACTTTTGACCCTAGAAAAATTTGCTTGTTTTGGTATTTTATTGTCATCTGCTCGATAATTGTTTGTTTTTGTAATCAAAAAAAAAATACTCATTGCAAAGCTTAAATATTATTAAAAACTGAGTCATTTGTGAAAAATGTGCGCCTTGATCTTTTTCTAAGAAATATTTGGATGACAAATTTTTGTTAAAAATGACGTGACAACGATATTGACGATGACGACGACCAAACGACGCGTGGTTGGTTGGAAAAAAATGCCAGTTGTTTGCTCACAAATCTCTTTTACTCAAGGCGGCGGGCCTGTTGTCCAGCATCGAAAGGAATTAAATTGTTAAAATTCATTACAGTGGGCATGCTACAAGTTACAAGCTTAACAACTTACTACAACATAGTATAAATACATTTGGGCACTGATTAATCTTGTCGCGTGGTGGTGCTGATTTTTTTTTGGGTCTTGTTGGGTGTCCATTTTAACACTCTCTCGTAAATATCTTCGAAAGGCTTTGTAATAATTGGCAATTGTGAGTGGGTTTTATATTTACAACAACAACTTTCTGATGCTGAACTCAATTGTTTTGTTAATTTATTTGCAAGAAAAATCAGGGCAATTTTCGGTAAATTTTTTAAGTAGGATTTAAGCAATTTTTGGTAGGATTTGGGTTGATTATGTGGTAGGTTGTGCTAAATTCCGAAAAAATAGTTGAGGTATTTCGAAAATTTGTGTTAAAATCAGATTGATTTGATAGATGAGAATTCATTACTTAAATAGAAGATTTTGCGAAATTGAAATTTTGGATGGAAATGTTTGTATACAATTTAAAATCATTGTTTCGTTCCTTGTATGTTTTTATTTGTTTTATGCTTGTTGCCCTTAGTCATTTTTTATTTTCACTGGAATTCTTCATTTAATTATGAAAATTAAATAAATTAATTGCGTAAAGGAAAAAACGAAAACAATCACGACTAACTACTCTGCACCAACGCAATGTCTTTGTGCCAATTAAAAAAAACTTTCAAATATATTTTTTTTTTTTTTAAGTCAGTTATAAAAAATTATTATTATTTGTTCAACTGCATTATCATCATTTTTCTTTTTCTCTGGTGATTCAATTAATCCTGCCAATTAAAAAAAAAAAACTTTTCCCACGTAATTCTAAGTTTTATCCAATTTATGAAGTAAACAATTTTTCTTATCTTCTTATTAATTCGCAAAAAGTATTTTTATCCTCTTGGCTAAAATGAAGATTTACTTCACATAAAATGAAATTAAAATCACAACGGAATTATATTTTTTTACTCCTTAGACATTGACATGAAGAATGAATGAATTGAAGAAGTAAATAAATTGAAAAAAAATGCTCCCGCACATTTTTAAACATTTATTCGCAAACATATTGAAAATAAAATTCACGCTTAAATTGTAGGAATTCACTTAAACAATATAAATTTTTTTGTTTAGTTTTATGAGAAAAATGTATTAAAACTTAATTGTACAAAAAAAATTGGTTACTTTGAGTTATTTCCATTGTAACGGGTGTGACACAAAGTGTAACTTCTCTAATCCGGTGAATAGTATGGACGAAGTAAAATTGATTTAAGCTGTTAAATCTATTATATCATGTTATATTTCTTTTTTTATATCTATCAGCTGCTTCTTAACATTACCAGAAAAGTCGTCATAAGTATGTCACGCCCGTTACAACTTTTTCGAAATATTTTGACAACTTAATACTTGAATAAATATAATTTGTAGATAGACTTAAATACGCAAGAAATTAGAATAAAGAACTGAAATTTTATGTCACGCCCGTTACAATTGAAATACCCTTAACCATGCAACATTTTTTGTTACATAGTGATTTTTCTAGCATTTATTCTACTTGTATTAGGTTGTTTTCAAACCGGGAATAAAATTACTATGAGGAACAAAATATTTCATTTAAAATGTCACACCCGTAACAGCGTTGAAACTAACCGTATATTCACATTTTCATGGTGTTTTGGAAGGAATTAATATTAACAATCCGACAATTCCTAATAGAAATTTCATTCCCTATTTAAAAACAGATGTTCTTGGTGTCACACCCATAATGCAATTAAAATAACTATGATATCGGGTATATTTTGAATTTATTTTTGTATAATATTGTTAAAAAATTGTAAGGTCAATGTGAATGCTTTGAAAAAAAAAAAAATGAAAAATTTATGAGCCACATCGGTAAGCATCGAAATATTAAGTTTTGATTGAATTTTTTGAAAATTTTTTTGGTGTGCCATTTTTAGGTACGCTTTCACAAATGCATAAAAATATTTTTCAAAAATAATAAAAAAGGAACACATTATTGATAAATGTTTTTTTTTTTTTTTTTTCAAAAACGATATTTGAAATCAATGCTCTGCACAGCATTTTTCAATAAAGTATGACGTCATAATATAGCCTATAACCAGTGGGCAAATGAGACGCTCCGAAAGATACAAAATTCGTCAAATTATACTGAGCGGTGTAGAAGTTATGATGGAATTGATGTTTGCTGTACAAAATCAGGTCTGCTTGCGTTACCGTTTATGTTAAGAAGAAAAATACTTACTGAGAATAACCATAGATTGAAGTATGCCAAAACGCTTTCTGACAAAAATAGCCACTTTAATTTTAAGTAAAACTTAAACACTTTTTTTTTACAAAAAATTAAAAGACTTAAAATAAATATAAAATTTTATTGTTTTCTATTTACTAATAAGATTTATTATCCATTTTATGTTAATAAGCTTTAAAATCTTATCTAGGTTACATAGGATTCTTTGAACCTTAAAACTCAAGGTTTCGCACGAGGCTAATCACACCAACAAACACGCAATAAAACTATTAAATTTAACTTTAACAAGGCAATAACTTGTGTTTTTGTTGTCTGGTGTTTGTCATTTATGTTTTTTTTTTTTATTCTATTTTATTTTTTATTTCTTGTGTAGTAATTTTTCATTTAATTTTTTTTCACACATAGTGACATTAACTTGGTAGAAAAAAAAAAATAAGTTCCATGAGAAATATAAACTACACCATAATCTTTCATTAATCCAATGATTAATTCTCGCTCGTAGAAGAGCTCTCTCACACTATCTTAGTTTGCTTTTTTTATGTACATATATTGCATAGTTTTTTTTTCACTTTGAAGTAGAAGATAGGAGATATAAAATAGAAGAAAAAAAAAAAAGAAGGAAACAGAAAAAAAAAAAAAAAAACTGAAAAACTATATCAAGAGCAGCATTGCAGTATTTCAAGTCTAAAAAAGGTGAGAAAATGATACCCTTTTGCTAATATCTTCCGGTCGTCTTCATCGTATTACAGTCAAGTCGTTGTCGTTGTTTGACTATATCTCTACACTTTGTCGATGTTTAGTTCTTCTTTTTTTTCTACTTGTAGTTTTCTCATTTTACAAAGAAGATTACCTGCTCAACGAGCGGAAATGAATAGAATTGATATCACATTATATAGATGAGTATATAAGTTGTGGCAGTTTAATGCATTAGTTAGGTGTCATAAAGGCTTTTTTTTTTCTTGAAAATTATGCGCTTACAGAAATTTCTGAGAGTGTGAAATCATAAAGCAGAAAATTGAAACTTCAAAAAAGATTTCCAAAGATTATGAATATAAATTTTAATCTGTTGATGGAGTTTAAAGAAGAAATAAATAACTTTTTGGAAGAAGTTTAATAAACTACCAATAATTTGGAAAAAGTTTAAATTACCTAAGCCTTTTAAATTGACAGTTTATAAGATGAAAATGAAAGTTTAATGAAGAAATCACATTCGTGGGAAGAATAATATTCTAGTGACTTAGTCTTAAACCGAAACAATGAATATCAGTGAAATGAGTTGGTGTAAGAATATGTTTAATTCAAAAGTGTGGGTTGAATTCTTCCGCTTACAGGAAACCTCTTCTTTGAATATTGTATCAACCCGTACAAAAGTTTTAATTTGCATATTTCAAGTAATTTAATACTTTTCTTTAAGCTATAAAGAAAAATAGTTTTGCCAATGAAAGACAAAAAATACAATCGTATAGTTTTAGAAACTGGAAATCAGAGTTCCGTTTCAATATTTCTTCTAGTTAAACTATTAAAAGATATAGAAAACTTAATACTTGGAACAAAAGATGAACGATGAAGCCCAAGAACCATCATTTTAAGGCCGAGAACTATCCAGAGAATTAGGATTAGAACTTATTGGTGAAAGGGTGTTTTTTTTTCGAAGAGACAGAAAAATCTGTAATTGGTCCTAAAAAGCCAATGATTTGCGTAAAACGTCGATTTGTCCTCTTAACCAAAAATAAAGTGAATCATTGGCCTTTTTGGAACCAATTACAGATTTTACTATCTCTTCGAAAAATATACTCCCTTTCGCCTAAATTTTTTATAAAAACTCTTTATTCCTGCTTTTTATCCCAAATTCAACGTTTTTAGCATATTTTATTAGGGTGACTCATCATTTTTGTTTTCACTCAAAAAAACATCCTTTTAACCATGATATTCTTATAGACACTTTAGATTCTTGTTTCTTATCTCAAAAGTAACATACTTGCTGAATTTCAATAGGGTACCACTATTATTAATCACTTTTTCCAATATATTCATATTTTCTCTACACTTAAAAAAACACCCTTTCATATGAAAAAAAAATGTATAAACTTAATTTATTTGTGATTCTCATAGGAAAGACAACATTTTTTATAAATTTCGTAGGGGTAACTTTTATACCATTGATTTTATCGGACATGAATTTTCCGTATTTTCCAAAAAAAAAAAAACACCCTTTCACCTAAAATATTTGTATAGACTACTTAGATTCTTGGTTTCTGTTATAAATATAACATAATGTACCAATTTTCGTTGGTGTAACATTTTTGTCCCAGGTACTAATTCCGAATTTCATCATTTCTTATAAAAAAAAAACACCCTTTCACTCAAGATAATTTTGTAGACTTTTTAGATTCTTATAAGAAAAAAAGTGTCATGTGTGCAATTCACACGTGGTAGAAGTGAAACCTTAAAAAACAATTTTTCTTGCAAAAAAAAAAAGAAAAAATCTACCTATTTTATATTCTATCTCCTTTAAATACATGTTTTTTATATGACAACCTATATTAATTTTATATCATCTGAAAGTTTATTGTTTCAGCTCAAAATATTTATATCGTCCATGTCTATACAACATCTACAAAAAGAGCAAATCTTTTCAAACCAAATCACTTTTCATCAAAAAAGCAAAAAAAAAAAACAAACTTTTTTCTCTTTTAACACCATTAAATATATATTTTTTAAATGACAACCTATGGTAAATTTTATATCATCTGAAAGCTTATTTCACCTTTTATATGACGTATGAATCATATTTCTACCATGCCTAGAAAAAAAATAAGAATTTTTTAAAGCCAACTATGTCGAAATTTCAAGCTGAGATTACGGTACTTCCTACACTGGTCATCCGCAACACATCTCCACAGGTGTTTTTAAGTATTTTTCAAGTTTTTCAATTTAAGATTGTGTATTTTGTAGAGCTCGTACAGTTAATTGTGATATATTAAATGAAAGGTTATGTTATCAGCATGCGTATTAAAGTTAAATCAAATTCTTATGTGCACTAGATCAAAAGATATAACGTTTTTAGAAAAAGAACATCTTTTTACCGTTATCACAGAATTGAAATTTTGTACATTTATAGTTTATTTAATTACCTATCTCTAGTACAAATTTTATTCATCTATCTTTTGAAACAAAAAAAAAAGTTTTAACAAGTTGAATGTTCGTGTCGCGTTTTCGTTTCATCTTTTTTCAAATCACTACGATATTAAAAAAGTCGTATTGACTTAATTTTTACGTCATTAAATTCAGCATCAAAAAATATTCAACAAGCAATTTTTTCACTATATTTTTTTACCTTCATCCCCTCCCTCTTGTCCCCGAAAAAATACCTTTCCACCCAATGTTTTCTTATAGACTTTTTTGATCCTTGGATCTATCCCAAAAAAAAAACTTTTTGCCAAAATTCATAAGTGTAACAATTTTTTTTAATGTCTATTTTACCTGTACTAAAACACTCTGATTCTTAAACTATCAAAAGTTTGCTAAAGAAATTTGCATTTTCGTTGAACAGTTGTTTTTCCATTTCAATAAACCGAACATATTGAAATGATCTATTTTCCTGATTTGATAAATCTAATAGTTTTATTACTATTTTTATGACAAATTTGTTCAATCCATAAATAAAAATGATACCACAGTCTTAGCTTTATATATCTTAAAACAAAACCCCGAATTTATAGCTTTTTAATAAATGAAAAGATTATTACCATAAGACAAGACAAGAACTAATTATTACATCATTTTTCATTAAGTTCCTATAAAAATATAATCCACTCCTTCTAATCTTTGATTATGATTTAATCTTAAAAACCTGTATTAATTATATTCAAAAGAGATAATTTTAAAATACAAGATTCTTTTTCATCTTAAAGATACGAAAATCGAAAAAAAAAAAGATACATATTAAACTAGAAGCTGATTTAATTAATTGTGACCGATTAATCACTGGAACAAAGTTTTTTTTTTTTTCTTTTTTTTTTCTAAATAATATTTTCCAGTTTAACAGTTTGGGGATAAAATATAAAGCGTGAGAGCTATAATGAACTCAAAACCCAGAACGACTAATTTATTGTTTAAATTGACTTTTTCTTTGGTGTTTGAACATTTAATTTACACTGATTTTAAAATTTTTTATTAATTCAAATGTAAATTTTTAATTTTTTTTTTTGTTTTTTTTGTGAAATGATAAAATTAGCATGATGATGGTAAATTCTAAAGACAACAAGTTTCACTTTTTTGTGGTATTTTGTTAATTTTTTTGCATATCTATTGATTAACCCGATTATAATATCTAAATAGGAGGGTGGAATCAGTTAAAATATTTATGTTAAATAACGTAATTTGTTTATTATAAAAACAAATAAATAATATATAAAAATTTCCAGTTTAAACTTTTAACAAGCTAATTGGAATACTAAAGGAGTTTTTTTTTTTGTATTTTGCAAGGAATTTTTTGTATAGGTAGCAAACAAGAATATGATTTAGCTATTAGACTTTTTAATTTGTCAGAAATTTTTCTATAATTTTTGTTTATTTTTATAATTAATTGTTTATACTTGGTTTAGAACATCGATTTAAAGTATATCGTATGACAACATGATTCACCTTGTGACGTCTTATTTGGTACTCATATGCAGTAGTAAGTGGTTATTTACTTTTGCAAATACGACCTTGCTAACGTATTAAAGTGCACTTAAGTTTTATTAAGTATTTAAGACTTTTGCTTATGGCATTCAGAAAAGATAACACTACTTAGTAAAATAACAAACAAACAAAGGTTTTTACCTAAAACGGACATTAGGGTGGTTTCCAGTAAAAAAAAAAATTGCAAAGTAGAACTATTTTTTATTTGTATCTATGTAGCGCAGTTTGAAATTACGACATGGTTGGCTTTAAAAAATTCTTACTTTTTTTGTAGGCATCGTAGAAATATAATTGAAGTGTCATATAAAAGGTGAAATAATAAGCTTTCAGATGATATAGAATTTATTATAGGTTGTAATTTAAAAAAATGGATAAAATGGTGTTAGAAGAGAAGATTGCTTTAAAAAAAAAATTCTAGCTCTTTTTTTTTGTATAGACATGGATACAAATAATTTGAGCTGATACAATAAGCTTTCAGATATAAAATTCGTTATAAGTTGTCATAAAAAAATTGATTCAATGGTGTCAGAAGAAAAAAAGATTTTTTTTTTTGCTTTTTTCATGAAAAATGATTGTTTTGAATAAATTATTCTTATACTCTTTGCGCATTGTAAAAAATTTAAGTATGGCTTTATTCTTTAGGAAAACTTGTAAGCTTTTGAATGGTGTAACTTTTTTTCGAGAAAAATGATTTTTTCACTTTTTTTTTGATTTGTGGTATGAATCTTTGTTTTTATAGGTTAAATTTTTGGTAAAGTGCTAATTATATTAAACTTCAATATTTTTCAATTTGGGTGAAAAATGACGAAATTGGTTGTGGATTTTCGTAATATTTTTTGAACCAATTTTTCCCAATGTTCAAAAAATTGACTTCTTTTTTTTAATTTAATTTAGTTTTTGATTTGGGTTCACTTATGTACGTGGTTTTTTATTTGTTCTTTTTAAGAAATACATAGGTAAATGATAATAATTTTATGTTTAGTATATTTTTGCTAGATTAATCCCTTAAACATACTTCGTAAAACCTGCAACAAAACTGTTGAATTTAGAACTCTTTTCGATTTTGAGATTTTTTTGTTTGTTCAAGTTTTTCTGCTACAGAAACCATACTGCAGAAATTTTATTTCTATTTTAAAATGACTTCACTATTTGCTTACGTTTAAAATACAGTTTGATTTAAATTTGATATTCAATCATTAACAGAAAGAATAGTTTTCAATATTCAATTCACAACTTTTGCAATGATTTTTTTTTTTTTTCAATGCCGAAAATTTTTTATTTGCAGAAAGATTTTTTTAATGCAAAATATTTTTTAGTTGTTTTTTTTTTTAAAGTAGTTGTTGAAATGGTTAAAAAAACTATTTTTTCAAACTTGTGTGCTGAAATTTGTTTTTTGTTCATTTTTCTTTTAATAAATATTGTAAGGCTAGGATTAAACGGTCAACAAAATCGGTCAACGGGTTAACTCTCTGTTGAAACGCTAAAAAAGTTAAAATCGGTTAAGTGACACTCGCTCTACACTTTTCTTTTAATTTTTGACATCAATAACTTTTAATTTCTCTACCAAAAAAAAAAACACCCTGTTTTCTAAAGGCTTACTTTATTTTTGGTTCCCAAAAAAATGGTTTAAACCTGCTATACGAATATTTGGCTTTTGGGACTTTTTACATCAACTACTCTTTCCTCTAAAAAAAACACCCTGTATTGTATATAGACACCTTATATTCGAATTCCAATCTCAAATGTTACAATGAAATCTTCACAAAAAAAAATACATTTTCATAAGAAACCAAAAAAACTTATTAATAAATATCCCAATATTCATTGGGATGTCCAATTTGTCACAGTTGTTTTAATACTATTAAGAATTTCACCCTTTCTTAAAAAAAAACACCCTTTGATGCAAAATAATTTTGTACAATCCTTTGATTTATAGTTCTAATAAAAAAACTAATTTAAAAAGTAAACAAAAATAAAGGTATGTCAGCTGTTAGATATTTTAATCACAAATGACAAAATTCAGCCTATCAAAAAAAACACCCTTTTTAAGATTTTATTATATTTTATTGCTTTTATTTTTTTTTTAAATCATAAGACATTTGCAAAAAAAAAATGTATCTTTTGTTCTACAATAAAAATAAAAACAAATATTGAACATTCTTAAGGAACAACAAACACATCAGAGCCTAATTAACGTCAATTGTATACCCGACAATGCAATTGTTTGTTTTTAAATTTCGCTTTTTGGTATCAATCTTGAGATAAAAAAAAAAGTTGGGAAATTCCCAATCACAAGATTGAAACAGTCGTTCTCATTCCTCCCACAATACCAATACACAATATCAGTTAATATCGGTTTTAGCCAGAAACAGAAATATGCATTAAGAAAATATTTATAAACTGTCAATAAACTACCCCATCATGCATCCATTTTTAAAATAGCTCTCTCCGAGTGTAAAGGTATTTAATCTTTAGAAGTAATTTTTTTTTTAACTGATTTATTTAAAAGTTGAAATGTTTAATATAAAAGTGTGGAATGATACAAAAAGTCTACATTACCCCTTTTTACCAAAAAACCTCTTAAACCTTGTATCGTAACTAACTTTTAAATGTTCAATGTTTAATGTTGTTTTTCCTCTTCCCTCTATTTTTACAGATCTTGATAAACCCATTACACCACAAATCATGAAAATGGACAGCAACAGTATACAAATAGTTCCTCCACCTTTAATTGTGAACGATTATCTAACATTAAGTTCACCACCAACATATTCCCGCCTGCCACCCGATGGTCATGAATTCCCTCCAAATTTCTCCGAACCATTAATAATGCCAGCAGCGAATTTATTAAAAGCCACCCTCCTAACATCGATGACAACAACAACCACAATGACAGGCACAAATACAAGTAGTACAGTTTATACAGAAAAATTAATAACACGAACACAAACCTCCACAACATCATCATCTTCATCTTCACCTCCAGTTTTAGAAGATCAACAACAACAACAACAAACGAAAAAAATGATCAGCAATGGTGATGACCAACGACCGCCATTGCCAAAGTCAGGGCCCCCGCCAACAGTTCCTAGAAAAGTCTATCGCCAAGACTTGGTTATCAGTGTTGATGACACACGGCCCGATAAAGAAGAAAAGAAATACATTCACGTTGATACAACTCCACCAAGCCCTCCGGTGTCCGCCAAGTCGGTCTACGAAAACCGTTTACAACAAAAGACCACACCAACAACACCTCCCTCAACTCCCTTGGATGCCCCATTTGAATACAAAAGACCCTTTAGCACTGGTCGCAAGCTTAGCGATTGGCGAAAAGATGAAAAGTCTGAAAAGTCGGTCCGTGATAAAATCGCCATGTTCTCGAATGATGATCAAGAACGTAGCCCAAATAGCAGTAGCAATTCAAGCTTCTCCTCAAGATCCGGCAAGCCTTTAAATCTTAGCACAGAAAATCTATTAGATTCAGGAAGTCGATATAGCCAAGCTCCACCATTAACCAAACGGGCCATGAGTGTGGAAAACCTAAACGACGTTAGCCGCAATTACACACGAACACAATCACACAATCTTTCCGATTCTATGTATTCCCTAAACACAATTAATACTGATTACAATCAAAATTATGCCTCCTTACCCCGCCGTCATGTGCCTCATTTAGAGAGACGTATAAGTTTCTCCGGACAGCCATATGCCCCGGATGAGGCTACCCGCAAAGCGGCCATTACGAATATATTGGAGCAACGACGTCGCTCAATGTCCAAGCTGAGAGGCCTGGTCATACCCGAGAGACCCCAAATCCCAATGTCCAACCTTGAACCAATCCTAGACTTGCCAGAGATTAAGAGTAGAGACAGTGAAAAGGTTAAATTAAATGGCAATATCGATTTATCTTTAGGTGCTGCTGCCCCGAAACCTGCTAAACGAAGTGAAATTGGTACCAATCCGGCTTTAAGACCCCTAACAGTGACAACAGGCAATAATACAGCTAATATTGTTGCAAATAACTATAAAAGCATCTTTAGCAATGGCAGCCATCGTTTATCGAACAATGTCCACCCGAGAAAAGCTGAAAGTCCTATTCAGCCCCCAGCTAAGCCCCCAAGGACATCACTTTCCATTAGTAAACCAACTCAACCGGAAGAAAGTGATAGTGATTCGGTTTTCAGTTCGAAGATATCTTCACCCCCAATGTCCCCATGTGTTCCGGTTGTACCGGAGAAATTTGCTCTAACTAGGACCCTAAGTTCCGAAACTAACACCTCGATTGCAAGTTCGACAGCTTCGACTTTGACTTCGGGATCGGGTTCACAGGCAAGTTGCAGCTCAGTTGGCAGCACTCCAACTGTGGATATGTCCCGTAGGGTCTTGAAATCTGGTTCGGGAGACTCTGCATCAAACCGGAAGAATGTTTTAGCTTCTGCCAAGTGTCGAAGTGGCCGTGATGATTCGTCAGCATTGGTCAGAAATCGCCGTTATGAAGATGAAGACAGTACAGATGGCTATGATGAAGAAGAAGTTCGTAGGGCCCCGAAATCTAAACCCCGTTCGACACTAATTGTGCCAAACAAAGTTATCCCCGTTTCAGCTCCAATTAACTACAAGCTTGTCTCTTCTAAAGACGATAGCTTGGTTGATAAGGTTATCAATGTTGCAGCTTATGTAGAAGTGACTTCGGACACTGATGACAGTAGTCGAAAATCAGATTCGTCACCATCGAAAGTCAGTGCCATTTTCATTGATGAAGAACGTAAAGCTAGTTTCAAAGCTGATCCAAATCAGAAAGCTACCACGAAGAGGCGGTCTTCACCTCCACCAGTGGTGACTCCAGTTGTGACAGCTAAAAAGTCTTCGGATACTACCGATATGGCAAATTGGGTTAAGAAAGAAGCAGGCAAGGCTAAGATAGAGAGCATGAGGAAGTCTGAAACTATCAGTAAGACCTCATCAACTATTGAAACCATCAAGACTTCATCATTATCTTCAACAGCTAAGAATAAAATTTCCACAGCTGAAATCCGTGAGAGGTTTGAACAACGTTCAATGACTCAGACCTCTACCTTATCTTCACCACCTATTACAACTTCGTCAGGCTTTGGAAAGTCTTCGTCCCCCAAGGAAAAATCAAGCTATCATGAAAGATTCTCTTCATTGGATTCAATTGCTTCATCATCTTCGGGAGTTTCATCAAGTACGCAGAATTTCACTTCATCCAATCAAGAGACCCCAACTGAGTTTGGCAGCTTTTCATCACTTGGCAGTAATCAGAGCTTGATCACTGCTCAAGATATTCAGCTTATCATCGAGGAGGCTGATCCTCCGCTAAAGACTCCTGAGGCATTTATTGTTGTACTGCAAAGGGAAACTCCTGAGAGCAGTATTGGAATCACCCTGGCTGGTGGATCTGATTATGAAGCCAAGGAGATTACTGTAAGTTTTTAGCCTTTTCCATTTTTTTACAGTCTTCTAAGTCTTTTTCATGTAGATTCATAAAATCCTCACTAATACCCCAGCAGCTAAAGATGGACGTCTGAAAAAGGGTGATCGTATTTTGGCAGTTAATGGCATGAGTATGAGAGGTCTAACTCATCGGGAATCGATTTCTGTTCTTAAGGTAAGTCCTCATTTAGTCTTGATCTTCAAGACCTTAAAAAATACTTTTATTTTTATTTTTAGACCCCTCGTCCAGAAGTTGTACTCGTTGTTACTCGTTCTGAATCGGTTATAGTCAAACCGTTGTCCAAAAAGCGGTCCTCATTGGGCTCTTTATCATCGTTAACAGAAAAACCTTTGATGGATAGTGCTGAATTGGAACGAAAACGCAACTATCACAAAGCTTCACGATCGCTTGATTTGGATTTAGATATTGTATCGAATGAAGGTTCAAGTCCAAAACAAAGCACATCGACAAGTCCACAACCATTAGTTGTGGGTAGTCCGGAAGCAACTACAGCTTCAACAAAATCTTTATCATCGTCGGCAGCACTAATTCGCACAAGAAGACAACAGTCACGTGGCGATGCATCGAAATTGAGCACAAGTGAATTGTTGGAACGTGCCGCTGAAACTAGAAATATGTTGGCAGCGGAAATTCGTTCACAAGGTAAGTTCAATAATTTTAACAAAGAAGGTAATTTAGTGGAAAAAAGTTCTACTTTTACGAAAAATTTTAACATGATAGGTTAAAGATTGTTTAGTATTTACATCTCCGCTGAATCATTTAAGAATAGTCAATCTAATAATACTTGGTTTTATAAATATAGAAATTTAAAGCTTTTATCGTTTTAAGACCACCTAAGTCATCAGATTAAAATGTACCATTGAAGCTCTGTAGTAACTTGATCTATCAAAAGTAGCTTCACCATATTCAATCCTTGAACGAAATTTGGAAAGAAAGAAGAACTTGAAACGGTTCGTGATAAGGACCTTAAAATTCAAATAAAATATCAGAAGAATGATTTAAAGGCCTTCAGCATTTTTGACCGAACAGAAAAAATAGGAAAAGCTTAAAGAATTTGAGACTTGTAAGAGATTAACCTCAGGTAGCAATAATTTGTAAATTTTGTTGAGTTTTTGACAGTCATCTGACTGAGCCTTAGCTCTAGGAAACAGTTTTACAAACCGTTGTTTCAGTAGTTCAACTAATTCGTTCCAATTCATAAGTTGATTTTCAGCTAAAAGTTTGTAGGAGTTCGAGTTCCTGAATAATTTTTTTTTTTTTTTTTCATTAGGAAGCCGATATTTTCGGATCAGCTATCCACTTAGCTAAAAAAATTAATTTTCAAAATTTTTCTCCAAATCCATCGATTGAGATATCAAAAGAAAGGACTTTTTAGACTCTATTCATAACTGAAAACCAAAAGTTTGTAAGAGTTCGGGTTGCTGAATTATTTGCAATCAAAAATATTTTTTTTTTTCTATTTTTCATTCGAAAGCAGATATTTTCGGATCAAAGTCCCGAAACAAATTTTGGTTTACAGGTATGAGATCACAGTGAAAAGGCCTATTCATTAAGCTAAAAATATTACAAATTTATTTTTTTAAGATTTTCGACAATTATTATCCAAGGGGTACCCCTTGTCCAAAAATTTGGAATTTTAAAAAATTTTCTCCAAATCCATTGATCTTTTTTTTCAAACGTCGGTAATTAAAAATACTTTAAGGTCTATAGATTAAAAATTGCCGGTGTTGCCGTTTTGATTTTTTAAATTTAATTGAAGATTTTTGTGAACAAAAACAATTTTTTTTCAAAAATTTTTCTTAAATTTCATAAATTAATTGATGCCAAAAAATTGTCTAGGAAATTCAAGGAAAAAAAATATATGGGAGTGAGGGACAATCTTCCATAGTTCAAGCGATAGATGCAATTTTCTTATTAATTGACTTCAAACACAAAAAAAAATATTTGAACACAACGGCAACACCTACAATATTCAAATATACATTTTTTAAAAGCTAGAAGCTTAGTCATATATGTAAAATAAAAATTAAGTTAATTGAATGAACGGCTTTTGAAAGAATGGTAATTGAACTCAGATTTTTGAAAAAAAAAATTATTGAAAAAATTTTAACATGTCGTTTTTTAAACTTGGTCGTAAAATAAAATGCATTTATTTTCAAATTTTTTTGGCCGCATTTATTATGATTTCAAAATATAAAAGGAAATGTCAATATGTATTACGGTTTATGAAAAAAATTAAAAAGTATTTCATTTTCGAAGAACTTTTTTTAATAAAAGTTTTGAAAAAAAAAATGTAACTTATTTTTTTTTTTAAGTTCAACATCTAAATATAAAATTATTTTTTATTCATTTAATAACCCTTACTGTTGAATGTTAAATAGCAAAAATTTAAAGTTCCTATTTACCACAGTCTTTGAGAAAATTAATTATTTCAATGCAAAAATTCAGTTTTAATAAAAAAAAAACCATTGAAATTGAAGTAATTTTTCATTTTTTTTTCAAAAGTGTCATATATTTTACCTTTTTTGCTTCGAAATTCAACTGATAATATTTATGGCCAAAATTTTTTTTTAAATAAATTCATATTTTATTCGAAAAAGTTTGGAAAAAGGTCATTTTAAATTTTTCTAATAACATTTTTTTTTTTAATTCTGAGTTTGAGGACCATTTCTTCAAAAAGTCTTGATTAAATTTAGTGGATTTAAATTTAAGAGATAAGAATGAGGTTCTGGCTTTTTAAAAATGTATTTTAAAATATTGTAGGTGTTGCCGTTGTTTTCAAAATATTTTTTTTGTGTTTGAGGTCAGAATGTTAGAAAATTGCATTTATCGCTTAAACGATGGAAGATTGTCCCTTACTGCATGTTATATATTTTCCTTAAATTACCTAGAGAATCTTTTGCTATCATTTGTTTTATGAAATTTAAGCAAAAAAAATGGTTTTGTTAAAAAAAAATTAATTTTAATTTTAAAAAACAATACGGCAACACCGGCAATTTTTAATCTATAGACTTTAAAGTATTTTTAATTATCTACGTTTTAAAAAAAAAATCGTCAAAATCAGAGCTGTTAGCTGTTCGGCCGGGTTCCCTAATAATTTGCTTTAGTTACTCTACTATGGAGCAAATTTTTTTTTAAATGCATTTTTTTCGGCAAGGGACACCCCTTGAATTGTTTTCGAAAATCTGCTCATTATTGCATAAGATGTCGCAAAAAAAATTGTAAGACTAAAAAAATTGCATGTCCATATATTATTGAAAACATTCTGAAAGCACCCTTTACACTGGTGTTTTTTAATCTTGACAAGCTAGTTGTTTGTTAGAAATTATGTTTCAAATAAATCGTGGAAATTTTACAGTAACAAGTTTACTGAACTTTTTATTTCTAGGATGAAAATCACGGGTCATTGCGGTAAAAGTTCGGTTTAAAATGAAAGATCGTTCCGGTAAATAAATGGGTTTCTATTCCTCTTTTAAATCACGGATCACTCAAGTGATACTAAAAATTTCCTTCGTTCTAAAATCATGAGTCTCCTCGATAAATTCAAAGGTTCTCCTTTTAGAATCACGAATAGCTTCTTAACACTCAAGAGTTTTCTCATACATAATATTACTATTCTGGTCTGTAAAATCATGCTTTGTATCAGTAAAATTAGAAATTTTTCGCTAAAGTCACGGGTTTTTCGATCACCTGTCCTACATTGAACTACTTTTATTCTGTTACGACCTTATTATATGTCAGAAGAAGTCTCAAACTTGAAGTCATTAAATTGTTATAACATTTTCATAAAAATTCATAAAAAGGAAGTCAAGTTTTTGAATAATTTTTTGAAAGGCAAATGTATAACGCTGTTTCGATATGTGTCTATATTCTTTTCCGTAATAGAAATTATATAATTTTACGAGTTCAACCTTTAATCCAGTACCATTTTCAATCTCTTTCGAGTGAACGGGAAAAACGACACAAAACCACTTCAACAGAGGCGGCGGAAGGGGTGTGCGGAGTGTGCCCCCGCACACGGCCCCGCGCTTTGAAGGGCCCCACGGGCGCTAAATGAAAATGTCTCAGAAATAATAAAATCCGAAAAAACATGTCTCTTCTCTTTATTCAAAACAATCAAATAATTGAAATTGGCTTGTTTCCGGTCGATTTCTATAATTGCATTGAGATGAGTCGAAGCATACATTGGCCACTTTTTGCAAAAGTAGGAAAAATAAATTAAACAATTTAAGATTATTGTTTGTTTTCTTTTTCTCAAGTGAAGCAGATTATTAGTTTGCCAAGCAACTTGGATTATCTAACATTTTGCTTTTAAAATTCCCAATTAAATTAAAAACTTAATGAAATGAATACATTTTTTTTTACAAAATCTCAGTGATAAGAAATATTTTTTTTTCTTTTTTCTATTTTTCAATTTTGTATAGGTTTTTAAAATTGTATGAAATAATATTTTGTAAAGCTTAAGAATGGGTAAACTTTATTTTCCTTAAAAAAAAATGTTTTGCTCGCTAAGGCTCGCAATTTATATAAACTGATTTTTCACACTTTCTGCCAATTTAAACACTTTGTTAAGGACTTAAGAACATTTCTGTTTCCGCCGCCACTTTAATGATTAAAATGAACCATTTTATTTAGTGGAATTTTCGAATTTTGCGGATTCATTGATGTTTCAAAATACGGACGGATTTACAATCCACCAAACTTTAAAAACCCGTTTTAAATCAAAATTTTTGCTCAAACAAACATGCGAATAATTTATGTATTTATCAGTTATTTTGTAAAAAAAAATTAAATGATTGATAAGTATCTAACAGAGGAAAGCAAACATCAACAAAAACAATTTCAATTTTTTATATATCTTCGTGTATTTGGCAGGGAGAGCCCCTTGGTTTTTTCCGGTCCACAATATTCCTAAAATTACATTTTGATGCATATCTTGTCTCTATACAAAAGAAAGAAAAAAAAACGATTTTCTAATAGAAATCATATATAAGTTATGTATGCTGTATGCTGTTTACGCAAAATCAAAAACTCAGATTTAGTAAACAAGTTACAGTTGCATTTGGCAAATCGATAAACAACATAAAATGGAATTTGCATAGGCAAGAAAACACTTGCTGACCATACTACATCGATTGACCATTCGCTCTCTCGTAAACAACTCTCCGTTACTTCATTTCTCTTATTGATTGATTGAATATGTTTGCTGGACTATTGGTGATGCTGAGCAAGTTCAGTTGCAGAAGATCAGTCAGCCGAGAACAATAACTTAATTAGTTCAATAAAAGTTTATATCTTTACAACTAAAACAAATATAAAGAGTTTTTCCTTCGGCCTTATGTCCTTCTTCCTACTGATAAATTTTAATTTTTAATTTTAATATAGCATTGGCACTCAGCTATATTACAGGTTGTTTGAAAAGTGTAAATTTTCAAATTTTAAGACTAACGTAAGACTAGCCGAATCACATTCTTAGAACCATCAAATAAAGAAGTTGTGCAGTTATTTGCGTTTTGCCAACAATAAGATGAGATTTATTCCCTTTTTCCAATTTGGTAATTCAATTGATATTTTTATATTCTAAAAAAGAAACCGAGAACAAACTGACGAAAACAAGAATTTCTGCCTTTTTTCCGAAAAATGTTTATAGCGATTTCTAACGATTTTGATTTTTTCTAATAACGAGCCCTAATAAAAGAAATCAAATTGCTGAAATTCATTCTAGATGTTGTTATTTTGTTTGGTTTGAAGAACGAATTAATTTTTATTTGATATGTACGTTTTAGAACATTTAACAATAAATCTTATTTATATAAAAAGTTTTAAAAATTAAAGCACTCTGAAACTTAAGAAAAAGTTCGTGAGATCGAGTCGTGCATTTTGTTTTTTATCTACTGTCCTGTTCCATTGGAAGTGGTAGTTTTCTAATAGTAGATGTTTTGGTTAATCTACTGTCTTGGAAATCGCTAGTAAACTACTAGTAGTACTTTGCCACCTCCCAAAGGAACAGGGCTTACATTACAAACGTTTTGTCTTAAGCTTGTTATAACAATTTTGAACTTGAACTTGGACGCAAGATTTGATACTTTTTTCAAAATGATAGTCCAAATTCATTTTCTCAGGGGCCCCGAAAATTTACTCTAGCACACGCCTCATTTTGGTCTAGCGCCGCCTCTGCACTTCAACAAATTTCGATAAAACCGCAAATATAAATTTCTCTATTACTTTTTTTAAAAAGGAAACTATTTATTTTCATTAAAGGAATTCTTATCATATAGTTCTTTTCTTTGTAAATGCTAGGAATAAACCTAGTTTTGACATAAAGTGAACTAAAGCCGTTTTTCTCGTAGACTCTACAATAGATTTTCTGCTTTTGATTTGAGCTTTTTAGGATATTTTAGTATTTTTTATTTTTACATTTTTAACAAATTTTTACTTTTGCAAAGTAAATTGTTGATTAAAATTTCATACCTATAAATTTTTTTAATTTTAGAAGAGAACACAACAACCGGTGCTAGGACTGTAGAAATAGTTAAAGACAGTTGTGGTCTTGGCTTTTCAATTGAAGGTGGCTTTGATTCGCCATTGGGCAACCGCCCATTAATAGTTAAGAAGATTTTTATGGGTAAGTGATTTTCAAAATTATAAATATTCCAATATAATTCCTTTAATATTACACCTTTTTTCTCCTACTAGGTGGTGCTGCACAAAAATCTGGATTGGTTAAAAATGGCAATGAAATTTTATTCATCAATGGTGCATCCACAGCAAAGATGACCCGAGTTGATGCATGGAATTACATGAAACAGCTCCCAATGGGACCAGTCAAAATTGTTTTAGCATAAATATAATTTACTTTAAATATTAAACAATATATACAAAAAAAAAATGTTATTTCTTAATTTTATTTAAAATTAATCATTTAATTTAAAGTTTTTTTTTTAATATTATTCATTTAATTACTTACAAAAAAAAAACTTATACATTATAAATATAAATGATTGTATTGCTAATTTTTTTATTGTCACGTATACAATTATAATTAAAAAAAATATATATCAATTGATTTGTCATTATCATTAACAAAAAATTATTTAGTTTTTAAAATATTTTTTTTTCTATATAAAACTCTTGCCATTAGATTTTTCATTTATGGCTAAGAATTTTCATTTTGTAAAATTACTTTGCATTTATTTTGGCCTTTAAAAATGCATTTAATACATAATTTAATTATTATTAACAAAAAAAAAATGTTAAGAATTAAAAATACTTACAATAATTTTGTTAAATATTTATTGGTTTGTGCAATTTTGTCAAAATTTAATTTGTTTGTTTTTATATTCTGCTTAATTTATTATTTATTGTTATTATTTTTTTTTCCAACAATTTTCGTTTGGAAATTTTTTTTTTGTAAAATAATTTTGAATTTGGCTTAAAGTATAGAATTTTTTTTGTTTGCATTTATTATTTTTTTGCAATTTTATAATTAGATAAATAAGTTAATCTGAAATTGTCTCAATTCAATAGTAAATTAAAAATCATTTTTCCAAATGAGTACATTGGAATGGGATAAATACACAAAAATATAATAAAACAATTAAAAAAAAAAAAAAGAATTCTGTTCGGGTTTTGTGACATAAAAGAAAACTTTATGAGAAAATATTGATTTTATTTCTATAATAAATAGAAATAAAGAAATAAATTAAAAAAAAAAATTAGTAGTTGTACTTATTTTTAAAAATTTCAAACCCTGAACAAAATACTTTTTTTTCTTCATATTTTTTTTAAATAAAAAAAAAAAAAATATTGAAAAGCAGAATTAAATATTCGTTGTGTTGATTTTTGTTTTAATTGTATACGTTTATACGCATAAAGTATATATTTTTTGCGCCATAAAAATTTAATCACAAAATTAATTATCTGTAAAATATATTATTATTATTATTATATTATAATTATCTACCTATACCTATATTATCTTTATAATCATTATCTTGATAATGATAATGAATTTAATTATTTTTATAATTAAAAAACCAAGTATATTTTAAATAAAGATATAACCAATATTATTATTGTAGAATTGTTAAAACTTGATGTAGTTTTATTTCATTTTTTTTTTTCAAATTTTGCGTTAATTTTATGTGCCTGATTTAAAATAATTAAGTTGAATTTTACGACAGATTTCAAAATAATTAAAGCGTTTGATATTCCAAAGTATAAAGAGGGAAGTGAGTTTAACAAGCACAAGAGTCTTCAACTTCGGCTGATTTTAATTTTTTATACAATCCACAACTATTTTTTCATTTTCAGGGAATTTTGATTAAGGTTTCAACAGTTTTTTCTTAAGTAAAAAAGAAAACTTGGCTCCTAAAAATTGAAAAAGTAGCAATTTTTTAGCAAAAAATGAAGAAATATTCCGAATAACGTGTAATTTCGAAAAATTTTCAAAAAATAATTTGGTATACCATTTAAGAGAAATAATTATTTATATACAAATGCACACAAAGTTTTATTAAAATTCATTGGTCCTTTAAAAAAAAACATAACTTTTCAAAAAAATGTAGATACCTTTTTTAAAATCCACAAATGTTTTTTTTTTATTTGTTTTTATCGGCTTTTTACAAATTACATGTACTTTGGCAAATAAGGTCCATCATTTGACTGCATTATAAATACATTTAAGTAACCTTAATTTTAAAATAAATATAAAAAATAATTGTTTTCGAATTAAAAAGTTGAATTCGATACTTCTTTTTTTCATCAAGAGGTGTTTTTTTGTAATTACAAAAAACTTTTCGGAAAAAAAAGTTAAATCCAAAAGTTTGTACCACCCCAAATTTTGCATTATAGCGATACAAAATAAAATGCACGACTGGGTCGCACGAACTTGCTCTTAGAGTTAAAGTTGCTTAAATTTTTAAGACTTTTTATATAGAAATTTGGAAAAAAAAAAAATAAAATTCGTTTTTTAAAAAAATAAAATAAAATCTGAAATTATATTGCCCTCCAAAACAAGTATGCAGTTTTGATTGATATATTAAGGTGCATTTTTGGACAAAAAATTTTCAAAATCGTTAGAGCCGTTTTTTAAAAAACTAATTTTTTATAAATAATTTTTTGGAAAAAAAGTTTTAAAATAAAATTGGTATGCCATTTTGTAGAAATCACTAATCAACATCTAAAAACAAAATTTCAAAAAAATTCAATGTCCCGTTTTCGAAAATTTGATTTTTCAAAAAAAAATTTTCAAATTTTTTTTAAAAATCCAAAAATTATTTTTTTTCGAAATTTTATTTTTGGTTTATATTTAAATTACATAAATGCTTCTTCACAAAAAGTTTCGTTGAAATCGAATAAGCAGTTTCGGAGATAATCGGATTTGAAAAAAATGGTTCTATGGCAGGTACCGTTAATAATGGTTTTCAAAAAAAAAAATGTTTTCATTAGAAAATAGACCTTAGCTTAAAACTAACTCTTGAATTTTTTAAACAAAATCGTTGGAGCCGTTTTCGAGATATTTTAATTTTACTAAAATCGGTATATGACAATTACCGTTATTTTTGGTCGAAAAAAATTAATTCCAAAAACCCCTCTGGAGAGTCGCCAAATAACTCTACATACCAAGTTTGACATTAATCGGTCCATCCGTTTAGGCTGTAGATCCTTATACAGACAGACAGACAGACAGACAGACAGACAGACAGACGGACTTCCGGGACCCACTTTTTTGGCATTGTCTACCATCGTAATGTCATGGAAAAATATTATCTTTAACTTTAACTTTTTTTTTTGTACGAATGCATAACTTGATATATAGTACCTATATCGCAAGTAAAAAAGTTGTAAAGCAGAGTTGTAGAGAATTTTAAGGCAAATAATAATCTTTTCTAGGAACATTTTTTCATAATTTTGATAAAAAGTGCTCAAAACTTTAAAATTGTCATTTTTTTCGTTTTTTTTTTTTACTTTTATGGCTTGTAACTTTTTTAATATTCAGAATATTGAAAAAGTGTTCTTAACAAAAATGACGCGAAATTTAATTTCCTACCTTTTTTGTTGGTACAACTTTTATGTAGGATAAATAGAAATCGATTTATTCAACAAAAACTAAAATCCAAGATGGCGGCCGAAAGTTGAGTTTCGCAAGTGCGAAAAATCAGGGTAATGATATTCAGCCAATGCTCTATCGAATGAGCAAAAAAAATTTGGGGGTGGTACAAACTGCTGGGTCAAATTATAAATGCACTGGACTATGAAGCTAATTTGCAGAAAACTTGTCATTCTACAAATTTGATTGAAAATATTTTGCAATAACCAATAACTCTTAATCTTTTTGCAGTAGGTATGCTTGAAAAAATTGACTTTTGAACACATTTGAAAACCTAAATACATAGGCCTTTTCACTGTGAGCTCATATCTACTTTTTTCGAGACTTTGATCCGCAGATTTCTATCTCCGAATAAAAGAAAAAAAGTGTTTGGATGCCAAAAACTCAGCAACTAGACCTCAACGAATCTTTTGGTTTTCAGTTATGAATAGAGCTTAAAAAGACCTTTCTTTAGATGTCCCACTCGATGAATTTGGAGGAAATTTTTTATAATGCATTTTTTTTGGCAAGGGGTTAATCTTGATTTTTTCTCCAAAATCCAAAAAAAAAAAATATTGATTTTTTTTTTACCCGAATGCATAGCTTAGTTGATTGTGAACTAATATCTTTGATTCAAAATCTTTTTCGAGACTTTGGACAATAGAGAATAGATATCGGCTTCGGAATGTAAGAAAAAGAAAGATAAAAACAATTTTCGGTCTCAATAACCACAGACTTCTAAGAAACTTTTAATTTTCAGATAGGTATGAATAAAGTTTAAAAAGTCCTTTCTTTTTTTGTTAAACTTGATTACGAGAGAAAAAAAAATCGTTTTAAAATTTGGCTCGATTTCTGCTACTTTGCTTTATTTTTTGTATAACAGTTTAAATCTATCCAGTTTAAATCTATAGATGGTAACTTTTTTCTGAAATTTATTTTGTCATACTCCTTTAGATATGCAATATTTATGCAACAATTAGTTCCTTAGATTATGCCAACAATATCAACAAAGTTTTGTGACTGATAGAAAACAGTATATTTCCAGGGTTTATTTCATATTGCATACTTTTAGGAATATGGAATTTTGTATAGGGTATGTCATTCATTTGTATAACTTTTAAATAATTTTTCTATTTTCTATTCCACCAAAAGCTTCTAATCTTTAATCCTTCCATTTAAAAAAGGCCAACAACCACTCATCTGTGTCAAAAATAGAAAACATTTCTTTATTTTTTTTTTTTTTTTGTTTCTGTCCAAAATACCTAACCAACCAAAAAGGTATTCCCAACCTAATGCATCCATTCAATCCACCGAATTCCATTCACTTTTGCAAATATGAGAACAATTTCTATATCCTGGCTCTATCGTGCAATCCTCTGTTTCTGAACTAAAATTCTCTTTTGTTTCAGGATCTGTGTGAATCTCTATATTTCTAATAACTGTGCCGAGTCGAGATGAACCCAACTGAGATTTCACTTCAGTAACTGATGCACTAAATATTCTTTTTCTATATGGAAAAAAGGGATTTTCATTTCCTTTTCATTTTAGCAATATGCTTTAGCTAGCCGAAATTTCCTCCTGTGTATCTGTATCTGTATAGTTCTCCATTTAATTTTCAAGTTTATTAGTCTAAAAGCATAGGAAGTTAATTTGTTACCATCCATTTCATTTTCCAAAACGTCCTCTATTTTCGGTGAATACAGTTGGTCTGAGTGTGTGTGTGTGTGTGTGTAGAAGGATTTTCATTACAAAAACTTCTGTTCTGTGAGTTTGAATCAATGTCGACCAAAATGAAAATTCACAAGAGTAAAAAGCAAATATAGAATGTTAAAGGTAGGTAGACTATACTTCCCTTCCATATATCGGAAAGGATACAAAAAATAGGAGCAAAAAAAAAGAGAAAGGACGAGAATAGTTATCGTGCCCTGGGAAAAGTTGTGAGTTGAGTTGAATGAATTCCATATTGCGATTGAAAAACTTTACAAAATGGCAATGCACAGGAACGAAAAGTTATTTAAACATTTCGAGTAGGTACCTTACTTACATATACACGTCATATCCGTTTGAAATATTTGAGTGGAATTTGTAGACTTCAAGGACTATAGATCGAAAAAAGCTATTGCAATTGAATTATTGGCACATCAAAGAGGCTTTCAATTTGTTGAATTTATAGATTTTGAAGTTTAATTTAGGAAAGAAATTAACAAAAATTAGATAAAGACTTGAAAGAAGACCAATCTCCAATCAGATTTGTAAGAAATCAATTATTTTTCAATGCATTTGTTTTCCATTACAAAATAAAATAAAATAAAATGCACGACTGGGTGGCACGAACTTGCTGTTAGAGTTCAAGTTGCTTACATTTTAAAGACTTTTTATTTTATTGTATATAGTAGGTGCAAAAAAAACTTAAAACTTAAAATATATTAGGATGCATTTTTAGAAAAAAAAAATTCAAAATCGTTAGAGCCGTTTTTTAAAAATCTAATTTTTTATAAATAATGTTTTGGAAATAAAGTTTTAAAATAAAATTGGTATGCCATTTTGTAGAAATCACTAATCAACATCTAAAATTATAATTTCAAAAAATACAATGTCCCGTTTTCGAAAATTTAATTTTTCAAAAAAAAATTTTCAAAATGTTTTTAAAAATAAAAAAATTATAATTTTTTTCGAAATTTTATTTTTGGTTTATATTTGAGTTATATTAGTGCTTCTTCACAAAAAGTTTCGTTGAAATCGAATTAGCCGTTTCGGAGAATATTAAAAACGGTTCTATTTCAGGTACCGTTAATAATGATTTTCAAAAAAATTTTCTCATTAAAATGTAAACAAAATCGTTGGATCGAGCCGTTTTGAGCAATTTCAACTTTACTAAAATCGGTATATGACAAGTACCGTTATTTTTGGTCCAAAAAAATTAATTCCAAAAATCCCTCTGGAGAGTCTCCAAAAAATGCTACATACCAAATTTGAAGTCAATCGGTCCATCCGTTTAGGCTGTAGCTCCTTATACAGACAGACAGAAAGACAGACGGACTTCCGGGGACTCACTTTTTTGGCATTTTCTACCATCGTAATGTCATGGAAAAATATTATCTCAACTTCTGTACGAGTGCATAACTTGATAATATAGTACCTATATCGCGAGTAAAAATATTTATAAACAAAAAATTGTGTTGCAAATAAAAAATTTTCTGCATTCAAAAAAAAAATCTATGAAAAATGCATTAAATATTTTTTTTGTATTATTTTTAATAATCGTAAGAAACACGACGAATGTTTAAAAAAAATTATTTAATGCACACATTTTGCATTGATTTTTTGTTTCTTTTTTCAATGCAATTCAATGTATTTACAATAAATTTTTTTTAATGCAAAATATTTTTAGTTGCAGCAAAATTTTTTGTTTTAATGCAATTTTTTTTTGCAGTTGCAATAAATATTTTTTTTTCTATGTGCAATAATTTTTTTTTTTAATTTCAAATACTTTTTTTATTTTTAATAATTGTAAGAAATTCGACGAATATTAAAAAAAAAAATATTTAATGCAAACATTTTGCATTGATTTTTTTTTTCAATGCAGAAAATTTTGTAGTTGCAATAAACATTTTTTTATACTAAATATTTATGTTTGCAATAAAAAAAAAATTTTCAATCCAAATATTTTTCAGTTGCAGGAACTTTTTTTTAATGCAAAATATTTTTAGTTGCATTAAATATTTTTTTTAATGCAAATATTTTTCAGTTGCAATACAATTTTTTTTTAATAGAATTATTTTTTTCAATTGCAATAAATATTATTTTTTCTAATGCATTTTTTTTAATTGATATTTGTACAACTTTTTGTCTCCAACCAACATTTTGAGCAATTTACACAGTTTCCTTGGTTTGAAGGATTTTCAGGACTTTCAAATCCAATTTTCTTTCTATAATTGGGTCGTAATCGACCATGATAGTAAGTCCAAAGAATGAAAACCAATTTTAGTAACTTTCAATTGCATCTAACAAAGATTTCAGAAGTATAATAATTAGCACTTTTTACTTTTAACCCTTAATTGCAAGCATCTTAAGCTTAGTGCAGTAAAGTACGGAAATCCGCTTTGAAATTAATTATTCGGCATAACCATCACCCTTTTTCACAAAAAAAAAAAGAAAAAGTGAAAAAACTTTTAGTTGCTTTTATCAACAAAACAACGAACCAAAAAAAAAAAAAGAAACTTTTTCCTCTCTTGTCAGCGAGTTAAAGTTGATATTGAGGAGAGTCCTTTTTCTACTTAAGAAGTACTCTCCGTATAATTCCACTCAAATTAATTCGTTTTGTTTTGTGAAAGAACAAAACAAGTTTTTTTTTTTTACTTTTTCCCTATCCAACTACTTATTACCCTTCTATATAACTCTAAACCAATCGAACTATCTTTAACTATACTCGTCCTCACAGAAAAGGGAAAAACTTTTATAATTACTCGATAATAAAGAGAAGAAGAAACTCTGAAGTCGGGTCTTTGGACTTCAATTGAACCATCATATTATTCGTCATCGCTGCATTCGCCCATCATCCTTTTTTTAGAACATTTTATCTTTGCTCTTAAAATAATCCCCAAAAGGATGATAAAGGATGAAAAGCCGCACACAAAAAACTATTTTGTGTCCACATAAAATTGTTAAAAAATAGAGGATTTTAAACTTACTTTTCTGCACGTTGGATGATAGAAAATACAAAAAAAAGATAAATAAAATGAAATAAAAATAAAACAGAAAAAAATGGAAACAAAAATAATCCTTTTTGTGAGCAAAAGGAAGAAGAACTACCACACCATAAAATGGTTTAAAGCGTGGATAGAAACACAAAGGGATTTTGTGTGAACTAATTTTTTTAGTTTGTTTTATTACTTTTGGTGATGTTCCAGGAGCAAATTAGGGGGAGTTATGGGTTCACGAAATTTTGAGTAGAAGTCCAGTGTATTTTATAATCTAAACAAAACCGTAAACTGAATTTTCGTCACCTTTTTGCCCCCATCTTGGAATTTAATTTTACCCATCTATATTTTTCGAAAATCCAGAAACAGATTTAAAATTGTTGTATCTTAATATGGACAAACCCCTTTACTAAGAACTCATATTTTCAAACAAAATTTTTTTTGGAGACTTATGAAAAAACTCTCCAAGCAGACCTCACAAAAATTTTTAGTTTTCATGTCTTGATATAACTTAAATAGATCTTTCTTTTGATATGACTCGAAGGATTTGGAAGACATTTTTTAAAAAAGCATTTTTTTCGGCAAGGGGTACCTCTTGTATTTTTTTGAAAATTAAAAAAAAAATTGATTTATAGTTTTTGAACTTAAATGGATAGACCTTTTCATTATGAACTTATATGTTCAGACAAAAACTTTTTCCGTGACCTAGATGCTGAGATATTTTCTTCCAAAGTTATGATAAAATACTTTTGGATTTCAAAAACTCTCCAACCAGACGTTATAGAAACTTTTTGTATTCATTCTATTTTCTTTCACTCGATCGATTTGGATAATTTTTTTTAAAAATTAGATTTGATAGATAGACCTGTTCACCATGAACTCATATTTTGAAACAAAGATATCTTTAGAGACTTTTACGCGAAAAATTATGATAACATATTTTTGGATTTCAAATCTCTCCAAACAAACCTCATAGAAACTTTTGGGTTTCATTCATTGCTAGAACTTAAAGAAATCTTTCATTATCATTTGATGTCTCATTCGATGGATTTGGAATTAATTTTTTAAAATGCATTTTTTTTTTTGGCAAGGGGTACCCCTTGTATTTTTTGCGAAAATATTGAAAAAAAAATTGATTTAAAGTTTTGAAACTAAATTAATAGGCCTTTTCTGTGAACTCATATCTTTCAACCAAAACTTGTTTGGAGACTTGAATGCAAAGTTATGAAGAAATGTTTGGATTTCAAAAACTCTCCAATAGGGTGGAGTGAAAAAAAAGTTGTCTTATTTTTTGTTCTACATAGCCAGGATGGGTGCCATTTGGAACTTAAATAACGACAAAAAAGTTTCAGATCTATCAAAGAAGTTTTAGAGGGTTCACAAGTCACTTGAAAAAAATGAAAACACCATAGAGGTTAATTTATGAAGTGTTTTGAGTTTTTTTCTGTTTTACTCAGTTTTTTTGATTCGAAAAACATGTACATTATTATTTATTGTTCAATTTTCATTAAAAAATTGCGATTTTATTGACTTAAGGCCCTTACTGCAAGAATCCATGGGCGGCGAGCACTCCCAACCCCCATGATCCAGCCACGTAAAAACAAAAAATAAAGAAATTTCTTAGACAAAAATAGTTTTGTTTTTTTGTTAATTTCTCGAAAATGACAAGATGTTTTCGGATGCGGTTTTTTGTTTTTCTTTAAAAACAAATAACAGCATCGAATTTTAAAAACTTAAGTAGTACTTATTTACATAAAATTTTGAAAAAAATTAGTTTGAAATTTTTTTTTTTCAAAATTTTGATTTCGAAAATTAATTTTTCAAAAACTGTGCCAGAAAAAGGCAATATTAAACATTTTTGTAAAAGATGAGGTTTTAGGCTTTACAAAAAGGTATAGCACGTTATTGTAAGTATAACCGTTGATTTTTAATATTTTTTTGTTTCAAATTAAATAATTTCTTTTTTAAATTGCCCCTCCCCGCTAAACGAAGGGGAATATACCCTCCTCCCATACGATTTTTTTCTTGTCTCGACCGAACCTACACGCTCTAACTTTTTGGCACATTGCTCCATCTCTTTTGAAAATTGCTCTTAGTACACATTACTTCCAACAAGCATGTAAATTTTCAAGGGCGTTGTGAACCCTCAAGATATTTTTTGATCGGGCTGAGATTTGGTATGCTCTTTTTTGATGACTAATGGCACCCGTCCCTGGTATGTAGAAGAAGAAAAAAAAAAAAAGAAAAAAAAGTGCAGTTTCACTCCGCCCTACTCTCCAATAAGACCTCAAAAAAACTTTAGGGTTTCATTCATTAACAGAACTTTAGGAGATCTTTGTTTTGATGTCTATTACGATCGCTTTGGAAGAAATTTTTTTAAAATGCATTTTTCTCGGCAACGGGTATTTTTTAGAAAATAAAAAAATCTTTATCTTTAATCTAAAACATTTTTGGAGACTTTTAAGCGAAAATATCTCCTTCCAAAATTATGTAGGTATGTTAAAATATGTTTGATTTTCGAAAACTATCCAACCAGACCTTAAAAAAACTTTTCGGTTGTATTCGTTAATTAAACTTGAAAAGACCTTTCATTTGATGTCTCATCCGATTGATTTGGAGAAATTTTTTTTAAAAACCCACTTTTTTTCGGCAAGGGGTACCCCTTGCATTTTTTTTTTCGAGAATCGAAAAAAAAATAGATTTATAGTTTTTGAACCAAAATAGGTACATGAACTCATATATTCAAACCAAAGCATCATTGGAGACTTGGATGTGAAAATTATGTTAAAAAATTTTTGGATTTCAAAAACTCTCCAAAATTTAATTTTTTTTATGACAAAAACTTTTTTATTACTATCATTCATAAATCACACTTAAAAGCAAAAACATCTAACTCATATCGACTACTTTTCCCTTTGTGTGTTGTGGGAGCGCACACCAAAAAATATAGAAGAAAGATCCTGCACAAATCCTGGTTCATTGTAAATTAATGGCACAGCAGGATTTTTACTATTTACATTGTGTGTTTGTTGGTACTTGTTTTTTTTTTTCATTTTTTTATTATTTTTTTGTGGAGCGCATCCCCAAAGCAACCGCATCACAGCAAATAATTAATTGAAAAAAAGTACTTTGAACGGGAATGAAAGAGTGCAACACAAACGTTGGTTTAGTGGTTAAAAATCTTATCCACATTTTTATTTCTTTTTTTTTTTTTGAGGGGTTTGCCAAAGGGTAGAAAAGGGTTGTAATCAAATAATTTTTATTAAAAAAAAAAATTATTGCAGACAGAGGCAATTATTTTATGTCCTTTAAATAACTCTATACTTTTTATTAAATTGGTTAAGAGAAGAAGAAGGGTAAAGTTTACTTTACTGAGAGTGAAAAAATTCTCGTAAATTTATTGAACCATAATAACTAACTTGATTGAAAAACCTCTTATCAACAAACTTCGTCTAGAACTTTATTTTTATCGACCAAAAATACCAAGATTGTTGTCAAAGTTATCAACAAAAAAAACTTTTCTTTTCTCCACAATTTCACCTATAAATAGAAAATAACCTATTTCAAGGAATAAGGAAAAAACTTTTATTCCTTCAATATAATAAAACAAGTCCATTGGCATGAATTAAATAAATGATATTTTGCTCATAAATAAGCTTTAACATTGAAATCCCATTCCCATTGACATCTCTCCATCGATTTGTCTCGAAAAACTTTCATCTTTAATAAAGAAAACCATCAACCTTTTATTTCAACAATAACAAACAACAACAACAAATAAACTTTTCACATAAATTATTTTATGTATTTATTTGATTTCATTTTTGTTTATTATTTTGTATTTATTACAGAAGGCGTGTCATGCCCTCTCTTCGTGCTCTATTGTATTATTTCGAAATATATTGGACAATTCCCAAAATGCGGAAGAGAGTCAAAGTTATGGAGGACATCAATAAAGTCATAAATCCAAAGGCGATAACGAACGAACTTCTTCGGCCTGTGAAAATGTCCTTTTTTTCACTCTCTTCCCTCCTAAATCTTTTTTGTAGGATATAGCTGATGAATAGAGGAGGTCCTCTTGAATGTTTTATGGAGCGGATGGAATTTTATGTAAATGTGTACAAGAAAAGGACGATAGAGATGAGCGGAGAGACGGTTGAGGAGGTCCTTGATGGTGATTCTATCTGGGAGACAATCATTTTGACAATTTTGCCCAAAATTTATGCCTGATGGTGACAATTGGTTTTATTATTTGGTGCGATAAGATTGAAGGATGTCTGCCAGTTGGGACATTCTATAAATTGACTTTCATTTACAATTTCATTCTCTCGGTGAGGAAAGTGAAGTTTTGATTTCCTCTTTCCTAGAAACAGTGATGGATTCATTAAACGAGTAAATGTGTGAATTTTCTCTGAAAATTGCACCTCAATAAAATTTCACTTGATTGCAATTTCAAATGATAAATCCATCATCATCATGAAAGTGAGAGAAACTACTTTTACAACAACAAAATTGCAACTATTCGAGAAAAAATGTTTTTCCATCGTGCGAGAATGAAAAAAGAAAAGAATGAAAAATCATTGCGATAATTGTTTTTCTCTCTCATTGTAAACTTGCTACTGAACAATTAACGAAGAGTGCAATGTTCTTCAACTGCAGTCTGAGTCTTTGGCCAACTTACGGCACCAATAAAAAGAATCCAAGTCGACTTAGGTGCAAGTTAAAGCTGATATACTCGTGTCTAATTGAAGAGTTTAAACCCATACAAATGCAATAAATGATTAATTACCTTGTTCTTTGAGTAGTTTGCTTTTGTAGATGATTTCACTGGAAACTGACAATGAAGCTTAAGCTTATACAGAGATTCCGAAAAAAAGAGGAAAGTTTTTTTTTAAATACCTTGGTGTGAAGACTTGAGTGATTAGGTTGTGCATGTTTGTTTATTGAAAATAATAAAAAAAGAAATGGAAAACAATTTTCACGATTGAAAAAAAGTACCTATGTACAATGAAATAAAATGCACGACTGGGTTCGCACGTACTTGCTCTAGCAGTTCAAAGTATCGATATCTTAAATAGCTATTGGAAATTTAAGATTTTTTTTAGTGTCGAGAAAAAAAATAAAAAAAAAAAAAAGTTAAAAAAATTAAAATTAAAAATTTTTTTCAAAAACTTAAAAAAAATTTTCAAAAACTTTTTTTATTTTTTTTTTTTTGACACTTCAAAATTATGTCTGCAAATTTTGAATAAAATTGACTTATGCTTTGATGAAATATATGAACTTAAAAAATATGTCAATTTTTGAAAAACGGCAACGCCATATTTCCGTTCTCCGCATTTTTTGAGAAAAACTACCAACAAACGCAGTTTTGTAAGAATCAATGGGAGTATTACCTACACCAAATTTAATCAAAATCGTTAGAGCCGTTTTCGAGGAAATTGCAATACCTCGAAAACTTTGTATGGGAGATATGCGTTTAAAAGGAGATTTTAAAAAAATAAAAAAAAGGGTCTAGGGAATTACGTAAAAAGTATTGGTTTCGTGTAGAAAAAAAAATCGAGGTTTTAATCAAAACCAAACATTACGATGATGGAGAAGATCAAAAAAGTGGTTTTCGTCATGCCGTCCGTCGGTCTGTGCGTCTGTGCGTCCATCTGTACATCGAGCTAGGGCCTAAACGGATGGATGGATTTGCTTGAAACTTGGTACAGATGATTTTTACGTAATTCCCTAGACCCAGTTTTTTTTATTTTTTTAATATCTCCATTTTAACGCATACCTCCCATATAACGTTTTCGAGGTATTGCAAATTTCTCGAAAACGGCTCTAACGATTTCGATAAAATTTGGTGTGTGGAATACTCTTATTGATTCCAACAAAACTGCGTTTTTAGTTTTTCTCAAAAAAATGCGGAGAACGGAAATATGGCGTTGCCGTTTTTCAAAAATTGACATATTTTTTAAGTGCATATATTTCATCAAAGCATTAGTTAATTTTATTCAAAATTTAGAGACATAATTTTGAAGCGTCAAAAATAAAAAAAAAATTTAAAAAAGTTTTTGAAAATAATTTTTTTTAAGTTTTTGAAAAAAAAAATTTTAATTTAAATTTTTTTAACTTGCAATTTTTTTTTTTTTTATTTTTTTTTCTCGACACTAAAGAAAATCTTTAATTTCCAATAGCTATTTAAGATAACGATACTTTGAACTACAAGAGCAAGTACGTGCGACCCCAGTCGTGCATTTTATTTTTAAAGAGATGCTGGAAAAATTGTGTTTTTTTCCGGTATTGGGTCAAAATTCTGACTTAAAAATTCTGGTTTTCAAAATTCTGCTTTTTTCAAGAAAATTTTGTTTTACAAAATTCTGCTTTTTAAAACTGTGCCAGCATTTTTTTTGAAGAAAAAAATTGTGCTAATTCTGTAATATACACCTAATACACCTAATTGATGTAATTTAAGATTGGTACTTTTCTTACTTCCTCGAAGACTAACTTTCATATAACCCACATCTATATACCGTTGAAAACTAATTAAATACGATGTTGGTGTAATAGAAAATATTCCTTTTCTTATTCAATTTTTTGAATATTAATTTTTATTTTATTAATTAAATAAAATGTCTATTATTATTATTTTTCGAAGATATTTATCATAAAAAAAAACTTTTCTCAATATTTTTAAAATATTATTGATTTATCAAAAAAAAAAAACTGGATAGGTATTACAAAAATTGACATAGTACTCGAAAGTAGGCAATCTCAAATAAGCAGCAAAATTTGCGACATGATGATTTTACAAAATTCTGCAAAAAATTAAGAACTAGTTTGGGAAACCCTTTTTATTTTGTTGCAGAATTTTGTACAACAGAATAAATTATGAAAAGCAGAATAATTTTGAAAAGCTGAGTTTTGAAAAACAGAATTTTAAAAAGAAAAATTTTGAAAAGCAGAATTTTGAAAAAAGAATTTCGACCCCCCTAGAATTTTGCCCCCAGCCCATTTTTTCCATCCACTTGGGAAGAGAGCAATAGAATAGGACCTTTTTTAATATTTATAAATGTATTGATTTATTTAAAAAAAAAAAATTATTAAAAAAATTAATAAAGTAAATAAGCAGCAAATTTTGTGAGAAGATGATTTTACAAAACTCTATACAAAAAATTAAAATTAAAAAAGGCGCGTGATTTTTAACGTTTTTCAAGTCCTTTATTAATTTTTTGTAGAATTTTGTAAAACAAAACATTGAAAAGAGAATTTTGAAAAAAATGTTGCTCCTTAGAAATTATTGGGTCTCTTTCGTTGTTTTAAATTCACAATTCACGATCACAAAAATGGTTGAGAGTTGTTAACCATGAGCCTGAGACCAGGGTTGTAAAAAATCATCACTTAGCAATTTTTATTCAGTGGTTTTCCAAATTTAAGAAAAAAAAAAATTGTTTGCAAATAAAAATATTTTCCACTAAAAAAAATGTTATTGCAAGTACAAAATTCTTACATTTAATATTTTTTTTTTATTATTCGTCAAATTTCTTACAATTTTGACTATTGGGTACATTAGGTTCAATATTATAGATTAAATAGCTTATGTATGGAAAAAATGGCCAAAGCTGTAAGAAATTGAACGAATTTATTATAAACATAAATATTATTTAATTCACACATTTTTCATTGAGTTTTTACCAAGTTTTTTTATTTGCAATAACACTTTTTTTAATTGCACAATATTTAAAATTATTTAGTTAATTTCTTTTATTGTAGGTAAAAAATAAAATTTTTTTTAAACTCAAATTCATTCTTTTTGGAATTGGTAATTTTTACATCGCTGAATGAGAAAGAGGTTTATTTTTGAATTTAAACTTTTTTGCTGGTGTATGTGTATCAGATAAAACTTTACTTTTTAACAAATGTCAAAATGACATCGAATTATTATGGCGTGAACCTGCTAGATTTTAAACGACATTTTTCTCACGAATACGAAGAAATTTTTTATAAAATTCATTTTCTGTGAGTGAGAAAAGTGTGCATACACACTACTTTTTTATATCCAGTGTTCATTCATAAAATTGTTCGATTCTCATTTTATTGACACTGCTGGTTGAATATCTTTAACCACCTTAGCCTACATCAGAAGATATTCGATTGTGTCTAAGAATTTTCCGGTTAAACCTCGCGATCTTGATTAAATTAAATCTACCCACACCTACCTCCAAGTCACATTTAATTAAAAATAATGTTTATTATTTTCCATGTTTCACGTCCTCTGATATCTTTGAAATAGTTTACAATTGCTCACAATATTTTTTCTGTCCTCGATAAGATTAACAAAAAAAAAGAAAAAAACCTAGAAAGCATGGAAAAAATCTATAAAAACCACCAACGCATTGCACAATATCGTTTGCATTAATCTGAATTTATGAATGCATTTTGCACGCTCCTCATTATGCTTTGCTTTGGCCATGAGCCAGAGTCAAACAAATCTTAACCACAAATCAAGGAACATAGAGCAATAAAGACAAGAAACAACAAATTTATAAACTCAAAGATAGTCGGTGCGCGCTGTGCTGGAAGATCACGAATGCTATTTTGCAATAACTTCCATCATGAAGTTCCAATTGTATTTAAGATGCAACTCTTTTATAAAAGAAAAAAAATGTTACATCACGATTATTCATGGGAGCCAAAAGATAACTTAAACAAAAATATTGGTAAGTCGCGTTTTGACAGGGCTGACATTTTACAAACAAGAAGCTCTTATAGAAGGCCAACATCTCTGAGTTAGGAATTAATTGAAGATTTCGAAATGAAGATGCTTCATTTTGAAAGGTTATATGCTCAATTTTTTTAATATAAAATTTAAATCGAAATAATGATATGCAGGTAAAAATAACTCAACTAAAGAGCAAATTCCTAAAATTACGAAACAGTCTTCAATAAGAAGCTTAAAAGATTCCTAGAAAGGATTTAATATTTACATTGCTGTAAACTTGTAGAAGGCTTTAATAGAATTAAGGAGTTTTTGCAAAATCTAAATTTCCTTAGAAAATGTCACTATTTTCAACATCCTTTTTGTTGTTATGGTGAATTTCAAAGAAATATAAAAAATCCTTAAAGATTGATTCTACTTTTTAAATATTTGCATGCAATCACATCAACAATAAAATACCAATATCCTTGGCTTTCGTTTGCATTCACACTCAATCATGCAATTTCTTTTCAAAACTCAAGTATTTTCACAACTGGAAAAATGACGTAATGGTGTACACATATTTTCTTGCTCAAAGGCAAAAATCATATTTCCATATCCATCTATTTCATATTGTTATTGATTGAAATATTGCTTCACATTCAGCATCATCATGTATCAGTCATAGTATTGATATTCTATATTCTAAGAAGATGGATTTTCAAATGCTTATTTCTTAAAAGATTTTATGGCTTCGTTCCGATTGAATGTTTTGAGACATTTTTACATTTTTCATTTCTGATTTTTTTTTGGGTTGAATTTATTTAGGTACATGCAAAAATGAAAATATGAAAGTAACTTAGTTACATGATTTAATTGATCTTCAATTTTCTGTGGATTTTCTTATAAATATGCTGATATTTTTCACGTGATTTGACGTGATAACGTCTTATAAATCGATGAACCATGGCAGTCACCACAAAAAAATGACGCCATTTTCTAACGTTACACTCTCGCACTTTCGCAGTTCGGCAAAAAATTTCAATTAAAAATTAAAAATAAACTTTTAGAGATACAAAAATCTTCTATTGCTTATTTGAAAGATAATAACCTAAAGATTAATTTAAGAATAACTGCATTTAAGAAAATATTCTAAAAAATTTTGAAACTAAGCTATAACGTTTTGTTTGAACGTTGTACACGTGTTAGGGCTATGACAAAATGATGATTTTGGGTAAAGGAAATTTTTTTTGACAATTCTAAAGATGCCAAGTGAAAGATGAGGTAAAAAAATTAGGTGTCTGATACGGATTTTTTTTCCAACACTCTGCTTTTCGAAATATGAATTTTTGAAATTTTGGAGCATTCAAAAAATCTCAAACTTATAGTACATGTAGGTTTTGGCATTACATCTTACATGTGCCAAAACTTGGAATCGTTTAGTGAGTTTTGACTGAATAACGGAAGAAACAAGTTTTTAAAAAACACGTTTTATGTAACCGATTTTCATCGTTTTTTATTTTTATATTTTTTTAGATACAGAAATAAAGTATATGGAGTAATGATAGACCATGATTACGACTATATGAATATGTGTGCGAAGTTTCAATCATTTTCGCATACACACTTTTGAGATAACAGTAAAATAAAATTTTAGAATTCAACAGGTTATAACTTTTGACCAAGAGCTGATAGAAATTTTATTAAACTTTTATGAGCATCCTGATACAATTACCTTTCAATTGGTATATCACACATAACGATAGACTAACTACAAGCTACACAATGTAAAATCAAGAAACTTGCGAAAAACCTCAAAACACCAGTGGAGATCTGTTGCCCCCCGAACAGCCACCAGTGTGGGAAGTACCATAATCTCAGTCTGGAAATTCGACATGGTTGACTTTAAAAAATTCTAACTTCTCTTGTAGGCATCTTTGAAATGAGATTGATACGTCATATGAAAGGTGAAATAATAAGCTTTCACATGGTATATATTTTGTATAGGTTGTCAAACAAAAAAAATTGATTCCATAGAACATACACATAAATGTTTTTTTTTTTTGCTTTCTTTAATGAAAATTGATCGAGTTCAAAAAATTCTAGCTCTTTTTGTAGATGCCTAATAGACATGATCGATATATACATATATTTTGAGCTGAAGCAATAAGCTTTTAGGTGGTATAAAATTTATTATAGGTTGTTATATCAAAAAAATGAATTTTTGAGTGATGGAAATGATTTTTTCACTTTTTTCATTAGAAAGGATTGTTTTTAATAATTTATTTTAATACTTTTTGCTCATTGTAAAAATTTAAAAATGGTTTTATTATTTAGAAGAAATATTTGGCTTTTTAATGGTATAATTTTTTTTGTGAGCTTTTAAAACAAAAAAAATTAATATAATGAGAAAAGGAAAAAGGTATTTTTTTTTAGCTTTTTCTTGTAAATTATGATTGTTTGAAATAAATAAACCCTTCAAATGGCTCATTTTAAAAGCACACAACCTGTTTTCTTACGACGTTATCACGTAAAATCATCGTCCGTAAACCGGCTTTACAGACAACCTCTTTTTTCAAAAACTTTTTAAATTGAAGGTAACAATTATTATAAGATACTTAAGTTGAAAGTATGAGCCAGAAAATACAAAATATTTGAGATACCATCCATTTTAACATACTCTGTGTTTAAGGAAATTTATGATTTTTAAAAATTTCAAAACCAGTCTTTGGTCGAAAAACTAAACTAGTATTGCCAACATTCGGAGGCAGATATCTGGGGAACCAAGTGTCGGAACAAGTTTTGGTTTGCAGACATGTGTTCAAAGTGAAAAGACCTTACATTTAGGTAAAAATATTAAATTTAAATTTTTTTTTGATTTTTGAAAAAAAAAAACAAGATTAGCCCCTTGCCGAAAAAAATGCATTTTTAAAAATTGCCTTTAAATATATCGATTTAGGCTTCAAAAGAAAGGTCTCTTTAAGTCTGTCGCACTTGGAAGTTGCATGTAGTTTGTTAATTAATTCGACATAAGCTACACTCAAAACCTGGTGTAAATTAATACAAATTTAAAAGTTTTGTGTTTTTACTGGGAACTATAAATAGGTAGTAGGTAAAATAGAGTCTGAATAATTTGCGACTAAGTCTTTTATTGTTTGCACAATTTCAAAATTCTCCAAACTTGTTAAGCCTATGAATTTATTATTCTCAAATAAAACTCCATTCAATTTATATGCGATGAATACCTAATTCAAATTGAAACATTTTGTAAATTTTATAACACTTTTGTATTGTCCAAAATTTAATATTGACTTTGCCCTCAAAACACAAGTCAAATATGTATTTTCTAAAAACCAAATACACCTACGAGTGCCTATACATCCCAATAAATGTCCAAGTACACAAAATATAACATCATCCTGCGGCAATGCTCGTGGTCCTTCCTGCCTGCCCTATTGAAATAACACAATTAATATGATGTTCACCTATTATCCTTGTAGGCACAGGCACATAATAAAATTTCTCATATTTGCCAGAAAATAATGTTATAAATTTTATGACAATAGACTGTTATAGTGTCGGGGGTTTTGTGTGTGTGTGTGTGTATTTGATCAGAGGTCAGGTAACACAAAATAATGCATAGCCAATATTCGCAGACTTTAATTAAATTATGCAATTTAGCTCATAAAATTTTAGCTTTTTCGTGTTGATTCTATTATGCAACAATTTTAATTCAAAAATGAAATATTATGTTCATAATAATAAAGAGGTTAGAGAGATAGATAGGCGAGCATCATTTGGAGCATCATTTTAGATCAGAGGCTTTGTCGCATCATCGCATAATTTAGCAAAAATTAGGTTAAGTAGGATTCTCTGAGCTCTAACCAACGAGATGATACAAATAAGTGGATTATCATTCATAACGATGTGAAAATGACCAAACTAGTCCCTGTTGGATTTACTCTCTCATTCAATCCATCAAAAATTAGAAAGCTTTTGGACAGGGTCGTGTACAATGAGGAGGGGTGCAAATGAATAATACAAAAAAAAACTGGGCCACTCTTGAATTGCCGCGGTAAAGCTATTGAATTGAATTTTTGACCAACTTATGCAATTGTATATATTTATTAATTTTTTATTAATGCAGTCTGTTTTTTTTTTTTCTTTGATATTAATTCAAGTTTTTTCTTTCAAATAAGGGTTTAACCTCGGAATGAATGCTAATAGAAATTTTTTTTGCTCAATATCTTCCTTTTGCCATTCTATAACTTACGTCAAAAGTCTAGAAAAATCTCATGTCCGCAAGTCGCGATTTGAAGGTCAGAACGCGAAATGGAGATTTTCAAAAATAACAATAAAAGATGATGGTATTATATACACATATGATACATGATTTCAAGGTATTTTTTAATGCTGATTCCGAAAAATCTAAAATCAAGGCAATCTGACGTCACGTTGCAAACTTACTACTGAAAACCCCTTAAAAGTTATGGTAAAAGAACCAAATTTTGCATGAAGGTTTTCATATCCATTATCATTAAGAATCCAAGCATACATTAATATGTATGAAAAAATGGTATTTTTTGAGAAAAGGGGACATTTTGGGATATGCACTAAAAAACATCCTGGTACAATCTTGGAATTAGTGCTAATAGGCTAATTTTTTTGTTTCTATCTCTGTTTGGATGTTCTATAACTTATGTCAAAAATCTAAAAAAAAATCTCATGTCCGCAAGTCCTAATTTTCTAGGTTAAACTAAGTTAGGTGCAGATTTAAAAAAAATTATTAAGAAAACTTTAAATTTTTAAATGTAGGTATACCAACATAAGTGACATGATTTAATGTATTTTTTAACACTTATTCCAACAAAACTCACAAACAAGTATATCTGACCATCCCTAAAAAATAATGCACGTTATTCATGTTGATTTTAATAAAATATCGGAAGAGTTGTTATTCAATTTTTTTAAATCTGCACCTTATCTTCAAACCAGAAATATTAGGACTTGCGGACATGGGTTTTTTTTAAGATTTTTGACATAAGTTATAAAATATCCAAACAAAGATAGAAACAAAAAAAATTGCCTATTAGCACTAATTCCAAGGCTGCACCGGGATGCTTTTTAGTGCATATCCCAAAATTTCCTTTTTTCTCAAAAAATAGCATTTTTTCATACATATGAATGTTTTTTTCATTGCATTGTTTGGATTCTTAATTATAATGGATATGAAAACCTTCATGCAAAATCTGGTTCTTCTAACTTAACTTTAAAGGGGTTTTCTGTAGTAAGTTTGCAACTATTATAATAATATGGGTTGACACATGAAAAACAGGTCTAACTTTTTTCAGAGAGGTCAGATTGCCTTCATTTTAGATTTTTTGGAATCAGCATTAAATCAGCATTAAAAAATACCTTGAAATCATCATTAGCATTCATTCCGAGGTTTACCCCTTTTTTCACCTTATTTGACTGTATTATTTGAGATTAATTCTAATTTCAATTAATATCAAAGGAAAAAAATAATTAAAATTAATTAAGTAAAAAATTAGTGTTTTTAATATAATGAAAAATTATAGGTACTAAAATAATTCTACCTTCAATTAGCCTTATATTTGTTCTAAGAAATTAAACCAACCATAAACAAAGCCTAAATGTTTTGTAAAAATTATAACAATGATTTCTTGAAATCATTCATTTTTCATGAAAAAAAAACGAAAAAAATTAACTGTTTTTTCTTTACACATCATACTGTCAACATTTTTACATGACAGACTATATTAAATTTTATATCATCTGAAAGCTTATTATTTAAGCTTCCAATATTCCCCTCATTCATGTTTTTACGACATATAGAAAAAAAGCTGGAATTTTTTTAATGTAATCAATTTTCATCAAAATATTTTTTTTTTCTCCATTTCGATTTGGTCCATTTTTTTAATTGACAATTTATAATAAATTTTATATCATTAGAAAGCTTATCATTTCACATTTAAAAATATGACTCAACCATATCGTGATTAAATCTATGCAATAGATTAATTCTTTTCTACAGAAGACAAACAAATTCGAAAGGTTTGTAAAACTCAAAAAGGATTTAAAAGGACATCATTCGTCCGCTGACGTGCTTTTGGAGTTGACAGAAGTTTTGAAAAAAGTCATAACGTTGGTAGAAAAGATTGATTGCTTGAAATCAATAAAAAAAAAAATTAATAGGAACCTGCCCTTACCATTCTTGACCTTAAACCTTTACGACTTAGAGTTTTCAAAAAAGGTCTAAAATACTCTTAAAGTCGTTAAAATAATTCCCCCTTTTTGAGTTAAATATTCCCGCGCCTGGAATCGGTGATTTGAAAACATCATAGCAAATGAAATATCTGTCCCCCACACCAATTTTTCCCACCCCGTACAATTTTTTGGGTCGAATGGTCAAGATTATAACAGTAACGAAGTCAAGGAGGGCATACATCCCCTCTCCTCAAAACAGTTTCATGTAGACTGCTCCTTATTAACAACTTTGCTATAAAAACCAATGACTCATTCTGAGGGGTGAGTATCTTCTCTCTATACGAAAGTGGAATCGACTTTTACAACCCTCCTCGTCCGGGTCCATAAGTGAATTTATTTGATTAGGCCTTAAAGAAAAAAATCATGAAGAATTTTTCTTTTCTTCTACGAAATTAATGTGCGGATATTTTTTTCTGAGTGAGATGAGCGAGGGTTTGTTGATTGCATTGTGGGATATGTGTGGATGGGGTCTTATTTTTCTGGCCAAGGGAGCCCACAAACTTTATTGACATACAACACAGAAACTCCATCTGTTTGCACGTGATCCCAAGCAAACAAAAGGGGCCATTTTTGTTCTGAAGAACCATTGAACTGGGAAATAAATGGTTTTTTCGTCAACTTGGAGTAAATGGAGTTGAGTTTTTCTTACTTTTTTTTCATGGAAAAGAAATTTACCCGACAACGACTTGTGTATGTGTTATTTTAACGCGGTGTTGTTAGAATTAACAAAAGTAAGTTTTCAATTTGTTCGATTTGTTCATAAGTGTTCGAGATGTTAAGAATTCTAGATTTGATTTCATGGGTTTTTTTCGTCTTAACGATGGAGGACAGAAAAAAAAAATGGTTGAATACTCGTAACTTTAGTTTGTTAGAAAGAAATTGACGAGGAAATGGGATGTATGGATGATGGGGAGGTTAAAATTTTGTTTGATTATATTCATTTGGAATAGTTGATGAATAGGGAGAAATTGAAGAAAACTCCTTCTAATTTCCTCATAGATAATGAGTAAATGGGGTGAAAGTTCTGTGAAAACTTACTCAGTTTTTATATGCGAGTTTCTTATAACTAACAACAAAAACTGATGAAGTTCATTTATAAAATAAATACATATAATAATGGTACTGATGTCCCAAAAAGGAAGCGAAGAAATTTCTTATATCGAACACTATAAAAGTATTCTAAAAATACATAAAACCATTTCAACTTGCTTTAAAAGTAGAATATCAAATATCAAAATCGTACCTTAAGGTCAACGGTTAGTATTGCCGCTTGGATGCTTAAAAGCCTTCATAGTGTGAGTCAGGTGCGGATCTAGAAATTAGAAGGTTTTTTTAGAAATATACATTTTTGAAGAAATATACAACTTTTTAAGAAATTAAAAAATCACGATTCAAAAACTATAGTTAGTATGCCATTAATTATAATTGTTTTAACACTAAGAGCCAACGCTTGATAAAAAAAATGTGTAGGAAGAAATAAATTTTCTGCACACAGGTTTGTTAAAAAGAAAAGCGTCATGACCCCAACGATTGCATCCCCCCCCCCCCCCCTAGTTCTAGATCCGCCACTGGTGAAAGTAGTGAGTAGCATGTTCGAAACCTTAAATTCGAAGATGGCTTAAATTCGAAGATCCACAAGAAAACTTGCAACATCATTATTATTATTGGCGGATCCTTTGTGGAGGAATCAAAGAAAAACTAATCTCGGAATTTGAGGGAGTTGAATGCTAATTTTTAGTGTCAAAAAATCAATATTGAATGTTATACAACAACTGTTTTTATTTTATTTAGGTATTTTCTTATTCTTTCAGCAATTTTAGTTTTTTTTTTGTTGATTTTAATTTCAACACTTTTGATGTATTCAATGATTTGTTAATGCAACTTAGCTCAAAATTTAGCTTCCAAAATACGAAAAAAATCAAAATCTAAAAATTAGTTTGCAGATTTTTAAGTTACCTAGGTATACCAATTTAGTAAAAAAACAAATCGGAGGAAAGTATAGCGTAATAAAACAAAAATTGTTATTCGGGCCGACACCAGAGGCGGCGCTAGGCTAAAATGAGGCGTGTGCTTAAGTAAATTTTCGGGGCCCCTGAGAAAATGAATTTGGACCATCATTTTGAAAAAAGTATCAAATCTTCCGTCCAAGTTCAAGTTCAAAATTCTAATAACAAACTTAAGACAAAACGTTTCATTTCAATGTAAGCCCTGTTCCTTTGGGAGGTGGCAAAGTACTACTAGTAGTTTACTAGCGATTTCCAAGACAGTAGATGATAGTACTCGATTAACCAAAATATCTACTTATAGAAGACTACCACTTTCAATGGAACAGGGCTGTAGATGAAAAACAAAATGCACGACTCGATCTCACGAACTTTTTCTTAAGTTTCAGATTGCTTTTATTTTTAAAACTTTTTATATAAATAAGATTTTTTGTTAAATGTTCTAAAACGTACATATCAAAAAAAAATTAATTCGTTCTTCAAATCAAACAAAATAACAACATTTAAAATGAATTTCAGCAATTTGATTTCTTTTATTAGAGCGCGTTTTTAGAAAAATTAAAATCTTTAGAAATCGCTATAAACATTTTTCGGAAAAAAAACTACCTATTTTAAGTAAAATTTATATGAAATTTTGCAGAAATTTTTTATCTACATTTTAAATTTCAGAAAAATTAAATGCAAAATTTTCTAAGATTTGACTATTCAAATAAAAAATAAAAATCAAACTTTCTTCATCAAAATATAGAAACTAATAAAAACTAACACTTGATTGCTTTTTTTTCATAAAATTATTAAAGTAATTTTTGAGTAAATTATACATTTCTAAAATTGGTATAATATAATATACATAGCTATTTATTTCATGTAGAAATTCTTGTTTTCGTCAGTTTCTTGGTTTCTTTTTTAGAATATAAAAATATCAATTATTGAATTACCAATTGGAAAAATACGAATACGAAAATTCCACTGAATAAAATGGTCCTTTTTAATCATTAAATTGGCGGCGGAAAACAGAAATGTTCTTAAGTCCTAAGTAACAAAGTGTTTAAATTGGTAGAAAGTGTGAAAAATCAGTTTATATAAATTGCGAGCGTAAGCGAGGAAAGAATTTTTTTTTAAAGGAAATAAAGTTTACCCATTCTTAACCTATACAAAAAATTATTTCATACAATTTTAAATACCTATTAATACAGTAAAATAAGGAGAAAAAAGGGGTAGATCTCGGAATGAATGTTAGTAGAAATTTTTTTTGCTCAATATCTTCCTTTTGCCATTCTATAACAAATCTCAAAAGTCTAGAAAAATCTCATGTCCGCTTGTCGCGATTTTAAGGTCAAATCGCGAAATGGAGATTTCCAAAATTAGCAAAAATAGGCTATGGTATTATATACACATATGATACATGATTTCAAGGTATTTTTTAATGCTGATTCCAAAAAATCTAAAATCAAGACAATCTGACGTCTCTGGAAAAAGTTATACCTGTTTTTCATTTGTCAACTCATATTATTATAACAGTTGCAAACTTACTGCCGAAAAACCCTTAAAGGTTATGGTAGATGAACCAAATTTTGCATGAAGATTTTAGAATCCATCATTATTAAAAATCAAAACAATCCATTAAAAAAATATATATACCTACGAAATAATGGTATTTTTTGATGGAGGGGCAAATTTTAGGATATGCACTAAAGAAGATTCTTGTTCATCTTAGGAATAAGTGCTTATAGGCTAATTTTTTCATTTTAATCTTTGTTTGGATATTCTTTTACTACCCTCAAAAATCTAAAAAATCTCATGTCCGCAAGTCCTAATTTTCTTGGTTTGAAGATAAGGTGCAGATTTGAAAAAATTGAAAAACTACTCTTCAGATATTTGTGTCAGATCAACATGAATAAGGTACATTACTTTTCAGGGATGGTCATATTGATTTGTTTGTGGGTTTTGTTGGAATCAGCGTTAAAAAATACCTTGAAATGATATGGGTTATGTTGGTATACATATAAGAATCTAAAGTTTTCTTATTATTTTTTTAAATCTGCACCTAACTTAGTTTAACCTCCAAAATTAGAACTTGCGGACATGAGATTTTTTTAGATTTTTGACATAAGTTATAGAATATCCAAACAAAGATAGAAACAAAAAAATTAGCCTATTAGCACTAATTCCAAGATTGTACCAGGATGTTTTTTAGTGCACATCCCAAAATTTCCCCTTTTCTCAAAAAATACCATTTTGTCATAGATATAAATGTTTTTTTGCATTGTATTGATTTGATTCTTAATGATAATGGATATGAAAACCCTCATGCAAAATATGATTCCGCTACCATTACTTTTAAGGGTTTTTCGGTAGTAAGTTAGCAACTGTTATAATAATATGGGTTGAAAGATGAAAAACAGGTATAACTTCTTTCAGAGATGTCAGATTGTGTTGATTTTAGATTTTTTGGAATCAGCATTAAAAAATACCTTGAAATCATGTATCATATGTGTATATAATACCATAGCCTATTTTTGCTAATTTTGGAAATCTCCATTTCGCGATTTGACCTTGAAATCGCGACAAGCGGACATGAGATTTTTCTAGACTTTTGAGATTTGTTATAGAATGGCAAAAGGAAGATATTGAGCAAAAAAAATTTCTACTAACATTCATTCCGAGGTTAAACCCTTATTTGACTGGATTATATACAAAATTGAGAAATAGAAAAAAGAAAAAAAAAAACTGTTTTTATCACTGAGATTTTGTAACAAAAAATGTATTCATTTCATTGAGTTTTAAATTTAATTGGGAATTTAAAAGCAAAATTTAAGATAATCCAAGTTGCTTGGCAAACCAATTATCTGCTTCACTTGAGATAAAAAAAAACAAACAATAATCTTAAATTGTTTAATTTATTTTTTCTTTCCTACTTTTGCAAAAAGTGGCCAATGTATGCTTCGACTCATCTCAATGCAATTATATAATCGAGTGGAAATAAGCCAATTTCAATTATTTGAATGTTTTGAATAAAGAGAAGAGTCATGGTTTTTCGGATTTTATTATTTCTGAGACATTTTCATTTAGCGACCGCGGGGCCCCTCAAAGCGCGGGGCCGTGTGCGGGGGCACACTCCGCACACCCCTTCCGCCGCCTCTGGCCGACACAGCACCAAAACCATCAGAAACGAGTCCTAAAAGCGTCTGAAACGCGTCCAAAACGCGTATAGGTAAAACGCTTCCAAAACGCGTCCAAAACTAGTCCCAAACGCATCCAAAACGCATCCGAAACGCGTTCAAAACGCATCCGAAACGCGTCCAAAACGCGTCTGAAACGCGTTTAAAACGCGTTCGAAACGCGTCCAAAACGCATTCAAAACACCCCTGAAACGCGTCTGAAATGCGTCCTAAACACGTCCAAATTAATTTCTATTATTAATACCAAACAGTACACACCTTTAATATCTAATAATCTAATTTTGTTAAATTAAAAATCTACTTAACTTGAACCTAGGCACAAGCATGAATGTTATAATTAAAAATGACAAAATGTTAATTAAATGGGGATATCCTGATGAATTCTGATTCACTACTACTGAAAAAGAGCTCACATTTCTACTGGAATAATTGAGTAAATCCTTATAATTTGTTCAACATAAACAAGCGTGTAGCGTAGCGAGGGTTGAATTTCTTCAGGAAGAAAAATTTATTAGATGTTTTGGGCTTACACGCACATCCGGATCCGATTATCTCCTTCCCCTTAATAACCACTGTACAAAGGTGTGTATTGAGTGTAAGAAGGTACGTCAGAATTTCCAGTCTCACCTGAATTCAATACATAAATTCACACGTTCGACTTAATTTAAATACCTTTAACAACGCGGTGAGCCAAGGATAAGAAACACTCTGGTGTTCCATATCAATGTCTAACAGACACACATATGCGGTATAAGAGTGGGTGGGTGGTTATAATATAACTGGGAGGGGATTCCATTAAATCGGCTGACTTTTTGTCATTAAGATATTATTAAGCTTGTATGTCACGCCGCGCCGCCGCCACCACCATCGTCGTCATCGTCGCCACGATATTAGGCAAAACACTTATAAATACTTCTTGACAGTTTAAGTTTTTGCACGGGCCTTTTGTGATTAACATTTTGGCATTATAAAGGGATGTAGAAGAGAAGATTTATAATAGCTGTGGTGTCTGCGCTGCGATAGTTAACAGACACGCGATTGATAAATTTAGTTCGCTTAATGCGAATTGCGCTTGTGTAGGATTATTATTTTGAATGTCGGTTTTTCTTTTATCTTTGCTTGATGATCTGTCAAATCAAGGGTGATTAAATAAATGGATGCTCACTCGAAGTCAGTGAATTTGTTCACTTTTTTGAAAATGAGGTTTTTGCTGCGAGCATACGTAATTTGTTTGTAAAAGTCATTCAAATATTTATGAAGATTGTTTCTTGCAGGTAAATTATTCATAAAAGGAACTTAATTTATTAAAGTTTCATTATATAATGAGCGGAAATAAATACCACTTTTATAGATGTTATTGAATATTTCTAAGAATAATAAGTTGAGTCGTGTCTCGTGCGTATTATAAATATCTATTTAATTCAACCATTTTCCCTTTAAATTTACATAATATTGAAAACCTTAATGTTAATGTGAAGATATCTGACAGTTCTGTAATAGGTACAAGTGAATAGTTTATTTCAGAAACAGCATACATCCATGAGCACCAACTTTTCAGGAGCAACAAAAAACTATTTTATAGGTTAAAATTTCGCAACACTTCAAATTTAGAGTATGTTGAGTTATAATCTAGCTAAAGACACATTTAAAAACCTTGTAAATATAAACTTTTTTTTCAAGTCTTAGCGGGTTTTTAAGCCTTTAAAGTTTGCTGGACTTATGTCGTTTCTGAAATAAAACTTGGTAGTTAACAGTTTTGGGTGATTTCCTAGAGGAGAAATTAAAAATTTCATATTTAGGACCAAAACTAACGGTATCTGTCATACAACGGAAATAGAAAAGTAATTTTTTTCAAAAACGGACGGTTTTGGTTACAACTTTTGTGTGTAATGTTAAAAAGACCCAACTAAAAAAATAAAAAAAAAATGTTCACCCGTTATTAACGGAACCTGTCATAGAACGCTTTTTTTCGTTTCTGAATATCTCGAACTCGAAATCAATGAAAATTTTTGTACAAAAGTATTTGAGTAACCGTAATATTAAAATTTTATAAAATTAAAAAAAAAAAATATTGTTCGATTTAAAAAAAAAAATATTTAAATTTTCAATATTTCAAATAAATCAAAAATCTTTTTTTTTTTTGAAAACGTGTTATTGAAATTTCGTTTATAAGTGTAAATTAAATTATTTCTTCAAAATCGCATACCAATTTTTTTTTTTGAAAAATGTTAGAAAATGTTTACCTAGATCGTCACTGTTTAAGAAAACCTGCATAACTCCAAAATCCTGGTTTTTGAGTTATAAATGCCAATATATATACTGCACACAATACATTCTTATTTTTTGTAAACTCAGTATAAATTTAAAGGATCCAATCACAGAACTGATAAAACTGGTCAACAAGGTTTTTGCCACAAGAACTAAAATATACTTTTCTAGTAGTTTTTGATGTGCTGAACTCGAATCTAAACTCCGTTTTTGAAATATTACCGTTAGAAAATGTCAAAAAACGTTATTTTGGCTGTTTTTGAGGTAATGTTTTTATGTGGGGTAATTAATTATAAATAAATTTGTAACAGTACCTATGAGAACTGATTTTATTCTTTCAAAAAATGTTTAAATCTTTCCGATATCTCTTTTACTGCCCGAGATATTTAAAATTTAAGAAGCGGTCTTTAAATCAGAAACAACACTGGCTAACCAAATCAAACTTTTTTTGCCACAAGAACCAAAATATACTTTTCTGAAGGTTTTTGGGTTGCTAAACTCGAATCCGCAATCAGAAAAATTCTATTAGCCCTCGTTCTTGAAATATTACCGTTATAAAATGCAAAAAAAAGTTTTTTTTTTATAACGGTTATATTTCAAGAACAGAGGCTAATAGATTTTTTCTGATTGCGGATTCGAGTTCAGGAAAAACCTTTAGAAAAGTATATTTTGATTCTTGTGGCAAAAATTCTGTGACCAGTGACTTAAACTTTAGATTAAGTTTAGTTTCTTTTTGGCTTATTAACTGAAACTTAAGATATCTCGAGCTATAAAAGAGATATCGGAAAAATTTAAACAGTTTTTGAAAGAAAAATATCTTTTCTTATAATTACTGCTACAAATTTGTTTATAATGAATTACCTAACATGAAAACAGAACCTCGAAAACAGCCAAAATGACGTTTTTTAGCATTTTAAAACGGTAATATTTCAAAAACTGAGGCCAATCAAATTTTTCTGACTTCAAAAACTAAAAACTATTAGAAAAGTATATTTTGGTTCTTGTGGAAAAAAAATGTTAAATTTTGTTGACCAGTGTTATTTTTCTTCAAAATAAGAAAATAGTATCGAAAATTGACAAACTTAAAAATTTAAAAGATCTTTTCTGAAGAATTAAGAATTTGAGTTATGCCAGTTTTCCAAAACAGCGACGATTTGTATATAAAAAAATGTAAAGAAAAAACGGTTCTAACGATTTTCAAATATTTTTTTTTTTTTGTAAAAATTCCATACAAGAATTCAGATAGCATACTTTGTTTTGTGGTCCAATTCATTTACAACAGTGTTTCGTTAATTTTAAAAACAGATTTTATATATTTCTGACGTTTCTGATGAAATTCCTTTATTAAATAAAATTTTAATTTTCCAAATTTTTTCAATAGAAATCTCTCAAATAAGAGCTACTTTTAGCTTAATACCAAGTTCATGCGATCAAGCTGTGCATTTTATTTTTGTATGCAAATACTTTTTCAGTTGCATAAGCAGGCTTTCCTCCATCAGTGATGCCCTTACCCTTTTCCAGATCCGTCTGTTGATTTGTCGTGGATTTGCTGGATTCGATGATTTTTAGAGGTATTTAAATGGTCAACAAAACTCCATTTTATCTCATTATTTGGTCAGCTGTAAAAGTAATTTTATTAAAATGAAACTAAGGTTCACTGTGGTGTATACGTAACTTAATTTTCTAATTAAAAAAAAATTTCAAAAAATTTGAAACAAATTCGTATCGTGAATAAATACAGAACCATATTGCATTAAGGGCCGGTTTGTTCACACTCGATTATCTTTTAATCAAGGAATTTTGTATGGAATAATCATTGATTAAAAGATAATCGACTGTGAACAAACTAGGGCTAAGTGTTTTATCAAATACTAATTCACACATTAAACAATTAGATTCTATTTCGAAGCCCTTTTTTTGTCTTTCAATAGCTAGCTCCATTAAATCTTTAAAATCAAGTTATATTATTATTTTCCCTATAATACTCACAACCACTTGAGTTAATGTGATTTTCTCCTATTTAAACAAAACCGAGTTAGTCCATAATTTTTTTTTTTTTTATAAAAAACTAGGTACCTCAGGTACCTACTTGAATTAAATAATTTGCCAACATAACTTCTCTCTTAGAATCACACTCCAAAACTCCATGGGTTTTTTTGGTGTTAATCATAAAACTTATGCAAAAAATCTGCACTCCTTATAATTTTAAATGCAAGCTAATAGTTGAAGTAGGTATAACCCAGCCAGAATGCACTGCCACCTACAAATATATAAGCTGAAAGGGGCTTAACGAACTTTTTCCAGGAGTTAGCCATTGATGCACAAGCAAACAAGGGTTTTCCGGTTCTATACCTTCCATCCACTGCAAATTATTCTCTCATACTTGAAAAATAAGCAAAAAAAAAAAAATAATATTTTAGGGTAGTAATTTAGTTTCTCATTTTTTATTTGCTGTAACTAAGTACCATCAAGAGAAGGAGAGAATAATTATTGTGATTTTCCAGAGAAGTAAATTGCATAATTGCACTTTAATTGGTGAGCTCAGAGTTTATAGTTGTTGTGGTTGTAACAAAGGCGTAAATTAGTATTATCTAACCAAAAGATAAGTTGTTGTAAGCTTGATACTTTATGAGGCGTATTTATGTAATTTTAGTGTCAATAAAGGCGTCGCTTTTTAAACAAAGACATTTTAATTTTCTGTGAATTGTTAGTTTTTTAAGTGACATTAGATCTTGAAAAGGTCAACAATATTGTTGACCAATTACAATTGGATAGTTTTCGAAAATCTAAAAATTTGTAAATTTTTGCGGAATGTATAGTTCTGTTTACTGTGATCTCATATTTGTAGGTACCTAAACCAAAACTTGTTTCGGGACTTTGATCCAAAAATATTTGCTTCCGAATAAAATAAAAACAAAATAATTCAGCAACCCGAACTGTAACAAACTTTTGGTTTTCGGCTATGAATAGAGTCTAAAGAGTCCTTTCTTTTGATGTCTCATTCGATGTATTTGGAGAAAAATTTTGAAAATTCCGAATTTTTAGACAAGATAATTTTGGAAAATCTAAAAAAAATAAATTTGTAATATTTTTAGCGTAATGAATAGGCCTTTTCACTGTGATCTCATATCTGTAAACCAAAACTTGTTTCGGGACTTTGATCCGAAAATATCTGCTTTCGAATGAAAAAAAAAATATATATTTTTGATTGCAAATAATTCAGCAACCCGAACTCTTACAAACTTTTGGTTTTCAGTTATGAATAGAGTCTAAAGAGTCCTTTCTTTTGATATCTCATTCGATGGATTTGGAGAAAATTTTGAAAATTCCGAATTTTTAGACAAGGGATAATTTTCGAAAAATCTTTAAAAAAAATAAATTTGTAACATTCTTAGCTTAATGCATAAGCCTTTTTACTGTGATCTCATATCTGTAAACCAAAACTTGTTTCGGGACTTTGATCCGAAAATATCTGCTTTCGAATGAAAAAAGAGAAAAAAAAATATTTTTGATTGCAAATAATTCAGCAACCCGAACTCTTACAAACTTTTGGTTTTCAGTTATGAATAGAGTCTAAAGAGTCCTTTCTTTTGATATCTCATTCGATGGATTTCAAAAAAATACCCCTTGGATAATTTTCGAAAATCTCAAAAAAATAAATTTGTAATATTTTTAGCTTTGTAAATTTGTAATATTTTGAGCACAGTGGCTCATATATGAGCCAAACCATAAAAAGCCTTAATACTTTAAAGTTAAAAAAAAAATCTAGTTTTGTTTAAACTTTTCGAATTAAGTAATATAAGGCCTCTAAATAACATTATAAAACGCCATCTGTAATGATTTGGGCGAGCATAGTTATCCGGTAAAGTGGCCGAACTGGTGATAGGCAGAGAGGAGCATATTTGAAAAATTGAAAATTGAATAAAAAATATAAAACAATGAGTAAGAACTTTTAAAAAAATATGCCAATAAAGGATATAATATGATTATAATTGCTAATATATATTTTTTTTACATTTATCAAGTTTTAGACATTTGAAAGTGGCACTAAGTGATTTAATCATATATGAGCCACCGTGCAGAAATGTTCCCCTCCTATTGGTCCATATATGAGCCATCGTGCAACAAGGGAACAAATTCATTTTTTTTCTTATTATCTACACCCGTTTTTTTTTACGTTTTCGTGCGGAATGTTATAAATTTAATTTAAAATAGATTAAAAGGCCTTTTAATCTATTTTATTGAGACTCATACAGTTCCAGCGCGTAGTTTTTACGTATAATTAATTTAATTTAAATTTTTTTTTGTTCGTTTTCTGCTCAATGTGCCAAATATGATCCAAACCGGAAAAACCAAAATTTTCCGACTTTTACTCAAAATATTGAAAATTCCTGAAACACGTGTTTTTTTATTTAACAAAATCTACCATATATATTTTTTTCACAAAAAAAAAAAAAAAATCATGCGGTAAGGGGTTAATGAATAGGCCTTTTCACTGTGATCTCATATCTGTAAACCAAAATTTGTTTCGGGACTTTGATCCGAAAATATCTGCTTTCGAATGAAAAAAAAATTTTTTGATTGCAAATAATTCAGTAACCCGAACTCCTACAAACTTTTATTTTTCAGTTATGAATATAGTCTAAAGAGTCCTTTCTTTTGATATCTCATTCGATGGATTTGGAAAAAATTTTTGTAAATTCCGAATTTTTAGACAAGGGGTACCCCTTGGATAATTTTCGAAAATCTTAAAAAAATAAATTTGTAATATTTTAAGCTCAAGGCATAGGCCTTTTCACTGTGATCTCATATCTGTAAACCAAAACTTGTTTGCGGGACTTTGATCCGAAAATATCTACTTTCGAATGAAAAAAAAAAAAAAAAATATTTTTGATGGCAAATAATTCAGTAACCCGAACTCCTACAAACTTTTGGTTTTCAGTTATGAATATAGTCTAAAAAGTCCTTTCTTTTGCTATCTCATTCGATGGTCTTTAATGTCTAGTCTTCTTAAATTATTTATACAATGACGATGTAAAAGAGCCTAAATTATATTTCAAAGATAAAAACAAAATATCACTTCTTAAAGGACATTTCGAAAACAAACTCAGTCTAGACAAAATCCTTAAAAAAAAATCATAAACATGTATCCATTAAAAGTACAACTTTCTTATAACTTTGACTTCTTATGTCTTATAATATAATAAGGACAATAAGTGAAATCCTATTGACATGAATGAATATTGTCGTGCTAAACATTCATTTTTCTGTCTTTAGTCAAAACATAATAAAAAAAAAAAAAAAAAAAAACCAAACAGATCTACTAAAATAATAACATTCTATCATGCAGAACACAAAAAATAAACATTTCAATCTTTTGAAAGTATTCACAGCATAAGTTTTTTTGGTTGGCTATACAATAAATGACACAGAAAAATGAAGAACATCTATAATAATGTTCGTGGAGAAAAGAATATACGCAAAATAAGTCTTCTCGAAAGAAAGAAAAATATTTAAAAATAGAAATAGTCTAGGAATTTTAGTTTTGAAAATTAAATTCCAAAATCTGTTTTGAAAACTTTAAAATTTCAAATTTGAATATTTTTTAACAAGAGAATAATAAATGTTTAATATTAATGAACATTAAGTCACCTTAATTGTACACTAGTGGAAAAAACAAAAGGATACAAAGAAAATTTACATTTTTTTTGAGTTTATCCAAGTGATTAAAAAAGTTCTCAAGGTTTTGAGATCTTTGCATTTATTTAAACAGTCTATTTATTCAATACATAGAGCCATTTTCTTGTTTGATTGTCAAAAAAAAAATACAGGATAAAGATTTTGACTTTTAATGATAACACTGGTCAACAAAATCTAACTTATTTTTTGCCACAAGAACAAAAATATACTTTTCTAGTAGTTTTTGGGGTGCTGAAACCGAATCTGGAGTCAGAAAAATTTGATTGGCCTTCGTTTTTGAAATATTACCGTTAGAAAATGTCAAAAAACGTAATTTTGGCTGTTTTCGAGGTTCTGTTTTTATGTGGGGTAATTCATTATAAACAAATTTGTAACGGTTATTATAAGAACATATATTCTTCTTTCAAAAACTGTTTAAATTTTCCCGATATCTCTCTTATTGCTCGAGATATCTTAAGTTTCATTTAATAAGTCAAAGAGAAACTAAACTTAATTTAAAGTTTAAGTCACTGGTCACAGAATTTTTGCCACAAGAACTAAAATATACTTTTCTGAAGGTTTTCGAGTTGCTGAACTCAAATCCGCAATCGGAAAATTCTATTAGTCTCGGTTCTTGAAATATAACCGTTATAAAAAAAACCCTTTTTTGCATTTTATAACGGTAATATTTTAAGAACGAAGGCTTATAGAATTTTTCTGATTGTGGATTCGAGTTCAGCAACCCAAAAGCCTTCAGAAAAGTATATTTTGATTCGTGTGGCAAAAAAAGTGTAATTTGGTTGGCCAGTGTTGTTTCTGATTCAAAGACCGCTAATTAAATTTTAAATATCTCGGGCAATAAAAGAGATATCGGAAAGATTTAAACATTTTTTGAAAGAATAAAACTAGCTCTTATATGCACCGTTACAAATTTATTCACAATTAATTACTCCACATAAAAACATAACCTCGAAAACAGCCAACATTATGTTTTTTGACATTTTATAACGGTAATATTTCAAAAACGAAGGCCAATAAAATTTTTCTGACTTCAGATTCGGATTCAGCACCCCAAAAACTACTAGAAAAGTATATTTTGGTTCTTGTGGCAAAAACCTTGTTGACCAGTGTAATAATCTTTCACAAAATTAAAAACGCTTTTCCAGTTTTTTTATGCATTTTCGTTGGTAAAAATTTTGAAAAATTCAAAAATTCTTACTTCTGTTGCACCGACTCGACTCTTCCCCGACTGTTCTCTGCCATGTTTTTAATGGAAGATTTTTTGAATGTGCAAATGTCGGAAAATTCTTTGGAAAATGGGATACTTAACTAAAATTAATCGAGCACTTAATATTATCAAAGACAATTTGAAAAAAATAAATATTTTTTTCGAAAATGACAAAAAAAAGTATTTTTGGAAAAAAAAAAATGAAGTTTAATAATGCTATCAAAAAACTTGCGTTCATACTCAGGTTCTAAACAACAAATTTTTATTAATAAATTACAACACAACTTTCCCAGACTATATCCGACATTGAATAAAATTCAAGCTTTTCCACATAAGAAATGTTGTACGTTTTGATAACCTATCCCCTCTAGGGATAAAGAAATCTTTTTTTTTTTACTTTACTCGTAGCTCTAAGTTGTAGTTATGTTTTCTGTTGTGGAAGAATAAAAGAAAGCACACGATAGAATTATTGTCTCCTAAAGTTTGAATATTCCAAGTTGTGTGGAGGTATTTTTTTTTTTTTTTTGTTCCTCGTATTCATTTTAAAATGCCAAAAGAAAACTTTTATAATGCCCTTAAGGGAGTAAAAAGGGGAGATTTCCTCCCACTTCCCTTTACAATCCAAAGAAAAGAAAACACAAAAACCCAAGGAGTTGGATCAGTTTCCAACTGTTAGCGCTTCAGGGGTTGAAATGAATAAAAAAAAAAACGTTGACTACTTTTGTATAACAAACGCATTCTTCATCGTTGTCGTCATCATGCCCATTCCCTTAAATTTAGTGTAGGTAAAATCCACGAGAATATATAATAGAGCCCAGGATAACAAGTCCTTTTTTCTCATTCTTTTGTCGTTTTTGTTTTCTTAGTAAAATAAAATCAAAAGGAACAAAAAAAGAAGACATCTTACGCAACAACCAGCAGCAAGAGCTAGCTGCTGGCAGGTATAAGGTATTACTCCTAGAACATTTTCATCGTCATTGTATAAAACGTGTCCTGGGTAGAGTAGAGGTACCAGTTTTGCTCCTGGGGATTCCCCATTCAGTGGTTCAATTTGCGATTTAAATTATGTTTGCACTTTTCTTCTATGTTTCTTCGCACAGTTCCTTGGAGAGAGTAAAAGAGTTTTGGGAGGAGGGAAAAAAAGTTTTTCCTTTTTTAATGAATGAATGCACATTTTTCAATGGCATCCTGAGGACATTCGTTTTGTTGGAAAAATTATGAAAATGCATTTTATTTTGAATAGTCATCTTTTTTTGTTAATATTCATTTGAGATTTTCAAGTCATCATCAACTCAAGTGAATGAATAAACAAGCATTTTGTAAAATGTCCTGTTAACCATTCAGCTTAAGGGCCGGAATGATTTAAATTTTTTGGTTAAATATGCGCGAAAATTTTCAACCCACAAAATTCCATTAACCCACAGGACTACAATATTTTTGTTGTGATTTTGCAAGAAATTTATTCTTGTTGAATTAAATTTCCTGAAACAATATAATTTTACAGAGAGAAATGAAAAAAAAAAAAACCAGCGTTAACATTTCCAGGAAATTGTTTTCCAAAGTAATTTCGAAACAATAACTCTTCTCGTGGTGCAATGTAAGAAAGAAGGAAGTCCAAAAAATACTATACTGCAACTGCATAATTGTAGCCAATTTTAATTAAAATTATATTTCAACTTAACCCGGGATATCATTAGCTGCTGACTGAAAAAGATTTTTTTTTTTGTTGTTTTCAACTTCAACTGGAAAGGTTGGGTTGTAAAGTTTTTTTTTTTTTTTTTTGTTTTTACTTTACTGTCTAAAGTTTAGAAGAGTTTTTTGTACTTGAGTTTTTTTTGGGGTGTTAAGTCTTTTTGCAAATAAAGTTACAACGAAAAGTTGGTATACTTAACGCCAGTAGCGAGAATAAAAAAAAATTCAAGGAAAAGTGAAAAAAAAATTCCTCTGTCAGGACTTGTCGCCGTTATATTGCTTATATTGCGAGTGAAAGTGCTTAGTTCTACTTCAACTTTAAAAGTTCTTTAATAAGAACAAAAAAGATCGTTGTTTTTCTAAGCAAGAATTTTTAAAATTCATATAGTTTTATTTATGATATCTTCATGAATTAACAAAATACCCAAATTAATATTACAAAATTAAAACAAAACTTGTTTCTGGTAAATTTATTTACTTATATTTTTAATCGATAAGTTATTTTAAGTAATGGCTGCTTTCAATATTTTTTAACTCTATTTTTTTGAATTCTCAAAAATATTTTCACCAAATTTACCTAAAAATATTTTGTCTCCTGAAAAAAAAACTCATGAAACCATATGCAATATAATAAAACTCCTATACCTTTCTCTTGTTACACTTTTATTAACACACACAGAAATTTTGAGAGTATAAGAATAAAAAAATCAAAAAAAAAGTTGGGAAATGCCATTTTGAAGAAAATTTTTAACTGCATATAGCAAGTTAAATTTATTTTTTTTTTTAAAGGAAAGCTCCAACTTTGAGAAAGACACGGTAGAAGTTATTTTGAAGTTATACTTTTTTCCAGTATTTGCATCAGATTGAATATTTACTTTTTTACAAGACGAAATAACATTAATCAATATTAACTATCATTGCAATTTCATCGAATAACTATGCTGCGAATAAAAATAAAATGAACGGCTGGGTCGCACGTACTTGCTCTTGTAGTTCAAGATATCTTTATCTATAAATATATTGGAAATTCTAAAAATCTGAAGTAAAAAATTAAATTTTTCAAATTTTTGTTTCAAAAACTTTTAAACATTTTTTTTTTTTTACATTATACACTTCAAAATGATAGAAATACCTACCTATTTGTAAATTTTAAATAAAATTGGCTTATGCTTTGATGAAATTAATGAACCTAAAAAATATGCCAATTTTTACAGAAAAGGGCAATGTCACATTTTCGTTCTCCGAATTTTTTGAAAAAAACTAAAAACGCAGTTTTGATCAATTAGTTATAGCATAGCATAGCATAGCATTAGTTAGCATTAGTATTAGCAGTTATAATCAATTAGTTTATTACGTACACACAATTTAAAAAAATCGTTGGAGCCAATTTCGAGAAAACTGCAATTCCTCGAAAACCTTATATAGGAGATATGTATGCGTTGGATAGGAGATTTATGTATTAACAATATAAAAAAAATTGGTCTAGGAAATTACGTAAAAATCATCTGTATCAAGTTTCAAGCAAATCCGTCCATCCGTTTAGGCCCTAGCTCGATGTACAGATGGAAGCACAGACCAACGACGACGGACGACATGACGAAAACCACTTTTTTGATCTTCGTAGATATTGTTGGTTTTGATTAAAACCTCAAATTTTTTTTTACACGAAACTAATACTTGTCCTCTCTAGAATAATTAAAAAATATAATTATGTTACCTTAAGATTAAATAAATTTACTAAATGAACAAATATTTTTTATGAAATTATTAACTTTTTTAAAAAATTTCTATCTTATCCTTAAAAAAAAGTTTATTTTTAAATTTAAAAATCAATTTTTGGCTATTTTTCTACTGTTAAAATTTAGGTTACCCAATTTATCATATTTTTTTAAGCAATTTCTGACTTTCTTCTAGACGATTTTTTTTATGCAAATACAAAAAAGAGGCAACATTTTTCAAAAATAAGATTTTTTTTCGTAATAACGGTAACGGACATAAAACTGAATTTTTGTGATTTTAATCTCTCGTAATCAACATTACGATTAAAAAAAATTTTTTGAGGAACATTTCAAAATTAGTTTTTTGGAGAATCAAGTTTTCGAAAATTTGTTGATGATTATTTTGTAATTTCGTGTCGATTTATAATTTACTAAAAATGGCATACCAATTTTTTTTTTTTTTGAAAAATATTAGATAAATTTTATAAAACAAAATTTAAATAAATTTCTTTTTAATTTTTTTAATTTAATTTCTTTTTATGAAAGTCATATAAAATACTTTATTTTATACATTACTTATGAAATTCTTTAAAAATTAAATTTAAGTTTTTTTTTTTAATTTTCATCATCAAAGCTTTTTTCTTTTTTTGTGGCTGAAATACATTTCAGAAAAGCTAAATGTTAATTTTTTTTTTATAATTTAGTTTATTAAGGGTGGAAATCCCTCCGGAATTTTTTATTTTGCATTATTTTTTTTTGCGTAATAAATTTATTTACCAACCGAAGAAACTATTTTCAGTGGTTTTAGCCTTAAATAAAGCCTCAAAAGTGCCTAGATAGTCCCGAAACCAATGCGCTCCGAACCTACCATAGTACGAAAACTTTAAACGCATTTTTTTCGAAACTAGTTTTTTTCCGCGCCGTGCAATGTAACTCAAAAACTAATGAAGCTATCGACTTGAAATTTAAAGCAAATTACTCCTTAACTTATTGGCCACAACATGAAGCTAAAAGTTGAACAAAATTTGTACAGTAAATATTTTTTTTAACTACTTCTTTGTAAAAAAAACATGGTTTTTTTCGTTTTTTTTTATTTCTAATTGTTATTTTTCATTTAAAAAAAATAAATTTAGGTTCATGCAATGCGTACTAATATCATCTAACGGAAAAAAATCCTTTTTGATTTTAGATGATTTCCTGGACCTGTGCATTGCACGGCGTAAACTAGAGGCGTCAACTTTGAAAGGCTCCAGAGCCGCCATTTTGTTATTTTTTCATTTCAAAAATTTTTTTTTCAATTCTTGATAATGTCAGTAATATCTTGTCTTTTTCCAAATTTCAATAAGTGCTTTCAGTTTTTCATAAAAAAATAGTGAAAAAGGTGTCGTCCGGAGGGATTTCCCCCCTTAATTAACTATTAAGTCAGTTTTCTAATCTTGGAGCCTCCAATATGAGCACTAATATTGGTGGTCTTATAGTGAATTTTTAAATTTAATATTTTTAATATCTCAAAGCAATCATCTACATTGTGTACTTGAAGACTGCTGAACATAATAAAAAAAATATTTTTCTTTTTAAATCTCCCACCTGTTTGAAAATTTCCGTATATTTTAACCTATTTCCAGAAGTGCTAACAGATTTTTTAATATTAATCCACTTAAATCTAAAATCACATGCATTTCAGTGATTTCAGGAGAAAAAAAAATGAAATAAAAACAAAACAAAAAAATATATCAGATTTGCAAAAGCTTCCCATTTAACGATGATTTAAATTCAATTTCGTGCTCGCTCACTGGGATAAGACCCGCATTTAAAAAAAATAAAAAAAAAAAAAATACAAAACAAAAATAAAAAAATATTATTTTCCATCGAAATGGGTGAATCCATATAAAAATAATAAAATTGGATTGTAGAGTAAAGCTTGGAGCCAGTTGTAGTAGTTGGAGGAGGGTGAAGGATGCTGGGATTTAGTATATGTTTGCCAAAGAGGTAGGAACTCGTATTGTTTTGTTGTGAAGTTTATGCGATTTTTATGAGCGAAACAGAATATTTTTATGTTTTTTTTTTTTTAATTTTGTTTTTCTTCGAAAGTAATCTGCACTGATTGAAAACTGAAGGTTTTCAGTTTCAACGAAGTGTTTATGGTTTTTTTTTTTTTCAATTATCGAAATAAAAATTATTTCAATCAATAAATCATACCTTGAAATAAAAATATCTTACAGCTTCATTAAGAAAGAACTTGAATTCGCCATCTTAAAAATTCCAATAAACAACACTGAATAAATAAATCCAATAGAACACATTTTAATGCAAAAATGTCGATTTAAATAAGTTTGTCCGATAAATTACAATTATTACTGCCCTACAATCACGACCACCCAATTGGTCTGAATTGGCTAAAGAAAACGCATTTCAAAGCCTATACCTACTGCGAAATAGCCTTTGGCTAGCCGCAGCTATTTCATATGATCCGGATCAAATCAACAATTTTATTTAAACATTAATCATGTGGTCGATTCTATAAAGAGACTGCAGGTTGCTCCAGAACAACTTCCTCAAAAAAATTCCTCTATGAACAAATGCACAGGCACACGCAACAGAAACAACAACAACAAAACTTGAAAGAGAAAAAGGAGTGAATTGAACCAATAAAACTGTCGATTTGGCTCCGTTTGACTGTCAACCAGGTTAATTAAATGGTCTTTCAGGATACAAAATTGATTTATGGTTGCAGTTGTGTATACTTGAACAGCGAACTCATTTGATGAAAAATAAATAATAACACTAATAATAGTCCCACAGGTACAGTTGCAATTATTCAAAATGGACTTATACTCGAAAAGAATAGTATGGCGGTCATTTTAAATTGATATAGTGACACTTAAAACAATACTGCATCGTTGGTAGCGTTCATGCTAACATTTGAAGTCTCAAAAAATTTGACGTTTCTACAAAAAACTGAAACTTCTAACTTAAATGGATAGCGCCACCTGTCGAGAAATAAAAAAAAGGAAGACGGACAGAATTCCAAAATTTTGAATTCAGAAAACCCAAAATCCGGAAAATCCAGAAAACCCAGAATCCAAAACCTAGAATCCCAAAAATCCAGAACCCCGAAAACCCAGAATCTTGAAAATCCAAAATCCCAAAAACCCAGAACCCCGTAAATCCCGAAAATTCGGAATCCCAAAAACCCGAAATCCCAGAATCCCGAAAATACAGAAAACTCAGTATAACGAAAATCCAGAATCCCCAAAAGCCGCAATCCCGAAAATCCAAAATCCCGAAAAAATCCTGTGATTTTACGATTCTTGATTTTGAGGACTCTGGGTTTTCGGGATTTTGAACTTTCGGAATTCTGGGTGTATGGGATTTTGATTTTTGGGATTCTGGGTTTTCCGGATAATGGATTTTCTATATTCTGGGTTTTCGGTATTTTGACCCCAACTCCAAAAAAATAGAATTTTCAGAAAAAACTTTATCATATTTTGTCCCCAAAAAACGTTCATTTAATTATTTAATTCTTGCAACCCTACCACCCTGATTCTATCCTTCGCTAAACCATCAACATTGCAATGCAGTGGAAGGACGCTATCGCTATGATGTCCGTTGAGGACGAGGTTCAATTACACAAACACAAACATAAACTTACCTACAAAATTATTTTTTTTTTATTTTTTCCATGTTATTTGTTAGTATAGTGTACAAGCAAGCCAATTGCAATAAAATTCCTTCTTTCATCCTCGTTCCCTACGTGAAATGATTATTTTTGCTTGTTAACTACACCTGCAGTTGATGTTACTACACCATCCACCATGGAGTTGTGTTGTTGTAAAAGCTGTTTCGTAGTTGTTGCTTATTCGGTAAACTTTTATTACAATATTTTTTTTTTTTTTGATACAGTCAAATGCCAGCGACAACTATTACTATGTGAAAATTGAGAAAGGTAAACTAAAAATAGCAATTGGTTGACAGTTATTTAAAAATTACAAAAAAAAAATAAAGGACATTAAAAGCTGGTGTTTATTGGCGAATTTATAAATTAGATTAAACTGGCAACGGCAGCAGCAGCAGCACAGCTGGTAAATAGCCAGAAGTGATTTGGATTTGGATTTGAAAGTGTTATAGTACATATTTAATTTTTTAAATTAACGATTTGTTGTTTTTTCGATTTTAATTAAATACAAGTTTGTAGTTGACAGGTAATAATGATTAGTTTTAAATTGACAAAAAAAATATAAATATCAAATTTAGATAAAAAATAAACTTGAATTAGAAAAATACTACAACGCTTCATTATGCAATACAAGTAAAAAAAAATTAAAAAACGTGAGAACTTTTTGTAAGAAAATTTACCTACTTTGAAAAAATTGATTTTTCGAAAAAATACAAAAAAAAAAAATTCAAACTGAAAGCCATTTTCGTTTTTAACTCTTAAAATTCGTGTAAGCAATACGAAATAAATATTTAGGTAATAAGAAAAATTTTTTTTTAATTATACACCCACCTTTGATTTTTCTGTCCGAGTATTGATTGCTAAGATACACTGAACCAAATGCTTACGTAAATACAACGAAAAAATTCGTTGAGCCAACAAAAATTTAATTAATTTTCAGCCGATGAAAAATTTAATTGGCTCAACGAAATGGCTTTCATACGTTAATGAAGAACTTCATCGTATTTTAATGAAATTTTTCATAAAAATTTTTGATCGAGAATTAATGAATTTTTACATCACTTTACGAAATTTTTTTATCAATTAACGTAAAATTTAATTAAATTATGGTGATTTTTTTCGTTAGTCAACGTATTTTTTGACTTATTTACGCAAGGAACAGAGGAGTACGTTGAGTTGGCGCTCCTTTGGTATTTGGGGGCCCCTTTGATATAGAAAATATGAACAAATAAAAAAGTACGTATACGCACTACTTTTTTTTGGGGCCCCTGATGTATCATTTGTTGGTCGCTAAATTATTCAAGTAACATTTGTTCGGCCCTAAAATAATATATAATTTTTCTTTAAAAAAAAACCCTGTCCCCCTGATGTAATATTTTGTTTTGAGATAAAATACTATGTGGCTGGCTAACAATTCATTAAGCATTACACTGAAGAATATAATTGTTCTCTCTATTGTCGGAGGTGATTCATGTAAAATTTTTTGCTTCGTTACTTTTAAAATAAGTTGCCTTTTCTAAACTGTCTCCAGTCGGGGCAATTGCGTGTTGGGGGCCCCGGGACATCGCCCCGCTTGCCCCAATGATGTGTACGCCCCTGGCAAGGAACTTTCGTAAGCTAACTAATTTTTTCGTTAATTTTATGAATATTTTAATTAAATTACGAAAAATATTCGTTAGCTAACGAAACATTTCGTTGTATTAATTATTATTCTTTTAGTAGATTATACTTACTTTATTTTCGTAGACCTATGAAATTTTTCGTAAGCCTATACGAAACATTCATTTTTCATCATTTAATTTTTTAATAAAAACCCTGAAATTCAAAAAAAGTGGAGTGGAGCGAAAATTTTTAGCTATTAAAAAAACATATTTTAAATTTTAATTTTTGAATTTTTATTGATTAGGGATATTCTAAATTAAATACATGGAATACGAAAAATAAATTAAAATCATGAAAAACCTGAAAAAATATATCTACTATTCTTAAGGGGGATCATAAATGAATATTTGGGTTTTTTGGGTCGGAATTGAGTACCCATAAGGTTGACATCTTTGGAATCTGAAATAAAATAGAAATAAAAAAAAAAAAAATTAGAATATTGTAAGAGACAAGAATATTGTTTTTATGAAATATAGAAAACATTAATAGAATGGAATCAAAATTATTGTAAGTCAGCTTACAATTTTACTGGCCTGTAAAATGCTCGAGTAAAGGCCCAAGTACCAGCTAAGAAGAAGTTTTTTATCAGCTTTTTGAGCGTTTGGTAATAAAAACACCACTTTGTTTCTTACTGTTTGCCCACTATATTTTTTTTATACCGCTAAATAAGCCTTCGCACTTTCGAGATTGAATTAAAACTACCAGAAATAATGTACAAAAGAAAATACGAGTGCTCTCGTTAGTCTACGTTTTTTTTATGTAAGGTAAGGATATATTTTCTTTAACTGATGTATTTTTGCGTAAGCCGATGTAATATTTCTATGAATAATTTTCATAAAATAAAAAAATAAATAATATTTTCATAAACTGATGAAAATTTTTTTAGCTTATCTTGAGTTTCATAAGTTGATGAATTATTTCGTAACTTAATGAAAATTTTGATCAAAAAACAAAAAAATTCTTTTTTTACACAATTTTTTCTGTAAAAATGAGTATGAAATTTTTCGTTAAGTGACGAATATTTTCATTAAATTGGATTTCTTGACTCTTAAAAGGGAAAAAAGATGTATGAAATGTTTTCATTAAGTGATCAAGGTTTTCATATTACGAAAAATTACATATTTTCGTTGAGCCAACGAAAGTTTCGTTGGGCCAACGAAAATGTACTGTATGAAACGATTTTCGTAATTTTACGAAATTTATTATTTTCAGTGTAGTTATAATTGGGCATTACATTAATTTTCTACCTTAAATCATAAATCTCTTGACTTTAAACTTAAAAAAAAAACTTAACAAAACGAACCTTAGACATCTCAATTTTAGAAATGTATGCGACTTAACAGATTGAATAAGATAACCTCCAATTTCAGTTTAAAGATAAGCCTCATAATTCTGAGTTCATGTCCACCACTGCTTTTCTCGTTAATTTTAATAAAATAGTCAAATTTATTTTCTTTCATGTATGGAGTTTCCCGAATAATTTTGTTAGCTTTTTTCACTTCCTTATGACATCATAACCTTTATTATCTAGATAAAGTTTGTTTTAGAATCCATAAAACCTTCTTAATACTTTCTATTTATATAAACCCCCAAGTCATTATTTAACAACTCGCATGATAAGAAAATTAATGTTTTCACATCATAGAACATCACGAACCTAACAAATTTTTAACTACCGTATAATACAAATTTCTATAAGATGAAATGCTGATTTTCACGACCATCTAATATTCATTATAATGTCAATTGGTCTACTTATGCCATTTTCATGTGGAGATGTAGACCTTTGCTGGCATTTTACTCCGTTAAACATGCACTGAATATACATCGTATAACCAAAACCAATGGAAAGTTTATAATCCTGGCGCTGCACTAGCCTCTGGCAATTTTCAAATGCAGTGAGTTATTATGAACAACGAATACCGTAAAGATGCACATAAATATTTTCTATAGAAATGCATCCAGCCAGCAGCGGGAGCAGAATAAGTATCAAATGCGCAAGTAGTCTCATATCTTTATAGTCCTCTTATCCACATGCATATGGACGGGACAGAACATCATATAATAAGGTGCGATCTAAGAAGAATGTTTTAGTATAAAATTGCGTGATGGCAGCCGCCAAGTAACCATAGAGGTAAACGTGGTTACAAGATATTAGAGATGAGGTACAAGCCTTCTGGACACCATGCTGTTCAAAAGAGGCAATTTGTGCGATAACCATTGAATCTTCCGTTATGAGTATCACACAAGACTTTTAAATCGTTCTTTCGGTTTTAATCTGATGACAAGCTTATTGCGACAGTGGGTGACCACTTGACCACCACATTCATGTGATGTCGTTCATATAATGAGACTTTCTTCTGAATTTAATATTAATGGTACATCTTAACATAGGACAACTCAACCCAGGTCAACTCGACCCAGGACAACTGAACCCATCTTTTTTTTATATGATTTTTCAACTATATTAAGACTTGAAAAACTTTTCTATACACTTCTTTCATCAAGAGCACCTCAAATATCAAATTTCAATCTTGCATGTTCCATCAGTTAACGGAGAGCATTTTAAATTAAAAGATTGGTAACGCCACACCGAATTCAAACGAACTATCATCATTTAACAGCTTGAACAACAAAAGGAATTAATTGAAGCCTCCCTCTGACCACTTACAACTTACGAGTATGGCGGTTGTTAGATTCAGATAGTTGCTCTGGTTCAATTTAGTATATGGCAAAGTAATTAGACAAAGAGCTTCCTCTGGCACACAAATATTATATCTCTCTCTCTGCGATGCAATGAGGTTTGCGAGGATTTGGTAACCACGTTTGCCATGTTTTCCACTTATTATTGTTCTGGATGTGCAATGTAAATAATGATCTCAAAAAGAACTTCTACTATCTGGTATGTTGGTGTTTCCGATGCAATGTTAACATTTCAGTCCAGCAACGGCAGCAGTGGCGTGGAACACGAGCGCCACCTTTTGGTTGCTTAATTACAACATCCCAGTGCAGTTTTAAAAATCATTCAACCATCCAATGAGGAGAGAGTAAAAAGGTGCATGGATGCATGATGTTGTGTTACTCTTGGACCTGGAACATTCGACCATGGACTCTACCTTTAACTAATCTTCTGTGTGGAGCAAAATGATTTTGTGGCTCTTTAATGGTGATGTTGATTAATTGACTTGGCCATTGTATTGTGTTGTATTTTACTGATGATGGTGGTGTGTTAGTGTTCTGGATGAAATGAAAAGCAAAACTACCAGAATCAAGGATACTTTTCAACTTCAACTGATCTCCGCCTCATTTTAATGAGATAATTATTACGTTTACTGCAGCAGAAAAAAAAAACACTGAAACGTAAAAAAAAAAAAACAGGAAAGCAACAAAAAAGTGAAACTCCTCTGACGCAAAAAGTTGATAACTGCATGTAATAGGTTTTTTTTGCAATGTTTAACAGTGGAGTCCAAATTTAATGAATTCTGTTTTCTGCAATAAAAGATGTAAGAAAATAATTGTCGCTGTAGTCCTTATATTCATTTTCATGTTTTCAAGTTCGCTGATCAGCTCTTTTGTTTCATAATCATGAGACGAGAAATTGTTTCATTAAATGTTTCAAGAAAGTAGAATAGGTTTTTTAAGTGATGTCTACTGAAGACTTTCTATATTATAAAGTCTCATAGCTGAATAGAGACCATTTTTCTTCATAATGTCATATTATTGCATGAAAACTTTCATATCTGAAAATTTTACAGCTAGAAAGCTGAATTGAAGTCATATTGTTCCATAAAGACTTTTTATTTTATAAAATCTCACAGCTGAATAGCTTAATAGGGGCCTTTTTTCTACAAAAAATTCATTGTACTCCATGAAAATTTTTTATTTCATAAAGTGTCATAGCTGTATGACCTCATGAAGTCATATAACTCCATTCACACTTTTTATTTTATAAAGCCTGAAAGCTGACTTCTTGAAGTTAAATCATTTTTACGAAAAATTGTATTTCAGAAAATCTTCTAGCTGAATAAAGGTTTTTTCACTTCATAAAGCCAGTTTAATTCATCAAAACTCTTTATTTTAAAAAGCCTCCGTAGCTGAATAGCTGAATTGTGGCTTTTCTTACATTATGTCGCAATATTACTTCATAAAAACTTTTTATTTTATAAAATTTCATTGCTAAGTAGCTGAATTGAGGCTTTTTTACTTCATTAAGCCAAATAACTATATGAAGATTTGTTATTTAAAAAAAAATTAGCTGAAAAGAAGCTATTAAAATGCAAAAAGTAATTTTACTCCATGAATGTTTTTCATCCTATAAAGACTCATAGCTGAATTGATATTTTTTTAAAGAATGTATTCATATTACAAAATGAAGACTTTTATTTTATAAAATTTCATAGCTGAAAAGCTTAATAGAGGCCTTTTTTTCTACAAAAATTCATTTTACTTCATATAAAGTGCATAAAGTAATTTTACTCCATGAAGATTTTTCATCTTATAAAGCCTCATAGCTGAATTGAAATTTTTTTAAAGCATGAAGTCATATTACAAAATGTAGACTTTTTATTTTATAAGACTTTAATTTTATAAAATTTCATAGCTGAATTTTGTTTGTAAGCCACATAATCTCGACTCTTCTGTTACTATTTTTTGTCTTATCGTCTACAATTCAAACGAATTCAATTTTCTTCTAAAAGCCATCAACGTCTTTTCACGCCCACAAAAAATTTAAAATAAAAAAAAAAGAAATGGAAAACTTTGTTTTTGTTTTTTTTTTTTTTTTTGTTTAGTATAATAAGGCAACATGTAAAACGCGCACACCAACACCGCCTTTTAAAGGTAAATCGAGAAAATATCCTGTCCTTAGGGCACCATTCCATATATAAAATGCATATGTTCACCCTATCCGCATGTATGTGAAGAACTCTAAAGCGAATCGCCCTTTTTTATAATGTGATACCATTACGAAGGAAGTAGGTATATTGCAGCTCAAAGATGCACGCATTATGGAATGTGTATACTCCGGAGCAAAGGTATACCTAGTACCTTTACCTGCATAATAACCACTCATTCAAGACTCTCTATGCTCATGATGCCAAGCGTATACTTGGATCATAACCACTTATGGGCACAATAATTAGATAAAAAAAAAGAAGAAGAAAAGCCTTGAAAGTTTGATGGCGGCTTTTTATAGAAAAAAGAGAAGCCAGGAGCGACACATCCAAGAAAATTACATCATTACATGGTTGAGCTAGCACCCAAGGAGTGTGTTCAGTCAGTCTCTATTTTTCTAGTCATCATCATCATCATCTTCATCCATCGCAGGTTAAGAAGAGAAGCCACAAGCTACAATATAAGATGAAGGACAGTATGTTCTTGTTCTTGTTTTTTTTTCTTTCTGTGAAAAGTTATATAAACGGCAATTATACTACACACGAAGGCATGTGCTCCAAAGTCTACACTATCGTTGAACTTCAAAAGCATGTGGCATCGCTGATAGTGAATTAGATGATGTCGGTGCAGCAGCACATCAGATTCTATAGTCTTGTGAGTGTGAAATAAGAAAATTTCTTCATCAAAAATTACACTAAAGAAAGGAAAGTATATTGCATGTTGCAAGAAGTAGTCCTTTGGGGGAATACCTACCAGCGCAAGATCCACGACTTTTCCTGTTTTTCTATTATATAAAGTTGCAAGAGGAAGTTATTCTTGTTGAAGATGTGTTTTGTAAATGTGTGCTGCCGCGCACTATGTCGTTGTGCTTAAAAAGTTAAGTAAAAGTAAACACTTTTAAGGAAGTTTTAATTTAATTATGTTTTGGAGAATTTTAATCGCGTGAAAGGCGATGTTTTTTGGAGGATGCGATCTTAAGGAATAATTGAAGGAGAATTTTTAACAAGACCTTAAGTGTTGACATTCTGTTAAAGGTTATTAATTTTGTTACTTAGTTTCTTGGATAACTTTCGTTCCTACTTAAAATAAACAGAAGCCCAACAATAAAAAAAAAAATATGGCACTTGAGGACTGCCGCGTTAAAGCTATAACTATTGCATTGCATTTTTTATCAACTTATGCAATTATAACATTTTTTACGAAAAAAGCGAAAAAAATTAACTTTTTTTTTTCTTTACACATCATATTGTCAATATTTTTACATGACAACTTATCATAAATTTTAGATCATCTGAAAGCTTATTATTTTAGCTTTAAATAATCACCTAAATCATGTTTGTACGACATCTAGAAAAAAAGCAGGAATTTTTTGAATGCAATCAATTTTCATCAAAAAAAAAAAAATAAATAAATAAAAAAACAATCATTTTTTTCTTCCATCTTGATTTGGTAAATTTTTTTATTTGACAACTTATAATAAATTTTATATCAATAGAAAGCTTATCATTTCACCTTTAGAAATATGCCTCAACCATATCTGTACGACATCTACAAAAAAAAATTTATCATTTTTTTAAGACAACCATGTCAAAATTAAAACTGTGATTACGATACTTTCATCACTGGTGGCTAGAGTGTTCGCAAACGATCTATTACAGGTGTTTTGTTTTCGTTCCTTTCGATTAGTGCAAGCTTCGTTATACAGGGGTCGAATTACGGCACACGATTACGATCATACGTTAACGTTTTGAATATTTATGTCTCTATTTAATTATAAGAAAACGATAGGGACACATAGCAACCATTCGTTAACGAACGAATGCCGTAATTCGACCCCAGGTTTTTCGTGTCAGGTTTTTTCGTTACGTAATTTCTTGATTCGATCCCCATGCCAAGGCCCGCGATAAAATCTCTGCAATGCTACAAAATAAAAAAAAAATTAATCCCGAAATAATTTGGTGCAAAAAACTGCTTAATTAATGAATAATATTTTTTCGGAACAATGATAAAGCTGTTAATAATTATTATATTTCATTTTCTTGTATTTTTCACGTCTTTCAACAAACATTATTTCCTACTTTACCCATCCATTAAACATTCATCCTCCAACTTTTTATAGAAGTTCTCAGAAATATCATAAAAAGTTATGATCCGAATAAAAAAAGACTTAACGCCTGAGATATTCATCACGAGAAGAAAATAATAATAACAAAAAATTCGTGAAGAAGATTGTCGTCTCTTTGGGCTGTCTCTGTTTTATGACTCTTCAAAAATCCACGTCACTAATTCGTACATTAAGTTGACGTTTATTGTTTAATAGAAAGAAAGATGAGGTTTTGAGTGATTTTATTTGTGAATTATACAAAAAGATAGTTTATGTTAAGGTACATTGACCCTTTTTTTTTTTGTTGAGTTTTATTTAGTATTTAAGTCACGTAGGAGAGTGTAATTCAAAGCCAATGTTGGAATTATAGTTTTTTTTAACAGTGTTTAAATTATGTTGAAATTATTCATTTGAAAAGAAAGAGGTGTTTCATTAAGATCTTAGATAAAACTGATGAATAGAATAAAAATGATTTAGAATTTGAGAAACTTTCTTTAAGGAAAGAATGATAAAAGTTTAAGGATGATTTACTTTTTCAAAAAGGATTTCGATACTATGAAACCGTGATACATAAATTTTCTCTCATTTTTAACATTTTTCTCAACTTAAATTATAGCTTCTATAATATCTTAATGAAAGCATGTAAACGGTTAAAAATTCTGGAATATTTTTTAATACTTTTTGGGTTACATATAGGTCTACACCAGAAATGTGTTAAAATTTAATACATAACAGATATTAAAATTTTTTAGGTATTAACATTTAATATATTTGAAACGTCGTAAGAAAACAGGTTGTGTACTTTTAAAATGAGTCAATTGAAGCGTTTATTTATTTCAAACAATCATAATTTACATGAAAAAGCTAAAAAATATTACCTTTTTTCTTTTCTCATTATATTAATTTTTTTTATTTTAAAAGCTTAAAAAAAAAAATTATACCATTAAAAAGCCAAATATTTCTTCTAAATAATAAAAGCATTTTTAAATTTTTACAATGCGCAAAAAGTATTAAAAAAATTTATTAAAAAAAATCATTTCTTATGAAAAAAGTAAAAAAATCATTTCCATCACCCAAAAATTCATTTTTTTTATATAACAACCTATAATAAATTTTATATAACCTGAAAGCTTATTGCTTCAGCTCAAAATATATAAATCGATCATGTCTATTAGGCATCTACAAAAAGAGCTAGAATTTTTTTAATTCGATCAATTTTAATCCAAAAAAGCAATTCACGCTATTGAATCAATTTTTACTTGCTCTATAGGGCAAGTATTGGTTTCGTGTAGAAAAAAAAAATCGAGATTTTAATCAAAACCAACATTACGATTATGGAGAAGATCAAAAAAGTGGTTTTCGTCATGCCGTCTTGGTACAGATGATTTTACCTAGACTCGTTTTTTTTATTTTTTTAATATCTCCATTTTAACGCATATCTCCCATATAACGTTTTCGAGGTATTGCTAATTTCTCGAAAACGGCTCTAACGATTTCGATTAAATTTGGTGTGCGCAATATTCTTATTGATTCTAACAAAACTGCGTTTTTAGTTTTTCTCAAAAAATTCAGAGAACGGAAATATGGCGTTGCCGTTTTTCAAAAATTGACATATTTTTTAAGTTCATATATTTCATCAAAGCATTAGTTATTTTATTTAAAATTTACAGAGATCATTAAGTACAAAATGTTAAAAAAAAATATTTTTAAAAACATTTTTGAAAAAAAAACAATTTTTTAATTTAATTTTTAAACTTTTGATTTTTTGTGTTTTTTTTTGATTTTTTTTCTACCAAATCTTAAATTTCCAATAGATATTTAAGATAAAGATACTGTCAACTATAAGAGCAAGTACGGTCGACCAAGTCGTGCATTTTATTTTCAATGACAACCTATAAAAAAATTTATATCATGTGAAAGCTCATTATTTCACCTTTCATTCGACGTTTCAATCTTATTTCTGCGATGCCTAGAATTTTTTTAAGCCAACCATGTCGAAATTCCAAACTGAGATTACGGTACCTACATAAGACAAAAATATTAAAATCTTATTCAGAGGTATTAAAATTCAGTACAAGTTGTATTAACACTTGATATTTTTTTTGTTGTTTTGCATGGAAAGATTGAACTTTTATACTATTGGGTTAGTTTTTGATAAATTTGTATTATATTTTAATTAAATGATATTAAAATGTAATACAAAAATATTAACTCCTAATACAGTGGTATTAAAATTGAGGAGGGTTAATTTTTAACCCATTACTCCAGAATTTTTAACAGTGTACGTATGTTAATTATGTGTCAGTAAGTTATTCAATTTTGTATATGACTTTAATGCATAGTTCAAATTACTAATAATTGGAAATATTTATTTTAAGCTTAATACTTAGGCATAGTGCTGGCAACCGTATAGATTTTTGGTTTTGTTAATTCAGACAACATCAAAATAACTGGGTGTACATGGTGTATACGTAACTTTTTTTTTTTCAAAATAATCATCTATATAGAGGACCAATACCAAATTATCTTGGAAGTGATGTGAAAAGATCGAATTTTAATGATTTTTTAAATGTTTGTTAACACAGTATAATGAATAAGATACCTTTATAGTGAGGCGGCTTAGCATTAAACAATAGTTCAATTGTGCACTTTGTGATAACAGCATGAAATTAATATCGTTGGTAGTCCTCAATATAAAAGTTATTTTGAGATATTGGGCCATCTTGTATTCCATCCGGAAGGGTAGATACAAGAGTTTTTCTGTGCTGCACTCGTTTTGTTGCATATCATAGTACCTATAGGCAATGAAACATTTTTATTAATATGATACATGATTTCGAGGTAGGTACTTTCTAACGCCCCATCGATTAAAATCAATACCAAAATGTTTCGATCATCATGTAAAAAGTTATTAGACTCTTTATAAATTGTCTTTTGCTTAACGAGAAAGAGTCAGAATATTAAAAAGCACTCTTCGAAAAAAAGTGGAGGTTGATAAAATTATATAAAATATGCTCATTAGTATATTTCGGGTTAAAGGGTGTTTTTTTTTTAGTGGAAAAGAACACTTTTGAAATGGCACAATTGCACCACATGGAAAATGTATGCATTTTTTAACTGCATATATTTTTCAAACATAACATTTCAATAATACAAAATGAGAAAAAATGGGTCAGGAAAATTAGTCTGTCTGTCTGTGTATTTTGTAGATATGTATATATGGAACTTAAGTCTAAATGGATGGGCAGATTTTCAGTTCAAACTTAGTATGTAGCGGAGGAGTTTTTGGAATAAATTTTTTTTTGGACGAAATTGACGACATCTGTCATAAACCAATTTCGGTGAAGTAAATTTTTCTCGGAAACTACTCCAACGATTTTGTTAAAAAAAAAAAAATCATGTGTGCAATTCACACGTGGTAGAAGTGAAACCTTAAAAAATCATTTTTCTTGAAAAAAAAAAAAAAAATAGAAAAAATCTACCTATTTTTATTCTATTACCTTCAAATCAATGTTTTTTATAAATGTTTTTTATATGACAACCTAGATAAATTTTATATCATCTGAAAACTTATTAGGTCTGTTCTAGACTTTTTGTGCACTAAATTAATCAGTCTGTCAAATTAATGAGAGTTGGGAGAGAATTCTCTCAGAAGAAAATAAAACTACGAAAGACTGCCAAAAAGTCTGGAACAAGTTGAACACCATTATACAACACAATTTCATATTTTATGCTTAATTCGATAAACATTAACACTTTTTTAATGCAAAAAACACGTAAACGCGATTCAATTTAAAAATCACTACAATTTGATTTGTTTTCATCTTTATTTATTTGTTTGACATACGTCAACTTTTCATTTGACAGAACTCATATTTCTGCCGGAAGAAATTCTTTGGGCTAAATTTGTCAGGGTGGGGAAATTTTTTACTCTTCTACACAATTTTTGAAGTTGGGAACAGACTCTGACCAAAAATAACCAAATATTACTAAATTCGGCAGTTTAAAACTGAGTGTGGAACGGACCTATTGTCTTAACTCAAAATATATATATCGATCAAGTCTATGAGACATCTACAAAAAGAGCTAGAATTTTTTGAACTCGATCAATTTCCATCAAAAAAAGCGAAAAAACACGTATTTTTATCTTCTCACACTATTAAATCCATTTTTGTCCCTAACAACCTATACAAATTTTTACACCATCTGAAAGCTTATTGTCTTACCTCAAAATATACATATATATCGATCAGGTGTATGAGACATCTACAAAAAGAGCTAGAATTTTTTAAACTCTATGAAATTTCATCCAAAAAGCAAAAAAAAACATTTATTTTTATGTTCTCATGCTATTAAATCAATTTTTTTGTTTGGCAACCTATAAAAAATTCTATACCATGTGAAAGCTTATTGTTTCACCTTGTATTATGATGCATAAATCTTATTTCAAAGATGTCTACAAGAGAAGTTAGAATTTTTTAAAGTCAACCATGTCGAATTTCCAGACTGTGATTACGGTACTTCCTACACTGGTAGCTGGTCATCGCCAACAGATCTCCACAGGTGTTTGAGGTATTTTTAAATTTTTTTCAATTAAAGATTGTGTAACTTGTAGAGCACGTAACGTAATGTGTGATATATCAAATAAAAGGTTATGTTATCTGCATGCGTATTAAAGTTAAATCAAATTTGTATGTGCACTAGATCAAAAGATATAACGTGTGTTGGAAAAGAACATCTTTTTACCGTTATCTCCGAATTTTGAATATGAAATTATTTGAAATTTTGTACAATTATAATTTATTTAATTACCTATCTACAGTACAAATTTCATTCATCTATCTATTAAAACAAAAAAGTTATAACAAGTTGAAGTCGTGTCGCGTTTTCGTTTCATCTTGTTTCAAATCACTACGATACTAAAGAAGTTTTCACTTCAAAAGAAATGTTATTTCTTACAAAAAAAAAAAAAAAATTGTTTGAAAATGATAGTAATGATAATTGAATCATTTATTTTCAAAACATGATAAGTCCACTTTTTTTCAAAATTCGTTTTTTTTTTACTAAATTTGTGCTCCAGGGATAACCACGTCTGTCTTCAAAATATGAAGTATCTACTCCAACTATATCAGATTTTACAGCTACACCAAGAGAAAAAACGCATAGTAATTTTTAATCTGTTCTACATTGAATCAATGGTGAAAAATATATTCACTCATTTTCTAAAAATCGTCCTACGGTTAAGTTACAGTTTGTCACATCAATTTTTATAAGTGAGATGGCACAGTGGTAAAGCACAAGCTTGTCAACCCAGGTGTAGCAGGTTCGATCCTCAGCGGATGCCAGTTTTACTTTTTTTTATTTTTTTTAATGTGTGAACAACTTAGATTTAAAGTGTGCTACTTTGATTCAATCATTTTCCACTTTAGGCTAAAAATGTAGTGATTTTCCATTGATTCAAAGTGGTTGCGATTGATTTTACGTTGTTTTTTGGCTCAGTGTACGCGAAATATATGGCATCCCTGCAAAGCTCGTCCGGCTGTGCAGGATGACGATGGAGAATGCACGCTGCTCCGTCAGAGTCGGTAAAGACCTAACCGAAGCATTTGATGTCGAAAAAGGTTTTAGACAAGGCGACGCACTGTCATGCGATTTTTTTAACATCGTTCTTGAAAGAATTATACAGAACTCAAACGTCAACACCAGAGGCACCATCTTTCAAAAGTCCGTCCAGCTGCTTGCATATGCCGACGATATTGACATAATCGGAAGAACTCAGCGTGATGTCAATGGCGCTTTTGTAAGCATCGAAGCGGAAGCGGCAAAAATGGGTTTAAAGGTCAATGAGGGCAAAACCAAGTATATGCTGTCGTCAAAAAAGGACACTCAACATCGACGAATTGGACAAAACGTCACTATCGACAGCCATAACTTCGAGGTAGTAAAGGACTTCGTCTACCTGGGCTCCGCTATAAACACAGACAACCACATCAGCGCTGAAATCAAACGGAGAATTACTCTTGCCAACCGCTGCTACTTTGGTTTGAGAAGGCAACTGACCAGCAAAGCCCTCTCTCGAGCAACTAAGGTGTCCCTGTATAAGACCCTTATCATCCCAGTCCTGCTATATGGTGCAGAAGCATGGACTTTAACGAAGGCGGAAGTAACAATATCAACTGTCAGCCCACATAACCTAACCTAACGAAGGCGGATGAATACACCTTGGATTTCTTCGAGAGAAAAGTTCTTCGTGCGATTTTTGGTCCCGTATGTATTAATGGTGATTGGAGAAGAAGATACAACAACGAGCTTTACGGGTTGTACAAGGACGCTAACCTAGCCAAGAGAGTGAAGGTGCAGCGCCTGAGATGGCTAGGTCACGTGGAGCGCATGGACAACAATGCTCCGGCCCGGAAAGTTTTCGACTCCAACCCAGAGGGACGGCGCAGTAGAGGAAGACCTCGTCTGAGGTGGCGCAACCAAGTGGAAGGGGACCTCAATCAACTTGGCGTGCGCAACTGGAAGCAGCGAGCTAAGGATAGAGCTGGCTGGCGAAGCTTGTTGGTTGAGGCCCAAATCCACAGCGGATTGTAGCCGCCTTACGGCGCTGGTCACCCTAAGTAAGTAAGTAAGTAAGTAAGTACGCGAAATATTTTTTTAGTATCAAAAACAGAATAAGTCCCGGACTTATCATCTTTTGAAAATAAACAACAGCTTCTTTTTGTGTAAATGCTATATTCGACTAATGATTGAAAATCTTAAGTTTAAAGCTACTTTTAAGTTAAATAAGTAGTCCGGACATTGTATTTTAATCTGAAATACAATTGTTTGATAGACTGGGGCTAAAAGCAAAATTGTATATCCATTTTAAAACTAATTTCACATCCGCATATCAAAAGAAAATAGAACGTTTTTTTCTTCTCCTAAAAAATTAAAAATCATGGACTTATCATGTTTTGCAAATAAAAGATTCAATTGCCATAAAGCCATTTTTGTATTCTGTATTTCTCCCCAACGACATATTATTTAATAACAACTTTTTTTTATACAAAATTAAAGTTCAACTTGATCAAGGTTTCTCGAGCTCAATATTTGAAGTAAGTAATTAAATTAACTATACTCCAAACCTACCTTGTTATAATGTATCTCTTATTCTATACCTTCAAATTGAAAAATCTATAAAGGTGTAAAAACATATAGTGCCAATCAAAAAAACAAGTGAACTAATTAACAAATCAATAAAAATCCATCATCGCGAAAAGTTTAATGGGGGTCTAGTTATGGTTCCACCTCTTTTATGCCTTTAATCGATTTAAACAGCAAAAAAAAATAAGAAAATCAAAAAAATTGTTAATGTAATTACCCTCATAACTTTATCCAATCATCGATATCAGGTTTTAAAGCGTGACTTCTTAAATGAGTTTACTTTTAATGTTTGAATATAGAAACTTAAAAAAAAAAGAGAATGGGTGATTTGGTACACCAACTGTCAAACATTGATTGATATCTCAATGTCAAATATATTTCACACAAGGAAATAAATCTAATTTATTTAATTAATTAATTCCTACTGTCATGTCTTAATAGAGTGCTATAGAAGAACTTAATGGAAATTTAGTTAAAGTTTTAAATAGAATTCTTGGAAATATCAAGAAAATCAATAATATCCTTTATCCTACTTAGAAAATCACTTTCTATGAGAAAAAATTCTTTACAATATTCTAAATCCTCTTAAAAAGTACGACTGTTTTGAGGCAACAAGACAAAGGAAGGAAAAAAAAAGTTGCTTGCACAATAACTTGTGTCATATCAGCGGAATCATCATGCGATTTAGTTGCACTGCATTCAACACAATAACCTCATTTTTATGGTTTTCCCTTTTATTTTTGTTTTTTTTTTTGTTTTTTTTTTGCTCATAAATAACAACTGCGAACAACAAACATTATTTCGTTTTCAGTCATCACATCATACACAATAAAACCGTCGCATCTTCATCACGGTGCGGTGCACGGAATCGGTCTATAGCGCTGCTGTTCCATTTTACTAGCAGAATAGAGCATCCATTGGCATATTGGTGGCATGGTTTTGGTGGCAGATTTTATGCATTCACGAGCATTCAAAAGGAGTCAGAGTCCACTCGTCGAAATGCAATGAAATTCATTGGTCTCTTCTCTTTGTAGGTATGTCTGTAGTAGACAGACATATTTATTTGTATTGTCGCTCCTGGTGTTGCCACAAACAGACGTTGGTTTGGCATCAATATATCTATGCGCTCGTTCATATAACAAATGCCAACCACTTTTCTGCCATTGTGTATCGAGATTTCTGTGTATCACTGGTTTTGTAGACTTTCCATATTCATATCACTGAACTGAAGTAGAAAAGTCATCCATGCGTGACCCATAAAGCTTTCAATCTTTTTCATGCCAAGCTTCATTGTTTGTATTTGTTTGTTTGGATTTTGCATCATATGCGGCAAAATTTTCAATATACGAAAATGAAAGTTTTTTTTAAACTAAATTAGTCCCTGTTTTATAGAGAAAAGTAGGTACATTTTCCTGGAGTTGCAGTTGCAGCAGGTGCTGCAGCAACAGCCTGCTTGGGTAGTGACTAGTGAATGATGAATAGATGAATAAATTATAATGCGGCGGGAAGGTGTTTTTAACACGATTTTTGCTGTTTTAATTTGAGTTAATTAGAAATTAAATTTCAAAATTTTAGGTAATACAGCGGCCTAGTAGCATAAGCATACAATTTTAACTATAGGGTAAAAGCGGGTGAGATGGCGCGGCGGGTGAGATGGCGCACTTTAAATATCTTTTACATTTATTGCTCTAAAAATGTACGAAAAATATTTTTAGCTTTCTTTAAATATTTTAAATCGAAGTAGCCAGTAATCGTGTCTCTTTCTGTGATACAAAAAATAAAAAAAAATTTCAAAGCAAATCATGTGATGATTTTTTTCGAATTTTTTTTCGCCCTTTTTTTTGTTTCGATATTTTGTGAGTCGTTGGGATCTTAGATGCCCTTGATATACCAATACATACAAGAGAGTAGAAGTTAAGCATTGCGTGTGAAATCTGAGCTCTAGTTCTATCTGCTTTTTATGGGTGCTTACGAATATAAGTTATGCGCAAAAAGGTGAGATGGCGCAGTTTTTTGCGGGTGAAATGGCGCATTCCCTACTAGAATTTTTTTATTGAGTATAGTTTTAAAATGTGCCATATCACCCTCAAAATATTTTTTTTAAGTAATTCAGCCAAGTTCAAATTTTATAAAAAAGACGACTAGTTGCAATCTATTATACAGCATGCATTGGTGCTTGACTCCTTCACATAGTTCAACCATTTGTGCAATGAATTTGGCAATAGAAACCTAAAACAAACTCATGCGCCATCTCACCCACCCTATAGGGGGAGATGGTTTTTTTTAACTTTTTTTGTATATTAATTTAAAAATATAAATTTAAAATATAAAATTCTGTAAAACAAACAATACGTTGGATATTGAATATAGAACATTTTTGCATTGTTAGAAATATGAAATGTGGTTTACTTTGAAAAATATGACAAAAACAAAAAAGGTATGCCATCTCACCCGCTTTTACCCTATTTCACTGAGTTTCTGTATAAAATCGGGTCACAATTATAACAATTTTTAATTAGCTTTGCTTCTTTTTTATTCTGTAAGGAAAGCTTTTGTTTCGTTTCAAAAAAAAAAAAAAGATTTTCATGTTAACCAACATTACGATGGAGGAGAGTTTCAATTGTTTCACCTTTTAGAACCTGAAATTTAGAATGAAAGCTATAGAAACTAGTGTCGAGATATTTTTAATTACGTCCTCCCGATACTCCTGCATAACACCCATTTTACTGAAATATGCCTTATTTAAATTCAAAAAAAAAAAAACTGATGAAATGAAAGACATTGCCTAAACAGATGAACCGATTAATATCAAACTTGGTATGTAGCGTTTTTTTGGCTACTCTCCAGAGGGGTTTTTGGAATTAATTTTTTTGGACCAAAAATAACAGTACCTGTCACATATCGATTTTAGTAAAGTTGAATTTGCTCGAAAATGGCTCCAACGATTTTGTAAAAAAATTCAAATGTAAGTTTTAAGACAAGGTCTATCTTTTAATGAAAAACATTTTTTTGAAAATCATTATTAATGGTACCTGCCACAGAAACGTTTTTTTTTTAATCCGATTTGCTTCGAAACTACTTATTCGATTTCAACGAAACTTTTTATAAAAAGAACTTATAATATGTGAATGAAATAAAATTTTGAAAAAAATAATTTTTGGATTAAAAAAAAAATTGGATAATTTTTTTTTTTGAAAAATCAAATTTTCGAAAACATAACATTGAATTTTTTGAAATTTTGGATTTAGATGTTGATAAGTGATTTCTACAAAATGGCATACCAATTTTATTTAAAAACTTTTTTTCCAAAAAATCATTTATAAAAAACTAGTTTTTTTAAAAATGGCTCCAACAATTTTTTTTTTTTAAATGCACCTTATTATATCAAATAAAACTGAATACTTGTTTTTTAGAGCTATTTGATTTCAGATTTTGTTTTATTCTTTTAAAAAACGAATTTTATGTTTTTTTTTTTAATTTTTTGTTTTTAGGTATATATCGTCGGCACACCATGAAGATCGTTGAGCGAGTCTTGGGTAGCCGACTGCGAAAAATAATAAGGCTATCTGATGACCAGTGCGGGTTTGTTGCGGGTAAATCAACCACAGATGCAATCCAGAGTATCAGAATCATTATGGAAAAACATCGAGATTCCTTGGAGGATTTGCATGTGGTATTGGTTGATTTTGAAAAAGCATTCGATCGACAACCACGAGATCTGATATGGGTGGCCCTCAGACAACGAGGAGTTCCGGAAACCTATGTGCGGATAATTATGGACATGTATGATGGAGCAGTTACTAAAGTAAGATGTGCAGCTGGAGTCACCGAAGAATTCGAAATCACAGTAGGTGTACACCAGGGAAGCGTCTTGAGTCCTCTGCTCTTTATTACCGTTCTTGATTACCTGCTTCAAGGCAAAGTGACGGACCCAAAAGTGCATCAGTTATTCTTTGCTGACGATGGAGCCATCATAAGTGAAGACCCGATATCCCTGCAACGAGCACTTGATGTATGGGTGGATGTTCTAGAAGGTAGTGGGTACCGCATAAGCGCGAAAAAGACAGAATACCTATGCTGCCCATTTTCTGATCCACACAGGCCTATTCCTGACATTTATTTGAATGGTGTAGTGCTTCCCAAGTGTGAAAAGTTTAAATATCTGGGGTCTATGATAAATAACGAAGGTACTTGTGATGACGATATCAATCATCGCGTAAGCGTAGGGTGGATGAAGTGGCGGGAAAATTCTGCCATCTTCTGTGATCGAAAAATGCCCCCTAAGCTGAAAGGAAGACTCTACACCGCAGTTGTGCGTCCAGAACTCACATACGGTTCACAATGTTGGACAATGTACAAAAAGTATGAGAGTAAGTTAACGGCAGCTGAGATGAAGATGCTTCGTATGACAGCAGGAGTAACAAAGCTTGATAGAATTAGAAGTACGAAGATCCGAGGAAGCCTTCATGTTAAAAACACCATCTCCCAAAAAATTGAACACGACCGACTCAGTTGGTATTGCCATGTTCAAAGGAGAGATCCTGAGAACCCCGTCAAAAAAGCAATATCATACAACGTTCCAACACGAAATAATAAGAAAGGTAGGCCTAAAAACTCCTGGTACAAGCAAATGCAAAAACACCAGCATTCAGTTGGCCTCAGAAACGGAACAATACAAAACCGGGAGGCTTGCCGCCGATTTCTGAGGTCAACCCGGCGAACCCCACAGGCGGATCTCTAGTGTGAAGCAGTTACGTGGGATAGTTATGATCCCCTCGACATCGAGATCATAACAGCGCCGAGAAAAAGGAAGAAGAAGAAGGTATATATCGTCGGCGTAAAGCAAAATTGTTCTTGTAATTTTGAAAAAAAAAATCAAATAATTTTTTTGCATATTTTGAAAGTATACAAAAGGTAAGAATACTGTCCCAAAAATTTCACATTGGATACGGGAATTAGTTTCGTAGAAATTTTTTCTGAAGATTTTTTAACTTAGTTTAGATGCATGGTGTCAAAATTTTTAAACGCGTTTTTCTCGAAACGATGTTTTCAAAGTCGGTAAGAATTTCTCCTAAACAGCTGGAAATTTTGAAATTTTCACACGATCTTCTTAGGTACTTTTTCCAGGTAATGAACGAAGGAATAATTTTTCTGACCATAATTCGATTTTTTTTTTTAAGAAACTTTAAAGTGTAAATTTTCTTGGTAAAAAACGATTTTTTTTTTTGGGAAGCCGCTATTTTGTAGAAAATCAAAACTTTAACTATTATTTTTCTCATTACTTTTAGATATTCATCTATTCTAAATACGAATCTTTTGGTTTTTCTCATTTCAAACAATTTGGATCACAGATATCTTCCATACCGCCGGACAAGTTTTTGTGGAAGTCCTCCCGTTTGCCCTCATTTTTGTAAATAGATTTTTTCAGTTTCTGTTGATCAGATGGAAAAAGACTATGGGCAAAAACGTTTTATAATGGCTTTTGAAAAAAGTCGCATTGAAAAAAGAGTTAAAACTTGAAGCGTTAAATATTGGCAAAAGTTCACACAAAAATCGTTGTCAAAAACTATTTTATGACATATATTATTCCTTTTAATTTCACAAAACAGATCCGAGATCTGCGGAATATCTATTACCTATTTTTGTTAAACCTATCATCGCAATGCTAAAAGAAGTATTTCTATTTCGATTTAAAAATCTAGTGTAACTTGCCCTCCATTAATCGTAAATAACTTTGTTCTAAAGATCATAAAACGTTTCCATGTTTGGTTAAATATCATCTAATCAACCTTTGACCGCTTTTATTTTTTTAAAAGATCACTTCAATACTTCGCATCTTTTTTTTTTTTATTTTGTGTAACATTTTTAAACTACGATCATTAATCTTAACGCTCATCTATTCATCCGCATAGTTAAAAGCCGATCTCTCTGCATAACCTTTAAGATAATATATTTTTCCCTTTTGCTTTTCTATATACACAACAATGTAAGCCTCTACAATTTTGCATCATTAAAAAAAACCTTCTCTCGCTCTCGCAAGTTAAAAAATTCTTTTGCCCACAAAAGGTTATAATACCTACCGAAACCCAAGAAAAAAATAACACAAAAGATACATTTTCACCATTTAAACTTGTGGCTTCAGTTTAAGCTTCAATATCCTCTCCTGTGTTTCACATCCCACCCTCACCATCACCATCATCATCCGAGTTGTTAATCATTCGCCACAAAATGTATTGTTTAGCTCTATATCCAAAGAAGCATAGCATAGCTTCAGTAAAATATAGAAAAAAAAACTTTCAAGTCTCTTCCGAGCAACAACAACAACCCACACTAACGAAAAGGTCGAGGTTTTGTGTCAATAGTTTGCCTTTTCATAGGTCGTCGGTTGGTCTTGGTATAAGGCAAAGGCAGCCCTAAGAGATTTTACCTCAGGCTATTGGAAAATGCATTGCATTCATGCGCTACGGATGCTATAAAAAACCCGAAAGCCAATTGTAGCAACACACAGGGACAAGGTAGAGCTGAAGCTATCTCTGGTGTTTGCATGAAGTAATCGTCACGAACAATAGAATTGGATGGATACTTTAGATATCGAACAAACAGGGTGTTTTTTTTTTTTTTTTGTAAGAAAAATAGAATTGCAAGAGAAACTGTGAACTTTACGATGTGAAGGGTAGTCTTTTAAAATTTTAGAAAACCAAGACTGTTACCTATCGTGTACTAAAATTTGATTTAAAAAATTCTGCTTATCAAAATTTATGATCGTCTTCAAATTTTTTGTAAAATACGGACTTTTTGTCCTGAAGCTATTTAAGACCTTCCTAAAACTTAGGGGCCTTAACTAGTTTCTTAAATCTGGTGACCAAATTTGCAGAACATCACAATTTTGGATAAACTTTGTCAACTTTTCAATACAAAACTTCCAGTTTGAATTTTTAGTGGGACACGGGTAAAATTCCGAAATTCTAAACCCTTCAAAATCTTGAAAATTCAGAAAACCTAGAATCCTGAAAACTCAAAACTACGAAAACAGAAACCCGAAAAATTATATAAAATAAAAAATTTGCGTAAATTTTTCTGGATTTCGGAATTTTGGGTTTTCGGAAGTCTGCGTTTTCAGGATTTTGGGTTTTCTGGATTTTAGATTATTTGCTTTACTAAAAGTCGATTTTCTAGATCTCGGGTTTTCCGTATTTGGATTTTATAGGCTTTAAATTTTAAACCAAATACAAACCAATTTGATACTTTTAGAACTTTTACCCAAGTTTTTCATTTTATATAAATTTTTTTGGAATTTCAGGATCCCCTTCAAGATTCTTGATTTCCGGGATTCTGCGTTTTTTTAGATTTTTGATTATAGGCTTCCGGGATAGTGGATTTTCTGGATTTCAGGTTTTCCTTTTTTGAATTTTAGGTGTTTTAGATTTCAGGATTGGGAACCAAACCCATTTTGGTACTTTTAGAACTTCTACCCTTTCGGTCAAATTCAAAAACACAAACTAGCCTAAAAATTTATATGAATTGACAAATTGACGCAAATTTTTCATTTTATATAATTTTTTTGGATTTCGGGAATTACGGTTTTCTAAATTTTGGATTATGGGCTTTCGGTATAATGGATTTTCTGGATTTCGATTTTTCCGTATTGAGATTTTAGGGGTTTAAGATTTCGGTATTTTGAGTTCAACCAATTTTGGTACTTTTAACACTTCTGACCTTTTGGTCAAATTAAAACACACCCATTACCTTTCAAAATAATATAAATCTAAGAATTTGCCCAAATTTTTCATTTTATATACGTAATTTTTCTGGATTCGGGGTCCCATTCGGGATTTTGGGTTTTCGAGACTCTACGTTTTCGGAATTTTGGATTTTCTGGATTTTGGATTATGGCCTTTCGTTAGAATGTAGGTATTATTTTGAATTTCTGGTTTTCCGTTGTTTGGTTTCAGGATTTCGGAATTTCGAACCCAATCCATTTTGGTACTTTTATTACTTCTACCCAAATTTTGTATTTCACATACCTAATTTCTTTTGAATTTCGGGATCCCATAGGTAATAGATTTGGGGTGTTCGAGATTCTGCGTTTTCAGGATTTTTGGTTATCTGGATATTAAATTATGTGTTTTTGTAATGGTGGATTTTCTGGATTTTCTGGATTTCGGGATTTTTGGTTTTCAGAATTTCGGGATTTTGAACCCAAATTACTTTTCGAACTTCTACCCTTTCGGTCAAATTCAAAAAAAAAATATATGAATTGAAAAATTTGGGCAATTTTTTCAATTTATATAATTTTTCTGCATTTCGGGATCCCATTTGGGATTTTGGGTTTTCTGGATCTTAGATTATGGGCTTTCGGGAAAACGGATTTTTTGGATTTCTAGTTTTTCGTATTTGGATTTTAGGTTTTTTAGATTTTAAGTGTTTTAAATTTCAGTATTTCGGAATTTTGAACTTCTTAAAACTTCTACCCTTTTGGTCAAATTCAAAAACACCCATTACCCCAAACTTTCTATGATGCTTTATTGTAAACCAGGGTCAGTGTACCCCCACCTTTAAACGGGTGTGTGTAGCGTAGACGAAGAAATGTCTCTCAGGCACGATTTCCATGTCTATTAAAATGCTTTTCCTCTTTTGCTCCGGTGCAGATAGAAAATTGAGGTAAATGCCATAAGAAGGTTGCTGTGAGTGAGTGTAAACAGCCACTCTGTCTAACTCCCCCTTTGGGGCTAAGTTCGAGTGCACCCAAAAATAAGGAAAAAAATATACAATTGCATTTGGAAAAAGCGTGGCTGCAATGCTGCCCAGCCTATACCCTGTATTCAAATCCGGAGGCGCAGTTGCAACATCAGTTACAAAACTACCGCCACTTTACTACCACCGCCGCGACTGCTACCACAAACAACTACAACTCCAGCATGCACCATGACATTGTGGTGGCTCACTCAGTATGCGGAAGGGTCCCTCAAGCCTTACACAAGAAATATATATACCGACGAGTCTCTCTTTTTAACAATAGACGATTGTAAGACTGGAAGCTAAAGTGAGTGGTATAGTGGCTGTTGGGGTCCAGTTTTTAAAACGGATAACTTGACGACGACCAAACTTGATGATGATGATGATGGCGATGGTGACGCGAGGGAAGTTTGATATAGTAGCTATATATTTTATAGTAGAGTTCCCTCTTGGACAGAAATCTGTGAAGGCTAACGCCTATAGGGCACACAACAATATAATTCGCCTTGCATCAGACATGGTTTTAAACTCATGTGTAGGCACTTTGTTCCGCATCTATGCCATGGTCCATGACCGTGATCCATTTGAAATGCTGATTATAGAGCACACGATTTTACTCCCAGGAGCAATCTGCATGCATAGTTCATGTCCATAACAATTGCTTGTGCACAACACAACACTGCGAGCGACATTAGCATTTCAATATAGCAATGCCTTTGAAAGCATTAAATAAGTATTTTTTGTTGAGAAAACGAGGAAGGCAAATCGTAGAAGGAGTTTTTTGGAGTAAAAATGTTGCAAATTTAAAGATTGTAAGAAAATAGAAAAAAGTGCTTTTAAACTTAGGAAAAACCATATTTAAACTTCAATAACTCCAGCACCAGACATTAAAGAAACTTTTGGGTTTCAATCTTGAAAATAGCTTAAAAAGTAGTTGTCTGTAAAGTCACAGGTTGTGTGCTTTTGTTAAAAAAGGATATTTATGTCTGTAGGTATGTTTTGTAGAAAAAAGGAATAACATTTTTGAATCCAAATATAATTTACAAGAAAAAGCTAAAAAAAAATCCCTTTTTTTTCTCATTATATCAATTTTTTATATGAAAAGCTTACAAAAAAAAGTGTATTATTTCTTCTAAAGAATAAAGCAATATTTAGATATTTATTTACAATGTGAAAAAAGTATATAAATAATTTATTAAAAACAATTATTTTTCATGAAAATTATTGTTCTTCTTATACCCTTAAATTCATTTTTTTATATGACAACCTATAATAAATATTATATCATTTGAAAGCTTATTGTTTCAGCTTAAAATATTTATATCGATCATGTCTATATAACACCTACAAAAAGAACTATAATTTTTTTTAACTCTATCAATTTTCATCAAAAAAAGCAAAAATTTAATCTTTTCTATATTCTCACACCATTAAATCCATTTTTTTCTACGACAACCTAAAATAAATTTTATATCATGTAAAAGCTCATTATTACACCTTTTATTTATGATACTTCAATCATTTTTCTACGATGCGAACAAAAAAAGGATGTCGAAATTTTTGCACATCCATGCCCATGGCCTTAACCTATGTGTCCTATAAGTTTGAGATTTTTTGAACGCTCAAAAAAAATTGCTAAAAATTAAAAAAAACACAAAAATACCCTAAAAAGTAGGTGTTTGTCAAAAATTCAAATTTTTAAACTCAGAGACTTAAAAAAAATTCGTGTCAAACCCTCAATTTTTATTATTACCTTTTGAATAGCGTTTTTCAAGTATTGAAAAAAAAAATCACTACTTTGTCAAAGGTCTACCACATGTTAAAGTTTAAAAAAACCATTTATAACTTAATTTTAAATTTTTTTTCAAATTTTTTTCGATACCACTGTTAGCCTAAAAATAAATTTATCAATTGATAAAAAAAAATCAACTTTCTACAAAGTCGCTTTTAAAAAATAGACACTTTTTTGTAATTTTGCCTTTTATTTTACACTAAAACCATATTTATTTTACAAGAAAGCACTCGGCTCTAAATTATTCGTTAATGTTTCTTATTCCGATGGATCCCATATTCAAAGTTTAAAATTATTGAAGCTTTTATAATATAAATAAAAGTTCAAAAGAAGGTCAGGGAGGATGAGGACTCAATTTTTCAAACATTCATGGTCCCTACTTTGTCCTTCAATTTATAAAAGAAGCTTAAGCACTCTATTTCCTTAGATTCTCATTTTAAATCCTTCTTCATTATGTCTAAAACCTACCTGCACCTGCTGTTTCTTAAAGCATTTTAAGTATTTTCCGGTGCAAAAATACAATGTACACTGACCAAACACATAAAGTCCATGATATGTGAAACTACCTTATTTCTATCATAAATTTCCGAACCTAACCGAGAAACCTAAGCTAACTGAATTGCTCCACAACACACAAAGAGTGTAGGAGCTCCTGGAGGGATATATACTCCTCATATATATGCACTTCCTTTAAGCCTCATATAAGTTCCTATACGTGCTTCTTTCTCTCTTTAGGTGAACCATATGAAGCTATCTATAGTAGAGAAACCTATGTGTACTGACATTTTAAGAATTACGACTTTGACGGTGTGGTTCATTTTGCCTCTAACAATACCATCATTTCCTTTTTCCCATCTTCCTTTCCTCCTCTCTAGCTGGGGGCAAAATTGTATGCTGGTTCCTGGTTTTAACACAAATCCTTTGCATCAGGTACTTAGTCAAGTTCTCTTGCTTGCACCCAACAAGGACCTAAACGAGAATAAATAACACACAACATGCATGTAGACGAGACCTCTAAAACTGTTGTTCCAAGAGTGGTGTTTTGTAATTGGCATCGACCAAGACCAACCTGCAACACACCAATGAACCCACACACTTGGTTACCAAGTAACACTTTGTAACCCGAATTGCATTTTGAGAAGCATCACAGAAGGAAGAAGAGGGTGCAGAACTGGGAGCCTTGCATCCTTTTCCTCTTTTCTCCTTGAACCGGATGCAGTATGGAGGAATGTGCTTAGTACTCTTACACGTCTACGTGATGTAATTAGAGAACAAATTTGTTTTGGTCTTGTTGACACTCAATGCTCAGCATTATACTTTACACGTGGCGTTTTGTTGGACTTCATTGAATGTCATGTTCCTTCTAAAGGCGGGGTGTGCTGTCCTGATGCTTCCAAAGAGTATAGGTATGTTGTAAATCCCTTCGAGGAGCTATTTTTGGATTAAATGCAGAGCAGGAACACAACGCAGTGCTGCACAGTGTTATTCTAGCAGAGAGAAAGAGATAAATCATTGTTTTTTACTCTTTGACTATCATAAATTTTCAGACATTTTGCACTCTTTTACAGTAGCCATAGCATAGCCAAGTCAGACAGGCACTCGGCAATACGGCACCACCTTCGCCATCATTATTCCATCCAACTGGGTTCGTTATTTACGTTTAGAATGCATATAAAACTGAGAAGAAGGAAAACATACCAGAAGAACACGGTTAGGTAAAGCTTTTAACGAGTTAAAAATTGATTTTAGGCTTAATTTAGCAATAAATTTTATAAAATTCCCAGAAGGTCCTAGGAAACATGAAAATTATTTATATAAACGACGTAAAAATGCTTTCATATAAAAAAAAAAAAAAACGAAAATTAGGTCTTCATTTTCTTTTCACTACCTTTCTAAGAAAATTCGGTCAGGCTTGGATGAAAGCTTGTACTATTGCAAGCTACGGCTACTTTCATCATCAAAACAATCAAGTCGATTAGAATTTTCAAATCAACGATAAAGACAGTCCGGAATAGAACAAACTAGGGCACCCGGAGTAAAAATAATAAATAATAATAATAATAATAATAAAATAATAATAAGAAATATTAGTCTTTAAATTTAGAAAAAAATTGGTTCATTTTTAACGACAAAATATGTAAATTTTCCCAAAAACATTTTTTGAGAAAATCTAAAAAAGCTATTTTTAACATTCACTAAGATCATTTAGTACACTAAATTTAATTGAAATGATGAGAACCGTTTTCGAAAGATAGGTGATAAGTGTTACCCTTAGGTACCATTAATAACATAATTGCTATTTATAAATTAACTAGCTAACCCCCACCCGCTTCGCTGAGTGCACTTTTGTAAAAATTTAACTTTTTTGAAAATAACTTGAAACCAATTTATAGAACCTAATGCTTTTTGATATACAGCATTTCTTGCATAACAAAAAAAAATGCGGTTAAAATTATATGCGGTGGTTCCGCTGCGCTTGAGTCTTGAAGCAGAATTTTCAGATGTAAAATATACATTCTCCAAATGCACTGCTTAATGAAGAACCGCTGCGCTGGATAAATTTCAAGTATTTGAAACGAAAAAATTCGCCAAACTGCTTCGTTTCTGCTTATGTAGCGTTCTATTTGATACATAGTGATTTCATCATTCCTTTCAAAAGATTCTAATGCAACACAAGCTATATCGCGCCCTTTATCACATATTTGCATATGTATTTGATGGACTTCACAGAATTACAATACTCGAATTTATGTTGGCTTTGAATGCCTCGGTGAATATGGCACAACTTCAATATTCACATTTTTCACTTTCACGATCATTGATTTCTCATTTTCTTGAGTGGAACGCCTATGGTATAAAGGGTATTCATCATTTCCAGTAACTGTTTCTGATATCAAAGCTCTTGGATAACGTTTCGAACATTTTGCATCAACCACATGGGGAATTACTATTAGTCTAAGAGCCTACAGCAAATTTTGGGAATAGAGTGATAACCAAAATGTGAGTATGCAGATTTATAGCCTTATAACGAAATCAAAAGTCTGGCAGCTTTTAGTCGCAGCCTTAGATATATGGATTTCGGGAGATTAGATATCGCGAATTTTTCAATTAATGTGAGTAGGCTAAATTAACACAAATTCACATTCTGAATACAAACACTGATGTTCTGTCATTTCCCCTAAGCCTGAAGACACCAACCTTGACGATGCAATCTATGGAACTCAAGATATAAGTTGTTTTAGCGGCATTGTTTTGGAGACTTTTCTGCAGCCAAATCAAAATGCGGGCATGCAGTAACCCCACTCTACTGAGTACATCCAGCATTGTACTTTCCCTAAACCTTTATGTTTAATGATAAAATCCATTAATGATTTTAACTTCATCTTAAACAAATGCGCTATTATATCATTATATCATGCCTATCAGCCGGCGATCCAGGCAACAAAAGATCTTTAATTTCTATCCCTGCAGGCTTTATTTCCTTTTTAATATGCCAATTTCACCCGTGTGTGTTATACCTAACCTTTTCTTATTTTTCCCAGTTTTAATTGACCCACTTTATAAGATCGAAAAACAACAAAATTGTAATTTCACTTTGAGGAAGGTATGGGGGACATGCTGCCCCCTGCAACCCCCCTGCTTGTACACACTATAGTATTTAGGGTGTCTTATTCCAAGTGAAAGTGCTTACCTATTATTCAAATTCAGAATGAAAAAACAACCGTGAGGCTTAATGCCTTTTTGAAGTGGGTGTTATTGCGTCTTTTAAAAGGAAATAAAGCCTGCAGAGGATATTTTGCATACATATCCTATCCACAGCATATTGATTAAACAATCTTCGGCACAACAAAGTATGATTAAGTTCATTTCTGCGAACCTGTACGTATGTACATATGTAGGTAAATTTTGAAAATTATTTGTTTTACTAATAATTATTTTGAAAGTTTGTCTTAATAAATTTGTTTACAAATTAAGCTAAGTTTAATTTTTAAAAAAGCGAGAGTGTTTTTTTACTCGTACAAATTGACAGCTATGTAAAGATGCAAGAAAAGGTATTATTTTTTTTTGATACAAACCATCTACATATTAATACCTTTCAAACAAAAAAAAATTACCAAAATCGGACCAGCCAAACGCGAGTTTATCGGCCACACACACTAAACGAACTCATTTTTATATATAAGATTATATAAAATATATATTAATAAAATAAAAAAAAACAACCTTGGAAACTACAAAAAATTTACATGATTCAAATTTCAAGACAACCCCGTAGGTAATTCGAAATGGTAGATTGAGCTTTCCCAAAATAATATACATACCTACACAAAATTATAGAAAAATGTTTGATTTTCATGATCATTTTACAAAAATAAAAATATTTTTAATAATTTTTGTTATTTTTTTCTTCGTTCTTATATTAACCCTCTACTGCATGAAATAATATTAGAGGACGAAAAAATTAAAAAATACTTTACATGGGTTCTTTCTTTGGGTTGTTTTAAAACGGTTTTCATTAAAAAAATTTGTTTAAAAAATTTGTTTATAAGCCAAATTTGGCTTCGTATGCATTAAGGGGTAAGAAATTTTACTAATATTACTTATTCAGATTATGTAAAGAATAAATAAAAACAAAACATAGTAAAATAAATACTTTGCATTACAAAAGGTTAAGAATTAATTCAAATTTGGCTCATTTTAATACATGGAACCGAGAAAAGCAATTTATTTCTGTCCGTTGTATATATTTTTTCTGGTTTACATTCTTTCCACTGTCGAAGTAAGTCTTGCTCCAACATTTTCAGCCACTCCCAGATCTTACAAAAACTAAAAAGGAATAAAATGACTGAAAAATATTACAGGTGAGCCCCTCTCCCCCTAACATTTTTGTGGTTACGCCGCTGGAAATGGTGTTACATAAGAAAAATGTCTCTAAAAGCGAAGGGGCTCCATTTCTGAAGTAAAACATAGCTTCCAAGCAAAATAACAATGTAAACAAACAAAATTTTCCAACAAAAAATTTAACAAATTGTGTAGATTTAAAACCCCTTAATGCATACGAAGCCAAATATGGCTTCCGTACTTTTTGCCCTCCCAAGACCAGGCCAATAATTTTTTTTCAATAAAAATTGGTTCATAGCATACACAATTAGACAATCGATCAAAAATAAATTTTTAATTCCACTTTACTTTCCAAACAAACGCAGTAATTAACACTTAAAGTATGAATATATTCTACACTTTCGATTTCAAAGCACACGACTGATCGACTCACCTGTGATCATAAAATACACCTTTATTTTGTGTCGGACACACGAAAAAACTATATCTATGGGTTCTCAGAAACACAAAGAAGAGGATTTTATTTAATCTTTACCATTTTTT